>NC_142694.1:48368099-49618099 GCF_029641045.1 Salvia hispanica
TATCTATGTAAATCGTAGGCAATTTAAAAAATGTGGAAATATATAATTTCCCATATATGAAATGCATATTTTATATATACTCATATAGAGGTGTGATCAATTGCTAACTTTCTTAAGTTGCTAACTTGCTAACTCATCAACGCAGTGTATTAAAAATGTCAACACGATGACATTAAAAGTTTAATGTCATCGTGTTGACATTTTTAATATACAACAACCCTTAATGCACAACATTGATGAGTTAGCACAGTTAACAATTTAAATAGTTAGCAATATAACGCACCCTATATACGTGCCGTAAACAGAAAATAAATAAGAAAGACCGAGTCATTACTCATATATAGCTGTTGCCTCGTTTCTTAGTGTTTGTCAATATTTCAATTTTCTTATTAATTTGCTTGACCACATTTGACTTTGGTGGCTGCCTTAGATTCCTTTCCAAATAACTAAAATTCTTTTAAACAATATATTATTCTTGCGCGATCTGCATTTTAGTTTCATACTGTATAGCTTAGTTGATCTCCCCAATCCTAGTCAATATTAAAAAAAAAGGCTTTTCCATCCGTTCTAAAACAATGTTTCATTACATTGTTCTAGTCATAGGAATACATTCATATATTTTGAACAGTAATACATAATTCATTTTATATTATGTCCCAAATTTTGAAAAACCAATTAATTATATCCCGTCTCCAAATTTTCGACCATAGCTTACGACAAGCTAGCTTACGAGTAAATAAAATAAACATGACTTGGTCAAATAATACAATTTTTAATTTTTAAATTGACAAAAAAATTCCGGTAAAATAAAGGCAGAAGAAAACTAAGTGCTACTACTAAATTTTCTTCAGCCATGGAAGAGAGAAGAGAGCAAGAGAAGCCGCTCAGCCCTTTTCCACCGGAGGAGCTCATATCACACCGCCGCCAGCGTTGCCTCAAGTGCTGCGGCTGCTCCGCCGCGCTTCTCCTAATCCTAGCCGTCACAATTCTCATCCTCATGCTCACCATCTTCAACGTGAAGCATCCAACGCTCGAGATCACCTCGGTCAAAATCGACGGCCTCGATTCGTTATCCAACGACACCAATAACAACAACAACAACACCAACCCGACGCTGGCGGCCGGCGTCTCGATCAAGAACCCCAATGCGGCGTCGTTCAAGTTCCACGAGGCGGCCACGGAGGTGTACTTCGACGGCACGCTGGTGGGAGAGGGCAGGGCGCCCGCAGGGGAGGCGGGGCCGAGGAGGACGCGGAGGGTGGATGTTTTGGTTGATTTGGTGGTTGGTAGATTGGTGGGAGTGTCGAGATTTGAGAGTGATTTTGAGAGAGGGGGTTTGGAGATCAGTGTGTATACAAGAGTGAAAGGGGTGGTTAAGGTTACAAATGTTATAAAGAGGAGTTTTGTGGTGAATATCACATGTGGTATGAATGTTGATCTCAGAAGCAAGGTTGTCCAAGATAGGAGTTGCACTTTGTGATTCATTTTTTTCTCTTTTACATTTTTTTTTTGGTTTATTTTGGTGTGTTTCCATTTCTTTTTCTTTTTTTCATTTTCTTGGTGGTGGTGGTTGTAGAAAAAAGGTTGTGAATAGAGTATGTATTTTTATTACTTGGAAAATAGAAGAAAATTTTGGTTGTGGCATGAGTGTTATATGTGACCGCAAGTGCCTTAATTTTTCTTTTGTTCTGAATTTTTGCTTTATTATGAATTCGTGAACTGAATTAATACACATAAAATTGGGGTATCCAAGTGGCAGAATTGGTTGTTTTATGCACTTGCCGGCGGCCCCAAATTAAAATGTTTTTTTCTTTTTATGATTTTAATGTTTCTTTGATTTTTTTTGTTTAATGTTGCTTTGATTTTTTAGTTTTTAGTTTTTACTTTTTCTCATTATTGTCGCTTTATAACTTTTATTCTCTCTGATATATAAATATATATTTATATAAATTTTTTAAAAATAATTAAAAATAAAAGATGTGTACATAATTAAACATGCTATGATGATCCCCAACTTTCCTAGAAGATCTTAAAGAATTTCAAAATTTTATACTATCCATTCCTTAAAAAGAGAAATTCTTTCCTTTTCGGTCCGTCTCCTAAAAATAAAATCATTCGTTTTTAAGAAATTTCTTTCTCACTAATAAGGTGGGACTCATTTTCCACTAACACAGTACTTTTCTTTCTATCTATTTCTTATTTTCACAAATTTTGCATTAAAATTTGTGTCATTTCAAATGTTTCTACTTTTAGAAGACAAAGGGAGAGTACGGAGTATATTTTTATTCTCAAATTAATTTAAATTATAACGCAAATTAATCTGAAAGGAGAATATTAGTCTTACTGATTTTTTCTTATAGACGAGTGCTTTCAATTCCATTCACTCCACCAATAACTATGAGCCTCAGATCTATAGTCAATTACTTTTTTTTTTGAGTTGAATAATGCGTGAATTTTTTTTTTATCAAATTCTCAAATCCAAGAAATTAGAAAATATCATAGATAGATAGAACAAATATTTTGAAATCTTATAGAGGAATTTTATAGTGTGTGATATCGTGATCTAATTCTCCTTCCTCTACTTATGATGGCTTGAACTCGGGATCTTAGTAGATTTGGACTATGTCTCCCTTAATGGATTCAAAATTAAATTAAATTAAGTGCAATATAATTAAAATTCATTAGAATTTCAATTAGTGTCTATCACAAGTACTACTCCATTAATATCGACTTAAACACCAAAATTCCAATTACAAATAAGTCATGCTTCTTTTTAGTTGAATCTATTCATCATGTTTAAGATATTTCTATCTATTCATTAATTAATTAAGATTTTTAAGAGTACTAGTAGTATTTTTAAATGTTATTTATCATATTACAATAAATTCCAATTAGCTAGATTTCGTATTGTAAATTATTTTCAAAATATCTATTGGGGATCTTATATGCATTGACGCGTCAAGATGACTCGGTAAAGTAATAATACTAATCCTTCTCGAATACTATATATCCACCATACCAGCAATATAGGATTACGAAAAATCCGCACTTTTTCAAAGCAACTCATAGTTAATATCACACGATCAATTCGTATTCAAACCAATGATATTATGGATATAATCCTAAACCTAGATTTCATCCACGTAATGCATATAATTAGAATTCCAGATATATTGTTAGCTAAATTAATGGTAATAATAGCATATAATATTACCTCATTCGGAAATCTGTAATCTGTAAATTCATTCAACTCTTACAGTAATCTTGTTAACCGAGTTTCCACAATAACAAGCAGATCCGATTGTCTGCATTCAGTTCAAACAAACCTCGTTAATTCTGTATAATTAAGAACAACCTCAACACAGTCAAATCACGTTAATTCAAACATTAAAAAAAAATGGTGACAAAAATTGCCATTTTAGTGGCAATTTTATTTCTGCAAGCCGTTGCCTTGTCCAATTCAGCCACGCTGTCGACGAACTCACGATGGATAGTCGACGACGCGACTGGACAGCGCGTGAAGTTCGCGTGCGTGAGCTGGGCCGCGCACTTGCAACCGATGATCGCGGAAGGCCTAGAAAAGCAACCACTTGATGATATAATTAAGAAGATAAGTGAATATGGGTTTAACTGCGTGAGGTTTACTTGGGCTACGTATATGTTTACGAGGCCCGATTATGGAAGCCTTAGGGTTTCGGAATCGTTGGATAAGTACGAGCTGGCGGCGGCGAGAGACGGCATTGCTAAGAATAATCCTCAGGTTTTGAACATGACGGTGCTTGAGCTTCATAGCCCATAGGGCTGTGGTTGATGAGCTTGGGAAGAATGGGGTGATGGTGGTGCTGGATAACCATGTTAGCCGACCGGATTGGTGCTGCGGGGACAATGACGGGAACGGATTTTTCGGGGATGCGGATTTCTACCCGATGGAGTGGTTGCAAGGACTAGCTCAAGTGGCGACGACATACAAGGATCATCCTGCGGTGAGTAAATCACTATTGTTACTCTTAGACTATGTTTGTTTGTCAGGATTCTGATTCCTTATATGTTTTGAGTCTAGTGTTTGTTTGGATTTTAATCAAATTAGGAAATGACACTTTCTTTTTCACTTAGGGATTTTTAATCAAACTGAGAGTATATACTCTTTAAAATGCAAAAGGTTCACTAGGGGTCCAGTGTTTCAAAATTTGTAGTATCATAACTTTGAGTGTGTTTCTTGAATTATATATAATGTCTGTATGCTTTAGTATAATTTTGTAATAATCAGTTAGGGATTTATTCGATCCGATTAGGGTATATAATTATATTCGATCATTTAATTACAGTTTTATTAACTAACAATTTATTAAGGATAATATATTCAGTGTTAAGGATTTTGATTAGCTTTAATTTTTTAAAATAAAATTAATTATGATTCATAGTGTTAAAATAAATTTTAACAGGCCCTAAAGTCGATATATAATGCTAAGAAACAAATAATTTACAATATAGGACATGCTATATAGTTTTTGAAGGTGTATTTGTCCAAAAAATATGAGAGAGATATTAATTACTAATACGTACTGTAATAAAGTAATAGGAAGAGAAATCATATGAGCTCAATAGCATGTACGTGGTGTAAATAATGAGTTATGTTGGTGTATTTGTTATGCAATAAATTTTTAATTTAAATAGTGGCTTATTAAAATAAATAGTCGATATTATCAATTTAAATGGGACAATTAAAGTACTTTAACTAATTGTAAAATATACATAAAACAGGTTGTAGGTATGAGCATGAGGAATGAGTTAAGAGGCAGCAAACAAAATGAAGCAGACTGGTACAAATACATGCAACAAGGAGCCAACACAATTAACACACAAAGCCCAAACTTTCTAGTCATTGTCTCAGGATTGAACTACGTCCTCAACCTCGGATTTATCAAGTCCAAACCTTTGGAAGTTAATTTCACCAACAAATTAGTCTTCGAAGCACACTGGTACACATTTGGCATCCCTGCCCAGAGATGGATTAACCAAACCAACAATCTATGTGCTGCTGTCACCAAAAGTGCACAAAACAATTACCTCTACTTGACTCAAGGGAACAACTCCTTCCCCCTTTTTCTAAGTGAATTCGGTGCAAGCGAAAGTGGTGATAACGTCGCAGGAAATAGGTACATCACTTGTCTGAGACCGATGTCAACTAGGCTATTTGGGCTTTACAAGGCAGCTACATACTCAGACAAGGCAAACTTAACCTTGATGAGTCTTATGGAGTGGTTGATATCAACTGGGATCATCCAAGAAACCTTACTTTCCTTAATAGGTTGCAAATCCTTCAGCAGATCAATCAAGGTATGTAATTCTTGTTACGTTAATCTTGAACTTCACTTTCTGATGCATAAAACGTATACATAATGACTAAACTGGTGAGTAATTAGAGAACCTCTAGTTTCTTGAAATGTAAATAATCTTATAAAAACTGCGTTCAAAACAAAAACACTCGCTATTTCTCAAGCCTCATATCACATTTTATGTAATACTAGTATTGTTGTGTGTTATTTAGATTTCGAGTCGAAGCAAGCAACATATTACAAAATGTTCCATCCCTTGAGTGGGCAATGCGTGCAAATTGTGGGGAATGATATAGTTCTAGGTAGCTGCAAAAATGCGAGCCGATGGGATGAACACCAAGATGGTGGCCCTATCAAGTTGGCGGGGAGTTCAGGGTGCCTCGGGGTGGCCGGAGAAGGGGCGGTGGCTAGTGTTTCGGAGGACTGTTCGAGCAGGTGGAAGATTGTAGCAAGTTCTGGTCTTCATTTAGCTGCCCAAGATGGGAAAGGGGAATATTTGTGCTTGGAAGTGAATGCTTCAGATTCTAAGCTTGTGACTAAGAAATATATGTGTGTTGGAAATGATCTTGCTGATTAACCTACTTGCGCTGATCAAGATCCATGCGCTGATCAAGGTTTAAACTTGTTCCTGCAAATGTTTGATGAAATGTTTTTCTAAACCATTTTTTCCTCCTCAAAAGTGAGGTTGAATGCATCATCAATATATCCTTTGTTGGTCTATATCTATATATTGCAAGTTGGTTTACATCTATATATTCCAATTCAATTTTCATTAAACTTTAACAAGTGAATCCCATCTCCCCAAGGAGCTTGCAACACATTGCACGAGTATTCTGTCTCGAGGGGACGTGACTGCAGCTCTGTAGATGATAGATAATCATTGCTGCTAGATAGAGTTGAACTAAAACAACTCTTCTAAAACCCAAAAATGGAAAGATCAATCAGCAGAGTTGCCTTGTACAATTAATGGATTCTCTCCAATCAAAGATTTTTCTACCAACACAAAATTTGGAACCTCATAACCTACTTGGATTTCCTTTGGTCAGAAACCCTGGCGCCCATTATCTTGACAACAGCTTCATCCTTCGATCTTAGCAACTTGAGAGCAGGATGAATGTTAAGGTTACCAGAAATGATCTTCTGGCCTACATCGAGCTCACTTAAATCAACGTCTATGAAAGGAGGTATTATATCTGCAGGACAGAGAAACTTAACAGTTCTCTTGATAATGTTTAGAGACGATCCTGCAGAAGAAGAACAATTGGCAAGGCGTAAGTAGAAATGCAGAAATGTCGTGGCAGAAATTTATCAGTCTAACAAGCTTCAACGTGAGGGAGTGAAACAAAACTGAGACTTGAATCAGAAAAGCTATGACATTCTTGCGCATAAACACATATCAGTAAATTACTTTTTCGTATGTTTCCTTGTTATTCTGAAATCTAATCATGTCTCCAACTTCTTCCTCCATCAACATGTTTTAAGGTTTGAGTTTGAGGTCTTTCCAAGTTCAAATTCACTTTAGTTCTTCTAGTTCCTAATACTCTTTTATTCAATCATTTTGAAGGGAAAAAAGAATTATTCCTGAATCAAGAAAGTCAGGGCAAGATCAGCATGGGAAAAATCTAATGGTTAAGGGTCTTTCGCTAGGACAGATACGGCTGCAGCTAGCTTATGACTGTAAGCAAGAAACAACCAAAAAATGCCAACCCAAACATGCGTGTCAAGGCTACATGCTGCTTTTTATATACTGTGACTAGCACCTGGAGTCCAATTGATTCTAGCTTTTATCTATTTAACCCAAAAATTATTGAAACGTGAAAAACGAAGAGAAATGTGAACTTTGAATAAAATGGAAATAAATCACGGGATAAGATTTTAAACGTACCTTTTTTCAACCCAGGGGAAACATCATCTCCTCTAAATACTAGAGGAACATCAACCTTCAACCATGCACTTGATGGTGCTCTTATGAACGTAACATTAAGCACAGCATCCGTGCTCGGATGAAGATGGATCTGATATTTATCAAGAAACACTATATCAGTGCATAACCCAAGAATTTCCAACCAGTGCAGTATGAAAACTCAATAGCATTATAGAGATGATAAACATGTTCTAAATTTGTGTAATCCAACTCATAATCCTTTCTATCCATCCAAACCATCGATAATTTCACCAGAATCATATCTACCTAAATTCAGAACTCAAGCTCATTGCTAAAAGGTTCATTAGCTGCACAGAAATCTCAACATTTCACAAAATCAAAACAAATCAATCCAATGTTTCAACAGTATAAGAATTCAAGTAGAAGACATTTTCAAGTTTGTGCATCGCAAGGCGGCAAAATACAGACCTTACGAGGCAGAACCCGTACTTTCTCGACGACCTCAGAAGAACCGAACTCCGGGCGGACCTCGAGATCAAAGAGCCTGGAGAGGAAAAAGGATTGCCCTAAATGATTCACGAGCTTCTTAACCTGATTACTCTGAACTGAAATGATGCGCTTGTTGCCGCCGTGCTGGCCATCCTCCGCCTCGAATACGATGCTCGGAACGCGGCCGGCCTTCCTCTCCTTGGCCGCGATGCTCTTGCCGGAGGCGTCGCGCGGGATCGCGTGGATCGTCTCGTCGTATTTCGGGTCGGGGCGGGGGAATCCTTCCAGGTAGGTGAAGATAGGAGGAGCGTCAATTTCCTGGAGGAGCGCGGCGGTGGAGAAGCGCCGGAGATGGTGGATTGTGGCGGCGCTCAGCGCTGCTGCTCTGCGAATCAGCATCGGATTGGATCAGGGGTTTTTGGAGAGAGAAGATGATTCCATTTCCAAATAGTTTGGGCTCTTAATTGTGGCCCTAATTAATAATTAATCAAGTTAATCAGAATTTCAATTCTACAGAAAACTTTGTGAGCTGAGTCAGCATTACCTAATCAATCCTTTCTCTCTCACACAGACACACACGGAAACACTCGAGAGTTCACTGGAACAAAATCGAAGGCGAAGGCCAATTGGATTGGAGCAGCATCCCGATTTCCAAGCTGGCGTTCAGCCCGAAGAGAGCGACGGCGGAGCTCCGCCACTCGAGCTCCATCGGCAATCGCGCCGCCTCGTCCCCCTCCGCCTCCGCTGTGGCCTCATCCCCATTTTCGTCCGACCACAGCTCCGCCACTGCCTCCGGCGACGATCATGACGGACGCGATCGGCATCCCAGGGATCGCTCATTCTGCTCCTATTTCCAGCCTTTCCTCCCGCACTTCTTTTCTCCCAACGACGATCTCCATAGGGCGCATTCCCATAGATCTAAGATCTCGACTATTGTACTCGTCGCTATCGTTTTCGCCGGTGTAATTACAGTTTTGTCCCTCGTTCAACGATTGGTATATGCCGAAATGCCCTCTTCGTGAGTTGCCTATTTGTTTGTGCGAATTTTGTCTTGGGGTTTCGGACTCCATATTCTCTCTGGCATTGTGGCTTGAAGTTCATTGCTATTTTTCGTTGTTTCTAGTAGTTTTATGAACTCAACTGGGGATGCTAGCTTCTTATCTCATTTGCTTTTATTCTGTTTCTAGAAGTTTTCGCACTTTATGATTCCATGCTTTCCTTCAAGCTCTAATCACTCTGCTTTCTGCATTGGTTGCAGAATGCCCCTTATTTGTGCAAAAAAGATGGCATTACTCTTCAGTGCCCTCGTGTAAGCTAAAATGGTTATCCACTTCTTTGTCATTTCATCTTCTTTACATTTTTTGTTTTCTTAGTATCATTACTTTCATTATAAGCAGGTTAAGGAGCCACCCTCACTCTGGGAAAATCCTTATTCAGCCACTACATCATGGAAACCTTGTGCAGAAAGACGCGAGGGTGTTATTTTAGGTACTCAAATATGTGGATGGATGTATGAACAAAAATCATAAAATTGGTGCGATTACCCTTAGACAGCAGCAACGAATAAAACCCTTTTTCAAATTTTATGGCTAAATTGTTTAATGATATTTTACTAAACTCATTTTTTAAAACCTCAACTCATTGGCGCATATGACTACTGATGTGATGATTTAACAAATTGAATATCAGTATGTTTGATGTGAACTTTAAATATCACATTAGAAGACTTAGCCTTGGGATAAATGAATTATGGAAGTGTGGGTGGGTGGCTGTGTACTGATAACTATGTAGACTTATGTCACAGAATGTAGTGATGCCACTTCAATGCTTTGTTTCTACATAATTCATGAATTCTACCATGTGCATCTTTCCAATGATTTTATGCCATTTGTTATGGTTCGGGGATTAGTTTACAGCTCTTTCTTGATGGTTAGTAAAAGCAGAAAACTATGGTATCTTCTCCAACTGTAAAATAATATTCTAGCTGCTTAAGTGAAACTTTAACAGTAAACTGTGTACTTATCTCATTTTGTAGAATATATATAGTATGGCATTTGCTAAGATAAACTTTTCGGAATGTGCATTTGTCAATATTAGCACATACAATAACCTTTTTCTTTCCCTTGCAGATCTTCCATCTGAGAATTCAACAAGTGGTTATATATTTATTCATGCGGAGGGCGGTCTTAACCAGCAAAGAATTGCTGTAAGCGATACTTGTAGAAAATTTTAAATCATCTTTTGCATCAAGTTTTTGTTATGAAAGACATTATTTGGATCTATAAGTTCAGATGCCACATTTAATTGTTTGACTTAAAAAAATTGTTGACCATGCAGCTGATTTCCCCCATTTGATAGCAGTCAATTTTATGCTGTTAAGATTGTTTTAGAAATTTCGTCATTTATCTTGATATTGCATGGATCGTGGAGTACTCTTTGATTTCAAATACTTGCCTTAGATTCATAATTATTTTAACAGATATGCAATGCTGTTGCTGTGGCAAAGATCATGAATGCTACTCTTATTTTGCCTGTGCTGAAGCAAGACCAGATATGGAAAGATCAAACGTGGGTGAGCTATCCTTAAGATACACAATGTGTTTCTATCTGTATTGCCTTAGCATTGATTGTCCACTTATCTGTATACTGCAATAATGACTGCCAGATTACTGAAATACTAAAGATAACTTTGTGTTATGCTGCCAGCCAGCTACCAATAAATTTATCCTAGCTCTTTCTTTGGCTTTCTTTCTGGGACTGGGCAGAAAATAACAAGAACACAAAATTAGCCCTTTCCAAAAATGCTTCCTCTATTGTACTGGCTATGCTGTATTCTGGTTTCTGAATCTTTCCATGGAATTCTATAGTAGGATTCTATGTTTATAATGCACAGCTGTTTGTGGAAAACTTCAGGACATATTCGATATACATTATTCTATTACTACATAGGGTCACTTATTGTTAACCTTTTGACTGCAGGAAATTCGAAGATATATTTGATGTAGATCATTTTATTGACTACTTGAAAGATGATGTTACAATTGTCAGAGATATCCCGGAATGGTTTTCAGATAAAGCAGAGCTGTTTTCTAGTATAAGGTTTGGTTTTTAATTGCTTACGAATTCTGTAAATATGTTACTGACCTTTGAAAGATTAAAAAATGGCCCCACCTGGCTCTCTTCTTCAAACATCTGATAAGTAAATGTAATCTTAGTTTTTCCATATGTATAACTATGGAGTTATTCTTATCCAGTAGTTGCTCGAAATCATACACTTAGTGCTTTGTTAAAAATTTGTACTGTGTATTTTTGTCCATTGTTAGCATCGGCTGTGTTGTCTAGGATGCAAAAAGGAGTTAAATTGAGATGCTTAGCAATGGTGTTTTATATATGCACCAAGGTTTTTCAGTAATTCATTGTAACTAGAAGCAAAAACTTTAGCATTTGATGTACTTCACTGATCCTTTTGAATGTAATATCATTCAAAGTGACAGTTTTGTTGCTTGTGGGTCTTACTTTATTGGCATATACTCATAACAGACGTACTGTAAAGAACATTCCAAAGTATGCTCCCGCTCAGTTCTACATTGACAATGTTTTGCCGCGGGTCAAAGAAAAGAAGATAATGGCCTTGAAACCTTTTGTTGATCGACTGGGGTGAGTTCTTTGTTTCAATTGACGTGTTTTTACATCTTTCCTACTTCATGTACATCAAAGACAGTATTTGTGTTAGTGTTGACATGACCTACCTTTCTTGCTCACAAGGTATGATAATGTTCCTCAAGAAATCAACAGGCTAAGGTGCAGAGTGAATTACCATGCTTTGAAGTTTCTTCCCAAAATTGAAAATATGGCTGATTCACTTGTATCAAGAATGAGAAATCGGACAGGCAATTCTAATCCTTTCATGTAAGTGATGTGCACTATCCAATTGCTAGTTCCCAAAACCAGTATATTTAAGTAATAGTAATTGTTATAGATTTGACCTTTCAGTTGCAAGGTCTTCAGAATCTTTTCATTTATTTGTACCTATTTCCGCTTGTATATCAGGGCTCTTCATTTAAGGTTTGAGAAAGGTATGGTGGGTCTCTCTTTCTGTGATTTTGTGGGGACTAGGGTAGAGAAAGCTCTGATGGCTCTTTACAGACTCAAAGAATGGCCCCGACGCTTCAAGGTATTGTTTTCCTCAAGTTGAGTTTTTTTCTAATTTAGATTTAAATTCAGGCAAGTAGTGTGATATATCTTTCTTGGGCTTGGCATTACAGGATGGTTCCCATCTTTGGGCACTGGCTCTGCAGAAGCGAAAGGAAGGACGTTGCCCTCTTGAACCCGGTGAGGTAGCAGTGATGCTTCGTGCTATGGGCTATCCTAAAGAAACACAAATATATGTGGCTTCTGGGCAGGTGTATGGTGGACAAAACCGCTTGGCACCATTGAGGAACATGTTCCCCAATCTTGTAAGTTCCATTCTAAAGAAACAAGATACTATGAGATCTTAGTTTTAGTTTCATTAAGGATCCCTTACAGGTCACAAAGGAGGAATTAACGACCAAGTTGGAGTTGGATGGATTTAGAAAGCACGTGACCAGTTTGGCGGCTCTAGACTTTTTGGTCTGTTTAAAGTCTGATGTCTTTGTCATGACACATGGTGGAAACTTTGCTAAACTAATTATAGGGAACCGGAGGTATCTAGGTCACCACCTAAAATCCATAAAACCAGACAAGGGTCTGATGTCCAAATCTTTAGGAGACCCTTACATGGGCTGGGCCACATTTGTCGAAGATGTGATCACAACCCACCAGACTCGAACTGCACTACCGGAAGAAACTTTCCCCAACTATGACATCTGGGAGAACCCCTTGACACCTTGTATGTGTAGAACCTGATTAATATACTTCTTACAGCGTAGTGCATACCATAGGGAATATGATGGAAAATTTTGGTCCATAAAAAGATGAGGTAAAAGCTATAGAGCTGCAGGTGATGAAATTTTATGTCTGAACCTGTGTGGCTGTGATGAGAGGTCTCTTGCTGCCAAACAAGGGCTTCAGATTTTTCGCTCTACTTGGATCAGAAATGTTATCTTTCGTGCTGGGGTGCAAAGAGACGACATGTTTGTATTGAAATATTGATGTTTTAGATCATAATTTTTCATGTGTAAATTGGAGTGTAGTTCACTAGTTTGCATTGAGAAACTTCCGATTCTAACCGGACCGATTGACCGGTTAACCATTTCAATTTTAACCTGAACTGGTTGACCGGTTAAACAGTTTCAATTTTTCATAAATCCTAGTCCTTTTTCATTTGCTCATAACTTTTCATTTGTTAACCGAGAACCGAAGAACCGTTTAGGCACTCATAGTATCATTAAAAATGAAATGTTATCCTTTTTTGGTTGTCTCAATGAAAAGAAAAAGGTTCCTAAAATGAAAATTCCCCTACCTTTATTTTTTTTTCTTCTCTTTTACTTTATTCTTTTTTATTAATTCATAAAACAACACTACATCAAATCTCGTACTGAAAATCAAACGTTTTATATTTAATGGGATGAAGGGATTATATTATTAAAATATTATTGCCTCCGTCCGCGATTAGGAGTCCCGGTCACTTTTGCGCACTCATTTTATAAAAATAATACTCCCTCCGTCCCGGCTAAGATGACACATTGCTTAGCCGGCACGAGATTTTAGGAGTTATTGGTTAAAGTGTTTAATTGGAGAGAGAGAAGGTGGGTGTAAGTATTAAAGTAGAGAGATAAAGAAAGAATGATATTTTAATAGGAGTGAGAAAAAGTGGTTGAGTGTATTAATTGGAGAGATAAAGTTACCAAAAAAAGAAATGTGTCATCTTAGTTGGGACAAACTAAAAAGGAAAACGTGTCATCTTAAGCGGGACGGGGGGAGTAACAAATAGTTAAAGTAGAGAAATGGTAAAGTAAGAGAGAGAATAATGTTGACAAGACTCTTGTCAACATTATTTTCTCTCTTATTTTACCATTTCTCCACTTTAACTATTTTTTATTATTTTTATAAAATGAGTGCGCAAAAGTGATCGAAACTCCTAATCGCGGACGGAGGGAGTACTACTTACGTCTCACAATAAGAGTCACATTTTGTCATTTTGGTTCATCCCATAATAAGAGTCACATTTCACTTTTACCATAAATGATAAGTAGGCCTCATATTTCACTAACTAACTTCACTCACGTTCTATTATAAAACTAATATTAAAAAGTGGACCATATATCTCACTAACTTTTTCAACCTACTATTCTTTACATTTTTTAAAACTCGTGCTCACACAAAAGGTGACTCTTAATGTGTGACGTAGGTAGTACTTTAATTTTGCTAAAAATAAAACATGTAAATTAAACATTGATAATTCAATTAAAACATGCAAAATTTATTTTAATAAAATATGACCAAACAACGAAAAGAATGGAAGGGAATGAAAATAAAATACTCCCTCCGTTCCATAGTAATAGGAGCGTTTTTCCATTTCCGTCTGTTCAATAGTAATAGAGTCATTTCCCTTTTTAGTAAAAGTCAACACATTTTTCCACAACTACTTTACTCTCTCTTACTTTTTTTATCTTCATCTCGCTGTCTTTTTCATTTTCCACTTTATTCTCTCTTTACTTAACTCACCTAACACAATTTTTCTTAATTTCCATGCCGAAAAGTTTTGCCTCTATTACTATGCAACGGAGGAAAAGAAAAATTGGAAAGGAGTGAAAGGCAACGAAAATATTTGAAGAATTTGAGATGATAGATATCATATTGATGGCATACTACCTCGGTGTGGATGTAAAATAACTTGAAGAGGGAGTATTCAACAGATGAAATAACAGTATACAAAAGAGATTTTGGAGGCAAAATGGACGATTGCAGGATCAATCTAACCAAGAACGATGGAGCGAAAAAGGTGGATTTAACATTATACAAGATTATACAAGAGCTTGGTTGGATGATTACTATACTTATACAAGACCAAATATTTGTGTATGTTATTTGGAGAATCCAACTACTACCTATACAATCTTCGACATTCTAAATGTAACATTGATTACACCATATTTTATTTAAATACTAGTACTCCCTCCGTCTCATTTTAGGAGTCCCGGTTTACCACTTTTTACTGTCTCACTTTAGAAGTCCTGGTTGGAATATTCCATAAATGGTATTAGGTCCCACATTCTACTAACCTTTTTTCTCTCACATTTTATTATAAAACTAATATAAAAAATTAGGATCCACATTCCACTATCTTTTTTCACCAATTTTCCTTTACATTTCTTAAAACTCGTGCCGAACTCAACCGGAACTCCTAAAGTGGGACGGAGGAAGTAATAATTATAGGCATGCGGTTATAATGATGGTGATTGGGTTGGAGACAACGATGATCCAAATAGTATGAATGGATATGTGTTCTACATGAGAGACACTGCTTTTACTTAGATTAGTTTTGCATGCCCGCGATGCATGCCCCATGTATATAACATTAATTTTAATATGAAAGTAATTTCAATCCTGATGAGGTGTTTGGTGCGTAAGCTCTCGCCTTCAATCAAATGTATATTGAATTGTTAGTAACTGACGTGGTCGTGTGTAATGATGCAGTCAAGTATAAAGCACGGCTAGAAGGTGGGGCTGTCGTTGCCAAATCCGATGGAGTTGAGTTCACTGTTCAAGAAGGTGTGTTGGAGAATATTGATTGACAAAATGTTAGTGTTATTCGCATACTCCTATACTGACGGTCTTGGCATGTTTAGGTCAGACGATGAAGAAGGGCGAGAAGGTCCTCCTTACAGTGAAAGCTCAATGTAAGATGATCTATGGCTGTTACCCAAGATTCTAAGTTGATAATTTTATCTCTCTAACTTCTATACAGTTCTGATTGTTCATGTTTATGTTATGATCTTTGATGCAGATGGGATCAGTGAGAAGGGCAAGCGCGCTTGCGGTGATGAAGGAGCTGTTCCACCGAATGCCACACTGGCTATTGACCTCGAACTGGTATTGTGGAAGACAGTTTCCAGTGTCACCGATGACAAGAAAGTTGTCAAGAAATTACTGAAAGAATGGGAGGGAGCGCCCGAATTTGAATTTTGTTTATGGACGGTAGCTTTACCGTATGACCTACTCCTTCCAACTTCTTTCCCTCTCTATAAATTTTCATGAATTTCTCCACTAAGTTCGTCGCAGTTCTCCTTGCCATTGTTGCTGGAGTCCTTCGTCGTGATTCCGGCAAGAAAATCAGAGACATGATAGATGGGTAATGGGTTGGTACGGTTTACGTACATGTACCTTCAAGATCAATTCTTTTCCGAATATTGAAACGTTGGGTAGAAGGGAAGAAAAAAAACTCTAAAATTGAAAAAAAACGTCAAAGAGTGAGAAAAATACCAAAAATCAATTTAAATTTATGCAAATTTATTCGTATTTTATAGTGATATGAGTGGATCAATTTTATAATAAAAATGTTGTATGTTGCTGTGTCTAAAGTTACAAGTCGTGCAAGATTGAAAATTTTAGTTTGGAATGATGAACTTAATCGTTCTGTCTTCTACTGTAAATGTTGTTTACAAAGAAATTATTGTTTTGTAATTTAATAATTTAGTTATATTTTACCAATTATGTTTTACTGTTGAACTATATATGACTTTTTTTCCCATGCTGTCAATATATAATTACAATTTCTTTTTTACCCACAATTTATGCATAAGCTTTAGTAAATAATTAGAAATGTTATCCATGTTAGATAAATTTTACCACCATATTATTTTGTTAAATAGTTCAATGTTTCGTGCATAGCACGGGTGAGATACTAGTTACATTTAAAACTAGGGATATTGACATCTAATATCACGGAAGTTTTAAAAAGTTGGGTTTTTCCCACAAACTTTTAAATTGACAAATAATATCACAAACTTTACCTGAGTTTGTTATTTCCCACCCATTAATAAATTTTGGCTATATTAATGGATTTATGAACAATTTTGGAGGGTGTGTTTCAAGAAAAACTATACTCAAAGATTGAAAAACTTGAAGTTCTCGAATGTGTAGTAGAGAAGTTATGAAAAAAATCTGCATCATGATATTATTTGCCAAAATTTTTCTCCGTTGAGAAATAATAAACTCAGGTAAAGTTCGTGATATTATTTGCTAATTTGAAAATTCGTGGGAAAAACTCAACTTTTTGAAAGTTTCATAATATTAGAGGCCAATATCTCTTAAAACTAATATATACAAGTGGATTCCTACATTGCAAATTTTTTTAACCTCACTTTTCTTAATATTTCTTAAACTCATTATGGAAAGAAATTACAATTAGCGGACAAAGAGACGAAATTGAAAGAAATAGAGTTAAATTAAAATGTAAAACAACATTTTTGGGCTCATGGCAAAAAAAGTAAACTACGAAAAATCCCGTGTGGTTTAATGAGTGGATCATCTTCGGGAGAAGTATATGAATATTGTTCTAGAATTAATGTTGTGGCCCCACAATTTCAGCACATACGATGCACGCCCTTTCTTCCAAACTCCTCTCATTTTCAACATTTTTCTTTTCAGCTATAGCCTATAGCTAAGTTTACCAGGAACAACCAATTGGAATCTACTTGAATCTTCAGGCTCTGATTCTGCTTCAGCTGCGATGGGGGATCATGAACATCACAAGGAAGAGGAGGAGGAGGAGTCTCTCATGGAAAAAATCGCCGACAAAATTCATAATCGCGATTCGTCTTCGGCGTCCTCTGATTCCGGCGACGCCAAGAAGAAGACGAAGTCGTTGAAAGATAAGGTCTACCGCCTCTTCGGCCGGGAGAAGCCTGTTCACAAAGTCCTTGGCGGCGGCCAACGTATCTATTCCAACTCCACAATTTTAGCTTCTTTTTTCTCTGTTTTGTTGTTGATATAAATGAGTATCTAGTAATTTCATTATTTACGTTTCTAGGTTTCTGCTGAAATTTCACCTTTCTAAAATTTACATTTCTTCTTCTTAATTGGGGATGAAGAAGGCCTACTGTTAGTGTTACTCCTCGAGATTTTAGGTTTTTAGTTTTTTATTCTGTTAAAATTTGGGGGTTTTCGCCCTATTCTGAGATGTGAAGTTCAAGCTTGCCTTTTTATGGTTACTACTACAATTTTGGTAGTGTATTGAGAATTTTATTGCTGGGGATGACAGATTTGGTTGCACAGCTTTATCCTTGCTAATAACTTTATATCATCATGAGTTTGCACACATTATGTGATTTCTTCTAAGATAATCATCATGCATTATGACTTGAGCCTCAATGGGTGGGCAGCTGCTGATGTTTTCCTATGGAGGGACAAGAAGGTTTCAGCTGGAGTGCTTGGTGGAGCTACTGCTTCTTATGTCTTGTTTGATGTCCTCGAGTACCATTTTCTCACGTTGCTCTGTCACGGATTGATGCTTGGTCTCGTGGGTCTCTTCTTGTGGTCGAGCGCGAACACCTTCATAAAGAAGTGAGCTGCTGCAAGCAATCCTTTTTAACATGGTAGGGCTGAATTGGTGTTATCTGCATTCTGTTTCTTACTTTGCGTTGTTTCTGTAGATCTGCACCGCATATTCCTCAGGTGATTATCCCAGCGGAGCCTGTAATGAAGTGTGCCTCTGCACTGCGGATTGAAATCAATCGAGGCTTTGCAGTTCTGAGGGACATTGCATCTGGAAAGGATTTGAAGAAGTTCCTATCGGTGTGTACCGTTCAAATGCATGAAACTAGAGGCTTAGTTTCCTTCCTAGTTTAATTTCTATCGCGATACTTTTATACTCTTCATTCAAGATAGGAAGTCTATTTCTTACCATATCCGAGTAACAAATTGCCAGCTGTTTTAGATATACTAAATTTAGGTTGAGAATGATCTGCTATAAGCTATAGGCTACATACATTCGGTCAAATATTTAAGTATCTTTGTTGAAGCTTCTTAACGCGTTTTATATACAATGTTTAGGTAGAGAATGATCTGCGATAAGGTGTATATATACATGCTTGTTGGATATTTTTGTTAGTTCATTGGAGCTACTTAATGTGTTCCATAGACAATTAAGCCGCAAAAGGTAACTTGTGTAAAGCTCATTTGTTCTCAGAGGATTTTGTATTGATCGACTGCTATTCTTTATGGTTTTTGTCAAGCAGGTAATTGCTGGCTTGTGGGTTCTGTCCTTGGTGGGTGATTGCTGCGACTTCTTGACACTTCTTTACACAAGTAATAACTGAAGCTCTCATGAAAGTTTCTCTTGCATATTGAGTTGGTTTTTCATGCAATTTTTGCTCGTTCACAGTTACTGTAACAGCATTCAGCGTGCCTATCTTGTACGAGAAGTACGAGGACAAGGTGGACTTTTATGGTGAGAAGGCGTTGGCTGAGCTCAAGAAACAGTATGCATTATTTGATGCTAAAGTCTTGAGCAAGATTCCGAGGGCGCTGAAAGATAAGAAGAAAGACTGAAGAAGATTTCTGAAGTAGGTTTGTCTATAAGAAGTTTTTCCTCAAATCATCAGTTAATGGATAATTGGGTATGGATTATCATATATCTAATCCTATGTTGATATGATTACGCTGAATACATGGTTATAGCTTGACTTCATCTTTGTAAATTGTGATGTTTGTTTTTTTCTTGATGTCTGGAAGAAGCGGTAGTTATTTCTGTTTTTCATGGTTTTGTTTTTATTGAAATTAAGCTACTTAGAATTGTGTTTGGCTGAGTTTACAAGGTCTGGAGAAGTGATTTAACAAAAATAAGTTCATTGAATTTGAAAGCAATAAAATTCCATGCTGCAGAAAAGTGACTGGGACTCTAAAGTGGGACATGGAGTAGTAAATTTGAACTATATCTATAACTAGTAATTAAGATAAATGAAAAAGTCTATGCAGAAATTTATTGATCATCTTAGGAGATGAAAAAATGAATTTTATTGTTGACTCTAGCTAAAACATAATTTGTCATACATATTGAATTTACAGTTAAATAGGAAAATTATATCCATAATTTTCCCCAATATTTTTTTCGCAAGATGACACACTTCGTAATAAAAACAAAGAAGCCAAAGCGATATGATACTCATCTATTTGCAGAAGATAACAAGAATGGACAGTGGTATCACAAAATGATTGGCTTTCATTTTTTTTTTTGTGGTTAAAAGTTGATATGAATTTTGAACCACATTATGCCTCTTTACATCCATGTCCGACTAGTCGGCAGGAAGTGAAAGAAGGAGCTCCGATGGCTGGCAACAGACCTCATGTGTTGGCCGTTCCACTCCCGGCCCAAGGCCATGTGAAGCCGCTCATGAGCCTCTGTCGCCAAATAGCCAAACACGGCATTAAAGTTACCTTTGTCAATGCAGAGTCTATCCATCACAAAATACTTTCCGCGTCTCCTCAACAAGATGAAGATGATTCCATTGTGATGGAAACTGTCCCCGACGGTTTCACTCCCGAAGATGATCCAAACAACCCCTTTACGCTGCTCGAGACTCTCCCAAAGACAATGCCGCAATCCTTAACAGATTTGATTCAAAGGATCAACTCCTCCAATCCTAACGAGAAGGTTACCTGTCTAATTGCTGACCTCTCATTTTATTGGATTTTCGACACTGCAGATAAGATGGGAGTTGAGCCTGTCGGCTTCTCGCCGCCTTCCGTTGCTTGCTTGGCTTTCTTGCTTCACGCTCCCAAACTCTTGGAGCAAGGAAATCTCAATATAAATGGTAAAATCATCCCTTTTATTGTTATAACATTAATATTATTATTATCTTGAATGCAATAAAGTGTTGTCCAATCCCAATTAGTTTTTGCGCTTAGCTCAGAGCTAGACTATATATCAAACTAATATCAAATTAATGATAGTCGACGATCTTAACAAATTAAGTGCAGGATCTCTCCATAATGGAGATGCAATTAGTCTTTCAAACGATATACCTTCTTGGAGGAAAGATGACCTTCCATGGAGTTTCTCTGGCGACCCGAAAACGGAAAAGGTCTTCTTCGAAATTGTGAAAGGATACAAAGAAGCTAGCAAAGCAAAGTGGTGGCTTTGCAACTCCTGTCATGAGCTCGAACCCGCAGCTACTGAGTTGCTCCCGAACGTCTTGACAATCGGGCCCTTAAATTTACTTGACAACAATGTCAAATCAACCAATTTCTTCTCTGAAGATTTATCCAGTTTATGCTGGTTGAATGCCCAAGCAGATGGATCTGTGGTATATGTTTCTTTCGGAAGTTTAGCAGTTTTCTCTCAGCAGCAGTTGGATGAGTTGGCTCTCGGGCTTGAGCTATCGGGCCGGGCTTTTCTATGGGTCGTCAGACCCGATCTCGCCAATGGGTCGCGGGTCGTTTATCCTCCCGGGTTCGGGATTGGGCTCGGGAAGATAGTGGAATGGGCACCTCAAAATAGAGTCCTTTCGCATCCATCCATTGGATGTTTCGTGTCACACTGCGGATGGAACTCGACTATTGAAGGGGTGAGCAATGGGGTCCCTTTCATTTGTTGGTCCTATTTTGCTGACCAGTTGCATAATGAGAGGTACATTTGTGAAAAGTGGGGGATTGGATTGAAAATTGATTTTGATGAAAAGGGGATTAGATCCAGATATGAAATTAAGAACAAAATTGACATGCTTTTTTCTGATAAGAAGTTCAAGGAAAACGCATTGAAATTGAAGGAATTGTGTAGCAAGAGTGTTGCTGATGGTGGAACGTCTTGCAACAACCTAAAAAAATTTATCGATCATCTTCATAGGAAATGAAGGATGGTTTTTATTTATTCCTGAAATTATTTTAATACTCATATTTTATCAACCCTATTTAAATGTAATCTGTCTTCACCATTTTGAGTATATGTTCGGTATTTGGTTCTATAATAAGATTACTTCAATGTCCCACAACATAATATACATTTCATTATTAGGTTGTATCCATGTAATAGGTCACGCTTCTTAGTTTTTAACATCTTTTTTGTATAGTACTCTTGTTTTGTACACATATTTACGAAAAAATCAAACTAAAAAAGCAATATTTATATACTCCCCATCTACAAAAAATAGTCTAATTTATGGACGACATGAGTTTTAATAAGAAATTGATAAAGTAAGAGAGATGAAGAGAAAAAGTGGATAAAACGTGAGATACTAGAAAAAGTGGAAAAAATATTACTCCCTCCGTCCCCAAAATTCGTCACCATTTGACCCGGCACGAGTTTTAAGAAATGTAATAGAAAGTGAGTTGAAAAAGTTAGTGCCATGTGAATCCTACTTTTATATATTTATTGTAAAATAAAATGTGAGTGAGAATGAGTTAGTGGAATGTGAATCCATTACCAAATATGGTAAAAGTGAAAAGTGATAAATTTTAAAAATGAAATAGGTGACGAATTTTCAGGAACAGAGGGAGTAGAAAGAAATTTTCTATTTTTAGAAATGAGGCTATTTTTGGTGGACATTTCAAAATGGAAAAAAATGAGATTATTTTTCGTGGAGAGAGGGAGTAGTGACTACAGAATAAACCCCACAATGTTTTTCTGTTAACAGTACTATCAGTAAACTTCAGTTAAATGAAGTTAGTTATATTTATAACGAGATTTTGTAATAAGATGGCAGGTGAGCGGACCCGGATCCTCTGCTGTGGCTTAAGCCACAGCACAGTATGCTGTGCTAAAAACGGCGACGTATTGATATGTACTCATCTCCATTTTTTAATTCCTTTTATTTTCTTTCCTCGACAGTGGAGCAAATTTCCATATACAAAATAAATTTATTAAAAAACTCTTTCTTGCAACTCTTACGGTACATAACATAATTAATTCAAACTTTGAGGAAGCATTCATTAACTACTACTCACTCCGTTATCAATTATTAGGAGTCTTATTTTTTATCAGTACAAAATTTAAAAAATATTAGAAAAATGGATGGAAAAAAGGTTGAGAGTTATAAGTCTCACTTATAATTATAAATACTCCCTTCGTCCACTATTATAAATTCCATTCTTTGGCAGCACGAGTTTTAAGAATATTAAGAAAAGTGGGTGAAAAAGAGGTAGTGGAATATGAGTTCTACTTGTATATACTCCCTCCGTCCCATGCTACTCGCACTTTTCATTTTAGGCCGTAAATTTGAGATTGATTTTTTTGTGTAATTAAATTAGAATTTTAAGTGTAATGAGACGTCACTTAATAAAAGACCTCTTAACTTAAACTAACATATTAATTAAATGCATTAATTCTAACTTAAACTATAAATAATGTAAGGAGTTTGTGACGTGCCGAAAAGTAAAAGTGCAAGTAACATGGGACGGAGGGAGTATTAGTTTCAAATGAAATGTGAGTGGAATGGGTAAGGGGAATGTAAGACCTTATTATTATTTATGGTAAAAGTGAACTGAAACTTCTATTTGCGGACAGAGGGAGTATTAGTTTTAAATGAAATGGAAGTGAAATGAGTTAGTAATGTGAAATCTTATTACCATTTATGATAAAAAATGAATCGGGACTCCTATTCGCAAATAGACTAAAACGGAGAAAAATAGGACTCTTATTCGCGTACGGAGGAAATATTAGTATTGATTATTTTAATCATAAAAAACAGAACTATGAAAAAGAAAAAAAAAGAAGAGAAAAATAGCTAAGAATACTCCACACAATTCTTATCTCTCACTCTTCTCATTTCTTTAATTTACATGCGAATTATTTTTTAAATACTAGAAACATAAATTAATTAAAATTAGAAATTGAAATAGTTATATTTTAATATTGATAAATTAAGACTAGAAACTTATAAATTTAATTAATTTTAAGTTCAGTTTAGTATTTAACTAAAAGAAAAAATTGCAAAAATATAAATAAAAGAAATGGGAAGAGCGAATTAAAAATTAAGACGTGTGTAGTCTTCGTAGCATTTTTTCTTTCGTAGTTATTTTAAATACTTATTATGAGGAGTATAATCCAATACTAATAATTAATTAATATTTCCTCGAAATTTGAACTAATTTTAATATTTACATTAACTTATACTACCAAAAGAGTGGCAAGAAAGAGTTTTTTAATAAATTTATTTTGCATATGGAAATTTGCTCCACTGTCAAGGAAAGAAAATAAAAGGAATTAAAAAATGGAGATGAGTGCATATCAATACGTCGCCGTTTTTAGCACAGCATGTTGTGCTGTGGCTTAAGCCACAGCAGAGGATCCGGGTCCCAGGTGAGCTTTGAGTAGTGGATAGAAGGATACTTTCATATAGTAATAGACTTGAGTAAAATAAACAAATATAAAATTATCTATATTTCCATTGTAAAGATAAAAATACTCGAATTATAAGGAGAACTCAATCATTCACAGTTAAAAAGTTTTAGGATAAGATTGTTGGTCAGTTATGATTAGTTCACGATTAAGATAGCAAGAAGTTTTGTGGTTCAGAAATTATCATAAATTTGGATTCAACATCCCGAAAAACATTAAACTACTTCTTTCGTACAATACTAAGGAGAGGCACATACATTCGGTTGCTGCAACTTCCTACATTCACGTGTAATACCAAACACAATCAACAAAAACGCAATAAATAAGAATTTACTCAAAGCCAAACAAATTATGGTTGTCTTCCAAATTTCGGCAACCGAAATTTGGAAAAAAATGCAAGCAATAAGAGGAATCTAAGTAGTATTAACAAATCATATTTAAAAAAAAATAAATACCTTCTTCCATCATTGATAACACGAGATGATTTGGCATATTTAATAACGACCTACTAATCAAACTCACAAAGGCGGTGAAGAACAATAGTTGTTTGATTTGTTGGAAGCAATAACATTGTAATTATCTTTTCAGAACCGGCGCGGAGAAGAGAAGTGTATTCACGGTAATTGTTTCATAATTAAGGAAAAGAAATCTCCAGAATAATAACAGAACGTGAACCATGAGTTGGGCATAACTTGCGATTTTTTTTATCTCCCATTCTTACCCTTTTTGCCTTTTTTATTAATTTATTTAAGTCCAAGTGGCTTTCATATTAACCATTAGACCGTACTTAATCATTTTAATTTTAACCAAAATAAAAGTAAGTAATTTTTTTGCTAGACATTTTAATTTTTTCATTTTGATAATTAAATTTAAGGTGTTTTTTTATTAAATAAACAAATAAAAATATACCATAAAAAAGAATAAAAATATTAAGGAAAAGAAGTATATTTCTGTTAAACCACAACATACACTTTTTTTTCTTTTAATATTTTTTATGGAACATCTTTTATCTTTTTAATATCAAAATCTAATTTAAATATCAAAATGATTTATAACTAAAATTAGAATAAAAAAAACCTTTATATACAAATACTATACAACAAAGAAATCCTAGGGTGGGGGTGGTGGGATGAATTGAATAATTAAATGTTTGCTGCCGTTTTATTAGGAAATTTATGCGTTTTATGGCACAGTATGGGCTGCTGATCCTCCCCATCCCACAGTGGCAATTACTATCACTGCTAAAATTTGGGTATTGTCTATGATAAATTGATAACTATACTCTTCATAATTATTGTCAGAAGTGTATATCCTCATTTGCAAATCCTATGGTCAAGGGTATTCCATGCAATTTGGTGGGGAGACATGAGTCATTGATTCTTTACCATAACATTAAATTACCCACTTGTTATGGTCCTTCAAAGGATTTTGATTTGATGTGGGATTTGGGAATCAATCCCAACCCTTTATCAAGTCATGTATTTTTACTCCATCCTGAAATCCGGATTGAGTTTTATTTTCTATCAAATCTATCATAAATTTTTATTATTATTCTACTTATCTTACTCCTTCCTATTTTTTTTGAGGAACAACTCTATGCAAGGGTCAGTGATGGTTTCTCCGAATTTCATTACCCCAATTATGGAACGGTTGCTGAGACTAGCATGTCTCAATCCCAATGTACTTAATAGATTTGTATACAACACCACCTATTCTATAAAATTCCATTTTTAGTTCTTTATTAATCTCTAGAATTTTCGACTACGCCACTCCATTCCTTGTTACTTGAGACATTTCTTTTCGGCAAGGAGTTTAAGAATAGTGTGTTAAGTGGATAGTGAATAAAGTAACAGGGAATAACGGAAGAGAGATGAAAAGAGAATAAAGTAAGAAGGGAATTACTTTTTTGGCAAAAATAGAAATGATCCAATTATATTAGAACTTCCTAAAAAAAAAATAACTCCATTAACATGCAACGGAGGGAGTACTATATGTACATAATAAATAAATAACTCTTTTAATATAATACAAACAAATAATGCTCATATTTTATAAAATTATATATAAGCTACCTAGTTTTCATCTCATGTTAGCGTGTGTGAGTTAATCAATTGGTAGAATGGTTGATATAAAAAATAAAGATATCAACTTTAAGGTCATTGTGGTGCAATCGTTAATTTGTATTTATTTGTTGTAATTATAATTATTTATTGATATTATAATTGAATGTAATTCGACAATTCCAATATATCATTAAGACAATCTTGATTAATTTTTAATTTATACTAAAATAACAACAATAATAATAGTTATTATTTATTTATACTTCCCCCTTCCAAAAAAAAAATGGACAAAATTGTAAATGACACGAGTTACAATACATAATTGGTCGAGAGATGGAGGAAGAATATGGTAGAAGTAGTATTAATGGATTATGCGGTCTGCAGTTAGAATGATGTGTATGCTTAGTATTGGTTTAAAACTTTCCCTTTTGAAGACGTCATGAGTACGTTTATAATTAAAAAGTTACTTATACTCTCTTCATTCATGAAAATAGTCTCACTTTACTATTTTGGTATCTTCACAAAAAATAGTTCCATTTCAATAAATTGACAGTTTCTCTTCTATACTTTATCCACTTTTGCTCCACTCTCTCACAGTTAACTCACTTTTTTTCCATATTTCTCTTTCTTCACTTAATTTTTTCTTCTTTTCTCTTACTTTATCAAATTTTCAGTAAAACTGGAGCATTCCACAAATGAGACTATTTTTTATGGACAGATGGAGTAATTCCCTTTGTCCGCCATTAATTATCACAAATTACCTGCTCAGGTTTTGAGAAAATGTAAGGTAAAGTGATTAGAAAAATTTAATTATACGTGAGTCTAATTTTTTTACATTGAGAATTAATTTTACAATAAAAATAACTAGGAAGCCAAAAAAAGATATTATGATGTAAGATTGTAAGTGGTTCTTTTAGAGAAAATATTCGGTAGACTTTTCATATCAAAATGACATTATGAGGTGGAGTGCCCAATTAATTAAGCTCTGACCAATAGAAATATAAATAGCTCACATGCCTAATAATAGAGTTCTTTTAGAAGATATTCATATAACCACTTTTATGGAATATTGCATAATCTTAAAATATGCAAATTTGCCAATATTTTTTTCTCCTATATATAACTATAATGTGAATCTTAGGGATTCAAGACACATATGTTTGCCAAAGACTTGCTCTTGTAAATATTTCAACAACCAAACAAACCCAACAAGAAAATGAAACAATAAAAATAGTGGAAAAGGAAGATGATGAAGGTGTTATGATTTAAATAGATGCTTAGAACCTATGGACCTTTTACAAAACAATGAAGACAACCCAAAGCAACTTTCATCAAAGCAAAAATCTAATGACTCCACAAAACTAGTAACATAAGAACTAGAATTGCATACCTTAACATTTAATCTAAGCCCGACAATAGATTGAAATGCAACCACAAGGGATTTTGGATAGATCTTCAAAAAGAAGAAGGATGCTCAATGTTGAGACTTGGTTTGTTTACAAATGAGTTCAAAGTTGCCCAAGAACAAACCCTAGTGTAGTATTTATACTAGAAGTGAAAAATGAGCAACATAAAACAATTCTTGGTCAAAAAGTTACATTCCGGACAAAACACCCGACCGGTTGTTTCCCACGGCTCATTTCACCTACCCGCGTGAAGTTTCTGGACAAAAATTGACCTCTCGACAAAAACGTCTGACCGGGTATTTTTCGGGTTGGCAAAACACCCGTCCGCGTGTTTCTTTCTGCATTACGCGACTTTCTTAAAACGATCATAACTTCCTCATCCGAGCTCCGATTGAGGCATGCAAGATACTCACGCGAAGTTCTTTCGACGATGAAGACAATGGTGGTCTAATGAGAGCATTTGAACTTTATCTTAATAGTGAAATTCCAGTTTGAATCAGACCTTCGAATTCGGCTTTCTTCTTGTCGTGTCTCCACCCTCTTCTCGGACCCCAATCAACCCATGACCCTCAACATCGTTGTATCTATATTTACATACTTATATAAATTTAATTTTTATTTTCATATTAAGTTACTAAACATATAACCATTTAATGCAATAGAAATATGAAAAATGAAATTATGGCATTACTTTTTATTTGTGTATATTTTCAGTTATATATTATATATAAATAAATAAAATTACAACGGTCAAATCTGAAACAATACTAACAAAGTGTTGAGTGATTATATTATTTGTTGTCTTGCTAAAAAGATGATGAATTTATATAATATATTATTATTAAGTTAATAATCTACATTATTAGATGACACGTGACATTAATCTAACCGTTAGATCACAAGATCCAATGGACTACAAGTGTTTTGTTATTGAACAATATTTATCATATGAATATAAATACATCCTAGATATCATGTATATATAAGCATGTATCTACTATATGTAGGAGGCAAAAGTTATTGATAATTTTTATATTTAAATATATAAATATTCTACAAAATGATTTACTGAATATATTTTTCAAAAGTGGTTTTTAAAATTAATTCTATTAGTTGTCTAGTTCATTTATATTGCATTTGTCAAAAATTAATTCATGGCACACCACTTCAAAATGGAGAGAAATAGGTGGTTGAAATTTAATATGTAGGGGTGGGGAAACGGTTCTCGGTTCTTGGTTAACCAAGAATTGAATCTTATTTTTTCGGTTAACTAAGAACCGAAAAAATAAGGTTAAGGTTCAGTTCCGGTTAGTGGATTTAGGATTTAGGCGGTTCTCGGTTCTAACCGAGAACCGAAAGGTTAGAACCAAAGAACCGATTAGTGAGTTTAATTTTAATTTTTTTTAGATTCATTTTAATTTCATAATCCTTACGCATTTCCAGTTTCAAAAAACAATGATGTGATAAAAACCAAACTCTATATCCCTATAATTTGTCTTCATTTCAAACAAAAGAAAACACAAATCATCTCTCTGATTCAATAACCAAAAATTCATGACAGCTACTTTATTTATTAAATTTGGAACTTCAATGTATTAGATAAATATGGATCATTAGCAAATAACTTAATTCCCATACTGATATAGGTACATTAACTTATCTTCCATGAAAAAATTACCTAGTGTTTGCAATGTCAATTCAAATATCTCGTGAACTCTCTCCTTCGGTTCCTTCGGTGGAACCGAAGAACCGGTCGGTTCCTCAAGGAACCGAATCGACTAAAGGTTCGATTACGGTTCTTGTATTTGAAAAAATAGGGATCGGTTAACCGACTAATCGGTTCGGTTAGAACCGAACCGACCGTTTCCCCACCCCTAAATAATATTTACTCTATATATACTACATTATGCGTCTTTGCATCCATGTCCAACAAGTCGGTAGAATTGAAAAGAAGGAGCTCCAATGGCCGGCAAAAGACCTCATGTGTTGGCCGTTGCAGTCCCTGCTCAAGGCCACGTGAAGCCGCTGATGAGCCTCTGTCGCCAAATAGCCAAACACGGCATTAAAGTAACCTTTGTCAATGCCCATTCTATTCATCACAAAATACTCTCTGCATCTAAAAAACATGAAGACGAAGAAGAAGATGATGATTCCTGCCACAATATAGTGATGGAAACTGTCCCTGACGGTCTCACTCCTGAAGACGATCCGAACAGCCTCTTTACGCTGCTCGAAACACTCCCAAAGACAATGCCGCAAAACTTAACAGATTTGATTCAAAGAATCAACACCTCCAATCCTAACGAGAAGGTTACCTGTGTAATTGCTGACCTCTCATTTTCATGGATTTTCGAAATTGCAGATAAGATGGGAGCCGAGCCTGTCGGCTTCTTGACGTCTTCTGTCGCTAGCTTGGCCATCGTGCTTCACATTCCCAAACTCTTAGAGCAAGGAAATCTCAATATAAATGGTAATATATAATCATCCCTTTAGTTTTTTATATCATTCTGTATTACTCTCTTGTGTGAATTTGTTGGTGGAATAGTTGATGATGAAATTGCTTTTTTAATTAATAAATGAAATAAATATTATTTGCTGTGAGTAATTCGCTTAAATGCACCTTAGAATTTTATATTTTGGTTTTGATTTGTCAAATGTGTTTCTTAATTTCTTTTGTTCCTGAATTCTTGAATTTGTTGATGGGTTCTTCTTAAAAAAAATGTGTTTTTAAAAAAATAAATAAAAATTGCGCTCTTTTTGCTAGTGATGAATGTGAGGATAATTTGTGCGGGGCCCACTTTGAAATTGCTGAAATTGGATGCTTGTGTGTGGAAACATTGAGGTTATCTTTATCCAATTGAACCAATCTTGTCTCCTTTCTTTCTTTGCTTTGCTGTATCTCTTCATTTAGTTTTGTTTGAAAGCTAGCATTGGTGGCTAAAATGACCAGAACTCAGAAAATTGGAAATTTGAAGAAATTTCTGTTCAAGAATTGTTATTGTTGTTGTTTTCGTCGTTGTATGGTTTGGAGTTCTTATTCTGTATTCGATTACGTATGTTTGAATATAAGTAGTGATAATGCAAAAACTGTGTTATGTTTGCCATTTGGTTTGTGTGAATATTTGAATGTCAAAAAAAAAAAAATTCGTGCGGCTTAACTCAAAGTGGACAATATCAAGTCAACAATATATACTAACAAATTAAGTGCAGGATCTCTCAAAAATGGGGTTGTAATTAGTCTTTCAAACGATATACCTTCTTGGAGGAAAGATGAGCTTCCTTGGAGTTTATCCAGCGACCCGAAATTAGAAAAGGTTCTCTTCGAAACTACACAAAATATATCAAAAGAAGCTAGTAAAGCAAAGTGGTGGCTTTGCAACTCTTGTCGTGAGCTCGAACCGGCAGCTACTGAGTTGCTCCCAAACGCCTTGCCAATCGGGCCCTTAAATTTACTTGACTCCAACAATGTCAGATCCACCAATTTCTTCTCTGAAGATTCATCCTGTTTACGTTGGTTGGATACCCAACCGGATGGATCTGTGGTGTATGTTTCTTTCGGAAGCTCTGGAGTTTTCTCTCAGCACCAGTTGGATGAGTTGGCTCTCGGGCTCGAGCTATCAGGCCGGGCTTTTCTATGGGTTGTCCGACCTGACCTCGCCAATGGGTCGCCAGTCGTTTACCCTCCCGGGTTCGGGACTGGGCTCGGGAAAATTGTGGAATGGGCACCTCAAAATAGAGTCTTGTCGCATCCATCTATTGGTTGTTTCGTGTCTCATTGTGGATGGAACTCGACTATCGAAGGCGTGACCAATGGGGTCCCTTTCCTATGTTGGCCCTATTTTTCTGACCAGTTCCATGATGAGAGGTACATTTGTGAAAAATGGGGGATTGGATTAAAAATTGATTTTGATGAAGAGGGGATTGTTAGATCAAGATATGAAATTAAGAACAAAATTGATACGTTGTTTTCTGATAATAAGTTTAGGGAAAATGCACTGAAACTGAAGGAAATGTGTGGCAAGAGTGTTGGCGAAGGTGGGACGTCTTGCAACAATCTGAAGAAATTTATTGGTCATCTTTATAGGGCATGAAGGGTATGGGTTTTTCTTATTCCAAAAATTTGTGTGTTCACTGCTATGTACTAATGATTTCTGATATGTACTAGTACTTCTTTTTATGAAATAAGTATAAAAATGCTTGTGTATGTACGTGTGGAACTAGTATCAATGAGATTACCTTATAAGAGTGTTTGATTTGATAAATGAAATCGATAAACTTTTTATGGTGTCTATTATTGAATTGCAACAATATTTAAATATCAATTTAGTATGCAAAATGACACAATTTTTAGTCGGCAATGGATTTTGGGAATTGTTGGTTAATGTGTTAAAATGAAGTGAGAAAAAGAGTTGAATATTTAATTGGAGTGAGAAAAAAGTGATCGAGTGTATTAATTGTAGATAGAAAATTATACAAATGTGTCATCTCGGTTAGGACAAATCAAAAAGAAAAGTGTGTCATCTTAACTAAAACGGAGTTGAATACTTATTAAATTATTTTATTAATCATGTTTTATCAATACTTATCAAATGTAATCCATCCTCACCATTGAGTGTATTTGTATTTGGTTAAAAAATGTTATAGCTTGTCCTACGACATAATACACATTTCATTATTTTGGAGTTCACTAAATAATGCTATTGTAGGAATCGTGAGGTAGTGAGGTAGTGGAGGGCTTTAGGCTTTTCCATGTGGTCTTTTCGCTTTCGCCTAGTGTAACCTACAAATACTCTATGAGGTGCTTTAATTGCAAGAGTTTCTATTTGGTATTTTGTAGTTTAAATAGGTGAGGAGTTTGGACTATAGGAGACCACACCATAAAGCAATCTTCATTTATTCTCTAGCTCTCTATGTTTTTGTATGTATCTTAGGTGCATTGTCTAGTTGATTCTTAGAATTCCAACAAATTAGTGGGTATCTAGTGGATTTGAGGTATTTCTACACTCTAAGAGGAAGTTGTTTTATCTTTATGGGCAATATGTCAACCCGTGAGCACTAGTCATGGCATAATTTTTCTTGCAGAAAAAAGGGTCAATTCGACTTATTGTTGCTTTCTTTTATTATTTCGTTGCAATCTTCATTCCACTTATCGTTACTATTTTTCTTTCGGTTATATGATACGCTCGGATTTTTTACTGTTTTAAGACCATTATTTGGTCCATTTTTAATGTCAAAGTTGCATTACATGTCCATTATTTGCATATTATATACTCCCTCTGTCCCACAAAAGATGTCACACTTGTGTGACGGCACGAGATTTTAGGAGGTTTTATTTTGTGTGTTCAATAGAGAGAGAAAATATAATTTTTCATGTGAGAGAACTTTTTCCAAAAAGGGAAATGTGACATCTTTTGTGGGATAAACTAAAAAGGAAAGTGTGACATCTTTTGAGGGACGGTGGGAGTACATTTTAGTATTTTAACATGTTTTGTGTGAAATGTGCATATTTGATCCTAAAAAGGGAGATATGGAGTTTCAGGTGGCGTCTGGCGACCGCCGCAACACTTCCGGCAACCGCCGGGGCTCGGCGACCAACACTTCTGCAGCGGTCCGTTTCGGAAAATTTGTGCATGGAATGAAGACACGCCCGGCGACTGCCGGGAAAGGCGTGGCGATCGCCACCCAAGAGTCAGAGAGTTTCGGACCATTGTCTGGAGACCGCCGGCTGAGGTGCGGCTGTCCGCCACTGAATAGTGGTTATTAGATTTGCCCTAGATTCCTCTCCAAGATTTACCATATTTTACAATCATTTGCCTTATTTAAAGAATTCGAATTCTCCTCTATAAATAGGCCCTCAAGCTTCATCAAAATAATCCTCATTTTGCAACATATTTTCTAGAGATTAAAAGTTAGAGTGCTTCAGGTGCAAGGAGTTGAAGAAGGAGTCAAGAGCATCAAAGCTTCAAGGATTCAACCTTTGGGTTTTATTTGTTTTAGTTTTATGTTCCAATTTTTTCCCCTTCAATCTATATCTTTAGATTATTACATTATGTCTAACTAAATTCATAGGATTCTAGGGATGTGTTAGTAACGACTTTGGTTGTACAATTCATTTTCTATTTAATATTCGTTTTGTTTTTACTTTGTTTCTTTCCTAAGTTGTTGTATAATGCTTCATAATTGAGTGACACAATCTTGGTTGATTTAATATAACTAGCTATATAATCGTGAGAGGAGGTTGGCAAGAGGAGATTGGCGAGTTAGATCCACTTTGTAACATCCATGACCCAAAACATGTATATTATATTGCATATATTTGCACATTTTATTATCCTTCAAATTATAAATATATTGTATGGATATTATGGAACGTAGTAATTACTAAATTTTGGGGATGTCAATATAGCTTGACTTTAGAAGTTATAAAGGGCAACAAATAATAATATTTATAAATTATATTTTGTTTAATATATACTTGATAAGGATCCATGTATTTTATGATCCATTTTCCAAGGATTATCCATTGATGATGCTTGATCTAACTATTTTTGTGAGATTGATTTTCAATTTATTAATAAAACAAAGGATAATAGATGATCCAACCAACAAAAATTGAATCTAAACAAGAAAGGATGGTAGATTAGGAATGAAAAGCATGTGTATAAAGATGAGATAAGAGAGCTACAACCATAGGACCTTAACCAAAAGGATGGAGACAACCCTAGGCAACTTTCATTAGCTCTATCACCCCTTGGCTCCACTACTCAATGGATACACTCCATTGATGCATACCTCTACTTGAATCAATCTATGAAATTGAGACAAGCAACCTTTAAGGAAGGAATTGGATACATTCCTCAAAGAGGAAAAACTCACAAAGGAGATATCTTAATCACAATCTTATCTAGAATGAAAATGACATCAAAAGGTATTTATACTAAGGGTCCAAAATGTGGAAAAAGACCCACAAAATCTAAGTCTCGGATGATTCACCCGGTCGGGTGAATTGTGCGGTCCAAAACACCCGCCCGGGTGTTTCTTCTGGAATCTAGAAATGCTTCACAACACTTTCACCCGGCGGGGTGATTTTCATGGTGAAAACACCCGCCCGGGTGTTCCTTCTGGAGCTCTCTGCCTGTTTTGCGCGGCTTTAGTAAATCGTCCATAACTCTCTCCCCGAACTCCGATTGGGGCGTGTAAGATACCCATGCGAAGCTCTCTCAAAGGCGAAGATAATTGTGGCAGTTTCAAAGCATTTGGAAGTCATCTTGATGGGCATAATACTGATTGAAGACAGCTGCAGGTACAAGCTTTGGTGCACGGCTTCCATGGTCATATCATCCTCCCCTTCTTGGAAAGGATTTGTCCTCAAATCTGAGTCTTCCCTCTTCCTCGCATTCCTGGCCATCCCTCGAGCTGTATTGAGTATGTGGCATGACTTCCCTCTTATCCTTGGACCCCAATCGATCCATGGCTCACGCCGAGAGGGACACTCTTGACGTCTAGCAACCGTGGTCATATCATCCTCCCCTCCTTGGAAAGGATTTGCCCTCAAATCCGGGTTACGCACAACTACAAAATAGAATGAGAGCAAATCAAATATCAAAGTACGACGATAAAGATTGAGACCACTAACGACTCTAAGAGACAATACTACACCAAAGACGTTGTATGGACTTCCAAATTCATGTTCCCTCAAGCTCAAGGCCAAGTCAGAATAAATATGAGAGTACAAATTAATGAATCCTTTCATGTCCAAATCCCACCCATAAGGAATCAAGACAAACTCATCAAGATACCCTTCATACCAAAACTCAAACAATCTCACAATATAGGTACAAGATGTAAGTGCAAATAAACATAGGCATTCCTTCATAATGTAGTCCCAAACAAAGCCATTAGACATGAAGTTCTTCACAAATAGACCATAAAACATCCCAACTCCATTGCATGGTTTGATGGACATGCAATAAAAGCAATCAACATGCCAAAACACACATGCCCCAAGCACCTTGTTTCTATTTGGTTTGACCATCCCCATACAAATGATGCCCAAATTCTTGAACATCTTTACAAAAGATTTGGCATTCCCAACAAGACTAGGCATATACAAGAATGGATCCTCATATGGTGTATATTCAAAAGTAATCAAACAAGGTCTATTCACAAGATTTTCATTCTCAAGATTAAGCAACAAAAGATCATAAGGAACCATTGATACATCATTCTTGCTCACATGAGAAATACTCCACAAATTGACAATCCCATATTTAACACATTGAGTAGGTTCATCACAATTCACATCAAGTTTGCAAGAAGGTGTATCAACCAACAAACCAAGTTCATCAATATGAATTTCATCCAATTGCTCCATCAATTTCAAGAGATTATCAAAAATAAGGGAGCAATGTGTCCATAAACCTTCATGCACGACATGGAGATAAAACACAACACCATGCATATGAAACTTGTAAAAAGCTACATCAAGTATTATAAGAAACTTGTCAAAATAAGCCCCGCACAATTGCCCCAATAATTTTAGACCACAACTATGGGAACAATGTATCCTTATGCCATTAAACACAACATACTCCACAAGAGACATATGAGTGGAAAAATCCTTCACAAAACGGCCATAGAACACTCCAATCCCATTGAAGGGTCTCACCATGTTACCATAAAGACATAGCAAATACCAAGCTCTAAAATCTTCAAAAATGGCACACTCTTTGGCCCTACTATCCCCAACAACGTACTCACGAAACCCATAGTCAACAACAATTGAAAGCTTAGGTGTCTTAGCATCCAAAAGAAACATTTCCACATTCATGCAAGAGTCCACAAGTGAAAGTTCATGTCTACCATTGCTTGTATTTATCAAGAAAGGGTCAACAAATGATGCAAAGATGGGCTTAGGCTTCAACAATTTAGACTCTCGATGCCACATAGCACACAAGTGAATAATGGTAAATTAGGAATGAAAAACATGTGTATAAAGATGAGATAAGAGAGCTACAACCATAGGACCTTAACCAAAAGGATGGAGACAACCCTAGGCAACTTTCATTAGCTCTATCACCCTTTGGCTCCACTACTCAATGGATACACTTCATTGACGCATACCTCTACTTGAATCAATCTATGAAATTGCGACAAGCAACCTTCAAGGAAGGAATTGGATACGTTCCTCAAAGAGGAAAAACTCACAAAGGAGATATCTTAATCACAATCTTATCTAGAATGAAAAATGACATCAAAAGGTATTTATACTAAGGGTCCAAAATGTGGAAAAAGGCCCACAAAATATAAGTTTCGGATGATTCACCCGGTCGGGTGAATTGTGCTGTCCAAAACACCCGCCCGGGTGTTTCGTCTGGAATCTGGAAATGCTTCACAACACTTTCACCCGGTCGGGTGATTTTCATAGTGAAAACACCTGCCCGGGTGTTCCTTCTGGAGCTCCCTGCCTGTTCTGCGCGGCTTTAGTAAATCGTCCATAACTCTCTCCTCCGAACTCCGATTGGGGCGTGTAAGATACCTATGCGAAGCTCTCTCAAAGGCGAAGATAATTGTGGCAGTTTCGAAGCATTTGGAAGTCATCTTGATGAGCATAATACCGATTGAAGACAGCTGCAGGTACAAGCTTGGGTGCACAGCTTTAATGGTTGTATCAATACTACTCCAGTTAGTTTAAAATTGTGTCATTTCTATAGACATACACGCCTTATAAATATATGTGTATTACGAGTAATGCAATTATTATGGGCAAAGTAGCTATGTATATTTATATATATAGGCTTTAGAAATATGATATGATTTTATATATATGTGTGGTATGCATATATCTACATGTGTACACCATTCCTATGTACAACTAATGTTTAGCTCGATGCATATATTTGGTTGGTATTACACGTTTATTGTTTTAATAACATCTCGTCACTTATGTATTCTGCTATTCATTTTTGACTGAGAAGAATATAGGAGGAACAGTGGAAAATAAAAGAAAAAGGAGAGACACATATATACTTCTTCGTAAAAACAAAAGGGAAAGGAAAGCAATTGAGCGATTGAAATGAACGTTAGTTGGTCAGAGACGATCTCAGGAATATGATTAAATTAATTTTCTCAGGAATATGATTAAATTAATTTTCAGACGATCTCAGGAATATGATTAAATTAATTTTCTCAGGAATATGATTAAATTAATTTTCTATTATTTGTGTATAAATCATACTTTTAATATTACATGTTTTATATATTTTTTTCCTAGGTGTTTATATAAAGTGAATAATTGGACTATACAATGTAACTCTGATATGATCATGTGTTATTTGATATCAATGGTGAAATATGATAGAAATATGTAATTGATGCAATTGACATGTTTGCACATGGTTTTGGAATTATTTGAATCATTGGATTAAAGAGGATATGTGACTGTCTTGCCCTGAGTCTGATATCAATGGCAATGAGACCTACGGGTCATATATACAATGACAATAGACTTTCGGGTAATATATATGCAATGACAATGGGACCTATGGGTCATATATACAATGACAATGGACCTTCAGATTATATGTATGTACACAATGACAATGAGACCTATGGGTCATATATACAATGGCAATGGACCTTCGGGTCATATATATGTATACAATGGCAATGGGACCTACGGGTCATATATACAATGACAATGGACCTTCAGGTCATATATATGTATACAATGACAATGGAACGTACGGGTCATATTACAATGGCAATGGACCTTCGGGTCATATATATATGTACAAAGGCAATGGGACCTTCAGATCATATACAATGGAATCCCAGATAGATACCAGACTTGATTTGTCAGAGAATAATAAATAGAATAGAGAGGCATATGCATATGAAGGGTCTTGTTAGGATGAGATTTTTGGGCATAATTGAGAAATGAGATGCAATCTCAGCCACTAATTCACAAGATTAACTTAATGTCAACATCTATCACATTATGTCAACCCGGAGGTATAATTATCGTTTCATTAAATTGTATTTGAAATCATTTTCTAAAACCCTCTCTAAAACTCTAGCTGCAAAGTCTTCAAATCTTCAACATTCAAATCTTGAAATCTTCAACATTCAAATCTTCAAATCTTCAACATTCAAATCTTCAAATCTTCAAATCTTCAAATCTTCAACATTCAATAAAATAACACTTATTAAAATGTCAACGACTAAAAAATAACACTTATAATTCATATATCAATACCGAGAATATCGAATGTCAACAACTCGTATTAAAATGTCAACAACTAACAAATAGCACTTACAATACACATATCAATACCGAGAATATCGAATGTCAATAGCTAGTATTAAAATGTCAACAACTAAAAAATAACACTTACAATTCACATATCAATACCGAGAATATCGAATGCCAACAACTCGTATTAAAATGTCAACAACTAACAAATAACATTTACAATTCACATATCAATACCGAGAAAATCGAATGTTAACAACTCGTATTAAAATGTCAACAACTAATAAATAACACTTATAATTCACATATCAATATCGAGAATATCGAATGTCAACAACTCGTATTAAAATGTCAACAACTAACAAATAACACTTATAATTCACATATCAATGCCGAGAATATCGAATGTCAACAACTCGTATTAAATGTCAACAACTAAAAAATAACACTTATAATTTACATATCAATACCGAGAATATCGAATGTCAACAACTACAAAATAACACTTATAACTCACATATCAATACCGAGAATATCAAATGTCAACGAGTTATATAATTCATGTCAACGACCTATATAATTAATGTCAACAACAATGTTTTACATATAATTAATGTCAACAACAACATTTTACGTATAAATAATGTCAATAAAAACATTTTACATATAATTGACATTGTATATATGTAGTTAACATGGACTATATATGTAATTGACATGGATTGTATATGTAGTTGACATAGATTATATATGTAGTTGATAGTCTATGTGTGTAGTTGACATTAAAAAAGGGAGATAGCTAAATCTTGAATCTAACTCTTAGCAACTAATTCTCAACTGGGGAATATCACCAAACACCTAGAGTGCATTACGATTAAGCTTGATTCCCCAATCCTGCTTACATCCAACACAATTGATAATCCAAACCCTAAAACTTCCAATTCCATAAACAAATCAATAATTAAGCTTGCAAAAAGTTCAAATCCTATAACAGTTGAATCATCTACTGAAAAAATATGGTAATATGGTTGCAACAGAAGCAAAAATCTCATAAAAATGTTGATAGCAAAAACACAAGTTAATAGCAACTCATCAAATCATGATCAAGGAAAAACAACTACTTAGTCTACAGTCATCACAGCAAGCACTACAAGGCAAAAAAAAAAAAAAAAACAGAGACGTATCAAAATGCCTCTATTTTGTAGAAATCAGTAAAATTTCACCTTAATTAAAATTCATAAAATCAGCAACAACAAGTTTTACAGAGCAAGAATAAGAAGCGAATTAGAGTAGGAGGTAATTATACCTAGTAATCGAGGCTTCTAGCAAATTCTGGACCAACAATCGAATCACGTCTCTCGCAAAGCATCAAATAGCTCTCTTTGTCGAATAACATCAAATAGCATCAAATTCTGGATACATGCTCCTTCACACCGATGCCGGCGATGCGATCCGACACGTCCGCCGTGGAAGACGACAAGAGCTCGCGCACAGGATCTGAAGTCATCGGCGGTGGAAGACGATTCATGTTGTTTAGAGTGAGAGTTTCTACGGAAGGATCATAAATAAGCCCCTGTAATTACCATTCTGCCCTTTCATAATAAATTAATCTAAAAATATTTTTTGTGTGGGAAAATCTGGACCACTCATTTAATAAAAATGAGTGGCTGATATTGCATCTCATTTCTCAATTACCCTAAAAAATCTCAATTGATCACAATCCTGCATATGAATATGAAATTGTTTATGATATTTGATGTTTATTTATATGTGCGGATTTAGAACATTTGTATATAAGCCTAATAAATGATGGATTTTGTAATTAGTATTTGGATGGTGATGTAATTAATACTATGCGATTTCTTTATTTTAATTTGTATTTGTTGATTATAAATGTATACGTCATAAGGGTTTGAGTGTTACACACTTAGTAGACACTACAGTTAGCTTCCCTTAAAACGGCACTGTTAATTGAGAGTGAGGACTTTTCAAGGGCCTTAGGAGCTTTTAGGAGCTACATATTTAGGATTGCAACCCTAATGTTAGTGATCTACATTTGCATCGCATGAGCATAGGCTAGGTGACTCGTTCTATCAAAGTATTAACTGTGCTAGGGTATTATAGTTGGAACTTGAATAACCATAATTGTGAACGCACATCCTGGAATTCCCTTATTTCTATACTTTTATCTATGTGATTTATTTGCAATCAGTTGTTTTAATTGCTTCAATTGTTTTCAGTTTTTAAAATTCTCAAATCTTTCGGTTTTCCAAATAGTAATTGAGTTTTAGTAGAGGGTAGCCAGTCTGTGATTGTTTTTCCCGTGATCGATATTCGGTACTGACCTTTAGCTATACTATTCCTACTCTATGTGAGGGGACGTGTGGCTCGCTAGCAAGGGATGAGATCTCCGTGGCGGGCAGCCCTCAGTGGGGAGATGCATACAATGGTGTCATGTCGGCGTCTCGACCCAGCGGGACAAGCCATGTCACGCCCGCATTTTCTAAGGATAGAAAACACGGCTGAATCGCGACTAGGGGAGGGTTAAAGAAGCGGGAAAGAAAGGGGGAAAACAACAAAACTCGACCATAGCTCAAAATAAATGGAATATCTCGAATAAAATCAGAGTATTATCTCAACAACTGACAACTCAAAGGAATACAATATCTCATCAATAAATGAACTCCAAAGAAACAACATCTCATCAATAAATGAACTCAAAAGAAACAACATTTAGCGGAAGCATTCGAGAGAAGAATTATACTATGTATGAAGAAATAATATATTCGAAATCATTATTTGTTATCTTCTTCATTTTTATGCTCAACACCCACCGCCACGCCCTTTCTCTCATTCCTAACTCTCTCGGTTTTCTTTGGTAGGGTTTTGGAAGAATGATGGCATTGAAAGAGATATAAGAAGTTGATAGATATGTTTGTTGGAGATATGGCCGAGATTTGCTCCTTTATTAAAATCTGATTATTTTCTCCTTCTCAAATGTGATAACCGAAAAGTAAGTGGTGAAGTGCTCTAAATTGATGAAATAAAAAGCTGACTTGGTCTTCTCCAAAAATTGTGCTTCAAAAAGAATAGTTCAAAAAAAAAAAAAAAAGAATTGGGCTTGGAAAAAATTAATAAATGGGATAGAAAAAGAATAATTGTTATATGTCCAAAATGATATATTCTTCTCTTGACAATTGAAACAAAGCCGAAATTTTTTTCAAGCGCACAAACGATGTCACTACGAGAACAAATAAAAGGTAGAAAAAGTCGGGGTGTTACAATCTACCCATCTTAACAAAAATTTCGTCCCGAAATTTGCTTACGTCCTTAAATATAATATTCTTCCATCGTCTTGTCTTCCTATTTCCATGCAGCTTCCTCATATTGTTAAAATTAATAACTATAGTTGAAAGTTGTATCGTCATAATATTACTTGCATGTCATAATGCTCATTCTCGTAGAAAGTTGTTATTATCCCCATGCTCCTCAGCAGGGTATCAAGATCTTCTCCGTCGTGTCGCCACTTTCTAGTTTATGCAAGATGCGACTATACTAATTTAAATTGTGAGTACGATCTCTCGTAGTTGTATGGATACTTCACTTAGCATCATCTCTTCTTGCGTCGCATCCTCTTCCGCGTTAGAAACTTTATTTCGTCTTCGCTATCCCCCTCTTCTTGAAATCTTCCTCTTATTTTTTTTTGTCTTATGTTTAAGGAAAACTATAGGAAATAGTAATTATTCAACTAGAGATATAATGGTTCTCACATAGCTTGCTCCAAAAGGAATAGAAAAGGTTTCATGATCGCCGGCCTACATTCCCACTCTCGATCTCCTTGCCTCGTGCCTTAACAAATTAGGGGTTCGCCTCAAACTTTCAGATTCTCGTTCGTTTTTGTCACTCGGAAAAGTGATAGATTATCTCAATCTGAAACTATGGTTCACGCGTATTCAATCTAGCCTACAGTATAAGCACCCTATGTTCGCAACATACTTCATCATCCCATAGATCAACAACTATCACATTTAGAGGCATTCATATCTCATGATAAACGAGTATAACACACAACATTTTCACATCCCAAAGCATATCACTTTTGTATTTCACAATTACATTTAAAACTTTTCGAACAAAATATTTCTTCAAACTCTCACACTTTCCTCAAAATTTTCACATCTCACTTCCAAATTTAAATTAAAAAATTTGACTCAAAACTCGAAACGTACTTTAACTCAACTTTCATCAACACTTTCATAATATATCACATATTTCAACGTCCAAAAACCATAAAACGTCATTCATATATCACGTAACTAAAGCATGCATATTCACAAAATACCCTTGACATCCCATAGTATAGCATCATATACCTCATACTTCAACCTCCACAAACCACTTCATATTTAAACAAACATAAACACATTATACCTTGCATCTCATAACATAAATATCATCACACTTCCATAGCTCAATTTTCAAAAGAAAGAGTTAAAACTATTTTTCTGAAAACTCAAAATTTTTTGAACAATTCATAAACACAACATTTTCCATTGATCAAATCTTTTCACAAAGGTCAAGTCCCATTGCATAGGATACAGCTTTTTATCACCATAGATTTTCATCTTCTCAAAAAATAAAACACACACACATATATATATATATATATATATATATATATATATTTTCATCTTCTCAAATGTGATAACCGAAAAGTAAGTGGTGAAGTGCTCTAAATTGATGAAATAAAAAGCTGACTTGGTCTTCTCTCTAAAATTGGGCTTCAAAAAGAATAGTTAAAAAAAAAAAAAAAAGAATTGGGCTTGGAAAAAATTAATAAATGGGATAGAAAAAGAATAATTGTTATATGTCCAAAATTTTTTTCAAGCGCACAAACGATGTCACTACGAGAACAAATAAAAGGTAGAAAAAGTCGGGGTGTTACAAGCCATGACTCCGCGGAGAGCACTGTTGTGTAAGCTCTAAGTGAAAAAAAGCAGTACTACAACATAATAGGAAGAGTAGTGAATAACGTGTTCCATTTGATTTTTATATTTCGATTATATTAATAAAATAAATATTAGTACTGTCTCCATCCCCTATTAATTGACACTAATTTTCTTTTTACTACCTTTTTTTAATGAACCTCATATTCCATTAACTTACCCCATTCACATTTTATTTTAAAATTAATATATAAAAGTAGGACTCACATTCTACTACACTTTTTAAAATTTATGTCAAGTCAACCGGTACCAATTAATGTGGAACGGAGGGAGTATATAATCGAGAATTAATAAATCCTAATGAATTAATAAATTCAAACTAAAGCTTATAAAGAAAAGCTCATTGAAGATGTCTTGAACAATGCATAAACTTCGTTTAAAAAAGCTTAGGAAAGAAAGAGTAAGGTCGAGCCTTCGACTCTAAAAGATGAATGTTAGTGTTGCAATTTAGTCTATGCATGTCTTATTTAATAGAAAGAGACGTATGAAGACTTATTCAATCTTAGTAATAAAATCCAAACTTTATATAAAATTACAAACTTTAAACAATGATTTAAATCGTTATAAAGTATTAATAGATAATAAAATATAAGGATAAATAATATCTAACACAATATCAACACAATTAATTAAATATATAATTAAATCAAGTGATAATTACTCCCTCCGTTCTGGATAATTCGGGTCACTTTGACCGAGCACGGATTTTAAGAATTATAATGAAAAGTGTGTTGAAAAAGTTAGTGGAATGTGGGTCCTACTTTTATATATTAATTTTATAATAAAATGTGAGTACGAATGAGTTGGTGGAATATGAGGTCCACTACCAAAAATGATAAAAGTGAAATGAGATAAATTATATGGGACGGACTAAAATGGAAAACTGGGATGAATGACCTGGGGGATAGAGAGAGTAATAACGAACGCATAGAGTATTTATTAGTTTAATAACAACTACTATAATTATTAGTTCTATCCGCATTTTTAAATTTGTCCCAACACTTCTGTTACAAGATTAAAAAAAAAAAAACTACGAAAGATAAGATATCATTGAGCACACGTGACAAGAATAGGAAAAATATGTGGTTTAAAGTTGACACGTATGATTCTTGATCTTAGTATTATACGTCTCTTTCATTATTATATAAATAGACTAAAAAGTATCCCAATGTTTTATTAATTATTAATTCTATCCCAGCATTTTAAAAATCATCCCAATGTTTTATTAATTATTAATTCTATCCCAGCATTTTAAAAATTATCCCAATGTTTTCTTACAAGAGCACACGTGAAAAGGATGGAAAGAAATATGTGGTTGAAATTTGATACGTACAATTTTTGAACCACATTATCTGTTCGACTAGTCGATAGGAATTGAAAAGGAGTTCCGATGGCCGGCAAGGGACCTCATGATCATGTTTGGCGGTTCTGACCTCGTAGTCCGTTCGTGAACAAGCGAGAACTTCATTTTTATGTTTTTTTTTTAAAATTTCAATAAAAATTTTCCGCTTAATGGATAGTCCCGGGCCAAGGTCACTTGAAGAGTTATTGATAATTTCTATATTTATATATGTACAATATTCTACAAAACTGATTTATTGAATATCTTCTGTAAAAGTGATTTAATCGGAAATTAATTCTATTAGGCCATGTTCGGTTGGCAAGATAAAATAGTATTGAGATTGAGTATAAGATAAGTCCAGATTGAATATGAGATTAAGAAAAGGTGTTTGGTTGGCCTGACAGTCTTTATATAATTAAAAATATAATTAATTCATAATATTCTTAAATACACATTTACCAATATACCCTTCATAGTTGCAAAGAATATTTTGGAGATTGAAAACGCAATACTTAGTCTTACTGATCTTGAAGCAGGAGGCCAAGCACCGCCGCCTCCACCACCGTAAAATCCCCTATTTTAGGCGCGCTCTCTCCTTCTCTCAACAAATTTACAGCTATTTGGTTTTCCTTTGTGGGGATTATGACGGTGGCATCTTCCAATTTGGGAAGCACCACCACCCTGGCACCTCCTATCCCATCCCCAAATCCTTCACCATATACAACTCCATCATGTCTTCGTACTGTCTGATTTGATTGGAGAACCTCACTCAGCCCAATCACGTTTCCCCCATCCACGATTTGGTTGAAGATTAAACAACGACCTCAGCCATTCCATCACCTCAGTGTCTCCACCGACAAAAATCGCGAATTTGCTGGTGTAGCACCGATGTTGCTGCCAAACCTCCGCGTCGATTTGTTTGTTGTGGGTGAGATCTGGATATGCGTGTGGTTGATAGTGAAGGAGAGGATGGGGGCAAAAATGGAACCAAATATTAATCCTTCCCCGACTGATTTAGTCGCAGGGGTAAAGCCCCGATATATAATCGGGAGATTATCCATCCCAGATAATATCATGGATTAAATAGTCATTCCATTTTGCTAACCGAACACAGGATTAATTTTATTCATAGATTCAGTTGCACCAACCGAACGCCCACTTAGTTGACTAATCTAATTGGACGTGAGTCATTTATATTGCATTTGTCAAAAATTAATACGTTAGGCACACTACCTCGTAATGTTATTTGGTATGGTAGATCCACTCTATGAGCACACGGGATGAGAATGGAATCCTTCCTCACCATTGAGTGTATATTTATTACTCCCTCCGTCCCCCATTAGGAGTCCCATTTATGGGCGGCACAGATTTTAAGAAATGTTAAGAAAAGTGGGTGGCAAAAAGTTAGTAGAATAGGGGTCCCCACTTGTATAGTACTCCCTCCGTCCCTTGTTACTCGCACTTTTCATTTTAGGCCGTAAATTTGTGATTGATTTTTTCGAGTAATAAAATTAGAATTTTAAGTGTAATGAGACACCACTTAATAAAGGACCTTAACTTAAATTAACATATTAATTAAATGCATTAATTCTAACTTAAACTATAAATAGTGTAAGGAGTTTGTGACGAGCCGAAAAGCAACAGTGCAAGTAACATGGGACGGAGGGAGCATATTAGTTTTAAGAGTAAAGGCCAAATGTGGTCCCTAAAATATGACCGTTTTATCAATTTGGTCCTTAGCATTATCTTTTTGATTATTTGGTCCTTCATAAATAAACTCGGACCCGAATCGGTCCTCACTTAACAGAACCGTCAAAAAATAGACGATGACCGCAATTTGACTATATTAAATTACTAATGGTAATTTAATTATAATTAGGTATAATTATAATTATACCTAATTATAATTATTTTCCTATTAACAAAATTGGAAAAAAGATAGTATCAGTTGCAAAATGAAATGAATAATTTATAATTTAATAGGAATTAAGAATTATAATTAGGTATAATTAATTACCATTAGTAATTTAATATAGTCAAATTGCAATCACCAACTATTTTTTGACGGTTCTGTTAAGTGATGACCGATTCGGGTCCAAGTTTATTTGTGAGGGACCAAATAATCAAAATGATAATGTTAAGGACCAAATTGATAAAACGGCCATATGTTAGGGACCATATTTTGGCCTTTTACTCTAGTTTTAAATTAAATATGACTGGAATGAGTTAGTGGAAGGTAAGACCCTATTCTCATTTATGGTAAAAATGAACCGGAACTCCTATTTGCGGACGGTCAAAAATAAAAAAATAGTACTCCTATTCACGAATAGAGGGAGTACTTTGGTTAAAAATGCTATAGCCTGTCCCACAAGATAGTACACATTATTTTGGAGTATCCTAAATAATGGTATTGTAGGAAACGTAAGGTAGTACTGGAGGGCTTTAGGCGTTTTCACGAGCATAAGCCATTTTACCACCTTATTGCTCGGTTACTCCGGATCCTTTTTTCCTTTCGATCATTTTCTTCTTGTTCAGATATTGCGGAGAAGCATCTCAGTTTATTTACATATAATCACGTGCAACTCATTAATCTCATGACCATTAATTTAATTTTATAAACTATTCCGAGAGTTGTAACAACCCAAAAAATGATCCTAGATGAAAATTAACTTTTTTTATTAGAAAATCAAAGAATCATGATTTCCTTTCAAATAATTCGATATGAAAATGTCATACCCCAAATTTATAAAATAGGAAATAGAAATAATAATTACTTCCTCCGTCCCTTAAAATTTGGCACAATTTGAACTGGCACGAGTTTTAAGAAATGTAATAAAAAGTGGGTTGAAAAAGTTAGTGGTATGCGGGTCCTACTTTTATATATTATTTTTAAAATAAAATGTGAGTGGGAATGAGTTTGTGGAATGTGAGGTCTACTACCAAAAATGTTAAAAGTGAAAGATGACAAATTTTTATGGACGGGCGAAAAAGGAAATAGTGACAAATTTTCAGGGACGGAGGGAGTTGAATTTTAGTTTTTATATGTGGGCATAGGATAATTTAACTTGGGAAAGGAAAGAATAGTACTCCCTCCGTTTCTTCATAGTTGAGGCGGAACTTCTCGGCACGGAGTTTTAGAAAGCAATGTTGAGTGTATTAAATAAATAGATAAAAAGTAAGAAAGTTGAAAAGGTTGAGAGAATATAGTATAGAGTGAATTAAGTAGATAGAATAAAGTAAGAGAGAGTAAAGTAAGAAAGAGAAAAAAAGTTACCATATATGGAAATGACTCAACTATGAACAAACTTACTGAAATGGAAAAATGACTCAACTATAGAGAAACGGAGGGAGTAAAAGTGTCACGACCTCCCTTTCTAGGGTTAATAAATGCTGTTGGCGCGACTAGTAGGACTTTAAGAAAGGATAATTTTCTAGGGTTTCAATAAAAAGTTTGACAAAGATAATTAATACTCAAATAACGAGAAATATTCAGATTAAATGCATAGGTTTTAAAACCAAAGTCAACAATTATCATAATTTATAATCCAAGAGTGAATATGGGTTCAAAAACATAATGGAGAAAAATAGGCATAATTCAGCGGAAGCATTCAAGAGTTAGAGTGACGCCATGTATGAAGACACGACGCTGTTAGGTTTGGTATACTGGAAAACATGTTTCGAGCAGTTTCACGCGAATAGAATCTTGCTTGTACACGAAAAACTCTACAATCCACTTCTAACCCGATTCAGTATTATTCGAGCAGTTTCGCACGAATAGAATCAGTATATTATTACATTGTGTTTGCTTGTGCATTTATAAGATGTTTTATAAACATTTAAACGTATAAGAAGCAAACAAACTCTAACTCTTTTGCTTAGTAGACCGGTTGCGACGTCCACTTTAAGGTAACACAGTCAGATCTATGCAATGCTTTGCAAAAGAAAAAGAAGAATTTCACAACCTAGATAGACTTTGACTACCTATCGTGAAAGGTTGCAATGTCAGTCCGCATATTTCTAAGCCTTACTGAAAAAAGATGACATTAGTGTGGTATAGCACTTAACAGATCTAACAACAAGACGTGTCTTTATGATATCTATTGAAAGACTAGGTCTTGATAAAATACTATTTCTTAATCTACATATGTTAGCATTGAGCATACGGTATTGATTATGCACTACTTTGACTTATCAAATGTTGCGGGTTTTTCGCAACCCAATAATCCTGATATATTGGGTAGTGGTGATTAATATCTGACGGTTCTAGGATTGCTATTATGTTAAATAGTACGCGAGGTGAATCTCGTTTGATAATGTCCTCAAGAGGAGCTCGAACAAGGTTTTATTATTCAGAAAACTGTTCAGTTGGAGTTTTATCGCTCTATGAATAATAATTAAGTGTTTCTTGCTAAGTCCACTCTTAGAAATAATAAAATGTTAATTAATTAAGTCCATAGCAGATATTAATTAATTAATGGACATTTATATCTTAAGCGCGGGAAATAAATAATAAACAAAGTGGAAACACAGATTACTTGTAATTTCGGATTTGGATGGTGAGAGTTCAATATTACTTTTGTAGTGGCTGCTCGTAATATTCCAATATAAGTTTATATTAAATTGTGGGTCCAATTTAATTAGTAAAAAGCTAATTGGGGGAGCCCATATCCAAAACCTTCCATAGATCCCTGTCTGGGCCCGAAAGGAACTTAATATAAATAGGAGAATAAAGGAGACAGAATCACACTTTTTCTACATGAAATTTTCTTCCCACTCATTATTGAAGGAGACGAGTTTTTCTTTGATTTTCTCCTCCGTGAGATTTTCAGCTCCTCCTACGTGAGGAATTTTCTGTCTTCTTTATTCGAGTCCTAGTATTTTGATGAGATCAGCTTACACTGATATCATAATACAGTTCGAGAATCAGAGAGAAGATCCGTGGTTAGGGGTGAGCAAAAAACCCGAAAACCGAATATACGAATCGATCAAAACTGAAAATTTAAAATTCGGTTCGATTCGGTTTTAGAATTTTGAAAATTTTGGTTTTTCGGTCTTTCAATACAATATCAACACAGTGTAAAATTTCAAGATTTTAATGTCAACACAGTATCAACACAATATCAACACAACATCAATCATTGACTACCGTTGAAATTCTTTTGACATTTTCCTGTTGATGCTTTTTTGTGATCTGTTGACATTTTTCAATGGTCCAGATCATAGTTTTGAGTTTGTACAATATTTAGAGTTTTCATTTGATCACATCCCTATATATATATATAGGGGCATGTTAGGGTGCCACCACCCCTTAAAATAACACCATACCACCATTTTTAGCCAATCATTTGTACACGTGGACGAATAATAAGCTGCCATGTGGAAAAAAAAATAAAAATAAAAATCTGGAAAAAGATGGGCAGCAATCTGTTGTTCTTTAAACAATAATTTTTCTTGAACAACAATATCCGACACACTATACAACAACCTATAGATTGTTGTCTACCGTATTGAATATTGTTGTGTAGCGTTTATAATATTGTTGTATAAGCGTTGTCACGTTGTCATTTTAAGAGTAGTTGTCATTTTAACACAAACCTATACGTATATATATTTATAATATATATATATACACTATTATTTAAATATACTTAAAAATAAAACACTAAAACATAAACATAATCGTGTGTTTTCTCATTTCTATGAATAGCCGCTCCGCCTCCTCCTTCTCTAAGACCCAAAATCTCTCCACCTCTCACCAAGCCGTAGCCTCCAGAGGCCAACTCCATCCCGTCGCCCCTCCACGCTGTCACGGAGAGAGAGAGCTCCGGCCAGATGTGGATTATTTTGCAGATAGAAGCATTTGGTGGACATGCTCTTACTTTTGGGGGAGATGTTTAGAAGCAGATGTGGATTCAATGATAAAAACTTTGAGAAATTCTCCTATTATGTTGTTTTTCACTAAATGTTGCATGTGTAATTGCCTCAATCATGTCTCTCCTGCAGCTTTAGATGTTTTGATCAACAATGGAGGTAGTTGAAGAATCCACAGTTTTTTGGTTTTTCGGTTTTAGATTTTTCGGTTTTTCGGGTTTTCTTATAGTTTTGGTTTTTTCGGTTTAGTTCGGTTTTTTAAATTCGTTTTTCGGTTTTTCGATTTTTTGGTTCTATTCGGTTTCAAATTTAGCCTAAATTCAATTTTTTGGGTTCACTTCGGTTTGGGTAAAAAACAGAACCGAAACCCGGATGCTCACCCCTATCCGTGGTCTAGTATTGAAGATCATCACGTGGAGAAGGTGCGAGCAATCGACGATTCTTTGGAGAATCAATATCGGTAACTCTAAACCGTAGAAATCATGTTTAGGATTTATATTTTCTAAGCATGAATTATTTGCGTTCTAACATGCAATTATCTGTTTAACATGTGAATTGATTAATCGTATAATCGGTCAAATAGATCCGTGTCTGATTTATTTGTTTTGTACAAGTTTTCCGCTGTGCAAGGGGCACCAAACCCCAACAATTGGTTTTAGAGCCAATTTTTGGCTCTGATTATGTGGATTAATTTCATGTTATATGAATTGCTTGAATGCTTGATTTTCTTCGTTGTGTGTTTGTGTTTGTTTTTATCCGTTCGAATACAAGAATGAAGAACGTGGTTGAGCTTCGGCGTTGGAAGCCTCCGTCCTTATTTTGTTCGATAGCAACTATTCCCAAAATCCCTTTTTCGTTATTGGGTGTAATCTATCGGACATGATTATTTTTGTAATGATTATGTGATTTGAATCTTTAAGTATGAGGTGTATATTAATAGTTTACGTCTCATAATTATGGGAAATTAAGATTTGCATCGAATTTTGGTCGAGTATTAAATGACACAGCACCAACGTGCGGGCACGGATCGAGTGGGAGCCCTTCTTGGGCAGTTTCCGGACTCGACCTTCGAAGAAGGCGAGAGCACGTGACGTCATTTTGTCTCGTCTCGTGACTTCGCTTTCCAAATTTAGTTCAGGTTTCCTAACCCTTGGAATTAATTTTGGAAATAATTCAAGATTAATTTAGAATTAAGATTTGAATATATATTGTGGATTTTATATATTATATAAGATTTGATCTTGTATTAAATCATGTATTAATTAGAGATTTTATCCTTATTTTATAGGATTTGAAGGGATTTAATTCCTAGATGAATCCTAGTTAAATTTGGATAATGAGCATGACCATTGTTATGGGAGTGTGTTGTAGAAACAAAATTCTGTAATGCGAAATCTGATGGTCGTGCTCAGGCAACATTAGGCGGTCATGCCATTATGTGGTCTCTGGACTATTCGTCGGTGTTGTGACTAGTAAAAAATGATAAAGTTGTGAATGAGTATCGACCTCTTATAAAGGGTACCTGTTTTTGATTTTACAATAGCAAGATACATAATTGTTTTGTGGTTTTTTGTGATTATGTATTGAGCATAAGTATGTGATAATAAGTTTATTTGTCAAATCTTCATGATGTCATTCAATATTTGTCTGCGCTATTTAAAGAAAGTAAACTCGAATACCTAAATTATGTAGACCGGAAACGAAAAATGGATAAGATTCTCGTCGCTGAAAGCTTAGAGTTTATACTCAATGATTAATATCCTCCATTTCTTCGACATAATTCCACGAAGAATGTTCGACAATGCATTATGCATGTACTTGACAAGCTCTTTGAGGAATAAGGTGAAGCTATTTTCCTTTAAGTAGCTCGACAAGTCTTGGTTAATGACGATGAAAGATTGATATCAATAGAATCTGTCAACAGGATTCGATTAGAATATCCTAGAGTGACAGAATGTTTTGAGAATCTTTTGATCACTCAAATAGTTTCTAACACAAGTCATTGCCTAAAGTAATAAGAAATGACTACAAGAAGGTTTAACTGAAAAGTAGAAAATCTTCAGAGTAATAGTCGTTATATTACTGTTAGAGGAAAGTAACATGATAGATGACAAATTAATAAAGGCTTCATTTTTCTTAAGTCCTAATTCATTTGAAAAAAGACTAGATATGGAAATAGGAGAGCCTGAATTGTCATCAAAGTTTGTTTAAAGCGAGAAAAGATGCTTTGTGAGTTGGATTGACCTATTTTATAGAAGGACAATGACTTACATGACAATGCAACTTCTAAGTAAGAGAACTTGATCCAGTTAGGTTTTTGTTGCAGTGGGAGCTATTAATGCTCAACTATTGTTTTATGGTTGATGCTTAAGGCATCATAGTATTGAAACAATATAAATGCAACAAGATTGAGTATTAAACAACACATCAACTTCTTAAACAATGAATGATAAAGTATTTATGGCTCTTAATCTTAAGGCCAAGAAAATACTTAGCTATTATTCAAACTGATCTAGACTATAAAGATTTTAACGATTTGTTTGTAAATAGCTTGAAAGTCAAGAATGTCTGTTTGATGCACTATGAGTTAGAATCAATATATTCAGAATACTTATAGAAGTGCAACACAGAAAGACTAGCAAGTCTCAATGGTTTACACCATAAGGAGACGAGCAAAGTGTTATGATCAGTAGTGGGAGTCTAATCTCCATTGATGAATACAAGCATTCTTCTGATGAATGGGATAATTTTGTAAGAAGAAATCAAAGTCTTTCCAAGACAAATTTGATTAAGTGATGAGTTTTACTCATTAAAATCTTATCATTGATGGGATAAACATTAAAGAAACTACCAACATCAGTACTTTCTACAAAACACGAGTTGTGGACTAGAGCGTCTCTAGTCTAGCACATCTCAAGGTGTAATGTTGTTCCAACCCGTGTTGGAAAAGTGTCCAAGATATTGGAGTTGAGTACTGAGGCATGTTTTAAGGTTTGTGATGTAAGGTTATAAGTTTTGTAATCTTCAAAGATATAATTCTTGTATGAAGATCAAGAGATGAACTACAAGCCTAACAACGTGATAACTCTCAAAATAAAGAGAGATATCGGATTTACCAAGAAGTCATACCATTAGAAACATTTGCACTAATAAAATCAACTTCAGTACCTAAGATTGTAACAACCATATCGTAGTGGGAGCGTTAAAGTGGAACACTTCAAGTTCATGGGTCTAAGAGTGTCGTAAGACTCAATCTTAGAACTTGAACATAATCCCTTTAACTACAACGTAGCATTGGTTAATTTGGATATCATCTTTGAAAAGGTGATAGATTCCATATTACAATCTAAGATAGACAAGACTTGCAATACTACCTACAAGTTGTGTCAGTCAGTGGGAGCAAGTGTCTTTGCAAGTGTAAATGTGGATCTCAAATGGCTAGACAATGACAATGGGTTATGCCCAAAGAAAATTATCTTCTCGTTTGTCGTTGTGCGAGGATTGATTTGATCCTACTATCTATCAGAATTTAAATAAATTCGAATGAATGTATTATGATTGTCAAGACAGCTTTCTATTAATAGAAGTCTTGAAGAAATTATCTACATGGAACATCCTAATGGGTATGTAATAAAGGGCAAGAAACACATTTTTGGAAGCTTATAAAGACCTCCGTGGTCTTAGGCATGCATCTAAATCAGAGTATATGTGTTTTACCAAAATTGTCAAATGTCTGGAATTTGACTCTTGCCCATAGCAGTGTTGTAAGCACAAGGAAGTTGAAAGTTCATTAAATATAGTATTAGTGGTACTTTACGATGATGAAATCTACAAAAGTTGCAAACAACTAAGATTGACATCTGGCGTAGGAAACTGGTTGCCTACCCAGTTTAAGATAAAGGATTAAAGAGAAACTTATTACATTCTGAGCATCTGAAGATTGTTAGAAAGAATGATCAGATCCTCTTTGGAATCCTATATCTATACGTTGCTTGAAACATTTTTGTATTAGAAATTCTATGAAAAGGTTTATACCTTTCAAGATGGAAACGTCTTGTCTTTAGTCAAGTGTCGTTTGACGATTAGTGAGATCAAGAATTATGAGACTAGTTTCGGAGATAGTTTTCTCATGTATGTTATAGTGTGTACTAAGTTTAATATTAGTTTTGCTTATGCATGACAAGTGTATATCATATTAACCATGACAAACGATTTTGATTGAGGTAAAGAATATATCCTAGTGCTTGAGAAAGGCTAGTAACTATATTCTAGTTTACCAGTCATTCATGTAATGTCCTTGGGGTTACATTGTCTTAGTTTTATGACTAATCAGTAATCAAGTAAGTCATCCTCTGAATATGTGTTTACCTTAGGAACATCTTCCTAATAGCTTTAATCGTAAGTTTGAGTATATGCCTATGAGTATTATTCTTGATTACTCTAGTGGAGGTTAACTCAAGGGACACACGAGTTAATTCACATATGGAGATGAAATTAATTAAAGATCAAGTACGCAACAAAAACATTATGATGAAAAAGATATTATCAGAGAACAACCAAACAGATTTTTCATTCACTTAGTGAAATGAATGGTAGTTCGATATATCTAGTACAAAGACCTAATTTGAGTATAAGTGGAAGAGTTTTTGATAGTGGGTATATTCGAAAGCATGTTTTGAGTATAAGTGGGAAATTGTTAGGTTTGGTATACTGAAAAGCATGTTTTGAGAAGTTTCGCGCGAATAGAATCTTGCTAGTATACGTAAAACTATACAATCCACTTTTAACCCGATTCAGTATTGTTCGAGCTGTTTCGCACGAATAGAATCAGTATATTATTACATTGTGTTTGTTTGTGCATTTATAAGATGTTTTATAAACATTTAAATGTATAAGAAGCAAACAAAGTCTAAGTCTTTTGCTTAATAGACCGGTTGTTGGCGACGTCCACTTTAAGGTAACAAAGTCAGATCTATGTAATGCTTTGCAAAAGACTAAGAAGAATTTCACAACCTAGATAGGCTTTGGATACCTATCGTGAAAGGTTGCAATGTCAGTCCGCATATTTCTGAGCCTTGCTGAAATAAGATGACATTAGTGTGGTATAGCACTGAACGGATCTAACAGCAAAACGTGTCTTGATAATATCTACTCAAAGATTAGGTCTTGATAAAATACTACTCCCTCCGTCCCGCTTAAGATGACACGTTTTCCTTTTTAGTTTGTCCCAACTAAGATGACACATTTCCTTTTTTGGTAACTTTCTCTCTCTAATTAATACACTCAACCAATTTTTCTCACTCATATTAAAATATCCATCTATCTTCATCTCTCTACTTTAATACACACACCCACCTTCTCTCTCTCCAATTAAACACTTTAACCAATAACTCCTAAAATCCCGTGCCAGCTAAGCAATGTGTCATCTTAGCCGGGACGGAGGGAGTATTTCTTAATCTACATATGTTAGCATTGAACATACAGTATTGATTATGCACTACTTTGACTTATCAAATGGTGCGGGTTTTTCCCAACCCAATAATCTTGATATATTGGGTAGTGGTGATTAATATCTAGCGGTGCTAGGATTGCTATTATGTTGAATCGTGCGTGAGGTGAGTCTCATTTGATAATTTCCTCACGAGGAGCTCGAACAAGGTTTTATTATTCGGAAAACTGGCCAGTTGGAGTTTTATCGCTCTATGAATAATAATTAAGTGTTTTTGTTGCTAAGTCCACTCTTGGAATTAATAAGATGTAAATTCATTAAGTTCATAGCAGACATTAATTAATTAATGGACATTTATATCTTAAGCGCGAGAAATAAATAATAAACAAAGTGGAATCCAGGATTACTTGTAATTTCGGATTTGGATGGGGAAAGTTCAATATTACTTCAGTAGTGGCTACTCGTAATATTCCAATATAAGCTTATATTAAATTGTGGGTTCAATTTAATTAGTAAAAAGCCAATTGGAAGAGCCCATATGCAAAACCTTCCATAGATCCATGTCTGGGCCCAAAATGAACTTAATATAAATAGGAGAATAAAGGAGACAGAATCACACTTTTTTCTACATGAAATTTTCGTCCTTCTCATTATTGAAGGAGACGATTTTTTCTTTGATTTTCTCCTCCGTGAGATTTTCAACTCCTCCTCCGTGAGGAATTTTCTGTCTTCTTTATTCGAGTCCTAGTATTTTGATGAGATCAGCCCAAATTGATATCAGAATACAGTTCGTGAACCAGAGAGAAGATCCGTGGTCTAGTATTGATCATCACGTGGATTAGGCGCGAGCAATCGACGTTCTAGTGTGCAATTATTTGTTTAACATGTGAATTGTTTAATCGCATAATCGGTCAAATAGATCTGTGTCTGATTTAATTGTTTTGTACAATTCCGCTGTGCAAGGGGCACCAAACCCCAGCAGACGCCCCTCGAAGTTCAAAACAAATCCAACAATGATTAAGGTTCGACTCAACACCACCCCAAGCTCGGCGCCGCTCAACCTCACATAAGGAAAACACATGCATGGCTGAGTATTATAAAATACTCAGTGGACTCATGCCGGAAATAGTTTATCAAAAATATTTATATTTATCATGCCAATTTCAGGTAACCACCTGGGGTTTTAGCTTATGAAATACCCGAGGCACCAAAATATTCCATTGTTCAAAATCGCGGTTGCGCAACCAATTTTCCCATAGACGTTTACCATATCTGCTCATACATGACTTGGAATGTGATCACAAACCAAGTCACTAGACCGGCCAACCCGTACGCTGACACACGGTGTGCCATAGGTGTACACTAATCCAAGTTGGGTTGCGGCTCTACAAGGACTCGAATTCGATTTAAATAAGAAATGGCAAAGCCATTTTAGATAGACACGTTAAAACAAAAATTATGGCATGATAAACAATTTGCATTTTATTCCCATCGATAAAATAGTTAGGACATTATCCTTATTTAAAAAGAGAATCCACCTCGACTGCTTAATTCGAAATTATTTTCTTTTCCTTGATATCACGTCTCGCTTGCAAGGAAACACCTTTAGCATTTAAATAACACATAAATCAACCTAACGAATCAAGTAAATAAATAAAATGCATGCATCATAAGGCATTATTTTTTTCGATACGATTAACATTTCGGATTTACCATTCCAGCTCCCACACTTATTTTAAAACAGCCCAGCAAGAAAAAAGAACAAAGCAGCATCCCAAGTCAAAAGAAAGAAAAAACGTGCTCCATTTTAAAATCACACGTACACCCACTTGCCACTTCCTTAACAGTTAACACCAATAGTTGAATAATATAAAGAAACAAACCCATATATACTCCCATTTAATTACACGTACCCACTTCATTCCATTTCAAAGTTAAAGAAGGAAAATAAATAATAGAATCAACAACTCCCTTCTGCAAACCGTCGGCTATCTCCTCTAAATAGAACACCTAAAATTTGATCAAAGATTGCAGCACTCAAAAGGAAGGGCACACACACCAAATCTCTTCACTCCCCGATTCGCGGTGGCTGCCGACGTCTCTCCGCAGCGCCGCCGTTTGGAAATCTGCCTATGCGGCGCCGCTCCAGCAGCCCGGATCTCAACCCGAACATCTCGCAAAGCGCAAGATAAGTTCTTGATTTGATTTCATGAATTAAGGTTCGATTCGTTAAAAGTTCAATCTTCTAAACTGGTTTTGTTTCGATTTATGCGATTAGGCAATTGGATGGTATGGTCGTATGGATGGTATGCTATGCAATGTATGAAAGAAATCAGATGTTGGGATTGAGAGATTATACCCAAATCTGTAGACTAAGAAAGAATTGACTTGGCAGTTGGCACATATCGATGGTTACTGCTCTTTCTCCTCTTCAAGTTTCGGATTTAGAGTCGGCGTTAGGATGATGCTTCTTCTTCTCTGCTCTCTTTCTTCTCTGCCGCCGGGAGAGAATCGTGTGTTGAGTGAGGGTGGTTGAGCGAGGCAAATTAGGGTAGAGAGATTTAAATACCGTGTTTTGTGAGACTAAGGGAGGTAATTGATTCTCAAGATAATTGGAATTAATGGCTGATTGGTGGTTTAATTTTGGAATAGGATTTGCAGATTATGGGAGAGGAGAAAGAGGAGAAAGACGCGTAAAGATGTAGGAGGAGAAATCTTTGCAGATTTATTTGACTGCAATTGAAATTAAAGGATAGTTTTGCAGATTTATTTGACTGCAATCGAAATTAAAGGAAAGTTTTTGAAATCAAGAAAAAGCTCTTACAATTTAATTAAATTAATTTGGGCTCAAACCCTTTCTATCTATTTCATTTAAATTATGTAGCTCACAAATTATATTTCACAAGATCAGACATATATTATTTATTTATTTTTATCGAATCCATTGCGGAACTGAGTCCATTAAATATTTCTCATAGAAAGAAATTATTTATGTATAAAAATTAATTCAGTTAACTCACATTCCAATCCTAAATCCAATTAGGTCACAAGAATATCAAATAAAAATTTCGCTCGTCATTTAATTCAAGGACTTCACGGCATGAAAAGCATTCAATGCAAAAAAAAAAATTATGGTTCGAAAATTAGCATTCAACAAAAGTGGGGTGTTACAAAAAGTCTAGGAAATATTAAAAAATAAGAAAAAGAAAAAAAATTATGAGATAAAGGGAAAGAGAAAGAAAAAGAATGGAAGGATATTGATAGAATGTGGGAATGAAACGTGTTGTTTGGGAAATAAAGGAAAAGAAAAAGGATTTTTGAAATAGAAAAAGAAGTTGGAGAGAGGGGTGGAAAGGTAAGGTACACCTCATCGATCATACCATACCTTATACCTTACCTCAAAATGCGGTATGCGAAAATCCTATACCTATACTTTACCGTATGTTTCGGTGTACCTCACTTCGGTATACCGAATATTCGGTATGATATATATCTAATACCGTTACCATATTGTTACTACGGTATACCGCATTTTTGCGGTAAATGCGATATACCGCATGTTTATGGTATACCACATTTTTATGGTATACCACATTCTTACGATATATCAAATAAGGTACGACATACCATATACCTGTGTTCACGTCGCAAGAAACATGTTTCATAACCAAAATATTAAAATTACTTGTTCAACTATTTAAATAAAGTACAAGTCATAACATTCAAATTAATAAAACATCAACCATCTAATCCAAAACAGTTTTTGATCATAACCAACGTAGTCTTCTTTTCTTTCATCTTCCTCTCACACTCTCACAACTCACAAGGAAGCTTTGAAGATGCTATCCTGCATTTGATAATTTTTATTTGTAATACCCGCACCCTTAATTCTTTTCTTTCATTTTGTTATTGTCGAACTAAAGATGTAAGTTCTCTTTCCACGAAGGGTTATTGGAACTCGAGCCCTTGTTATGAGATTTAATTCTTTTTAGTTGCAAGTAAAAGCTAAAGTAATCAAATGAACTAAGCATTTGGACTTTACATTGTAAAGTATCACGAATTCTCGAATAGAAATTTCGAAAACAATAAGCGAACAACTAATTTTCAAATACTACAAATTTTGGAACAAAGCTTAATTAATGAACAACTAATAAAATAGATTACACGGTTTAAGCCCCCAAAGAAAGAAAAACATGGAAAGGGAAAATATCTAAAATGTGGAGTGCATTCGGGCCTTTTCTCCAGGCCCGATTTAGGGCCCGTTTCGGGCGGCCCGTCGGCCCAATCGGTGAATCCGGGCCCGCTCGAAGTGCAGCCGGATGGGAGCTGAGATTTCCTCTCACCTGCAAGATAAAAACAAGCTTTAATGGCCATGAGACAAGAACAATTAATAGAACACTTAGGGAGGGATAGAAAACAAACCCTTCTTTTTCCTTGAAGACCAAGAACTTGCCAAAAAAAGGGGGGGGGGGGGGGGGTTTCCAGCCTGCACACCATTGGCCCAACACCCCCTGCCTCTCTGCAATCAAGCAACCTCAATTAATAACTAGTACTAGGTACCCATAAAAATACAAGTTTTGCAGCCATGAAGGAGAGACAAGGAGATCACTAAAAGTGAGATATTCTGCAGCATAACAACAAGAGTTTCAGCAGCCTCTTTTAAAGCTCACAAGTACACCACAATCAGCCATAAAAATCCCCTCCACACCACATTCAACTCCCTATCACACATCGCAAGTTTCAGCAGAAACTCTAGGGAGAAACAAGAACCAACAGTAGCAAGTGTGAGAGGGAGAAGAACTGAGTCCAGAGGCAGAGCTTTTGAGACAGCCATAGAACCGAGAGGTAAACCTCCCTAAAACCTCAACATATTATCTTGCATCATGTCTAGATCAACCACAACATAGTGTAAGAACTTAGAGGCACAAGTATAACCACATTAAGTTCAGCATCACACAAGTAGCAAGCTCCAATAATCAAAGAATCAACTTTCTTAGCCAAACCCACAGGGCTTTTTCAGATTTGTGAAGTTCTAACTCTTGGAATCATAGGAACAACAAGTTTAGCAACATAATCCACCACTTAGCCTTCCAAATAGCAAGGCATATTCTCACAAATCGCCAAACTCAATAAACAGAACCAAGGCAGAATCATACTGCATTAATAACTAGAAAGAATGAGTGAGCTTATCTCGTTAGCACGAATCTGCCGGATCTTCGGCGAGGGTCCTTCGGCAGCCCGGAGTCGACAATAACACCACACCTCAAATCCTTCTCTAAAGCCACAGCCCTTACAAATCTACATGGTGGAAATTTCAAAACTTGTGAATCTAGAACTTAATTTTTTTTGAAAAATAAAACAAAGAGGATGGGAAGTCGAGTCCATCACCTTATCGATCGGTAGCCGGCGGCGCGAGGCATAGTGCAGCCAAAACCGCCGCCTGTGCATACATAGCCGCGGCGGCAGTTCTGGAGAAAATGGCGGTGGCGTGAGCGGGGCCGAGAGAGAGAGAGAAAGTAAGAGAGGAAGGCGGAACCGAGGCGGCGACTAGGGAGCTCCGGCGACAGAGAGGCGGCGATTTCCGCCGATGGAGAAAGAAAGAGAAAGAGAAGGGAACGGAGAGGGGTGGAGCGGCGCCGAGCGACGCCGCAGGCGGCATGCCCTGCTCGTCGGACGGCCGAGGACGAGGCGGCGGTGGATGGCGGCGATTCGCCGAGAGGGAAGGGAGAATTGGAGTTAGGGTTTGTGTATAATTTGGGGGTTTTGTGTTCGATGAGGTAGAGAGAGGAGGGGAAGGCATCGAGCTAGCCGGCGATGCACGGGGGGACGCTGATCGGAGTAGCCGGCGGCGGTAGACGAGGAGGCGCCGCCAAGCTCTTCTCCGATTAGGGTTTTGATTTGGGGGAAAACGAGAGTTGAGGGAGAAGGGCCGATAGATTAGGGAAGGGAGTAGTGGGCTTCTTCTTTTTTTTAGTTGTTGGGCCTCCCTTAATTGTGCTGGGCCCCTTTAATTTTTGTGTTGGGCTGCATCTTTTTGGGCCATCAACTAAATAAAGTATGGACTAGGGTTGTAAATAAATCATGGCTTTTCTATATTACGGATTTAATAATTAATAGTCTGTAAATTAATTTCCACGAGGATAAGTCGTTTTTCTTCCGGAATTTAGTATGAGTGCTCAAATAATTAATTTTTAAGAAATTATGATACGCTAACGATGAATAGACCTCGAGTCTATTTTAGTACTTGAATAAAATATATAGGAGGTAACGCTCTTTCGTTAAACGAATAATTGGTAGACCTCCACACCTAACTAAATCGCAAGATTTATTTAGTGCTCAAGGACTTCTTATGAATTAGGGAAAAAGGAATAAAATGATCACGCACTTAGGATGCATTCAAGCGCACAAACGATGTCACTGCAATACCCAGGAAAGGAACCCACAATCTTTCACGGAATCTCCATGAGACGACGAAAGTCCATAATTTCTGCACTACAAGCAACCACTATGATAAGGAAAGGATACCCTACATACCTCGTTTACCTGAATGGAGAAGAGAAAGAGGACCGTAAGATTGAAGATGTAGCAGTGGTACGAGAATTCCCAGATGTCTTCCCAGACGCACTACCTGGATTGCCGCCAGACAGGCAATTAGAATTCACAATTGATCTCGAACCAGGATCGGCCCCAGTATCGAAGGCACCATAGAGAATGGCGCCTAAAGAGTTAGAAGAACTCAAGATACAGTTACAGGAACTACTAGACCTAGGCTTCATCCGACCCAGTGTGTCACCATGGGGCGCACCAGTGCTCTTCGTAAAGAAGAAGGACGGAACATTGAGAATGTGTATCGACTACCGAGAGTTGAACAAACTGACGCTCAAAAACAAGTACCCTCTACCGAGGATTGACGACCTGTTTGACCAACTTCGAGGGGCTGGTGTATTCTCGAAAATGGACTTGAGATCAGGCTATCACCAACTGAAAGTCCGACATGACGATGTACCCAAGACAGCATTCCGCACCAGATACGGCCATTACGAATTCACTGTAATGCCTTTCGGGCTTACAAATGCCCCGGCAGTGTTCATGGACTTAATGAACCGCGTGTTCCACCCATACTTGGACAAGTTCGTCCTAGTCTTTATAGATGATGTACTCATCTACTCGAAGAACGAGAAGGAACACGAGGAACATCTGAGAACCACCTTAGAGACGTTGAGAGCCGAGAAACTCTATGCTAAGTTTAGCAAGTGTGAGTTCTGGCTCAACGAGGTGAATTTCCTCGGACACATAGTAACGGCAGATGGGATCCGAGTGGACCCTGCAAAGGTGGAGGCAGTACAACGTTGGCAGTCACCGACCACACCGAGTGAAATTCGAAGTTTCTTAGGTTTGGCTGGATATTATCGGAGGTTCATTGAAGGATTTTCTAAAATAGCCAGACCACTGACTCAACAGCTCAAGAAAGGAGCTAAGGTCAATTGGACGCCGGAGTGCGAAGCAAGTTTCCAATTATTAAAAGAAAAGTTGACCACCGCACCAATCCTAGCCGTACCAGCACCAGAAGCAGGCTATGTAGTGTACACCGATGCTTCAAAGGTCGGACTTGGATGCGTATTGATGCAAAATGGCAAGGTGATTGCATACGCGTCACGCCAACTCAGGCCACACGAGCTAAATTACCCCACTCATGATCTGGAACTAGCAGCAGTAGTACATGCCCTGAAGATTTGGAGACATCACCTCTACGGAGTTCGATGTGAGATCTTCACGGACCACAAGAGCCTTAAGTACCTTTTCGAGCAGAAGGATTTGAATATGCGACAACGTAGATGGCTCGAATTAGTCAAGGATTATGACTGTGGTATAAATTACCACCCAGGCAAGGCGAATGTAGTGGCAGATGCCTTGAGCAGGAAAACTATACCCCAAGTGGCCACCTTCCTTACACAAAATGAGGAACTCATACGGGAATTCGCTAAGATGCGATTGGAGGTAGTAAGAGCACCAGAGACGGTGGAAAGTAGAATCGCCACTCTAGTGATTGAGCCAGGCTTAAGAGCCAGAATTGTTGAGGCTCAGAGGAGTGATGAAGCATTAGAGAAAATTCGACTTAAAGTGAGGACGGGAAAAGAGGTGAGTTACCGCGAAGAAGCGGATAACGCCCTCACTTTCGAAGGAAGATTATGTGTGCCCAATGACGAGGCTCTCAGAGATGAGATCATGAGCGAAGCGCATGAGACACCCTACACCGCCCACCCAGGAGGTACGAAAATGTATCAAGATATGAAGAAGCGTTTTTGGTGGGATGGCATGAAGAGGAGCATAGCGTCGTTTGTAGAAAGGTGCCTAGCATGTCAACAAGTGAAGGCTCTACATCAACGACCCTATGGAAAATTGCAACCCCTGGAAATTCCCGAGTGGAAATGGGAGCACATTGCAATGGATTTCGTGACAGGATTGCCAAAGTCACAACGAGGGAATACTGCTATTTGGGTGATTATAGATCGCCTCACCAAGAGCGCCCACTTTGTACCAGTTCGTATCACTTACGGATCAGACAAGTTAGCTCAGATCTATGTGCAAGAGATCATACGGTTACATGGAATACCGGTGACGATCACATCAGACCGTGACCAAAATTTACTTTTAGGTTTTGGATAAGCCTGCAGCAAGAGCTAGGCACCAGGTTGAATTTCAGTACGGGATTCCATCCACAGACTGATGGGCAGTCTGAGAGGACAATCCAAACCTTAGAAGATATGTTGAGGGCCGTAGTGCTCGACCGCGGAGGAAAATGGGAGCCAGTATTGCCACTTATAGAGTTTGCTTACAATAACAGTTATCAGGCAACCATAAACATGGCCCCATATGAAGCACTGTATGGGAGAAAATGTAGATCACCGCTTTACTGGGATGAGGTCGGTGAGAGAAAGACGCTTGGACCGGATTCTGTAGAGGAAATGATAGAGATCGTCCGCCAGATCCGTGAGAGAATCAAGGAAGCTCAAGACAGGCAGAAGTCTTACACTGATGCTCGCCGAACCGATCTGCAGTTCAAGGCGGGAGACAAAGTTTTTCTAAAAGTATCTCCGTCTAAAGGGATTACGAGATTCGGCGTCAAGGGCAAGCTAAGACCACGTTTCATCGGACCCTACGAAATTTTAGAAGAAGTGGGTCCTGTGGCGTACAGATTGGCACTCCCACCGAGTTTCGGGAATGTGCACAATGTCTTTCACGTGCCACAATTGAGAAAATATGTGATCGACCCAAAACACATAGTCCACCAAGAGGAAATGGTTTTGGAACCAGACTTAAGCTATGAAGAGAAGCCAGAGGCAATCTTGGATAGGAAGGTCAAGGAATTGAGGAATAAGTCTATTGTAACAGTGAAAGTTTTATGGAAGCATCACGGTTACGAGGAAGCTACGTGGGAATTGGAAGACAAGATGAAGGAAAAGTACCCAGAGCTTTTTGAGTAGCATAAGCAAAATTTCGGGACGAAATTTTTGTTAAGGAGGGTAGAATGTAATACCCGCACCCTTAATTCTTTTCTTTCGTTTTGTTATTGTCGAACTAAAGATGTAAGTTCTCTTTCCACGAAGGGTTATTGGAACTCGAGCCCTTGTTATGAGATTTAATTCTTTTTAGTTGCAAGTAAAAGCTAAAGTAATCAAATGAACTAAGCATTTGGACTTTACATTGTAAAGTATCACGAATTCTCGAATAGAAATTTCGAAAACAATAAGCGAACAACTAATTTTCAAATACTACAAATTTTGGAACAAAGCTTAATTAATGAACAACTAATAAAATAGATTACACGGTTTAAGCCCCCAAAGAAAGAAAAACATGGAAAGGGAAAATATCTAAAATGTGGAGTGCATTCGGGCCTTTTCTCCAGGCCCGATTTAGGGCCCGTTTCGGGCGGCCCGTCGGCCCAATCGGTGAATCCGGGCCCGCTCGAAGTGCAGCCGGATGGGAGCTGAGATTTCCTCTCACCTGCAAGATAAAAACAAGCTTTAATGGCCATGAGACAAGAACAATTAATAGAACACTTAGGGAGGGATAGAAAACAAACCCTTCTTTTTCCTTGAAGACCAAGAACTTGCCCAAGGGGGGGGGGGTTTCCAACCTCAATTAATAACTAGTACTAGGTACCCATAAAAATACAAGTTTTGCAGCCATGAAGGAGAGACAAGGAGATCACTAAAAGTGAGATATTCTGCAGCATAACAACAAGAGTTTCAGCAGCCTCTTTTAAAGCTCACAAGTACACCACAATCAGCCATAAAAATCCCCTCCACACCACATTCAACTCCCTATCACACATCGCAAGTTTCAGCAGAAACTCTAGGGAGAAACAAGAACCAACAGTAGCAAGTGTGAGAGGGAGAAGAACTGAGTCCAGAGGCAGAGCTTTTGAGACAGCCATAGAACCGAGAGGTAAACCTCCCTAAAACCTCAACATATTATCTTGCATCATGTCTAGATCAACCACAACATAGTGTAAGAACTTAAAGGCACAAGTATAACCACATTAAGTTCAGCATCACACAAGTAGCAAGCTCCAATAATCAAAGAATCAACTTTCTTAGCCAAACCCACAGGGCTTTTTCAGATTTGTGAAGTTCTAACTCTTGGAATCATAGGAACAACAAGTTTAGCAACATAATCCACCACTTAGCCTTCCAAATTGCAAGGCATATTCTCACAAATCGCCAAACTCAATAAACAGAACCAAGGCAGAATCATACTGCATTAATAACTAGAAAGAATGAGTGAGCTTATCTCGTTAGCACGAATCTGCCGGATCTTCGGCGAGGGTCCTTCGGCAGCCCGGAGTCGACAATAACACCACACCTCAAATCCTTCTCTAAAGCCACAACCCTTACAAATCTACATGGTGGAAATTTCAAAACTTGTGAATCTAGAACTTAATTTTTTTTGAAAAATAAAACAAAGAGGATGGGAAGTCGAGTCCATCACCTTATCGATCGGTAGCCGGCGGCGCGAGGCATAGTGAAGGCCAAAACCGCCGCCTGTGCATACATAGCCGCGGCGGCAGTTCTGGAGAAAATGGCGGTGGCGTGAGCGGGGCCGAGAGAGAGAGAGAAAGTAAGAGAGGAAGGCGGAACTGAGGCGGCGACTAGGGAGCTCCGGCGACAGAGAGGCGGCGATTTCCGCCGATGGAGAAAGAAAGAGAAAGAGAAGGGAACGGAGAGGGGTGGACCGGCGCCGAGCGACGCCGCAGGCGGCATGCACTGCTCGTCGGACGGCCGAGGACGAGGCGGCGGTGGATGGCGGCGATTCGCCGAGAGGGAAGGGAGAATTGGAGTTAGGGTTTGTGTATAATTTGGGGGTTTTGTGTTCGATGAGGTAGAGAGAGGAGGGGAAGGCATCGAGCTAGCCGGCGATGCACAGGGGGACGCTGATCGGAGTAGCCGGCGGCGGTAGACGAGGAGGCTCCGCCAAGCTCTTCTCCGATTAGGTTTTTGATTTGGGGGAAAACGAGAGTTGAGGGAGAAGGGCCGATAGATTAGGGAAGGGAGTAGTGGGCTTCTTCTTTTTTTTAGTTGTTGGGCCTCCCTTAATTGTGCTGGGCCCCTTTAATTTTTGTGTTGGGCTGCATCTTTTTGGGCCATCAACTAAATAAAGTATGGACTAGGGTTGTAAATAAATCATGGCTTTTTTATATTACGGATTTAATAATTAATAGTCTGTAAATTAATTTCCACGAGGATAAGTCGTTTTTCTTCCGGAATTTAGTATGAGTGCTCAAATAATTAATTTTTAAGAAATTATGATACGCTAACGATGAATAGACCTCGAGTCTATTTTAGTACTTGAATAAAATATATAGGAGGTAACGCTCTTTCGTTAAACGAATAATTGGTAGACCTCCACACCTAACTAAATCGCAAGATTTATTTAGTGCTCAAGGACTTCTTATGAATTAGGGAAAAAGGAATAAAATGATCACGCACTTAGGATGCATTCATGTCTAAGCTTAATGGATATCTCAAAATCTAATTAAGTATCTTTTTATTTCCTAAAGGGACGTCTTCGAACGTCATCTAAAACCAAGTTAAGGAAATTTCGGAAGGAGCTTTAGCTTTTGAGGTGGGCATTCTTTTAAAACGTGTTTTTAGTATGAAAATGTGATTCTTTGCTCAAGTATGTTGTCATGCCATGTTTTGTTTTATGATTACCTATCTGCTTGGCTATGCCAATTCAAGTTAAATCGAATTCGGGTCCCAGTAGGGCCGCAAACCCTACTCAGACTAGTGTACACATAAGGGGACCGTGAGCTAACAAAAGGGGTTGGCCGGTCCAGTGACCGTCGTGGAATGTGGCCACATTCCCGGTTCACACAAGGTTCAGATATGGTATATCTATGTTACGTGATTGCGCAATCAAAATCTTTACTAAAGGAAAAGTATTTTAGTGACTCGGGTCTTTTAAAGTAAAACCCCGTGATCACTCAACTGTGGCATTGACAATTAAAGATAGAACTATTTTTGGCAATGTGCCCACTGAGTATATCAAATACTCAGCCCTGCTGTTATTTCTCAAATGTGCAGGTTGAACGTGGACGAGCAGGCGAAGGTGTTGGGACAAGCATATTAAATAAGTAGTTAGGTAGCCCAAAGTAGCATGTCTTCATACGTGCTATTTTGTCTTGGACTCTTCCGCTGCAAACCTAGAATTATGTACTAGCAAGCTTTGAACTTAGTCTTGATACTCTGATCACGTTTTGACTATGTACCCATATGCCTTTGATACTTTTGATTTGAGTGATTTCACCCTTTTTACGTTGTCCCTTCATTTTTGAGAATTGTTTAGTCGCGAAATAGCTACGCTCACTAGCACTAGGGAGTTGTGGTCGTGACATTATTAATAGTCGAGCATAATCACAATGCACAAACTACCAAACCAAAAGAAATGTAGAACAAATGTAAAGGGAGAAGCATCCAAAAATCTTAGAGGAACGTGTCTACTTTGGTCATTTAGGGTTTCTAATATCTATTTTTTAAATTATTGTTAACTTTTAAGTATTCTTTATATTAATATATTTGAAACATATAAATACATATAAGGTAAATACCTTATTTTTTGAAATATACCGTATGTTCGGTATAAATTAATAATGGTATGATACCTCATTTTCGGTATATACCGAATGTGCGGTACTCCGCGGTATACCGCGGTATACAAAATTCTATACCTTTATCGTACCGTAGTCTATCAGTAAGGCATCATACCTTACCGCAAATTTGATATTTTTCGGTATAACTTCGGTACGGTAAGTTAATGCGGTATTGCGGTATATTTACCCAACCCTAGTTGGAGACAGGAATTAAGTTAACTTCGGTACGTCTCTCTGTCTCTCTCTAACCCCATTACCGTCTCTGCTATCTCTCGTTCAGCTATCCCGAACTCATTGGAGAAGTCTCCGTGACTCCGGCAGCCAACGCCACCAACCCCAAGTCCCAATTCCCACAAGTTTTTCTCAATTTCAAAAATTGAATTTCAACCTACTTTCACCCAACATCCAAAATAGTTATTGTTGGAGGTTAGATTTTTCCGTATGCTCTTTAACCTCGTTTCTAAGTACATTATGTTAGGTTTGATATACTGAAAAGCATGTTTCGAGCATGTTTCGAGCGAATAGAATCTTGCTTGTATACATAAAACTTTACAATCCATTTTTAACCCGATTCAGTATTATTTGAGCAGTCTCGCACGAATAGAATCACTATTATTATTACATTGTGTTTGCTTGTGCATTTATAAGATGTTTTACAAACATTTAAATGCATAAGAAGTAAACAAAGCCTAAGTCGTTTGCTTAGTAGACCGGTTGTGGGCGACGTTCACTTTAAGGTAACACGGTCAGTTCTATGCAATTCTTTGCAAAAAAGAAAGAAGAATTTCACAACCTAGATAGGCTTTGGCTATCTATCGTGAAAGGTTGCAATGTCGGTCTAATTATTTCTATGCCTTACTGAAATAAGATGACATTGGATTTATATGGATTTATTCCTAAGCGAATCATAGTTGGATTTAGATAATGATAATATTATTTTATTCTTATCCTATCAGTTTATATGAATTTATTCATAGATAAATTCTAGATGGATTGAATAGTGATAATATAATATTTTATTCTTATCTTATAGATTTATATGGATTTGTTCCTAGATAAATCTTGGATAGATTTGAATAATCATAATATAATATTATCTTATTCTATAGATTTATATGGATTTATTCCAAGATAAATCCTAGATGAATTAGGATAAACATTTATATTAATTTATTTATCCTAAGGATTTGTATAGATTTAATTCTATTAAGACAAATCTTAGATGAATTAATATAAGAAGTAATCTAAGTTATCCTTATCTTTTGGATTTATATCCTAGATAGATTAGGATAAATATGATATATAAGAAAATCCTTATTTAATTGGATTTAGATAAATTTATTTATCTAAGAAATCCTAAGTATATTTGATATATTCTAGATGTCTATTCTAAATAGTATTAAGATTTGTATAAATCTTGGTTGATTGGATTTTATTTTTATCTTATGGATTATGATGGAATTGTTTCTATCTAGTAATATCCTAGTACGATTTAAATTATGATAATCCTAGGTTAACGTTATCTTGAATTGTAGGATTTGATTTTATCCAAATAAAATCTAGAATAATTCTAAATGGATTTAGATAGCTAACTCTATCTTGATAAAGTCCTAAATGAATTTGGATAATGATTACCCAAGATAAAACTTAATTATTTAATTGATTCTCCCTTGACTAGATTAAATAATTGCCGATAATTATCCTGTGTGTTTAAATGTCATGCATTAAATGGATTTATCTGTTTATTTGGTGTTTATCTATTTTAAATGGATTATCTGCTTTATCTGCTTATGTGATAATTATGCAAAAACCATACAAAATATCTAAGTGATGATTACAACAAGTGCGTTGTATACGGTCTCCATCGGTTGGTTTGCAAATTTTATGAAGCTAGTTTCTAATATTATCACCACCCATTATGTGGGGACAATAATCCTACGAAATAGCAAGTTCATATGGGTAGACTTCTCAAATATAAATAGTATGAACTAGAAAATAGTTTCTAATATTATAGCCACCCATTATGTGGGGACAATAATCCTAAGAAATTACAGTTTTTTAGAAGTTCAAACAGAATTTATGAGATAGCTTGATTTTGTTATCAACACATGAGCATTGTTATGGGAGTATGTTGTAGAAACAAAATTTTGTAATGCGATATCTAATAGTCGTGCTTAGGCAACATTAGGCGGCCATGCCATTATGTGGTCTTTGGACTATTCGTCGGTGTTGTGACCAGTAAAAAATGTTAAAGTTGTGAATGAGTATTGACCTCTGAAGTGCACAGTTCTTTGTCCTCGATGGTTTCGCATGTGAAATTGGAGTGTATCCAACTGATCAGGAAGAGATTCCCGACCCAGCTGAGTCGTTGATACGACGACCGAGACCTGACTTCAAACAAATTTCCTCAACCCACTTCTACTGATTAGTATAGCGGAGGTAAGGGTCAAATCCCACGAGGATGGACACGTTCAGATAACTGTGGTGACTTTCCTGGGTGTTTGGTTAGCTACCACGCTTGGGTTGAGATTTTACTTAGACAGGAAATAAGGTAGTACTCTACTGACTAGTAGGCGGGAAAATAACAGACATGTGGGAGTGTTCGTGAAAATAGGGGACAAGGTGTATCAGAGACATATGGAAAGTAGACAGTTACTAAAAGAGGAAAATTAGGCAACAAGGTGTATCTGATGGCTGGGGGCTTTCTGACAGATCTGGGTAGTACCTCTGAAAAGTAGGGAACAAAAGTAAAAAGTAACTTAAAAGTAAAAGTGGTTCAAACTAAAGTTGATTTTGACGTTTTCTTCTTCACCAAGTATTAACAGAATTCAGATAAACACAAACACCATGACTAAACTTCAGATTCACAAATTCAAACTTAAGATCCATCGATAAAAATGCTTAAATTTAAATTAAACGGTAAACTGCAACTTTTACTTCTACTGACTGACATGCAAGGTGGTAATCACGGCGCAGAAAAGAAACTCATGCACGAAAACTTGACTAACTTAGCTACAACTTCAAATCAACAGCTCTCGGCAAGAAATAAAACTTAGAAATTGAAAGCAATGACTAAATCTAACTTTCCTAGGCAGAATGAAGCAAACTCGAACCAAAGCGACATGCGAAATAGAAACTTCATAACGTAAATGTTGGAAAATAATAAGGTACTTCAAAAGAGCAACATGGATGAGTGTTTGCAGAATAACTAACGATGAAAACAAGTAAACTTTAACTAAGAAAGCGATTAAGATTGTTTTTGCCACTCCGAGCGATGATACTACTATACTACTGCGATAACTGGCTGGAAAGGCGAACTGATGACTTCTCCGGCAGACTCTTGGACGTTAAGTGACCATAGCTGTGGCGAGGAACGAGAGGTAGGATAATGCTGAAGGATTGATTTTCTAGAGAGAATTCTACTAAGTATGACTGTCGAGCTTGGCTTTTTCCGCGCACCCTTCTCTCTCTCCAAATGGCTTCTTTTATAGGGAGGCTTGCCCTTGCTTTTAGGGTAGACTTCTCCCGCATTTTGACCTTTTTGCCCTCGTAAAATAATCATCCCAGCTATCCTCTTTCTCCATCTCGAGCCTTTTCTCTGACATGCATTCTGGTCAGTATCGCACCCTTCTAGTGCCCTTTTCACTTGCGTCACACGAATCGTCACCTACTGACTTGGATCCTTCAATCCTGCACACTTAAGCAACTGTTTTGCAGATAATACATGTATTTCACGACATACCGACCAGTAGCCAAGGCTTAGAATACGACTTATCAAACTGCTCACACTTACCACATGCTTGTCCTCAAGCGTGAAGACAAACAAAAAGAAATAAGTCGAATTCGAGCCTGGTTACTCCCCCTGACCGACTCTACCTAGTTAGACTCAAGACTCTGACGCAAAAGAAAAGAAAACACTAACGACACAAACACATACACATATAGTTAACTTAAACACATAGAACATGCTATATTTTCAACCACCCTTCCCCTCGAGATCAGGTGCAATCCGGCCTTAGGCAGCCTTGAACTTCCGCCGCCCCCCTTTTCTTCCCCAGTCAGTATATCTGCTTGTCAAGATCACCCAATCCTAGGCCAAACACTGGGTTCACTCAGTCACTCATTCCTCACAGGGCATGTTAGGACTGTTTTCTCTCAATGCTAAACCACAGATGTTTCGGACTCAGATCTCACATGCAGCTCCCGAAGGTCTTTAAGGCTTGTAATGGGGCTAGTGGCTTGTAGCGTTTGGGGTAGTTGTCCCTAAGGCTCTAGGGTTCAAAAGCTAACTATTTATTTTATGAGGGAGAACTGTGTGCATTCGGGCTTCTGGCTAGGGCTTCTTCTTCGGCTGGACAATTTCTGACATTGGCCTCCAACTGGTCAGTAGTTTCCTTGTGGCTTCGTCACCCTTATTCCTTCTTCCTCCCTTTTTTGTGTGGTCAAGTATCTGCGACCATTTTCTTCAATCTTCTTCTTTGTGGCTTTGCCACCCTTATTCCTTCTTCATTTTTTTTTGGATCTGGAAATTCCAGATCGATTTTCTCCTTCTTTCCTTGCCTTTCTTTTCTTCAGCTGGTTCCTTTTGTATGTCCTCCTGGGCAGTTGCCTCCTTGCCTTATGCCTTGCACGCACACAGTTCCAGTGGCTGATGGGTTATTTCGGGGTATAAGTCAGGCTAGAAAGTGGGGTTCTAAAGGTAGGGTTTTTTTTATTTCTTTTTTTTTCTTTTTTTTTTGCGAGGGGGTTTCCTACTGTCTTCAGGGTTTGCTACACGCGGTCACCTTTCCCTAGACATCATGTGGTAGCCTCTCTTCTTTTTTCAGTATTTAGTGGAAAGTGGTTCCACCTTAGGCCTTTAACTCACCTTTTAAGAGGGCTTTCGTGTCTGACCTAAGGGTTGGGTTTTTCTTTCATACTCACATCATCTATACTGACTAGGGGTTACTGGAGGGGGTGGTTTCCGTTTTCCGGCATGTCTTATCTCCCTCAATTCCCCTCACCGTCAGTTCGAGACAGTTGAGTTTTAAGCCCATTCATAAAACATAACACATAATTCCTAGACCTAACAAACCCTAAAAAAAACTAACATGTACTGACTCAAATAACACATATAAACATGTCATACTGGCCATTTGCTCCCCCCTCTCACTTCACAAGTGTCTGCCCCAGATACGGGCTGTGAAGTGAAAAGTGGGAATGGCTAGTATGACGGACACACACTTATAACAAACACATATTATATCTAAAAACTTCTCACACTTAGACTATGCAATAGGCTAAGTGGAAGAGTTTTAGACATATACCTAGATCTATAAACAAAACAGAGCTATATATTTGCAAACATGAAGTAAAAACATATAACTCCTCACACTTAGACTACGCAGTAGGCTAAGTGTGAGGTAACATGCTCACGACTAAACACAAAGAAAAATATAATAACATATGCACCAAAGAAAAACATAATAACATAATAAAAGAAACACTAAAAAAAATTAAAAAGAAAAACTAACTGGTCAGTTGGGGTGGTTCGATCAGATGTTCCTCCTGCTCCTTCGTGGTGCAGGGGTCTGTGCAGGTGGGTCCGTTGGTTCTTCCTCCGCAGGTCCGGGTTGGTTGTCATCGTCCTCCTCTTGCTCATCACCTTCTTCTTCCTCAGGTCCGGTGGTTCCAGCTTCTTGTCCTCCATGTCCGCTTGGTCCAGCTTCATTGCTTGCTTTTCCTCTTGCCAACTCCTTTAGTACGCTCTCCATTAGGGCTGTCAATTTCGCCATCTCTGCCCGTGATTGTCTATTCTCCTCAGCCAGCTCAGTCACTGCCCGCTCCAGATTCTTTTGCCTCAGCCTCTGCGCTTGGTCGATCGTGGCAGCTTGCACCTCCTGGCCTTGTTATGCCCTTCCCCCAGGAGCTTCTCCCAATGGGTAGAACTGGGGTACTCCTTCTCTGTAGTATACGAAGTTGGTGCGGACAAAGAAGGGTACATCAAATAGGCCAGGAGCGTCGACCATGTACATTGGAGACAGGTCCTCTGCCTCTGTTATGATTATGTTGTTGCGCACGAAAGCTCCTAGGATGTTGCAGAGGGACAAGTTTCTGGCTGGGTAGGTGGCTATTAGATGGCATTGGTAGGCTGTCCAAAATCCCAAGTGTAGTTTTCTTCCACGCTTAGCACACCACACTAGGTACAATTCTGTCATGGACGTTCTAGCGGCTGAGTTACTCTGCCCCAGCAGGTTGTAGCCTAAGTAAAGCTGCACCAATCGTAGCATGGAATTGTTGAAGTGGGTGGATCTGGATTTTGTGGAGGCGAACTGGCCAGCGTTGGGGTGGGTTAGCTCCTCCCAGGCTTCCTGGGGCTCAAATTCTATATGTCGCCTCGGTACCCCCCTCTCACGGCTTCTCCAGTCCGGACCTATAGCCTCCTCCAGGCTACAAATTCCCAATCTGACAGTCCACTCTATCAAACTCATTGACAGTTCACCACCGAATATCCTAAAGGAGATTGACACCTCGTCTAGGTCTGTGGTTACTTGGAACCTAAACGTGGTGAAAAACTCCTTCGCTAATCTCACAGATATCTCTGGGTCCCTATTATCTAACAACCACTCAAAGCCCAATGCCTCTATACTGGCCAGGAAAGAATCACGAACAGACAACTCATTCAAAGAGGGTATATGGAGTACCTTTCCGCATTTGACTTGTTTGCTACTGTCATCCTTGTCGTCAAATGCGTCCTGAAGCTTTTGGGTGTCGAAGTGCTTCATGTCCTCCATAAGCTCATTAGTAAGCGTTACCCTCCACCGCCGGTACACGATCCTTTCTACCGGAGGGTGGACTAGTTCAAAGTGGTTGTCTGGGAGCTGTTGCTCGTGATAGTCTTCTCCTTCCAGAGAGATATCACTCTCTGAGTCAGAATCCTCGCTGGAAGTGTAGTCTGTGTCACTTGATCTCTCTTTCTCTTCTGGCTCTCTGATCACTATGCTTGCATTGGCAGTGCGCTGCTTCTTCTTTACTTGTTTATTCTTGACAGGGGCCTTCCCCTTCCTCTTCCTTTCTTGAGTGTACTTAGTCTCTTCGACATCCATTGCCTCTGCTTCCTCGTCGGCTTGTGTTGAAGTGTCCTCCTGGGCGGTAGGCTCGGCCACCATCCGGGCACTAGTATTACTTCTTGCTGCCTCCTCCCGACCTACTGACTCTGATGCGAGGTCCAGACCCTCAGCCACCTTGTCAGTATTCTCCTCCTGGTCAGTCGGCGTTGCTGATACTGTCCCTGTTGCCAATTGGGTGTCCTCCTGGCTAGCATTCGAGGGCTCCTCCCCAGGTTTTGTAGGAGTAGTCTTCTCGTCATCACTCGAAACCTCCACTGCATCTGCTGCGGTGTTTGCTCCTGCCTTGTTGGACGTCCACTTCCCTAAACATCTCTGTGACACTCTTTGGGGTTTCTGCCTTTCCGCCTTGGGGTCGTTTTTCAACACTAGCCTCCTCTTTACTGGCTTGGGTTTAGTCACCACTGAGGCTTCCTCTTGATGTGTTTCTGGCTCTTGGCCTTCCTCCTTAGGATGTTCTGCCTTTTCCCGTTGTTCGTCTGTCCTCTCCTCCACTGATTTATGGACTACCTCTTCCGACTTTTCTGCTTCCTTTGTTACTTCCTCTTTCCCTACTGCCTGGGATGCGAGGTCCAGTACCTCAGCCACCCCTTCAGGGTTCACCACGATACGATCCCTTTTACCCAAAACCGCTTGAAATTCTTCCTCTGTCATTATCCATTGCTTCCTGGCCGTCTCGTTCAGATCTATCTCCTCCTCCGCTACATCGATTTTTTTCTCAGTGGCCCTAATCTCCTCTGCTTCACCTTTCTCGCTCTCGCTTGCTCCCCCTCCACTCTCCTTGTCTTCTGTTTCTCCCCAGTTGGGATCTTGATAGGCGGAAAGAGGGCTGACGTCTAGCGGCTCTGTTTGGTGTATGAGAGAAGGGTGGGAGGGTTCTGCTTGTGCAGCAATTGTTGGGGAAATATTTTCGGACGTTGGAATTGAGGTTTTTGGGGTGGTGGTGAGTGGATTTCTGTGGTTGTGGTTGGGGTAGGGTTTGATGTCACCGGCACTCCTCCGGTTAAGCCAAATCCGGCTAGGGTTGCTGTCCAGTCTCTGTTGGGGTCCTGTTGGCTTAGAAACGCCGCCAGTGCGTCTAAAGGAACCATCGCCGGAATTTGTGTCGTCGGCGGTGGTTGTGCTCGTTGTGGGCTTGGCGGCCTTGATTCGGCTGCTGGCTGGGATTCAGACGAGGCCCCGCCGGCTGTAGATGCTCGGTTGATGGTTGCCTTCTTCTTTGCCATTGCTGTACCGGTGGTGGTTTGCGGCGGTTTCTTTAGTGTGTGGTAGTTTTTCGGAGTGGGGGTTGCGGTTGTGGGAGAGAGAGTGCAGGTGAGGGTTTGTAAAGTGAAGGGGAGTAGGCGGTGGGGTGTTTTATAGGGTGGTGGGCAGTTGAGGGTTTTGACCGGTTGCAGGCGGTCGCTCGGTTGAGACGCTTCGTGTGGGAGGTGGTTGTGCTTGCTGGCAGCCGATTGGACGTTGCTTGTCACGTCCTTGCCTCACGCGCCTCCCAGTCTCTGCACTCGCCTGTAAAGCTGCAACACACCCAAAATTCAAACATTACTCAACTCCCTCTTCTCAATTAGCTAGGAATAGAAACAAAGCAATTAAATGGCTCTTTAATATAATTCAGAGTTTTACCCAAGTGGTATCCTCGTGGTCAGTACAAACTCCGAATTAATATTTAAGATCCGAAAAAAAATCTTTTTGTTGTTGTTTTTTTTTCTTTTTTTCTTAACCTAAATTAAATTACCAAATATTTACAATATTTACATCATTACTAAGGGTATTTGAAGTTTTACCTGGTCAGTAAGTACATTACATATATTTTTACCTGGAACTTCAAATCCCTTTCCTACTGGTCATTTAGATGCTCTTAAAATGTAGTGGAATTTCTTCCACTACACACACTTCTTCATTTCCCTTATATATTTTTAATCTATGTCCATTAACGACAAAAGGTCCTGACTGGAAGAGTAGTACTTTCTGACCAACCTGAAGATCCTTGGTTCTCAGATTTTTGTCGTGCCACATCTTTGTTTTCTCCTTGTACCACATGGCTGAGTCGAATGACTCCAATCTGAGCTCTTCCAGCTCTTGCAGTTGCAGCTTCCTTTCCTCTTCACAGGCCTTAGCATCCACATTAACCTGTTGTACTGCCCAGTATGCTCGGTGCTCAATTTCCTCTGGCAAGTGACACATTTTCCCAAAGACGATGCGATAGGGGGACATCCCTATAGGAGTTTTGTATGCTGTCCGATATGCCCACAGAGCATCTTCCAACCTTATGCTCCAATCTTTTCTGGATGGGTTGACTGTCTTCTCTAAAATGCTCTTTATTTCCCTGTTTGAGATCTCCCAAACCGGCTGAATATATGACTCTTGAGGAACTTGGTGACTTCTTTAGATTCACAAGTGCTTGTGGCCTTGGCTTCTATCCATTTCGACACGTAGTCAACTGCCACTAAGATGTAGGAGTTCCCATAAGATGAGGGAAAAGGACCCATGAAGTCCATACCCCAGATGTCAAACACCTCACAAACTATTACTGGAACTTGCGGCATTTCATCTCTTGCGGAGATTCCAGCGGTCAGTTGGCAACGGTCACAACCCTTGCAGAACTCGTATGCATCTCTATTCAGGGTTGGCCAGTAGAATCCGCTATCTAGCACTTTTCTGGCAATCTTCCTAGGCCCGAAATGCCCTCCACATGCCAAGGAGTGGCCGTGCGTCAGTACATCCCGTTGCTCCCAGTCAGGAACACATCTTCTAATGACCTGGTCTGCTCCTGCCTTCCACAAGTATGGGTCGTCCCAGAAATAATACCTTGCTTCGCTCTTGATCTTCATCCTCTGAGCCTTTGTTACGTTTGGCACCATTGGCAGTTCTCCTGTTACTAAGTAGTTTGCCAAGTCCGCATACCGGGGTTCCTGTCCCACTTTCTCCTTACCCTTGGTTGTTGCGTCCTGACCAGTAAGTCTCATCACTTCTTCCCAATTGATCTTCCTTGCGGAGAAAATTACTTCACATAAATGCTCTTCCGGGAATCGATCCCTTACATCTTCACTGTTCCCTTCTTGTATTATTCTGCTCAAGTGGTCCGCTACCTTGTTCTCGACTCCCTTCTTGTCTTCTACCTCCCATTCGAATTCTTGTAAAAGCAGCACCCATCTGATTAGTCGGGGCTTTGACTCCTTCTTCGCAATGAGATACTTGATCGCCGCATGATCAGTATAGACGATGACTCTGGATCCCAGTAGGTACTGCCTGAATTTCTCGAATGAATAGACAACCGCCAACGCTTGGGACAATCGATGGGCGGAGCAAGAATTTTGGGAGCAACAACGTTTGGAAGACGTTCATCGGCGTCAACAATATGAAGAGCTCCGAAGGATGGCCGCCGAAGCTAGAGAGGAACGAGAGACAATGAGGAGTGATATCACGTACCTCGTTGGAGCTTTCGAGGATCTTAGCGCCCGTTTCCCTCCACCTCCTCAAGATTGAAGAAGTCAAGCTCGATGACTTTAAATGAGCATTTGTACCATGTTTTTGGATATTTTTGAGACGATTTATTTCCTTGTTTTAACAATTTTTGCTTTAATTTTAAGTATTTTTGGTTTTGGTTTAATTTTGTGCTTTGCAAAAATTTTTGCAGGTTCTGACCTCTCCGTGGCGACCGCCGCAAGCTCTGCGGCGGTCCGCCACCTGAACGCTGGAAAGCATCTTTGACGTGCGGCGACCGCCGAACAGCTGCGGCGTACCGCCACCTGGGCACAATTTTCCAGCGCGATTTTTTGAAATTCTTCGAATTTTCGCCCCGCTCAACCTCTACGCGAAAATTTTCAGGGTACGTTTTTGTTTTCAGTAGTATACTCACGTCCCTACCGACTCTACAAACTTATTTTACACTTTGTTGTAAATAAGTTTGGGGGGATGAAGTGGTGGACCGTGAGTTTAGGGTTTTCTTTTTGTTGTTAGTTTGTTTTTGCTTTAATTTTCCAAAAACCCGTAGGAGATTTTTGTGTTCTAAAAATATTTTCTTGAATCCATGTCATGAACATAACATGAAGAACTTAGAAACACACATGCTTAGGGACACATTAGACCGAGTTGCCAATGATATTATATTCCATCTATGTTTAAGTGTGGCTTAACGTTTTGATATGATGGTTGGGTGAAAAGGTGCATAATTAGTGAATTGCTTGTTCGCCTTGAATCGTGCTTTTACCTTGTGAGATTTGAGCCTTAAATTCTTTCTTGTGTGATTTATCTGTATGCATGTATATGTTTCTAGAACTTGCTCCTAGTCTGCCTAAGTTTACATAGTGTTTAAGTTGATTTAGGAGGAGGTTAGGCCGTCTTTTTTAGCTACTTTTATATCCAAAATTTTCGACCCTCTCAAATTTTTCCTTTGGAGCCAATTTTGAGCCTTTGAGCCTTTTCTTTAGAAGCCAAAATAAATGGGGGGACAATTCCTTGGGTTAGTATAGTTTTTGTTATCTTCTTTTGTAAAGGAATTGGAGAGATAAGGAGGAAAGTATAAAAAGTAGTGTGCTTAATATTAAGAAAGTACAAGTTGTGAAATTGAGAAAAATTCCAAATATGTGCTTGATCTTAGGAAAAAAAAAAAAAAAAAAAAAAAGAAGAAAAAAAAATGTGTGAAAGGTTGTGAAAAGAAAATAAAATCAAAGGATTGAAAGTAAATTGAAGGAGAAAAATAAAGTGTTAGAAGTGCCTTAAGTTTTAGAAAAGTGGAGTCATCTTAACTCTACTTGGGATATTTTTATATTTGAGTCACTTTTTAGCCAAATATTCCTCACCTACCAAAGAGCCTACGTTACAACCGAAAAGAAAGACCTTTCGGACTTTTGATGCTTAATCACATTGAGTAGAGGAGGGATTAGACTTTGAGCAAGCCTATGGTAAACTTTGCATGATGCATGATTTGAGTGATTTACACTTTACCTTTATACACTTTGAGAGTGAGAGAAAGAACACTTCCCATCTTTGGAAGTTTGCCACATGTGAGTGCTTGAATTCAAGGTGTTCCACGAGTTAGTAATGAAAGTGCGCTATTAAGCCTTGCTTGATTTGATTGTGTTAATCCATGCTTAATCTATTCTTTCATCTTTTGAGGCAATTATGACGTCTAGTCCTTGTGCATTCCGTGCGTCTATTCTTGTGTCTTTAGTGTTTTGTTCGAGGACAAACAAAAATGTAAGTTTGGGGGAGTTGATACGCCCGGATTTTGCACTGTTTTAAGGCCATTATTTGGTCCGTTTTTGTTATCAAAATCACTCTACATGTCCATTATTTGCATATTCTATACATTTTGGTATTTTGACGTGTTTTGTGAGAAATGTGCATATTTGAGCCGAAAAGGGGAGTAAAAACGCATAGTCAGACGGCGACCAGCGACCGCCGCGAAGTTGTACGGCGACCGCCGGCGCCCGGCGGTCAGAGCTATGTGGCGGCCCGCCTTGGAAATTTACGCTAGGAGAAGAGTCTCGCCCGGCGACCGCCGGAGGACATGTGGCGGTCCGCCACCGAAGGGTCAGAGTCTCTGGACTCCAACGCGGCGACCGCCGGCCAAGGTGCGGCGGCCCGCCGGAGAAAGGCGGCGAATCCGACCAGCCCTAGATTTGCTCCAAGATTTACCAAACTTTGAAGATCTTTTCCTTCTATGATGAGGAATAATCTTCCCCTATAAATAGGACCTCAAGCTTCATCAAAGAGAGTTTCACACAACAAGAACACATTCATAGAGAAAGAGAGTGACTACTTGCAATATTCATAGAGATCAAAAGCTAGAGTACTTCAATTGTGCAAGGAGTTGGAGAAGGATTTCAAGAACATCAAGAACGACAAGGATTCAACCTACGGGTTTTATTTGCTTTAGTTTTATGTTCAAATTGTTTTCCCTTCAATCTATGTTTTTAGTTTATTCAGTCATGTGTAACTAAACTCATAGGATTCTAGGGATGTGTTAGTAGCAACTTTGGTTATACAATTCCGTTTTCTATTTAATATCCGTTTTGTTTTTACTTTGTTTCTTCCCTAAGTTAATCATGATGCTTCATAATTGAGTGACACAATTATGTATGATTCAATACAACTTGCTTCATAACTGTGACAGAGTTCTAGCGAGTTAGATCCACTTAGTAGACACTACAGTTAGCTTCCTTTAAAACGGCACTGTTAATTGAGAGTGAGGACTTTTCAAGGGTCTTAGGAGCTTTTTGGAGTTACGTGTTAGGATTGACAACCCTAATGTTAGTAATCAACGTTTGTATCGCATGAGCATAAGCTAGGTGACTCGTCCTTTCAAAGTATTAACTGTGCTAGGGTATTGTAGTTTGGAATTTGTATAACCATAAAAGTGAAAGCACATCCCTGGAATTCCCCTTATCTCTATACTTTTCTCTCCGTGATTTGCTTGCATTTAGTTGTTTACTATTTTTAATATTTACTGTTTTCAAAAGTTTCCAAAAATTCTTGTTTCTCCAGATAGTAATTGAGTTCTAGTAGAAGATAGACACTTTGTGTACATCTTCCCCGTGTTCGATACCCGGTACTAACCTTTTGCTATACTATACCTACTCTGTATACTTGCAGGTATTTATAGTGCAAATAAAAAGTGCATCAATGGCCGGGGGAAGTGGTCCTTCCTGGTTGCAGCGTTCAGCTTTCGGTAATCTATACACATTCGCCAACCAGTAACTAGTCTGGTGGGCACTAGTTCATTCCTCTCATTCTTAATCACCTGGATCCCTGACTTCTTGGGGACCATATGGATTGGGCTAACCCATTCACTGTCTGGCACCGAGTATATAATGCCCAGTGAGAGCAACTTCAAGATTTCCTTCAGTATCTCTTCTCGCATGTTTGGGTTCACCTTTCTTTGAGAGTCCCTATGCGCCTTGGCTCCATCCTCTAGCCTAATGTGGTGCATGCAGACGTCCGGGCTTATACCTACCAGGTCCGTAAGGCTCCATCCAATAGCCTTCTTGTTTTTGCTCAGCACGGTCAGTAGTCTTGCCTCTTGTTCTTCAGTCAACCCGCTGTTGATGATTACGGGGAATGAGTCTTCCTCCCCTAGGTAGGCATACTTTAGGTTTGCCGGCAATTTTTCCAACTCCACTTGCGGGGGTAGTGTGTCTGTAGGTAAAGGGTTCTTCTTTGAATACTCCTCTTGTTCCTGTTCAGCATCTGATTTTTCCTCCATACTGGCCGGTACCACGGCCCCTACGGATCCTGCTAGTTCTGACTTCTGACAGAATTCCATAATTGCTTCCTCGATCTCTTCGTCAGTCAACCCTCGGCTACTGATCAGATCACACCATGCGGCTGCTTCCACATCAGCCTGGGCATACACATCCAAGGCTTGGAGCTTTTCCTGCAATAATTCGGTCTCAAGAAATTCTTGGACTAGGTGGTCAATTACATCAACATAACATAGATTTTCAGAATCTATTGGTCTCTTCATGGCTTCGTTGATGTCAAAGACAAATTTCTCACCATTAAAGTCAATGCATATTGTCCCTTCGGCCATATCCACAATTGTCTTAGCCGTTCTTAAAAATGGTCTTCCTAACAATATCCCGCTAGACTCCCTAGCTTCTGGTTCACTCATTTTAATGACATAAAAATCCGCGGGATAAGTAAAGTTCTGTATCCTGACCAACACATTTTCTAACACACCCTCAGGATTGATACACGACCTATCAGCCAGTTGGATTAACACCCTAGTATTTGACAATTCTCCAATCGTTATGGGTAGGGTGAACATACCTGGGTTGGCTCTCTTGGGTGGTAGCTTCTCCTGTACAATGGCTGAGGCTATTCCTTCCACCATGATCTTTCCATCCTCCTGGGCTTTCCCAGCTATGAACTCCTTTATAAAATTCCCCAGGGGGGGCAGTCTCACGGCTTGGAGAAATGGTATGGTGACATCCAGCTTCCCAAAGATTGACATGAAATCCACAGGGTTTTCCTTCTTCCTTTTCGTCACAAACCGGTATGGAAACGGTTTTTCTCCCTTAGCCTCTCCAGTCAATCCTTGTGGATTTCCCGTTTGTGCCTCCCGGGTTCGCGGGTCTGATGTGGGTATTACCCCTCCCGGTTGCTCATTCCCAGGTTGTGTTTCTCCCTCCTTTTCTTCCACGGTAGGCTCCTTGTTTAGAATAAACGGATCCTCCATCTGAGGCAGAGGCCTCTTGAGCTCTTCCGCTGGGATGACGTCGCTCAGCACCCCTTCTCTACTAGACTCCCCGACAGGGTTCTTGAGCTGAGGTCCGTTGTAAGCTGTTCCGGACCGCAGTGTAATCTTGCTCACATTTGCCTTTTCCGGTACATGGACTGTAGATGGCAGTTTCCCTGAGTTCCCCTTCATTTAGCCCACTGAGTTAGCGAGCTGGGCCAACTGCCTGTTCATCATATCCATATTTGCCCTATGCTCCTTCTGGGCACTTTGCATTCCTTGCATTGTTTCATTACTGGACTGCAAGTCATTTTTAATGCTTTGCTGCGAGGCAAGCATTTGTCCCATCATGTCCTCCACGGACCTCCTCGACCTGTTTGGGTGATGGAATTGGCTCGAGCTCTGATGCTGGTTATACTGAGGTGGTGGGTTTGACTGGTAGCCTGAGAAATTTTGTTGGTTTTGGTTCAGTGGGTACTGGTTATACTGGGCAGGTGGGTTATACTGATCGTGGTTGTGCTGGTACTGACCTTGGTTTTGGTGGTGGGTGTTATGTTGAGGCCCTGGGTTAAATTGGTGCTGGTTCTGGTTTTGATTGTGGTTTTGGTTTTGGTAGTTTCGCTGATGGGGTGGCACATAGGTAGGGTTCGGGTTCTGGTTTTGAGAGTTTTGGTTCTGAGGATGTTGGTTTCTTCCTACCCAGTTAGACTGGTAGTCAAGGTTTGTTGGTCCGCTGTTGGGATATTGGTTCGGTTGGGGGTTGGGTTGATTTGGAGCCGGATTTTGGTTCTGATTCTGATTCCCATCTCCCCATCGGAAATTTGGGTGGTCCCTCCACGGTGCATCTCTTTGTTTCTCCGGAATCCAATTGCCGTTGGAATTGTAGTAACCTGCGGCATTCGCTTGCTCCACATCCGGCGAGTTGTCCGACTGATCATACGGTAGTGCTGGGGCTTCCTGGCCTCCAGTTGGAGAAGGTGGTGGAGTGTTCTGTTTGATTGCAGTCAGCAGTTCCTTCTTTAATTCCTCCATCTTCAAGTCCATCCGTTCCTCCTGGTCAGTAGCCGAAGCACTCGCTACCCTTTCTCTGCTGTACCCATCTCTCGCATTGTCGTACGTCTTCTTCGCATTCAACAGCTTGCGTAGCACCTTTTTGGCTTCACTCACTCTCAACTGGGTGAAATCACCTCAAGATGATGAATTTGCCAGATCCTTGGTTTCTTTGTTCATCCCCTCATAGAAGCTGTGGTGCACCTCTATCTCCTTCATGCGATGGTTGGGGCATGACTCCAGAAGGCTCATGTACTTTTCCCAGTACTCGCTCAGGGTTTCATCATATTCTTGCCTTATGCACGATATTTTCCTCTTCAAAGCAATTGTCTTCGAAGATGGGAAAAATTCGGCTAGGAATACTGACTTGAAGTCGGCCCATGTATTGATGGAGTCGGCTGGCAGGCGCATGAACCAAGTGTTTGCCTCTCCTTTTAGGACAAAAGGCAGGACCTTCAGTCTGTAATCGTCCTCGCTCGCTCCTGCTGGCCGCCTCTGTGCCTTACAGATTTTGCAGAACTCATTTAAGAATTCGTATGGTCCCTCGTAGCTCTTCCCACAGTACGTCGGTAAGATTGCGATAACGTGGGGTTTCACATCACAGGCGGTCTGGCCTGGGGTGACCACTATGGCTTGTGGGGGATCTCCGTCGGCATGTGCGGTAAGTGTCGCGAGCTCGGGATCGTCCTCACCATGGTCAGCCATCCTCACTAGTGTCCTTACTGGTTGGGGTGGAAGCTCCGGGAGCTAGTACTCTAGCTCCTCTTTTTCTTCGTCGCTACTCGTGCCCAGGTCGGACAGTGCTGTCGACAGGCCAGAACGAGTGGTAACGAGTATTGTTCCTCTGGGAAGTATCCTTGGTCTCCACTGGCCAGGAGCCGAGCCACTTCTCATAAACTGAAAACAAAAAGAAAAGAAAAATTATAAACAGTATGTACGCCAAAAAGATCACACACAATAACAGGTATGAACGCCATCCATCCCCGGCAACGGCGCCATTTTGAAGTGCACAGTTCTTTGTCCTTGATGGTTTCGCATGTGAAATTGGAGTGTATCCAACTGATCAGGAAGAGATTCCCGACCCAGCTGAGTCGTTGATACGACGACCGGGACCTGACTTCAAACAAATTTCCTCAACCCACTTCTACTGATTAGTATAGCGGAGGTATGGGTCGAATCCCACGAGGATGGACACGTTTAGATAACTGTGGTGACTTTCCTGGGTGTTTGGTTAGCTACCACGCTTAGGTTGAGATTTTACCTAGACAGGAAATAAGGTAGTACTCTACTGACTAGTAGGCGGGAAAATAACAGACATGTGGGAGTGTTCGTGAGAATAGGGGACAAGGTGTATCAGAGACATATGGAAAGTAGACAGTTACTAAAAGAGGAAAATTAGGCAACAAGGTGTATCTGATGGCTGGGGGCTTTCTGACAGATCTGGGTAGTACCTCTGAAAAGTAGGGAACAAAAGTAAAAAGTAACTTAAAAGTAAAAGTGGTTCAAACTAAAGTTGATTTTGACGTTTTCTTCTTCACCAAGTATTAACAGAATTCAGATAAACACAAACACCATGACTGAACTTCATATTCACAAATTCAAACTTAAGATCCATCGATTAAAATGCTTAAATTTAAATTAAACGGTAAACTGCAACTTTTACTTCTACTGACTGACATGCAAGGTGGTAATCACGGCGCAGAAAAGAAACTCATGCACGAAAACTTGACTAACTTAGCTACAACGTCAAATCAACAGCTCTCGGCAAGAAATAAAACTTAGAAATTAAAAGCAATGACTAAATCTAACTTTCCTAGGCAGAATGAAGCAAACTCGAACCAAAGCGACATGCGAAATAGAAACTTCATAACGTAAATGTTGGAAAATAATAAGGTACTTCAAAAGAGCAACATCGATGAGTGTTTGCAGAATAACTAACGATGAAAACAAGTAAACTTTAACTAAGAAAGCGATTAAGATTGTTTTTGCCACTCCGGGCGATGATACTACTATACTACTGCGATAACTGGCTGGAAAGGCGAACTGATGACTTCTCCGGCAGACTCTTGGACGTTAAGTGACCATAGCTGTGGCGAGGAACGAGAGGTAGGATAATGCTGAAGGATTGATTTTCTAGAGAGAATTCTACTAAGTATGACTGTCGAGCTTGGCTTTTTCCGCGCACCCTTCTCTCTCTCCAAATGGCTTCTTTTATAGGGAGGCTTGCCCTTGCTTTTAGGGTAGACTTCTCCCGCATTTTGACCTTTTTGCCCTCGTAAAATAATCATCCCAGCTATCCTCCTTCTCCATCTCGAGCCTTTTCTCTGGCATGCATTCTGGTCAGTATCACACCCTTCTAGTGCCCTTTTCACTTGCGTCACACGAATCGTCACCTACTGACTTGGATCCTTCAATCCTGCACACTTACGCAACTGTTTTGCAGATAATACATGTATTTCACGACATACTGACCAGTAACCAAGGCTTAGAATACGACTTATCAACCTCTTATAGAGGGTACCTGTTTTTGATTTTACAATAGCAAGATACATAATTGTTTTGTGGTTATTTGTGATTATGTATTGAGCATAAGTATGTGATAATAAGTTTATTTGTCAAATCTTCATGTTGTCATTCAATATTTTTTCTGCGATCCTTAAAGAAATTCGAATGCCAAAATTATGTAGACTGGAAACGAAAATGGATAAGATTCTCATCGCTGAAAACCTTGAGTTTATACTAACCAATTCATGTCCTCCATTTCCTTAACATAATTCCACGAAGAATGTTCGAGAATGCATTATGCATGTACTTGACAAGCACTTTGAGGAATAAGGTCAAGCTATTTTCTTTTAAGTAGCACGACAAGTCTTGGTTAGTGACGATGAAAAATGGATATCAATAGAATCTGTCTAGATGATTCAATTGGAATATCCTAAAGGGACATAATGTTTTGAGGAATCTTTTGATCACTCAAATAGTTTTCTGACTCAAGTCATCGCCTAAAGTAATAAGAAATGACTACTAGAAAAATTTAACTGAAAAGTAGAAAACTTTCAGAATATTAGTTGTTGTATTACTGTAAAAGGAAATTAACATGATAGATGACGAATTAATAAAAGCTGCATTTTTCTTAAGTCCTAGTTCATTTGAACAAAAGACTAGATATGAAAATGGGAGAGCCTGAATTGTCATTAAAGTTTGTTTAAAGTGAGTGAGGATGCTTTGTAAATTGGATGGACCTCTTTTAAAGAAGGACAATGACTTACATGAAAATGCATCTTCTAAATAAGAGATCTTGATCTAGTTAGGCATTTGTTGCAATGGGAGCTATTTTGCTAAATTATTGTTTTATGGTTGATGTTTAAGGCATTAAAGTATTAAAACAATATAAATGCAACAAGATTGAGTATTTAACAACACATCAACTTCTTAAACAATGAATGATAAAGTATTTATGACTCTTAATCATAAGGCCAAAAAAATACTTAGCTATTGTTCAAACTGATCTAGACTATCATGATTTTAACAATTTGTTTGTTAAATAGCTTGAAAGTCGAAAATGTCTGTTTGGTGCAGTATGAGTTAGAATCGTTTGATTCAGAATAATTATAGAAGTGCAACATAGAAACACTAGCGAGTTTTAATGGTTTGCACCATAAGAAGACGAGCAAAGTGTTATGATCAGTAGTGGGAGTCTAATCTCCATTAACGAATCCAAACATTCTTCTAATGAATGAGATAGTTATGTAAGAAGGAATCAAAGTCTTTCTAATACAAGTTTGATTAAGTGATGAGTTGTACGCATTAAAATCTTATTATTGATAGGATAGCGTCAAAGAAACTACCAACATCAGTACCTTCTACAAAACACGAGTTGTGAACTAGAGCGTCTCTAGTCTAGCACATCTTAAGGTGTAATATTGTTCCAACACGTATTGGAAAAGTATCCAAGTAATTGGAGTTGAGTACTGAGGTATGATTTAAGCTTGTCCCAAATGATATAAGGCTATAAGTTCTGTAATCTTCATAGGTAAAATTCTTTTATGAAGATCAAGAGAGGAACTACAAGCCTAACAACGTGATAACTCTCAATATAAAGAGAGAGATATCGGATTTTCCACATTACCAAGGATTCATACCATTAGATACTTTTGCACTAATAAAATCAACTTCAGAACCTATGATTGTGAGAACCAGGTCGTAGTGGGAGCGTTCTTAGGAACATAACAAGTTCATGGGTCTAAGAGTGTCGTAAGACTCAGTCTTAGATTAACTTGAACATAATGTCAGAAATAATGGGATAAAATTCCCAAGCCGTTACAGGCGGTACTCTAACTATTACAATCGAAGGAAGATAGTAACAATAAGTGGAATGAAAATTACAACGGAATTAATAAAACAAACTGAACTATAAGTCGAGTCGAGGGAACCCTCTTTCCGCAAGACAAATTACGCCCCGGCTAGTGCTCACGGAATGGCGTATTGCCCCCAAAGATAAAACGACTTCCTCCTAGCGTGTAGAAGCACCTCAAACCCGCTAGGCACCGGCGAACTTGATGGAGTTCCAAGGATCGAGCTATACAATGCTCCTATGATGCACACTATGGTGTAGAGAACTTGAGAGAAGAGAGAATGTTTTTTGTTGGTATGTTTCTCATCTCTCAAACCCACCTATTTATAGGATAGGAGTGAACATATGAGATGTCTTGCCATCAAGATTATCTCTTAATGCATTTGGGGTTACCTAAGATGAAAGGCCATAGGTCTTGGCCACCTCAAAGGTCTCCCACATGTTTCACATGTTTTTTCCACAATCCCCCACATTGGTTAGAGCACTGACAGCTCAAACCAACATAAGACGTGTATGCAGACTCTTCGCTCAATCCTCGGGAAACAATATTGCATTTGGAATAGTAGCTTGGGGCTTTGAACTTTCCATAGTCAACACTATCGGGCATACCGGCGGCCTGGTGGACGTGATGCCTTGAACCATTCCTCCTTGGTGTATACCGAGACAATAATATTGACACAATACTATTTACAAACTCATCAGTTCTCACGTTTGTGTCCTTTACTGGCCATGGAACACCACTTTGGATTCATAAGTGATTCACACTTTGAAGCGGCCCACACTTATTCACTTACATAGGTGATTCTTTTCCAGGTATCCTGCAATACTCACCTCCTCGAGGCTTCTAAGAATCATTAAAAGTCAAAACTTAGCCTCTTACCACATGCAGGTTACAACACTCAATGCTTTCAAAAGAATGGACGAAGATAAAATATCTTCCGAGTGTTACAACTAGAGTCATATAGCTTTGTTTTCCCATTGAACCAAGCCCATGGGATCTCCAATCATATGGTTGGGTTACCACTATAATCATCTTTTAAAATGTGGTTTTCAGTCCCATTCCTTTTAGCAATTTATGCATAATTTGATCACGGTTTAAACTTTTCGTTAACGGATCCGCTAAGTTATCCACTGACCTTACATAGTCAACTGCGATAACACCACTTATGATCAACTGCCTCACGGTATTATGTCGCCGACGAATATGTCGAGACTTACCATTGTATAGGCCACTATGTGCTCTCCCTATAGCCGCTTGGCTATCACAGTGTATCACTACTGTCGGCACTGGCTTCTTCCAACATGGAATATCTTCTAGGAAGTTTCTAAGCCACTCAGCTTCTTCCCCTGCTTTGTCTAAAGCGATAAACTCAGATTCCATGGCGGATCGAGCTATACACGTCTGTTTCGTTGACTTCCACGAAACAGCTCCACCCCCCACAGTGAACACATACCCACTCGTCGAAAACGAGTCTTTTGAATCAGAGATCCAATTTGCATCACAGTACCCTTCAAGTACTTGGGGATATCTTGTGTATTGCAGCTCAAAGTTAAGAGTATACTTCATGTATCTCAAAACTCTACGCAGAGCTTTCCAATGTTCCTTGCTTGGGTTGCTCGCATATCGGCTCAACTTATTCACCGTACACGCAAGATCTGGTCGGGTGCAGTTTGTGATAAACATCAAACTCCCTATGATCCTTGCGTATTCTTCTTGAGCTACAGGCTCTCCCGTGTGCTTACTCAAATGCACATTGGGTTCCAATGGAGTCTTAGCTGGCTCACAATTAAAGGAGTGAAATTTCTTAAGCACTTTCTCAATGTAATAAGATTGTGTCAATGCAATTCCCTCATGATTCCTTTTAATCTTGATTCCGAGAATCACATCAACTAGACCCATATCTTTCATGTCGAAATTTCTCTTCAACATATTTTTGGTTTCGTTGATAATGGCACTGTTACTGCCCATAATCAACATATCATCTACATAGAGACACACAATAACAAAACCGTTATCTGTGTTCTTAATGTAAACACACTTATCACACTCATTGATAGTGAACCCATTGGACAACATTACATTGTCAAACTTCAAGTGCCACTGCAAAGGCGCTTGTTTTAATCCATATAGAGACCTCACTAGTTTGCATACCTTCCTTTCTTGGCCAGGTACTACAAACCCTTCAGGTTGCTCCATATAAATTTCTTCTTCCAATTCACCATTCAGAAATGCAGTTTTCACATCCATTTGGTGAATTTCAAGATTGTGCAAAGCAGTAACCGCAAGCAGCACTCGAATGGAAGTGATTCTCGTAACGGGTGAATACGTGTCGAAGAAGTCATATCCTTCTTGCTGCTTAAAGCCTTTCACAACTAGGCGAGCCTTGTACTTTTCAATAGTACCATCAGTTTTATATTTCCTTCTCAGGATCCACTTGCACCCTAAGGTCTTACAGCCTTCTGGCAAGTCTACTAACACCCAAGTGTTATTTCTCATAATTGATTCAATTTCACTATTGATTGCTTATTGCCAGAATGGTGCATCTGGACCAGACAGCGCTTCCATCAACGACTTTGGTTCGTCATCCAACATAAAAGTTATGAATTCGGGACCAAATGTTTTAGCAATTTTAACTCTTTTACCACGTCATGGTTCTACATCCTCAGGACTTGACCTCGTCCTTTTTGGAGGATTGGAACAAGTGGATTCATTCATCATTCTTTCACTAGAACGATCCTCCTGCCTCTTGCAAGGGTAAACATTCTCAAAAAATATAGCATTCATTGACTCAATCGTTGTTCCTTCAGCCACGCCAGACAAAACTGACTTATGGACTAGGAAACGATAGGCACTACTATTAAGTGCATGGCCAATAAAAATACAATCGACTGTTTTAGGGCCTATTGCAACTTGTTTCGGAGGCGGCACTTCTACCTTCGCTAAGCACCCCCACACTTTAAGGTATGAATACGAAGGTTTCTTTCCTTTCCACAACTCATAATGAGTCACATCCCTACTTTTTAGTGGAATCTTATTCAGGATATAATTTGCCATTAACACAGCCTCCCCCCACATGTTCTGGGGTAAACCTGAATTAATCAACAGAGCATTCATCATCTCTTTCAGTGTTCGATTTTTGCGTTCAGTAACACCATTCGATTGAGGAGAATATGGAGTCGTGGTTTGGTGAATTATACCACTTGCATGACATAATTCTGCAAACGGCGCCACATATTCACCACCTCTATCACTTCGAACACACTTAATTCGACAATTAAGTTGATTTTCGGCTTCATTTTTTAAGTCTTTAAACGCTTCAATTGCCTCATCTTTACTTCTTAATAAGTAAAGGTAACAATACCTTGTGTAATCATCTATAAATGTGATGAAATACTTTTTACCACCTCTTGTTTGCACAAATTTCAGATCACATACGTCTGTATGGATCAACTCAAGAGGTTTTGTGCTCCGCTCTACCGAATGGAACGGCAGCTTAGCCATTTTGGCTTCAACACACACTTCACATCTTTCTTGTGAGTTAAACTTATCAACTTTTAGTAAATTAAGATTTACTAATCTTTTTATAGCATTTAGATTTACATGTCCCAATCTATTATGCCATAAATCAGAGCTTTCAAGCAAATAAGAGGATGTGTCATCTTCCTTATTGCATATTCCTTTTCCACGGTGAATGACCGTTACATTCAGCTCAAAAAGCCCATTCACTAGGTGGCCTTCACCTATGAATTTTCCATTCTTGGTCAATATAATCTTTTCACACTCAAATTCTAGTGAAAATCCATGATTTACTAGAAGTGAGCCTGACACCAAATTATTTCGGATGTCTGGGACATGCAGCACATCCTTAAGGGTAAGAACCTTTCCAGATCCTAGTTTTAGGAACACATTACCCACACCAACTACCTCAGAAGAGGCTTGGTTTCCCATGCGTACTTTTCTACCTCCAACAGATTTGTAAGTAGAAAAAACGCTTCTCTCGGAGCACACATGACATTTGGCACCCGTATCAACAAATCATTCATTTGGATTATTACCATGGTCCACGTCGGAGACCATTGCGACCACCTCGTGATCTTTGTTGTTTATAACAACACGTTCAAATAATTTGCACAATATTGTCTCCATCAATAAGTACACAATTATATTGAACCATATGTGCATTGGTATATTCAACACCACATGTATCCCAATTATTACTACCAAGTCAAAATTGGTCTTGCTTGTCAAATGACAAACGATAAACACAATTCTCAAGAGAATAGCTCTCAAGGAATTAACCACTTCATTGCACATCGACATTGCGACTGTTCGTTTCTTCATTCCAGCTTTGGAGCTCATTTTTCCTCCAACTTCGATTGGTATAATCCTGTCTTAGAAGAGTACACTACTTTGTCTTGCGATTGTCAGAAATAATGGGATAAAATTCCCAAGCCGTTACAGGCGGTACTCTAACTATTACAATCGAAGGAAGATAGTAACAATAAGTGGAATGAAAATTACAACGGAATTAATAAAACAAATCGAACTATAAGTCGAGTCGAGGGAAGCCCTCTTTCCGCAAGACAAATTACGCCCCGGCTAGTGCTCACGGAATGGCGTATTGCCCCCAAAGATAAAACGACTTCCTCCTAGCGTGTAGAAGCACCTCAAACCCGCTAGGCACCGGCGAACTTGATGGAGTTCCGAGGATCGAGCTATACAATGCTCCTATGATGCACACTATGGTGTAGAGAACTTGAGAGAAGAGAGAATGTTTTTTGTTGGTATGTTTCTCATCTCTCAAACCCACCTATTTATAGGATAGGAGTGAACATATGAGAGGTCTTGCCATCAAGATTATCTCTTAATGCATTAGGGGTTACCTAAGATGAAAGGCCATAGGTCTTGGCCACCTCAAAGGTCTCCCACATGTTTCACATGTTTTTTCCACACATAATCCCTTTAACTACAATGTAGTAATGGTTCATTTGGATATTTATCCTTGAAAAGGTGATAGATTCCAAACTACAATCTAAGATAGACAACACGTTTTATAAGACTTGCAAAACTACCTACAGGCTGTGTCAGTCAAATGGCAAGACAATAACAATGGGTTATGCCCAAAGAGAATTATCTTCTTGCTATCATTGTGTCAGGATGTAGTCGATTCTATTGTCTATTAGAACTTACATAAATTACAATGTATGTATTATGATTGTCAAGACAGCCTTCTATAAATAGAAGTCTTGAGGAAATCATCTACTAGAACGTCCTAATAAATATTTAATTAAGGGCAAGAAACGCATGATTGGAAGCTTATAAAGACCTTCGTGGTCTTAGGCAAGCATCTAAATCAAAGTATATGTGTTTTATGAAAATTGTCAAATATCTGGAATTTGACTTTTGCCCATAGCAGTGTTGTAAGCACAAGGAAGTTGAAAGTGCATTAAATATGGTATTGTTGGTACTCTACGATGATGAAATATACAAAAGTTGCAAACAACTAAGACTGTCATATCTAGCATAGGAAACTGGTTGTCTACCCAGTTTAAGATAAAGGATTTAAGACAAACTAATTACATTCTGAGCATCTAAGTCTTTTAGATTGCTAGAAAGAATGTTGAGATTCTCTTAGGAATCCTATATCTATACATTGCTTGGAACATTTTAGCATTAGAAATTCCATAAAAAAGTTTTTACTTTTTAAGTTGGAATTGTCTTATCTCTAGTCAAGTGCCAGTGACAGTTAGTGAGATCAAGAATTATGAGACTAGTTTCGGAGATAGTTGTCTCATGTATGCTATAGTGTGTACTAAGTTTGATATTAGTTGTGCTTATGCATGACAAGTGTATATCATATTAACCATGGCAAAGGACTTTGATTGAGGTAGAGAATATATCCTAGCACTTGAGAAAAGCTAGTAACTATATTCTAGTTTACCAGTTATTCATGTAATGTCCTTGGGGTTACACTGTCTTAGTTTTATGACTAATCAGTGATCGAGTAAGTCATCCTCTGAATATGTGTTTACCTTAGAAATATCTTCCTTATAGGTTTAATCATAAGTTTGAGTATGCCTATGAGTATTATTTTTTATTACTTTAGTGAAGGCTAACTCAAGGGACACATGAGTTTATTAAGCTAAGCAATCACATATGCAGATGAAATTAATTAAAGATCAAGTACGCAACAAAGATGTTATGATGAAAAAGATATTATCAGAGAACAACAAAGCAGATTTTTCTTTCACTTAGTGAAATGAATGGTAGTTCGATATATCTAGTACAAAGACCTACTTTGAGTAAAAGTGAGAGAGTTTTTGGCAGTGGGTATATTCGAAAGCATGTTTTGAGTATAAGTGGGAGATTGTTAGGTTTGGTATACTGAAAAGCATGTTTCGAGCAAGTTTCGCGCGAATAGAATCTTGCTAGTATACGTAAAACTCTACAATCCACTTTTAACCCGATTAAGTATTATTCGAGCAGTTTCGCACAAATAGAATCACTATTATTATTACATTGTGTTTGCTTGTGCATTTATAAGATGTTTTACAAACATTTAAATGCATAAGAAGTAAACAAAGCCTAAGTCTTTTGCTTAGTAGATCGGTTGTGGGCGACGTCCACTTTAAGGTAACACGGTCAGTTCTATGAAATTCTTTGCAAAAGAGAAAGAAGAATTTCACAACCTAGATAGGCTTTAGCTACCTATCGTGAAAGGTTGCAATGTCAGGCCGATTATTTCTAAGCCTTACTGAAATAAGGTGACATTGGTGTGGTATAGCACTGAACGAATCTAACAGCAAGACGTGTCTTTATGCTATCTACTGAAAGACTAGGTCTTGATAAAATACTATTTCTTAATCTACATATGTTAGTATTGAGCATACAGTATTGATTATGCACTACTTTGACTTATCAAATGGTGCGGGTTTTTCGCAACCAAATAATCCTGATATATTGGGTAGTGGTGATTAATATCTAGCGGTGCTAGGATTGCTATTATGTTGAATCGTGCGTGAGGTAAGTCTCATTTGATAATTTCCTCACGAGGAGCTCGAACAAAGTTTTATTATTCGGAAAACTGGCCAGTTGGAGTTTTATTACTCTATGAATAATAAATAAGTGTTTCTTGCTAAGTCCACTCTTGGAATTAATAAGATGTTAATTAATTAAGTCCATAGCAAACATTAATTAATTAATGGACATTTATATCTTAAGCGCGGGAAATAAATAATAAACAAAGTGGAAACCCGGATTACTTGTAATTTCGAATTTGGATGGAGAGAGTTCAATATTACTTCTGTAGTGGCTGCTCATAATATTCCAATATAAGCTTGTATTAAATTGTGGGTTCAATTTAATTAGTAAAAAGCTAATTGGGGGAGCCCATATCCAAAACCTTACATAGATCCTTGTCTGGACCCAGAAGGAACTTAATATAAATAGTAGAATAAATGAGACAGGCTTATTTATTAATTTCATGGTGTATTTTTCGTTCCTTTCTCTACAAGGACGACAAATTTTCTTTGATTTTCTCCTCTGTGAGAATTTCAACTCCTCCTCCGTGAGGAATTTTTCTGTCTCTTTTATTTAAGTCCTAGTATCCCGGTGAGATCAGCCCACACTGATATCGGAATACAGTTCGGGAACCAGAGAGAAGATCTGTGGTCTAGTATTGAAGATCATCATCGTGGAGAAGGCGCAAGCAATCGACGATTCTTTGGAGAATCAAAATCGGTAACTCTAAACCGTAGAAATCATGTTTAGGATTTATATTTTTCCAAGCATGAATTATTTGCGTTCTAGCATGCAATTATCTGTTTAACATGTGAATTGATTAATCGCATAATCGGTCAAATAGATCCGTATCTGATTTACTTGTTTTGTACAGGTCTTCCGCTGTGAAGGGGCACCAAACCCCATCACATTAATGATGTTGGTTGGAGTGAATTCTTGCTTGAAGTTGAATATGTAGAAGAACTAATGTTTTCCTTTGTTCTAGCTATGATTTCTGAACTGTTGACTGAAACTTTTGATGGAATAAGATTTAATTATTGATTTCTTGTATAATTTAAGCATGAAGACAGATAGTAATTTGGGGGTTGTTGGAGCTAAGATTTAGGATGCAAGGAATCGGGGGTTTTGTATTTTTGATGAATATGTGTAATTTGGTTTTAAAACTTATGAATTTGGGTTTACGTCAAGAGGTTATAAGTAGTATAGTAATAGTAAAAATTGATATTTTGTTTTAGGATTAATTTACCATATATTAAAGATATATTATTGATAATTTTGATGCTAAATAATAATGGGGCTGCCTTGTTAGGAAATCTGGTGTTGTTCATTGGTATATAAAAGCTGAAAAATATGTAAAAGGATATGGTGAAAGAGGTTTTGGTGTGATGTTATCAATAGGACCTGGGTTTTAAAATGTCAATAATTTGAGTTTAACCATAAAGTGTGGTGACTGTGCCATATTTGAAAAACTAAATAGGTTTATTTCGCGGAGAAAAAGTGGAACTTTGGAGTCTAAATTCTTGGGACAGCCAGCCGCCAGGTATACTCTCTTTTCCTGGAGTAGTTGAATAGCGTTATCGAATTATTCTTCTTTCTTTTTGATATAAAAGTAGCTAGAAGTGCTTTAACCTATATATATGATTTTAATGACTTGTTTTGTGACGAAGGAAATAGTATAGAAAGAGAAATAGATAGATCATAGATGTGATGATTTGTTTTTTTTTAGCTTATTTTCTAATATTTCCTTGACTTTTACTATTCTTTCCTTTCCTAAGTTAAATTATCTTATACCCACATATAAAAACTAAAATTCTAATTAATATTTCTATTTCCTATTTTATAAATTTGGGGTATGACAATTCCATATCGAATTATTTGAAAGGAAATCCTGATTCTTTGATTTTCTAACAAAAAAAATCAACTTTATATGGATCATTTTTGAGATGTTACAAATATACCCTTAGAAATCCTTTTACCATATGCGTGCATAGATTTTAACTCAGCGTTCTATGATATATAACTATCAGTTGTTCTACACTTATATCATTTAATCACTATTGTCTTGATACCAATATTTTCTTGCATTTTCTATAAGGGCTCGTTTGATAAGTGGGATGGGATATGCCTAGTTTAGTTAGTGACTAAGATTTAGGACCAAGTTAGGAAAATATTTAATTTTAATAACACCCGTTTGATATTCTAGTTAATTTTTTTCCTATAAAGTCCATTTCGTTTGGTAGGGAAGTTATAAAATCAGAAATAAATTGTAATGACATATTTGGCCTTATCAAGTAATTCCTTATATCAATTCGATAATTTCTTATATCTTTCTATTATACAAAGTTTTTGAAGAAAACTAAATAAAGCTAAGAACTTATGTATCTTCTTCGTAACATAACATAAACTTTCAATCCTTAGCTAAATGCCCTATGCACCTTTGCACCTTTTCTCTCTTTTTCTTTAATGCAATTGCTTTTTCCCTTTTAATTTTGTGTGCTAAAATCAAATCTCAATTGTTTTAAACACTTCTCATCCTCATTCTTCCACTTCTTATTCCTGGTGTTCAAATCAGTGGTGGGGAAAATCCCCATATATTAAAGCCACACGGGATCATTTGACTTCCTTTCAAAGATGAATGCAACTTCTGACCCTTGCCAAGTTTCATCTGATTTTTAGCAGTAACTAGATGTGACCTTTTCCATTGTCATACAAGTTCCCTTTCAAACATACACATGCTCAACCTGTTCACCAACATAAAAATAGTACTACTAATTTCTCATTCTCTCCGGTAGATATACTAGTTCAATTTTGTTTAGCACAACTCTACCTATTACAAATCTAAACAATTCAAGCACAACCGCCATGAAAACTAGAACTAGCTGGACTTTTCCCAATTAATAAGAGATTTTTTTTTCACTCAATAACATATGAATTAGTATAATTCGATTATGGCTATATTTGCACGTGAGAACATTCAATTGTGGCCATGTTAGCTCAGGAACAATATTTAGTTAGATACTCAACACAAAATTCATTATCGGTTGTAAATCATTGGTACATGAACTCTTGTTCCACCAAGCAAGATCTAATTATTTCCATATGATACCACATACATGTAAGTTACGTATATAAAATAATAATGATGTGAGACGAAACTCTTCTCTCTCCTCGATGCACGTGCTCAGGAATGTCCATATTTTTCACATGTCAAATGCAACTGCAACTTATGACCGACATATTTTGCAGAAATATAGGCCAACCCAATGAGATCTTGTCCTTGCTCTGATACCACTTAAATTGTCACACAACCCTAACCTTTATTTTCACATCACACAAGTATCAAGCACATTCTTTAACAACACATAAAATTGGAAACGATATACAACATATTGTATAACCACTTTCATATCCATATGCATATGCCTCTATGTTCCTTTTAATTATTATGTGACGGGTCAAAACCTAGTATCTGCCCAAGATTTCCGTTGTATACGACCCATAAGTCCCTTTTTTATATTAGACCTTTCCACGAAGGGACTTATGGGTCGTATACAACGGAAATTTCGGGCAGATACTAGGTTTGACCCGTCACATAATAATTAAAAGGAACATAGAGGCATATGCATATGGATATGAAAGTGGTTATACAATATGTTCTTTTGCTTTGAGCCGTAGGTCTATTGTCATTGTATATGACCCATAGGTCTCTATTTGTTCTTTTGCTTTAGAATTAGTCTAATTTTAGTGGACGGCCGAAAAGAAAAAAAAATGTCAATTTTTTATGGACGAAGCGGGTATGATTTATAATATAAAAAATTACTTATGCTCTCTTCATCCATGAAATGAACGGAGTGGGTATGGTTTATAATTTAAAAAAATATGTTATACTCTTTTCATCCATGAAAATAGTCTCACTTTACCATTTTGGTATCTCCACACAAAATAGTTCTATTTCTAAAAATTGAAAGTTTCCCACTATACTTTACCCACTTTTTCTCCTCTCTCATACTTTACTCACTTTTTTTTTCCATATTTATCTTACTTTACCTACTTTTTTATCCTTTTCTTTGACTTTTTACCTACTTTTTTCTCCTTTTCTCTGACTTTACAAAATTCACATTAAAACTCTTGCAGTCCACAAATGAGACTTTTTTTTGTAGACGTAAATCCGTTCGTCCGCCATTAATTATTAAAAATTACCCACTTAGGTTTTGAGAAATGTAATAAAAAGTGATTGAAAATGCAAATAGAAAGTGGAATAACGAAAATAGAACAAAAAATAAGTGTGACAAATTTGGATAGAGAGAAAAGTGTGATAATTTTAGGATGTCCAAGCTAAGTTAATTCATTTCATTTGTTGACAAAAAAATAAAACATCTAATCGCTCTTACTTCATTCAATCACCCACGTTACTCTCTTATCTCTCATACTTTATTCATCTCTCATATTTTATTTTCAATTAATTCATTTACACAATTGGGTCGAAGGGAATAGTATAATTGGGTCGAAGGGAATAGTATCATAATAAAAGACCCGTTTGATAAGAAAGATGAGATATAAGAAGATATGCAAAATATGATAAGAAATACGGACTTCATGTCAAGTTATGCAAAGATAAGATTTTTTTTCGTTGTTGTTTGATAGAAAAGAAATTATCTAAATTTGTGTAGTATAGTAAATTACATGGCTTAACTTGACAAATTGGTGGACTACATAAACATGGTTAAAGTTGTAATTTTGGTAAGATTGGATATGGCCCTTGTCTTATATTGGGCTTTGAGTTAAGCTTAAAGTTATAATTTTGGTAAGATCAGATATGACCCTTGTCTTATATTGGGCTTTGAGTTAAGCTTAACTATGGTATCAAACAATTAGAAATTGTAACAACCCGAACTTTCGTACCTTATTATTGTTACTTTTATTATTATTATTAGCGTAACAAAAATAATGTAAGTGATCGTTGTAGTATTCGAAACCTACCCTTTTCGTTTATAATAATCGTTCTTGGTATTATAAATAATAGTTGCTTTGTTCTCAAACGAACATTTCAAGTACTACTAAAAGATTAAATCCAAATTAAAAGTTCATACTGTCCGACATATCCATCCGAAGTCTGATAAAATCCTATTATATAAAATCCTAATATATTACAATTAGAGAGAGACGCGCAAGTCTCGGGCAGCCCGTTTGACGACAATGCTAGCATCCCAACGAAGTCCAACTAGACGTGGCCACGGTTCAAAAACCGCCGGTTCCGGTTCGGGAAAAGCTTGAATCGTAACCGGCCCGGATACCGGTTATCCGGTTCCGGTTTAACCGCCGGTTACCGCCGATTCCGGTTCCGGTTACTAACCGCCGGTTTTTCAGCGGTTCCAGTTCAATTTTATTTTTTTTATTTAAATCTTAGAGTCATAACTTTTAAATTCTATAGTAAAATCCAAAGAGAATTGATAACGATACAGCATTGCAATTTTATTGATTTGAAACTTTGAATGTAAATTTCTACAATACAATATATTAAAAGTAAAGTTGAAACAATTAGAAAAAAAAAAGAAATAAAAGGAAAAGGACTTGAGCTCAACTTAAATTTAAAATTTAAGTTGAGGTGCCTATGTATCCTTAATGCTCAATTGCATTGAGGAATCAAAGTCCACGTAGTTCTCTTACCTTGCTTACCTTGTTGGTTGGCGGTTGACGACGGTTGGCCTTCATTCTTCACCTTCATCCTCGGTGTCGGTGAAGGTTTCCTCACTCTCTTCACGAGCATCCTAATCTGGTTCTTGCGCTCTATTTGCAGCTTTCCCCAATCATCAAGTAACATCATAGCTTCCATATTTCTCGCGGAGAGTTTGCTTCTTCTCACGTCCAAGACACATGCTCCAACACTGAAAGCGGACTCGACGGCTACAGTGGAAACCGGGACTGCAAAGATCTCCTTAGCCATTGATGCAAGTATGGGATAATTTTTCTCGTGTGTTCCCCACCACTCTAGGACGTCGATTTGGGCGGGTGTAGGACCTGCATCACTAAAAGTATGGTGGCGTGCTTCCAAATAAAAATCTAACTCGTTTACCGATCCCATTGAGGTGGGCCTTGAGCTTGAGCCTGTGCCGTAGCCGTATAAGTCAGCTAATTGTGATTGAGCATCGGGGTCATCATAAGAAAAACCAAAAATGCCATATTGTTGCGGTTGAGGAGCAAGTTGTGTACGTGGACGAATTTGGTGGGTTAGTTATACTTTTCTTCATATTCGGCAAAGAGAGTACGCAAACTACTTTCAAATTGAGCTTGAACAAGTGATCTATCAGGAATGGTTAGTTCAAAAACTCTCGAGGTTTCATCATCATCATAAGACAAATTTTGAAGTGGACTAAGATCAATAGAACGCAAATTTTGATAATAGAAATCTAAGATCTTAGTTATGCCAGATAATTTCCATTTCGGACCCAAGCACTTAGCATTTAAAAACACAGTTGGAATTCCACTAAAATACTTCAACCATTTTTCAATCATATAAAATAAAACACACATTAACTCACGAGATCTAGCATTTTTCATGCATGTTTTAAAACCAAGTGCTATATACATGCAATGCTCTAACATACGAACAAATGTGCAATAGTAAACACTCGATAATTATTCAACGGTCGCACATTTGAAAGCTTTGAACAATTGACATAAAATCATGCTTTGGTCCCAACAATTAGGCGTAAGAACTATATCACCATAGGGATTAGTTCTAAAAAAATCGCACAAAGCATCTTTATGCTCCAAAGTAGAATTGAGGCAATCATATGTAGAGTTCCATCTAGTAGACACATCCATTATAAAAGTTGTATACCTGATGTTCCTGTTACGGCAATATTTTTTCCAAGCCTTGCCAAGCTTGAAATGGATCGCTCTAACTGCATTTCTAATAGGATCAACATGCTTTTGCCATAAAGAAAGCGCATCTTGTACATATAAGTTCAAAACATGACATACACATCTTTGATGAAAATACTTACCATCAATAATCGGAGAGCACGCATCAATCAAAGTCGCTAATACTTGCAGTATTAGCAGTTGCATTATCAAAAGCAATAGAAAACACCTTATTGCATAATTGATATTCATTCAAAACTTGAATAATTAAAAAAGCAATTGCATTTGCAGTGTGTGGTGTAGGAAAATCTCTAAAAGCAATTAAACGTTTGTTCAAAGACCAAGTGAACTGTAATTCCCATGTATGCATGATTTTGGAAAGCAGTCCATACATCAGAGCAAATATTTACTTTGTGTCCCAAGTTATTCAAATATCGTGATAAATCTTTTTTCATTTCATAATATTGATTTTTGGTAGATCGTTGAATACTAGTTCTAGGTAGTCTTTTTGAGTTCAAATTATAACACTCTTTCATCGAATCTTCGTAATCTTGATTATCATAAATTCCAAAAGGAAGATGATGCATGGTAGCAAATTTAGCCATAACTTCAGTAGTATGCTTATGATCATATCTTAGAAGAGCGGAGGACGGCGTACCTGTTTGAAACGAACCGGAGGCGGAGCCATGGGCACTCGCACTTTGGAAGTTGAGTTGGGTTTGGCTAGCGCTATGCCCATATAGTTCGGGATGAATCGTCTGCATGCGACGGATGAGAGAGCCATATCCCCCGGACTTCTTGAATTTGTATTTTTTGATGCAGTAGTTACAATATGCCATAAAAAATATTGGCACTTCATTAGCGGAAGAAACTATTAGGACCTTTTTGAAATGTTTCACAAATATATCAGATTTATATTTAGATTTTTCTCCGCGACCGTCTTGTGAAAAGGGGGGGGGGGGGGGCATTTCCTCATTTTCATGGTCACCGTCACTGTCCTCATTATCATCATTCAGATTAACATTAACGTCATCAATATCGTAATCATCGACCGGGATGTAATTATCAGCATCAAATTCGGCGCCAACTGCACCATGACAACCCAATTGGGCTAGTGCAATGGCTGCAGCTGCACGACGATCTTCTTCCATCTACAAATAGTAGTATATGTACGAATTAGAATTTAGAAGATGAACATAGAAAAATCATGAACTGAAACTTATTAAGTTTATGTATAAGAAATAATATGCAAAATATTTTTTAACTTACTTGTAAGCGAACAGCCTCCGCATGGGAAACCTCTTCCCTAATTTCTCGACGGGTAGGTCGTCGTGATTTTTTCGGACGGGTAGATTGATCTTCGGCAATTCCTTTGCCCCGTCGATCACGGTCACCACCACCACAAGAAGAAGACATATTTTTTTTTATAGTAATGTGGTTGAACAAGTTGTAAGTTGTAACTAATATGATATGAAGAGCAAATTATAAAAATTGATGAACAACTTAAGTAAACAAGTAGAGAGCAAATTGAGAGAATGAGGTAGAGAATAGAGAATTGGAGATTGAGAGAGAAATACTTGTTAACACAAGAATGGGGTGAGTAGAAGTGATGAAGAATGGGGTATTTATAGATGAAAAATGGGGGAAAAATCTGATATTAAAAAAAAATAAAAAAATTTGAATTTCAAAATTTGAAAATGGTCGAAAACCGCCGGTTTTCTGACCAAACCGCTGGTTTGTGTCAGAAAACCGCCTGTTTCTGACCGAAAACCGGCGGTTTCCGACACCTTTTTAGGCCTATGCTGCAACCCTACACGCCTACGCTGAACCCTAGCCCTGAACCGTCGGGAACCGGCGGTTTTGTGTCAGAAACCGTTGTTTTACCGACACAAACCGGCGGTTTTCCGACCTTTTTCAGCCCTACGCCTGCAACCCTAGGAACCTACCGGCGACAGCTACATATTCCCGGTTAACCGCTTATCCGGCGATTAACCGCCGGTTCCGATTTCGTATTTTTGGAACCGTAACCGGCCCGTTATAACCGTGTAACCGGATTTCGAACCGGAACCGTCGTACGGTTCCGGTTCCAATTCCGACCCGCCGGTTGTTAACCGGCGGTCCGGTTTGGTTTGGCCACCTGTAAGTCCAACAAGTCACCAGTATCCCAAAATGATGTTCCTACATAATATGGGAAGTTAGTAGAAATTATAGTTAATGATATAGTAATATGGATTCGAGAGGACTTCATTTAGGAGGATTCACACATGATAACAAATAAAATATGAGGAGCTTGCAAGTGGGTAGTATGCATATAATCTCTCAAATTCTTTTATGCCAACATGTCATATTTTTGCATTTAATGCAAATATCATCACAAGATTTGCTAAAAGCAATGGACGGAGCAGAACATGCCAAGTGAAAAAGCAAGATATCAAACCTCTGCAACAGGATATCAAATCTCTGAAAAAGGTAGCCTATATCCAACTTGTCATACAAGGCTAATATATCTAATAAATAGAAACAAAATTTTTTCTTCCTCTCGATCACCTTCACAATACTCCTACAAAGTTACATAGAAACTTATTCACAGACAAAATCAGCCTTGTACAAAATCAAATTAACTTACTAGTGAAGATACGGTAAAATACCCGAAATCCATCACAAACTTGGAAGATATTTTACGCAGTTAGGCCTTCCACAAGTAAAACCTCTCCATGTTAAAACCCCCTCCACTTGCACAACAACTTGCAAGAGAAGAGTCAGTACTCTACATAAATCCCAAATATTTCCATTTTAAGCAACACATCGCTGTCAAACACATTCTCTTCACACCACATCACTCGCATAGATCACATAAGATAGAGTAGTACGAGGAAGAAGAGTTGAAGATAATTGTAGGATGAAGCCTACAATCCAACAACACGTTTTCCACCTATCATCAAGGTAAACATCCAAACCATTTCTACTTTCTTTCATACACATACATACATCCCTACTTTGAGGTGGTGTTCGGTTTGCAAGATAAAATAATACCAAGATACAATCTAGGATTGAGTTGTGGGATTATTTTAGTCATAGGGGTTAGCTATGACTTATTATCCCATGATTATCCATCTAGGATTGAGTTGTAGGGTTGAATCTTATGAACCAAACAAACAAAAAAATTTAATTCCGGATACAATCTTGTCAACTGAACACCCCCTGAAAGTAGGATTTGCCCAAGTAACATCAACAAATACACAGCAAGTTTAACATCATCTTCCACCACTAAGCCATCCATAACAGTAAGAAAAATGCCCCAAAATTCACCAAGTTCATGAAATGAAAGGAAGGAAGCATACACTCTAATGACTAGTAAATTGGAAAACTTATCTCATGAGTACGAATCTGTCGGATTTCCGACGAATGGACTTAGACAACCCATCGACACGAGGACAGCCCACAACCCCGATATGTCACCGATTCAATGATTTCAAGACCTTTACAAATCTAAAGAAGAAGCTTCGGGGAGCTGCTCTGGCAGCGCGAGGCACTGAGAAGAAGCGGCGAAGCCGCTGGCTGTGCATGCACAGCAGCGGCGGCGGCAAATCATTTATTTTTATTTGGAACTGGTTGGAATGTGTTCCTATCTATTAATAGGGTTTTAGTTTACGCGACCTCTTGCGTCAAGGGAGAGAGGGGGGCCGAGGCGGTGCGTAGCAGCGGTGATCGGTGATGGCGGCGGATCCCGAGGGAGAGAGGTGGAGGGCCACGACGGCGAGCAGCCGAGCACACAGCGGCGGCGGCGGCGTGAGCAGGAGATGAGAGAGGGAGGAGCGAGAGGGAGAGAGAAAAGAGAAGGGATGGACAGGGGGGGGGGAAAGAGAATCACCGCTGGAGGAAGGCTGGCCGACGGTCAGCAGCAGGCGGTAAGGAGAGAACTCTTTTCTCTTCTTTGTTAGTCTCGATGGAATGAGGAAGGAAGTGGGTTCTTTATTTGAGCTAATTATTTAGTGATTTGGGCCTAGGAAAAAGGAATTCAATGTATTTTAATTGGTGCTGCAGTAAATAAATAGGGGTTAGTCCCAATTTTCGAATTTAATTTATTTTGGGCCTAAAATAAAGTGATTAAGTAAGCCAAGATAATTTGTTGCTATCCGAATTATTATAGTTTTGCATAAAATCTGTAGCAATGTATGGAATATCAATATAGTCGAAGCCCGAAAATAATAGAAGAAGAAATATCAAATAATATATGAATTTTAGAATTTCCTAAGGATAAGTGAAATAAGAAAAGAGAATTAATTGAGGCATGCATTCCTATTAAAGTTTAAGAATTTCTTGATGTCTTATTAGTATATTATTTCTTTTTATATTGTGATGTTTTTAAAAAGGTTATCTCCGCAAGTAGAGTCGGAACAAGAAATTCAAGTTAAGGAAATTAAACGAACGAGGTGAGCTTTCTTATACTAAAAATACAAATTATATTTTGTGAAAACTAGAACACATGATCGTGATTTAAATGATGTTGTCTTGTCATAAATATTTTGTGTATGATGCATATCTATTGGCTAAGGCCAAGTGAATTACGAATGATGATATATAAGTCGAATTCGAGTCCCAGTGAGGGTGGTGTCCCCGCTCGGACTAGTGTACACGGGATACCGGCTCTGACCGTGAACGGACGGCAAATAAGGTGACTGTGGAAGGTGGCCACCTTCTCGGCACAAGGATACCTCTGACATGTTGCGCAGGTAAGGTGACCGTATGAGAACATCATCTCAGCAACACAAGATGATCAGATATGGCTAAGTACAGGAAAAAGGGGCTGCAGCCCAATGGAATATTTTTAGTAAGCTCAGGACTTTTCAATAAAACCCCTGAGTGTTACTGTGATGATGGCTTGACAATATTTTCAAATGTATATGTGTATCTTTCGACAATGTGTTCATTGAGTACCTTTGAACTCAACCCTGCATATATTTCTAAATATGCTGGTTAAGCGGTGATGACGAGGGGAGATGTTAAGCAAAGATGGCGAATGTGTTTCATTTGGATAAATGCTTGGATGTATCGTGTCTCCATACACGGTGTCATTCTCTCTTGACTCTTCCGCTGCAATGTAAATAACGAGCTTATGTTCCTTTGTATCACACACTCTGATATATTTTGTCAGTTATCCAATTTAATTTCATTCATATCAATTTTGTCGAGATTTCCCTTTCTTCCCTGCTTCTTTAATCTTCCCTTAGTCGCGATAAACCGTGTTTGATATCCTTAGCAAAGTGTGGTCATGACAGAATGGTATCAGAGCAATTTTCTTTCCGCTCTGGACCCAAGAGTCTTCCTTCAGTGTTAGTCTGGATTCATATAACTAGCCTAAAAGGTTAAGCGCCAAATGCTCAGCATCCCGACTCGTCTCGCTCAACCAAGTAAAGAGGTAATTTTTGTTTTTGAGAAAAGAAAGAGAAATTGATACAGTTCTGTTCAGTAAAGGAAGAGGAAACGTATTCCCTTTTCAGGGACAAAATTCAGAGAAAAGGGGAATTGATTTTTGAGAAAAGAGTGAGATTTGAAATTTAAAAGTTATAGTTATTTCTTTCAAGTTAAAGTGTTTTGAACTATGAAAAATAGTTGATTTTTAAAGTGAAAATTTTACGATGTTTACTTTTCGTGAAAAGTTTATAATGTTTGAAAGAAAAGGGTATCTTGTATGAGTCGAACTTCTAGAGCACGTGTACTATAAGAATTAAGTCATTTCTCACAGAATGTAATATGCTTTAGGATGCACGCTTCCCTTTTAAAAGAATATGGTTCGACCTCGAATCACAATGACTTTACTATCGTATTCTAGAACGATACAAATAAAATAGAACATTGCAAGTATTGGAAAATCGAATTTCTCAAGAACTTATAATGTTTTGAGTTGTGTATTCCTTCTTGAAACACAATACGAACTCGAACTTAGGAGTACAATATTAACATTTCCCTGCTTCCCTGCGAAAAAAATAAAATAAAATAAAATAAAATAAATACGCGATAAGGAAGAAACTTGGTCGTGAGAAAATGATTAAGCTTCGAATAAATGATAACTGGGATTAGATGTTATTCTTTACGGCCTAGTGGCATGAATAGTCTAGGTTAGCATTGTCCTTCGTGACAATCCAACCATTTTAAAAGAGTGTACCTTTGATCAAACTAGGCAATGGGTACATCGCAAGATAATGTGTCTACAATGTAGACAACGAATCTAGTTATACAAGTGGGAAAGAAACGGTGGAGAAAACTCAAAATGGGACGGGGCAGAAGGCTGGAGGGTGGGACAAGCAAAAGGCACGGTGGGGTTACAAGGGAAAAAGCAACAAGGTAAACAATGGAAAGAACTACAAGTCGATATTGGAGGGGGGTGAGAGGTCAAGGGGGCCTGACCATGTTAGCTTTGATCTGGCAACATGAAGAAGATTGGTATAGTAGGGGAAAGATCAGGGCTCCCTTCAATCTACTTCTCAGGGTCTGATACCTCTTTTCTTGCGGAGAAGCTGGGTCATGCGATAGTAGGGAAGTTTTCCCACTCTATTCCTTCTTCTCCACAAATTCAAAAGGCTCTGCAGGGTATGAGATTCTTGGGTGAATATTCCTGGAGATACATCAATGCTAAACATGTGCTTATACAATTTAAATTGCTAGCTGATTATGCGAAGCTCTTGAGTGGGCCAAATGGAATGCCAGTGTGGTTTATAGAACGTCATCCAATGAGAGTCTTTAAGTGGACTCCGGAGTTTGATCCTTTCTTTGAATCTCCTATTGCAGCGGTATGGTGTAATTTGATTGGTCTACCTATTCACCTATTTGAGATGTCCGCTTTATTTGCGATAGGGTCTCTGCTTGGAGAGCCAATACAGGTAGACCAGACAACAATTGCAAAATCGAGACTGTCTTTTGCTAGACTATGTATTGAGATTGACATTTCTAAGGCGCCAATTGAGGAGATTATACTAGATTTGCAAGGAAGGGAGGTGAGGCAGATGGTGAAATGGGTTCGAGTTCCTCTGTATTGTAAGGATTGTAAGCACGTAGGACACAATAGTGATGTTTGTTATGCGAATGGACAAAAGGAAAGGCCGGTTAGAAGAGATTATTCCTACCTGTCTGAGAAAGGAAAATGGTCTGAAGAAGGGAGGTTGGGAGAGAAGGGGGAGTGGAGAAGGATGGGGGGGACATTTTGGTGGGGAAAAGGGAGGTTCCTCTTCAATCGGGCGACCTGGAGAAGAGTAGGGATGAGAAGGATGGGGATGGTCTGGCTGGAGTTCACATCACATAGTCTGATGATCCTCCAGACCCTCCTGGAGGGTTCTTTCAAAAGCAAGGAAGAAGAGGAGGAAAGCTTGGTGCGGGGTGTGGGCGAGGAAGAGGGAATGGAGAGGATCTGAGGAGATCTTCTTCTCTTGATCACTTAAAGGAGGGAGGGGTCTCTGTTGGGGAAGGTGGGAGCAGGGGATCTTCTCCTTTTTCTTCGAGGAACAGGTTCGCTCCTTTAAGTTCTCCGGAGGAGCCTAGAGAGGAACCACTGCAGGGGAATGCCTTGAATCTGAGGTATTTTCGCATGCTGCCAAATGGGGACTTCGATTCAGAGGCTTATGAGGATGAAAAAGACTGTGACATGGAAGAAGACTCAGAGGAGGTGAAGTTGATTCAGGAAGAGAATAATGGAAAGAAAGTAAGGCGAGTATACTTGGCTTCTTCTTAGACAGTTTTCATGTCTTTCAACATCATGTTTTGGAATGCTCGGGGTGTTGCTAATGAAAACACCCAGATTATTATCAAACGTCTGATTAAGGAACATAGAATCTCTGTGTTGGCGATCATTGAACCGTTGATTAGGCCACGGCCTGAGTTTTTTAGTAGGAAATTTGGTTTGAATTTCAAAGGATTTAATTCCAATGGGCAAATATGGATTTTTGTTGATCAGAGTATTGAGGTGGATGGATGGGAGGATTCAGAACAGGTGCTACACGCTCGGTTAGTTTCGGCAGTCCTTCCGTCCCCTTTCTTTTTATCAGCTGTCTATGGGAAATGCTCCAGGCAAGGGAGGATCCAGATGTGGAATAAGTTAAGGGATATTGCAGTGAAAATGGACGGTCTCCCGTGGGTTGTGGAAGGGGATTTCAATATTTTTCTGTCGGAAGATGAGAGAAAGGGCAGTACAAATAAAAGAGACAGAGAAATGCTAGATTTTGCAGAAGCTATTTCTGACTGCCAATTACTAGATTTGGGAGCGGATGGACCTAAATTCACTTGGTCGAGAGGGGAGGTTTTTGAGAGGTTAGATAGAGTGTTGATCGGTGAAGGTTGGACGAATATGTTTCAGGCAACTAGAGTGACGAATCTGCCACAAATTCTTTCAGATCACTGTCCTCTGCTGGTTGCATGTAAACTTCCAGGACCGAAAGTTAGGCCACCTTTTAGGTTTCAAAACATGTGGATTCGACATCATCCTTTTCTTGAGGAAGTGGAGAGGAGTTGGAAGGAAGGCACATGGGCTCGTGGAATGATCAATGTATAGATTAAGCTTAGTCGGCTGAAAAAAGTGTTAAGGTTGTGGAATAAAATAGTTTTTGGGAACATCTTTGAAAGGATTGAAAGAGCAGAAAGGTTGGCACAAGAGACTATCTTGTTATATGAACAAGTTCCATCACAAGAGCGAAGAATGGAGATGAATAAGGCTGCTGCTGAGTACTTGCTAATAATCAAGATGGAAGAGGACTACTGGAGACAGAAAGCGACGGTTAAGTGGGTGGCTGAGGGGGAGAGAAACTCGAAATTCTTCCAAGGTTGGGTGAAACAGAAAAGAACAAAGTCCAGGATTCATGCAATCGGAGATGGGGATCAAACTCTCACTGAAGATGCAGAGATAAGAAGTTCGGCAGCCAATTATTTCCAAAACCTATTGACCTCAGATGAAGGTAGCCTTGGAACTCCAGAATTGGATATTCTAGCCTCTTTTCCTGCTGATGTAGAGATGGGGGAGTTAGAGGAGACCCCGGAGGAAGGGGAAATAAGGAAGATTGTTTTTGAAATATGTGCAGAAAGCGCTTCGGGGCCAGATGGGTACTCGGCACTGTTCTTTCAAGCTTGTTGGGAGATTATTAAAAAAGATATGGTTGATGCTGTGGCTGAATTCTTTGAGGGAGTGCCGATTCCTAGATGAATAGTTGCTACCATGATTGTCCTCATCCCAAAGAAAAAGTGTCCAACCAAATGGTCGGAATTTCGTCCGATCAGTTTGTGTAATGTGATGAACAAGATCATATCCAAATTACTTGCAAAGAGAATGGCTCCCCTTTTGCCTTTGGTAACAGTTCCTAACCTAAGTGGCTTCATTAAGGGGCGTTTGATTAGTGATAATGTCCTGCTGGCAAAAGAGTTGTTTCATGAGATTTGGAAGGGAGTTACTTTACCAAATATGGTCCTGAAATTGGATATGGAAAAAGCTTATGATCGTGTCCAATGGTCGTTTCTTCTCTCGGTCATGAAAAAGATGGGGTTCTCGGAGAAGTGGGTGAAATTCCTTGAACATTGCATTTCGCCTTGTTGGTTCTCGGTGTTGGTTAATGGGAGCCCAATTTCGCCTTGTTGGTTCTCGGTGTTGGTTAATGGGAGCCCAGCTGGTTTTTTCAAATCTACCCGAGGTTTGAGACAAGGAGATCCTCTATCTCCTTCGCTGTTCATTCTGTCTGCGGAATATTTATCAAGACAATTGGATCGCCTCATCTTAGGAAAGAAAGAAATGATGTTCCGTTCTGCGAGGTACTCAATGGGGGTCTCACATTTAGCATACGCGGACGATATCATCATATTTTCTCAAGTACAGAGATCTGCTATTGAGAATATTCTAGATTGCCTTAGACATTATATGGATGTTTCGGGACAAAAAGTAAATGTGGGGAAAAGTTGTTTCTACATTGACGAGAGGTACAATTCCTGGGAGTGCCTATCTTTCGGGGTCGGAAGCGCACAAGTCTGTTTATGTAAAATTCATTGCTGGAGTCATAGACACTTGTCCTTTGGGGGACGGCTCCTGCTGATTAAAAGTGTTTTGGGAGCAATTCCAATTCATATATTTCAAACTTTGGAGCCAACAAAAGGGGCTCTAAAACAAATCGAGCAAGTGTTGGCAAAGTTCTTGTGGGGTTCCTGTCACACCCAGAATAAAACCCACTAGATTAAATGGCAAAGGGTTTGTTTGCCAACGGGGGAAGGCGGCCTCGGCATTTGCAAATTGAAGGATATTGTGGAAGCATTTAGTGTCAAAATATGGTGGAGATTTAGGGAAAGAGATTCTTTGTGGGAAAAGTTTATGGCTAAGAAGTATTGCTCGGTGGCGTTCCCGATTGTTCTAAATAGCTCCAAGCGCTTTAGCCCAATGTGGAGACAAATTTTTAAGGCCAGGACTAAGCATTGAAACCAGATTAGATGGATACTGGGAAAAGGGGACATCAGTTTTTGGGAGGACATCTGGCTGGCTGATGTTCCCTTAGCAGATTATAGTGTTACACAGGCCTTCGATCGGTCGCAAAGGGTTCGTAATTTTTGGGAGGGGGATCAGTGGAATGAGGAGGAGCTGTGGCGGTTAAATAAAGAGCAGGGAGTACCGACAGAAGTGATTGAGGAGATTTTGAGGATCCCCTTTGAGCGGGGGGAAAAAGATAGCCTTCGGTGGAAACTAACTCCAAATGGGAATTTTGCGGTTACCTCGGCGTGGGAACTGGTGAGAGGGAGAGCAGAGAGGAGGGAGGTGCATGACCTTATCTGGGAAAGTTGCATTGGTCCGACAATCTCTGTTTTCGTTTGGAGATTATTGGCAAATAGAATCCCGGTCGATTCTAAACTACAATGGAGGGGAGTTGAAATGACATCAAAGTGTAGGTGTTGTAGGAATCCAAATGTTGAATCCAGGCTGCACCTGTTTGTTAATGGGGATGCAGCAAGGGAGGTATGAGATCATTTTGCAAATTGGTTCCCTCAGGTACCACCTTTTGCGGAGGAGGGGGTTAATGTTGATCTAAGGATCAGATGGTGGCAGAACCATATGAATATAGGTTCGAGGCAGCATATTTGTCGTATTATTCCTTGCCTTGTAGTTTGGTTCCTTTGGACGGAAAGGAATGGAAGTGTTCATCGAGAAAAGGAGTTTAAAGTGGAAAATGTGATTAAAAGGACTATTGGGTATTTGAGAAACTTGTTCCTGGTGAAGCTGTTGAGGGCAGAACAGTGGGACGATTGCTGTCCAAAAGCTGATTTTATGACAGGTTCACCGAGTGTGGTGCGGCCGAGGAAGACAAGGATAGTGCAATGGAGGCCACCTGACGTTTCTTGGATTAAAGTCAATACCGATGGGGTATGTAAAATGGTGTCCGGAAAAGCAGGTGGAGGAGGGGTTATCAGAAATGAAAAGGGTGATTTGTTGGCTGGTTTTGCTGTTGAACTGAAGGCAAGAACAGGTCTTCAGGCTGAGGTTGGGGCAGTTCTTCAAGGGCTGATTTTGGCCAAACATTTTGGAAATCATATATGGATTGAAGTTGATGCAAAAATGGTGGCTGATTGGTTGAGCTCCGGACATCTGGGTTCGGCTGAAGTTTGCCATGACCTATTGAAAATCAGAAAAGAGCTGAAGGGGATCTCTCGGAAAGTCTCACATATTTTCAGAGAAGGCAACAAAGCAGCAGATTACTTGGCTAACTTGAGTGTACAGACGGAGTCAAGTGTAGTCTTCACAAAGAGTGCGGCTCCGGCGCTCGTTAAGGCTCTCTGCAGATTGGATCAGTTAGGACTCCCTAACTTTAGATTTTGAGTTGGGTTTTGTTTTGAGTAGGCTGATATGGCTTGTTATGTGTTGAACTTTTTTGGGAGACGATCCACTTTTGGGATAGTTTTTGTACGACTTTCGTTTGATGATATATAGGGGATGAGGGGCCTACTTCTCCCTCCACCGAGAAGGTGTTAATGAAAAAAAAAAAAAAAAAAAAAAAAACGAATCTAGTTATACAATAATAAGTAAACAGAAACGGCGTGTTATGAGAACGAGCATCTTGATGATCCGAGAGTACCAAAGAGTCGTAATCTCCACCTATGGTCATCTGACGCTATCGTGAAGTAAAAGTAGTTTGGAACCAAAGTTTCGGATAATTCATTTCCCATTCCCTGTAAAGAGTTAAACGAATAAATATCACCACAGTGTAGATGACCAGGAAGATTCATCAACAGCACTTACTTGGGTTCTCATGAATTTCAAATTTCTCGCAGCCCCTTTGATCAAAATAACTCCCTCGTTGGATTAAGACCCTAAATGACTTCTTTTACAAAGTACTATGCCACTATTTTCCATCTTCTTTGTCAAGGTTATGAATCACTTTCAACTTGCTCTCTCATGTTTTCAAATAACCTTCAGTGACCACAATCCCTTTTTGCTCGTTATGTATAAAAGCAATATTTCGACTCTTTAAATTCCTGCCGCAAACTCTCATATTCTGTGCTGTTTTAGTTATGGTCTTCAAAATGATCATATTCCTTTGTAATTGTCTCTTCCAAGGATAATATATTCTTCGATGACCTTTACTTGACCTTTTATGTTCTCAAACATGCTTGTTGACAAGATCTTCATTTTATATGTGTATTTTCCCTCTTCTAAAATCCAATACGATTATTGTATCTTGCTTTGAAATTCTCCGCAGCTCCATATTTAAAGCAAACAGTCCGACTCTCCTTTAACTAGTTTGCTCTCCCTTCTCTATGAGTTAGTATTTTCGATTTGCTTATAAACCTTGTGAATTCATTAACGTGACATTGTATCATGATGTTGTCGATCAAATCTTCAATTTCTTACTACTCTCTTTTCTCAAATCTACTTGAAACCAGTCATTTTCGGTCTTACTACATTGGAGCAGCCATCCGGTGCGACCTAAGCTTTTGATTTGACCCTTTGTGTTTTCAAACATGCTTATTTACTAGCTCTTTATTTCTTATGAGTACTCTCATCTTCTAAATTCCAACACAAATTATTGTCCCCTGATTTGAGCTTTTCTGTAGCTCCGCATTTAATGCTGGCAATTTGCTTTCCCTTGACTAATTTCCTCTTGTTGCCCTCTATATGGGTTTCCTTGAGTTGCTTCTATAAACTGAAAATTTCGGTGTCATTCTCTCCTGACTCTTCCGCTGCAATGTAAATAACGTGCTTATGTTCCTTTGTATCACGCACTCTGATATATTTTGTCAGTTATTCCAATTTAATTTCATTCATATCTGTTTTGTCGAGATTCCCCCTTCTTCCCCGCTTCTTTAATTCTCCCCTAGTCACGATAAACCGTGTTTGCTATCCTTAGCAAAGTGCGGTCGTGACAGAAATGCTCATATATAATTCTCTATCTTGGTATTATTGGGTTACATAAACATAGTTAAAGTTATAATTTGGGTAAGATTAAATAGGGGCCTTGTTTTATATTAGGCTTTGAGTTAAGATATCGAACAATTAAAAATGTCCTTGTCTTATACCCTTGTCTTATAGTAATATTATAATTATTAATTCTATACCAGCAATTTTATGTTTGTCCCAATATTTGTTTTACAAGATAAACATAACTAGGAAGCCAAAAAAGATAGTATGATATAAGTGGTTCTTTTATGGTGAAAATATTCAATGGACCATTTATATCAAAGTGACATAAAGAAACGATGTGCCAACTAATTAATCTCGGACCAATAGAAATATAAATAGCTCACATGCCAAATAATATTGGCTTTTTAGAAGATATTCACTAAACTACTGTGGAATATTGCACAATCTTAAAATATTAAAATATGCCAATATTTTTTTCCTCCTATATATAATATATTTACATACTTGTATAAATTTAATTTTTATTTTCATATTAGGTTACTAAACATATAACCATTTAATGCAATAGAAATATAGAAAAATGAAATTATGGCATTACTTTTTATTTTTGAACATTTTCAATTATATATATTTTATATAAAAAAAGAGAAAATTATAACCGTAATATTTGAAGCAATACTGACAAAGTGTTGTATGATTATATATAAATATAATATATTATTGTTACGGTGAGTTATCAATTGCTAACTCATCATTTAATTGCTAACTACAACTAATTTAAGGCCATAGGATTTTAGAAAACGTGTGATCTACTATTTGCCACGTGTAATTTTTGTTTTTATTAATAAAATAAAAAAAGATACAAAAAACTGCAAATTAGGGTTTTGGATGAAAATGTTAATATAGTGTTTCAAAAAGATCAACACAATGCTTTGAGAATGTCAACATAATGTTTTAAGAATGTTAACCCATTGCTTATATTGACATTCTACATTTATTATATTGACATATTTTATAAAATATGTTCACATTTCTGCTTGTACGAAAAAATTAAAAATTTTTGATTTTTTTTTTCAAATTTTGACGTAAGAACATATGCATGTAGGATATCGTTGGAATCCTTATCAAATTATCTTTAATTTGATATATATTATATGAATTTAAAGTTTTGAGATTTCTTTTAAAAGTTAGTTATAACTAAACATAGTTAATTGACATTAATAGCCCTATTGATATTTCTTGAAATTAATCATATGGTCTTATTGACGTTTTTCGTTCATCGTATTGACATTTAAGGATTAATAATCTTAGCCCTTAATTTGAATATCTAATGACTATTATTTAGTTGTAGTTAACAATTAAGTTATGAGTTAGTAATATAACACTTCCCTTGTTCTTATATGATGTATATATAATTATGTATGTAACGGCCATAGGAGGAAAAATAGATATTGATGATTTCTATATTTATATATATAAAATATTCTATAGAAGTGATTTACTGTATATCTTTCATAAAAGTGGTTTAATTTAAAATTAATTCTATTAGTTAACTAGTTTAGTTGGACATGAGTCATTTATGTTGCATTTGTTAATAATTAATTAGTTTGGCGCACCACCTAATTTTGGTATAGTTTAAAACTAATTATATTAGTTGACTAGTTTAGTTGGACATGATGCATTTATGTTGCATTTGTTAAATTTAATTAGTTTGGCACACCACATTTTGGTATGATGGATTCAATCTATGAGCACACGTGATGAGAAATAGGTAGTTGAAATTTGATATGTACTCTATTTAAACAGCATTATGCTGTCTTACATCCATGTCCAATTAGTCGGTAGGAATTGAAAAGTAGGAGCTCCGATGGCCGGCAATAGACCTCATGTATTGGCCGTTCCAATCCCTCTCCAAGGCCACGTGAAGCCGCTCATGAGCCTCTGTCGCCAAATAGCCAAACACGGCGTTAAAGTCACCTTTGTCAATGCCCATTCTATTCATCACAAAATACTTTCTGCATCTCAAAAACAACAAGAGGAAGACAAAGAAGATGATTCCTGCCACAGTATAGTGATGGAAACTGTTCCCGACGGTTTCACTCCTGAAGACGATCCAAACAACCACTCTACGCTGCTCGAAAATCTCCCAAGGACAACGCCACAAAGCTTAACCGATTTGATTCAAAGGATCAACACCTCCAATCCTTACGAGAAGGTTACCTGTCTCATTGCTGATATCGCATTTTCATGGATTTTTGAAACTGCAGAAAAGATGGGAGCCGAGCCTGTCGCCTTTTCCACACCTTCCGTCGCCAATTTGGCCTTCATGCTTCACACTCCCAAACTCTTAGAGCAAGGAATTCTTAATATAAATGGTAATACTTAATCATCCCTTTTATTTAGGTTTTTTTTATCACTATTATTACTATCTTCTGTGAATAATATCTTGGGACTTAGCTCGAAGCGGACAATATATATATCCTAACAAATTAAGTGCAGGATCTCTCCAAACTGGGGATGTAGTTAGTCTTTCAAACGATATACCTTCTTGGAGGAATGGTGAATTTCTATGGAGTTTCTCTAGAGACCCGGAAATAGAAAAGGTGATATTCGAATTTACAACCAACGGATTCAAAGACGCTAGTAAAGCAAAGTGGTTGCTTTGCAACTCTTGTCATGAGCTCGAACCTGCAGCTACAGAATTGGTCCCTGACCTCTTGCCAGTAGGGCCCTTAAATTTACTCGACTCCAACAATGTCGAATCCACCAATTTCCTCTATGAAGATTCATCTTGTTTACGCTGGCTGAATACCCAACCAGATAGATCTGTGGTGTATGTTTCTTTCGGAAGCTCGGGAGTTTTCTCTCAGCAGCAGATGGATGAGTTGGCTTTCGGGCTTGAGCTATCGGGCCGGGCTTTTCTATGGGTCGTCCGGCCCGATCTCGCCAATGGGTCACCGGTCGTGTACCCTCCTGGGTTCGGGACTGGTCTCGGGAAGATTGTGGAATGGGCACCTCAAAAAAGAGTCCTGTCACATCCGTCCATTGGTTGTTTCGTGTCTCACTGTGGATGGAACTCGACAATTGAAGGTGTGAGCAATGGGGTCCCTTTCCTATGTTGGCCCTATTTAGGTGACCAGTTGCATAATGAGAGGTACATTTGTGAAAAGTGGGGGATTGGATTGAAAATTGATTTTGATGAAGAGGGGATTAGATCCAGATATGAAATCAAGAACAAAATTGACATGCTGTTTTCTGATAATAAGTTAAAGGAAAATGCACTGAAGCTAAAGGAAATGTGTGGTAAGAGTGTTGCCGACGGTGGAACGTCTTGCAACAATTTGAAGAAGTTTATTGATCATCTTCATAGGAGATGAATGGTATGGTTTTTGTCTTATTCCAAAACTTTGTGTGTTCACGGCTATGTTATTGTTTCTGTTATGTACTAGTAGTACTTTTTATGAAATGAAATTGATAAGGTTTTTACTTATCAAAGAGATTACTATATAAGGGTGTTTAATTTGATAAATGAAATCGATAAGCTTTTTATAGTGCCTGTTCTTGATTGCAACAATATTTAAATAACAATTTACCATTGTGATCAATTGCATGAGTATTATGCACACCGGATCATGCAAACTAGACGTCACCACGGTTCGTGAACCGCCGGTTCCGGTTCCCAAAAATATGGAACCATTCCGGTTCACGCACGGTTCCAAGCCGGTTCAAAACCGGCAGTTTCCAAACGGTTCCGGGCCGGTTCTGGTTCGGACCGCCGGTTCAATGCCGATTTTTTTTTTTTTTTTTTTAATTTTATTCCGGTATAGTACTAATTGTAGAGTTGTAGTTGTAGTTGTAGTCTTGTACTATCGAATAAATAAATAAAATGAGAATGACAATTGACAAATGGAGCAGAAGTCGATATTGGAGTTGGAACAATTGGAATTTTACTGAAACAATCATACATAACAATCATACAAATTTGAACGATATGTGAATGTCGATATTACATATACAAATGTTGAAATTTGAAAATTGAAATTACAAAAGAATCAAAAGACTTAAATAAAAAAAAGTTGAAGTAAAAAACAATAAATTATAAATGTAAATAGATAGTATATGTATATCTTAGTCGGCGAAGGAGATGTTTCTAGATAACTAAATTGAGGATACCTTTAGCAATTCAACCTTAATTGTTGAGTTTAATTTTAACCATCAACAATCATGGTAGAATTGTCAAAAGTCTCCCGGATTTAGTTTTATAGAGAAGTCTTCTTCACCGATTAGAGTATATACAAATACAATTATGTAATTGTATTTGTATATTTTAAAATTGAAACAAATTGAAAAAAAAAAGAAATAAAGGAAAAGGACTTGAGACCAACTTAAATTTAAAATTTAAGTTGGGTTGCCTACGTATCCTTAATGCCCGATTACATTAAGGAATCAAAGTCCACGTAGTTCTCTTACCTTACTTACCTATCCGGCTATCAGCGGACGGCGGTAGACCTCCAACTCATTCTTCTTCTTGTTGTTCATCTTCGTCGGGGTAGTAGTCTTGGTCATTTTGTACTTGAGTGTTCCAATCTGGCTCTTGGTCTCTAATGTCAGCCGAACACCAATCATCAAGTAACATGGTGGCTTCCATATTTTGGCCGGTTAGTCTACTTCTTCTATCGTCCAAGACGTTGCCTCCAACACTGAAAGCGGACTCGACGGCGACAGTGGAAGCCGGAATTGAAAAAATCTCCTTGGCCATTGATGCAAGTATGGGAAAATCTTTCTCATGTGTTCCCCACCAATCGAGGACGTCGATTTGGTTGGGAACGGGACCTTCATCTTCATTCAAAGAAAAACGTGAGTCAAAATATAAATCTAACTCACTTACCGTCCTCGCCGACGAACTGCCGCCGGTGGTGTAACCGTATAGGTCGGCCAATTGGGATTGTGCGTCGGGGTCATCATCTTGAAAGAACCCAAATTTGTGTTGTTATTGAGGGGTGGGCCGTTGTCTCACTTGGTGGGTACTGTTGTACTTGGCTTCGTATTCGGCAAAGAGAGCTCGTAACTCAAACTCAAATGCATGTTTGATGACAGAGAGATTGGGGAGGTTTATTTGGAATGCTTCGGACAAACGTACATTGTAGCTCTCATTGGTGTCCTTTTGCAAATGTCGAAGTGGTTGAAGATCAATAGAACCAAAATTCGTGTAATAAAATTCTAAAATCTTCAACGTACCGACTAATTTCCATTTCGGATCCAAAACCTTTGCAATCAAAAACACTGATGGAATCTCACGGAAATACTTAAGCCATTTGTCAATCATATAATATAAAACACACATCAACTCAGGATTTGAGACGGAATTTTTCATAGACGTCTTAAAACCAAGTGATATGTACATGCAATGCTCTAAAACCCGAACAGATGTGCAATAATAAACACCGGATAACTCAATAGTTGCATTTTTGAAACCTTTGAACAATTTAAACAAACTCATGCTTTGCTCCCAACATGCATGCGTTAGATATAAATCATCAACGGGATTAGTCCTAAAAAAATCAATCAAATAATCTATATGCTCCAAAGTAGAGTTCAAACAATCATATGTGGAGTTCCATCTAGTAGACATATCAAGAGAAAAATTTGTGTACCTTATTTTCTTTTGACGACAATACTTTTTCCAAGCCTTACCAATAGGAATCTTCCAATGGATCAAGCTTACGGCAGTTCTAATAGGATCAACATGCTTTTGCCACAAAGATAGAGCATCTTGTACACATAAATTTAAAATATGACAAATGCATCTTTGATGAAAATACTTACCATTTATAACCGGGGCACAAGCCGCAATTAAGTCGGCAATACTTGCAGTGTTAGCGGTTGCATTATCAAAACCAATAGAAAAAACCTTATTGCACAATCTATATTCATTCAAAACTTGAATAATTAAAGCAGCAATTGCGGGTACGGTATGTGGTGTAGGAAATTGTCTAAAACCAATCAAACGCTTGTGCAGCGTCCAACTATTGTCCAAAAAATGACATGTAATGCCCATATAAGAATTTCTTTTAAAAGCATCAGTCCACACATCAGAGCAAATATTTACTTTGTGACCCAGGGTGGACAAAAGACGTATTACTTCTCTTTGTTTTTCAAAAAATTGTCTGTTGTTAGATCTTTGGTGTGAAGTTGCGGGTATTCTTTTAGCACCCACATTAAAAGCGGTTTGCATAGTGACTTCATATTTTTTGTCATCAAAAAAATTGAAAGGCAAATGCTTCATTGCAGCCCATCTAACCATAACATCTTGAGCGACTTTATGATCATATTTAAAAAGAGGCGTACCTGTTGTTTCAGACGCACCGGTCGGGAAGTTTAGTTGGGTTTGGGATTTAGCGGTCCCATATTCGATCGGATGCTTTGTCTTTAAATGACAATGGAGAGTACCATAGCCCCCACCGGCCGAAAATGGGTAGAATTTATCGCAATAGTTACAATATGCCACAAATTCACCGGTCTCTTCTTCAGTGGTTCCATCTAGTACCGGGACTTTTTTATAATGTTTAACAAAAATATCCGATTTCAACGCCTTCTTAGTTTTACCTCGCCCGGTTTGAGTTTGAGGAGGAGGAACCGCTTCATCATTTTCACCAACTAGTCCGGCGCTCGTCGGAGGATATTGTTCCGATCCTCCACCTCCAGTTCCACCATTACCATCGTCGTTGTCGGATGATAAATGCACGTCCCCATAAGAGTGATAAGACTCGTAACCTTCGCCGCCACCGGCACCCATATGGCTAAGTACCATGGCAGCCCTATGATCTTCTTCGGCCTACAAATAAATGTGTAGTTGTAAATAAATGTATAGTAAAAAAAACTAGAATAATTTATATATTATATATAGTTGTGAATTTAAATAGAATTTGTAAAATTTCCAACAACTTACTTGCAAACGCATAGCGGTTTGTCGGAAAACCTCATCCATAACCTCACGACGGCTAGGGCGCCTTGATTTCCGACGACCACTTTCATCTTGGTCTTGGGCAATTCCCTTGCCCCGATCACCACCACGACGAGATGAAGACATTTTGGAAATTGAAAAATAAAGAGAGAAACGAGAGTATGATATTATGATAGTAGTGAGTAGTGACTAGTGAGGAATGATATTATGATAGACAATTGAAGTAAATTATAAGAACAACAACTTGAGCAAATTAGAGAGAATGGAGGTAGAGATGAGAGAAATTGTGAGATTGAGAAGAGAAATCCTTGTTAACACAAGAATGGGGTGAGTAGAAATGAAGGGGAAGGGGGGTATTTATAGGAGAAAAAATCAGAATTAAAAAAAAAAAAAAAAAAAAAAAATTTGAATTTTTGAAACGGCCGGTTTAACCGCCGAACCGCCGGTTTCTCGCCGAAAACCGGCGGTTAGGGCGGTAAACCGCCGGTTTTTCTGACAAAAACCGCCGGTTTGCCTGCCGTTCTGCACCCTACGCCTGCAACCCTAGCCTACAACCCTAGCCTGCCGCCTGCAAAGCTGCCGGAACCGCCGGTTAAAGCTGCCGGAACCGCCGGTTCGGCCGGAAACCGGCGGTTTGGTACACGGTTTCTGACAGAAACCGGCGGTTTCTGCACCCTACGCCTGCATGCCTATACCCTAAACAATGAAAAGTTGTCGGAACCGCCTAACCGGCAGTTTGGAACCGCCGGTTACGAACCGGCGGTTCCGGTTCTCGTTTTGGTGCGAACCTGAACCGGCCCGCCTAAACCGCCGCCCCCTAGCCGGTTCCGAACCGCCGGTGACGGTTCCGGGCCGGTTCGGTTTGGGGACGTCTAATGCAAACATAACATTCAATTATAGTTCCATTTAATAAATTGTTACTCCATCCTCACCATTGAGTGTATCTTCAGTATTTAGTTGGTTAAAAAATGCTATAGCTTGTCCCACAGCATAGTACACATTTCATTATTTTGGAGTACCCTAAATAATTATATTGTAGAAAACGTAACGTAGTCAAGGGCTTTAGGCCTTTTAATGTGATCAATAATTTTTGGCCTTTCACCTAAACCCTTAAATATTTTATGTGTTTTGATTGAAAAGATCTTTTATTCGATATTTCCTTCGTTCCAACTAATTTTTGGCCTTTCACCTAAACCCTTAATTATATTTTTTTTTTGGGACGTCCCAATAAAGTTAAGTCAATTTCTTAAATTTCGTGTTTAGAAAGAATGCCTCAGCAACCTAAGGACGAGGGAGTATATACAACAACAAATTAACTGCAATTTATTCGAATTTGTAATACAAATTACCATATACTCCATCTGCCCCACACTGCTACTAGACACACTTCTTTTTGTCAATTATTTTACTCTCTCTGTCTCTAATAATTTGTCACTATTTGACTCGGCACGAGTTTTAAGAAAGTAGGTTGAAAAAGTTAGTGGAATGTGGGTCATACTTTTATATATTAGTTTTATAATAAAATGTGAGTGAGGATGAATTAGTGAAATGTGGGGTCTACTACCAAATATGGTAAAAGTGAAGGTGACAAATTTTTAAGGAAGAACGAAAATGGAAATAAGTGACAATTTTTTCAAAACTGAGGGAGTATAAAATGATAATGAATACTCCTTTCATCCCATTCAAACTGTCCACCTTCCTTTTTTAATTTTTCCCACTCAAAATGTCAACTTCTATATTTGGAAATAAATCTTTCTCTTCTCTCCTCATTAACAAATTTAACTAATTTTTTTTGTTTACCCTCCTAAAATCTCGTGCCACTAAAAAAATGTGGACATCTTAAATGAGACTGGAGGAATAGTTAAAGTAAAGGAAAAATGAAATAAAATAGAGAATAATGTAAGGAAAATTGTTCTCTTCATTATTCTCTCTCGTGACCACTCAAGGTAATTAAGCCATAAATTACTAGTATAAACCATAGCGTTCATTTTGAAATAAATTAAACTTTATGTAATATCTTGTTGTATTAATAACATTTGACGTTTGTTAATATCTTCGTTTATCAAGTAAATGATTATATTAAAGTGAGTAGTACTTAGAACTACTATGTTTTGTTACTATAAATCCTTTGTGGTTTTATTAACCAAGTGCCATTGTGAAAATAATATTATGCTCTACGAGTTGTCATACAAGGAAATACAAGTTAGTAAGTAATTGTCCATGTACAATTGTAGCTCATATGGATATTATATGTCAATGTACAGGAAATAGTCATTTCTCTACAAGTGAGAAATGGACAAGCATATTTAATTTATTCTATTACAAAGGCGAGTTAATGTTTTTCCAAAAAGCATGCTCCTGCAAATGAAAAGACCCGTCAACGCTTAGTAATTTATACACGGTAAATGGAACAATGTTAATAGTGATGCAATAATATGAATGCATAACCAGTGAATAGTGACTTGTTTGACAATTTCTTCATGCATAAATCAAAGGCACGAGATGAATTCTTTTTTTTCAAACCCTTCATTATTTCCCTTCACATACATTGTTTGAAGAAAAGTAGTATAAAAAGCAGGTGTGATGCAAAACGTATAGAGAAATTGACTAAACAGAGAAGAAATTCAGAGAAACCCTAGTTTCAATGAAAACGAAATATTATTATCAAAAATTAACTGCGGCCCAAAACAAAAGCAACGCTATTTATAAGCGTCAAAAAAACCCTAGAAGTTCAAAAGGAAATAAAATAGAAAATTAAAAATTAAAAATAAACCCGAAAAAACAATAAATTGCAGTTTTCGCCCCCTAAACGATGTCAGATGGCCAAAATCCATTGTCCATAAGTTGCGATGAGTCCGATACCAAATTGAATTTCGCATTTACCGTGCGAATTTCAAATCATTCTAACACCGCAGGTTTTTGCCCAATTTCTACGTTGAAACTACATCATACTCCCGGCCCGATGAGTCCGGAAGTCATGCGGCGGTCCGTCGCCGGAGAAATAGACTCTACGGACTCCAACGCGGCGCCCGCCAGCCAAGGTGCGACGGCCCGCCGGAGAAAGGCGGCGAATCCGAGATGTCCTAGATTTGCTCCAAGATTTACCATATTTTGAGGATCTTTTCCTTCTACAACAAGGAATAGCTTTTTCCTATAAATAAGACCTCAAACTTCATCAAATTAGAGAGCTTATACTTGCAAAATAATTCAAGAGATCAAAAGCTAGAGTACTTCACTTGTGCAAGGAGTTGGAGAAGGATTTCAAGAACATGAAGTACGACAAGGATTCAACCTACAGGTTTTATTTTCTTTAGTTTTATGTTCAAATTGTTTTCCCTTCAATCTATGTGTTTAGCTTATTTCATTATGTGTAACTCATAGGATTCTAGGGATGTGTTAGTAACGACTTTGGTTATACGATTCCTTTTTCCGTTTAATATACATTTTGTTTTTACTTTGTTTCTTCCCTAAGTAGTTCTGCATGATTAAGTGACACAATTTTATATGATTTAATATAACTTGCTTCATAACTGTGAGAGATTTCTAGCGAGTTAGATTCACTTAGTAGACGCTAAGTTAGCTTCCCTTAAAACGGCACTGTTAATTGAGAGTGAGGACTTTTCAAGGATCTTAGGAGCTTTATGGAGTTACGTGTTAGGATTGACAACCCTAATTTTGTAATCAACGTTTGCATCGCATGAGCATAAGCTAGGTCACTCGTCCTATCAAAGTAATAACTGTGCTAGCGTATTGTAGTGTGGAATTTGTATAACCATAACTGTGAACGCACATCCCTTAGGAGGGCAGTTGGGAGGGTTCAGTGGAGACCATCGGATGAGGGGTGGCTCAAGCTCAACGTGGATGGAGCCTTCTCTCAGTCGCTTCAAAGGGCTGGTGGAGGGGGTGTTTTGAGAAATTTTAAGGGTGATATCATTGCTGCTTTTTCTGCAGGTACCGAGGGGAACTCAGGGGTGGAGGCGGAGGCGGAGGCTGCGGCCTTACTCCTTGGAATGTTGCAGGTCAAGCAGCACGGTAGAAGGATTTGGATCGAATCTGATGCGGATTTGATGGTGAGATGGTTGGCTTCTGGACAGCTCGGTCCGGTGGAAATCTGCACAGATCTTTTGAGGATCAGGAAGGAGCTGATAGGTTTGGAATGGAAAGTGTCGCATATCTTTCGGGAAGGTAATAAAGCTGCTGATTTCCTTGCAGTGGTCGGACTGCATTCGAGAGAACAGGTTATTTATACAGGTTCCTCGGCTCCTGCACGAGTCAAGGCATTATGTCGATTGGATCAACTTGATCTTCCAAACTTTCGGTTTTGATATGGTTGGCTTTCAGCCTCCTAGTTTCGGGTTGTAGAGATGATAATGTAATAGAGTTTTTGATAGCTTGTTTTGTGTTGGACTATTCACTTTTGGGATAGTTTCGTTGTAAACATTCTATTTTTTATGATATATAGGGGATGAGGGTCATACTTAACCCTCCACCATAAAGGTGTTTGATGAAAAAAAAAAAAAAAACTGTGAACGCACATCCCTGGGATTCTCTTATCTCTATCGATTGGCTCTGTGTTTTACTCGCATCTAGTTGTTATTTATTTTCAAATATCTTCAGTTTTCAAAAGTTTTCAAAACCTTATGTTCTTCCAGATAGTAATTGAGTTCTAGTAGAGGATAGACACTTTGTGTTTGCCTTCCCCATGCTTGATATCTCGGTACTACCATGTTTGATATCTCGGTACTAACCTTTAGCTATACTATATATACTCTATATACTTGCAGGTTTATTTAGTGCTAATAAAAAGTGCATCAACCGTCAGGCGCCGTAAAACTTGCGGCAGTCGCCGGTCGCCGTCCGAACTCTAGTTTTCCAGACTTTGCATTTTCACTCTCTTTTTCGGCTCAAATTTGCACATTTCTCACAAAACACGTCAAAATACCAAATTGTATAAAATATACAATTATTGGACATGTAAAGTGATTTTGACATAAAAAACGGACCAAATAATGGCCTTAAAACAGTGCAAAATCCGAGCGTATCACCAGCCGTGAAAAGCGGCGAATCAGATTTGACCTAGATTTTTCTCAAAGATTTACCATATTTTGCAGATCTTTATCTTCTAGGAAGAGGAGCGATTTTTCCTTATAAATGAGCCCTCAAGCTTCATCCAAAATAATCCTCTTTTTGCAAGGAGTTGAAGAAGGATTCAAGAGCATCAAAACGACAAGGATTCAACCTATGAGTTTTATTAGCTTTAGTTTTATGTTCTTATTATTTTCCCTTCAATCTATGTGTTTATATTATTACATGATGTGTAACTAAACTTATAGGATTCTAGGGATGTGTTAGTAACGACTTTGGTTATACGATTCCTTTTTTTCTATTTAATATCCGTTTTGTTTTTACTTTGTTTCTTCCCTAAGTAGTTCTGATGTTGCATGATTAAGTGACACAATTTTGTATGATTTAATATAACTTGCTTCATAACTGTGAGAGAGTTCTAGCGAGTTAGATTCACTTAGTAGACGCTACAGTTAGCTTCCCTTAAAATGACACTGTTAATTGAGAGTGAGGACTTTTCAAGGGTCTTAGGAGCTTTATGGAGTTACTTGTTAGGATTGAAAACCCTAATTTTGTAATCAACGTTTGCATCGCATTAGCATAAGCTAGGTAACTCGTTCTATCAAAGTAATAACTGTGCTAGGGTATTGTAGTTTGGAATTCGTATAACTATAACCGTGAACGCATATCCCTGGGATTCCCTTATCTCTATCGATTGTCTCTTTGTTTTACTCGCATCTAGTTGTTATTTAATTTCAAATATCTTCAGTTTTCAAAAGTTTTCAAAACCTTCTGTTCTTCCATATAGTAATTGAGTTCTAGTAGAGGATAGACACTTTGTGTTTGCCTTCCCCGTGCTCGATATCCCGGTACTGACCTTTAGCTATACTATATATACTTTGTATACTTGCAGGTTTATTTAGTGCTAATAAAAAGTGCATCAACCGTCGGGCGCCGTAAAACTTGCGGCGGTCACCGTCCGAACTCTAGTTTTCCAAACTTTGCGTTTTCAGGCTCTTTTTCGGCTCAAATATGCACATTTCTCACATAACACATCAAAATACCAAATTGTATAAAATATACAATTATTGGATGTAAAGTTATTTTGACATAAAAAACGGACCAAATAATGTGTAACATCCCGGATTTTAGAACCCTAATTCTTGAGCCCTAGAATTTATTTTTGATGACGTGGCATCGAGAATGCTTTTATTTCACGAGGTGATATGGTCGAATTAGGTTTAGGGTTTGTGTGAAAGTTTGAAAAGTCAAACTTATTGACTTTATGATGTGGCATGTGATTTACTTATTTGTGTGATTTATGTGGTAAATTGTTTGTTTAAGGGTGAGTGAGAATATTAGAGAAAATTTCCATAAATACTTGTCACCCTAATTCTTGCAATTTTCGAACCGACCCTAGACCCCTTGGAGAAAGAATTTCTATTTCTTCCGGAATTTATTTAATCCTTGGGATATTTATCCAAATTAAATTCCAAGAGCCAATTATTTCCTTGTTTAGAGATGTAAAAATCGAGCCCCCTTGTCTTTCTAGTGATTTTCGAAAATCACTTAATTATGGGAAGGAAAGAATTATTTTATTTTAGTTGATCCCTTGTTTGATTCCTTCCATACCTAGAATTTAATTATTCTACCAAATCTTTCCATACTTCAAGAGATCTTGCCTTACTTTATTTTAGTCAATATTCAAAAATCCATGCCTTATTTAAAGGGCATAGAAATCGGCCCCTACCTTGTTTCATGGAGGATTTTCCTTATTTTATTTTGCTCCATGATATTTTATTCTATATGGAAAAATACCAAAAACAAAACCATGGCTAATTACCTAGCCTAATTTTCGAAAATTAGGAGATATTGCCATCTTCTATTTTTGTTAATTCTTCTTCCCTACTCCACAATATTATTTTATTCCATTTATTTATAAGGCAAAAGATATTACCAAATATTCTATTCTTATTACCTAAAGATCTCATTGGACTCTATAAATAAGAACCAAAACCCCCAACCCTAGCCCCCATATTTTCGAAAACTTCACCCCCATTCACTCTCTCAATTTTCTTCCACTTTACTCCATTAATCCTTCATCTTTTGAGAAGAAATCGAAGTTTAATCCGAGGATATTGAAGAACCAAGTCCCTACTTTGTTTCTACCGATTGATTTTCTCTAAAAAGGTATTTTTGCTTAAGAGTTATGTTGTTCTTCTTCTACCTCTTCTTTTCTTTTTCTTCCAACCGATTTAATCGGTGTTATTGAACCTTCATGCATATTAATTGAGTGAAAAAGGGATAAGAAGGGATATGGGAACATGTGTGTGTATGTGTGTGTGTGCCGAGAGTGTGTGAGGTGTGTGTGCCGTGTGTGTGTGTGTGTTGAAGTGTGTGCTTGATGGCTAAATACTTTTGTATGACATATGATGATAGATCTAGGGTTGAGATGCTAAGAAATATGTGTATGATAAGCGTGATTTGAAATTAGTAATTTATGATGAGTGTGACTTGAAATTATAAGTTATGAAGATTAAGGTGAATCGATGGGAAAGAGTGAAGTAACGAGACATGCATAAGTTAAGAGTTATAATTGAACCTAATTTGTGAATAGGTGCCTATGTGAATTTAAAGGTGAAACCTCGGTTGCGAAGCCAGATAACGGAAAAGCGAAACTACTTGAAATCTAAGCAGTCGAGGTGGGCTTTACTCTCAAAACTCTCTTTAATTTTGTCAAAGATAATTATCGGAGCTATAAGGGTGGTTTAACTGTTATGCCATGCCTATGTTTGTTTTATTGTGTGATTGTGTGCCTGATGCCTAGTTTGTGAGTTCGCTCCATTGGGCTATAGGGCTATGGATATGATATACGAATTCGGGTCTGAGTATGGGCCGCAAACCCTACCAGGCTGTGTACACGAGGGGATCGGGAGCCGTCCTAGCTAGTCGGCCGGTCTCGTGGGCGAAAAGCGTGGCCACGCTTTCGTCGCACCATGAAAAGACTGTGATATGTGATTGTGGAATTTGATGAGAAAATGGGGAGTTATTTTGACTGGCCAGTCTATGGAAAATATTTTGTGATACTCGTGATATTTCTCTTAACTGCTTAAAACTCGAGTTCACTTGGTAAGGGTGGCATAATTTTTGAATAAAATGTTTTGGCAACGAGCTCACTGAGTATTTCAAAATACTCAGCCCTGCATGTGTTTTTCCTATGTGCAGGTTGAATGATGACAGAGCGGTGGCGGGTGTTGAGCAGCTAAATTAATTAATGGATAGGTTGAACTCTAAGTGTAGTTGTGTCTCCATACATAGCTATGCTTTTTCTCTTGGTCGTTTTCCGCTAAGTTCTAATACTCTGATATTGGTTTGGTTGATTGGCACTCTTCTTCGTTTTTGAGGCCTTACACTTTTCTCGTGACGTTATCTTGAAACCTATGTCTTTCTCTTAAGTTTTCATCATCATTTATAAAACTCCCTTTTGTTTACCTATTTAAGTTTCTAGGTCAGGTTGTTGCATTAAATACCCTGATATTTCCTTCATTTCCTTTGGTCGGTACTCTTTGAATGAAACCCTAGCCTATGTATTGATTGCTTGGAGTCGGTTTGGGTAACAGCCGCCGCATTTATTGTACCCTAGGAGGGCGGGCTGTTACATAATGGCCTTAAAATAGTGCAAAATCCGAGCGTATCACCTGCCGTGAAAAGCGGCGAATCAGATTTGACCTAGATTTCTCTCAAAGATTACCATATTTTGCAGATCTTTTTCTTCTAGGATGAGGAGCGATTTTTCCCTATAAATAAGCCCTCAAGCCTCATCCAAACAGATCCTCTTTTCGCAAGGAGTTGAAGAAGAATTCAAGAGCATCAAAACGACAAGGATTCAACCTACGAGTTTTATTAGCTTTAGTTTTATGTTCCTATTGTTTTCCCTTCAATCTATGTGATTAGATTATTACATGATGTGTAACTAAACTCATAGGATTCTAGGGATGTGTTAGTAACGACTTTGATTATACAATTCCTTTTTCTATTTAATATATGTTTTGTTTTAATTTTGTTTATTCCCTAAGTTAATCTAGAAGCTTCATGATTGAGTGACACAATCGTGCATGATCAAATATAATTTGCTTCATAATTGTGAGAGAATTCTAGCGAGTTAGGTCCAGTTAGTAGACACTACAATTAGCTTCCCTTAAAATGGCACTGTTAATTAAGAGTGAAGGCTTCTCAAGGGTCTTAGGAGCTTTTGAGAGTTACAGATTTAGGATTGACAACCCTAATGTTAGTAATTAACGTTTGCATCGCATGAGCATAAGCTAGATGCTTCGTCCTATCAAAGTATTAACTGTGCTAGGGTATTGTAGTTGGAATTTGTATAACCATAACTGTGCTAAGGTATTATCTCTATATTTTATCTCTGTGATTTATTTGCAATCAGTTGTCTACTGTTTTCAATTGCTTTCAATTTTCAAAATTCTCAAAACCCTTTAGTTCTCCAGATAGTAATTGAGTTTTAGTAGAAGATAGACATTCTGTGTTTGTTTTCCCCGTGTTCGATATCCGGTATTGACCTTTAGCTATACTGTTCCTACTCTGTATACTTGCAGGTATTAATAGTGCTAAAAAAATAGTGCATCAGCTTGGGAGGGACTTAACTCTAGATGAAGAAGATCTGAAACGCAATCTAATAGCAAAATTTTTTGGGAAGTGATCGTATTTATCTGTTTTCAATGTATGTTTCTTAGTATGTAACTTTCAACTCCTATTACTTAGTATGTAATCTTCAATTTCCGTTGCTTAGTATGTAATCTTTAATTTCTATTCCTTATGTAACTTCCAGTTTATGTGATAAGCCCTTCAATCAAAGCATGAATAGATAAATTGTGCTCACAAGTGGTGGAAGAATCCAATGACATCCCATGTGATCGTGAAAACCAAAGAATGACTAAATGACGAGTCATTAACTCTCACAAGTGGTGGTGCAATCCAATGACAACCCATGTGATCACGAAAATCAAAGTATGCTACATGACAAGTCATTTCTATCACAAGTGGTGGTAGAATACTATGATAGCCCATGTGATCACGAAAATCAAAGTATGCTACATGACAAGTCATTTTCTATCACTAGTGGTGGTGGAATCCAATGACATCCCATGTGATTACGGAAATCAAAGAATGATTACATGACATGTCATTTTTTTTCACAAGTGGTGGTGGAAATCCAAGGATATCCCATGTGCTCACAAATGATAGTAGTCAAATCCTATGCTCAACAAATTGCTTCTATATATTTACCTATATGCTTCAAGAAAATTACACACAAATCCTCTCACAATTATTGAGCTATCTATCCCTAAAAATGTCATCAAGTTCTAATTTTGAAGCTTTCAATCTTCTTGAAGTTAATGAATGAGAAGAAAAAGTAGTTGAACAAAATCAGAACTCGATCAACTAACCGAGGATATAGCTATTAGGCCAACAACCTAGCCTTCACAACCTACAACCCTGACAGGTGGAGCTAAAAGGAGATACATTGAAAGGAAACAGAAAGAGGGTAGTGATACTATTTTCGAGCAGTAGTCCTTTGCCGAAGATCCAATCTATCCTCCAGATTTTTTTTCAAACAAGGTATCGCATTCGAAAATCTTTGTTCGAAAAAATAATGAAAAAGCTTATCGACACTGACAACTTTTTTTGTGCAAAAGCGTGATGCTACTGGTCGACTTGGTATGCCTGCAATTCAGAAATGTACAGCAGCGATGAGGATGTTGGCCTACAGGGCGGTGGCCGACTTGCAGGGGAATACTTGCGAAAGCCCAACGAAGAAGACATGGTAAGACTTGTCCCACTTCATGGGCTGTTCGGTTTCAAGGCATGCTGGGTTGTATTGACTGCATGCATTGGTAATGGAAGAAAGACACAAATCGCTTGCAGACTAAGGTTTGATAAGATATAAGAAAAAAAATCGGCACATGATAGTATTGGGAGATTTGGAGAGAGAAACGATTCAGTTTTTATCGGAGTGGGCGTGCGTTATAGCTGAGTGGAAGAGAGAGTGTGAATCAACGCCCAAAAAGACCTGGAGTTTCCTTTCCGTTTCAAATTTAATTTCTACAAAAGAAGACACAACTACCCTGGTAAGCAACACAATAATCACAACCAAGCAATCTAAACTCTATTTCTATAATCCAATCTAAGCCATCTATATATGAGGTCTGACGGTTAAGAATAGAGTTACATTGTCATTTTAAACATATACAATATTCAGCAAAATTGATTTAGTGAATATTTTTTATAAAAGTGGTTTAATTTGAAATTAATTATATTAGTCGACTAGGTTAGTTGGGCATGAGTCATTTATGTCGTTGCATTTGTCAAAAATTATTTAGTTTGACACACCACCTCATTTTGGTATGATTGACCCACTCTATAAGACAAGTGACGAGAATGGAGAGACATTAGGTGATTGAAATTATGGCATTACTTTTTTCTTTCTGTACATTTTCTGTTATATATATTATTTATATAAAAAAAAAGAGGAAAGTATAACCGTAAAATTTGAAACAATTATAACAAAGTGTTGTATGGTTATATTATTTTTTACTTGCTAAAAGACGATGAATATATATAATAAATTATTATTGTATCATGTATATATAAGTATGGGGTCGCGTTAAAATAAAACCAACCTTACTATCTCAATATTATGTATTAAAATTATCAACACAAAGACAAAACTTTCTCAATAGATTTGTGTTGATAAAATTATATCTTTGTGTTGAAATTTAAATTTACATGTTATGTTGATAAAGTTATATCTATATGTTGAGAAATTTCCAACATAATGTTGAAGTTCTGGGTTCTAGATTGGGAATTAGTTAGCATTTGATTACAACCCTATAAGTATGTATCTATATATATGTAGGAGGCAAAAAGTTATTGATAATTTTTATATTTAAATATATACAATATTCAGCAAAAGTGATTTAGTGAATATTTTTAAAAAAGTAGTTTAATTGAAATTAGTTCTATTAGTTGACTAGTGTAGTTGGACGTGAGTCATTTATGTTGTACATTTGTCAAAAATTAATTAGTTTGGCACACTACCTCACAATGTCATTTTGGTATGATAGATCCACTCTATAAGACACGTTACGAGACTGGAGAGAAATTAGGTGGTTGAAATTTAATGCAATAGAAATATAGAAAAATGAAATTATGGCATTACTTTTTATTTCTGTACATTTTCAATTATATATATATTTTTTATATAAAAAAGATGAAATTATAACGGTAAAATTTGAAACAATTCTAACAAAGTGTTGTATGATTATATTATTTCTTACATGCTAAAAGATGATGAATATATATAATAAGTTATTATTATATCTTGTATATATAAGTATGGGGTCACGTTAAAATAAAACCAACCTTACTATCTCAATATCATGTATTAAAATTATCAACACAAATACAAAACTTTCTCAATAGATTTGTGTTGATAAAATTATATCTTTGTGTTGAAATTTAAATTTACATGTTATGTTGATAAAGTTATATCTATATGTTGAGAAATTTCCAACATAATGTTGAAGTTCTGAGTTCTAGATTGGGAATTAGTTAGCATTTGATTACAACCCTATAAGTATGTATCTATATATATGTAGGAGGCAAATTTTTATATTTAAATATATACAATATTCAGCAAAAGTGATTTAGTGAATATTTCTAAAAAAGCAGTTTAATTGAAATTAGTTCTATTAGTTGACTAGTTTAGTTGGACGTGAGTCATTTATGTTGTACATTTGTCAAAAATTAATTAGTTTGGCACACCACCTCACAATGTCATTTTGGTATGATAGATCCACTCTATAAGACACGTTACGAGACTGGAGAGAAATTAGGTGGTTGAAATTTAATGCAATAGAAATATAGAAAAATGAAATTATGGCATTACTTTTTATTTCTGTACATTTTCAATTATATATATATTTTTTATATAAAAAAGATGAAATTATAACGGTAAAATTTGAAACAATGCTAACAAAGTGTTGTATGATTATATTATTTCTTACTTGCTAAAAGATGATGAATATATATAATAAGTTATTATTATATCATGTATATATAAGTATGGGGTCGCGTTAAAATAAAACCAACCTTACTATCTCAATATTATGTATTAAAATTATCAACACAAATACAAAACTTTCTCAATAGATTTGTGTTGATAAAATTATATCTTTGTGTTGAAATTTAAATTTACATGTTATGTTGATAAAGTTATATCTATATGTTGAGAAATTTCCAACATAATGTTGAAGTTCTGAGTTCTAGATTGGGAATTAGTTAGCATTTGATTACAACCCTATAAGTATGTATCTATATATATGTAGGAGGCAAAAAGTTATTGATAATTTTTATATTTAAATATATACAATATTCAGCAAAAGTGATTTAGTGAATATTTTTAAAAAAGTAGTTTAATTGAAATTAGTTCTATTAGTTGACTAGTTTAGTTGGACGTGAGTCATTTATGTTTTACATTTGTCAAAAATTAATTAGTTTGGCACACCACCTCACAATGTCATTTTGGTATGTTAGATCCACTCTATAAGACACGTTACGAGACTGGAGAGAAATTAGGTGGTTGAAATTTGGCACGCACTTTTTAGTTGTGTACATTTAATGCAATAGAAATATAGAAAAATGAAATTATGGCATTACTTTTTATTTCTGTACATTTTCAATTATATATATATTTTTTATATAAAAAAGAGGAAATTATAACGGTAAAATTTGAAACAATTCTAACAAAGTGTTGTATGATTATATTATTTCTTACCAGCTAAAAGATGATGAATATATATAATAAATTATTATTATATCATGTATATATAAGTATGGGGTCTCTGAAAGGCCTGGTCATGGTTTTCTCGGTTTTCGTATGGAATTTGGAATGTATCCAACTGATCAGGAAGAGATTCCCGACCCAGCTGTGTCGTTGGAACGACAACCGGGACCTGGCTTCAAACAAGTTTCCTCCACCCACTTCTACTGGTTAGTATAGTGGAGGTAAGGGTCGAATCCCACAAGGATGGACACGTTCGGATAACTACGGTGACTTTCCTGGGTGTTTTTGGTTAGCTACCACGTTTGGGTTGAGATTTTACCTAGGCAAGAAATTAAGGTGGTACTCTACTGACTAGTAGGCGTGAAAATAATAGGCATGTGGTGGTGTTCGTGAAAATAGGGGACAAGGTATCTCAGAGGCATATGAAAAGTACACTGTTACTAAAAGAGGAAATCTAGACAACAAGGTATATCTGGTGGCTGGATGGCTCTCTGACAGGTCTAGACAGTACAACTGAAAAGTGTGGAACAAAAGCAAAAGTAACTTAAAAGTAAAGTGGTCCAAACTAAAGTTGATTTTGACGTTTTCTTCTTCACTAAGTATTAACAGAAATCATATGAACACAAACACCATAACTAAACTCAGATTCATAACTTCAAACTCAAGATCCATTGATTAAAATGCTCAAACTTAAAATGAACGGTGAAACTGTAGTTTTACTTCTACTGACTGACGTGCAAGGTGGTGATCACAGTGCAGAACAGAAAACTCATGCACGAAAATGAGAATGGAAACATGACTTACAACTTCAGATCAACAATTCCAGACAAGGAAACACTTAGAAATTAAAAGCGATGACTAGATTTAACTTTCCTAGGCAAAATGAAGCAAACTCAAACCAAAGGGACATTCGGAATAGAAATTTCATAGCTAAAACGTTTGGATCTTCACCAAGTACTTCAAAAAGCAACAAAGATAAATGTTTGCGACAAATCCAACGACGAAACAGTAAAGATTAAACTAGAAAGCAAAATAACGATTGTTTTGCCACTCCGGATGATGATACTGCTATACTACTACGGCAAACTGGCTGGAATGGTAGATCGATGACTTCTCTGGCAGACTCTTGGACGTCAAGTGACCATAGCTGTGGCGAGGAACGAGAGATTGGACAATGCTGAAGGAATGATCTTCTAGAGAGAATTCTATTAAGTGTGTTTAGAACCGAGAACTTAGAACTCCTAACCGAACTCTAAGGAACCAACTCTTTTCTCTCTCTCCAAGTGGCTTCTTTTATAGGGAGGCTTGCCCTTGTTTTTAGGGTAGACTTCCTTCACGTTTTGACTTTTCTGCCCTTGTTAATGATCATCCCAGCTATCCTTCTTCTCCATCTCGAGCCTTTTCTCTGGCATGCATCCTGGTCAGTATTGTACCCTTCTAGCGCCCTTTTCACTTGCGTCACCTGAATCGTCTCCTACTGACTTGGATCCTTTAATCCTGCACACTTGAGCAACTGTTTTGCAGATAATACATGCATTTCACGACATACTGACAAGTAACCAGGACTTAGAATACGACTTATCAAATTGCTCACACTTACCACATGCTTGTCCTCAAGCGTGAAGACAAACAAAAAGAAATTAGTCGAATTCGAGCCTGGTTACTCCCCTTGACCGACTCTACCTAACTAGACTCAAGACTCTGACGCAAAGGAAAAGAAAACAAACAATGACACAAACACATAACACATATAGTTAACTTAAACACATAGAACAGGCTATATTTTCAACCACCCTTTTCCTCGAGATCAGGTGCAATCCGGCCTTAGGCAGCCTTGAACTTCCGCCGCCCCCCTTTTCTTCCCCAGTCAGTATATCTGCTTTTCAGGATCACCCAATCCTAGGCCAAACACTGGGTTCACTCAGTCACTCATTCCTCACAGGGGATGTTAGGACTGTTTTCTCTCAATGTTAAACCACAAATGTTTCGGACTCAGATTTCACGTGCAGCTCCTGAAGGTCTTATAGGCTTGTAACGGGGCTATTGGTTTGTAATGTTTGGGGCAGTTGTCCCTAAGGCTCTAAGGTTCAAAAACTAACTATTTATTTTGATGAGGGAGAACTGTGTGCATTTGGGCTTCTGGCTAGGGCTTCTTCTTCGGCTGGACAATTTCTGAAATTGGCTTCCAACTGGTCAGTAGCTTCCTTGTGGCTTCGCTACTCTTATTTCTTCTTCCTCCTTTCTCTTTTTGTGGTCAAGTATCTGCGACCATTTTCTTCGCTTTTCTTTTCTGTGGCTTTGCCACCCTTATACCTTCTTCTATTTTTGGACCTGGAATTTTTTTCCAGATCGATTTTCTCCTTCTTTCTTTGCCCTTTTTTTTTCTCTTCAGCTGGTTCCTCTTGTATGTCCTCCTAGACATCATGTGGTAGCCACTCTTCTTTTTTTCAGTGTTTAGTGGAAAGCAGTTCCACTTTGGGGCTTCTAACTCACCTTTTAAGAGGGATTTCGTGTCTGACCTAAGGGATGGGTTTTTCCTTCATACTTGCATCATCTATACTGACTAGGGGTTACTGGAAGGGGTGGTTTCTGTTTTCCGGCATGCCTTATCTCCCTCAATTCCCCTCACCGTCAGTTCGAGGCAGTTGAGTTTTAAGCCCATTCATAAAAAAGAACATAACACATAATTCCTAGACCTAAACAAACCCAAAAGAAAAACTAACATGCACTGACTCAAATAACACATATATACATGTCATACTGGCCATCTGCTCCCCCCTCTCACTTCACAAGTGTCTACCCTAGATACGGGCTGTGAAGTGAAAATTGGGAATGGCTAGTATGACAGATACACATTTATAACAAACACATATTATATCTAAAAACTTCTCACACTTAGACTATGCAATAGGCAAAGTGGGAGAGCTTCAGATATATAACTAGATTTACAAAACAAAGCAGAATATTTTACAAACATGATATATAAACATATAAACTCCTCACACTTAGACTACACAGTAGGCTAAGTGTGAGTTAACATGCTTATGACAGAACACAAAAAACATAATAAAAACACATGCACCGAAGTAGCAAACCCTTTACTTCTCACACTTAGACTATTAAATAAGCTAAGTGTTATGAATGGGGTTTGCTCACATTTAATACACATAATTCTACCTATTTAACAAAAGTAAGAAAACTAAAAATTAAAAAGAAAACTAACTGGTCAGTTTGGGGGGGGGGGGGTTCGATCAGACATTCCTCCTGCTCCTCCTTGGCGCAGGGGTCTGTGCAGGTGGTTCCTTTGGTTCCTCCTCAGTGGATTCCGGTTGGTTGTCATCTGCCTCCTCTTGTTCATCATCCTCTTCTTCCTCAGGTCCGGTGGTTTCCTCTTTCTGTCCTCCATGTCCACTTGTTCCAGCTGCAGTGCTTTCCTTTCCTCTCGCCAATTCCTTTAGGATGCTCTCCATTAGGGTTGTCAGCTTCGCCATCTCTGCCCGTGATTGTCTATTCTCCTCCGCTAGCTCAGTGACTGCCCTCTCCAGATTATCTTGCCTCAGCCCTTGCGCTTGGTCGATCTGCCCAGCTTGCCCCTCCTGGCCTTGTTGTGCCCTTCCACCAGAGGCTTCTCCCATTGGGTAGAACTGGGGTACTCCTTCTCTATAGTATACCAAGTTGGTGCGGAAGAAAAAGGGTATATCGAATAGGCCAGGAGCGTCGACCATGTACATCGGTCTTCTGCCTCTGTTATGATGATGTTGTTGCGCACGAAAGCTCCTAGTATGTGGCAGAGGGACAAGTTCCTAGCTGGGTGGGTGGCTATCAGGTGGCATTGGTAGGCTGTCCAAAATCCCAAATGCAGCCTTCTTCCACGATTAGCGCACCATACCATGTACAATTCAGTCATGGACGTTCTGGCAGCTGAATTACTCTGCCCCAGTAAGTTATAGCCCAAGTAGAGTTGCACTAATCTCAGCATGGAATTGTTGAAGTAGGTGGATCTGGATGTAATGGAGGCGAACTGACCAGCATCGGGGTGGGTTAGCTCCTCCCAGGCTTCCTAAGGCTCAAAGTCTATGTGTCTCCTCGGTACTCCCCTCTCACGGCTTCTCCATTCTGGTCCTATAGCCTCCTCCAGGCTACACATACCCAGTCGCACAGTCCACTCTATAAGATTCATGGACAGTTCTTCACCGAATATTCTAAAGGAAATTGACACCTCGTCTAGGTCCGTAGTGACTTGGAACCTAAACTTGGTGAAGAACTCCTTTGCTAATCTCACGGATATCTCCGGGTCCCTATTCTCTAACAGCCATTCAAAACCCAATGCTTCCACACTGGCCAGGAAGGAATCACGAACAGATAACTCATCCAAAGAGGGTATGTGGAGTACCTTTCCGCATTTGACCTGCTTGCTGCTATCTTCCTTGTCGTCAAATGCATCTTGAAGCTTTTTGGTGTTGTAGTGCTTCATGTCCTCCATAAGCTCATCAGTGAGCTCTACTCTCCACCGTCGGTACACGATCCACTCTGCCGGAGGGTGGACTAGTTCATGGTGGTTGTCGGGGAGCTGTTGTTCATGGTATTCTTCCCCTTCTAGGGTGATATCACTCTCCGAGTCAGACTCCTCACTAGAAGTGTAGTCGCTGTCGCTTAATCTCCTTCTTCCTTTCGGCTCTCTGATCACTATGCTGGCATTGGCGGCGCGCTGTTTCTTTACGGCTTGTTTCTTCTTGGCAGGGGCTTTCCCCTTTCTCTTCCTTTCTTGGGTGTACTTAGCTTCTTCGATTTCCATTGCCTCTGCTTCTTCGTCGGCTTGTGTTGAAACGTCCTCCTGGGTGGTAGGCTCGGTCACCACACGGGTACTAGTATCACTTCTTGTCGCCTCCTCCCGACCTACTGACTGTGATGCGAGGTCCAGACCCTCAGGCACCCTGTCAGCCTTCTCCTTCTGGTCAGTCGGCGTTGATGATACTGTCCCTGTTGCCATTTGGGTATCCTTCTGGCTAGCTTTCGAAATCTCCTCCCCAGGTTTTGTAGGAGTAGTCTTCTCGTCTTCGCTAGAGACCTCCACTGCATCTGCTGCTGTGTTTTCTCCTGCCTTGTTGGACTTCCACTTTCCTAAGCATCTCTGTGACACTCTTTGGGGTTTTTGCCTTTCTGCCTTGGGGTCGTTCTTCAACACTAGCCTCCTCTTTACTAGCTTTGGTTCAGTTACCACTGAGGCTTCCTCTTGATGTGTTTTTGGTTCTTGCCTCTCCTCCTCAAGTTGCTCAGCATTCTCCGGTTGTTCTTCTGTCGTCTCCTCTACGGATTGTTGGACTACCCTCTTCGACTCATCTGCTTCCATGGCTGTTTCCCCCCTTTCTACTGCCTGGGATGCGAGGTCCAGTACCTCAGCCACCCCTTCAGGGTTTACCACGATCCTATCTCCCTTGCTCAAAACCGCGTGGAACTCATCATCCGTCATTAACCCTTGTTTCCTAGCCATTTCGTTCAGGTCTATCTCCTCCTTCTCTGCTTCATCCTTCTCGCCCTCGCTTACTCTCCCTCCGCTCTCCTTTTCCTCTGTTTCTCCCCAGTTGGGATCTTGATAGGCGGAAAGAGGGCTAACGTCGAGCGGCTCTGTTTGTTGGTGTATGGGAGAAGGGTGAGAGGGTTCTGATTGTGCAGTTACTGTTGGGGAGGTCTTTTCGGATGTCGGATTTGAGGTTTTTGGGATGGTGGTGGGTGGGTTTACTGTGGTTGCAGTTGGGGTAGGGTTTGGCATCGCCGGCATTCCGCCGGTCAGGCTTAATCCGGCCAGGGTCGCTGTCCAATCTTTGTTCGGGTCTTGTTGCCTTAGATACGGTGCCAGTGCATCTAAAGGAACCATTGCCGGAATTTGTGTCGTCCGCGTTGGCTTTGATCGTTGTGGACTTGGCGGCTGCGATTCGGCTGTCGCTCGGACTTCTGGCGGGTCTTCGCCGGTGTTAGATGCTGGGTTATCGGTTGCTCTTCTCTTTACCATGGCTTGTATCGGTGGTAGTTCTCTTTTTCCAGTAGTGATTCACGGTGGTTTTCGTAGTAGGGTGGTAGTTTTCGGAGTGGGGTGGTGGTTGTGGGTGAGAGAATGCAGGTAAGGGTTTGTAAAGTGAAGGGGAGTAGGCGGTGGGGTGTTTTATAGAAGGGTGGGCAGTTGAGGGTTTTGACCAGTTGCAGGCGGTTGCCGGGTTGCGACGCTTCGGTGGGAGGCGGTTGGGCGTTCTCGCAGCTGATTGGACGTCCCCTGTCACGTCTCTGCTCCACGCGCCCTCCCAGTCTCTGCACTCGCCTGCCAAGCTGCAACACGCACCAAAATTCAAATTTCACTCTATACCTCCCTCTCAACTAGCTAAAATAGAAATAAAGCAAATAAATGGCTCTTAAATATAATTCAGAGTTTCACCTAAGTGGTATCTTCGTGGTCAGTACGGACTCTGAATTAATATTCAAGATCCGAAAATCTTTTTGTCGTTTTTTTCCTTCTTAACTTAAGTTAAATTACTAAATATTTACAATATTTACATCATTACTAAGGGTATTTGAAGTTTTACCTGGTCAGTAAGCACAAATCATATAACGTTGACCAGGTGGAACTCCAAACCCCTTTCTTACTGGTCATTTAGACGCTATTGAGATGTAGTGGAATTTCTTCCACTACACATATCTCTTCATTTTCTCTATATATTTTTAATCTATGCCCATTAATGACAGAAGGTTCAGAGTTAGAGATACTCCCTGAAATCTCGACCGCTCCATTAGCACGTAGTTCAGTGATAATGTAAGGTCCTGCCCATTTGGACTTGAATTTCCCAGGCATTAGCTTCAATCTTGACTGGAAGAGCAGTACTTTCTGACCAACTTGGAGATCCTTGGTTCTCAGATATTTGTCGTGCCACATCTTTGTTTTCTACTTGTACCACATGGCTGAGTCGAACGACTCCAATCTGAGTTCTTCCGGCTCTTGTAGTTGTAGCTTCCTTTCCTCTTCACAGGCCTTAGCATCCACGTTAACCTGCTGAACTGCCTAGTATGCTCGGTGTTCAATTCCTACTGGCAAGTTACACATCATCCCAAAGACAATGCAATAGGGAAACATCCCGATAGGAGTTTTGTAGGCTGTCCGATATGCCCACAGAGCATCTTCCAACCATGTGCTCCAATCTTTTCTGGAGGGGTTGACTGTCTTCTCTAAAATGCTCTTTATTTCCCTGTTTGAGATCTCTGCTTGCCCGTTGGCTTGAGGGTGGTAAGGACTAGATAGGCGGTAATGAACTTCGTACTTCTTCATTAATACTTCGACCGTTCGGTTGCAGAAGTGAGTCCCTTGATCGGAGATGATTGCCCTTGGTATCCCAAATCGGCTGAATATATGACTCTTGAGGAACTTCGTGACTTCTTTAGATTCACAAGTGCTTGTGGCTTTGGCTTCTATCCACTTTGATACATAGTCAACTGCCACCAGGATGTAGGAGTTCCCATAAGATGAGGGAAAAGGACCCATGAAGTCCATACCCCAGATGTCGAACACCTCACAAACAATTACTGGAACTTGCGGCATTTCATCCCTCGCGGAGATCCCACCGGTCAGTTGGCAATGGTCACAGCCTTTGCAGAACTCGTATGCATCTCTATTCAGGGTTGGCCAGTAGAATCCGCTATCTAGTACCTTTCTGGCAGTCTTCCTTGGCCCGAAATGTCCTCCACATGCCAAGGAGTGGCAGTGCGTTAGTACATCCCATTGTTCCCAGTCAGGAACACATCTCCTAATGACCTGGTCGGTTCCTACCTTCCACAAGTATGGGTCGTCCCAGAAATAATACTTTGCTTCCTGAACTTTTCTTCCACATCAGTATAGACGATGACTCTGGATCCCAGTAGGTACTGCCTGAACTTTTCGAATGAATAGACAACCGCCAACATCTCCTTCTCGGTGATGTCATAATTCCGTTGGGCTTGATTCAAGGTCTTAGATGCATAGAATATCACGTAACTTTTCCGATCGATCTTCTGACCTAGTACGGCCCCCACGGCATAGTCACTAGCATCGCACATCACCTCGAAGGGGTGATCCCAGTTAGGAGCTTGAATAACCGGTACAGAAATCAATTTTTCCTTAAGGAGGTTGACAGCAGCCTTGCAATGCTCGTCGAAAATGAACTCCACCTCGTTGTGGAGAAGTCTGGTAAGGGGTCGGGCAATCTTGGCGAAGTCCTTGATAAATCTTCGATAAAATCCAGCATGACCCAGAAAACCTCTTATTCCTTTCTGATCAGTAGGTAAGGGTAGTTTGGATATGACATCCACCTTAGCTTGATCCACCTGGATTCCCTTTTCTGACACCACGTGTCCTAAGATAATTCCTTCTGTAACCATAAAGTGACATTTCTCAAAATTTAAAACCAGACTCTTTGCTTGGCACCTTTCTAGCACCACATCCAAATGTTGCAAGCACGGGTCGAAAGAGTCTCCGTAGACAGTGAAATCATCCATAAAGATCTCTATACAATCTTCAATCAAATATGAGAATATGCTCATCATGCACCGTTGGAAGGTACCGGGGGCGTTGCATAAGCCAAATGGCATACGCCTATACGCATAAGTTCCAAACGGACAGGTGAACGTGGTCTTATCCTGGTCCTCCGGGTTCACGTAGATTTGAAAGTAACCACTGTACCCATCCAAAAAGCAGAAGTACTTCCTCCCAGCCTGTCGCTCCAGCATTTGATCGATGAATGGCAGGGGGAAATGGTCCTTCCTTGTTGCAGTGTTCAGCTTTCGGTAATCTATACACATTTGCCATCCAGTGACTAGTATGGTGGGCACTAGATCATTCCTCTCATTCTTAACCACCTGGATCCCTGATTTCTTGGGGACCATATGGAGTGGGCTGACCCATTCACTATCTGGTACCGAGTGTATAATGCCCAGTGAGAGTAACTTCAAGATTTCCTTCAGTATCTCTTCCCGCATGTTTGGGTTCACCTTTCTTTGAGAATCTCTATGTGCCTTGGCTCCCTCCTCCAGCCTAATGTGGCGCATGCAGACGTCCGGGCTTATCCCCACCAGGTCCGTAAGGCTCCATCCAATAGCTTTCTTGTTTTTGCTCAGCACAGTTAGTAGTTTTGCCTCTTGCTCTTTAGTCAGCCCGCTATTGATGATTACAGGGAACGAGTCTTCCTCCCCGAGGTAAGCATACTTAAGGCTCGCTGGCAACTTTTTCAACTCCCCTTGCGGGGGTAGTGTGTCTGTAGGTAGAGGGTTCTTTTTTGAATCCTCCTCTTGCTCTTGTTCAGCATCTGATTTTTCCTCCATACTGGCCGGTAGCAAGGCCCCTACGGATCCCGCTAGTTCCGACTTCTGACAAAATTCCGTAATTGCTTCTTCAATCTCCTCGTCAATCAACCCTCGGCTACTGATCAGATCACACCATGCAGCTGCTTCCACATCAGCCTGGGCATACACATCCAAGGCTTGGAGCTTTTCCTGCAATAATTCGGTCTCAAGAAATTCTTGGACTAAGGGGTCAAATACATCAACATAACATAGATTTTCAGAATCTATTGGTTTTTCATGGCTTCATTGATGTCAAAAACAAATTTCTCACCATTAAAGTCAATGTGTATGTCAAATCTTTACTAGACTCCCCAATGTGTATGTCAAATCTCTTCCTGATCAGTTGGATACATTCCAACGACTCAGCTGGGTCCGGAACAGCCTATAATGGACCTCAACTCAAGAACCTTATTGGGGAGTCTAGTAAAGAAGGGATGTTGAGCGACACCATCTCAGCGGAAGAGCTCAAGAGGCCTCTGCCTCAGATGGAGGATCCGTTTTTTCTACATTGACTTTAATGGTGAGAAATTTGTTTTTGACATCAATGAAGCCATGAAAAACCAATAGATTCTGAAAATCTATGTTATGTTGATGTATTTGACCCCTTAGTCCAAGAATTTCTTGAGACCGAATTATTGCAGGAAAAGCTCCAAGCCTTGGATGTGTATGCCCAGGCTGATGTGGAAGCAGCTGCATGGTGTGATCTGATCAGTAGCCGAGGGTTGACTGACGAGGAGATTGAAGAAGCAATTACGGAATTTTGTCAGAAGTCGGAACTAGCGGGATCCGTAGGGGCCTTGCTACCGGCCAGTATGGAGGAAAAATCAGATGCTGAACAAGAGCAAGAGGAGGATTCAAAAAAGAACCCTCTACCTACAGACACACTACCCCCGCAAGGGGAGTTGAAAAAGTTGCCAGCGAGCCTTAAGTATGCTTACCTCGGGGAGGAAGACTCGTTCCCTGTAATCATCAATAGCGGGCTGACTAAAGAGCAAGAGGCAAAACTACTAACTGTGCTGAGCAAAAACAAGAAAGCTATTGGATGGAGCCTTACGGACCTGGTGGGGATAAGCCCGGACGTCTGCATGCGCCACATTAGGCTGGAGGAGGGAGCCAAGGCACATAGAGATTCTCAAAGAAAGGTGAACCCAAACATGCGGGAAGAGATACTGAAGGAAATCTTGAAGTTACTCTCACTGGGCATTATACACTCGGTACCAGATAGTGAATGGGTCAGCCCACTCCATATGGTCCCCAAGAAATCAGGGATCCAGGTGGTTAAGAATGAGAGGAATGATCTAGTGCCCACCATACTAGTCACTGGATGGAAAATGTGTATAGATTACCGAAAGCTGAACACTGCAACAAGGAAGGACCATTTCCCCCTGCCATTCATCGATCAAATGCTGGAGCGACAGGCTGGGAGGAAGTACTTCTGCTTTTTGGATGGGTACAGTGGTTACTTTCAAATCTACGTGAACCCGGAGGACCAGGATAAGTCCACGTTCACCTGTCCGTTTGGAACTTATGCGTATAGGCGTATGCCATTTGGCTTATGCAACGCCCCCGGTACCTTCCAACGGTGCATGATGAGCATATTCTCATATTTGATTGAAGATTGTATAGAGATCTTTATGGATGATTTCACTGTCTACGGAGACTCTTTCGACCCGTGCTTGCAACATTTGGATGTGGTGCTAGAAAGGTGCCAAGCAAAGAGTCTGGTTTTAAATTTTGAGAAATGTCACTTTATGGTTATAGAAGGAATTATCTTAGGACACGTGGTGTCAGAAAAGGGAATCCAGGTGGATCAAGCTAAGGTGGATGTCATATCCAAACTACCCTTACCTACTGATCAGAAAGGAATAAGAGGTTTTCTGGGTCATGCTGGATTTTATCGAAGATTTATCAAGGATTTCGCCAAGATTGCCCGACCCCTTACCAGACTTCTCCACAACGAGGTGGAGTTCATTTTCGACGAGCATTGCAAGGCTGCTGTCAACCTCCTTAAGGAAAAATTGATTTCTGTACCGGTTATTCAAGCTCCTAACTGGGATCACCCCTTCGAGGTGATGTGCGATGCTAGTGACTATGCCGTGGGGGCCGTACTAGGTCAGAAGATCGATGGGAAAAGTTACGTGATATTCTATGCATCTAAGACCTTGAATCAAGCCCAACGGAATTATGACATCACCGAGAAGGAGATGTTGGCGGTTGTCTATTCATTCGAAAAGTTCAGGCAGTACCTACTGGGATCCAGAGTCATCGTCTATACTGATGTGGAAGCAAAGTATTATTTCTGGTGGAAGCAAAGTACCTACTGGCAGTTGTATTATTGCAAGGTGGTGATCACAGTGCAGAACAGAAAACTCATGCACGAAAATGAGAATGGAAACATGACTTACAACTTCAGATCAACAATTCCAGACAAGGAAACACTTAGAAATTAAAAGCGATTACTAGATCTAACTTTCCTAGGCAAAATGAAGCAAACTCAAACCAAAGGGACATTCGGAATAGAAATTTCATAACTAAAACGTTTGGATCTTCACCAAGTACTTCAAAAAGCAACAAAAATACCTCAACCCACTTCTACTGGATAGTATAGTGGAGTAAGGGTCGATCCCACAGAGATGGATGTAGGCGAAGTGCAATTGCAAAGGCATTTTGAATGGGTTGGTTAGCTACCACGCTTTTTGAATTGAGTTCTACCTAGGCGTAAAATTAAAATGAGACTCTACCTATACTGACCAGTAGGTAACTAAATGCTTAATGCTACTAGATGTGTACGTGAATATGAAAGTTGGACACCTAGTTATGCATATGAGAAGCTACTATACGAAACTTACTAAAAATGGCTAGACAAAAGGTAAAGGGAATCAAAGGACATGCTGGCAGACTGGCTGCTGGGTTTGCAGAAAAGCTGAAAAAAGTGCAAGTACAAAAGCAAAAAGTAACAAAAGCAACATATCTTTGATTGTGACATTTATGAATGCATAACTATCAGATCTAGCTAACTAGAGAGATTTTAAGCAATAACAAAACTGAAACTCAAATAAAACCATAAAAACTTAACTTCATTCAAACATTCAAACCAAAAGATGCTTAAAACAGATAAACTACTGAAATCCGAGACAAATGCAAGTAAAACAAGTTCTTAAACTAAGAAAGCATTAAAAGAAAGCATGTAAATAGTTGATGGCTTCTTCTGAAACTGGAACTGGACTACGGCGGCTGGAATAATTCAGGCATGATGACTCCCCGCCGGCTGGTGGCCGGAATCTTCATGGCAGGCTGGTGGATTTAGAGAGTGGAACTTAGATCTAATGGAGCTATTCTCCCACAAAGTGTTCTCAAAGTGATGATAAAAGTGATAAGTCAAAAGTGATTCCTCCTTATGTTCAACTCCTATTTATAGGGTGGCTTGCCCTAATTTCTAGGGCTGCCTCTTCATGCGAAATGACAATTTTGCCCCTCTTTAGTAGTTGATTGTTCCAAGCAAGTCCTTCTTTCTAGTGTCCAGTTCTGTAGCATCCATCCTGGCCAGTTTGCACTTTTTCTGCCCATAATTGCCAGTTTGTACTTTTTTTGCTCATACTGGCTAGTTGCACACTTTTTGCTGCTTTTTCACGCCAATTCCTTCTGATCCTTTCCTCCTGATTTAGTACCTCAACATGCACATTTTAGCAACTATTTTGCAGATATTATCCAATAAAGCACGTTATACAGACCAGAACCCAAGACCTAGAACGAGACTCATCAGTCGCATTAAAATAAAACCAACCTTACTATCTCAATATTATGTATTAAAATTATCAACACAAAGACAAAACTTTCTCAATAGATTTGTGTTGATAAAATTATATCTTTGTATTGAAATTTAAATTTACATGTTATGTTGATAAAGTTATATCTATATGTTGAGAAATTTCCAACATAATGTTGAAGATCTGGGTTCTAGATTGGGAATTAGTTAGCATTTGATTACAACCCTATAAGTATGTATCTATATATATGTAGGAGGCAAAAAGTTATTGATAATTTTTATATTTAAATATATACAATATTCAGCAAAAGTGATTTAGTGAATATTTTTTAAAAAGTAGTTTAATTGAAATTAATTCTATTAGTTGACTAGTTTAGTTGGACGTGAGTCATTTATGTTGTACATTTGTCAAAAAAAATTAATTAGTTTGGCACACCACCTCACAATGTCATTTTGGTATGATAGATCCACTCTATAAGACACATTACGAGACTGGAGAGAAATTAGGTGGTTGAAATTTGGCACGCACTTTTTATTTGTGTACATTTAATGCAATAGAAATATAGAAAAATGAAATTATGGCATTACTTTTTATTTCTGTACATTTTCAATTATATATATATATATATATTTTTTTTATATAAAAAAGAGGAAATTATAACGGTAAAATTTGAAACAATTCTAACAAAGTGTTGTATGATTATATTATTTCTTACTTGCTAAAAGATGATGAATATATATAATAAATTATTATTATATCATGTATATATATAAGTATAGGGTCGCGTTAAAATAAAACCAACCTTACTATCTCAATATTATGTATTAAAATTATCAACACAAAGAAAAAACTTTCTCAATAGATTTGTGATAAAATTATATCTTTGTGTTGAAATTTAAATTTACATGTTATGTTGATAAAGTTATATCTATATGTTGAGAAATTTCCAACATAATGTTGAAGTTCTGGGTTCTAGATTGAGAATTATTTAGCATTTGATTACAACCCTATAAGTATGTATCTATATACATGTAGGAGGCAAAAAGTTATTGATAATTTTTATATTTAAATATATACAATATTCAGCAAAAGTGATTTAGTGAATATTTTTTAAAAAGTAGTTTAATTGAAATTAATTCTATTAGTTGACTAGTTTAGTTGGACGTGAGTCATTTATGTTGTACATTTGTCAAAAAAAATTAATTAATTTGGCACACCACCTCACAATGTCATTTTGGTATGATAGATCCACTCTATAAGACACATTACGAGACTGGAGAGAAATTAGGTGGTTGAAATTTGGCACGCACTTTTTATTTGTGTACATTTAATGCAATAGAAATATAGAAAAATGAAATTATGGTATTACTTTTTATTTCTGTACATTTTCAATTATATATATATATATATATATATATATATATATTTTTATATAAAAAAGAGGAAATTATAACGGTAAAATTTGAAACAATTCTAACAAAGTGTTGTATGATTATATTATTTCTTACTTGCTAAAAGATGATGAATATATATAATAAATTATTATTATATCAGGTATATATACATAAGTATGGGGTCGCGTTAAAATAAAACCAACCTTACTATCTCAATATTATGTATTAAAATTATCAACACAAAGAAAAAACTTTCTCAATAGATTTGTGTTGATAAAATTATATCTTTGTGTTGAAATTTTAATTTACATGTTATGTTGATAAAGTTATATCTATATGTTGAGAAATTTCCAACATAATGTTGAAGTTCTGGGTTCTACATTGAGAATTATTTAGCATTTGATTACAACCCTATAAGTATGTATCTATATATATGTAGGAGGCAAAAAGTTATTGATAATTTTTATATTTAAATATATACAATATTCAGCAAAAGTGATTTAGTGAATATTTTTAAAAAAGTAGTTTAGTTGAAATTAGTTCTATTAGTTGACTAGTTTAGTTGGACGTGAGTCATTTATGTTGTACATTTGTCAAAAATTAATTAGTTTGGCACACCACCTCACAATGTCATTTTGGTATGATAGATCCACTCTATAAGACACGTTACGAGATTGGAGAGAAATTAGGTGGTTGAAATTTGGCACGCACTTTTTATTTGTGTACATTTAATGCAATAGAAATATAGAAAAATGAAATTATGGCATTACTTTTTATTTCTGTACATTTTCAATTATATATATATTTTTTATATAAAAAAGAGGAAATTATAAAGGTAAAATTTGAAACAATTCTAACAAAGTGTTGTATGATTATATTATTTTTTACTTGCTAAAAGATGATGAATATATATAATAAATTATTGTTATATCATGTATATATAAGTATGGGGTCGCGTTAAAATAAAACCAACCTTACTATCTCAATATTATGTATTAAAATTATCAACACAAAGACAAAACTTTCTCAATAGATTTGTGTTGATAAAATTATATCTTTGTGTTGAAATTTAAATTTACATGTTATGTTGATAAAGTTATATCTATATGTTGAGAAATTTGCAACATAATGTTGAAGTTCTGGGTTCTAGATTGGGAATTAGTTAGCATTTGATTACAACCCTATAAGTATGTATCTATATATATATGTAGGAGGCAAAAAATTATTGATAATTTTTATATTTAAATATATACAATATTCAGCAAAAAGTGATTTAGTGAATATTTTTAAAAAAGTAGTTTAATTGAAATTAATTCTATTAGTTGACTAGTTTAGTTGGACGTGAGTCATTTATGTTGTTGCATTTGTCAAAAATTAATTAGTTTGGCACACCATCTCATAGTATCATTTGGTATGATAGATCCCCCCTATAAAACACGTGACGAGAATGGAGGAAAATAGGTGGTTGAATTGTGGCACGTACTCTTTTTAAACCACATTATGCATCTTTACGTCGATGTCCGACTAGGAATTGAAATTTGAAATAGGTGGTGGGAATTGAAAGGAAAGAGCTCCGATGGCCGACAAGAGACCTCATGTGTTGGCCGTTGCATTCCCTGCTCAAGGCCACGTGAAGCCGCTCATGAGCCTCTGTCGCCAAATAGCCAAATACGGTATTAAGGTCACCTTTGTCAATGCCCATTCAATCCATCACAAGATACTTTCTGCATCTCAAAAACAACAAGACAAGGACGAAGAAGAAGATGATGATTCCTGCCACAATATAGTGATGCAAACTGTCCCTGACGGTCTCACTCCTGAAGACGATCCAAATAGCCCCTTTACGCTGCTCGAAACTCTCCCAAAGACATTGCCACAAAACTTGACAGAATTGATTCAAAGGATCAACACCTCCAATCCTAACGAGAAGGTTACCTGTCTCATTGCTGACATCGCATTTTCATGGATTTTCGAAATTGCAGACAAGATGGGAGCCGAGCCTGTCGCCTTTTCCACACCTTCCATCGCAACCTTGGCCTTCATGTTTCACACTCCCAAACTCTTAGAGCAAGGAATTCTGGATATAAATGGTAATATTTAATCATCCCTTTTGCTTTTTGTATAACTATTAATACTATCTTGAAACTTGAGACTTAGCTCAAAGCCGACAATATATCCTATCAAATTAAGTGCAGGATCTCTCCAAAATGGGGTTGTAGTTAGTCTTTCAAATGATATACCTGCTTGGAGGAATGGTGAGTTTCTATGGAGTTTCCCTACAGACCCGGAAATACAAAAGGTGTTCTTCAAATTTAGAACCGGATTCGAAGAAGCTAGTAAGGCAAGGTGGTTGCTTTGCAACTCTTGTCATGAGCTCGAACCTGCAGCTACTGAGTTGGTCCCTAACGTCTTGCCAGTCGGGCCCTTAAATTTACTCGACTTAAACAATGTCAAATCCTCCAATTTCTTCTCTGAAGATTCATCCTGTTTACGCTGGCTGGATACCCAACCTGATGGATCTGTGGTGTATGTTTCATTCGGAAGTTTAGCAGTTTTCTCTCAGTCGCAGTTGGATGAGTTGGCTCTCGGGCTTGAGCTATCAGGCCAGCCTTTTCTCTGGGTCAACCGGCCCAATCTCGCCAATGGGTCACGGGTTGTGTACCCTCCCGGGTTCGGGACTGGGCTCAGGAAGATAGTGGAATGGGCGCCTCAAAATAAAGTCCTTTCACATCCATCCATTGGTTGTTTCGTGTCTCATTGTGGATGGAACTCGACCATTGAAGGCGTGAGCAATGGGGTTCCTTTCCTATGTTGGTCTTATACTGCTGACCAGTTGCATAATGAAAGGTACATATGTGAAAAATGGGGGATTGGATTGAAAATTGATTTTGATGAAGAGGGGATTATTAGATCAAGATATGAAATCAAGAACAAAATTGACATGCTGTTGACTGATAATAAGTTTAAGGAAAATGCACTGAAGCTGAAGGAAATGTGTGGTAAGAGTGTTGCGGATGGTGGAACGTCTTGCAACAATATGAAGAAGTTTATTGATCATCTTTATAGAAGATGAATGGTATGGTTTTTGACTAATTACAAAAAATTTGTGTGTTCACGGCTATGTAACTGTTTCTGTTATGTACTAGTACTATTTTTTATGAAATGAAATTGATAAGGTTTTTACTTATCAAAGAGATTACTAAAATAAGGGTGTTTAATTTGATAAATGAAATCGACAAGCTTTTTATAGTGCCTGTTCTTGAATTTTAACAACATTTAAATTTCAATTTACCATTCTGATGAATTGCATGAGTATTATGTACACCAGATCATGCAAACATAACATTTAATTATAGTTGCACTTATTAAATTATTATTCCATCCTCAACATTGAGTGTATCTTCAGTACCTAGTTGGTTAAAAAATGCTATAGCTTGTCCCACAACATAGTACACATTTCATTATTTTGGAGTACCCTAAATAATTGTATTGTAGAAAACGTGAGGTAGTCGAGGGCTTTAGGCCTTTTGAATGTGATCAATTTTTTTTGGCCTTTCACCTAGCGAAACCTTTAAATATTTCATGTGAGGTGTTTTGATTGAAAATATATTTTATTTGGCATATGAGCTTTAGTTATTTGACAGAATCATAAAAAAAGGACCATTTCGACAAGGATTTTATACGTTATGGACCTATTTTTCAAAAAGTGAATGTTTTGGATTTTCATATGTCTAGAACCAAATTTGACCTTTACTCTTAAAAAAAATAAAATATTACTCCATCCGTCGCACTTTAAGAGTCTCATTTGAGTTCGGCACGAGTTTTAAGAAATGTAAAGGAAAGTTGGTGAAAAAATATAGTTGAATGTAAGTCCTACTTTTATGTATTAGTTTTATAATAAAATGTGAATGGAAAAAAGTTAGTGGAATGTGAAACCTATTACCATTTATGGTATATTTTAACCGGGACTCCTAAAGTGGGAAGGAGAGAGTACAACCTAACTTTAACTTTATTAACTAACATAAACATAATAAAATAAAAATCTTATCACGTCGTTTTTTTTTATAATTGTTTGTAATTTAATATTGCTAAAGTAGTAGTTTTAGAAAAAAAACTAATTTGATTATTTTATACTCCCTCCGTTCCACAGTAATAGAGGCATTTCATTTTGCCCACTCATTTTGAAAAAATAATTATATATAGTTAAAGTGGAGAAAAAGTAAAGTAATAGAGAGAATATTGTAGATAAGACTCTTCTCTACATTATTCCCTCTCTTATTTTACTCTCTCTCCAATTTAACTATTCCATTTAATATCATTTTTTCAAAACGAGTGCAGAAAATGAAATGTCTCTATTACATGGAACGGAGGGAGTACAATACTTAAGATTGGTTCGTGATACTTAGCTCCCAATGGAAGAATAATCAGAAGGTTCAATATTCAAACCAAAGTCTTCAATCTTCAATTTATGTGTTTAAAGGTGTTCTTAAGTGTGTGGGTGTGTATTAGGGCGGCTGGAAGATAATGGTGTTTGACCTGGGGATTTTCCTCTTATTTCTCACTCAAAAATCACATGTCGTAAAAAGAACGGACCCAATGAGTTTGACCCGTCCAGATCAATAGGGTCGGAATATTAGCATTTAGAGATCATCACGATAGGCCGATTACTGTTAACACATTCAGACATCATTCATTTGTTCACTTTAACTTGAGTGATAATACGTCTTTTTGGCTCATTTTAACCTATTTTCTTGAACATTCTCGACAAACTCGTTAAACTCCAAAACATCACATAATTACCTGGAAATACACAATTCTAGCTATAAAACTCGACAACAATAATAGGAACAACTCAATTAAACTGATTAAAATACAAGTTTATCAATCATTCATATTTTTTCCATACATAATTTGGATAAAAAAAATACTAATTTAATATTTCTTTATGTAATTAAAGTTATCTTTCAAATTAATATATTGTACTCCCTCCATCTCGTGTTACTCACACTTTCTGTATCGACTCGTCCCAAACTACTTACACTATTTCTATTTTAAGTAAGAGTTAGGATATATAATTAATGGGGTGCGTTAAGCTCCTTTGCACCCTAAGTGTCCTATTTCCTTCTTAATCTCAGCCTTTGGATCCTTGAATTGGATGGTTGTGATCAATGCATTATTAGTCTATAATGTTGCATTATTAGCCGCTGTGCATTATTAGAATGAAAATGTGCATTATTATTCAATAATGTTGCATTATTAGCCGCTGTGCATTATTAGAATGAAAATGTGCATTATTAAATGACACGCGGCATTAATCTAACCGTCAGATGACAAAATCGTGGGGCTAGGATTAAGAAGGAAAAAGGACAAAAGATATGAAAAGTATTTGAATACAACCCTATAATTAATAGATTAAATTTAATTATGTATTCCTTTGTGAAATGATTTCTCAATGAATGAGTGAGAAGAAATGAAAGGCTGAAGGGAATACGACATCAAAAACCTTAACCCACTAATACTAACTAATTAGCATATGGAAGTAAGGATTGATCCCACACAGATGAAGCGTTTTGAATTGTTTGTGTGATACGGCTTGGGGCTTGGCTGCTGCCACACTTTAATTTTGGGGTGGGTTAAGTATCTACTGGTGCGGAAAAGAAAAGAACTAACTAAGCTGAACAACTAAACTACCTACCTGAAAACATTACTAATAAACTACCTAACTGAAAACATTACTAAAAAAGACAAACAGAATAAACGGGGTTGTCAGGCCCTGCAAAAAGGTACGAAAAGTAAAATAACTTTAACAGAATCATCTTTCTCAACATATCAACATAAAAAAAATAGAGCAGCATCAGATCTGAAAAGCTGAAGAAGACAAAACAAAAGAAAACACATAAAACTTAAATTACTATTACGATCTAAACTACGACAACGTAAAAACAAGAACTACGGCTAAAGCATGCAAAGACGAAAAGAAAACATCTAGATCTAAACATAAAATAGAGACTCAAACAGAAAACAGAAAATCTAAGCTAAGACTTACATAAAACACGAAAACGAAAACAGCTGTAAAACATCAAAACATAAAACTAAGAAAAAAACATGAAAGAGAGTTGGTTACATGAAAATAATACAAAACGAAGCTAGGAAAGCAGAAAATTACTTCATCACTCCTTCTCGGAGTGGGATTACGGACTGAAACTGAAATATGCGAGGAACAACAAAGGAAACAGCTAACTACCAGCTAACTAGACGGAACCAAGTGTGTGAAGAGGATTGAAGAGCGAGGATTTGAAGAGCACTTTGATTTCAGCTCTGAAAGAGAACTAGAAATCCTACCTACTCTAAAGAGAACCCCCCTAAACGACTCAGCAAGAAATGAAATGTGGGGGAACTCTCTTCTCTTAGTGTGCAAGGCTCCTTTATATAGGGAGGCATAGGGCTCTGATCCCTAGGGTATCACCCCCCTGAAATGACGCTTTTTCCCTTCACATATTAGAGTGGAGTTCAAAGTCTTCTCTCCAGTGCAAGGTTGGCTGGCTCCGGTTGAATAATGACTTGATCAATTCAAAAGTCGTCTCTTTTATCCTTTTTCCCAACTTTTGCTTTCGCCCTCCTGGAATGATGTGGTCTTCGGCTTCCGGCGAAATCTACACACACCTGGCTCAAAAGGGGTTGTTAGTTCGCTGATTTCAGTGTAGTTTTACTATAAAATTCATGCATGAATCGGGCCTCGTCAATATGTAACTTCCAGTTTAGGTGATAAGCCCTTCAATCAAAGCATGAATAGATGAATTATGCTCACTAAGTGGTGGAAGAATCCAATGAACTCCCATGTGATCAAGAAAACCAAAGAATGACTAAATGATGAGTCATTAACTATCACAAGTGGTGGTAGAATCCAATGACAACCCATGTGATCACGAAAATCAAAGTATGCTACATGACAAGTCATTTCTATCACAAGTGGTGATAGAATACAATAATAACCCAATGTGATCACAAAAATCAAAATATGACCACATCACAAGTCATTTTCTATCACTAGTAGTAGTGGAATCCAATGACATTCCATGTGATTACGGAAATCAAAGAATGACTACATGACATGTCATTTTTTTCACAAGTGGTGGTGGAATCCAAGGATATTCCATGTGCTCACAAATGATAGTAGTGGAATCCTATGCTCAACAAATTGCTTCTATATATTTACCTATATGCTTCAAGAAAATTACACACAAATCCTCTCACAATTATTGATGATATTTTGGAAGGTCGAACATCGAAGGTCAATTATATAGTAAATGACCACGAACAAAATATGGAATATTATCTCACTGATGGCATATATCCTCAGTAGTTCGATAGATTTGTTTTATTTCCTCTTGGTTTCTATTTTACTTCGTCTAGGGTATGCAGATCTGTTAAGTTCTTCGTTTATTATGCATAGATTTGATTTCAAGTTAGTAGCTCTGTTTTTGTTTTGCTCATGTTGTTTTTCTTAAGAAGTTTTATGCAAATTTGGTTGTAGAAGACGATGTCACTGTCAGTTAGTACAAGAGTTAGTTATTCTGCCAACTTTTCAGTCGTACCTTGCTTTTTTTAGACGTGGTCCCCATCGTAGATTTATTTCCTAGGTCTAGCTGTTAGTTTAAGATTTTTTTTTAAGGTTCCCAAGTCAAGTTAATTTTTATTTTCCTCAACCCAAGAAAATGCGTGGCAGCAGCCAACACCAAAAACACTCCCAAATCCTTGAACATGAGTATTACGCATCCTTCTCTGTGGGATCGATCCCTACTTCCCTATACTAGGTTTAGTAAAGTGGTTGAGGGTTTTTTGAAAGAAAAAGTGCTTTGTGTGTCCGACGACCGGGATTCCTCGCGACCCACGAGTTCCTAGACCGAAGTGATCTGGTGGACTTGCTGGATCTAGGGAACCTGCTATTTTCTTATTTGAACAGCCATAGCACAAAACACAAGCCTTTCAAGTGGCGCCGTTGCCGGGGATGGATGGCGTTTGTTGTTATTTCAATTAAGGATTTGGTGTAAATATTTTAATTTCTGTTATTTTCTTTCTCCCTGACAGTTTATGAAAGCGGGCTTCCAATCTGGAAGTTGGGCAAGCTCATCTGGATCAGGGAGTGGCCAGTACGAGTGGCGAATCAAGGAATCTACATCTACCATCACTACTAGATCAGAATTGAGAACGGAAGATCCATTCCCGTTCGAGTCAGAGAGTGAAAAGGAGTGGAATTCATCGACAGAGGAGAACCCAGGGACATCAACCGAACCAGAGCATTCCGAGACCGAGGAGGAGAAGGACCCAGATATGGCTCATCTACTAGACCCCGATCCGGAAATAGGGTCGCTCACCGCACATCTTGATGGTGAACCCGCTCATGCTATAGTCTCGAATCCACGACGGAGGTCGATCGACATCAAGACGAATGTACTTGGAGTTCTACCTACCTTCTCTTGGCGTAGGAACGAATGCCCTTATAAATTTTTGAACGAGTTCAGTAAACTATGCAGCATTCAGAAGCGACCCAACGAGGCAACAGAAGAGGACTACCGTCTTCGAGCAATTCCGTTTGCTCTCAAAGGGGAGGCGAACACTTGGCTGTTGAGGCTTCCACCGGACTCGATCAACACATGGAAAGATTTTAAACTGGAATTTTTGGATTACTTTTTTCCATCTAACAAGACGAATTCCTTGAAGAAGGAGATTCAGGAGTGCAAACAAGAATACGATGAGTCTCTAAGTTCTTATTGGTCCCGCTTCAAGGGGCTGCTGGATGCTTGTCCAAACCACAGGATGATAGAAGCGGAGACTTACTATTTGTTCTATGAAGGTGCAAACCCTGAATCAAAGGACTTGATGAACTCCTCGAGCGGGGGGAATTTTACTAAAAACAAAGCAAGTGAAGCCAGGGAAACGCTGGGGAGATTAATTTTGGCAAAGAAGGCTTACAATAACCCGAGGAACATCTTGAGAAGGGGATCGGTCAATGTAGCAACGGAGCAAACTGATAAGAAGGTGGAAGACAGGATAGACCAATTGGAGAAAGCACTGTTGAATGCGATTGAAAAACACAACCCCCACGCTTCATCAAGGAGTGAGAAATTCCCGGGTCAAGAGGAAAGGCAACTGCAACCATATTATGGTCAGCCTAGCGAACAGGAATGCCATGTCCAGGCGAATTCGATGGGAAGTTGGAATCCCGATGGAAGTTGGAATTAAGGAAGACAGAGGGACGCTCCATGGAGGACTCACCCAAACTTTAGATGGACCGACCATGATCAAAGCCAGCCACCTCCCTTGCAGCTCACGAATTTTGCACACCCTCCGGAGAGGCAGCCCAACTGGTCAGGGAAGGGTCAAGAAGGACAATTGCAGCTGGGGTACAGGAATCAGGACCAAGCTAATTGGGGGAACAAAAATCAAAACAACCCAGGAAACTCCTATGTGCCACCTCACCAAAGGAATAACCAAGGCAATTTTCAGAATTCCCAACAGAACCACCAAGGAAATCAAGGGTCTGGTGGCCAGTACAATAATCAAGGGTCGAATAACCAATACAATAATCATCAAGGAAATTTTCGAAAGAACCAAGGTCAAGGACAAAATTTTGGTCAATTCAACTTCAGACCACAACGGAGTTTGGATGACATGGTCCATGATCTAGTAAATTCACAGCAGTTCATGCAAGGTAACTTACATTCCAACAATGACATGGTGCACAAGTTGCAAGATGCTCAGTCAGAGCAAAAAACCGTCATGGACATGATGGCAAAACAACTTTCCCAGATCGCAGTTTCTTTGAATGAGATGCGAGGGAATGAAGGCAAACTTCCTGCTACCGTCAAACCGCCAGACCGAGCAAACATTAGTCAAATCACCTTGAGATCTGGGCGGGGTTACGAAGGGCCGACGTTGGAAACTGATGAGGAAGTGCCTATGCAAGCTAAAGAAGGGAAACAGAGTCAGAAACAGCAAGAGGAAGGCGCTGAAACGAGGGAGATCATTGATCAGAGAGACCTCCAGAAGCAAGATTTAGGGGGATCTCTACCTCGATCAAGGGACCCGTTCTTCCTAGACCCCGAACCTGAGGAAGTAAGTAGGGAAGGAAACAAAACAGTTGATGAAACCCAGGCTGGGACTTCCACAAATGCAATAAAGCGAGCAAAACCATTTCCATATCGAGGGGAGGCGAAGAAGAAAAAGGATGATACAGAGGATCTCATGGAGATTTTCAGCAAGTTGGAAATCAACTTGCCATTCTTGCAAGCCTTGAAACTGCCCACCTTCAGTAAGTTCATCAAGGAGTTTATTGCAGGGAAAACCAAGCTAGACGGGAAGATTGTGATTGGAGAAACCGTGTCTGCTGTGATACAGAAAAGAAGGATGCCCTCGAAATGCACTGACCCAGGTATGTTTACATTACCCATCTCTTTAGGGGATATCAAGGTTGAGCATGCCATGTGTGATCTAGGGGCGTCAATAAATGTTTTACCACTTTCGATCAATAAGAAGTTAACTGGGGTAAGAATGGTTGCTACCAAGGTAGTGATCCAGCTAGCAGATAGGACTTGCATTTGCCCTGAAGGAGTGTTGGAAACTATTATAGTCAAAGTGCATGAATTTCTATATCCTGCTGATTTTTACGTAATCCAGATGAATGATAATGAGTCTGCTGAGTCTAGTGGGGTACTTTTGGGGAGGCCATTTTTTCGAACGGCTAAGACCATTATCGATGTGTTTGATGGAACATTTGCTTGGACTATAATGGGGAAAAATATACCTTTAGCATAGATGAGGGGATGAAAAGACCTTTAGATGTTGAGAATCTCTACGCTATTGATGTTATTAACCCTTTAGTCCAAGAATATCTTGAGACAGAATTGATACATGAACAAATCAACAACTCAGAGTTGAGTCATGCGATTGACAAAGAGGTTGTGGGATGGTGTGCAGCAGTGAACACAGAGGAATTGACAGATGAAGAGCTCACAGAGGCCATTATGGAATTCTGCAGAAGCTCGGAATCAGCTAGGTCCAAGGGATCAGCTTATGTAGCCAGCTTGGAAAAATCTCCTGGGTCAGGGAAAGAGACTTCACCGGAAATTACAGAAAAAAATCCCTTGCCCCAGGAGACGAATGGAACGAAAAAAGAGCTGAACACACTTCCACCAGGCCTTAAGTACGCTTACTTGGAGGAGGACGAGACATTTTCAGTAATAGTCAACAGCAACTTGACCAAGGAACAAGAGAAGGAGTTGTTGGAGGTCATCAAAAGGAACAAGAAGGCAATAGGATGGACTCTCTCAGATTTGGTGGGAATAAGTCCGGATCTTTGCATGCACCACATCCGTTTAGAAGAAAGTGCAAAGGCTCATCGAGATGCACAACGGAAGCTGAACCCAAACATGCGAGAGGAAGTCTTAAAGGAGGTATTGAAGTTGCTTGCTCTAGGAATCATTTACTCCATTCCTGACAGTGAGTGGGTCAGCCCTGTCCATATGGTGCCAAAGAAGTCTGGGATACAAGTTGTCAAAAATGAGAAGAATGAATTGGTACCCACCAGATTAGTGACAGGATGGAGGATGTGCATCGACTACAGGAAGTTGAACGAAGCCACAAAGAAGGATCATTTTCCTTTACCTTTCATTGATCAGATGCTGGAGAGATTGGCAGGTAAACAGTATTTTTGTTTCCTTGACGGATACAGCGGCTATTTCCAAATCTACGTTAATCCAGAGGATCAAGAGAAGACTACATTCACGTGCCCTTTTGGTACATATGCATACCGAAAAATGCCATTTGGATTGTGTAATGCACCGGGGACTTTTCAGCGATGCCATTTGGAAGTATGCATTGAGATATTCATGGACGATTTCACCGTTTATGGGAACTCATTTGATACTTGTTTAGCCAGCCTTGATCTAGTGTTGCAGAGGTGTCAGGAAAAGCATTTAGTGTTGAACTTCGAGAAGTGTCACTTCATGGTGACTGAAGGCATTGTCCTGGGTCACGTGGTTTCTGAGAGGGGTATCCAGGTAGACAAGGCAAAGGTGGATGTGATATCAAAATTACCATACCCTACGAATCAAAAAGAGGTGAGAGGTTTCCTAGGCCATGCAGGGTTCTATAGGAGGTTCATAAAGGATTTTGCAAAAATCGCTCAACCACTCACTCGGTTGCTACAAAATGATGTTGAATTCGTCTTTGACGAAGGATGCGAGAGGGCGTTCCAGCTGCTTAAGGACAGGTTAGTATCAGCATCAATAATCAGGGCACCAGACTGGAACCATCCTTTCGAGATAATGTGTGATGCAAGCGATTTCGCTGTGGGAGCCGTCTTAGGACAAAAAATTGATGGAAAAAGCTATGTGATTTTCTATGCTTCCAAAACACTAAATCAAGCTCAAAAGAATTATGACACCACGGAGAAGGAAATGTTAGCCATCGTCTATTCTTTTGAAAAATTCCGACCCTACCTTCTTGGGTCAAAGGTTATAGTCTTCACAGATCACGCAGCAATAAAGTACTTACTGGCTAAGAAGGAGTCGAAGCCAAGGTTAATCCGTTGGGTGTTACTTTTACAAGAGTTTGATTGGGAAGTACGAGATAAAAGAGGAACGGAGAATAGGGTAGCAGATCATTTGAGCAGAATCTTCCAAGGAGAAACAGAAGAGGCCATACTCGATGCCTTCCCCGAGGAACATTTGTACCTTTTGGAGAAATTTCCTAGACCACCTGACTGGGAAGCAGTTTTGGCCTTGACCGGTCTAGGGGAATCGGATAAAGGGAAGCGCACGCTGAATGCAGAACCGTGGTTTGCTGATCTAGCCAACTACTTGGTCACGGGAGAGATGCCGATTTCAGAAGAAGTTTCCCGGGCCCAGAGGATGAAGATTAGAAGCGAATCCAAATTTTATTTTTGGGATGATCCTTACCTGTGGAAAATGTGCTCAGATCAAGTGATTAGGCGCTGCATTCCCGAATGGGAACAAAGAGATGTGTTAAATCATTGCCACGCGTTAGCATGTGGAGGCCACTTTGGGCCAAGGAAAACAGCGAGCAAGGTTCTAGACAGCGGATTTTATTGGCCAACATTGAATAAGGATGCTTTCGAATTCTGCCAGTGTTGTGAGAGATGCCAGCAGACAGGGGGAATTTCAAGGAGAGATGAGATGCCTCTGATCCCAGTGATTGTGTGCGAAATTTTTGATGTGTGGGGAATGGACTTTATGGGACCGTTCCCGTCATCCTGTGGGAATACTTACATATTGGTTGCAGTGGATTATGTATCTAAGTGGATAGAAGCTAAGGCCCGTAATCAAGACAACTTGCGAATCGAAGGAGGTGGCGAAATTTCTCAAGGATAATATTTTCAATAGATACGGAGTTCCTAGAGCCATCATCTCAGACCAAGGAACACATTTCTGTAATCGCACCATCGAGGCTTTGATGAAGAAATATGATGTACACCATCGAGTGTCAACTCCTTACCACCCTCAGTCTAATGGCCAGGCAGAGATTTCTAATCGCGAGATCAAGGCGATATTGGAGAAAACAGTTAATCCGTCAAGGAAGGACTGGAGCAAAAGACTCGGGGACGCATTGTGGGCCTACAGAACTGCTTTTAAAACACCTATTGGAATGTCACCTTACAGACTTGTGTTTGGTAAGATGTGTCACTTACCTGTAGGTATTGAACACAAGGCGTACTGGGCAGTGAAAGAAATGAACATGAAGCCGATAGCTTGCGAAGAAGAGAGAAAGTTGCAATTGCAAGAGTTGGAGGAACTTCGGCTGAAGTCGTTTGAGTCTGCCATGTGGTACAAAGAAAGAACGAAGTTATGGCATGATAAAAACCTCCGGGTCAAGGAACTTCATGTGGGACAGAAGGTGCTCCTTTTTCAGTCTCGGCTTAAGCTCATGCCAGGAAACTGAAGTCTAAATGGATTGGCCCATACACCATCGTTGGCATCCGAGCAAATGGAGCAGTGGAGATCCAGGGAAGTGCTCCAAACTCTGTTCCTTTCCTTGTAAACGGTCATAGAGTGAAAGTCTATAGAGATAATTCCGAGTTGTGTGTTGTGGACGAGATTCCACTACACACACTCTCTATTATTGCGTAAAAGGACGGGGGTAATTTCCGATGAATTCCTGGGTCAAGGAGTAAGTTAATGATTTTGAAAACTTACAACTGAACCAGGGAATCTCGGAAATACAACACGGATGTAAATAGTTTAATTGTTTTCCTAAAAAAAAAATAATAATAAAAATATTTCGAAGCACCAGACTCCAAAGGGAACCCATATTTTATGCCCCAACCTCGACCAAGGGGTCTGAAACCTTCATTTTCTTTATTTTTGTAGGGCATGGTCGAGTGAATGAGCCAGGAGGAGAATCTGAAGGAAGGAGTCAAGGAGGGAAAAGATATTTCGAATTTCAAATTTTGGCCGATAATTATGGGAGACGTACGGTTGCTTACATCACGCCTGCAACTGCACCATCTTTTCACCAGAAAAAGCAACCGTCGTCCTTCTCTCTCCAGTCATTCCTAATTAGACAGAAATTTGTGTTTGCTCTTCCTTCTCTCTTCATTCACTCTCTCTCTCTAAAAACGGACGAAACCCTAACAAAAAAAAAATCGCCCAGTTCTTTTCATTTTTCAGATCTACACCGATGGATTCTACCAAAGGCACTGAGTATGACCCAACCTTATTGGCCGAGTTGACGCAGAAGGTGGGAAGTATAGAGAAAGCAAAGGAGGTGTATGCCCTATTCACCGCCAGTCTAATGCCGTTTGCGCCGACTGCACCGTCACTGACAATTCCGGCGGATTCGACTGCGAAATCGGCGAATCTCTCTGGAGAAGGATCGCGAGTCGCTACACCACCGCATGCAGAAACCGTTTCGCAAGAGGCGGAGGAAGAGGAGGCATTACACAAACAGTCGGAGGATGGTGAACCGACATATGACGAGACCTTGGTGGAAACAGAAGGGAAAGAAACTGAGAGCCCTAATCTTAAGGGTAGGGAAATGTGTGAGGGGGAAACCCCTATTTCTGTTGAAGTTCGTGAGGGGGAAACCCCTGTGTTTGAGAAAAATGCTGAGGGGGGAACCCCTGTGTTTGAGAAAAATGCTGAGGGGGGAACCCCTGTGTTTGAGAAAAATGCTGAGGGGGAAACCCCTGTGTTTGAGAAAACTGCTGAGGGGGAAACCCCTGTGTTTGAGAAGACTACTGAGGGGGAAACCCCTACTTTGGAGAGAATCGCTGAGGGGGAAACCCCTATTCTGGAGACGGGGGATAGGACCCCGGTTGATTTCGGGGGTGCAACCCCTGAGTTCGTGGAGGAGGGGGCAACCCCAGGAGATGTCAGGGGGGAGAACCCCATTTATATCGAGGGGGCAACCCCAATGTTGGTTGAAGAGGGGGAAACCCCAGAAAAGCTTTTGGCGGAGTCAGATCTACATTCAACGGTAGTACCGGAGCCCGAGGAAGGGCTGAAACTGATCGTTGACCTGGTTGATGACCAGGAAGAAAGTGCGCCCAAGGTTGATGAGAGGGCAGAAAGTAGGCGCACTAGGAGAAGCCTCCTTGATGAGGTCGATGACTACGTGCCTGACGCAACAGAGGCAGAGGCGCGCTTGGCCAAGGAAAAGGCAAGAAAAGGAAAGACGCTGGCGACTACATCCACCCGGTCAAGGAAAGCTCCTTCCGTCCAGGAGGTCGAGGAGACCCTTTCCCCTGTACCCGAGGAAACCTCTGTTGAGGAGCATGACGAGCCCATCCCTGAGCCCAGCTATAACTCTGAGGAGGCTAAGGAAGAGCCGATTCCCGGACGCCCGGTAATTTGGCTGACTAAAAGCTTGTTGGAGGAGATGAGGCAGTTTGACGACCAGAAGAGGATCGCGGTATACAAGGAGAGATGTAGCGCAGGGAAGATGGCCAAGTCAGGAAAACAGTACAGCAAGAGGGAGCTCAAGATGATTGCATGTGATAAAGAATTTCGCGCCTATATCCAAGCAATAGGATTTGAGTGGCTGTTGCAGCACAGCCAAGAGAGGGTACCAGTGGAACTAGCAAGGGAGTTTTTCTCCACTTTTCGTTTGAAGAATACCACTGATCTGGACGCGGATTCTATCACATTCAGGCTTTTCAATCAGGAGCACGAGTTGAGCATTAGGGAGTGGTCCCTACGGATGGGGTTGTTTACCAAGGAAGAAGATGAAGAGGGGGCACGGAACGATAGGATGGTGGGGATGCCAAAGAACACGCCTGGTTTCAAAGTACAGACAGCATGGGAACTGGTCACGCACTCTAAATCAGGGGCGTTTAAATCCAGCTACTCCGAAGCTTCCCACATCGAAGACCGGATCCTCCGTTTTGCTCAAACATTTATCAGCTACAATTTGATGGGCAGTGCGAATTCAGCTCTCACTACTACCGATCTCTACTTCACATGGTGCATGGCGGAGGGTGTTAAGGTGCACCTCGGATATTGGATGGCGCAGGCGTGCCACCAGATGACGAGCAACCCGGGGCGTCATATGTACACCTGCCACCTCATCGGCGCTTACCTCCAGAGAAATATAGAAATGAGAATTGCTAAGGCCGCTCCGCTAGTAGTCATGTGCGACCCCCCAGAGGTGTTTAGTGTTGATTATTTCTTCAACAAGGGGTTGCTGCAGACTCAAGGCACCAAAACTCTCTTCTATTCATTGGGAGACAAGGTGAAGGCAGAGCCGGAGGAAGCCGATGAAGCCATGCCGAGTGAAGAGGTTGAGGAGCTGCGCAAGGAAGTCCAGGACGTGAAAAAGGAGATGCAGATGATGAGGAAGGATATGATCAAGGAGCTCGGTGGGATAAGGAAGGAATTGATGGGAAATCGGGAGGAAGTACAGACCCTGAGGGGAAATATTGCTGATTTGGTGGTGAAATGTGCCAAACAGAATGATAGGATGACGGAAGCGGTGGAGCTTTCAATGAAAATGTTGAAGTGGATGCAGCAGACGCTCCCCTTGACCCAGTCGAGGACAACTCCTGGGTCCAGCAGTGAAGTCAGGCAGCCCACTCAGAGCAGTCCCTCCGTCAAACGACCACAGCAGTCGCTGCAGTTGATCTCCCCGACCATTCCCAAGCAAGTTCCAGCCCCACCAAAATCAAAGTCTATCGTGAGAAAGTCAGTACCTGAACAAACGACACAGAAGGAGAAAGAGCTGGAGCAGCCAGCTAAGGAGAAAGTGAAAGTGACCCGACCCGGAATCCCACCCCAGTCTGGCTCTCGAGGGAGCCAGCCCCAGAGGTGATCAATCATCTCTTGACCAAGTAACTTTTATTTGTCGTTCTTTTCTTTTTTTTTTATTTACCTGTTATATATGTGTTTAACATTTGTTATATCTTCTCCCACTTAGCCCACTGCGTGGTCTAAGTGTGAGAAGTTTGTGTTTTCTGTTGTTTTATTTGTTTTCCTATGTTTTCTGTGTTCATTCTCCCACTTAGCCCATTGTTTGGTCTAAGTGTGAGAAGTTTTATTATTTTGTTTTGCATTGATCTCTCTGTTCCACCCTTCACGACGATGGCTTAGGGACAAGCTTGAGTGAAGTGGGAGGGGGAGAGGAGTCAATGCATTACCCGTGTTGCATATTAAGAGTCTGTTAGTCTTAAGTGTTGTCACATGAGCCAGTGGATATAATACGGCATGATTCCCTTAGTGAAAGTAATTGAAGATAGGAGGCATTTCAACTTAGAAGCTTTTTCCTTAAATAAACCTAGTTAATTTGAATGAAGCGAGAACGACGGAGAATGCCTCTACTTACTTAGTTGTGAAGCCCTACTATATAGTGAGTTATAAACCTCAGATAACTTTGAGCTAACATGTGTTTAAGGGCCACCACTGAATGCTTAGGGAAGAAGAGCTATGAAGGAGAAAAAAATTGGGAATTGGGTTATGAAGGTATAAGCTGGACGAAGTCCAGGGAAAGGCTGACCCAGGAAGGAGAAACTCTCATAACCCAACGCTTCAGTGGTGTAGCATTAACTTAAGAGAGAATCGATCCTAACATCCCTGGTGAGGAATGAGTGATCGAGTGAATCTAACAATTGGGTAAGTAGAAAGCTATCTTGACAAGCTGACAGATTGGCTAGGTAAAGGAAGGGAAATGGCCTATTTGGAGGAGTGCAAACTATTGGAATGACCTTAATCTCGTGGGGACAGATGCCTAAAATTGAAACTAGCTCATGTATGTGTGTTTTGCGTGTTTGTATGATTTTCTTATATTTTCTTAGTTTTTTCTTGTGTCTAGGTCTAGGAGTCGGTCAAGAGATAACCTCGCTTGAAATTCGCCTTATTCTTTTTCTTTTCTTGTCTTTATACTTGAGGACAAGTATGGTTTAAGTGTGAGTAGTTTGATAAGGCTAATTTCATGCATCGGTAATGTGCGAAAAATGTTATAATTTGCTGGGTCTAACACGTTTCCTAAGCCAGGTGTGTGAAGAAAATCGCTAGATCAAGGAAGTAATGAAGGAGATGGTCTAGCGAGAGAATGGAACGAAATGAGCAGGATTCACAAGGAAATTGGCGTGATAAAGGAGTCTATAGCTGAGGGCAACAAAGTCATTTTCTATACCTCGCTGGGCCCACTAAAACGCCTATAAAAAGAGAAGAGCATGCAACGCAAAAGAGGCTTCGACACAGTGTTTTTTTACTCTTCTTAGCTCATACATTTTACACACACACTTGGGGTAATGGATCTGGGGTAATTGTGATCGGGAGGGTACTTTCTGGAAGATTCGTGCTTGGCAACACCGTCCTAGTGAGGGCGAAGATACAATTCCTTTTAATTTCAGTTGTTTTTGCTAATTTTCACCGTCGAACTTTACTTTTGGGAGTCGACTTTGATGTTGATGATGTTTAATTGTTTTATCGTTCGTGGATCTGCGTTTAGCTGTTTAATTTCAAGTCATTTTACATAGATCTCTCTGTTGTTAGTTTATTCCTTCAATTGCTATGTCGATCTCTGTTTATTTTGATGTTGAGGTGTTTGATGTGGAAGTTGGTGACAGATCTGTGATTGTTTGAGTATTCGGAGTTCTTACTTTTAAAATCTGACGTGATGGAGAGTTTCTTCTGTTTGGAGTTCATGTCGAACGCTTGGATCCGGAGTGGATTTAGCGTCTGAGGTCGGATTTGGCGTGTGGAAAGACAGTAGTTCGATAGATTTGTTTTATTTCCTCTTGGTTTCTATTTTACTTCGTCTAGGGTATGCAGATCTGTTAAGTTCTTCGTTTATTATGCATAGATTTGATTTCAAGTTAGTAGCTCTGTTTTTGTTTTTCTCATGTTGTTTTTCTTAAGAAGTTTTATGCAAATTTGGTTGTAGAAGACGATGTCACTGTCAGTTAGTACAAGAGTTAGTTATTCTGCCAACTTTTCAGTCGTACCTTGCTTTTTTTAGACGTGGTCCCCATCGTAGATTTATTTCCTAGGTCTAGCTGTTAGTTTAAGATTTTTTTTTAAGGTTCCCAAGTCAAGTTAATTTTTATTTTCCTCAACCCAAGAAAATGCGTGGCAGCAGCCAACACCAAAAACACTCCCAAATCCTTGAACATGAGTATTACGCATCCTTCTCTGTGGGATCGATCCCTACTTCCCTATACTAGGTTTAGTAAAGTGGTTGAGGGTTTTTTGAAAGAAAAAGTGCTTTGTGTGTCCGACGACCGGGATTCCTCGCGACCCACGAGTTTCTAGACCGAAGTGATCTGGTGGACTTGCTGGATCTAGGGAACCTGCTATTTTCTTATTTGAACAGCCATAGCACAAAACACAAGCCTTTCAAGTGGCGCCGTTGCCGGGGATGGATGGCGTTTGTTGTTATTTCAATTAAGGATTTGGTGTAAATATTTTAATTTCTGTTATTTTCTTTCTCCCTGACAGTTTACGAAAGCGGGCTTCCAATCTGGAAGTTGGGCAAGCTCATCTGGATCAGGGAGTGGCCAGTACGAGTGGCGAATCAAGGAATCTACATCTACCATCACTACTAGATCAGGATTGAGAACGGAAGATCCATTCCCGTTCGAGTCAGAGAGTGAAAAGGAGTGGAATTCATCGACAAAGGAGAACCCAGGGACATCAACCGAACCAGAGCATTCCGAGACCGAGGAGGAGAAGGACCCAGATATGGCTCATCTACTAGACCCCGATCCGGAAATAGGGTCGCTCACCGCACATCTTGATGGTGAACCCGCTCATGCTATAGTCTCGAACCCACGACGGAGGTCGATCGACATCAAGACGAATGTACTTGGAGTTCTACCTACCTTCTCTTGGCGTATGAACGAATGCCCTTATAAATTTTTGAACGAGTTCAGTAAACTATGCAGCATTCAGAAGCGACCCAACGAGGCAACAGAAGAGGACTACCGTCTTCGAGCAATTCCGTTTGCTCTCAAAGGGGAGGCGAACACTTAGCTGTTGAGGCTTCCACCGGACTCGATCAACACATGGAAAGATTTTAAACTGGAATTTTTGGATTACTTTTTTCCATCTAACAAGACGAATTCCTTGAAGAAGGAGATTCAGGAGTGCAAACAAGAATACGATGAGTCTCTAAGTTCTTATTGGTCCCGCTTCAAAGGGCTGCTGGATGCTTGTCCAAACCACAGGATGATAGAAGCGGAGACTTACTATTTGTTCTATGAAGGTGCAAACCCTGAATCAAAGGACTTGATGAACTCCTCGAGCGGGGGGAATTTTACTAAAAACAAAGCAAGTGAAGCCAGGGAAACGCTGGGGAGATTAATTTTGGCAAAGAAGGCTTACGATAACCCGAGGAACATCTTGAGAAGGGGATCGGTCAATGCAGCAACGGAGCAAACTGATAAGAAGGTGGAAGACAGGATAGACCAATTGGAGAAAGCACTGTTGAATGCGATTGAAAAACACAACCCCCACGCTTCATCAAGGAGTGAGAAATTCCCGGGTCAAGAGGAAAGGCAACTGCAACCATATTATGGTCAGCCTAGCGAACAGGAATGCCATGTCCAGGCGAATTCGATGGGAAGTTGGAATCCCGATGGAAGTTGGAATTAAGGAAGACAGAGGGACGCTCCATGGAGGACTCACCCAAACTTTAGATGGACCGACCATGATCAAAGCCAGCCACCTCCCTTGCAGCTCACGAATTTTGCACACCCTCCGGAGGCAGCCCAACTGGTCAGGGAAGGGTCAAGAAGGACAATTGCAGCTGGGGTACAGGAATCAGGACCAAGCTAATTGGGGGAACAAAAATCAAAACAACCCAGGAAACTCCTATGTGCCACCTCACCAAAGGAATAACCAAGGCAATTTTCAGAATTCCCAGCAAGGAAATCAAGGGTCTGGTGGCCAGTACAATAATCAAGGGTCGAATAACCAATACAATAATCATCAAGGAAATTTTCGACAGAACCAAGGTCAAGGACAAAATTTTGGTCAATTCAACTTCAGACCACAACGGAGTTTGGATGACATGGTCCATGATCTAGTAAATTCACAGCAGTTTATGCAAGGTAACTTACATTCCAACAATGACATGGTGCACAAGTTGCAAGATGCTCAGTCAGAGCAAAAAACCGTCATGGACATGATGGCAAAACAACTTTCCCAGATCGCAGTCCAGACGAGAGGTGTGAACCTGCCGCGAATAAGGATGATAGGATTGCTGGGAGCAGTAACTTGTTGATGAGATCTACTTTTGTAGCTGCAGCGACCGAAGCCAAAAACTTCCTTGTGCTTATGGTGGTCAAAGGGAACATTGAGGACATGGCTATCCCAGCAGAAGTGCAACTGCTTCTGGAATTGTATCAGGATGTCTTACCAGCGGCTATTCTAGCAAGTTTGCCTCCTATGAGGGATAATCAGCATTGCATTGATCTCCTGTCTGGTTCGTCTATTCCGAATAAGGCGGCGTATCGTTTGAGGCCTAAAGAACACGAGGAGTTACAGAAACAGGTCTTGGAGTTGCTCGAGAAGGGGGTCATCCGTGAGAGTATGAGTTTGTGTGCTGTTTCGGCTCTAATGGTGCCCAAGGCTGATGGTTCGATGAGAATGTGTATGGACAGCCGAGCGATCAACAAAATCACAATCAAGTACAGGTTCCCGATCCCCAGGTTCGACGATCTATTGGACCAACTGCACGGTTCAGTAGTGTTTTCAAAGATAGATTTGCGAAGTGGTTATCATCAGATTCGCATAAGGCCAGGTGATGACTGGAAGACGGCCTTCAAGACGAGGGATGGGTTGTACGAATGGATGGTCATGCCGTTTGAATTGTCGAATGCGCCTAGTACATTCATGCGTCTGATGAAGCAGATTTTCAGGCCGTTTATTGGGCAGTTTGTTGTCGTTTATTTCGATGACATTCTTGTCTATAGTAGTTTGGTGGAGCAACATTTGGATCACTTGAGGAAGGTTTTTGATGTGCTGCGCGTGCAGCAGTCGTACGTCAATGCCAAGAAGTGCCATTTTCTGACGGAGGAAGTCACGTTTCTGGGTTATGTGGTTACTAAGCAGGGCATACGCATGGATGATGGAAAGATTGAGGCTATCACTAGTTGGCCGACGCCGACTAATATTCATGACATATGGAGTTTCCATGGGTTGGCTTCCTTTTATCGCCGTTTCATTCAGGATTTCAACAGCATTATTGCGCCGATCACAGAATGTTTGAAGGGTGGGAAGTTCATGTGGCGCAGTGAGGCAGACGCTGCATTCCAGTTTTTGAAGTTAAAGGTAACCCAAGCCCATGTTTTGACTTTGCCTAATTTTGATGATGTGTTTGAGATGCATTGTGATGCTTCGAATGTTGGGATTGGTGGAGTATTGAGTCAGAATCAGAAGCCGATTGCCTTTTTCAGTGAGAAATTGTTTGACGCTCGCAAGAGGTATTCTACTTATGACAAAGAGTTTTATGCTATTGTTCGTACTCTTGACCATTGGCAACATTACCTCTTGTCCAAGGAGTTTGTGTTATATTCCGATCATGAGGCACTGAAATACATACAAGGACAACACAAATTGAATTTTCGTCATGCTAAATGGGTGGAGTTCATACAAATGTTCAACTTTGTGATTAAGCATAAGGCTGGCGTGCAGAATCGAGTGGTTGATGCTTTGAGTCGACGACATGCCTTGTTGTCATCTATGCAGGCTCGTGTAGTGGGATTTGACACTTTTGGTGATCTATATGATCCTGATTTTCGTGATATTTGGATAAGGTGTGCAAAAGGGAGTTTTCAGCAGTTCCAGATTCACGACAAGTTCCTTTTCAAGGGAAACCGATTATGCATCCCACTTTGTTCATTGAGGGCCGCGATTGTTGATGAGGTTCATGGAGGGGGCCTTGCAGGTCATTTTGGGAAGGATAAGACTGTATCTTTGCTTTCTAATAGTTTCTACTTGCCTTGGTTGGAGCATGATGTGGCTAAATTGGTGGCGAGGTGTCGGACCTGTCATGTTGCCAAGACCCGTCACAGTAATGCGGGTTTATACACTCCTCTCCCAGTTCCTACAGCGCCATAGGAGGATATTAGCTTGGATTTCGTATTGGGACTGCCCCGCACACTAAGGCAGAAAGGCTCGATCATGGTTGTGGTGGATCGGTTCTCTAAAATGGCGCATTTTGTCCCATGCAGTAAGACGTTTGATGCAAGTCAGGTGACTCAGCTGTACTTTCGAGAGATCGTCAAGCTTCATGGTATTCCTAAATCTCTTACCTCTGATCGCGATGTAAAGTTTGTGAGTCATTTTTGGCGAACTTTGTGGCGAAGAATGGGGTCGAAACTTCAGTTTAGTAGTGCATATCACCCGCAGACGGATGGACAGACTGAGGTTGTCAATAGGAGTTTGGGGAATTTGCTGCGCAGTTTGGTTGGTGACAGTCCTCGACAATGGGACTTGGTGTTGGCACAAGCAGAGTTCGCGTATAACCAGTCGCAGAATCGAACAACTGGTAGGAGTCCGTTCCAGATTGTGTATGGGCGCAATCCAATCATTCCATTGGACTTGGTGCCTATTCCCATCACTGAACACTTTAGCTCCGATGGGGAAGAACACGCTAAGCAGATTCGAGAGCTGCATGAGCAAGTGAGACAGCGCATTATCCAGCAGAATGACAAGTATAAACTGCGAGCTGATAGGCGATGGAAGAAGGTGGTTTTTCAGGAGGGTGATTTAGTTTGGATTCATTTGAGAAAGGAGCGTTTTCCAGGAGGGCGTTGGGGAAAGTTACAGCCAAGGGCGCATGGTCCTTTCCGTATCCTGAAACGGATAAATGATAATGCATATAAGGTGGATTTGCCAGGTCAGTACAATGTGTCGGCTACCTTCAATGTTGCTGATTTATCTCCATATGAAGATGGTAGTGAGGATGAAGCAGTTGACATGAATGATGTGGTGGCAGCGGCAGATGAAGCAGACTCGAGGTCGAGTCTTTTTCAAGAGGGGGAGTATGATGCAGTTTCAACGTAGAAATCGGGCAAAAACTGGCGGTGTTAGATTGATTTGAAATTCGCACGGTACATGCGAAACGCAATTTGGGATCGAAGATGGACGATGGATTTTGGCCATCTGACATTGTTTAGGGGGCGAAAACTGCAATTTACTGTTTTTTCGGGCTTATTTTTAATTTTTAATTTTCCGTTTTATTTTCTTTTGAACTTTTAGGGTTTTTTAGACGCTTATAAATAGCGTTGTTTTTGTTTTGGGCCGCAGTTGAATTTTGATAATAATATTTCGTTTTTCATTGAAACTAGGGTTTCTCTGAATTTCTTCTCCGTTCAGTCAATTTCTCTATACGTTTTGCATCACAATTGGTAGTTTAGATGTTTAGATCTAGCTTGTTTAAATGCTTTTAAGTAGTTAAATGTCGCAAATCTAGCTTAGTTAACATTTACTTTCTCATATCTGTTAGTTAGCGTAGAGGTAAAAATGCATGTTAGTTTGGCTAAGTTTTATTATGCTTTCTAGTAGGTAGGTAGAGTAGATCTAGTCGTTTAACTTCTGATTTTGTGTTTCCGTTCAATTTCTGATCATCTCTGTTTTCTGCATATCAATTCATCAATGGTGTTCATACATGCTCTGTTTTCAGTAGATTAAAGATAGAACATAGGTATAAAATCATTTCAAAATCTGAAAATTAGCATTAGTTTAATTGTTTTTGTCTTTACACGCTTTTGCGTTTTCAATCTGCATTGCCAGATGCAGTAGATGGTCCAAAGTCAGTTTTTTCACATGCATACTTATTTTAGGAAATTCTTTAGCTTAGCCCAACTTTAAGGTGCTCTTTTAAAATGACCAAAAATGCTTTCATGTTTTACATTCTTTCCATACGTCTGTACTTCGGTCGTCTAGTGACAAACACGGATTTTGCATGTTTTAAAAGGACTAGATTTGACACGTTTTAAATGTCAGTCATGAAAATTATGTTCTTACAAACCTGTCCAGCATTACCAAACTTCCTATGGTGATTGATTGGCCCATCGGGAATGAGACGATTTGGAAAGATTGATTAAAGAGCGTTCAGGGTTTTTCAATCACGATTCAACATTTTCAACGCCCTGGGTCGGATGTGGTACGTAAACAATTTAACCGAAATCATTTATGTGTTTATTATTATGCATAACATGATAGTTGACGACGAAGGACCGGCTGCGGCAAATTGGCAAATTGGTTCCTAGTGATACCCGGAAGCTCAACTGCAAGCATCTCCCCAAGCCGGGGTTCGTCCCCATCATTGTGCGAGAAGATACAAATTTAAGCATCTATGTGCGATGCGAATGCCCACATCCAACTCTAAGAAGATCTAATCGAACACATTTGGGGCGAAATTTGGCAATGATTAGCCAGTTGAACGAAAATTATGAATTTTATCTATTTCATACAAATGTAATTTTAGCATTTAAATTATGAAATTTCGATATGTATTTTATTATATGTTTGATACAATGACACTTTTAATATAATTGGACTTTTTATAAAATTATTGTAAAGGGTAGTGATAAAATGCAAACTTATATATTATACAAACTCCAAACTTTTCAACACAATGTCTACACAACTTCAACACAATGACAACACGGTGTAAAAATTCAAGATTTTGATGTCAACATAATGTCAATACAATGTCATCACAATATCAACGCAATATCAATACGGTGTCAACCGTTGACACTGTGTTAATACTTTCTGTTGCTATTATTTTGTAATCTGTTAATATTTTTTAACTGTCTATATCATAGTTTGGAGTTCGTACAGAGTTTGCATTTAATTACGTTCTATTGTAATATTTAATTGAAATTAAAATGATTGAGAAAAAATTAAAATGAATAACATATGACATCATTGATTCCTCAATGAGCACATGTGATAAGGACGGAAAGAAATGTGTGGTTGAAAGTGGATACGTACTCTTTTTAAACCACATTAAGCGTCTTTACATCCATGCCCGACTAGTCAGCAGGAACTGAAAAGAAGGAGCTCCGATGGCTGGCAAAAGACCTCATGTGTTGGCCGTTCCATTCCCTGCTCAAGGCCACGTGAAGCCGCTCATGAGCCTCTGTCGCCTAATAGCCAAACACGGCATTAAAGTCACCTTTGTCAATGCCGAGTCTATTCATCACAAAATAATTTCCGCATCTCAAAAACAACAACAACAAGATGAAGATGATTCCGGCCACAACATAGTGATGGAAACCGTCCCGGATGGTCTAACTCCTGAAGACTTACCCTTTACACTGGTCGAAACTCTTCCAAAGACAATGCCGCAAACCTTAACCGATTTGATTCAAAGGATCAACACCTCCAATCCTAATGAGAAGGTTACCTGTCTCATTACTGACATCACATTGTCATGGATTTTCGAAATTGCAGCTAAGATGGGAGCCGAGCATGTCGTCTTTTCCACATTTTCCGTCGCCAGCTTGGCCTTCATGCTTCACATTCCCAAACTCATAGAGCAAGGAAATCTCAATATAAATGGTAATACTTAATCATCCCTTTTGTTTTTTATATCATTATGTATTACTCTCTTGTGTGAATTTGTTGGTGGAATAGCTTGATGATGAGAATTGAACAAATGAGCTTAATCATCCCAAAAAAGATTGCTTTTATAATTAATAAATGAAATAAATATTATTTGCTGTGAGTTATTGGCTCAAATGAACCTTAGAATTTTATATTTTGGTTTTGATTTGTCGAATGTGTTTACTGAATTCTTGAATTTGTTGATGGGTTCGACTTGAAAAATGTGTTTTTTTAAAATAAAAATTGCTTCTTTTTTTTTGCTAGTGATGAATGTGAGGATAATTTGTGCGGGGCCCACTTTGAATATCGGGAGTTACGTGAATATATTTGCAACTCCATAAGGAATTTGAGTAGATACGATTAATAAGTGATATTGTTGTTTACCTGTCTTTTGATGATTAGTTTTCTTGTATTGTTGAAATTGGATGCTTGTGTGTGTAAACATTGAGGTTATCTTTATCCAATTGAATGAATCTTGTCTCTTTTCTTTCTTTCTTTTGATGTATCTCTTCATTTAGTTTTGTTATAAAGCTAACATTGGTGGCTAAAATGATCCGAACTCTGAAAAAAATCCAGTGGTGATTAGATTGGAAATTTGAAGAATTTCTGTTCAAGGATTGTTGTTGTTTTTTTCGTCGTTATATGGTTTTGAGTTCTTATTCTTTATTTTATCACGTATGTTTGAATTCTCAATATTAGTAGTGATAATGCAAAACTGTGTTATGTTTGCCATATTTGGTTTGTTTGAATGTCTAAAAAATAAATTCATGTGGTTTAGATATATCCTAACAAATTAAGTGCAGGATCTCTCGAAAATGGAGTTGTAGTTAGTCTTTCAAACGATATACCTTCTTGGAGGAAAGATGAGCTTCCGTGGAGTTTCTCCAGCAACCCGAAAATAGAAAAGGTTTTCTTTGAAACTACAAAAAATGGATTAAAAGAAGCTAGTAAAGCAAAGTGGTGGCTTTGCAACTCTAGTCACGAGCTCGAACCGGCAGCATATGAGTTGCTCCCAAACGCATTGCCATTTGGTCCCTTAAATTTACTTGACTCCAACAATGTCAGATCCACTAATTTCTTATCTGAAGATTCATCCTGTTTATGCTGGTTGGATACCCAACCGGATAGATCTGTGGTGTATGTTTCTTTCGGAAGCTCGGGAGTTTTCTCTCAGCAGCAGTTGGATGAGTTGGCTCTCGGGCTCGAGCTATCGGGCCGGGCTTTTCTATGGGTCGTCCGCCCCGACCTCGCCGATGGGTCGTCGGTCGTGTACCCTCCCGGGTTTGGGACTGGGCTCGGGAAGATTGTGGAATGGGCACCTCAAAATAGAGTCTTGTCGCATCCGTCCATTGGTTGTTTCGTGTCTCATTGCGGATGGAACTCGACTACCGAAGGTGTGACCAATGGGGTCCCTTTCCTATGTTGGCCCTATTTTGCTGACCAGTTCCATAATGAGAGGTACATTTGTGAAAAGTGGGGGATTGGATTAAAAATTGATTTTGATGAAAAGGGGATTGCTAGATCAAGATATGAAATCAAGGACAAAATTAATATGTTGTTTTATGATAATAAGTATAGGGAAAATGCACTGAAACTGAAGGAAATGTGTGGCAAGAGTGTTGACGATGGTGGAACGTCTTGCAAAAATCTGAAGAAATTTATTGATCATCTTTATAGGAGATGAAGGGTATGGTTTTTACATATTCCAAAAATTTGTGTGTTCATATATACTAATGGTTTCTGATATGTACTAGTACTACTTTTTATGAAATAAGTATAAAAATGCTTGTGTATATACGTGTGAAACTAGTATCAAAGATATACTATATAAGAGTGTTTGATTTGATAAATGAAATCGATAAGCTTTTTATGGTGTTTATTCTTGAATTGCAACAAGATTTAAATATCAATTTAGCATTATGATCAATAGCATGAGTAGTATGTACACCAAATCATGCAAACCATAATATTCAATTCTAGTATTCCTTTCGTCCATGGTAAGATGACACATTTCTTAGTTGGCACGAGATTTTGAGAATTGTTGATTAATGTGTTTAAATGAAGTGAGAAAGAGAGGTTAATATTTAATTGGAGTGAGAAAAAAGTGGTTGGGTGTATTAATTGGAGAGAAAAAGTTATCAAAAATAGAAATGTGTCATCTCGGTTGGGATAAACCAAAAAGAAAAATGTGTCATCTTAACCGGAACGGAGTGAATACTTATTAAATTATTTTATTAATCATATTGTATCAATACTTATCAAATGTAATCCATCCTCACCATTGAGTGCATCTGTACTTGGTTAAAAAATGCTATAGCTTGTCCCACGACATAGTACACATTTCATTATGTCGGAGTACACTAAATAATGGTATTGTAGGAAACGTGAGGTAGTGGAGGCTTTAGGCTTTTCCATGTGGTCTGTTCGCTTTTGCTCGGTGTAACCTCCAAATACTTTATGAGGTATTTTAATTGCAAGAATTTCTATTTGGTATTTTGTAGTTTAAAATAGGTGAGGAGTTTGGACTAGAAGAGAACACACCATAAAGAAATCTTCATTTATTCTCTAGCTCTTTATATTTTAGTATGCATCTTAGGATCATTATCTAGTCAATTCTTAGAACTCCAACAAATTAGTCGGTACGTAGTGGTGTTTGAGGTGTTTCTACACGCTAAAAGGAAGTTATTTTATCTTTATGGACAACTAGTGTTAACACTCGTGCTATGCACGGCACATAAGATTTTCAAATAATGAATACAAATTCAAATGAAACTATAGAAAATAAGAATTCAACAAATATAAAGATTTATAGAAACTAAAATGTACTTATCATGTCCCACTCTAAATGAATACTTTACCCATCCCTAATAAATGAAACATTTCAAATTCGGTAAACGATTTTATACAATTTTAATTTATGATATAAGAGGAGTAAAATAAATAAAATAAATGACAAAGAAGAGAGGTATGACTAATGATGAAAGAGTATGAGCTAGTTAGAATACGATAAACAAATAAAAAATATATATCTATGAGTAGAAGAGAAAAAATCGGATAATTGGAAAAAATAAATAGCTCAACAATTGTGATCAACAAAACTTAAATATTCATAAGTTTTGAAAAATATCTTTGTAAACAATATTTGTAGTGAAACATTTCATATTCGGCAAACGATGCGTACAATTTTAAGTATTCATAACATTATAAACAATAACAAAAAGAAAAATGTACTCCTCCCAACTTATACCAATCTGGAGCAACTTATTTCGATTCGGAGTATCCTTTGCTATCAGAGATTCAAACTTGAGTCTGAATTGGAGAAAGAAGACTCATTCATCTAACCTAATTTTAAAAGGTAAAAATTTCTTCACATTAATAACACTGTACCTAGTTTATAACAAATTGCAGGTTCAAAATACCTAGCTTATCTGAAAATAGACATACAGGTGCTAACGAAAATTGAAATTATAAATTTAATATTAAGCTTATGTTGTCATAACTTTCACATGTCACATAACAAATTAATATTTGAAATGCATTCATTCTTGATATCATATATTTGTTGTTGGGATATGTACATTTTATTAGTATATACACTATTACCAATTCAAACTAACAGAATATATTAGAAAATTAAAAAATAAAAATAAAAAAATTAAGTGTTCAATCATAAAAAGAAAAAGAAAAAAAGAAAAGAAAAACTCAAATTTGGTTAATTGAAGTTCAAATTGATCAATTGAAGATTTATTGTATCAATTGGGATAAATTGGAAATATGATTGATTAATTGAAAATTCGATTGATCTGTATGTAATTCAATTTAACATTTGATTAAGCAATAAGAAAGATTGGTGATTCAATTGATTAATTGGTACTCAATTAAGATTTCAATAGTTCAATTAAGAATAACATGAAATCCAATTGATCTACGTTCCAACCGATCACTTGAGAATTCAATTAACCAATCGAATTCATTTGGCTAGTATGATAAAAACATGAAGATTCTAATATTCAGTTGAACTTAAGAATAATTAAAAATTTTAGTCATTCAATTGAATCGTATATGAATTGTATCTTTCTACTTGGTCTACAATAAATCGAAATTCTTAGTTGTTCAATTGAATATAAAATTTTTAGTTTTTATTGAATAATTTGAGATTTCAAATAATCTTTGATTAAATAGAATAATTATATATTTGAATTGATCGTAGATTTATTGGAGTTTTCAACATATTTACTTAAATTAATATATTACTTAAAAAAAATTAATTGTAAATGTAAAGAAAACATATTAGAAGTCCTAACTAAAACCTAATTAAGACATGATATAGCTTGATATATAAAACTCAATAATAGTTCTATCTAATAAAAAATAAATTCAATTCTAAAACTTAATACACAAATCCCAAACTAATATGCTAGCGTAGTAAGTAACTCTATATGTACAGATTATATGCAACATTTTTTGGAAAGATAAACCCCAGGCTTTCCAGGCTTTCCAGGCTTTCCTTGCTAATAGATACACCATACATACAACTCATATAGAGATTACTATCTCATTTTCTCATCTCAATAGAATACAACCGATTTTCTTCTTCCTATCCATTTTCCCTCACAAAATTGCCTCTCGAAAGTCAAAACTCTCTAGAACAATTTCAATTTTGACCCAAATAGAAGGCAAAATAGAACTCCATATATAATTCAATTAATTAATTAGTAAAATATAATTTGAAACATACTGTGTATAATAAATTAATATTGCCCAACCAAATTATATTTTTTCGTGGATTGGAAAGCCCAAACAATATATAAAACTCAAAATACTCATGCTTCTATTAAATTAGTACTCCCTCCGTCCCGTAGTATTAGACTCACTTCTTTTGGGCACATGATTTAAGAAATTGATATTTAAATAGTTAAAGTGGAGAGAGGAAAAAAGTAGGGGAGAGAAGAGAGAAAAAAGTAGGTGGAGAATAAAATAAGATAGATGCTTTTTGCTAAAAAAGGAAATGAGTCTAATATGTTGGGACATTCCAAAAAGGAAAGTTGGTCTAATACCTTAGGACGGAAGGAGTAATTTTTTTTGATACATGCATCACCTCTAAAAGAGCTTTGGAGAATTCGTCAGAGCACAATGCTCGATACCTCATTGTATAATTATTTTTCTTTGCAGAATTATTTGGAGTTACTACAACATTTTTAAAGGAAAAAAAATAAATAATTACCCATTTCCCGCCTAAACTGTCTCCCGGTGGCAGTTTAGTGAATTTTCACACAACTGCCATTTTAGATATTGATAGATATGTCAACCCATGAACACTAGTCATTGACATACTTGGATTTTACATGTTTTTAGAGGATGGTTATGTATGAATTTGGTCATATTTTGTCTATTATTGGTCATATTTATATCTACTTTTTCTGGTATGTTGACCATTTTGTTAAGAATATGTAGAAAAAGGAACAAAATACGTGGATGTTCTAACATCCCGCTTTTTCGAACCCTAATTTTTGTGACGTGGAAATTTTTGCATTAAATGTTTTTAATGCTATGATATACGTAAAATTAAATGATAAATGATTTATTGCAATATTCTTGTGACCTAATTGCGATATGGAGTCGAGTTTGAGTTGAATGGTCAACTTGTGGAATATGTGACATGGCTATTGAATAGTCAATATTGTGAAAAATATGACGTGGCCGTGGAATGGTCAAGGTCGTTTGAAAATGTGAAGTGGAGGTGAATTTCGAAAAGGTGGATATTTTGACGTGGGAAGAAATAATTTTTGTGGTGAAATATTTTCCTAAGGGATGAGTGAGAATTTAATAGGAGCATTATTTAAGTATGTGGAATTTTCGACCCTCTCCTATTTATTAGAAATAAATCCTATTTTTCTTGGATTTAATTATTGCTTGGGATAATTATCCAAATTAAATCCAAAGTCCGATTATTCCTATTTATTGATGAAATTTTCGGCCCCTATATTTGTCTCTAGGGGGATTTTCCAAAATCCCTTGTGATATGGGAGAAGGGATTATTTTTATTATTTGATCCCTTGTTTATTCTCTTCCATAAATAAATTCAAATATCCTAGCATATCTTGCCAAATCTAAGAAGATCTTGCCATATCCTAATTAAAATAGGATTTAAATTAAATTCCTTCTAAGGAATTAAAAGTGACGCCACTTTTCCTTTTAAATTGGGGAGTATTATTATTATTCTTGCTCCGTGATATTTTATTCTACTCCGTGATATATTCAAATTAAATCATAGGCTAATTTAATAGCCTAGAATTCGAAATTCCCTACTTTTCCTCAACCAAATTAACGCCACTTCCCCAACAAATCTCTCCCAAATCTTTATTTATTTAATTATTGGATTATATCTTGCACTATATAAATAAAAGTGAGAAACCTAACCCTAGCATCACTAAATCACGCCCCCACCCCCCAAAATTTCGATCTCTCTCTCCCCACTCTCTCTCAAATTTTTCTTCTACCTTCTCCATGAATTCTTCATCTTTTGGAGAAGAATTGAAGCTGCAATTCAAGAATTCATTGAAGAATCAAGATTTTACTTGTTTCTACCGTTTGTTTTTGCAAGAAAAGGTACTTCTGTTATTAATCTTTTCTTCCTCTACCGATTAATCGGTGTTTCTGAGTCCACATGCATTTAGAACGAGGGAAGGGGAAATTAATCGGTGAATTTGGATGCATGTGTGTGTGTGTGTGTGTGTGGCCGAGAGTGTGTGTGTGTATGTGCATGCCTCGGTAGGCGTGCACATGTGTGTGGTGTGTGTGCGTGTGTTGTGTGTAGAAAAGCACTCATGCGTGACACGAATTGATGATAAATCTGGAATTGTTGTGTGAATAAAAACGATATGATAATCGTACTTTGATTTTGATTGTTGATTTTGAAAATAATCGAGGGGAAAAGGGAAACGTGAGATCATGCATAATTTTAATCCATGATTTGAGACTTATTTGAAAAATATGAACTAAAGGTGATAGTTCGCGTTCCCGGTGTGATATCAAGAAGAAGTGCGTTTTTGTTGAACTCGAAGGAAATCGAGGTGGACTTTATTCTAAACTCTCTTCTATGTGCAAATTTATGATGTTGGAGAAATAAGGGTGGATTGAACTGTTATGCCATGCCTATAAATTATTTTGGATATTGTGAGTGCCTGATGCCTAGATTGTGAGTACGCTCCATTAGGCTATAGTGGCTATATAAACGAATTCGGGTCTGAGTAGGGCCGCAAACCCTACCAGGCTGTGTACACGGTGGGATCGGGAGCCGTCCTTGCTAGTCGGCCGGTCTCGTGGGCGAAAAGTGTGGCCACACTTTCGTCGCACTATGGAATGATTGTGATTGTGATTGTGATTGTGGAAATGATGAGAAAATGGGAGGTATTGTTTGACTGGCCAGTCCATGATATATTTTGTGATACTCGATGCTTATCTTTAAATAAATGCAAAACCTCGAGTTCACTATGGTAAGGGTGGCATAACTATAAAATGTTTTGGCATGAGTCCACTGAGTATGCTTAAAATACTCAGCCCTGCATGTGTTTTCCCTATGTACAGGTTGAGCGGCGATGGGCGGTCGGTGGTGTTGAGACAGTGAATCGAATAAAATGGATGATTGGAACTTTAAGTGTAGTCGTGTCTTCATACATGACTCCGCTTTCTCTTGAAATGCTTCCGCTGAATATTTTTTGGAAAACTTATTATCTTGGTTGTTTCGAACCTATTTCTTTGTTTTGGAATGTTGGGAAATATTGCGTTTTGTTGGAGTTATGCTAAACCTTTGATTTCTGAGCTTAGTCTATTATATCTTGTAAATCTTGATTCTCGTGAGTTAGACGTTGACTTTTGCATTGATACTTCATTAAATGCTTGGTCGAATCTCTTTAAATGAAACCCTAGCCTACACTTTTGTCGTCTTAAGTTCGCCTAGTTAACAGTCGCCGTATTTATTATACCCTAGAAATGCCGGGTTGTTACAGATGTGCAGCAGCCTTTGTTTGAGACAATATTTATGAGAGATTTTTAAGTCCAATTATCCCCTAATGCATATCAATCTCTTCGTCTTCGAAAGAGCTTCACATGGTTATCTCGCACTCCTCAATCGGAGTTCGGTAGAAGAGTTATAGCCGTTATAAGAACATTGCGCGTTCCAGAAACTTTCACGCAGCCGAGTGAATTATTACCCTGTAAATTCACTCGGACGGGTACGATGATTCTGCGCAGAAAAGGTCAGAAACTGGTCAAAAATCATCACCCGGTCGGGTGATTTTTACACTTAATAACACCACCTGGCCGGGTACGTTGTTTAGGCGTATTCTTATGCCAAAAATGCGATTTTTATGGGGGATTAAAGGGAAAACGCCTAGGGTTAACAGTATTCTACACCTACCGCCTCCACACTCACACAGACACCCAAAAAAACCATTGAGAGAGAGAATTGAAGATTGAAGACTTTAAATCGGAAGATTGAAGCTTCATTCCATAGATTCGTTCCACAGGAGTTCATAGTATCCATCTCTTATGTCCTTTCATTGAATTATTTGTTTCAAACATGGTTTTTGTGAAGAACATGAGTAGCTAAACAATCCTTGTAGAATTCTTGGTGATGATGCACTGATTTCATAGTTTTTATCCAATTAATTTTATTCTTGCCTTGCTCTTGTAGTTATTTGATTATTTTTGGGTTTATTACTTTCAATTCCCTGATCGCCATTTGATTGTGTAGGATTAATTAGATTAATCGAAAGATGAATGTAACACCCCCTACCCGATCGTCCACCAGCCGAGTAGGTGATGTCACAACTCCGGTACCATAAAGTATGGAAATTTAAAATTTTTATTTCTGAATTATTCAAAAACAAATCTTTAAATCAATAATTGATATTTACAAATATAGTGGAAGTAGCTTAGTTTAATATTTAATGCTAACATGCCACAACTAACTATTCGAAAGATCTATCTCTAATAGAGCTCAGTGACCCACCAAGGATGCAGCGCTGAGACAGACATGAACGAACATCGACTGATACTCTCCAATGCCAACTATCCTGTAGCACACTCAACACTTTAGCCAAAATTCTCTTCAAGTAATAACTATACAACTTAATATCCTGACAATTATTTTATTCACCAATTATTACCACTTCTATCATAATATTATCATTTTATTAATTTCTAACATAATTTAGGCAGCATCTCCCCTATAACCATCACATGCCCATAAACCAACAATGAGTAAATTCAGTCCCAGAACATATCAACTGCATCATCCTCTATCTCATGGAATTTACCAGATTTATAATTATATATCACTTCGTAAACCAATAGGATAGAATACAAAGTAAATGCATATCATCAATTATTATTCACACTAACACGTATATAGATCACCAAAATTTTCACATAATCAAACACATATAGCCCAATTAAGTGCTTAGTGACAGACTAGGGTACACGGACCAGATCAGAAACAGAATCAGATGCAGAGCGGAATTTGTCCTCGAGAGGATTCCGCACAGACCACCCATTTAGGGTGCAGACAGAGACAGAGATCACAGATCACAGTTCAGAGGCGATCCTCGCTTCGGTTATCCAGAAGACGAGCGATCACAATAATGCAGCGCTGCTGTACTATGGCATGCCAATTGTACCCACAGAATACACTCAAGCACGGGGCGTAAACACAATCAAATATACTTATTTTCGTATCAATACTTATATCCAACATAACACATCAACACAGACAGACAAATCAGACCTCATCACATGTAATCACATTTGCATACATCATCAACACATATCATTTATCACATTCATCTTAACGCTCATTTCCACATTTATCTACAGTCACAAACATATTATTCCCTTTTGCATATTTCATTACCAACTCATGCAACAATTCATCACAACCTTATATTTTACTTCATAAATCATTTATCACATAATCAATTATAATTTATTTAGACAACAGGTCATATAGAAATCACATAAAAGCAAGTAAGAGAATTAGGCAACATAAGTGTTGAGCATGCTACCTGTCAGGCTTATGAGCATAAGCTCTTTTATCACATTTACATTTTAGTCACTTCGCACCCTTTTTCTCTTCCGATCCCTTTGTTCCTTTTCGGCCATCGCTGAGAAATCTCTCACTTTATTTACTAATCACATGCAACTCATATTAATCTCCTGACCATTCATTTATTCTATAAACTCTATAATAACTTTATTTCTCTATTTAGTCTCATTTCTTATAATCTTCTGATTTTCGATTCTACCTTTCTAATTATCAATAGATGACTCTCTTTATACCTCATTATTATCCTTAACTATGCATTAACACTTTAACCCTATTTATCCAATCTTTTTCTCCCCTTTGTAGAAACTAGTACTATTCACACAGTATCGTTCACAACTTATTTCCACCTTGTTATAAATTCAGTAAAATACCAAATGACTATAATAAATTCTAAGATTAATTATACATATTCAATATACCATAATTCACGACATACATCAGTTTCATACCTTTGCATATCATGTAATTATCCAAAAATATTGGTTAAACTCTCTGTTACTATTCATAGAAAGTATGTACCTTTTATTAATATTTTTATCAACACCAATCTTATTTAGTAAATTCTCAATAATTCACATTTAACATCCATATTCATTCTAAATCATATTTCCATGATCAAGTCATCTAAATAAACTCACTAACCTCAACAACTCAATCTCCCCTTAATCTTGTTCATTTTATCAAATAGTAGATTATGCTTCAGTCATCAATTTTAGTCTCATTTCCATGCTTAATCCACTTATATACTCAACATTTATTCATTAGTCATCATCATATTCAATCCTTAAGCTTCAATATTCCAATAGCTTTTCTAAAATATACCAAAAGAATATTATAAATTCTAATAAATTCACTTTACAACATCTTCCCTAGTATCCATTTCTAACATAACTTTTACCATTTAACAATACCAATATAAGGATCTATAAGTTAGGGTTTCTACCTCATAAGGAACTCCAAGCATAGATTCTAATTAAACCATTCTAAGGGCAAAATTCTAGTCAATTCACATTTACGTACACCCTATAAATCATCAAATTCGAAAAAATAAATCACTTCCTACCTCTTTTCAAAATGAACGAAATGTGGCAGCCTAAAAACAATATTCATCCATTTATATGCTATAAAAAAAATAGGATAGGAAGATGAGGAGCTACCTTGATAACCTTTAAATTTCTCATTTACTTCAACAATTTGACAAAAATGAGCGGAAAAATGGAAGAAAAGAGCTTGGGTTTCCTCCTATGGTGGAGCACGATTTTTTTTTCTTCTTGATTAAGAAGATGAATAGTAGCTTAGGGTGATATTTATTGTAAGCCACTAATATTATTTTATTTGTTTAAATAGTAAAGAGACAAATGGCACTCATTTAAATCATTTGAATTGATCTAGAATTTTCTATCATTCTAACACATGTTGGAGACCCAAAATATCACCTACTTAACTAAAAAAAACGTTCCTATAATTTTTCTTGAAGATTTTGATATTTTCATGTGAAAAGACCAAAATGCCCTTCCACTGAATTCTCAATACGAACATCGTATATATTCTAATTTCTTTCTCAATCTTACTCAAATTATAATTAAAATACCTAATTATAATGTTACAATACCTCTAATTAATGTTCAATAATAAATCTTAATTAATTTGGTCTTTTTCGCCATCGGAACAATCACCGAAAACCTGATATACAAGTTTTACACTTCTTAGTGTATTTCTTCTAATCTCTCCATTTCCAGCCTTATATTATTTCCTAACACTTAATTTTCATTTATTCACTTTCTAATCATATGCTTTAATATTTCAATTTATTTCATTCTCAATTTCGAGTTAATATGCGAAAACATCTTATAGATAATTTATACTAGTTTCTAATATCATTTTCATTCTTTATAATTCATGTACTATTTCAAAATCTTCAGTCTCATAAAATTTTAATCATATTCTTGATTACCACTATTTTCAATATCGAATTATTCGACAAGAGTCCTGATTCTCCGTTTTTCTTTAACCGGAAAAATCAATTTCCGACTAAGGTCATTTAGTTGGGGTGTTACAATGAAATAATTAATCTTGAAATAAGAATAATTCTCACCTTAATACAATAGAACTCGGGAGAATTGAGGTTTTGAGTGAGGTCTTTAACCTAGTCGAACTTATGGGAGGTAGGGGTTTAGGATTAGAAGGGGACTTCAATCCTAGCACCTAATCTACAAGTTTCTCATCTCGGGAGGGGGTTTAATCTATAATTGTGGCCGACTTAGTAAATCTAGAGACACCAAAAGGTAAAGCAATTTGATTGGATAAGAGCTTGGAATTGTGCATTGGATCCTTGAATTCTACATTTTTCTCCATATTATCTTCTCACTCTGTGTTAGAAAAAAAATAAGTCGAGTCAACGTTTATTTGCTTATTATATGTTTTTAGTAGTGTTAGAAAAAAACCAAACCTTTCTCGATTCTCTAGATAGTAGTCAACGTTTGTTCGTGGTAGTTAAGTTGATACAAATTTGTCTCTATGGGATACGATACTCTTGCTTGCTAATGGCTACACTAGCCTCGTACACTTGCGGGTATCACTTGTATTAAAATAAGTCGAGTCAGTCATGGCGTAATTTTTCTTGCAGAAAAAGGGCTCGATTCGACTTATTATTGCTTTGTTTTATTATTTCGTTGCAATCTTCATTCCACTTATCATTATTATTTTGCTTTCGATTATACTAATTAGAATACCGCATGTAAACGGCTCAGATATTTCAACCCAATATTTCTAACATGGTGCACATCTCTTAGATTCTTAACATCTTTCTTGTTTATAATTACTGTTATTTAGTACACATATTTTAATTAAAAAACAAACATTACAACCTAACTTTAATTTTATTAACTAACATTAAAATAATAACATAAAAAATTGAACTTCAAATGTGGTCTTTGGAAAATGCACTTACAAATTTACAATTTTTAAATTTTCACTTTTTAAATTCTTGAACTGGAAAGAATATTGTTGTATGTCTAAACTTTAAAAACGCACAAATGTCAAATTCATTCACCTATTATTCCATCAGTCATTATATTCTCTCTCTTTAATCTTAATGTGACTAACGCATTAACTATCTATTTTTTTTAGACTATGCAAAAATATGAAAATTTGTTATGTAACTGAAATTATTCATATATATTATTGACTCACTTTTATTTTACTACTAAAGCTACCTTGTACAAGGCTAATATAATAATGGCAAGTAATATTCCATCAAGACTATAGTGTCAACCTAAGTACCATGATTCCATGAACTAGTCTTAACTAAGAACCATTGTCACGACCGCACTTTCTAAGGATAGAAAGTCCGGTTGATCGCGATTAGGGGAGGATAAAAGAAGCGGGGGAAGAAAGGGGAAAACTGTGACATAGCTGAACTTGAACTGAAATAACTTGGAATAATATATATCAGAGTGCATAATACAGAGAATGTAAACTCGACTTTTAATCTGCAGCGGAAGAGTCAAGAGCAGATGACATCGTGTATGGAGACACGACGCATCCAAGTGCTATTCTATCGAAGGATCTTCATTTGTCTGTGCTCAACACCGCCCGCCGTCATCACTGCTCAACCTGCACATTTTTAAAACATATGCAGGGCTGAGTACTTGGTGTACTCAGTGGACACGTGCCGAAAAATATTTTACTGAAAAGAAAACTGGTTTTGTCAAGCCAATACTGAGTGGGCTCGGGGTTTTATCTTAAAAGGCCCGAGGACACTAAAAGCATTTTCTAAGTAAAATCTTTGACTGTAGTCTATTTTTCCTGGAACTAATGCCATATCTGAAATAACTCCTGGTGAATCGGAATGTATGGGCTCGTCCCACTTACAAACCCGCATTCACTAATTCCTGGTGAACCGAAATTCACGAACTCCTGGTCTAGTAGGGACGTCGCCCTTGCTAGACAAACAGATAGGCAAAGTTCAAAACAAAACTTGGCAAGACAAAAACATACTGAGAACTTAAATAACTGAAAGCATTCACTTAAAATGAGAATGTAAATAACTGGAAGCATTCATACTTCAAAACATTCAGGGAACATAAATAACTGAAAGCGCATTCGTATAAGGCTCACGTAATATCATATCACAATAGCACTTTTCATAAAAACTGTACTCTAAACATAATACTTCTCATAAAACTGTAACATACTTTAAACTGAAAGCTCACTAAAAATATATTTCTCGTAAAAACTGTAACATTAACAGAAAGCCCACCTTGTTCGCTTAATTTCCTTTACTTGAATTTCTCGCTCTGATCTTAACTTGCGGAGATAGTCCTTTGTGAAAAACATAACATAACAACATACTAATTAGACTCGAGACAAAAACTCATACTTAGGAATGCATGCCCCTAATTAATTCTCTTATCCTTCGTTCACTTCTAGGGAATTTTTAGAAACTTGCATATTAATTAAATCGGGAAATTTAATTAATAGCACTTCTTTATTAAACTTAATTATTTTCATGGCTCGAGAACGTCGTCTCTCTTTCTTCCTATTTCTTAGCGGCCGTTCGAGGCGTCGCGGGGCGACGCCGGTCGACTTTCGCGTCTCCCACTTTACTACTTTATTTTTCCGGAATCTAAATAAATTATTCGGAATTTAATTAATTGAGCTCCAACTCAATCCTTAAATTAATTCCACTCCAACATGAATAATTCTCGGCCCAAATCCATAGCCCAATTCTTGACTAGAGTTAATGGGTCCCTTTCTTTTACCTATTTCTTTAAGTCTAGTCCATTAATTCATTAAGGCCCAGCAACTAGATAAATTCTTGGCTCAAATCCTTTACTAGCATATTGGCCCAATTCTCATTAAATTACTTGGCCCAAAAAAAAAAAAAAGTATCCACTTAGTACTCCCTTCTCCTTCGTGAACTTCCCCCAATTCACATTACTTCACAAATTTCAATCCCTAAATCATCTCTCTCTCTCTCGGCTCCTCTCGGCGTCTCGCCGTCGCTGGTCACTACTCCGGTCGGCGCCTCCTCTGCACCGCCGGAGTTCGTTTCTCCTTCCTCCTTTTCCCATCTCCCATTCCCAAAAATCGATTTCCAACTTAGAACATGCAGCAGCCGTTTTTTCTACTCTCTCCATCGGCAAAATCGCCGTCTCTCCGGCGAATCGGGGCTTCTCTGCGTCGCCGGAGCGTCGCCGGCTCCGCCTCTTCTCCCAATTTTGCACATTTACCCCAATTTAGTCCAAATCTCAAAAATCCCTAAATTGAGAATGAGGAGCTGAGCCTCCATCCCCTTCCTCACGACCTCTCCGGCGTCGCTGCCTCGATGGGAAATTCGGAGTTCCGTCAGCGCTGGCTCCCACGCCGTCCTTCACTTCGCTACGGGAGCGGCAGCTCCTCTCGCCGCCGTCCCTTGTTGTCCGCCTCCTCCGTGAGGCAGCCACGACACTTACCGGAGGCTCACGCCCCCGCTTCCTCTGCCCTCCGGCGAGCGCTCTTCCTTCCCGGCGAATCAGTGGTGGAGAGGAGGCATCGCCTCCGTCGCGACGGCTCCACCTCGCCGTTCGCCGCTGCTCTGCGCCGAGCTCTCCGCCGAGTTTTTCTCTCGCCGTCGAGCTCTTTCTCCATCAAGCTCTCCGGAAGGCAGCGATCTTTACTCGGCGGCGCCGACGCCAGCCGCCGCTGCCTCGCGCAGCTGCTCCAGCAGCACCACCACTACAGCCAGTTCTCCGGAGCTCCGTTGTCATTCGATCGCACTAAGCTAAGCTTTCTAACTCCCATTATCTAGTTCATTATGTTGAGTTCATTTCTGGCAATAGCTTGTGGTAAAGAAGTTCTTGACTATGGGGTGCTAAAGCTTTGATCCTCCTTAGGCAGTAGCTTATGATATTTCTTGTACTAAATTGTGTGATGTGGAAATCCTAAAGCTCTAAGTTCTTGAGCATGAGGTTCTAATATGATGCAGAGGGGAGTATTTTGATTACCTTGCTTGTGGATTCCTCTTGTTTGTTGAGATACTTCTAGGCTCACTGCCACTCCCTTCACTCTCCTTGCTCCTTCGAAATTCTTGGTGTTTAAAGGTGGTGAGAAGGATTTGTGTAACTCTGGAAACGATTAGAGCTGTGCACCTATATATATATATATATATACTAAAATCTGGAGTTGGTTGGGATTTGGTCAAGGGGTGTGTGCATAGAGTAAATCTGCTTTATTGGCTTCTTGCTAAGTTTGTTGGGAGCAGATTTTGTGCAGGTGGGGATCAACTATTTTGAGCTAGGAGTTGACTCCCCTTTTCAAGCCTTCTTTAGAGCACTCCCAATGGAGGTGGCGAATTCTCGGCGATAAATCGCCGATTATCGCCGAATTATCGCCGGCCATTGTGGCGAAGTCGGCGATAATTCGGCGATAATGTTACCGTTGCTTCGCCGAGTGGCGATTTATCGCCGGATTATCGCCGAGCGATCGCCGGCCACTGTGGGCGACGCTCGGCGATAATCGGCGATTTTTAAAATTTTTTTTTTTTTTTTTGGCCGAACGGCTATTTTATCCCACCCCTATAAATATTTCATCCTCTTCCTCCATTCATCACCCACAAACTTCATTCACACAAATTTTCAATCTTTTTTCTCTCCATCTTTATTAAATGAGTTCTGATTCATCGTCTCGTGCTCAGTCCGACGAGGAAATATCACATTCTTCTTCCGAAGAAGAGGTACCTCCCGCTCCCACCGGATGGGATGTAGCGGGTTTCGCCAACAACCCAATCAACAACTATATCTCCCGCTGCATACAAAGCGAGATCGCTCGAATGCAGCAGCCACCCCCCCAACGGCCAATCCGCCGGCGGCGCCGATACATCCCTCGCAACCACACTGGTGCGCACGATCGGCTGTTCGCCGATTATTTCGCGGAGGAACCACGTTATCCGGCAGATGTATTTCGTCGCCGGTTCAGAATGCGCCGCTCCCTCTTCCTGCGCATTGTTAATGCGTTGTCCGCGCGTTACCCCGAGTTCCGGCTCCAGCGAGACGCAGCAGGGAAGCCCGGACTATCGCCCCTACAGAAATGCACTGTTGCCATCCGGCAGTTGGCATATGGAGGGTCCGCCGACATGTTCGATGAGTATCTGCAATGCGGCGAGACGACTGGCAACGAGTGCCTGAAGAATTTCTGTCAGGGCGTGCGAGAGATATTTGGGGAGCACTACCTTCGCTCGCCGGACGCAGCTGACTGCCAGTTCCTACTGGATTGGCACTGGAGGACCCACGGCTTTCCGGGGATGCTCGGCAGCATCGACTGTATGCACTGGCAGTGGAAGAACTGCCCAACCGCGTGGCGAGGCCAGTTTACTACCGGCTACAAAGGTACGCATCCCACCATCATTCTTGAAGCCGTTGCCGACCAACGGCTTTGGATTTGGCATGCTTATTTTGGTATAGCCGGGTCGAACAACGACCTAAATGTTCTCAATTCCTCGCCCCTTTTCAACGAGCGGATCAACGGATTAGGCCCCTCCATCGAATTCACGGCCAATGGCAATGTGCATAACATGGGGTACTACCTGGCTGACGGCATCTATCCGCAATGGCCCGTGTTTCTGAAGACGATCAGATGCCCACTCGGAGATAGAAGAAGGTATTTTGCCCGAGCGCAAGAGTCTGCGCGCAAGGATGTGGAGAGGGCATTTGGGGTGCTCCAATCGCGATTTGCACTGGTAAAGGGTCCGACGCGCTTTTTCTACCAGGGGGATATTGCCGATATCATGTATGCGTGCATCATCATGCATAACATGATCATCGAAGATGAACACGAAGGCGTCCTCGACGTCACCAACGACCCAAGTGTTGCATCATCGAGTCACGGTGTCTCAACCGAGTCCGCCCGCCAGGGTGTACCGCACAACGAACATGAACGGTTCCAGGCGTTCATGGACATACACCAGAAGGAGGCCCATCAAGCACTACAACACGATATCATCGAAGAATTGTGGGCAAATAGAAACCGCGCCCACCGCCCTTGAATTTTTTTTTCTTTGAATTTTTTTTTTGATTTTTTATTTCCATTCGTGTACTTTTTTTTTTTTTAATTTTCTTCGTTGTAATGTGTACCCGTGTTTAATACAACGAACTTTATTACTATTTATTTGATTTATCTTTATAAATTAAATAAGCTAGCTTTATTATATATAAAAATAAAACAATTAAATTAGTGATGATGTAAAAATGAAATGTTGAGTTAGGGAGAAATAAGGGAGAAATAAGGGAGAAACCATTGTAGGGGTTGGCTAAAAACTGGGGATAAAATGTGATGCTGATGTGGCGCTGATGTGGCAGGAGTTAGGGAGAAATAAGGGAGAAATAAGGGAACTCCATTGGGAGTGCTCTTAGGCATATCAAGCTCATTTTGGTAAGTACTGCATAACATTAAGTGGCTGTCCCTAACCGATTTTGTTTGATGTGTAGGATACACTGGAGCTCTCGGTGCAAGAGGGGCTGAGGTTCAAGCTGAAAAAGCTTTTGGCAGGTAAGAGATTTGTCCTATAATCCTATTTGTTTCATTGTAGCTAGTTTCTCCTTTTCATTTATTGCTTTGAGCTAAGACGGAGTCTTGCACTCCATGGCTTCAAATGGAGATTGTTTCCTTGTTGCAGCTCCTGCAACCTATTGGGATTTGGTCAAGATTTTGATTAGGGACAGCTAGGTCTTGCTTGGCTCTTTGTTAACTACTTTTGACATTTTGTGTAGGTGTACTCATCTTTAATAACTCCTCACTTGCTTTTCCTTAACTGAATGCTGCATGTATTGGTATTAAATGACTTTGTATTCTCTTTGCAGATGTTGTAGGGAAAAAGTTGAGCTGGCTGAATTGGGCCCAAAGGCTGGATTCAACATGGGCCGAGGTTGAAGAAGGGTGGGCAGAAAAGGATATTTTAGCTTGCTAAGAAGAGGCCCAAAATCTATGTGCACATTTTTGTATGATTGTTCTATGTTCTTAATCCATTATTTATTTTGGGCTTAAGTTCTCTTGTACTAAACGAAATTTGAAAATACTCTTGATCAATCTTAAATGTCCAATTCTCCTTTGATCGTCTTAACTATCATCTTAAAAAAAAAATTTGTCTAGCCATTCGGCGTCCCTTTTAGAAGAGCTTAAAAGATGTCCAAAAGTTGGGGTGTTACAACCATTCTTAACTATTGTAAGGTGAATTAGATTGGGTTTTTGTAATAACAAGAAAAACGATGTGCAAGATGATGTGGGAAAAGGTAGATTTTCTAGGATCTAATGCGCAATTTTAAACTATTATCCAATCAATTCCTTTGTCTTTAGTGTATGTAGAATTATCAAGTCCGTCGTTTGATTAGATTGAACCCTTTTCCCGATGTGAGAAAATCTGCATATTATACTCCCTCCGTTCCCTCATAGTTGAGGCGGAACTTTTCGGCACGGAGTTTAAGAAATGAATGTTGAATGTGTTAAATAAATAGATAAAAAAATAAGAAAGAGAAAAAGGTAGAGAGAATAAAGTAAAAAGTGAATAAAGTAGAGAGAATAAAGTAAGAGAGAGTAAAGTAAGAAAGAGGAAAAAGTTACTATAAATGGAAATGACTCAACTATGAGGAAACTTCCTAAAATAGAAAAATGACTCACTTATGAAGAAACGGAGGGATTAACTTACTTGTCAAAGTCCCTTTAAAATACCTAATATCCAACTTCAGAAAGATTTTAAAGACACAAGTCCTTACACAAAATCTCAACTCTATCGAGCACTACTATTGATTAAAGAGTGGACTATTCTTATTTCTAAATTAATTATTTCATCCACATATGAATTTAATTAATCTTAACACATTCAGGAGATAGCTAAACAATTGGAAGAAAAAGTCACAACAAAATCATTCAAACAACAAATTAGTTTATGCTATTTGCTGAAAGACGAGGTCTTGATAAATAATTATTTCTTAATCAATATATTTAGCATTGAGCATACGTTATTGATTATGCATTATTTTGATTAATCAAATGGTGCGAGTTTTTTGCAACTCAATAATCTTGCGGTGCTAGGATTGCTATTATATTGGAACACACGCCTGTTGAGTCTGGTTTGATAATGTCCTCAAGAGAAGCTCGAAACAAGGTTTTATTATTCGGAGCCTAGCTAGTTGGAATTTAATTATTCCATTAATATTAAATAAGTGTTTCTTGCTAAGTCCGCTCGTGGTATTAAGAGGATGTTAATTAATTAAGTCTATAGTAGACACTAATTAATGGATATTTATATCTTAAGCAGAGGAAATAACCTTTTAAATAAAATGGAAACTCGGATTACTTGTAATTTTGAATTTGGATGGGCAGTGCAATATTATTACTGTAGTGGCTGATAATAATATTCCAATATAAGCTTGTGTTAAATTGTGGGTTCAATTTAATTAGAAGAGTTGATTGGGTGACACCACATCCAAATCTCTAGATCCCCGACCGACCCCAATATGTAACTTGATATATATAGGAGAATAAAGGAGAGACAGAAACACAATTAATTTTACTTGAAAATTTCGTCCCTCTCTCCCACTTGAAGGAGTGATGAACTTTTTGTTAGCTCTAAAAATACCTACAAGTATACATGATAGATTAGAAGTGGGGAATTATATCGAAATACCGGACTTACCGTACCGAAAAATACCGAAAATACCGATTTTTCGGTATACCGTAGTTTTCGGTACGGTATGTACGAATCTTTCGGTATGGTAACGGTATTAGATTTCATATACCGCGGTATACCGGTATATACCGGCATACCGAAGATTCGGTATACCGTTGATTATATGTACCTATATATATAATATTTATGTTAGATTTATATGATTATTATTATATGTATAAAACCCTTATATTAATGGCAAGTTGGATCCTCTATTTTCATTCTCATCTACAAGTAATGTCTTTTGTCAAATTCATTAACAAGGTTCTAAGAAATGAAGAAAATGGTGCTCATGATTTTATAATTTGTTTTTTATTGGTTGTCAAAGTTTTATAAAGTGTAGTATTAGAATGACGGTATGTAGTTTAGTTGTTTTATACTTTTTGAAGTAGTTGAACAATAAAATTGTTTTTTTCAATATTTTAGGTTTAAAATTATTTTTCCGGTATAACAGGTATAATTGTATGTCATACAGAAGTTCGGTATACCGCAAAAATACGATATACCAGACGGTATACCAGAACGCGGTACGGTATACCGAAAACACGGTATGGTAACGGTATAAAAAACTAACATACCGAATTTTCCGTATACCGAACTCCGGTATACCGAAAAATTCAGTACGGTATCGGTATGGTGTTTTGTTATACCGTAACTTTCGGTACGGTATACGGTATGACACTCAAAGTACGGTATATCGTACCGAACCACCCCTAGGATAGATCTAGTATAGCTAAAGGTTAGTACCGGGTTGTCTAACACGGGGAATAGAATCACAAACTGGCTACCTTCTACTAAGCTTCTTTTACTATTTGGAGAGAACCAGATATTTTTGAAAATGTTTAAAAAACAAGATCACTGAAAGTTGTAACGACTAATTGCAACAAATAATAGAGATAAAAATATGAGAGATAAGAGAATTCCAAGGATGCGCGTTCACAGTTATGGTTATACAAGTTCTAACTACAATACCCTAGCATAGTTTATACTTCGATAGAACGAGTCACACTGCGGTACAAGCGTAGATTACTAACACTAGGGTTGTCAATCCCAGATTCGTAACTCCTAAAAGCTCCTAAGACCCTTGAAAAGTCCTTACTCTCAATTAACAGTGTCGTTCTAAGGGAAGCTAATTGTAGTGTCTATTAAGTGGATCTAACTCGTCAACCTCCTCTCACGATTATGTAGCAAGTACTCCTAAATGCTCCTAAGACCCTTGAAACGTCCTTACTCTCAATTAACAGTGTCATTCTAAGGGAAGCTAATTGTAGTGTCTATTAAGTGGATCTAACTCGTCAACCTCCTCTCACGATTATGTAGCAAGTACTCCTAAATGCTCCTAAGACCCTTGAAAAGTCCTTACTCTCAATTAACAGTGTCGTTCTAAGGGAAGCTAATTGTAGTGTCTATTAAGTGGATTTAACTCGTCAACCTCCTCTCACGATTATGTAGCAAGTTATATTAAATCTTCATCGAATGTGTCACATAAGGATGAAGTATTACGGAACAACTTAAGGAAGAAATGTAGTAAAAACAAAACGGATATTAAATAGAAAAATGAATTGTATAACCAAAGTCGTTACTAACACATCCCTAGAATCCTATGAGTATAGTTACTCATGGTAGAATAAGCTAAAAACATGGAATAAAGGGAAAACAAAGTGAACATAAGAACTAAAATCAATAAAACCCAAAGGTAGAATCCTCGTAGCCTTGATCTTCGCTTGATTCCGTCTCCAACCTCTTGCACAGTGAAGAACTCTCTCAATTTTATGCTCTAGAATTATGAGGCAAAAACATGATAATAATGAAGAGGTTTGAGGGGGTATTTATAGGAGAAAAATCGAATCCTGTTGGAATAAGGAAAAAGGTAGCTGAATTTGGTAAAATCTGGAGAAAATAGGTCAATTCGTGCACCGCATTTTCGTAGCGAGCCGTTGCACCATGGCCAGCGGTCGCTGCTCGTTGTCCGTAGCTTCTTCCCTTTTGGATAGCGGTCGGTGCATGATGTTGTAGGGGTCGCTGCAAATTATTCTAGTGGCTTCGGAAGCTTCTTGAGCAGTCGCTACGCACTCTCAAGCGGTCGCTGGGCGTCTTCTGATTTTCAGCACAACTTTCATCGAAACGGACTGCTATAGGTGTAGCGGTCGCTACGCATGTTGAAGCGGACTGCTGGATGGCATAAATGCTCCATATTTCAAACTTTAACTTTTTCCTTTCTTTTTGGCTCAAATATGCACAAAATATGCAAAATATGGACATGAATTGCGATTTAGACATTAAAAATAGACTAAATAAAGGCCTTAAACTAGTGCAAAATCTTAGCGTATCAAGGAGACGATTTTTTCTGCTTCTCCTACTTTGTGTTGGAGTTCTGTCTTCTTTATTTAAGTCCTACTATTCTGTTAGCCCACATTGATTTCAGAATACAGTTTGGGAACTTCCCAGTTAAAAGATCATCACGTGGAGAAGTAGCAAGCCTTCTACGATTCTTTGGAGAATTAAGAAGGTATAATTTTGTCTCCGTAAAAAATATGTTTTAGGTTTTAATTAATATGTTTTAATTCAAGTTTGATTCATAATACACGTGATAATTGTGCGAATAGAATTTGTCTAAATAATCTGCTAAATAGATCTAATTCTCTTATTTATTTGTGCTTCCGCTCCCAACCCCTTCAAAGATAGAATTTTAATTCATATTTATATTAGATGCTTAATTAAATAATCAAGTTTCGTCTTTATGGTTACGTCAACTACTTGTGTGTTTATATGATTTATGAATTATGATGATCGATTGACATTTAATTGTTTGAGTTGTGATTTTATTTATTAAAATCTAGTTCAACATAAGCAATGCCTATGTACTTGTTGTATGCTATGGTTAATGTACTTTCAATGCCTTAAAAACTTGCATGCATTTCTAGTACATGTTTAATTATCATTTGAATGTGGATGCCTGCTGTGATAATTGAACTGTAACCACGAAATCCAAAATATAAAGCGATAATTAAAACATGTTTGTATATGAGCTCCATAAAATTGATCTAAGTACGAAATAGTGACCGGCCTGTCTATACGGGAGGAACATTACCAGTTTGTATGTTTAGATTTCTCTAAATAAAGGTTAATAAAATTGGTAAAATTATTTTTTAGTAATATCGCGATTGGTCTTTACCGGAGCAATATTGCTGCGAAATTATAAAGTATTTTATTTTAATAATGCTTGGAGAGAGCTATAGGAGGAATTTCTTGACCGGTTCGGCCTTTCTTTAGAGGAGTTCACGCATAAGTAAGGAATCCTACGAATCCTAATTCATAGGATTAGGTCGAGGCAATCTCGTATTTTTGTACGGTTCTCCCAAGATCTCACTTCACCATATTGATTATTCAAGATCCGCCCACCCAGATGAATAATCAATGACGTGAGAATAAAATGGATGATTCGTGGTCAAGAATGTTAGAGTTTGTATACTAGAAATCACCTTTCGAGAGATTGAATACTGTTAAAAATCTTATTTTATTTTCCAAGTAATAAAACAGATTATTTTTGTCATAGTGTTGTTATGTTTTATATTTAATGGGTGTTTATTACATGTTCAAATGTATAAGTAACTTAACAAAGTCTAAGTCTTTGTTTTAGTAGACCGGTTGTGGGCGACGTTCACTTTAAGGTAACACGGTCAGTTCTGAACAAAGAAAAAGAAGAATTTCACAACCTAGATAGGCTTAGACTACCTATCGTGAAAGGTTGCAATGTCAATCCGATTATTTCTAAGTCTTACTGAAATAAGATGACGTTGGTCTGGTATAGCATTGAATTAGATCTAACAGCGAGACATGTCTTTATGCTATCTACTGAAAGATGAGGTCATGTAAATTATTATTTCTTAATCAATGTACATTAGCATTGAGCATATAGTATTGATTATACACTACTTTGACTTACCAAATTGTGCGGATTTTTCGCAACCCAATAAGCCTGGTACATTGGGTAGTGGTGATTAATATCTAGCGGTGCTAGGATTGCTATTATGTTGAATCGTGAGCGAGGTGAGTCTCGTTTGATAACATACTCAAGAGGAGCTTGAAATAAGGTTTTATTATTCGGAACCAAGCTAGTTGGAGTTTGATTACTCTATGAATAATAAATAAGAATTTCTTGCTGAGTCCACTCTCGGAATTAATAAAATATTAATTAATTAAGTCCATAGCAGACAATGATTAATTAATGGATGTTTCTATCCTAAGCGTGGGAAATAAAGATCAAGCAATGGAAACCCAGATTACTTATAATTTCAGATTTGGATGGGGAGTGCAATATTTCTTCTGTAGTGGCTGTTTGTAATATTGCAATTAAAAGCTTATATTAAATTGGGGTTCAAATTAATTAGTAAAAATCAAATTGGAGGAGCTCATATCCAAAACATTCCATAGATCCCTGTGTGGACCCAATATGTGACTTAATATAAATTGGAGAATAAAGGAGACAGAAAAAATACACTTATTTTTCATTAAACTTTCGTCCCCCTCTCCTATACTGTGAGGGACGATTTTTCTTCTTCGTGGGAAAGGTTTTCCGTCTTCTTTATTTAAGCCCTAGTATATGTTGGGGTTTGGTGTTCCTTGCACAGCGGAAGACTTGTACAAAATAAATAAATCAGACACAGATCTATTTGACCGATTATGCGATTAATCAATTCACATGTTAAATAGATAATTGCATGCTAGAACACAAATAATTCATGCGTAAAGAAAATAAATCCTAAACATGAATTCTATGGTTTAGAGTTACCGATTTGATTCTCCAAAGAATCGACGATTGCTCGCGCCTTCTCCACGTGATGATCTTCAATACTAGACCACAGTTCTTCTGACTGGTTCCCGAACTGTATCTCGATATCAGGGTGGGCTGATCTTATCAAAATACTAGGACTCAAATAAAGAAGACAGAAAATTCCTCACGGAGAAGAGCTGAAGAATTTTCGAACTCCTCTACTAATTAGAGATGGGGGCGAAAATTTCCTCTACTAATAATTGTGTTTCTGTCTTTCCTTTATTCTCCTATTTATATTAAGTTCATATTGGGCCTAGTCAGGGATTCATGGAAGGTTTTGGATATGGGCTCCTCCAATTAGCTTTTTACTAATTAAATTGAACCCCAATTTAATATAAGCTTTTAATTGGAATATTACAAGCAGCCACTACAGAAGTAATATTGCATTCCCCATCCAAATCCAAAATTACAAGTAATCCGGGTTTCTGTTGTTTATATTATTTATTTCCCGCACTTAAGATATAAATGTCCATTAATTAATTAATGTCTGATATGGACTTAATTAATTAATATCCTATTAATTCCAATAGTGGACTTAGCAAGAAACATTTATTTATTATTCATAGAGTAATAAAACTCCAACTGGCCAGTTTCCCGAATAATAAACCCTTATTCGAGCTCCTCTCGAGGACATTATCAAACGAGACTCACCTCGTGCACGATTCAAGATAATAGCAATCCTAGCACCGCTAGATGTTAATCACCACTACCCAATATATCAGGATTATTGGGTTGCGAAAAACCCGCACAATTTGATAAGTCAAAGTAGTGCATAATCAATACCGTATGCTCAATGCTAAGGTATGTAGATTAAGAAATAGTTATTTATCAAGACCTAGTCTTTCATTAGATAGCATAAAGACACGTCTCGCTGTTAGATCCATTCAGTGCTATACCACACCAACGTCATCTTATTTTAGTAAGGCTTAGAAATAATCGGACTGATATTGCAACATTTCATGATAGGTAGTCTAAGCCTATCTGGGTTGTGAAATTCTTCTTTTTCTTTTGCAAAGCATTTGCATAGAACCGCCTGTGTTACCTTAAAGTGGACGACGCCCACAACCAGTCTACTAAGCAAAAGACTTAGACTTTGTTTGCTTCTTATACATTTAAATGTTTATAAAACATCTTATAAATGCACAAGCAAACACAATGTAATAATATACTGATTCTATTCGTGCGTAACTGCTCGAATAATACTGAATCGGGTTAAAAGTGGATTATAGAGTTTTACGTATATAAGCAAGATTCTATTCGAGCGAAACTTGCTCGAAACATGCTTTTGAGTATATCAAACCTAACAATCTCCCACTTATACACAAAACATGCTTTCGATTATACCCACTGCCAAAAACTCTCCTACTTATACACAAAGCAGGTCTTGGTACTAGATATATCGAACCACCAATCATTTCACATCATGTTTGAACATGTTGCCACAAATGCATTTTATGTGAAAAGTCTTCTTGGTTATTCTCTGATCATATCTTATCCACCATAATGTCTTTGCTGCGTACTTGATCTTTAATTAATTTCATCTCTCTATGTGATTGCTTAACTTTATTAGCTCATGTGTCCCTTGAGTTTGCCTTCACTAGAGTAATCACAACCAAATGTAATACTCATAGGCATACTCAAACTTACGATTAAAGCTATTAGGAAGATACTCCTAACACATGCTCAGAGGATGACTGAAAAGGCTGCAGGTTTTTCCTCGGTCAACGTATGTAATTGGGAGTGTATCCAACGGATCAGGAAGAGATTCCCGACCCAGCTGAGTCGTTGGTACGACAACCGGGACCTGGTTTCAAACAAGTTTCCTCAACCCACTTCTACTGATTAGTATAATGGAGGTAAGGGTCGAATCCCACAAGGATGGACACGTTCGGATAACTGCGGTGACTTTCCTGGGTGTTTTTGGTTAGCTACCACGCTTGGGTTGAGATTTTACCTAGGCAAGAAATAAAGGTGGTACTCTGCTGACTAGTAGGCGTGAAAATAACAGGCATGTGGTGATGTTCGTGAAAGTAGGGTACAAGTTGTCTCAGAGGTATATGAAAAGTAGACAGTTACTAAAAGAGGAAATTTAGACAACAAGGGTATATCTGGTGGCTGGTTGGCTCTCTGACAGGTCTGGACAGTACAACTGAAAAGTAGGGAACAAAAGCAAAAGTAACATAAAAGTAAAGTGGTCCAAACTAAAGTTGATTTTGACATTTTCTTCTTCACCAAGTATTAACAGAAATCATATGAACACAAACGCCATAACTAAACTCAGATTCATAACTTCAAACTCAAGATCCATTGATTAAAATGCTCAAACTTAAAATGAACGGTGAAACTGTAGTTTTACTTCTACTGACTGACATGCAAGGTGGTGATCACAGCGCAAAACAGAAAACTCATGCACGAAAATGAGAATGGAAACATGACTTACAACTTCAGATCAACAATTCCAGATAAGAAAACACTTAGAAATTAAAGGCAACGACTAGATCTAACTTTTCTAGGCAAAATGAAGCAAACTCAAACCAAAGAGACATTTGGAATAGAAATTTCATAGCTAAAATGTTTGGATCTTCACCAAGTACTTCAAAAGGCAACAAAGATGAATGTTTTCACTGATCCAACGAAGAAAGCGAATAAAGATTAAACTAGAAAGAAAAATAACGATTGTTTTGCCACTCCGGGCGGTGATACTGCTATACTACTGCGACAAACTTGCTGGAATGGTAGATTGATGACTTCTCCGGCAGACTCTTGGACGTCAAGTGACCATAGCTGTGGCGAGGAACGAGAGATTGGATAATGCTGAAGGACTGATCTTCTAGAGAGAATTCTACTAAGTGTGTATGAGAACCGAGAACTTGGAACTCCCAACCGAACTCCCTTTTCTCTCTCCAAGTGCCTTCTTTTATAGGGAGGCTTGCCCTTGCTTTTAGGGTAGACTTCCTTCATGATTTGACTTTTCTGCACTTGTTAATGATCATCCCAGCTATCCTTCTTCTCCATCTCGAGCCTTTTCTCTGGCATGCATCCTGGTCAGTATTGCACCCTTCTAGCGCTCTTTTCACTTGCGTCACCTGAATCGTCTCCTACTGACTTGGATCCCTTAATCCTGCACACTTGAGCAACTGTTTTGCAGATAATACATGCATTTCACGACATACTGACCAGTAACCAAGGCTTAGAATACGACTTACCAAACTGCTCACACTTACCATATGCTTGTCCTCAAGCGTGAAGACAAACAAAAAGAAATAAGTCGAATTCGAGCCTGGTTACTCCCCCTGACCGACTCTACCTAATTGGACTCAAGACTGTGACGCAAAGGAAAAGAAAACAAACAACGACACAAACACATAACACATATAGTTAACTTAAACACATAGAACATGCTATATTTTCAACCACCCCTCCCCTCGAGATCAGGTGCAATCCGGCCTTAGGCAACCTTGGACTTCCGCCGCCCCCCTTTTCCTCCCCAGTCAGTATATTTGCTTGTCAGGATCACCCAATCCTAGGCCAAACAATGGGTTCACTCAGTCACTCATTCCTCACAGGGGATGTTAGGACTGTTTTCTCTCAATGCTAAACCACAGATATTTCGGACTCAGATCTCACGTGCAGCTCCTGAAGGTCTTTAAGGCTTGTAACGGGGCTATTGATTTGTAATGTTTGGGGTAGTTGTTCCTAAGGCTCTAAGGTTCAAAAACTAACTACTTATTTGATGAGGGAGAACTGTGTGTATTCGGGCCTCTGGCTAGGGCTTCTTCTTCGGCTGGACAATTTCTGACATTGGCTTTCAACTGGTCAGTAGCTTCCTTGTGGCTTCGCCACCCTTATTCTTTCTTCCTCCTTTCTCTTTTTGTGGTCAAGTATTTGTTTTTGTTTTTTTTTTGGATCTGGAATTTTTTTTTTCAGATTGATTTTCTCCTTCTTTCTTTGCTTTGCTTTTCTTCAGCTGGTTTCTTTTGTATGTCCTCCTGGGTAGTTGCCTCCTTGCCTTATGCCTTGCGCACACACACAGACACACATTTATAACAAACACATACTATATCTAAAAACTTCTCACACTTAGACTATGCAATAGGCTAAGTGGGAGAGCTTCAGATATATACATAGATTTACAAAACAGAGCAGAATATTTACAAAACATGATATATAAACATATAAACTCCTCACACTTAGACTACGCAGTAGGCTAAGTGTGAGGTAACATGCTTATGACAGAACACAAAAAAAAAACATAACAAAACACATGCACCGAAGTAGCAAACCCTTTACTTCTCACACTTATACTATTGAATAGGCTAAGTGTTATGAATGGGTTTGCTCACATTTAATACACATAATTCTACCTATTTAACAAAAGTAAGAAAACAGTAATAAAAGAAAACTAAAAATTAAAAAGAAAACTAACTGGTCAGTTTGGGGGGGGGGGGGTCGATCAGACGTTCCTCCTGCTCCTCCTTGGCGTAGGGGTCTGTGCAGGTGGTTCCTTTGGTTCTTCTTCAGTGGATTCCGGTTGGTTGTCATCTGCCTCCTCTTGTTCATCACCTTCTTTTTCCTCACGTCCGGTGGTTTCCTCGTTCTGTCCTCCATGTCCACTTGTTCCAGCTCAGTGCTTTCCTTTCCTCTCGCCAATTCCTTTAGGATGCTCTCCATCAGGGTTGTCAGCTTTGCCATCTCTGCCCGTGATTGTCTATTCTCCTCCGCTAGCTCAGTGACTGCCCTCTCCAGATTTTCTTGCCTCAGCCTTTGCGCTTGGTCGATCTGCCCAGCTTGCCCCTCTTGGACCTGTTGTGCCCTTCCACCAGGAGCTTCTCCCATCGGGTAGAATTGGGGCACTCCTTCTCTGTAGTATACCAAGTTGGTTCGGACGAAGAAGGGCATATCGAACAGGCCAGGAGCGTCGACCATGTACATCGGAGATAGGTCTTCTGCTTCTGTTATGATTATGTTGTTGCACACGAAGGCTCCTAGTATGTGGCAGAGGGACAAGTTCCTAGCTGGGTGGGTGGCTATCAGGTGGCATTGGTAGGCTGTCCAAAATCCCAAATGCAGCCTCTTACCGCAATTAGCGTATCATACCATGTACAATTCAATGATGGACGTTCTGGCAGCTGAATTACTCTGTCCAGCATCAGGGTGGGTTAACTCCTCCCAGGCTTCTTGGGGCTCAAAGTCTATGTGTCTCCTCGGTACCCCCCTCTCTCGGCTTCTCCATTATGGTCTTATAGCCTCCTCCAGGCTACACATTCCCAGTCGCACGGTCCACTCGATCAGACTCATGGACAGCTCTCAACCGAATATCCTGAAGGAAATTGACACCTCGTCTAGGTCCGTTGTGGCTTGGAACCTAAACGTGGTGAAGAACTCCTTCGCTAATCTCACAGATATCTCCGGGTCCCTATTCTCTAACAGCCACTCAAAACCCAATGCTTTCATACTGGCCAGGAAGGAATCACGAATAGATAACTCATTCAAAGAGGGTATGTGGAGTACCTTTCCGCATTTGACCTGCTTGCTGCTATCTTCCTTGTCGTCAAATGCGTCCTGAAGCTTTTTGGTGTTGTAGTGCTTCATGTCCTCCATAAGCTCATCAGTGAGCTCTACCCTCCACCGTCGGTACACGATCCTCTTTATTGGAGGGTGGACTAGTTCTTGGTGGTTGTCGGGGAGCTGTTGCTCATGGTACTATTCCCCCTGTAGAGAGATATCACTCTTTGAGTCAGACTCTTCACTGGACGTGTAGTCGCTGTCACTTAACCTCTTTCTTTCTTCTTGCTCTCTGATCACTATGCTGGCATTGGCAGCGTGCTGTTTCTTTACGGCTTGTTTCTTCTTGGTAGGGGCTTTCCCTTTTCTCTTTCTTTCTTGGATGTACTTGGCTTCTTCGATTTCCATTTCCTCTGCTTCTTCGTCTGCTTGTGTTGAAACGTCCTCCTGGGTGGTAGGCTCGGTCACTACACGGGTACTAGTATCACTTCTTGTCGCCTCTTCCCGACCTACTGACTCTGATGCGAGGTCCAGACCCTCAGCCACCTTGTCAGCATTCTCCTTCTGGTCAGTCGGCGTTGATGATATTGTCACTGTTGCCATTTGGGTGTCCTTCTGGCTAGCTTTCGAGGGCTCCTCCCCAGGTTTTGTAGGAGTAGTCTTCTCGTCTTCGCTAGAGAACTCCACTGCATCTGCTGCTGTGTTTGCTCCTGCCTTGTTGGACTTACACTTTCCTAAGCATCTCTGTGACACTCTTTGGGGTTTCTGCCTTTCTTCCTTGGGGTCGTTCTTCAACTAGCCTCCTCTTTACTGGCTTTGGTTTAGTTACCACTGAGGCTTCCTCTTGATGTGTTTCTGGTTCTTGCCTCTCCTCCTCCACGGATTGGTGGACTACCCCCTCCGACTAATCTGCTTCCATGGCTGTTTCCCCCCTTCCTACTGCCTGGGACCAGTACCTCAGCCACCCCTTCAGGGTTTACCACGATCCTATCTCCCTTGCTCAAAACCGCTTGGAACTCATCATCCGTCATTAACCCTTGCTTCTTGGCCATTTCGTTCAGGTCTATCTCCTCCTTCTCTGCTTCATCGGCTGTGGCTTCAGTGGCCATTATCTCCTCTGCTTCGTCCTTCTCGCCCTTGCTTGCTCCCCGTCAGCTCTCCTTTTCCTCTGTTTCTCCCCAGTTGGGATCTTGATAGGCGGAAAGAGGGCTAACGTCGAGCGGCTCTGTTTGTTGGTGTATGGGAGAAAGGTGAGAGGGTTCTGATTGTGCAGTTACTGTTGGGGAGGTCTTTCGGATGTCGGATTTGAGGTTTTTGAGGTGGTGGTGGGTGGGTTTACTGTGGTTGCAGTTGGGGTAGGGTTTGGTGTCACCGGCATTCCTCCGGTCAGGCTAAATCCGGCCAGGGTCGCTGTCCAATCTTTGTTCGGGTCTTGTTGCCTTAGATACGCTGCCAGTGCGTCTAAAGGAACCATTGCCGGAATTTGTGTCGTCGGCGTTGGCTGTGATCGTTGCGGACTCGGCGGCCGCGATTCGGTTGTTGCTCAGACTACTGGGGGGTCTTCGTCGGCGGTAGATGCTGGGTGATCGGTTGCTTTTTTCTTCGCCATGGTCTGTATCGGCGGTGGTTCTCTTTTTCAGTTATTGTTTCACGGTGGTTTTTGGATTTGGGTGGTAGTTTTCAGAGTGGGGTGGTGGTTGTGGGAGAGAGAATGCAGGTAAGGGTTTGTAAAGTGAAGGGGAGTAGGCGGTGGGGTATTTTATAGTGGGGTGGGCAGTTGAGGGTTTTGACCGGTTGTAGGCGGTTTCCAAGTTGCGACGCTTCGGGTGGGAGGCGGTTGAGCATTCTCGTAGCTGATTGGACGTCTCCTGTCACATCTCTGCTCCACGCGCCCTCCCAGTCTCTGCGAGTGTCTGCAAAGCTGCATCACGCACCAAAATTCAAATTTCACTCTATACCTCCCTCTCAATTAGCTAAAAATAGAAATAAAGCAAATAAATGGCTCTTAAATATAATTCAGAGTTTCACCCAAGTGGTATCCTCGTGGTCAGTACGGACTCCAAATTAATATTCAAGATCCTAAAATCTTTTTGGTATTTTTTTCTACTGAACGTAAGTTAAATTACTAAATATTCACAATATTTACATCATTACTAAGGGTATTTGAAGTTTTACCTAGTCAATAAGTACGAATCATATTACGTTGACCAGGTGGAACTCCAAAACCCCTTTTCTACTGGTCAATTAGACGCTATTAAAGTGTAGTGGAATTTCTTCCACTACACACATCTCTTCATTTTCCCTATATATTTTTAATATATGCCCGTTAATGACAAAAGGTTCAGAGTTAGGGATACTCCCTGAAATCTCGACAGCTCCATTGGCACGTAGTGCTGTGATAATGTAAGGTCCTGCCCATTTTTACTTGAGTTTCCCCGGCATTAGCTTCAATCTCGACTAGAAGAGTAGTACTTTCTGACCAACTTGGAGATTCTTGGTTCTCAGATTTTTGTCGTGCCACATCTTTGTTTTCCCTTTGTACCACATGGCTGAATCAAACGACTCCAATCTGAGCTCCTCCAGCTCTTGTAGTTGCAGCTTCCTTTCCTCTTCACAGGCCTTAGCATCCACGTTAACTTGCTGAACTCCCAGTACGCTCGGTGCTCAATTCCTACTGGCAGGTGGCACATCTTCCCAAAGACGATGCGATATGGGGACATCTCGATAGGAGTTTTGTAGGCTGTCCGATATGCCCACAGAGCATCCTCTAACCTTGTGCTCCAATCTTTTCTGGAGGGGTTGACAGTCTTCTCTAAGATGCTCTTTATTTCCCTGTTTGAGATCTCCGCTTTCCCGTTGGCTTGAGGGTGGTAAGGACTAGATAGGCGATGATGAACCCCGTACTTCTTCATCAATGCTTCGACCGTTCGGTTGCAGAAGTGAGTCCCTTGATCGGAGATGATTGCCCTTGGTATCCCAAATCGGCTAAATATATGACTCTTGAGGAACTTGGTGACTTCTTTAGATTCACAAGTGCTCGTGGCTTTGGCTTCTATCCACTTTGATACATAGTCAACTGCCACCAGGATGTAGGAGTTCCCATAAGATGAGGGAAAACGACCTATGAAGTCCATACCCCAGATGTCGAACACCTCACAAACAATTACTGGAACTTGGGGCATTTCGTCCCTTGCGGATATCCCACCGGTCAGTTGGCAACGGTCACAGCCTTTGCAGAACTCGTATGCATCTCTGTTCAGGGTCGTCCAGTAGAATCCACTATCCAGCACCTTTCTGGCAGTCTTCCTTGGCCCGAAACGTCCTCCACATGCCAAGGAGTGGCAGTGCGTTAGTACATCCCGTTGCTCCCAGTCAGGAACACATCTCCTTATGACCTGGTCGGTTCCTGCCTTCCACAAGTATAGGTCGTCCCAGAAATAATACTTTGCTTCGCTCTTGATCTTCATCCTCTGAGCCTTTGTCACGTTTGGCACCATTGGTAACTCTCCCGTCACTAGGTCGTTGGCCAAGTGTGCATACCAGGGTTCCTGTCCTGCTTTCTCCTTGCCCTTGGTTGTTGCGTCCTGCCCAGTAAGTCTCATTACTTCTTCCCAATCGATCTTCCTTGCGGAGAAAATCACTTCACACAAATGCTCTTCCGGGAATCGATCTCTCACATCCTCACTGTTCCCTTCTTGTATTATTCTGCTCAAGTGGTCCGTTACTTTGTTTTCAACCCCCTTTTTGTCTTCTACTTCCCAATCAAATTCTTGTAAAAGCAGCACCCATCTAATCAGTCAGGGTTTTGACTTCTTCTTCGCAATGAGATACTTAATGGTCGCATGATCAGTATAGACGATAACTCTGGATCCCAGTAGGTACTGCCTGAACTTTTCGAATGAATAGACAACCGCCAACATCTCCTTCTCGGTGATGTCATAATTCCGTTGGGCTTGATTCAAGGTCTTAGATGCATAGAATATCACGTACCTTTTCCCATCGATCTTCTGACCTAGTACGGCCCCCACTGCTTAGTCACTAGCATCGCACATCACCTCGAAGGGGTGATCCCAGTTAGGAGCTTGAATAATCGGTGCAGAAATCAATTTTTCCTTAAGGAGGTTGAAAGCAGCCTTGCAATGCTCGTCGAAAATGAACTCCACCTCGTTCTGGAGAAGTTTGGTAAGGGGTTGCGAAATCCTTGATAAATCTTCGATAAAATCCAGCATGGCCCAGAAAACCTCTTATTCCTTTCTGATCAGTAGGGAAGGGTAGTTTGGATATGACATCCACCTTAGATTGATCCACTTGGATTCCCTTTTCTGACACCACGTGTCCTAAGACAATTCCTTTTGTAACCATAAAGTGGCATTTCTCAAAATTTAAAACCAGACTCTTTGCTTGGCACCTTTCTAGCACCACATCCAAATGTTGCAAGCACGAGTCGAAAGAGTCTCCGTAGACAGTGAAATCATCCATAAAGATCTCTATACAATCTTCAATCAAATCCGAGAATATGCTCATCATGCACCGTTGGAAAGTACCGGGGGCGTTGCATAAGCCAAATGGCATACGCCTATACGCATAGGTTCCAAACGGACAGGTGAACGTGGTCTTATCCTGGTCATCCAAGTTCACGTAGATTTGAAAGTAACCACTGTACCCATCCAAAAAGTAGAAGTACTTCCTCCCAGCCAGTCGCTCCAACATTTGATCGATGAATGGCAGGGGGAAATGGTCCTTCCTGGTTGCAGTGTTCAGCTTTCGGTAATCTATACACATTCGCCATCCAGTGACTAGTCTGGTGGGCACTAGCTCATTCCTCTCATTCTTAACCACCTGGATCCCTGATTTCTTGGGGACATATGGATTGGGCTAACCCATTCACTATCGGGTACCGAGTATATAATGCCCAGTGAGAGCAACTTCAAGATTTCCTTCAGTATCTCTTCTCGCATGTTTGGGTTCACCTTTCATTGAGAGTCCCTATGCGCCTTGGCTCCATCCTCTAGCCTAATGTGGTGCATGCAGACGTCCGGACTTATACCTACCAGGTCCGTAAGGCTCCATCCAATCGCCTTCTTGTTTTTGCTCAGCACAGTTAGTAGTCTTGCCTCTTGCTCTTCAGTCAACCCGCTGTTGATGATTACAGGGAATGAGTCTTCCTCCCCTAGGTAGGCATACTTAAGATTTGCTGGCAACTTTTTCAACTCCACTTGTGGGGGTAGTGTGTCTGTAGGTAGAGGGTTCTTCTTTGAATCCTCCTCTTGTTCCTGTTCAGCATCTGATTTTTCCTCCATACTGGCCGGTACCACGGCCCCTACGGATCCTGCTAGTTCTGACTTCTGACAGAATTCCGTAATTGCTTCTTCGATCTCTTGGTCAGTCAACCCTCGGCTACTGATCAGATCACACCATGCGGCTGCTTCCACATCAGCCTGGGCATACACATCCAAGGCTTGGAGCTTTTCCTGCAATAATTCGGTCTCAAGAAATTCTTGGACTAGGGGGTCAATTACATCAACATAACATAGATTTTCAGAATCTATTGGTCTTTTCATGGTTTCATTAATGTCAAAGACAAATTTCTCACCATTAAAAATGGTCTTAGCCGTTCTTAAAAATGGTCTTCCTAACAATATCCCGCTAGACTCCCTAGCTTCTGGTTCACTCATTTTAATTACATAAAAATCAGCGGGATAAGTAAAGTCTCGTATCCTGACCAACACATTTTCTAACACACCCTCCGGATTTATACATGACCTATCAGCCAGTTGGATCAACACTCTAGTGTTTGACAATTTTACCCCCTTCAGCCGATTATAAATGGATAACGGCATAACATTGATGGATGCTCCTAGATCACACATTGCATGCTCGATTTTTACATCTCCAATTGTTATGGGTAAAGTAAACATACCTGGGTCGGCTCTCTTGGGTGGTAATTTCTCTTGTACAATAGCTGACGCTATCCCTTCCACCATGATTTTTCCATCCTCCCTGGCCTTCCCGGCTATGAACTCCTTTATAAACTTCCCCAGAGGGGGCAGTCTCATGGCTTGGAGGAATGGTATGGTGACATCCAGCTTCCCAAAAATCGACATGAAATCCACAGGATTTTCTTTCTTCCTCTTCGTAACAAACCGATATGGAAACGATTTTTCTCCTTTAGCCTCTTCAGTTAGTCTTTGTGGATTTTCCCTTGGTGCCTCCTGGGTTTGAGGTCTCGATGTGGGTACTGCTCCCTCAGGTTGCTCGTTTCCAGGTTGTGTTTCTCCCTCCTTTCCTTCCGCAGTAGGCTTCTCGTTTAGAAAAAACGAATCCTCCATCTGAGGCAGAGGCCTCTTGAGCTCTTCCGCTAAGATGGTGTCGCTCAGCACCTTTGCTCCACTAGAGGCCCCAATAGGGTTCTTGAGTTGAGGTCCATTGTAGGTTGTTCCGGACCGCAGTGTAATCTTACTCATATTTGCCTTTTCAGGTACATGGACTGTAGATGGGAGTTTGCCTGAGTTCCCTTTCATTTCGCCCACCGAGTTAGCGAGCTGGGCCAACTGTCTGTTCATCATATCCATATTTGCCCTATGCTCCTTCTGGGCGTTTTGCATCCCTTGCATTGTTTCATTACTGGACTGCAAGTCGCTTTCGATGCTTTGCTGCGAAGCAAGCATCTCTCCCATCATGTCCCCCATAGACCTCCTCGACCTGTTTGGGTGATGGAATTGGTTTAAGCCCTGGTGCTGGTTATACTGGGGTGGGTGGTTTGACTGGTAGCCCGAGAAATTTTGTTGGTTTTGGTTCTGTGGGTACTGGTTATACTGGGCAGGAGGGTTGTACTGATTTTGGTTTTGGTTGTGGCTGTTATGTTGAGACCCCGAGTTAAATTGGTTCTGGTTTTGGTTCTGGTTGTTTCGCTGATGGTGGTACATAGGCAGGGTTCGGGTTCTGGTTTTGAGGGTTTTGGTTATGAGGATGCTGGTTTCTTCCTACCCAGTTAGACTGGTAGTCAGGATTCGTTGGGCCACAGTTGGAATTTTGGTTCGGGTGGGGGTTGGGTTGGTTTTGAGCCTGATTTTGGTTCTGATTCTGATTTCCATCTCCCCATTGGAAGTTTTGGTGGTCCCTCCATGGTGCATCCCTCTGCCTTCCCGGAATCCAATTGCCGTTGGAATTGTAGTATCCTGCGGGCATTTGCTTGCTCCACATCTGGCGTGTTGTCCGGCTGATCATATGGTAGTTCTGGGGCCTCTTTGCCTCCAGTCGGAGAAGGTGGTGGAGTGTTCTGCTTGATTGCAGTCAGCAACTCTTTCTTTAATTCCTTCATCTTCAAATCCATCCGTTCCTCCTGGTCAGTAGCCGAAGCACTTGCTACCCTTTCTTTGTTGTACCCATCCCTTGCGTTGTCGTACGTCTTCTTCGCATTCAACAGCTTACGTAACACCTTTTTTGGCTTCACTGACTCTCAACTGGGTGTAGTCGCCTCCTGATGATGAATTCGCCAGATCCTTTGTTTCCTTGTTCATCCCCTCATAGAAGGTGTGGTGCACCTCTATCTCCTTCATGCGATGGTTGGGGCATGATTCCAGAAGACTCATGTAGTTCTCCCAGTACTCGCTCAGGGTTTCATAGTATTCTTACCTTATGCACGATATTTTCCTCTTCAATGCACTTGTCTTTGAAGACGGGAAGAACTCAGCTAGGAAAACTGACTCGAAATCGGCCCATGTATTGATGGAGTCGGCTGGCAGGCGCATGAACCAGGTGTTGGCCTCTCCCTTTAGGACAAAAGGTAGGGCTTTCAATCTGTAATCATCCTCGCTTGCTCCTGCTGGCCGCCTCTGCGCCTTACAGATTTTGCAGAACTCATTTAAGAATTCGTAGGGTCCCTCGTAACTCTTCCCACAGTACGTCGGTAGGATTGCAATAACGTGGGGTTTCACATCACAGGCGGTCTGGCCTGGAGTGACCACTATGGCTTGTGGGTGATCTCCGTCAGCATGTGCAGTAAGTGTTGCAAGCTCGGGATCGTCCTCACCTTGGTCAGCCATTCTCACTAGTGTTCTTACTGGTTGGGGTGGAAGCTCCGGGAGTTGGTACTCTAGATCTTCTTTCTCCTCGTCGCTGCTCGTGCCTAGGTCAGACAGTGCTGTCGACAGGCCAGAACGAGTGGTAACGAGTATTGTTCCTCGGGGAAGTATCCTTGGTCTCCACTGACCAGAAGCTGAGCCACTTCTCATAAACTGAAAACAAAAAGAAAAGGAAAATTATAAACAGTATGTACACCAAAAAGATCACACACAATAACAAGTATGAACGCCATCCATCCCCGGCAACGGCGCCATTTTGAAAAGGCTGCAGGTTTTCCCTCGGTCAACGTATGTAATTGGGAGTGTATCCAACTGATCAGGAAGATATTCCCGACCTAGCTGAGTCGTTGGTACGACAACCGGGACCTGGTTTTAAACAAGTTTCCTCAACCCACTTCTACTTATTAGTATAATGGAGGTAAGGGTCGAATCCCACAAGGATGGACACATTCGGATAACTGCGGTGACTTTCCTGGGTGTTTTTGGTTAGCTACCACGCTTGGGTTGAGATTTTACCTAGGCAAGAAATAAAGGTGGTACTCTGCTGACTAGTAGGCGTGAAAATAACAGACATGTGGTGCTGTTCGTGAAAGTAGGGTACAAGGTGTCTTAGAGGTATATGAAAAGTAGACAGTTATTAAAAGAGGAAATTTAGACAACAAGGGTATATCTGGTGGCTGGTTGGTTCTTTTACAGGTCTGGACTGTACAACTGAAAAGTAGGGAACAAAAGCAAAAGTAACTTAAAAGTAAAGTGGTCCAAACTAAAGTTGATTTTGACGTTTTCTTCTTCACCAAGTATTAACAGAAATCATATGAACACAAACACCATAACTAACTCAGATTCATAACTTCAAACTCAAGATCCATTGATTAAAATGCTCAAACTTAAAATGAACGGTGAAACTGTAGTTTTACTTCTACTGACTAACATGCAAGGTGGTGATCACAGCGCAAAACAGAAAACTCATGCACGAAAATGAGAATGGAAACATGACTTACAACTTCAGATCAACAATTCCAGATAAGAAAACACTTGGAAATTAAAGGCAACGACTAGATCTAACTTTCCTAGGCAAAATGAAGCAAACTCAAACCAAAGAGACATTTGGAATAGAAATTTCATAGCTAAAATGTTTGGATCTTCACCAAGTACTTCAAAAGGCAACAAAGATGAATGTTTTCACTGATCCAACGAAGAAAGCGAATAAAGATTAAACTAGAAAGAAAAATAACGATTGTTTTGCCACTCCGGGCGGTGATACTGCTATACTACTGCGACAAACTTGCTGGAATGGTAGATTGATGACTTCTCCGGCAGACTCTTGGACGTCAAGTGACCATAGCTGTGGCGAGGAACGAGAGATTGGATAATGCTGAAGGACTGATCTTCTAGAGAGAATTCTACTAAGTGTGTATGAGAACCGAGAACTTGGAACTCCCAACCGAACTCCCTTTTCTCTCTCCAAGTGCCTTCTTTTATAGGGAGGCTTGCCCTTGCTTTTAGGGTAGACTTCCTTCACGATTTGACTTTTCTGCACTTGTTAATGATCATCCCAGCTATCCTTCTTCTCCATCTCGAGCCTTTTCTCTGGCATGCATCCTGGTCAGTATTGCACCCTTCTAGCGCTCTTTTCACTTGCGTCACCTGAATCGTCTCCTACTGACTTGGATCCCTTAATCTTGCACACTTGAGCAACTGTTTTGCAGATAATACATGCTTCACGACATACTGACCAGTAACCAAGGCTTAGAATACGACTTATCAATGACTTACTCGATTACTGATTAGTCATAAAACTAAGTCAGTGTAACCCCAAGGACATTACATGAATGACTGGTAAACTAGAATATAGCAATTAGTCTTTTTCAAGCACTATGGTATACTTTTTACCTCAATCAAAGTCCTTTGCCATGGTTAATATGATATACGCTTGTCATGCATAAGCACAACTAATATCAAGCTTAGTACACATTATAGCATACATGAGACAACTATCTCCAAAACTAGTCTCATAATTCTTGATCTCACTAAGCGTCAAACGACACTTGACTAGAGACAAGACAATTCCATCTTGAAAGGTATAAACCTTTTCATGGAATTTCTAATGCTAAAATGTTCCAAGCAATGTGTAGATATAGGATTCCTAAGAGAATCTCAACATTCTTTCTAGCAATCTTAAAAGGACGTAGATGCTAAGAATGTAATTAGTTTCTCTTAAATTCTTTATCTTAAACTGGGCAGACAACCAGTTTCCTACGCCAGATGTCAATCTTAGTTGTTTGCAACTTTTGTAGATTTCATCATCGTAGAGTACCAATAATACCATATGTAATGCACTTTGAACTTCCTTGTGCTTACAAACACTGTTAAGGACACAAGTCAAATTCCAAATATTTGACAATTTGATTAAACACATATACTCTAATTTAGATGATTGCCTTAGACCATGAAGGTCTATATAAGCTTCCAATCATGCGTTTCTTGCCCTTAATTACATATCCATTAGAATGTTCTAGTAGATGATTTCCTCAAGACTTCTATTTATAGAAGGCTGTCTTGACAATAATAATACATACATTCTAATTTATGTAAGTTCTAATAGACAATATGATCGATTAAACCCTGGCACGACGATAGTGAGAAGATAATTCTCTTTGAGCATAACCCATTGTCATTGTCTAGCCATTTGAGATCCACATTTACACTTGCAAAGATACTTGCTCCCACTGACTGACACAACCTGTAGGTAGTATTACAAGTCTTGTAAAATATGTTGTCTATCATAGATTGTAATATGGAATCTATCACCTTTTCAAAGATGATTATCCAAATTAACCAATACTACATTGTAGTTAAAGGGATTATATTCAAGTTAATATAAGACTGAGTCTTACGACATTCTTAGACCCATGAACTTGTTGTGTTCCAGCGGAACGCCCCCACAACGACATGGTTCTTACAATCTTAGATACTGAAGTTGATTTTATTAGTGCAAAAGTTTCTAATGGTATGACTTCTTGGTAATGTGGAAAATCTGGTATCTCTCTCTTTATTTTGAGAGTTATCACGTTGTTATGCTTATAGTTCATCTCATGATCTTCATACAAGAATTATATCTTTGAAGATTACAAAACTTATAACCTTACATCATTTGGGACAAACCTTAAAACATGCCTTAGTACACAACTCCAATTTCTTGGACACTTTTCCAACACGTGTTGGACAACATTACACCTTGAGATGTGCTAGACTAGAGACACTCTAGTCGACAACTCGTGTTTTGTAAAAGATACTGATGTTGGTAGTTTCTTTAATGTTTATCCCATCAATGATAAGATTTTAATGAGTACAACTCATCACATAATCAAACTTGTCTTAGAAAGACTTCGATTCCTTCTTACATAACTATCCCATTCATTAGATGAATGCTTGGATTCGTTAATGGAGATTACACTCCCACTACTGATCATAACCCTTTGCTCGTCTCCTTATGGTGTAAACCATTGAGACTTGCTAGTCTTTCTATGTTGCACTTCTATAAGTATTCTGAATCTCTTGAAAAATCAAATGATTCTAACTCATAGTGCATCAAACAGACTTTCTCAACTCTCAAGCTATTTAACGAAATGTTAAAATCTTGATAGTCTAGATTAGTTCGAACAATTGCTAAGTATTTTCTTGGCCTTAAACTAAGAGCCATAAATACTTTATCATTCAGTGATTAAGAAGTTGATGTGTTGTTGAATACTCAACCTTGTCGCACTTATATTATTTTAATACTGTGATGCCTTAAGCATCAACCATAAAACAATAGTTGAGCATTAATAGCTCCCACTGCAACAAAAACCTAACTGGATCAAGATCTCTTACTTAGAAGTTGCATTGTCATGTAAGTCATTGTCCTTCTATAAAATAGGTCAATCCAACTCACAGAGCATCTTTTCTCGCTTTAAACAAACTTTGATGACAATTCAGGCTGTCCCATTTCCATATCTAGTCTTTTGGTCAAATGAACTAGGACTTAAGAAAAATGCAGCCTTTATGAATTCGTCATCTATCATGTTACTTTCCTCTAACAGTAATATAACGACTATTAGTCTGAAGATTTTCTACTTTTCAGTTAAACCTTCTTATAGTTAGTCATTTCTTATTACTTTAGGCGATGACTTGTGTGTCAGAAACTATTTGAGTGATCAAAAGATCCTCAAAACATTCTGTCACTCTAGGATATTCCAATCGAATCATCTTGACAGATTCTATTGATATCCATCTTTCATCGTCATTAACCAAGACATGTCGTGCTACCTAAAGGAAAATAGTTTGACCTTGTTCCTCAAAGAACTTGTCAGGTACATGCATAATGCATTCTCGAACATTTTTCGTGGAATTATGTCGAGGAATTGGAGGACATGAATCATTGAGTATAAACTCCAAGCTTTCAGCGATGAGATTCATATCCATTTTTGTTTCCAGTCTACATAATTTAGGCATTCGAGTTTACTTTCTTTAAGGATCGCAAACAAATATTGAATGACATAATGAAGATTTGGCAAATAAACTTATTATCACATACTTATGCCCAATACATAATCGCAAATAACCACAAGCTCTCAGTCAGTGTGGTTTGAGAATTTCTCTCACTAGAATTTTTCTCTCTCGAGAAAGCTTCTAGCGCCTCACGCTCAAAGCTCATACACCTTTCCGATGACCATCTCTGACGTCCTTGCACTGATATTTCCACGCTGGTGACTCGTCCTGGCACCACGCAGGGTCTTGCCGTGTGCCAAAGCTAGCCGATGACCATTTCCGACGTCCTTGTACTGATATTCCCACGCTGGTGACTCGACCTGGCACCACGCAGGGTTTTGCCGGCCGCCCTTTCCAGCGAAGTTTGAAGGAAGACTGCGCCACTCCCTCTCTCTGAGGGTTGACGTATCCTCCCTGCTTGGTGCAAAGGGGCAGAAATAGCCTAGGCGACCATCGAATCCCTTACGGGAGGGCTGCTCCGGTCTGCCATTTTAAGTTAAGTCCCTGAACCATTCCCTGTGTTGTGTGTGGACCATTTCATTAGTTTTCAGTTAAGGAGTGTATGCTAATCTTCATGTTTTCCGGGGCTATCTGCTGGGAGAATTATTTTTCTTGAGAAAATCACTTTTCCGGCGACTCTCCGACCTCCACCGCCGTTCAAAGGACACTGCTAGGTACTGACCACCTTTTTGGCTGTTTGTGTGAAGTAGGTCCAAGGTCAGACCTGAAAAAGGTCAGCAGATTGGCATGTTATGCTGACTACCACCAGTTTGCCTTTGTTGTTGGGTGGTTTCTTGGCCTTCTAAAGTCAAGGTACCTGCCACACTCCTAAAATAGAAGGTGCATTTAAGTTGAGATACCTTTTGTTGGACTAGAGTGGCATACATTCCAAAGTACTCTTGTGATCCTCTCCAACAACTTTTTCAATCCTGCACACCAAAGTCAAAATGCTGTCTCAGATCCTGCCACGCATGAGGTGACTTGGTGCCACGCCTGCAGTGAGTCAGCGCCACATCGGCGGTGATCCAGTGCCACGTCAGCATTGCCGTGGCTGTCTTACCATCAACTTACCACCACGAGTCCAGCAACCAGTCGCCCAAGTCGCCTGAAATGCCGAAAGACAAGAGCCACCCGACACCGACAGAAATTACTCATGGACTCAATGATCTGGATGAGACCATGGAAAACCGTGTGGTTCCCGAGACTCCTATGGCCCAACAACTAACCCTCCTCCGATGGTTCCGAACGTGCAAGGCCACCCGGCGCATCTGGCTTGGCTCAAGCGTGCAACCCAGTTCGACATTGACCCGATTTTTCAAAAAGAGGACTTGGCTCTTGTTCAGTTCGAGTGCATTGATCGAAAAGCGGAATACCTTTCCCTTGACACCGATGATTTCACTCCGATCCCCAGCGGATGGGGTAAATGTCTCTTGGGCAGATTTGCCGGCCGATTTCCCGGGAAAGAGGCTGTCTATGGGCTTACGCGCAGATGGCCGTGTAAATCACGAGTTACGTTCCATCGAAGGGGCTGGTTATGCTTCCAATTCGGAAATGAGGTGGACATGGAGAAGGTGCGGCAGAAAGGCCCTTTTGATGCATTTGGTATTCCCCTCGTTCTCCAAGCCATGCCCCCAAAATTCGATCCAGACATGGAACCTGAAGTCAATATCCCGGTGTGGCTACGCCTTGTGGACTTACCACTCGACCTTTGGAACCTTACGGCAGTTAGCAAAATTGCATCATACATAGGGACGCCCCTCTCAACAGACTTCAAGACTCTTAGGAGAGAATCAATGGATGGGCCTTGAATCCAAGTTATTGTCAACACGGCGCAAAGGCCTCGCGAAACTATCGACATCAGATTGCCCTCCGGAGATTTCCTTGAACTAAAAATCAAGTATGATTTCATGCCTAAATACTGCCCAACTTGCAAGGTTTTCGGTCATCATTTGGAAGAATGCACCGAATTAGAAACAGAGTGGCAGATGGTGGGGAAGAAAGGGGCCAACACAAGACCAAGGTCACGTACACGTTCAAAGAGTGCTCCGAGAAATCCCGGCCCCCCACCAGCCGCCCCCCCTCACCAGCAATGGAGACAAGAACAACCCGGCTACTATAACCGCCCATGGGACCGCGCAAATCACCGCTGGAAACCCAAGGATAATAAGCTCAAAGAGGTTTGGAACAGGCCGAACATTCCCATGCCTTCAGCCTTTGGAGGGGTGCCACTATCAACCAATCAATTCGGTCCCCTCATAACGGAAGACGAAGTTGACACCTCTTCTGCCCCCCCCACGAGCAACGGTCAATGATATTATCTCTGCTGCACTTGTGCTAGCCGGCCAACAAGCACAAGCTAGGCGTGGTCGAAGTGCAAACCGGGACCCAAGGATCGCAGCCCGAGCAAATAAAGAAAAGGAGGCCGAAACACTTGCTCAGGAGGGCCCACGGGATGTTTGTGTTGTGCAAGAGGCAGCTGACCCTCCTCTCATCCAAGAGGTACAACTTCATGGCTGCTACACTTCCGGTGATGGCCCAACCGAGGACACAATTGTGGAGATGAATGATCCAACAGGGAAGCTAAAGGGCCGAGCCATTGATGCTAGCAACACAAAGCCAAAGGGGGACGGCACCAAGAAAAAGGGCAGGGAAAGATCAACATCAAGATCCCGATCAAAGTCTAGAGCTACCCACGGACATGGAGACGATGGGAAACAAGACGACCCCGGACCTTCCCTATGATTATCGCAACATGGAATGTAAGGGGAATGCAGCAACTACCCCGACAAGCTGCGATATCCGATTTTGTTCGCAAACACAAAATCGATGTTATTGGCCTACTTGAAACCAAACTCAAGCAAAAGAATTACACTTATCTCATGAGAAACAAGTTTAGCGGATGGCAGAAGATTGATAACTTTGATCTTAGCGACAAGAGCAGGATGCTTCTCATCTGGAATCCCAAACGAGTAGAGGTGGAACTCATCAACATGGATGCCCAGACAGTCCACACCAAGATCAGGTGCTTGACTTCCAATAATTGCTTTCATTTTACTTTGGTCTATGGTGAACATAATATTCCCGATAGGAGACCTTTATGGGACTCGTTGATTGATAATGTCTCTTTAACAGAGCCGACCCTAGTAAGCGGAGACTTCAATAACGTTATGGCCACTGATGAACGCGTAGGGGGAGCCGTCCCCACCGAGTATGAAGTCAAAAACATGGTCGATACTTGCGCCCTCCTTGGCCTAGAAGATGTAATGGCTGTAGGCTGCCGATACACATTCACTACAAACAGAGGCATTTTGAGCAAAATTGATCGAGCCATGGTCAATGATGCTTGGTACTCGAAAGGTTACATGGCCGCAACAGAAGTTATGCCCCCGGGGATCTACTCTGACCACTCACCAATCGTCACAACTCTGTTCGGTAACATTGCCTCATACCCTAAGCCCTTCAAATTCTTCAACTTTTGGCTTAAGCATGATCGTTTTAATGATCTCGTGGAAGAACATTGGTGCTCGCATGTCGAAGGCTCAGCCCAATATGTGCTTGCCGAACGAGGGAGATTGTTCAAAAAGCACCTAAAGGATTTTAACTTTGCTGAATTCAATGAGCTCTCTAAGCGAGCAAAGGAGGCGGTCGAGCTCCTTGCCGAGCTCCAGAAGCGGACAGATATCGACACAGCGAACCTGGACTTGAGGGAGCAAATAAGAGTCCAGAGGCAAAAGGCAGCATACCTTGAAGAATCTGAGAGACATTTCTTCGAGCAAAAAGCTAAATTTAGATTCTCTCGCTTGGGCGACAGGGGGACAGCATTCTTTCATTCCCTTGTGAAGAGAAACAATTCAAGAAATTGTATCTCCTTCCTTCACAAGAATGATGGTTCAACTACTAGAGACCAAGAGGAAATCATTGCGGAATTTGTGTGCTATTTCTCCTTGCTCCTTGGGACTAAGGACACAATCCCAATTGACCTAGACGTGCTCCAGCAAGGTCCCCTTGTTAGCAATGAAGATTGCGGGACAATGGTTAGAAGTGTCACCGACGAAGAGATCAACTCAGCCCTGTTCGACATCGGAAATGATAAGGCGCCGGGACCCGATGGCTACTCATCAGCCTTCTTCAAACACCAATGGGACAGAATAGGGACGAATGTGATCGGGGCAGTTAGGGAATTCTTCGACAAAGGGCGGCTCCTGAAGAATCTCAACACCACAATCGTCAGCTTGATCCCAAAAACTGCAGTGAACCCTACGGTGGGTGATTTTAGACCTATTGCGTGCTGCAATGTAATCTATAAGATCATCACTAAGATCTTGGCAGCCCGAATGCTTCCACTCTTGGAAAAGCTTGTCAATCCGGCACAATCAGCCTTCATCCCCGGAAGAATCATTATGGATAATATTCACTTAGCCCAAGAGTTGATGAGGGGATATGCAAATAAGAAAAACTCCCCAAGGTGCACCATCAAAATTGACCTGCGCAAGGCCTATGACACGATTGATTGGGACTTTCTTCGGGCAGTGCTCATCAGCCTAAACCTACACCCAAAGTTTGTTTACTGGGTGATGCAATGTGTAACTTCTCCCCGATTCTCCATTGCGATCAATGGCAGCCCACATGGTTTCTTCGAAGGCAAAAGGGGCATCCGACAAGGCGATCCAATGTCGCCCACTCTCTTTATTTTTTGCATGGAATACCTCTCTAGGTTGCTTGCCGTCCGGACAGCCCACACCGACTTCAATTACCATGCGAAATGTACCAAACAGAAAATCACTCATCTAGCTTTCGCTGACGATCTTATGTTGTTTGCAGGGGAGATGTAATGTCCATGGCAATTCTTGCCGACACAATGCAAGAGTTCTCAGAATGCTCAGGCTTGGAGATCAACAAAGCCAAATCCAACCTTTTCATGTGTGGCATCACTCATCGAGGCGACTGGGAGGAGATTAAACAGATTTTTGGCTTTCAAATCGGCAGCCTACCGGTCAAATACTTAGGCGTACCCCTATACTCCAAAAAGCTCAACATCATGCACTACTCTCCCCTCATTGAAAAGATCGCCTCTATCACTAATAAATGGACAGGTGCGAACTTATCTTATGCGGGGAAAGCTGAGCTTATTCGTTCTGTGTTGCAGGGCATTGAGTGCTATTGGTTACAAATTTTTCCCCTCCCGGCTAATGTTCGGGACCGGATCACTTCCATCTGTCGTGAGTTCCTTTGGGGATCAAAGCACCCACCAATTGCATGGAAAGATCTTTGCCTACCAAAAGATGAATGTGGACTTGGCTTTCGCGACCTGGGGGCTTGGAACAAAGCACTCATGACTCGCAACTTGTGGAACATTCATCTGAAGAAAGATTCATTATGGATCAAATGGATCCATAGCGAGTTCCTCCAACACAACACAATCTGGGACTGGACGGCAAGGAAAAGGGAATCACCCCTGTTCAAGAGACTCCTGGATATCCGAGACTTTATGCTCAATGGCAGGACTAGAGAGGAAGTCGCACACCTATGGGCCAAATGGGACGCTACAAAGGGGACAGCCGAGGCATATGAGTGGTTTCGGCCCAAAGGCGAACGCAAACTTTGGCCAAGGTTTATTTGGAAAGACTTCGTGCCACCAAAGTTTTCTTTCACTACTTGGCAAGCTATGAAAGGCCGGCTAGCAACCAGAGATAGGCTGGGTTACTTGAACTCAGCCCAAGAATGCCCCTTATGCTCAACACATACCGAGTCAGCCGACCACCTATTCTTCAAATGTAGTAAGACGAGAGAAGTGTGGACAACCATCAAAACATGGCTCGGACTGATGAGGTTGCTCAGCTCTATCCCAAGTGCTATCAAATGGATGACCAAGGAACGTGTGACAGCCGTGATACGCAAAGCTAGAAGACTAGCTCTTACGGCAACAGTCAGCCTTACATAGAGGGCACGCAATGCCACTCTATACACTCTTTACCCGCAGGAAACGGTGCAACATTACCTCGGCATCTAGGAATGCGACGGGAACCGGTATGCCACTTGGGTACTCTTTTTCCCCTTAGAGGGTTTTTCCCACTGGGTTTTATCTCTAAGGGGTTTTAATGAGGCCCCCCCTCCAACCTCCCGAGGGGCTTGCAGTGGACTCTTTCTGACATGATTCCGAAACGGTTCGATTGAAGGATCTTGGCGGAATGCTTTTTCTTGCTACGTACATCAGTCTTGGAATGTTCTGATTTTGATAACTTTCTCGAGTTTACCTTGTATTTCCGAAATATTGTATCGCACATTTGAGATAAACACCAAATAAACAAATAAATCCATTTAATGCATGGCATTTAAACACACGTGATAATTATCGAAAATTATTTAATCTAGTCAAGGGAGAATTAATTAAATAATTTAGTTTTATCTTGGATAATAATTATCCAAATTAATTTAGGATTTATCAAGACAGAGTCAACTATCTAAATCCACTTAGGATTATTCTAGATTTTATTTCGATAAAATCAAATCCTACAATTCAAGATAACGTTGATCTAGGATTATCATTATTTAAATCGTACTAGGACATTACTAGATAGAAACACTTCCATCATAATCCATAAGATAAAAACAAAATCCAATCAATCAAGATTTATACAAATCTTAATTCTATTTAGAATAGACATCTAGAATCTATCAAATATTATTTAGGATTTCTTAGATAAATAAATTCATCTAAATCCATTTAAATAAGGATTTTCTTATATATCATCTTTATCCTAATCTATCTAGGATATAAATCCAAAAGATAAGGATAACTTGGATTAATACTTATTTTAATCCATCTAAGATTTGTCTTAATAGAATAAAATCTATTCAAATCTAAAAGATAAAATTAATTAATATTAACATTAATCCTAATTCATCTAGGATTTATTCTAGGAGTAAATCCATACAAATCCATAGAATTAGATAATATTATATTATATTATAATTATTCAAATCTATCCAAGATTTATCTCGGAACAAATCCATATAAATCTATAAGATAAATAAAATATTATATCATTCCTATCCAAAACCATCTAGAATTATTCTATAAATAAATTCATATAAATTCTTAGAATAAGAATAAAGTATAATATTATTATTATCCAAATCCATCTAGAACTCATATATGAATAAATCCATATAAATTCATAGGATATAGATAAAAATTAGATTATCATTATCCAAATTTAACTAGGATTTATCTAGGAATTAAATCCCTACAAATCCATAAGACAAGGATAAAATCTATAATTAATCCATGATTTAATACAAAATCAAATCTTTTATAATATATAAAATCCACGATATATATTTAAATCTAATTTCCAAAATAATCTTGAATACTTTCCAAAATTAATTCCAATGGTTTGGAACCCTAATTATTTTTGGATGGCGAAGTCACGAGAACGAGGCATAGGGAAACCCCTAATCTAGCACTCCGTTGGACTCCCACTGCTCCGCAGCTGCTGCGCTGCTCGTCTCGACAGCGTCTTCATCGGCACCAATCGGAAATCCGCTGACACAGCATGCTGGACAGCGCCGCTGCTGCTGCTGCGTCGTCGTCGCTGTCGCGATGTCGACTTTGCAGCTGCCAACGCTGTTCCGACGTTGTTGCCGCTGTTGCTACAGCCTGCTCCGATTGCCGACAACCACAGCCACTGCCGCTGCGTCATCGTCGCTGCTGCGACGTTGACTTCGCAGCCGCCTCGCTGCTGCGTTGCTGTCTTTCGAGCCCGGGAACTGCCCACGAAGGGCTCCCACTCAGACCGCGATCGCCGCCGGCATCAAGCTAGTCTTCCCTCTCCGTCTTACGCATCCACCGTGTAACATCCCGGATTTTAGAACCCTAATTCTTGAGCCCTAGAATTTATTTTTGATGACGTGGCATCGAGAATGCTTTTATTTCACGAGGTGATATGGTCGAATTAGGTTTAGGGTTTGTGTGAAAGTTTGAAAAGTCAAACTTATTGACCTTATGATGTGGCATGTGATTTATTTATTTGTGTGATTTATGTGGTAAATTGTTTGTTTAAGGGTGAGTGAGAATATTAGAGAAAATTTTCATAAATACTTGTCACCCTAATTCTTGCAATTTTCGAACCCTAGACCCCTTGGAGAAAGAATTTCTATTTCTTCCGAAATTTATTTAGTCCTTGGGATATTTATCCAAAATAAATTCCAAGAGCCAATTATTTCCTTATTAAGAGATGGAAAAATCGAGCCCCTTATTTTTTTCTAGTGATTTTCGAAAATCATTATATTTGGGAAGGAAGGAATTGTTTTATTTTATTTGATTCCCTACTTGATTTCCTTCCATACCTAGAATTTAATTATTCTACCAAATCATTCCATACTACAAGAGATCTTGCCTTACTTTATTTTAGTCAATATTCAAAAATCCATGCCTTATTTAAAAGGCTAGAAATCGGCCCCTTGCCTTACTCATGGAGGATTTTCCTTATTTTATTTTGCTCCATGATATTTTATTCTATATGGAAAAATACCAAAAACAAAACCATGGCTAAATACCTAGCCTAATTTTCGAAAATTTGAGAATATTGCCATCTTCTATTTTTGTTAATTCTTCTTCCCTACTCCACAATATTATTTTATTCCATTTATTTATAAGGCAAAAGATATTACCAAATATTCTATTCTTATTACCTAAAGATCTCATTGGACTCTATAAATAAGAACCAAAACCCCCAACCCTAGCCCCCATATTTTTGAAAACTTCACCCCCATTCACTCTCTCAATTTTCTTCCACTTTACTCCATTAATCCTTCATCTTTTGAGAAGAAATCGAAGTTTAATCCGAGGATATTGAAGAACCAAGTCCCTACTTTGTTTCTACCGATTGATTTTCTCTAAAAAGGTATTTTTGCTTAAGAGTTATGTTGTTCTTCTTCTACCTCTTCTTTTCTTTTTCTTCCAACCGATTTAATCGGTGTTCTTGAACCTTCATGCATATTAATTGAGTGAAAAAGGGATAAGAAGGGATATGGGAACATGTGTGTGTATGTGTGTGTGTGCCGAGAGTGTGTGAGGTGTGTGTGCCGTGTGTGTGTGTGTGTTGAAGTGTGTGCTTGATGGCTAAATACTTTTGTATGACATATGATGATAGATCTAGGGTTGAGATGCTAAGAAATATGTGTATGATAAGCGTGATTTGAAATTAGTAATTTATGATGAGTGTGACTTGAAATTATAAGTTATGAAGATTAAGGTGAATCGATGGGAAAGAGGGAAGTAACGAGACATGCATAAGTTAAGAGTTATAATTGAACCTAATTTGTGAATAGGTGCCTATGTGAATTTAAAGGTGAAACCTCGGTTGCGAAGCCAGATAACGGAAAAGCGAAACTACTTGAAATCTAAGCAGTCGAGGTGGGCTTTACTCTCAAAACTCTCTTTAATTTTGTCAAAGATAATTATCGGAGCTATAAGGGTGGTTTAACTGTTATGCCATGCCTATGTTTGTTTTATTGTGTGATTGTGTGCCTGATGCCTAGTTTGTGAGTTCGCTCCATTGGGCTATAGGGCTATGGATATGATATACGAATTCGGGTCTGAGTATGGGCCGCAAACCCTACCAGGCTGTGTACACGAGGGGATCGGGAGCCGTCCTAGCTAGTCGGCCGGTCTCGTGGGCGGAAAGCGTGGCCACGCTTTCGTCGCACCATGGAAAGATTGTGATATGTGATTGTGGAATTTGATGAGAAAATGAGGAGTTATTTTGACTGGCCAGTCTATGGAAAATATTTTGTGATACTCGTGATATTTTTCTTAACTGCTTAAAACTCGAGTTCACTTGGTAAGGGTGGCATAATTTTTGAATAAAATGTTTTGGCAACGAGCTCACTGAGTATTTCAAAATACTCAGCCCTACATGTGTTTTTCCTATGTGTAGGTTGAATGATGACGAGTGGTGGCGGGTGTTGAGCAGCTCAATTAATTAATGGATATGTTGAACTCTAAGTGTAGTTGTGTCTCCATACATAGCTATGCTTTTTCTCTTGGTCGTTTTCCGCTTATGCTAATACTCTGATATTGATTTGGTTGATTGGCACTCTTCTTCGTTTTTGAGGCCTTACACTTTTCTCGTGACGTTATCTTGAAACCTATGTCTTTCTCTTAAGTTTTGATCGTCATTTATAAAACTCCCTTTTGTTTACCTATTTATGTTTCTAGGTCAGGTTGTTGCATTAAATACCCATGATATTTCCTTCGTTTCCTTTGGTCGGTACTCTTTGAATGAAACCCTAGCCTATGTATTGATTGCTTGGAGTCGGTTTGGGTAACAGCCGCCGCATTTATTGTACCCTAGGAGGGCGAGCTGTTACACACCGAGCCTGACGTCTCCGACGCTGCTGTATCGACGTCGCTCCGCCGGAGCTGCTGTCGCGTCTCTGGCGTCAGCGGTGCTGCTGCCTCGCGAAACCACCGTTGCTGCTTCTGCGACATCTCCGACGTTGCTGCCGCCGTGTCGCAGCTGCTCCGGTGTTGCTGTTCGCTGTTGCAACGCCTCTGGCGCTGCTGCTGCGTCGTCGCTTGTGCGACGTCGTCTCTGCAGCCGCCGGCGCTGGTGCCCAGTGATCTCCGACGCTTCTGCGTCGACACCTCTCCGCAGCTGAATGGCCGCCGCTGTTCTTGCGGAAGACTCCCGAGAAAGAATATGGAATTAAAACATAGTTATTCAATTCCTAACATAATCATGACACATATAATCATGACGTCAAGAAATCATTATATTTAATCAAAGGAATATGGAATTATTCCGTCGAGCAATTCCGTATTGGAAGATAATGATGTGCGGCTCCAATTTGTAGCATACGTGTTCTTAATGTTCGAACTTTGTTGACTTGAACAAAAACACATAAGCAACGAAAAACAAGTGCGATCAAGCAATTCACATAACATGAAATTAATCCACATAATCAGAGCTAAAAATTAGCTCTGATACCAATTGTTGGGGTTTGGTGCCCCTTGCACATCGGAAGACTTGTACAAAACAAATAAATCAGACACGGATCTATTTGACTGATTATGCGATTAATCAATTCACATGTTAAACAGATAATTGCATGCTAGAACGCAAATAATTCATGCTTAAAGAAAATAAATCCTAAACATGAATTCTATGGTTTAGAGTTACCGATTTGATTCTCCAAAGAATCGACGATTGCTCGCGCCTTCTCCACGTGATGATCTTCAATACTAGACCACAAATCTTCTGACTGGTTCCCAAACTGTATCTCGATATCAGGGTGGGCTGATCTTATCAAAATACTAGGACTCAAATAAAGAAGACAGAAAATTCCTCACGGAGAAGAGCTGAATAATTTTCGAACTCCTCTACTAATTAGAGAGGGGGGCGAAAATTTCCTCTACTAATAATTGTGTTTCTGTCTTACCTTTATTCTCCTATTTATATTAAGTTCATATTGGGCCCAGTCAGGGATCTATGGAATGTTTTGGATATGGGCTCCTTCAATTAGCTTTTTACTAATTAAATTGAACCCCAATTTAATATAAGCTTTTAATTGGAATATTACGAGCAGCCACTACAGAAGTAATATTGCATTCCCCATCCAAATCCGAAATTAAAAGTAATCCGGGTTTCCGTTGTTTATATTATTTATTTCCCGCACTTAAGATATAAATGTCCATTAATTAATTAATGTCTGCTATGGACTTAATTAATTAATATCTTATTTATTATTCATAGAGTAATAAAACTCCAACTGGCCAGTTTCCCGAATAATAAAACCTTGTTCGAGCTCCTCTTGAGGACATTATCAAACGAGACTCACCTCGTGCACGATTCAACATAATAACAATCCTAGCACCGCTAGATATTAATCACCACTACCCAATATATCAGGATTATTGGGTTGCGAAAAATCCGCACCATTTGATAAGTCAAAGTAGTGCATAATCAATACCGTATGCTCAATGCTAACGTATGTAGATTAAGAAATAGTTATTTATCAAGACCTAGTCTTTCAGTAGATAGCATAAATACACGTCTTGCTGTTAGATCCATTCAGTGCTATACCACACCAACGTCATCTTATTCCAGTAAGGCTTAGAAATAATCGGACTGACATTGCAACCTTTCATGATAGGTAGTCTAAGCCTATCTGGGTTGTGAAATTCTTCTTTTTCTCTTGCAAAGCATTGCATAGAACCGACTGTGTTACCTTAAAGTGGACGACGCCCACAACCAGTCTACTAAGCAAAAGACTTAGACTTTGTTTGCTTCTTATACATTTAAATGTTTATAAATGCACAAGCAAACACAATGTAATAATATACTGATTCTATTCGTGCGTAACTGCTCGAATAATACTGAATCGGGTTAAAAGTGGATTATAGAGTTTTACGTTTTACGTATACAAGCAAGACTCTATTCGAGCGAAATTTTCTCGAAACATGCTTTTCAGTATACTGGTGAGATCAGCACACCCTGATATCAGTTTACAGTCCGGGAACCAGACAGAAGATCCGTGGTTTAGTACTGAAGATATTCACGTGGAGAAGGCGCTAGCATGTTTTGGGTTTTAATTAATTTAAAGCATGATTTATATGAGTTATGAGCATGATACATGTGATTATTGCGCGAATAGAATTTTTCTAAATAATCGACTAAATAGATCAGGATTATTATGTAATCGATTTATGTACGCTTTCGCTGCCAACCCCTTCAATTGGTATCAGAGCCAGTCTTTGGCTCTGATTATTTGGATTTAAATTTCGTGAAATTCATGTATGAATGCATTTTAGTTTTCGAAGCATGTTCTTGTTTTTAGTTGTTATTATATTATGAATGATGAATTCGAAAACATTCGAAACAAAGAAATCAAATATTTCGAATGCACGAGATGTGTGATTCGTCGACGCGCAGACGCGCAGACGTGAGTGGACTCATGCACGCCGCCAGCGAAACCGCCAGTCCCGGCGAACTCCAAGCAGACGCGGCCGCTTGAGTGGGAGCGTTGGAGCGATCGTGTGGGGACGTGAAAAAAAGCGAGGGCTCGTCCACGCCGCCGGCAAGACCACAACGCCGATTCTCCTCAGCCTCGCGGCGGTCGACGATGGTGGAGTCTGACGGAATCCGATGCTCGTCCGAGAGCAGCAGTGGTTTATCCACCGACGAACCCTAACCCTAGTCATGCCCAAGTCGTGCGACGCTGAACAGGAGTGACGCCGCTCTATGCGGTTGCGGCTTGTTCTCGCGAGACAACCGCCGTGCGCTGGCTGACGTTGACGGATGGAACGCGACGTTGCAGCCTGCACCGTCACGATGCATAGCGTTTTCACGCCGGAGAAGAAGGACAGAAGCGGTTTCCGGTGAGAACTCGACAGTCAACTGCCGCTCTGGCGAGATATTCATCGAAAATTTCGTCGTCGTTGATCGTGCGAACCTCGATCATGAGATAACGATGAAATATCATTTTAATGATTATTTAATTCCTAAATTAAAAGATATCATTAAAAATATTATTATTTAATGAAAATAAAATACTTTGGGAAGATTTCCCTAGATTTTAAGAATATTTAGATTATTGACCATATCAATGGATATATTTTATTTCTAGATGATATGGACAAGAATAATTTAGTTTTTTCCTAAATATTATATATCTAGAATCCTAATAAGAATAGATATGTAGGATTTCATTAAATAATATAATATTATTCTCTTCTCAATCTTAATAAGGAATTAATTTAAGTTTATTTATTCATATCAGTCCATTATATAAATAATTTAATTATTTTAGATACATCTTATAGAAGACATGAATATGGATTAAAATTTAGTAATTAATATATTATCCTTTAATAAGATGTTTAAAAGATTATAAAAGTTTTAATTATCTGGCCAATTAAATGCCAACATAATTTAATTTAGCCTTTAATCCACACTAAGGCTAAGGATAATTAATTAAAAACCATAACTCAAATATCTACGCGATAATTACGAACTAAGTTTGTATATGGTCTCCATCGATTGGTCCACAACTTATGAAGCTACTTTCTGAATCTTATCGCCACCCATGTTTTGGGGACAATAATCCTAAGAAATTACAAATTTCAGAAGTCCAAACAGAATTTACGAGATAGCTTGGTCTAGTTATCAATCCATGAACATTGTTATGGGAGTGGGTTGTAGAAACAAGATTCTGTAATGCTAAATCTGATGGTCGTGCTTAGGCAATACTTGGCGGCCATGTCATGCTGCGGTCTCTGGACTATTCGTCGGTGTTGTGACTAGTAAAAATGTTAAAATTTTAATGGGTATTGACCTCTGCTTGAGGGTACAAAATTTTAATTTTACAGTTGTGAGAATTTGAAAAGTTTTATGGTAAATATTCTGTTTTGTACTGCAAACTAAATCGTCAAAATGTAACTCAATTCTCTTTCTGTAATTCTTAAAGAAAACAAACTCGAGGGCCAAAATTACATAGAATGGAAACAAAATTTATACATTGTTCTCACGGCTGATGAGTACAAGTTTGTGCTCACTACTCCAAGACCTCTAGTGCCGGCGGCTAATGCTGCGCAAGCAGTGCGAGATGCGCATAAACGGTGGCATAAGGCGAATGAGATGTCTAAGTGTTATATGTTGGCCTCCATGTCAATAGTGCTTAGACATCAGCATGCTGCCATGGCGACTGTCGTCGGGATTATGCAAAATCTCACGAATCTCTTTGGTACTCAAAATCGAACGGCTAAGTCTCAAGCCTTTCAGAGTATCATGGCTAAGACTATGAAGGAAGGTTCATCTGTGTGGGACCATGTCCTCGAGATGATGAGCCACCTCAGTCAAATTGAGGTTTTTGGAGGCGTCATTGATGTCGAGTCCCAAGTTACTATCATCCTTCAAAGTCTGCACCCTAGCTTTCACCAGTTCAAGCTCAATTTTGAGATGAACAAAAGAAACTACACCTTGGCTGAGTTGTTGACTGAACTTCAGTCAGCAGAGGATCTCATGAACTAAGGTAAGGCTGCGATGGTTAGTTCGACACATCTTTCCTCTGGCCCTAGGTTTGGCGCAGGAAAGAAGAAAGTGACGAACCAGGTCGTGGCCAAGGAAGCTAAGGGAAAGAAGAAGAGGAGGTTAGGTAAGAAGCAAACAGGAAAGTGTTTCAAGTGTGGTGAGAAGGTGCATTGGAAGCCAGAATGCCCCAAAAAGGGTAAGGCTACAGGTATGCACTAAGCTCTAGTTGTCGAGTCATGTTTGGCTTCGACTTCTCATACTTGGGTTATAGACACTAGAGCAACTGATCATATTTGTTTTGATCCTGACTTAATGCAGGTGACAAGACGACTATATGATAGTGATATCGAGGTCCAGCTGGGCGACGCTACTAAAGTGGCAGCCGTTGCAGTGGGAGACGTTTATTTGCGTTTTAGTAGTGATAGATTTTTGGTTTTGAAGAATGTTTTGTTGATACCTTCTTTTAGAAGAAATTTAATTTCAGTTTCTAAATTGGTTTTTGATGGATATTCGATTTCTTTTAATGACCATGGTGTTATTAAGAAAGATGGTTCTTATATATGTCGTGGTATAATGGAAAACAATCTGTACACAATCATATCTACACAATTTAATAATCGCAAATTAGAACTCAATAGTGCATCGAAAATTTCAAAGAAAAGAAAGGAACCTTCAAGTTCAATGAACGAAACGTACTTATGGCACCTTAGACTTGGTCATGCCAACCAAAGGAGGATTCAAACTGAGTCGTTTTCCACGTGTGAATCCTGCTTAGAAGGCAAGATGACTAAGAGACCTTTTAAAGTGAAAGGAAATAGGGCCAAGGAAGTACTAGAACTCGTTCATACTGATGTGTGTGGGCCAATGTCAACCGAGGGAAGAGGTGGCTTTCGCTATTTCATCACTTTTATTGATGATTACTCGAAAGTTGGATATGTTTATTTGATGCGCTTTAAGTCTGAATCTTTTGACAAGTTCAAAAAGTTTAAGGCTTATGCGGAGACGCGTCACGGAAAACGTATCAAAAGCCTGCGATCTGATCGTGGAGGCGAATACCTAAGTGCCGAGTTTTTGGACTACTTATCGGTAGAGGGAATTGAATCCCAACTGACTGCGCCGGGCACACCCCAGCAGAATGACGTAGCTGAAAGAAGGAACAGGACCTTGTTAAACATGGTCCGATCTATGATGAGTTATGCATGACTGCCTATTTCGTTTTGTGGATATGCCTTGCTTTCTACAAGCCATATATTAGACAATTTTCCGTCAAAATCTGTTCCTGCTACTCCATATGAGTTGTGGAATGGGCGCAAGCCCAATTTAGAGCATGTCAAGATATGGGGGTGTCCAGGTCATGTTTTGGAAAAGGATCCAACTAAGCTGGATTCAAGGACATAGGTACGTTTTTTTATAGGTTACCCCAAAGGTTCAAAAGCTTATGAATTCTATAGTCTTCGAGACAAGAAAGTCATTGTGAGCACTCACGCAATATTCTTAGAGGAAGACTTTGTTATGAATCATAAACCTAGCAGTGAGGTGGCTCTTGAAGAGCTCACTTCGGTCACAAGTTCCATTAACCAAGAACAAGTACCAGTTGTTCAACCAATTCCCACCTTTCAATTTCTACTCCTAATATTGTAGTGTCACGCCGCAGTGGGAGGGTCTCTCATGATCCCGAAAGGTACATTGGATTGGGAGAATCTGTGGATCATTCCTCGGACAACAATGTACTAGATCTCTGTCCACCAATAAACTTCCATTTTGTCATTTTAGAGCATGAGCAAGTGGATATACAAACGTGAGTATGTATTAATCTATAATACATACTCTGTCCACCAATAAACTTCCATTTTGTCATTTTCGTCCGTCCACCAATAAACTTCACAGTTTTTTCTACCAGTTTTGGTAATGGACCTCATTTTTTTTTTACTATCTCACTCACATTTCATTATAAAACTAATATACTTCACCTAGGGCTGGGGAAAAATATCGAAAAAATGATATATCGCTCGTATCGTATTGAAAAATATCAAAAAATTATCGAATTTTCGATATATCGTAATTTTCGATACGATACGATATCGTATCGAAAACTTTCGATACAATAACGATATGAATTTCCTTATATCGCGATATATCGTTTTATATCGAAAATACGATATATATCGAAAATTTTCGATATATCGATATTTTCGATATATATCGATATTATATTTTCGATATATATCGATATTTAACGATATATCGAATTTCGATACGATATATCAAAATATCGATACGATAACGATATGAAATTTTTTTATATCGAAAGTTCGATATATCGAAATTCGATATATCGAAACTTTCGATACGATAACGATATGAAATTCTTTCATATCGATATTTTCGATACGATATACGATACAATGTTTTCGATACGATATATCGTATCGACCCACCCCTAACTTCACCTTCCACTAACCTTTTAAATCCACTTTCTACAAACTTTTTTGAAAATCTGTGGTGAGGCAAAACTCATCATGTATTAATGGACGGAGGAAGTGGAGTCCGAGGCGGACATACTAAGGGTCTTGAGAGATCCATGGAACCCTCAACAATTTCGAATAACTCTATATTTTTATATTTATAACAATTACGGACCTACCCTCTTGGGGGACCCATTGAACCTCCTTGACTACCTCACTTTTTCTACATACAATTATTTAGGTTACTCCAAAATAATGAAATGTGTACTATGTTGTGGGACAAGCTATAGCAAATTTTAACAAACTAAGTACTGAAGATACACTCAATGGTGAGGATGGAGTAATAATTTAGTAAATGCAACTATAATTGATGTTATGTTTGCATGATCTGGTTACATATAATACTCATGCAATTGATTACAATGCTAAATTGATATTTAAATGTTGTTGCAATTCAAGAACAGACACTATAAAAAGCTTATCGATTTCATTTATCAAATAAAACACCCTTACATAGTAATCCGTTTGACAAGTAAAAACCTTATCAATTTCATTTCATAAAAAATAGTCCTAGTACATAACAGAAACCATTACATAGCCGTGAACACACAAATTTTTGGAATAAGTTAAAAACCATACCATTCATCTCCTATAAAGATGATCAATAAACTTCTTCAAATTGTTGTAAGACGTTCCACCATCGGCAACACTCTTACCACACATTTCCTTCAGCTTCAGTGCATTTTCCTTAAACTTATTATCAGAAAACAACATGTCAATTTTGTTCTTGATTTCATATCTTGATCTAATAATCCCCTCTTCATCAAAATCAATTTTCAATCCAATCCCCCACTTTTCACAAATGTACCTCTCATTATGCAACTGGTCACCTAAATAGGACCAACATAGGAAAGGGACCCCATTGCTCACACCTTCAATTGTAGAGTTCCATCCACAGTGAGACACGAAACAACCAATGGACGGATGTGACAGGACTCTTTTTTGAGGTGCCCATTCCACAATCTTCCCGAGACCAGTCCCGAACCCAGGAGGGTACACGACTGGTGACCCATTGACAAGATCGGGCCGGACGACCCATAGAAAAGCCCGACCCGATAGATCAAGCCCGAAAGCCAACTCATCCATCTGCTGCTGAGAGAAAACTCCCGAGCTTCCGAAAGAAACATACACCACAGATCTATCTGGTTGGGTATTCAGCCAGCGTAAACAAGATGAATCTTCATAGAGGAAATTGGTGGATTCGACATTGTTGGAGTCGAGTAAATTTAAGGGCCCGACTGGCAAGAGGTTAGGGACCAACTCTGTAGCTGCAGGTTCGAGCTCATGACAAGAGTTGCAAAGCAACCACTTTGCTTTACTAGCGTCTTTGAATCCTTTGGTTGTAAATTCGAATAACACCTTTTCTATTTCCGGGTCTCTAGAGAAACTCCATAGAAATTCACCATTCCTCCAAGAAGGTATATCGTTTGAAAGACTAACTACATCCCCAGTTTGGAGAGATCCTGCACTTAATTTGTTAGGATATATATATTGTCCGCTTCGAGCTAAGTCCCAAGATATTATTCACAGAAGATAGTAATTATAGTGATTAAAAAACCTTAAACAAAAGGGATGATTAAGTATTACCATTTATATTAAGAATTCCTTGCTCTAAGAGTTTGGGAGTGTGAAGCATGAAGGCCAAATTGGCGACGGAAGGTGTGGAAAAGGCGACAGGCTCGGCTCCCATCTTTTCTGCAGTTTCAAAAATCCATGAAAATGCGATATCAGCAATGAGACAGGTAACCTTCTCGTAAGGATTGGAGGTGTTGATCCTTTGAATCAAATCGGTTAAGCTTTGTGGCATTGTCCTTGGGAGATTTTCGAGCAGCGTAGAGTGGTTGTTTGGATCGTCTTCAGGAGTGAAACCGTCGGGAACAGTTTCCATCACTATACTGTGGCAGGAATCATCTTCTTCGTCTTCGTCTTGTTGTTTTTGAGATGCAGAAAGTATTTTGTGATGAATAGAATGGGCATTGACAAAGGTGACTTTAACGCCGTGTTTGGCTATTTGGCGACAGAGGCTCATGAGCGGCTTCACGTGGCCTTGGAGCGGGATTGGAACGGCCAACACATGAGGTCTCTTTCCGGCCATCGGAGCTCCTTCTTTTCAATTCCTATCGACTAGTCGAACAGATAATGTGGTTAAAAAATTGTACGTATCAACTCTCAACCACATATTTCTTTCCATCCTTATCACGAGTGTTCTTTTAATAAAACATTGGGATAATTTTTAAAATGCTGGGATAGAATTAATAATTAATAAAACATTGGGATAATTTTTAAAATGCTGGGATAGAATTAATCATTAATAAAACATTGGGACAATTTTAGTCTATTTATTTAATAATGAAAGAGACGTGCTCCCTCCGTCCCACAAAAGATGTCACACTTGTGGGACGACACGGGATTTTAGGAGGTTTTGTTTATTGTGTTAAATGAAGAGAGAAAATATAATTTTTATATTCATGTGAGAGAGAACTTTTTCTAAAAAATGAAAATGTGACATCTTTGTGGGATAAATTAAAAAGGAAAGTGTCACATCTTTTGTGGGACGAAGGGAGTATAATACTGATATCAAGAATCGTACACGTCAAATTTAAACCACATATTTTTCCTATTCTTATCATATGTGCTCAATGATATCTTTCCTTTTTCGCTTCGTAGTTTTCTTTTAATCTTGTAATAAAGTGTTGGGACAAATTTAGAAATGCGGATAGAACTAATAATTATAGTAGTATTCGTTATTATACTAATAATTAATCTATGCGTCCGTTATTAGTTATCACTTAATCTTACATTTATTTTAAAATTAATTCATTATGTTGATATTGTTTTGATATTATTTGTTACTATATTTTGTTGTCTATTTATATATTCTAACGATTCAGATTATAGTTTTAAGTTTGCACAATATATAAAGTTTGAATTTTATCAATAATGGATTCATGTGCCAAGTGGTTGAATAAGTCTTCATACTTCTCTTTCATTGTTAAATAAGACATGCATAGACTAAATTGCAACACTAACGTTCATCTTCTATAGTCGAAAGCTCGACCTTACTCTTTCTTTCCTAAGCTTTTTTTAACCTAATTAAGTTTATGCATTGTTAAAAACATCTTCAATGAGCTTTTCTTTATTAGTTTTAGTTTGAATTTATTAATCATTTGGATTTATTAATTCTTGATTATATATATTACATTAATTTTTTACCTATTACTCCCTCCGTCCCACATTAATTGGTACCGGTTGACTTGACATGAGTTTTAAGAAATGTAGTGGAATGTGGATCCTATTTTTATATATTAATTTTAAAATAAAATGTGAATGGAGTAAGTTAATGGAATGTGAGGTCCAATAAAAAAAATACTCCCTCCGTCCCACAAAAGATGACACACTTTCCTTTTTAGTTTGTCCACAAAAGATGTGACATTTCCCTTTTTGGAAAAAGTTCTCTCTCAAATGAATATAAAAATTATATTTTCTCTCTCCATTTAACACACAAAACAAAACCTCCTAAAATCCCGTGCCATTTTCAAAGTATGCCAACTTCTCTGGGACGGAAGGAGTAGTAAAAAGGAAATTAGTGTCAATTAATGGGGGATGGAGACCGTACTAATATTTATTTTATTAATATAATCAAAATATAAAAATCAAATGAAACACGGTATTCAACTACTATTCCTATTATGTCGATTGCTTTTTTTCTCTTAGAGCTTCCACAACGGTGCTCTCCGCGGAGAGATGGCTTGTCCCGCTGGGACGAGACGCCGACGTGACACCGTTGTATGCATCTCTCCACTAAGGGCTGCCCGCCGCGGAGATCTCATCCCTTGCTAGCGAGCCACGTGCCCCCTCACACATGGCGAGCTGTGGAGGGGCAGTGACGTCCACTCGCCTCTCCGCAAGTGGGCGTCGATTTTATTATCGTTTTCTTAAAAACGATAATGGCACACATCTTAACTTAATTTTCAAAAATGTAATTTTCTTTTAGTGTAATAAATAAATTAATAACTGTACTACACATTTTTTGTGATAATATACGTAAACCAATAATCTATATCACAAGTTAGATAGTCCATTTGTCTCATTATAAGTGAGGTACTTTTTTTAGACCGTTATTTTGCGAATATGATAATAAATAGTTAAAGTCGATTGAAAATAAGTAAGAGAGAGAATAATATAGAAGAGAGTCGTATCTACATTATTCTTTTACTTACTTTACTTTCTCCTTACTCTAACTACTTATTATCATTTTCGCAAAACAATGGACGAATAGAAACACCTATAATGGGACGGAAGGAGTGTATCATATCTGGGTGATGACATGAGATTTTATGGAATATATTGTTTGTGTGTTAAAAGGAGAAAAAAAATAATTTTATACTTTCTATGTCTTATGTTACTCACACTATCATTTTTAGTTCATAAATTTGAGATTGATTTTATAATACTAACTATATTAATATTTTAAGTTTATTGAGAAATCATTTAATCAAGGAATACATAATTAACTTTAATATATTAATTAAATACGATAAGTCTTACTTAAAATAGAAAAGTAGTTCAAGTCGAAACAGAAAAGTGCGAGTAACACGGAATGGAGGCAGTACAATATATTAATGTGAAAGGATACAATAACTTTTATTGCAAAAAAGAAATGTTATAGTATTTTTTATCCAAATTATGTATAGAAAAAATATGAATAATTGATAAACTCGCATTCCAATCTGTTAAATTGAGTTGTTGCTATGATTGTTGTCGAGTTTTATAGCTAGAATTGTGTATGTCAGGTAATTATGTGATGTTTCGGAGTTTAACGAGTTTGTTGAGAATATTCAAGAAAATAGGTTGAAATAAGCCAAAAAATACATATTATGTAACATCCCGGATTTTCAAACCCTAATTTTAGAGCCTAAAAATTTATTATTTATGACGTGGGAGACGTGAATTAATTTATGAATGCATTTATGATATGCTATGACCGAGTCGAGTCTAGGGTTTGCGTTGGAAGTTTGAAAAGTCAAACTTGTTGAGTATGTGATGTGGCATGTGATTTATTTATGAGGTGAATTAATTGTTTAAGGGTGAGTGAGAATATTAGAGAAAATTTCCATAAATACTAGCCACCTAAATATTGAGATTTTCGAACCCTTGACCTTTTGAAGGAGGAATTCTATTTTTTCCGGATTTAATTTAATTCTTGGGATATTTATCCAAATTAAAATCTAAAACCCAATTATTCCTTATTTTTATTGAGAAAAATCGAGCCCCTTATTTCCTAGGTGATTTTCGAAAATCACCCATGTAGGGAAGGAAATATTATTTTACTTGTTTAATTGATTCCTTATTGATTTCCTTCCATCCCTAAAATCAAATATTCTAGTAAATCTTACCATACCTCAAAAAGATCTTGCCATATCTTATTTTAGTTAATATTCAAAAAAATCCATGCTTTATTTAAAAGGCATAGAAACGCCTATTTCAATCCCTAGTTGGGAGAACTCTTATTTTTATTTTGCTCCGTGATATTTTATTTTACTCCGTAAAATATACCAAAACAAAATCTTGGCTAATGAAGAGCCATATATTTCGAAATTTCCATGCTTGATACCCTAGTTTATTTTGTTATTTCTTCTTCCCTACTCCACAATATTTTATTGTGTAGAATCAAATCTTACCAAATATTCTATTTTATTTACCTAAAGATTTTATTGAGCACTATAAATAAGAGAAACCCCTAACCCTAGCCCCCATAATTTTCGCCCCCTACCTCATTATTTTCGCCTCCCTCTCTTCTCCACACTCCCTCAATTTTCTTCTACTTTACTCCAATAATCCTTCAACCTTTGAGAAGAATTAGAGTTTGAGCCTCAAGATTTTTGAAGAACCAAGTCTTTACTTTGTTTCTACCGTTCGTTTTTCTCTAAAAGGTATTCTCATATTAATCTTCTTCTTTCTACTCGATTCCTCTTCTTTCTAACCGATTAATCGGTATTCTTGAACCCTCATGCATCTTGTTTGAGTGAAAGTGGGATGAAGGGGATATGGAAATATGTATGCATGTGTGTGGCGTGTGTGTGTGCATGTTGTGTGTGTATGTGTGTGTTGTGCGTATGTTGGCAAAATACCCTTGTGTGACATATATTGATGTTAGATCTAGAGTTGAGATGCGAATGGAACTTATGTGATGAACATGACCTTGATTGATGATGTTAAGATAATCGATTGGAAAAGGGAAAAGCGTTGAGACATGCATGAGTTAGGAGTTTGTGTTGAATTTGATTTGTGATGTATGCCTATGTGATTAAAAGGTGAAACCTCGGTTGCGAAGCAGGATAACAAAGGAAAGAACATACTTGAAATCTAAGCAGTCGAGGTGGGCTTTACTCTTAAACTCTTTTATGTGCAAATTTATGAATGTGGAGAAATAAGGGCGGTTTAACTGTTATGCCATGTCTGTGTCTGTTTTGTTGTGATATTGTGCGCCTGATGCCTAGTTTGAGAGTTCGCTCCATTGGGCTATAGGGCTATGGATATGTTTAAACGAATTCGGGTCTGAGTAGGGCCGCAAACCTTACCAGGCTGTGTACACGGTGGGATCGGGAGCCGTCCTTGCTTGTCGGCCGGTCTCGTGGGCGAAAAGTGTGGCCACACTTTCGTCGCACCATGGAAAGATTTTGATTGTGATTGTGGAAATTGATGAGAAAAGTGGGGAGTTGTTTGACTGGCCAGTCTATGGAAAATAATTTTGTGATACTCGTGATATTCTCTTATAACTGCTTAAAATTCAAGTTCACTTGGTAAGGGTGGCATAACTTATAAAATGTTTTGGCAACGAGTTCACTGAGTATTTCAAAATACTCAGCCCTGCATGTGTTTTCCTTATGTGCAGGTGATGCACTTTTTATTTGCACTATAAATACCTGCAAGTATACAAAGTAGGTATAGTATAGCAAAAGGTTAGTACCGGGTATCGAACACGGGGAAGATGTACACAAAGTGTCTATCTTCTACTAGAACTCAATTACTATCTGGAGAAACAAGAATTTTTTGTAACTTTTTGAAAACAGTAAATATAAAAAACAGTAAACAACTAAATGCAAGCAAATCACGGAGAGAAAAGTATAGAGATAAGGGGAATTCCAGGGATGTGCTTTCGCTTTTATGGTTATACAAATTCCAAAATACAATACCCTAGCACAGTTAATACTTTGAAAGGACGAGTCACCTAGCTTATGCTCATGCGATACAAACGTTGATTACTAACATTAGGGTTGTCAATCCTAACACGTAACTCCAAAAAGCTCCTAAGACCCTTGAAAAGTCCTCACTCTCAATTAACAGTGCCGTTTTAAAGGAAGCTAACTGTAGTGTCTACTAAGTGGATCTAACTCGCTAGAACTCTGTCACAGTTATGAAGCAAGTTGTATTGAATCATACATAATTGTGTCACTCAATTATGAAGCATCATGATTAACTTAGGGAAGAAACAAAGTAAAAACAAAACGAATATTTAGAAAACGGAATTGTATAACCAAAGTTGCTACTAACACATCCCTAGAATCCTATGAGTTTAGTTACACATGACTGAATAAACTAAAAACATAGATTGAAGGGAAAGCAATTTGAACATAAAACTAAAGCAAATAAAACCCGTAGGTTGAATCCTTGTCGTTCTTGATGTTCTTGAAATCCTTCTTCAACTCCTTGCACAATTGAAGTACTCTAGCTTTTGATCTCTATGAATGTGTTCTTGTTGTGAAAAAAACTCTCTTTTGATGAAGCTTGAGGTCCTATTTATAGGGGAAGATTATTCCTCATCATAGAAGGAAAAAATCTTCAAAATTTGGTAAATCTTGGAGCAAATCTAGGGCTGGTCGGATTCGCCGCCTTTCTCCGGCGTGCCGCCGCACCTTGGCCGGCGGTCGCCGGGCTGGAGTCCAGAGAATCTGACCCTTCGGTGGCGGACCGCCACATGTCCTCCGGCGGTCGCCGGGCGAGACTCTTCTCCTAGCGTAAATTTCCGAGGCGGGCCGCCACATAGCTCTGCCCGCCGGGCGCCGGCGGTCGACGTACAACTTCGCGGCGGTCGCTGGTCGTCGTCTGACTCCAGATTTCCAGACTATGCGTTTTTACTCCCCTTTTCGGCTCAAATATGCACATTTCTCACAAAACACGTCAAAATACCAAAATGTATAGAATATGCAAATAATGGACATGTAGAGTGCTTTTGATAACAAAAACGGACCAAATAATGGCCTTAAAACAGTGCAAAATCCGGGCGTATCAACTCCCCCAAACTTACATTTTTGTTCGTCCTCGAACAAAACACTAAAGACACAAGAATAGACGCACGGAATGCACAAGGACTAGACGTCATTATTGCCTCAAAAGATGAAAGAATAGATTAAGCATGGATTAACACAATCAAATCAAGCAAGGCTTAATAGTGCACTTTCATTACAAACTCGTGGAACACCTTGAATTCAAGCACTCACATGTAGCAAACTTCCAAAGATGGGAAGTGTTCTTTCTCTCACTCTCAAAGTGTATAAAGGTAAAGTGTAAATCACTCAAATCATGCATCATGCAAAGTTTACCATAGGCTTGCTCAAAGTCTAATCCCTCCTCTACTCAATGTGATTAAGCATCAAAAGTCCGAAAGGTCTTTCTTTTCGGTTGTAACGTAGGCTCTTTGGTAGGTGAGTAATATTTGGCTAAAAAGTGACTCAAATATAAAAATATCCCAAGTAGAGTTAGGATGACTCCACTTTTCTAAAACTTAAGGCACTTCTAACACTTTATTTTTCTCCTTCAATTTACTTTCAATCCTTTGATTTTATTTTCTTTTCACAACCTTTCACACATTTTTTTTCTTTTTTTTTTCTTTTTTTTTACACATCCTTTCTTTTTTTTTTTTCTAAGATCAAGCACATATTTGGAATTTTTCTCAATTTCACAACTTGTACTTTCTTAATATTAAGCACACTACTTTTTATACTTTCCTCCTTATCTCTCCAATTCCTTTACAAAAGAAGATAACAAAAACTATACTAACCCAAGGAATTGTCCCCCCATTTATTTTGGCTTCCAAAGAAAAGGCTCAAAGGCTCAAAATTGGCTCCAAAGGAAAAATTTGAGAGGGTCGAAAATTTTGGATATAAAAGTAGCTAAGAAAAGACGACCTAACATCCTCCTAAATCAACTTAAACACTATGTAAACTTAGGCAGACTAGGAGCAAGTTCTAGAAACATATACATGCATACAGATTAATCACACAAGAAAGAATTTAAGGCTCAAATCTCACAAGGTAAAAGCACGATTCAAGGCGAACAAGCAATTCACTAATTATGCACCTTTTCACCCAACCATCATATCAAAACGTTAAGCCACACTTAAACATAGATGGAATATAATATCATTGGCAACTCGGTCTAATGTGTCCCTAAGCATGCGTGTTTCTAAGTTCTTCATGTTATGTTCATGACATGGATTCAAGAAAACATTTTTAGAACACAAAAAATCTCCTACGGGTTTTTGGAAAATTAAAGCAAAAACAACTAACAACAAAAAGAAAACCCTAAACTCACGGTCCACCACTTCATCCCCCCAAACTTATTTACAACAAAGTGTAAAATAAGTTTGTAGAGCCGGTAGGGACGTGAGTATACTACTGAAAACAAAAACGTACCCTGAAAAATTTCGCGTAGAGGTTGAGCGGGGCGAAAATTCGAAGAATTTCGAAAAATCGCGCTGGAAAATTGTGCCCAGGTGGCGGTCCGCCGCAGCTGTTCGGCGGTCGCCGCACGTCAAAGATGCTATCCAGCGTTCAGGTGGCGGACCGCCGCAGAGCTTGCGGCGGTCGCCACGGAGAGGTCAGAACCTGCGAAAATTTTTGCAAAGCACAAAATTAAACCAAAACCAAAAATACTTAAAATTAAAGCAAAAATTGTTAAATCAAGGAAATAAATCGTCTCAAAAACATCCAAAAACATGGTACAAATGCTCATTTAAAGTCATCGAGCTTGACTTCTTCAATCTTGAGGAGGTGGAGGGAAACGGGCGCTAAGATCCTCGAAAGCTCCAACGAGGTACGTGATATCACTCCTCATTGTCTCTCGTTCCTCTCTAGCTTCGGCGGCCATCCTTCGGAGCTCTTCATATTGTTGACGCCGATGAACGTCTTCCAAACGTTGTTGCTCCCAAAATCCTTGCTCCGCCGTGCGCCAATCGCCTTGAGCCGTCCACCCTTGGCGGTTGTAGGCATTCTCCGCTTGTTGCTCCGCCCATCGATTGTCCCAAGCGTTGGACATGTTTTGCATATAGGAGAAAATTTCTCCTAATTGGGCGGAGGTGTTGACTTGAAACTCCTCTTCCGGATTTGGCCTCCCGCGGCGGCAGTTTGCTCGTGTCCGGCGGCGATGTCCTTCCACTTCCTCTTCTTCTTCTTCCTCTTCTCGTTGTGGTTGGGATTGCGGTGGTGGCGGTGCTGCACTCCTTTGAGCTTGTGAATGCTCCGCGCCTTCTTCATAGTTATCAATGGCATCAAATGCGGAATCCTTATCGGGCTCAAATTGAGGAATGCGAGAGGGAATGTTCCTCTTTCTAAATTCCCCATTGACGGGGTTAGCCTCGATAGCTCTCCGGTGGGCGGGTGTGTCGAGCTTCCAATTGGCTTGGTTTCCCCAAACATCGACCTTGGTCAATTGCGGGAGTGGAACGGGAAAGTGATCCCCCGCTACTTGCATAAAATACCCTTGACCCCAATGATCGGTCTTCAAAAGCCCCACCGAAAATAGCACCTCATAAGTGATAAACTTTTCTCCACCATCCTCCGTCATACCGGCAAAAGAGACCCCCAAATGTTCGCCAATTGCCGTAATCAATCCCCCACAACAAATGACGCCCCCGTCTTTCTTCGTGATCCTATCCACATAGTAAGTAAAGAGGGTCCCATAATCGATTCCCTTCTTGTTGAGTAGGCACCACATCACGTTGAGCTCCGTTTGGGAGACACTTCCCCCATCGATACGAGCAAACATAAGCTGAGTCATAGCACGATGGAGGTACCTCAAGACGGGGTTGCGAATTGATGAAGACTTAGCATAGCCCGCTGCATGCTCTTGCTCATTTGTCATCGCCCCCCAAACCTCTGAAAATTCATATTCATTGTCCTCTTCGGGGTTGGGGTCGAAGCAATGGAAGATCCCACTAAGCTCTTCCATGGTGAGCGAGTGCCAACGGTTCCCTAGGCGGAAATCAATGCTAAGTGGAAAATTTTGGCGGCGATCCTTAGTGACCTTTAGCGAGCTGAGGAACTCGAGAGTATACTTTCGAAACGATGGTCACTTCCTTTGGAACATGTAGACGAGGCCATTCCCATCACCCACGTCGCACAACTTCCAAAAATCCTCCATGATCCCCAAAGTTTGGAGAGGGAAATCGTGGGGATATCTAGAAGGTGCCGTTTCTCGGGCCGACACTTTCTTCCACATAGCCTTTTGCTCTTCCGTGGCAAGGCTAATGCCATAGTTCTTCACATTCTCCGGTTTCCCTTTTGATCCCGTTATCCTACAAAAGAAATTACACTCTTAAAAGAGCATCAACAAGTGGGAGATCAAAAGTTCCCCCAAACTTGCATGCAACCAAGTAAAAATGAAGAGATAAGAACTTATATGCAAGCTTGGGTACAATAGCATCCTAATTTTTAGCATAATAACATGTTAAGCAAAATCAACAAAATTAGGACACAACAAATCATCCCCCAACGTGAATTCATCCCCATGCAGAGACGTATCAACCAAATATCCATAAAAACCAACAATCTCTACAACATCACAAATATTGCAATTCATGGAAGTAATAATAGCATCACAATGCTATGAACATGATTGCAACTTTTAAACACTATAAACCAAGAGAGAATCATCATTCACAACTTAATAATCACCAATCAAGCAAATTTTAAACCATAGAATTCAAAAATTCATACACATAATCATCCCCCATCATGAATTAAGAGATTCTACCGAACAATTCATCCAAAATAAAGCACAATCCATGGAAGAAGTAAAGAAAAACCCAGAAATTGAGTTAGGATTCATACCTTTTTGTGGAGAGAATTTGTAGAAGAAGAGCTCTAGACTTTGAGAGAATTGAGAGAATGATAGTGTGGGTGTGTGAATTTGGTGATTTATATAGGTGGGGGTTGTGTGCAAGGAAGGAATTTGAGAAGGAATGTGAAAAGGAATGGAAAAACATACCTTTTATGGTGGAAATCCCGTCTCTGGACTGCGTGTGGCGACCGCCGCGTCTATCGTGGCGGGCCGCCACACGGGCCTTCGTAAACAGCAATCCTGGCGGGCCGCCGCGGCCCGTGCAGCGGTTACTCTGGCCCGCCTTAAGCCCGATCCTTCCTGCACATGTTAACACACGTGTGGCGACCGCCGTGCTTTAAGTGCGGCGACCGCCACCAAATTTTTTTTTTTTTTTAACAGAACATAAAAAAACGAGAAAATAAAAAAAAATAAAAAAAAAATAAAAGAAAATTGGGTTGCCTCCCAATAAGCGCTTTTGTTAAAGTCGTTAGCTCGACTTGAAGTGGCCCACTAGTTGGGCGGATCAATAACTCGAGTGTTGAAAATTGGCATAGGGAGCAATTTGGTCCCTAGCTTCTTCCACCACTTGTACTTCCCCTCTTTCGTTTTGATGACGTATATCTCGGGGTCATCTTTGGGTGTTTTCTTTCTCTTCTGTTTCTTCTTCTGTGGAGCAGATGTAGAAGAATTAGCATCACCCTTTTTAGAAGAGTGTCTTACCTCTTTGATAATGTAGATAGTGGAGGTAGAAGGATCCTCCGCTTCAAAGGGATCTTTGGACTTGGTCAAGTCGGTAGCCATGACTGCTCTGCACTGTTGTCCTCCTCAAACTTTAGCATTTCGCTCTCGATCTTATAGGTGGATTGACCATGATTATCACTGATTGTGATTTCGCCACGACCTACATCAATCAAAGCTTTGCAAGTGGCAAGAAAATCTCTCCCTAAGATTAGAGGGACGTTCTTGTCTACTTTCATGTCAAGCACAATAAAGTCGGCAGGAAAAATAAAATCATCAACTTTAACTAAGACATCCTCAATCATACCTACAGTCTTGATGGACGAGTTATCGGCCAACCTGAGTGTTACATCTGAAGATTTGAGTGGCCCGATGTTGAGCTTTTCGTAGTACTTCAGTGGCATGAGATTGATGGACGATCCTAAGTCGCACAGTGCTTTGTCAACCTTCCCTTCTCCAATTCGGCACCTAATGATGAACTGGCCCGGATCTCTTTGCTTCACTGCCCGTTCCTTTTGGATGATCTCGCTGCAATGATGCGGTAGCTTAAGGTCGGCTTTAGTCGGCTTTTTTTTCCTCATTACTGCCTCCCTTAGTAGCTTCGCATACTTTGGTATCTCCTGCAACGATTCAACAAGTGGAATGTTAGTATGGACTTTGCAAAACATGTTAAGGAATTGCTTGAACTGCTCTTCAAGCTTGAACTTCCTCTTTGGCTGAAAAGGGAGTACAATCCCGTTGTGCCGCACAAGCTCCTGCTTAGTGGACGATTCTGCCTTGTCAGTGGCGGGCCGCCGCGGGGTGTGCGGCGGTCCGCCGGCGACTGGGCAGTCCTGCGTGGTTGACTCTGCCGTCTCAGTGGCGGGCCGCTGCGGGGTCTGCGGCGGTCCGCCGGCGACTGGGCAGTCCCCAGATTTCTGCTTTGCCACCCAGTTCTTGTTAATATCATCCACTCTTGCTGCTGCCTTTGCTCTATCCTCATCTAACTTCTTCTGAATTTGCTCCATTTGAGTGGTAATATTGGTTACAGCTGCCGAGATTGTGTTCATTCCTTGCTCGAGGTTGTTTATCCTTGCTTCGACCACTCCGATCTTGGTGTCATTAATCTTCCTATCTTGCGTAATTACTTCCAAGATCTTCGTGATTCCTTGTTCATACTTGTCTTCCTTCTTCATCGGCTCAACCACTCCTCCTTTGCTAACATTAAATCCTGCAGGGGGTTGCAAGTAATTATTGTTAGAATAAGAAAGATTTGGGTGCGGACGGTTCCCATTATAATTATTGAAATTACCGCCCCCCTGATTAGGGCGATAATTGTTATTGTAGTTTCTGGGACCGCCTCCTTGCACGTAGTTGATTTCTTCCACAGTTGATATGGCAGTTTCGGGTGCATTGACCGCCACTATGGAAGTTGCCGGAATTGGATCTTCCTTCCTCGAGATGTCCATTTGATCAATCCTGACTCTAAGTTCTGCTAACTCCTTAGCAAAAGAACTTTCTTCGGCCTCTTCTATGGCTGCTACTCTTCTTGTGGCATGCCTTTCCTTAGACCACCCCCGACTGTTGGTGGCGAACTCCTCGATCACCGCCATGGCATCCTCTCCTGTCTTTCTTAGAAATCCTCCATTTGCCCCTGAATCAAGCATAGCACATATTTTCTCGTTAAATCCATTATAGAGGATTCCTACCTGATGGTCTATGGAAAAACCATGGTTTGGGCACTTTCGAAGAAGAGCTTTGAAATGAGCAAATGCCTCATAGAGGGGCTCGTCATGGCCTTGTGTGAACTGAAAGATCTCACTTTTGAGCTTCAAAATAGTGCCTGGCGGGTAGTATTTGTCGAGGAAGGTAGCTACGATGTCCTTCCATGTGGAGACCTGCAAGTATACAGAGTAGGTATAGTATAGCAAAAGGTTAGTACCGGGTATCGAACACGGGGAAGATGTACACAAAGTGTCTATCTTCTACTAGAACTCAGTTACTATCTGGAGAAACAAGAATTTTTTGTAACTTTTTGAAAACAGTAAATATTAAAAACAGTAAACAACTAAATGCAAGCAAATCACGTAGAGAAAAGTATAGAGATAAGGGGAATTCCAGGGATGTGCTTTCGCTTTTATGGTTATACAAATTCCAAACTACAATACCCTAGCACAATTAATACTTTGAAAGGACGAGTCACCTAGCTTATGCTCATGCGATACAAACGTTGATTACTAACATTAGGGTTGTCAATCCTAACACGTAACTCCAAAAAGCTCCTAAGACCCTTGAAAAGTCCTCACTCTCAATTAACAGTGCCGTTTTATAGGAAGCTAACTGTAGTGTCTACTAAGTGGATCTAACTCGCTAGAACTCTGTCACAGTTATGAAGCAAGTTGTATTGAATCATACATAATTGTGTCACTCAATTATGAAGCATCATGATTAACTTAAGGAAGAAACAAAGTAAAAACAAAACGGATATTAAATAGAAAACGGAATTGTATAACCAAAGTTGCTACTAACACATCCCTAGAATCCTATGAGTTTAGTTACACATGACTGAATAAACTAAAAACATAGATTGAAGGGAAAGCAATTTGAACATAAAACTAAAGCAAATAAAACCCGTAGGTTGAATCCTTGTCGTTCTTGATGTTCTTAAAATCCTTCTTCAACTCCTTGCACAATTGAAGTACTCTAGCTTTTGATCTCTATGAATGTGTTCTTGTTGTGAAAAAAACTCTCTTTTGATGAAGCTTGAGGTCCTATTTATAGGGGAAGATTATTCCTCATCATAGAAGGAAAAGATCTTCAAAATTTGGTAAATCTTGGAGCAAATCTAGGGCTGGTCGGATTCGCCGCCTTTCTCCGGCGGGCCGCCGCACCTTGGCCGGCGGTCGCCGGGCTGGAGTCCAGAGAATCTGACCCTTCGGTGGCGGACCGCCACATGTCCTCCGGCGGTCGCCGGGCGAGACTCTTCTCCTAGCGTAAATTTTCGAGGCGGGCCGCCACATAGCTCTGCCCGCCGGGCACCGGCGGTCGCCGTACAACTTCGCGGCGGTCGCTGGTCGCCGTCTGACTCCAGATTTCCAGACTATGCGTTTTTACTCCCCTTTTCGGCTCAAATATGCACATTTCTCACAAAACACGTCAAAATACCAAAATGTATAGAATATGCAAATAATGGACATGTAGAGTGATTTTGATAACAAAAGCGGACCAAATAATGGCCTTAAAACATTGCAAAATCCGGGCGTATCAGCAGGTTGAACGGCGTCGAGCGGTGGCGGGTGTTGAACATGTTAACTAATTAAGATAGATGTTTTAAACTTCAAGCGTAGTTGTGTCTTCATACATAGCTGCACTTTCTCTTGGTCGTTTTCCGCTGAGTTTTTGATACACTTTAGTATTATTTGGATATTTTGCACTTGTTCCTTTCGTTTTAGAATCTTGAGACATCTTGTGATATCATTGGGATTTATTGAACCCTTCTGTTTTGATCATACTTTATAGTACTTATCCTTCATTTATTTCTCTTGATTAAACCTTTGACTTGCGACTCTGATAGCTCGTTTAATACTTAGGTCAAGCCTCTTTAAATGAAACCTTAGCCTATGTTTACTTCTTTTAAGTCCGTTTTGGTAGCAGTCGCCGCATTTATTGTACCCTAGGAGGGCGGGCTGTTACATATTATCACTAAGTTAAAGTGGACATTTGAATGAAGTCTACGTATTAACAGTAATCGGCCTATCATGATGATCTCAAACGCTAATATTCGACTCGGGATGGTCATTTTGGGCCCGTAAGGTCGACCCTGATGGGTCACTACCAAGGTCGTTTCTGACCTATTGACCTGAACAGGTCAAACTCAATGTGTCCCTTCTTTTTACGCCACAAGATTATTGAGTGAGAAATTAGAAGAAAAATGCCTAGGTCAAATCCCATTATGTTCCAGCCGCCCTAAAATACACCCACACGCTCAAGAACTCCTTTGAACACGTAAATTGAAGATTGAAGCCTTTGATTCGAAGATTGAACCTTTTAATTATTCGTCCCTTGGGAGCTAAGTACCACGAACCAATCTTAACTACTGTTATAAAATAATCAAATTAGACTTTTTTTTTCTAAAACTACTACTTTTAACTTAGAAACACGCATGCTTAGGGACATACTTTAGATCGAGTTTTCGATGATATTACATTCCATCTAATGTTTAAGTGTGGCTTAACGTTTTGATTTGATGGTTTGGTAAGAAGGTGCATAATTAGTGAATTGCTTGTTCGCCTTGAATCATGCTTATATCTTGTGAGGATTTGAGCCAAAAATTTATTCTTGTGTGATTTATCTGCATGCATGTATATGTTTCTAGAACTTGCTCCTAGTCTTGCCTAAGTTTACATAGTGTTTAAGTCGGTTTAGGAGGATGATTGGCCATCTTTTCTTAGCCTACTTTTATCTAAAAACCATGACCCTCTAAAAAATTTTATATTCAAAATTTTTCCCTTCGGAGCCAAGTTTGAGCCTTTAAGCCTTTTCTTTGGAAGCCAAAATTAGGGGGACAATTCCTTGGGCTAGTTAGTCATTACTATCTTATTTTGTAATGAAATTGGAGAGACAAGGGGGAAATATAAAAGTAGTTTGCTTAATGTAAAGAAAGTATAAGTTGTGAAGTTGAGAAAAATTCGAAGTATGTGCTTGATCTTAGAAAAGAAAAGAAAGGATGTGCATGAAAGAAAAAGAAAAAAAAAAGTGTGAAAGGTTAAAGGAGAAAAATAAATGAAGTGTTAAAAGTGCATTGGGTTAGAAAAGTGGAGTTATCTTTACTCTACTTGGGATATTTTTATTTTTAGTCACTTTTTAGCCAAATATTCCTCACCTACCAAAGAGCCTACATTACAACGAAAGATAAAGACCTTTCGGACTTTTGAAGCTTAATCATATTTAGTAGAGGAGGGAGTAGACTTTGAGCAAGCCTATGGTAAACTTTGCATGATGTATGATTTGAGTGCTTATATACATATTACCATTATACACTTTGAGAGTGAGAGAACACTTCCCATCATTGGAAGTTTGCCACATGTGAGGGCTTGAACTCAAGGTGTTCCACGAGTTAGTAATGAAAGTGCACTAATAAGCCATGCTTGATTTGATTGCGTTAATACATGTTTAAATTGTTCTTCCATCTTTTGAGGCAATTATGACGTCTAGTCCTTGTGCATTCCGTGCGTCTATTTGGTGTCTTTATTGTTTTGTTTGAGGACAAACAAAAATGTAAGTTTGGGGGAGTTGATACGCTCGGATTTTGCACTGTTTTAAGGCCATTATTTGGTTAATTTTTTATGTCAAAGTCACTCTACACGTCCATTATTTGCATATTTTGTCTATTTTGGTATTTTGACATGTTTTGTGAGAAATGTGCATAATTGAGCCGAAAAAGGGAGCCAAAACGCCAAGTTTGGAAATCTGGAGTCAGACGGCGACCGGCGACCGCCGTGGATGTGTGCGGCGACCGCCGGCGCCCGGCGGGCAGATCAACGCAGCGGTCCGCCTCGAAAAAATGTGCTTGGAAGAGAAGTCTCGTCCGGCGACCGCCGGAAGATGTGCGGCGGTCCGCCGCCGAGGGAACAGACTCTCTGGAGTCCAACGCGGCGACCGCCGGCCAAGGTGCGGCGGGCCGCAGGAGAAAGGCGGTGAATCCGCGAAGCCCTAGATTTGCGCCCAGTTTTACCATATTTTGGAGAATTTTTTCCTTCTACATTAAGTCATGGCTTTCCCCTATAAATAAGACCTCAAGCTTCATAGAGATCAAGACCTAGAGTACTTCATTGGTGCAAGGAGTTGGAGAAGGATTTCAAGAACATCAAGAACGACAAGGATTCAACCTACGGGTTTTATTTGCTTTAGTTTTATGTTCAAATTGTCTTCCCTTCAATCTATGTTTTTAGCTTATTCAATTATGTGTAACTAAACTCATAGGATTCTAGGGATGTGTTAGTAACGACTTTGGTTATACAAGTTCCGTTTTCTATTTAATATCCGTTTTATTTTTACTTTGTTTCTTCCCTAAGTTAATCTTGATGCTTCATGATTGAGTGACACAATCGTGTATGATTTAATATAACTTGCTTCATAACTGTGACAGAGTTCTAGCGAGTTAGATCCACTTAGTAAACACTACAGTTAGCTTCCCTTAAAACGACACTGTTAATTGAGAGTGAGGACTTTTCAAGGGTCTTAGGAGCTTTTTGGAGTTACGTGTTAGGATTGACAACCCTAATCTTGTAATCAACGTTTGTATCGCATGAGCATAAGCTAGGTGACTCGTTCTATCAAAGTAATAGTTGTGCTACGATATTGTAGTTGGAATTTTGTATAACCATAACTGTGAACACACATCCCTGGAATTCCCTTATCTCTATTGTCTTTCTCCTGATTTATTTGCTTTTAGTTGATCTATGTTTTTTATTGCTTTTAGTTTTTCAAAAGTTTTCAAAACCCAAATGTTTTTCCAGATAGTAATTGAGTCTTAGAAGAGGATAGACGCTTTGTGTTCGTCTTCCTTGTGTTCGATATCTGGTACTAACCTTTAGCTATACTATATATACTCTGTATATACTTGCAGGTTTATTTAGTGCTAATAAAAAGTGCATCTGAGTAGTCATACTCCACTTCCTCGCTAGGGTTGGGGTTGTGGCACTGGAACACCTGACACAAATCCGCTATGGTGACTGTGGTTGTGGTTGCCGAGGCGGATAGCAATGGACTCGGAGATGCGGGTGCGGCGGTCCTTGTTGACCTTAAGTGTACTTAGAAACTCAAGAGTGAGTCTCCGGTAAGATGGCCACCTCCCACGAAACATATGGCCGAGGCCATTCCCCTCACTGATGTCGCATAATGCCCAAAAGTCCTCTATAATCCCCAAAGTGGCGAGGGGAAGATCATGTGGGTATCTTAAAAGCATGGTGTCTCTGATACGCTCGGATTTTACACAATTTTAAAGCCATTATTTGGTCCGTTTTTTGTATCAAAGTCACTTTACACGTCCATTATTTGCATATTTTATCTATTTTGGTATTTTGACGTGTTTTGTGAGAAATGTGCATAATTGAGCCGAAAAAGGGAGCCAAAATGTAAAGTCTAGAAATCTGGAGTCAGACGGCGACCAGCGACCGCCGCGAAGTTGTACGGCGACCGCCGGCGTCTGGCGGGCAGAGCAGTGCAGCGGTCCGCCTCGGAAAATTACACTTGGAAGAAAAGTCTCGCCCAGCGACCGCCGGAAGTCGTGCAGCGGTCCGCCGCCGAAGGAACAGAATCTCTGTGACTCCAACTCGGTGACCGACAGCCAAGGTGTGGTGGCTTGCCGGAGAAAGGAGGCGAATCCGAGATGCCCTAGATTTGCTCCAAGATTTACCATATTTTGAAGATCTTTTCCTTCTACAACAAGGATTGGCTTTCCCGTATAAATAAGACCTCAAGCTTCATCAAATGAGAGAGCTTCTACTTGCAAAATAATTCACAGACATCAAAAGCTAGAGTACTTCAATTGTGCAAGGAGTTGGAGAAGGATTTCAAGAACATCAAGAACGACAAGGATTCAACCTACGGGTTTTATTTGCTTTAGTTTTATGTTCAAATTGTCTTCCCTTCAATCTATGTGTTTAGCTTATTCAATTATGTGTAACTAAACTCATAGGATTCTAGGGATGTGTTAGTAAAGACTTTGGTTATACAAGTTCCGTTTTCTATTTAATATCCGTTTTATTTTTACTTTGTTTCTTCCCTAAGTTAATCTTGATGCTTCATGATTGAGTGACACAATCGTGTATGATTTAATATAACTTTCTTCATAACTGTGACAGAGTTCTAGCGAGTTAGATCCACTTAGTAAACACTACAGTTAGCTTCCCTTAAAACGGCACTGTTAATTGTGAGTGGGGACTTTTCAAGGGTCTTAGGAGCTTCCCTTATCTCTATTGATTGTCTATGTGTTTTATTCGCATCTAGATGTTAATTTCTTTTAATTGTTTTCGGTTTTCAAAAAGTTTCAAAACATTTTGTTCTTCCAGATAGTTATTGAGTCTTAATAGAAGATAGACAGTCCGTGTTTGCCTTTCCCGTGTTCGATATCACGGTACTGACCTTTAGCTATACTATATATACTCTGTATACTTGCAAGTTTATTTAGTGCTAATAAAAAGTGCATGAGTCTCTCGCCGAGACTTTCTTCCACATTGCCTTGTGGGCTTCCAACGGCAGGCTAATGCCATAGCTCTTCGCGTTTTCAGGCTCTCCTCTTGTTGTCATGGGTCCTACAAATAAACACCAAACTCATGAAATGAGCATCATCAAGTGACAAACAACGGTTCCCTCCCTAACTTGCAATCAACCAAGCAATGATCAATAAAATAGACCATGTTGTGCAAGCTTGTACTTAGCATGTGTTCTAGAGTGACTCATGAAGACATATAAAACAACATCAACACAAAAGAACGCCCGTATTCCATCCCCCAACGTGAATTAATCCCCCATGCAGAGACACATCATCATAAACGTCGAAACCAACAATCTCTATTATCTACTCATGTATTGCAATGAACATGGGAAAAATAGTAGCCTCACAATGCTATGAACATGATTGCAATGTATAACAACAAAGAGCAATGAGGGATTTCACAATCAAAACTCACAATTCATCACCGAATTCACAAATATACCCAAACAAATCATGAAATAACTACATCAAACGCATCCCCCGTGTTAAAACAAACTTCTCAACCGAACAATTCATCAAATTAAGCAAAATCCATGGAAGAGTTCAAGCAAATGCTCAGAAATTGAAGTTAGGACATACCTTGATTTGGAGTGATTTGAACGATGAAAGCTCGAAAGATGACATGCTATGGATGAATTTAAGTGTGCAGAATTGTTGAATATTTTGAGTGGGGGTCGTGTGCAAGATAGAATGGAGAGAAAAGATGAAGAAAAGAGAAAGAAAAACTAACTCTTATAGCAGTTTTCGCGTCACTGCCTCTCGTGCAGCGACCGCTGCGCAACGCGCAGCGACCTCTGCAGGTCTCTCCTCTGCAGGTCTCCTCCGGGCCGTTGCAAACCAACAAACTATAATGTGTCTTGTGTGTAGTGTGTGTATATGTATGGTACGTAGTGTGTGAAGATGCCTAATTTAACTTTTGAAATTCCAATTATCTAGAACTCGCTCGCTCCGTTCGCAAATAGGAGTCCAGTTTTTTTTTCGGTTCGTCCGCAAATAGGAGTTCCGGTTCATTTATACCATACTCCCTCCGTCCACGAATAGGAGTCTCATTTATATCCTGCACGGGTTTTAAGAAATATTAAGAAAAGTGGGTGGAAGAAAGTTAGTGGAACAGGGGTCCCACTTGTATATATTAGTTTTAAATGATATGTGAGTGGAATGTGGGGTCTCTTTACAAGGGGGGTCTCTTTACCATTTATGGTAGTTATGAATCGGGACTCCAATTCGTGGACGGACTAAAATGGGAAAACGGAACTCCTATTCGTGGACGGAGGGAGTATATGGTAATAGACCCCACATTCCACTCACATTTCATCTGAAACTAATATATACAAGTGGGATCCATATACCAATAATTATTTTCACCCACTTTTCTTAACATTTCTTAACATTTCTATTCGCAGACGGAAGGAGTATTTTTTACATGAAATTCAAATTATGGAATTGAGATTAATTGAGTATTCAAATTCAAATTCAAATTCAAATATTTTGCGAATACCAAATACTAGATTTAAAATTGAAGACTCCAATTCTAATTTTACATGTCGAATTCCATGATACCGAATGGAGCCATAGATGAATTAGGTTAGAAAGATTAGGGAAAAAGAGTAAGGTTAGGGCGACCATAGAATATGAATGTCAGTGTCTCAATGCACATCTTAATTAATAATGAAGAAGACGCAGGAAGAATAGTTCAACAACTTGGCACATGAATCTATGTCGTATATATTGTCATTCAACCCGACAAAACTTGTGTCTTTTTCCTTATTCGTACAAAATCATTGGATTCCGTCATAAATCTAGAAACTTCAAACTCGTAAATAAAATACTCCATCCGTCCCATTGAAGATGACTCACTTTCCTTTTGGTTTGTCCCAACCAAGATGATCAATTACTTAAAATGGAAACACCTTTATCTCTACTTTATTCTTTCTCTCTTACTTTACTCTCTCCTCTTAACACACAAAAGTTAACTGCATAAAATCCCGTGCCGCCCAAGGAAGGGGTCATCTTCCTTGGGACAGAGGGAGTATCAAAATTCAGACTTAATCAGGGTCAGACGCATAAAATTATTATAGTAATATTCTAAAATAATTTCAAGTTGAAAATAAGGAAATAATATTTTTGATACACATTTTTTTATGATTATATGGACTTTTTTGCGCACTAATATATTCTTATAAAATACAGAAAATCCGATAATACTATATGGAAAATTTTAAAAAAATCTCTTAAGCCTCTCCCCCTACTACATGTGTGTCCATAAGTGCATGTGTTTGATCAAATATAAGTTTCGTGTAAGTATAGGTTGAAGTTATAATTGCATTATAATGGTTTCTATGATCCCATGGTACCTAGCTCGTGCATCGGCGGTGCATGGGTAAAAACTGACTTAAAAGGGTATTACTATTATATAATATGGAATCATTTATTTTATTCTATTTTAGTATGCGGATTCATATTTCATTAATTTTTTACACTCACAATCTAATATAATACTACTCCTTCCGTCCCGCTTAAGATGACACATTTCCTTTTTTGAAACTTTCTTTCTCCAATTATTACATTCAACCACTTTTTCTCACTTCTATTAAAATATCTATTTTTCTTTATCTCTCTACTTTAATACCTACACTTATCTTTTCTCTATCCAATTAAACACTTTAACCAATACCTTTTAAAATCTCGTGCCGGCTAAGCAATGTGTCATCTTAGCCGGGACGGAGGGAGTAATACTTTACATGGGTGACACGTGACACATCCCACTCACTTTCTTGCTTTATTTTTTCTTCACAAAGTCAAACAATTTTTGAAACATGTACACAATTATTTCTATATAACTCGTGTTGTGCCTCATTACGATAAGTATAATGATCAATGATGGTGTTTGAGATAGTAAAAAAGTATGTTCATGTTGGCAATGGCTTCCATGGTAGCAACGCTAGCAACACAGAATTTCCCCTTAGCTGCCTAACTGCATCGATACTTGCGGCGACATACGCATCCCATTCCCTTTCGGCACCCCACAAGAATTCTACTCGCTAGAGAATTCTGGATGACTTGCAACCACACAACTTTAAAGCTCTTCTGGATGGAAACGGATATCAAAATCACAGATCTATCCCTCTAAGTCTACGGCCACCTCAAATTACAAGCAGGCCCCCACGCGGGGTCCGTCTCCATCATTGTGCTAGAAGATACAAATTTGAGCATTGATGTGCAATGCGAACGCCCACATCCAACACCAAGAAGATGTAATCGAACACATTTGGGTGAAATTTGACGATGATTAGCCGGTTGAATTTTATCTATTTCATAAAAATGTAATTTTAGCATTTAAATTATGAAATTTCGGTTAGTATTTTAATATATGTTCGATACAATGACATTTTTAATATAATTGCACTTTTTATAAAATTATTGTAATATTTAATTGAAATTAATTGATTGAGAAAAAATTAAAATGAATAAGATATGATATCATTGATTCCTCAATGAGAACACGTGATGAAGGAGGGAAAGGAATGTGTGGTTGAAAGTTGATACGTACTCTTTTTAAACAACATTAAGCGTCTTTACATCCATGCCCGACTAGTCAGCAGGAACTGAAAAGAAGGAGCTCCGATGGCTGGCAAAAGACCTCATGTGTTGGCCGTTCTATTCCCTGCTCAAGGCCACGTGAAGCCGCTCATGAGCATTAAAGTCACCTTTGTCAATGCCGAGTCTATTCATGTCACTAACGCATTAACTATCTAACTTTTTCAAACTCTGCAAAAAAATGAAAATATGTTATGTAACTGAAATTAGTTTAACGAGTAAAGGCCAAAACTGGTCATAAACAAATTGCATATTTTATGATTTTGGTCTTATACTTTATCTTTTGAAATTTTTATATCTTGAATGTTTCAACTCGGATCACAATTGGTCCTACACTAACAATTCCGTCAATTTTTAAACGGTTTTAACCCGATTTTGACCGATTTTTATGGTTCTAACAGCCCCATTCCATGTTAAAACCGTGTAAAAATTGGTCAAAATCGGATTAAAACCGTTTAAAAATTGATGGAATTGTTAGTGTAGGATCAATTGCGATCCGAGTTGAAATGTTCAAGATGCAAAAATTCAAAAGATAAAGTATATGACCAAAATTATAAAATGAGTATATGTGCAGGATCCGTTTTGACCTTTACTCTAGTTAAATTGAAAATGCCATATCTAATTATTCATATATATTATTGAAGTCTTAATTTTGAGCAAGCTGAAAGGTAGTTATGTTCAAGTCTTTATGATTTATAATAGGAAATATTGTCAATTAAATCATATTCTCTATGTCACATAAAATAAGGATATTTTCCTTTTTTGTCCGCCCTATGAAAATATCTCATTTCCATTTATGAAAAAAGTTCTCCCAAAATCATTACCTACATACTCCATCCGTCTCATTGAAGTTGACTGACTTTTCTTTTTGGTTTGTCCTACCCAAGATGACACATTACTAAAAATGGAAACACCTTTATCTTTACTTTATTCTCTCTCTCACTTTATTGTCTCCACTTAACATACAAAATACGGTTGCATAAAATCTCATGTCACCCACGAAAAGATCATCTTTCTTGAAATGGAGGGAGTACACCAATTTATTTATAACTCACTCCACTAAAGCCTTCATTACAGTAATGTGTCCTTTGGTGGAACTAAGTGAAGGAGACAAGGGGCTAAGCCCATCAATTCGTTCTTTTAAATATTTTCTTCAATAAACTTTGAAAGTTTATCTATAATTTGTGTAAATTATCATACCAAAGCCCCTTTTAAATTAATTAAAAATTATACTAGTAGTTGTAAGAGAAACACTAATAAATAACATTACTAGCAATTAATGTTAACATATACTTCATCTGTTCCATATTAATCGAATAGTAAAAAATAAAAAAAAATTATCTTTTCTACTTTATTCACCTTTCATTTAATACATTATTAATTCCATGCCAAAAAAATATGCTTCATTAACAGGAACTGAGGGAATACCAATCTGCAAGGTTTACGCCATAATTTATTGGACCACAAGTCCCATTTAATACACTATTCACTGGACCTACCGGAATATTGAAATTTGTCGGCAGCTATCATCGATCTTAAGACCATCCACAACTCCGTCCTGATCGAAGTCCTAAATCACCTCCACCTCATCACTTTCCTCATTTTCTGCACCAGACAATAACTCCTACAACCCTGAAAGCTTCATTCAGGCCACAACTATTAAATTGCACTATTCACTACTACAACGTATATACTCAAACCCAGCCTCCTCCACCTCCAACGCACCATGATGCGGGCCAGACCCAGGTGCGGTCCGGCCCGTAGCACTGTGGATGCCCAAAGAGCATCCACAACAGTGTCGCTCTTACCATCCTATCCGTTAACTATTTTTAGGTTTGACACCATTTTAGTCATTTTTATATCAAACCTCAATTAAGAGCAACACCTACAACAACCCATTATATACCTTAGTATTCATGAGACTAGCAATTTAATTTTTTTCAATTCAGAAATGTAATTAATAAAAAAAAAATTAATAACACTTCATTACATAATTCGAAAGTTACAATACAAATTTCTAAAAATTAAAAATTACTAATAAAAGTTCAAAAAATAAAGAATCATAAAAAAAATTACTATTCCGGCAATGACAGCGGTTCAAACAAGACATGAGGAGGGCAACTGTTTCGTGATGTGTCGCTCATTGTGACCGTGTCAGACGAGAAGTGTCATCCGCCATAGCGGTGGAGAACATTCCCCTGTAAAGAGATTTGAAAGTTTGGAGGGTCGCTTGATTTGGTCCGTCTCCTCCCCTGCCTTTAGACATAATTCAATGCAAATGAAAATTTTTATAGAGAAAAATGAGAGAAGAATGAGTGAAAGATTGTGTTTTTTGACGTGAAAAAACAGGTAATAAAATGGTAATATTTGGAGAAATTTTTTTTCAATTTTTTTATAGAATTTAATTTTTTTAAGAAAATGATTATAAATTCGACGCCCACTTGCGGAGAAGCGAGTGGACGTCACAGCCCCTCCACAACTCGCCACGTGTGAGGGAGCGCGTGGATCGCTAGCGAGGGATGAGATCTCCGTGGCGGGCAGCCCTCAATGGAGAGATGCATGCAAAGGTGTCACGTCGACGTCTCGTCCTAGCGGGACAAGCCATCACTCCGCGGAGAGCACCGTTGTGGATGCTCTAAGAGAAAAAAATAAATTCAACATAATAGGAAGAGTAGTTGAATACCGTGTTTCATTTGATTTTTATATTTTGATTATATTAATAAAATAAATATTAGTACTGCCTCCGTCCCCCATTTATTGATATTAACTACTTTGTTTGATGGACCTCACATTCCATTAACTTATTTCATTCACATTTTATTTTAAAATTAATATATAAAAGTAAGACTCATATTCCACTATATTTCTTAGAGTGTCCACAGTGGGAGGGTTGCGGCCCTTGGCCCGGAGTCGGCCCAGGCGCGGCCCCCCACTATTGAGGCGCAAGGAGGAGACGGCCCTGGGGGGTGGACGAGAGAGCCGAGCTCTCGGCCTAGCCGAGGCCCTTGGGCGCGCGACTCGGCTTGCCACTGCATGGGCCGAGAGCCGCGACCCTTGGGCAATTCGATTTTTTTTTTTTCCAAATTTTTTATATATTCATCATTTTTCCTCCATTTTTTTACCCCAAACAAAACTCCACTCTTTCAAATTTCTTTCAATTTAGTTTCAAAACATGGATTCCAACGATGAAAGTTTTCAACGAGCGATTGATCAGGAGTTCGATGAACTAGTTGCAGCGGTGCAAGTTGAATCCGACGAGGAGGAGGCAGCGGTGGCGGCGGCCGTCTCTCGGCCGATCTATCATCGGCGGTATATCAATTGTGACCATGCCGGGGCCGACCGACGGTTGATGGAAAACTACTTCAGCTATAACCCCCGTTATCCGCCGGAGAAATTTTGTCGGCGATTCTGAATGTCGCAATGACTTTTCATCCATATTGCGACGTGTTTGTCTCAGTGGTACAGGTGCTTTACCTTGAGTCATGATGCCACCGGTCGACCCGGATTGTCGACATTTCAAAAGTGCACCGTGGCTATTAGACAGCTTGCCTATGCCGCGCCTGCTGACATGTTCGACGAATATCTGCAGATGGGCGAAACGACTTCCCTTAAGATGTTTTGACAGTTTTTTCAAGGGTATCAAAGATATCTTCAAAGGGGAGTACCTACGGAAACCAACGGCCGATGAATGCCAGAGACTGATAAATATGCACGGAACTGTGTATTCATTTTCCAGGGATTTGCATGCACTGGGAATGGAGTGTTTGCAAATAACTAGCGATGAAAACAAGTAAACTTTAAAATAAGAAAGCGATAAAGATTGTTTTTGCCACTCCGGGCGATGATACTACTATACTGCTACGATAACTGGTTGGAACGACGGACGGATGACTTCTCCGGCAAACTCTGGACGTCAAGTGACCATGGCTGTGGCGAGGAATGAGAGGTGGGATAATGCTGAAGGATGGATCTTCTAGAGAGAATTCCACTAAGTGTAATTTCTAAGCTTCGAACCCCCTCTTTTTCTCTCTCCAAGTAGCTTCTTTTATAGGGAGGCTTGCCCTTGCTTTTAGGGTAGACTTCTCCCGCACTTTGACCTTTTTGCCCTTGTCAATGATCATCCCAGCTATCCTCCTTCTCCATCTCGAGCCTTTTATCTGGCATGCATCCTGGTCAGTATCGCACCCTTCTGGCGCCCTTTTCACTTGTGTCACCTGAATCGTTTCCTACTGACTTGGATCCTTCAATCCTGCACACTTAAGCAACTGTTTTGTAGATAATACATGAATTTCACGATATACTGACCTGTAACCAAGGCTTAGAATACGACTACCTTGTTCTCAACTCCCTTCACTGTTCCCTTCTTGTATTATTCTGCTCAAGTGGTCCGCTACCTTGTTCTCAACTCCCTTCTTGTCTTCTACCTCCTAGTCGAATTCTTGTAAAAGCAGCACCCATCTGATCAGTCGGGGCTTTGACTCCTTCTTCGCAATGAGATACTTGATCGCCGCATGATCAGTATAGACGATGACTCTGGATCCCAGTAGGTACTGCCTGAACTTCTCGAATGAATAGACAACCGCCAACATCTCCTTCTCGGTGGTGTCATAATTCCGTTGGGCTTGATTCAGGGTTTTTGATGCATAGAATATCACGTACCTTTTTCCGTCTATCTTCTGACCCAGCACGGCCCCCACTGCATAGTCACTAGCATCGCACATCACCTCGAAGGGGTGATCCCAGTCAGGAGCCTGAATGATCGGTGCAGAAATCAATTTTTCCTTAAAGAGGTTGAAAGCAGCCTTGCAATGCTCATCGAAGACGAACTCCACCTCGTTTTGGAGAAGCCTGGTAAGAGGTTGGGCAATCTTGGCGAAGTCCTTGATAAATCTTCGATAAAATCCAGCATGGCCAAGGAAACCTCTTATTCCCTTCTGATCAGTAGGGAAGGGTAGTTTGGATATGACATCCACTTTAGCTTGATCCACCTGGATCCCTTTTTCTGACACCACGTGTCCTAGAACAATTCCTTCTGTAACCATAAAGTGGCATTTCTCAAAGTTCAAGACCAGACTCTTTGCTTGACACCTTCCTAGCACCACATCCAAATGTTGCAAGCACGAGTCGAAAGAGTCTCCATAGACAGTGAAATCATCCATAAAGATCTCTATACAATCTTCGATCAAGTCCGAGAATATGCTCATCATGCACCGTTAGAAAGTACCGGGGGCGTTGCATAGGCCAAATGGCATACGCCTATACGCATAGGTTCCAAACGGGCACGTGAACGTGGTCTTATCCTGGTCCTCCGGGTTCACATAAATTTGAAAGTATCCACTGTACCCATCCAAAAAGCAGAAGTACTTCCTCCCAGCCAGTCGCTCCAGCATTTGATCGATGAATGGCAGGGGGAAGTGGTCCTTCCTGGTTGCAGTGTTCAGCTTTCGGTAATCTATACACATTCGCCACTCAGTAACTAGTCTGGTGGGCACTAGTTCATTCCTCTCATTCTTAATCACCTGGATCCCTGACTTCTTGGGGACCATATGGATTGGGCTAACCCATTCACTGTCTGGCTCCGAGTATATAATTCCCACTGAGAGCAACTTCAAGATTTCCTTCAGTATCTCTTCTCGCATGTTTGGGTTCACCTTTCTTTGCGAGTCCCTATGCGCCTTGGCTCCATCCTTTAGCCTAATGTGGTGCATGCAGACGTCCGGGCTTATACCTACCAGGTCCGTAAGGCTCCATCCAATCGCCTTCTTGTTTTTGCTCAGCACAGTTAGTAGTCTTGCCTCTTGCTCTTCAGTCAACCCGCTGTTGATGATTACAGGGAATGAGTCTTCCTCCCCTAGGTAGGCATACTTAAGGTTTGCTGGCAACTTTTTCAACTCCACTAGCGGGGGTAGTGTGTCTGTAGGTAGAGGGTTCTTCTTTGAATCCTCCTCTTGTTCCTGTTCAGCATCTGATTTTTCCTCCATACTGGCCAGTACCACGGCCCCTACAGATCCTGCTAGTTCTGACTTCTGACAGAATTCCGTAATTGCTTCTTCGATCTCTTCGTCAGTCAACCCTCGGCTACTGATCAGATCACACCATGCGGCTGCTTCCACATCAGCCTGGGCATACACATCCAAGGCTTGGAGCTTTTCCTGCAATAATTCGGTCTCAAGAAATTCTTGGACTAGGGGGTCAATTACATCAACATAACATAGATTTTCAGAATCTATTGGTCTTTTCATGGCTTCATTAATGTCAAAGACAAATTTCTCACCATTAAAATCAATGCATATTGTCCCATCGGCCATATCCACAATTGTCTTAGCCGTTCTTAAAAATGGTCTTCCTAACAATATCCCGCTAAACTCCCTAGCTTCTGGTTCACTCATTTTAATGACATAAAAATCAGCGGGATAAGTAAAGTTCTGTATCCTGACCAACAAATTTTCTAACACGCCCTCATGATTAATACATGACCTATCAGCCAGTTGGATCAACACCCTAGTATTCGACAATTTTACCCCCTTTAACCGATTATAAATGGATAACGGCATAACATTGATAGATGCTCCCAAATCACACATTGCATGCTCGATTTTCACATCTCCAATCGTTATGGGTAGGGTAAACATACCTGGGTCGGCTCTCTTGGGTGGTAGCTTCTCCTGTACAATGGCTGACGCTATTCCTTCCACCATGATCTTTCCATCCTCCTGGGCTTTTCCAGCTATGAACTCCTTTATAAACTTCCCTAGAGGGGGCAGTCTCACGGCTTGGAGGAATGGTATGGTGACATCCAACTTCCCAAATATCGACATGAAATCCACAGGGTTTTCCTTCTTCCTCTTCGTCACAAACCGATATGGAAATGGTTTTTCTCCCTTAGCCTCTACAGTCAATCCTTGTGGATTTTCCGTTTGTGCCTCCTGGGTTCGAGGGTCTGATGTGGGTATTACTCCTCCCGGTTGCTCATTCCCAGGTTGTGTTTCTCCCTCCTTTTCTTCCACGGTAGGCTCCTTGTTTAGAAAAAACGGATCCTCCATCTGAGGCAGAGGCCTCTTGAGCTCTTCCGCTGGGATGACGTCGCTTAGCACCCCTTCTCTACTAGACTCCCCAACAGGGTTCTTGAGCTGAGGTCCATCATAGGCTGTTCCGGACCGCAGTGTAATCTTGCTCACATTTGCTTTTTCTGGTACATGGACTGTAGATGGGAGTTTTCCTGAGTTCCCTTTCATTTCGCCCACCGAGTTAGCGAGCTGGGCCAACTGCCTGTTCATCATATCCATATTTGCCCTATGCTCCTTCTGGGTACTTTGCATTCCTTGCATTGTTTCATTACTGGAATGCAAGTCATTTTTAATGCTTTGCTGCGAGGCAAACATCTCTCCCATCATGTCCTCCATGGACCTCCTCGACCTGTTTGGGTGATGGAATTGGTTCGAGCTCTTATGCTGGTTATACTGAGGTGGTGGGTTTGACTGGTAGCCTAAGAAATTTTGTTGGTTTTGGTTTGGTGGGTACTGGTTATACTGGGCAGGAGGGTTATACTGATCATGGTTGTGCTGGTACTGATTTTGGTTTTGGTGGTGGGTGTTATGTTGAGGCCCTGGGTTAAATTGGTTCTAGTTCTGGTTTTGATTTGGTGAGTTTCGCTGATGGGGTGGCACATAGGTAGGGTTCGGGTTCTGGTTTTGAGAGTTTTGGTTCTGAGGATGCTGGTTTCTTCCTACCCAGTTAGACTGGTAGTCAGGGTTTGTTGGTCCGCGGTTGGGATATTGGTTCGGTTGGGGGTTGGGTTGATTTGGAGCCTGATTTTGGTTCTGATTCTGATTTCCATCTCCCCATCGGAAATTTTGGTGGTCCCTCCACGGTGCATCTCTTTGTTTCCCCGGAATCCAATTGCCGTTGAAATTGTAGTAACCTGCGGCATTTGCTTGCTCCACATCCGGCGAGTTGTCCGGCTGATCATACGGTAGTGCTGGGGCTTCTTGGCCTCCAGTTGGAGAAGGTGGTGGAGTGTTCTGCTTGATTGCAGTCAGCAATTCCTTCTTTAATTCCTCCATCTTCAAGTCCATCCGTTCCTCCTGGTCAGTAGCCGAAGCACTCGCTACCCTTTCTCTGCTGTACCCATCTCTCGCGTTGTCGTACGTCTTCTTCGCATTCAACAGCTTGCGTAACACCTTTTTGGCTTCACTTACTCTCAACTGGGTGAAATCACCTCCAGATGATGAATTCGCCAGATCCTTGGTTTCCTTGTTCATCCCCTCATAGAAGGTGTGGTGCACCTCTATCTCCTTCATGCGATGGTTGGGGCATGACTCCAGAAGGCTCATGTACTTCTCCCAGTACTCACTCAGAGTTTCATCATATTCTTGCCTTATGCACGATATTTTCCTCTTCAATGCACTTGTCTTCGAAGACGGGAAAAACTCGGCTAGGAAAACTGACTTGAAATCAGCCCATGTATTGATAGAGTCGGCTGGCAGGCGCATGAACCAAGTGTAGGCCTCTCCCTTCAGGACAAAAGGCAGGGCTTTCAGTCTGTAATCGTCCTCGCTCGCTCCTGCTGGCCGCCTCTGTGCCTTACAGATTTTGCAGAACTCATTTAAGAATTCGTATGGTCCCTCGTAGCTCTTCCCACAGTACGTCAGTAAGATTGCGATAACGTGGGGTTTCACATCACAGGCGATCTGGCCTGGGGTGACCACTATGGCTTGTGGGGGATCTCCGTCGGCGTGTGCGGTAAGTGTTGCGAGCTCGGGATCGTCCTCACCATGGTCAGCCATCCTCACTAGTGTTCTTACTGGCTGGGGTGGAAGCTCCGGGAGTTGGTACTCTAGCTCCTCTTTTTCTTCGTCGCTACTCGTGCCTGGGTCGGACAGTGCTGTCGACAGGCCAGAACGAGTGGTAACGAGTATTGTTCCTCTGGGAAGTATCCTTGGTCTCCACTGGCCAGGAGCCGAGCCACTTCTCATAAACTGAAAACAAAAAGAAAAGAAAAATTATAAACAGTATGTACACCAAAAAGATCACACACAATAACAGGTATGAACGCCATCCATCCCCGGCAACGGCGCCATTTTGACGGTCAGGTTGTTTCCCTAGTTTTTCGTATGTAATTTGGAGTGTTTCCAACTGATCAGGAAGAGATTCCCGTCCCAGCTGAGTCGTTGGTACGATAACCGGGACCTGGCCTCAAACAAGTTTCCTCAACCCACTTCTACTGGCTAGTATAATGGAGGTAAGGGTCGAATCCCACGAGGATGGACACGTTTTGAGAACTGTGGTGACTTTCCTGGGTGTTTTGGTTAGCTACCACGCTTGGGTTGAGATTTTACCTAGACAGGAATAACTCTACTGACTAGTAGGCGGGAAAATAACAGACATGTGGGAGTGTTCGTGAAAATAGGGGACAAGGTGTATCAGAGACATATGGAAAGTGGACAGTTACTAAAAGGGGAAATTTAGACTACAAGGCATATTTGGTGGCTGGGTGGTTCTCTGACAGGTCTGGGCAGTACATCTGAAAAGTAGGGAACAAAAGCAAAAGTAACTTAAAAGTAAAGTGGTTCAAAATAAAGTTGATTTTGACGTTTTCTTCTTCACCAAGTATTAACAGAATTCAGATAAACACAAACACCATAACTGAACTTCAGATTCACAAATTCAAACTCAAGATCCATCGATTTAAATGCCCAAACTTAAATTAAACAGTGAAACTGCAACTTTACTTCTACTGACTGGCATGCAAGGTGGTAATCACGGCGCAGAAAAGAAACTCATGCATGAAAACTTGACTAAACATAGCATACAACTTCAAATCAACAACTCCCGACAAGAAAACACTTAGCAATTGAAAGCAATAACTAAATCTAACTTTCCTAGGCAAAATGAAGCAAACTCGAACCAAAGTGACATGCGAAATAGAAACTTCATAACGCAAATGTTGGAAAATAACAAAGTACTTCGAAAGAGCAACAGCGATGAGTGTTTGCAAATAACTAGCGATGGAAACAGGTAAACTTTAAACTAAGAAAGCGATAAAGATTGTTTTTGCCACTCCGGGCGATGATACTACTACACTGCTACGATAACTGGCTGGAACGACGGACAGATGACTTCTCCGGCAAACTCTGGACGTCAAGTGACCATGGCTGTGGCGTGGAATGAGAGGTGGGATAATGTTGAATGATGGATCTTCTAGAGAGAATTCTACTAAGTGTAATTTCTGAGCTTCGAACCCCCTCTTTTTCTCTCTCCAAGTAGCTTCTTTTATAGGGAGGCTTGCCCTTGCTTTTAGGGTAGACTTCTCCCGCACTTTGACCTTTATGCCCTTGTCAATGATCATCCCAGCTATCCTCCTTCTCCATCTCGAGCCTTTTATCTGGCATGCATCCTGGTCAGTATCGCACCCTTCTGGCGCCCTTTTCACTTGCGTCACCTGAATCGTTTCCTACTGACTTGGATCCTTCAATCCTGCACACTTAAGCAACTGTTTTGCAGATAATACATGAATTTCACGACATACTGACCAGTAACCAAGGCTTAGAATACGACTTATCAGTCCTCCAAGCGCGATGGGCCATTATACGATGCCCGGTTCAAGTATGGCACGAAAATGATGTCGCAGACATCATGACTGCGTGTCTCATATTGCACAATATGGTAATAGATGATGAAGGCACCGGAAGATGGTGCTAGCACAAGTCACGGTATTGCAACCCCTCCCCTGCAAATGAGTGTACCACGCAGTAATGAATACTTGATTCAGAGCTTCACCAATATGCGGAGGGAAATATCCCATTCACTTGGATTTTACATGACTTTAGAGGGTAGTTTTACTTGGTTTTGATCATATATTGTGTACTTTGAGACATAGTTATAGCACTTCTCTATTATGTTGGTATTTTGACCATTTTGTGAAGAATGTGTAGAAAAATGTACAAAATATGTGGATGTAGAGCTGCTCAATGTTCGAGACAGCTTATCTGGAGATTTTGAAGTCCGATTCGCATGTAATGCATACCATTCTCTTTTTCTTCGAAAGAGCTTCGCGTGGATATCTTAAACGTCTCAATCGGAGTTCGGTAGAAGAAGTTATGGCCGTTTTGCCAAGACTGCGTAGAGCAGTGACATAGCTGGCGACCCGCCAGGGCGACCTGCCAGCAAAAGACGAGAAAAATGTCGTAAGCAACTGGCGACTCGCTAGCTTCAACGCACACCCAACCTGGCGACCCGCCAGCTTCGTTCGACAGTTTATTTTGGGCCCAAAGTCAACCCTAGGTATATATATGCCTAGGAAACGCCTCCAAACATAACCTACACGCCTTCAACCCCAAAAATACTACTCCCTCCGTCCCATAAAAGTTGAGTCGTATTCCTTTTTAGTCCGTCCCAACAAAGTTGAGTCATTTCCTTTTTTAACAAAAGACAAAACATCTAATCACTCTTATTTTATTCCATTATTTACTTTACTCTCTGTTATCTTTCCTACTTTTTTCATCTCTCCTATTTATTTAATATAAATTCTTAATCTCTGTGCCCAAAAGTTTTGTCTCAACTTTTATGGGACGGAGGGAGTACTTTTCACCTAGGAAGAAGAGAAGAACGAGCAGAAGACGAGTATTCATCGCAAGATTAAAGACGAAGCCTCCAATCCGCCCAATCCAATTCTAGGAGTTTCTACTTTTAGTTTTATTCTTGTTCAAACAATGTTTTTGAATATTTCTTTGAATATTTCTATGACTTTTGTGATGAACACGAGTAGCTAAATCCTTCGTAGAGTTCTACGGGGGATACAATGATTCTTATGTTTAATTGATTTCCTTTTTCTATGCCTTGACTCATGTGGTTATTTTGACTTCTCTTGTGTTTATACATTTATTTGACTGATTACCTTATAAATGCATGTGGATATTACTACAATACCTGGGAAGTGAGTAGTTTAATTTGAAAGAAGAGAAGTCGACGTCTTTGCCAATATAATCAACAGATTTGAGCCTTTGAATGAAGCTAAGTATCTTAGGAGCTATTAGGAGTTGTTGACTTAGTTCTAGGAAGGAGACTTCGGTTCTAGGTAGCAATCTACAAATTATATGCTTTGAGAAAAGATATAGTTTTACCTTAGTGATAGCTTAATAACCCTTGAGACCCTTTGTTGGCATAGTCAGGAAGTTAGTTGAGCATAAGATAGTTGTTATCGATCCCGTAGGATTCTACCTTCTCATCCTTGATCTACATCCGTTTTCTTATTTGCTTTTAGTTCTCTAGTTGTTTTTAATTGTTTTTACCTTGCTTTTAAATATATTTAGAAAAACCAAAATTCCGATTCATCTAGATAGTAGTTGAGGTTGGTTCGTGGTAATTAGGTTGACACTCATTGTCTCTGTGGATACGATACTCTTTGCTTACTATTTGCTACATTAGCCTCGTACACTTGCGGGTATACTTGTGTTAAAAATAAGTTGAGTCAATGCCCAAGAGGGCCACCACTGTGGACACTCTTAAAACTCATGTCAAGTCAATCGGTACCAATTAATGTGGGACGGAGGGGGTAATAGTTCAAAAAATTAATGTAATATATGTAATCAAGAATTAATAAATCCTAATGAATTAATAAATCCAAACTAAAACTAATAAAGAAAAGCTCATTGAAGATGTTTTGAACAATGCAAAAACTTAATTAGGTTAAAAAAAGCTTAGGAAAGAAAGAGTAAGGTCGAGCCTTCGACTATAGAAGATGAACGTTAGTGAAGCAATTTAGTCTATGCATGTCTTATTTAATAATGAAAGAGACGTAGACTTATTCAACCACTTGGCACATGAATCCATCGGGTAGTGATAAAATGCAATATCTGTATATTGTACAAACTCTAAACTATTATCTGAATCGTTAGAAAATATTAATAGATGATAAAATAACAGCAATAAAAAATGTCAACACTATATCAATATAATAAATTAATTTTATAATAAATGTAAGATTCAGTGCGAAAATTAGTAAAAAGAAAAATAGGTATAACAAATATTGAGGGACAAAGAAACAAAAAGTAGTGATAACTAATAACGGACGCATAGAGTAATTATAGTATAATAACAACTACTATATTTATTAGTTCTATCCGCATTTTTAAATTTGTCCCAACACTTTTATTATATATATTTGGATAAGATATCATTGAGCACACGTGATAAGGATGGAAAGAAAGTTGAAACTTGATAAGCGTCTTTATATCCATGTCAGACTTGTCGGTAGGAATTGAAAAGAAGGAGCTCCGATGGCCGGAAAGAGACCTCATGTGCTGGCCGTTTCATTCCCTGCTCAAGGCCACGAGAAGCCGCTCATGAGCCTCTGTCGCCAAATAGCCAAACACGGCATTAAAGTCACCTTTGTCAATGCCGAGTCTATTCATCACAAACACGTGAATATTTTTTATAAAAGTGGTTTAATTTATAATTAATTTTATTAGGTGGCATTTGGTTGCCATGAATAATAATCATGAGACTATCCATATAGAATTAAGTTGTGGGATTATTTTAGTTGGAAAGGGAGGCTACGACTAATTATCATGAAACTATCCATCTAGGATTAAGTTTTAGGGTTCAATCTTACGAACCAGACATAATATATATTTAATCATGGGATTTAATCTTGGTATCCGAACACCCCCTTAGTTAACTAGTTTAGTTGGATGTGAGTCATTTATGTTGTTGCATTTGTAAAAAATTAATTAGTTTGGTACACCACCTCATAATCTCGTTTTGGTACGATAGATCCACTCTATCAGAAACATGACCAGAATGGAGAGAAATAGGTGGATGAAATTTGGCACGTACTTTTTATTTGTGTACATTTAATGCAATAGAATATAGAAATGAAATTATGGCATTACTTTTTATTTGTGTATATTTTCAATTATATATATTTTTTTAATAAGAAAGAGAAAATTATAACCGTAAAATTTGAAACAATTCTAACAAAGTGTTGTATGATTATATTATTTTTTACTTGCTAAAAGATGATGACTATATATAGTAAATTACTCCCTCTGTCCCAAGAAAGATGACCTCTTTCTTGAGCGGCACAAGATTTTATGCAAATTTAATTTTTGTGTTGAGAAGAGAGAGTAAAGTAAGAGAGAGGGAATAAAGTAGAGATAAAGGTGTTTCCATTTTAAGTAATGGGTCATCTTAGTTAGGACAAACTAAAAAAGAAAGTGGGTCATCTTCAATGGGAAGGGGAGAGTATTATTATATCATGTATATATAAGTATGTATCTGCTATATGTAGGAGGCAAAAAGATATTGATAATTTTTGTATTTAATATACAATATTCAGCAAAAGTGATTTAGTGAATATTTTTTTATAAAAGTGGTTTAATTTGAAATTAATTTTATTAGTTGACTAATTTAGTTGGACATGGGTCATTTATGTTGTTGCATTTATCAAAAATTAATTGGTTTGGCACACCACCTCATATTGTCATTTTAGTACGATAGATTCACTCTATAAGAATAGAGAGAAATAGGTGGTTGAGAATTTGGCACGTAATCCTCTTAAACCACATTATGCATCTTAACATCGATGTCCGACTAGGAATTGAAATTTGAATAGGTGGTAGGAATTGAAAAGAAATAGCTCCGATGGCCGGCAAGAGAGCTCATGTGTTGGCCGTTGCATTTCCTGCTCAAGGCCACGTGAAGCCGCTCATGAGCCTCTGTTGCCTAATAGCCAAACACGGCATTAAAGTTACCTTTGTCAATGCCGAGTCTATTCATCGCAAAATACTTTCCGCATCTCCTCAACAAGATGAAGATGAAGATGATTCCGACCACAACTTAGTGATGGAAACTATCCCTCTTAAAGATGGTAATCGAGAGAGGCGAGATTCATAGGGCTAAACATATTGATAGAGAGTTTCGGGAGTAGAAGATTGTTGTATTTCTCTGTTATATTTTACAATGTAATTCCTCACCTCATTATATAGGTGTGAATATGAGCTAAGTATGGAAACACAATTAATTGTAATCAATCTATTCTAGGACAATATGTAATTGAATCAATCCTAGTCAATCAATTATTCTATGCAATCAATCTTCAATCTTCTCTCCATTTGATATGTTTTGACACTCCCCCTCAAGTTGAGCAATGGTATCTCCGATGCTTAACTTGCTCAGTATCTCTTTGAATACCTTTGGGTGAACTGCTTTGGTTAGTATGTCTGTCAGTTGTTCCTCGGATCGGACGAAAGGGAACTCAATAATGCCTCCTTCTAGCTTTTCTTTGATGAAATGCCGATCAACTTCCACGTGCTTCGTTCTGTCGTGTTGCACTGGATTTTCTGAGATACTGATGGTCGCCTTGTTGTCACATAATAGTTGACTTTTCCGAGTAGGTGGAAAACCAATTTATGTGAGTAATCTCCTTAGCCATAGGATTTCCGTGAGTCCACTTTTCATTCCTCGAAACTCCGCCTCGGCGCTTGACAAAGCTACAACCTTTTGTTTCTTACTCCTCCAAGTAACCAAGTTGCCCCCAATGAAGGTAAAGTATCCCCCTGTAGATCTTCTATCCACTGGATTACTTGCCCAGTCAGCATCAGTGTATCCATCAATCTCCAGGTCTCCTCTCTTGGCTAAAAATACTCCATAGCCTACTGTACCCTTTAGATATCGCACAATCCTCAACGCGGCCTCCATATGATTAGCTTGAGGTCGGTGCATGAACTGACTCACTACGCCAACTGCATACGTGATGTCAGGTCTGGTATGTGAGAGATAGATGAGTTTTCCGACAAGTCGCTGATACCTCTCTCTATCTGCGAGATCAGCTTCTTCTTCTATTTTTAAGCCATGGTTGGGAATCATTGGAGTGTTTGCAGGTTTGCACTCAATGAGACCAGTTTCTGCCAACAAGTCTAGCACATACTTCCTTTGTCTTAGGAATATCCCGTGTCTGGATCTCAACACTTCTATCCCTAGGAAGTATTTCAATGCTCCAAGATCTTTCATCTCAAATTCTTTAAATAAATTTTCCTTCAACTTCTGGATTTCTTCTACGTCGTCTCCAGTAATGATCATGTCATCAACATAAATAATCAGACACGTTACCTTGTCGTCTCTCCTTTTAGTGAAGAGCGTGTGGTCGGACTGACTTTGTTTGAATCCATGTTTGAACATTGCTTGGCAGAACCTTCCGAACCAGATCCGTGGAGACTGCTTCAAACCATACAAAGTTTTTCGTAGTCGGCAAACTTCTCCTCCTCCAAATTCTTCAGAGAATCCTGGTGGAACTTCCATATACACCTCTTTGTTTTGCTCTAACTCTCCATGGAGGAAGGCGTTGGTAACATCGAACTGATGTAGTGGCCAGTCTTTGCATACTGCCACAGACAATAAGGCCCGTACTGTATCCATTTTAGTAACTGGGGAAAAAGTTTCCTCATAATCTACTCCATACACCTGGGTGTATCCTTTTGCCACAAGTCTCGCCTTATATCTCTCGATTAAACCATCTGCTCTTCTTTTTATGGTGAATATCCATCTACGTCCAACTGGCTTCTTTCCTTCAGGCAATGCGCATTTCTCCCATGTGCCATTTTTGACGAGGGCATCTATCTCCTTTTTCATGGCTTCTCTCCAATGTTTGTGCTTTCTTGCCTCCTCAAATGATTGTGGGATTTCTTCCTCCTCATATAGGGCAGCTTCGAAGGCCCGTGCCATTTTAGAAAGATGACCTTGGGCAATGTTTGACACTCCATATTTCGCCTTCCTTCCTTTCCAGTCTGGCGAGTATCTTTTAGGAGGAATTCCTCACGTACTCCTGTGAGGCAACTCAAATGGTTCTCCTGTATTTACCCTTCTTCCACTGGTTCCACATTCTTCATTATTGCCCCTATCAAGGTTAGTGCATTCTGAAGGCATATTATCAAAATCTGAACTGTTTACCTCAGGAATCGAAGCCGGGGTTGACGGCCGGACAATGTCACTTTGTTCTTCGTTCTGTACTGCAGGACTTGACGGCCCGGCGGTGCCACTAACTTCCTCAGGTGGACCAACGTCTGTGACAGGACTTGGATGTGACTCTCCCCCTGTCTGGTGTTCCCTTGGATGTGGCTCTCCCCCTAAGTGGTGGTCCCCAATATCTGGTAGCCAATCTAGGAGGTCATTGTTTTGACTATCGTCTAAAGGTGTCTCCCCCTGACTACTAGATCGGCTGTAAAAGTATTCTCCCTCCACAAAATCACAATTCATGGTGGTGTGCATTCTACGGGTTGTTGGATCATAACACCTGTAGCCTTTTTGATTTTTTCCATAGCCAAGGAAGACACATTTGAGGGCACAGGGATCAAATTTGTAGCGTTCGTGCTTCGGTATGTGAACAAAGACAGAACAACCGAACACCCTAGGCTCAAGGGATAAGGAGGATGGGATTTCAAAGTGGTTGGAAAAAGTATCCATAGGTGTTTTAAAGTTAAGGATTCCAGTGGGTAGACGATTCATAAGGTATACTGCGGTGGCTATAGCATCGGGCCAAAAAGAGTTTGGTACTTTAGATTCAATTAGGAGGGCTCGGGTAATCTCAAGGATATATCGGTTCTTTCTTTCGGCTACCTCATTTTGTTCCGGAGTGTAAGCACATGAGGGTTGATGGACTAAACCCTTTTTTCTAAAAAATTCTTGCATATTTTTATTGATAAACTCCCCCCCCATTGTCAGATCTAAGAATTTAGATGCTATGATTATACTGAGTTTGAATTAGTTCGTAGAAATCAACGAATTTATCAAAAACTTCATGCTTATTCTTCAATAAAAAGCACAAAGTATCGAAAACCTTGACCCCCAGTGACGGGAGCTGGGCCCCAAACATCAGAATGTACTAAAGCAAAAGGAGATTTCATTCGTGTATTGTTCAACTTGAAGGAATGTCTATGGTTTTTGGCCAACACACAAGTATCACAATGAAAAGAGTTTATAGAAGTAACTAAGTCAGGAAAAAGTAGGCGAAAATATCCTAAAGATGGGTGCCCTAACCGACGATGCCAAAGCCAAGCCTGCCTGTCTGTCGGTCCGGGAGTTAGTATCATCGCAGCACTCTGTTGGGTTATCTCGTCCACGTAGTACAGTCCGCTTCGCTCAGTGTCACGCCCAACTATCGTCCCCGTCTTGATATCCTATAACATGCAAAATTGAGGTTGCATTAGTAATTTGCAGTTCAACTCCTTGGTCACATGACTGATAGATAAGAGTTTATGTGACAATGAAGGGACATAAAGACAATTAGATAGACATAGAGTGGGTGAAATGTTTATCGTGCCCGCCCCCATGACTGGTGCTAGGTCCCCACTGGCGGTCTGGACATGAGATTTATTTGACGTGGAGATGGATACAAAATCTGAGGCTTCAAAGGAAATTGTATCTGTTGCCCCACAATCAAAGATCCAGTGAGGGTCTTTTAGGCCGGTTCTTGATGTAGAGGAGCATGCTAAGGCATCAAAGGAGTTTTGACATGGTATACTAGGTTGAAATGTGATAATTGTGGAAGGTTGGGGGTTAATATGTAAAGTCTTGGCCATGTGGGGGTTCTCATGATATTTTCCGAAAAAAGGGGGTGTATGATGTGGTTTTGATATAGGGTGGGGGTTTTGTGGGAATTTCTGAGAGTTGAGGGGTGGTTTGTGAGAGTAGGCCGATTTTATGGGGTCGGTTTGTGATATCTCCGAATTGGGTGTATTTAGGGCAAATTCTCCCCCAAATTGAAGAACCCTAGCCGCCGCTTCTCCTTCTTCTCCATGAACCCTAGCCACCATGGGGACCTTCTCCACCGTGATTTCATTCTCTCCGGAGGCGTTGGTCGCCGGTATCTCACCTTCTGACCATACTCTCGCCATTGACACCGACGCCATGGTTGGTTTCTCCTCTGGCCGATTCTCCCCTCCGTCTGTAGCTGACGAGCCGACGCCGCCCGCCGGTTTCTCGGCGTAGGTGGCTCGGTCTACGGCGACTGCCGCCGATGCCCTACTGCCTCCAATGCTCCGGTTCGCGTTTCGGGCCTGGCGGGCCTTCTTCATCTCCTCCCACCACTCCGGGAATCCATGGATGTGAAAACATGTCTCTTTGGTGTGTTTCTTGCCTCCACAATGGTTGCACACCAATTTGCTTTTATCATCGTCCTTTCGGAAATTAGGGTTCCTCGGCGGCGGTGGTTGGTGATTTTGTGTTCGATTTCTGTCGAACACTGTGAGTCCCACTCCGATTCCAGACTCCTTGGGTTCTGGATTTAGCAGCTTTTCATTAACGGCCTCTCGCCTGACCAGTCTGTATGCTTTCCTCGCCGTTAGGATTGGATCCATATTTAGGATCTCTCGTTTGATTTTGTCGTATCGGTGGTCATCTAATGCCCATATGAATTGATACAACCTGTGTCTCTGTGTGTGTTGGTTGTATTTTTCGATGCTGGACGGAGTGTCCATTGGATTTGGATCCTTGGTATCAATGGAGATCCATAAATCTTGGAATTTCTGCCATAGGTTTTCCAGTGATAAGTTTCCTTGTTTTAAACTGTATGCTTGTTTTATGAGACATGCTTATTCTCATGAATTCAGCGAATTGTTCTGTCGAAAGGGTTATGGATTGGTTGGTTTTTGGAGGGGTATCTGGTTCAGAATCTGACATCTTGTCGGTTGTATTTGTGCAGGGATCAAAAGGCCGGGAAAGGTACTCGAGACGGTGATGATATTTTTCTGAGTCTCAAGCCCGAATAAACCTGCTCTGATACCATCTTAAAGATGGTAATCGAGAGAGGCGAGATTCATAGGGCTAAACATATTGATAGAGAGTTTTGGGAGTAGAAGATTGTTGTATTTCTCTGTTATATTTTACAATGTAATTTCTCACCTCATTATATAGGTGTGAATATGAGCTAAGTATGGAAACACAATTAATTGTAATCAATCTATTATAGGACAATATGTAATTGAATCAATCCTAGTCAATCAATTATTCTCTGCAATCAATCTTCAATCTTCTCTCCATTTGATATGTTTTGACATCCCTGACGGTCTCACTCCTGAAGACGGTCCAAACCGCCTCTTTACGCTGCTCGAGACTCTCCGAAAAACAATGCCACAAAACTTAACAGAATTGATTCAAAGGATCAACACCTCCAATCCTAACGAGAAGGTTACCTGTCTCATTGCTGACATCGCAATTTCATGGATTTTCGAAATTGCAGACAAGATGGGAGCCAAGCCTGTCGCCTTTGCCTCACCTTCCGTCGCCAGCTTGGCCTTCAAGCTTCACACTCCGAAACTCTTTGAGCAAGGAATTCTTAATGAAAATGGTAATAATTAATCATCCCTTTTGGTTAATTTTTTTTTATCACTATTATTACTATCTTGTGTGAATAATATCTTGGCACTTAACTCAAAGTAGACAATGTCAAGTCGACGATATATCCTAACAAATTAAATGCAGGATATCTCCAAAATGGGGTTGTAGTTGCTCTTTCAAATGATATACCTGCTTGGAGGAATGGAGAGTTTCTATGGAGTTTCTCTAGAGACCCGGAAAGAGAAAAGGTCTTCTTCGAATTTACAACCAAAGGATTCAAAGACGCTAATAAAGCAAAGTGGTGGCTTTGCAACTCTTGTCATGAGCTCGAACCTGCAGCTACAGAGTTGGTCCCTAACGTCTTGCCAGTCTGGCCCTTAAATTTACTGGACTCCAACAATGTCGAATCCACCAATTTCTTCTCTGAAGATTCATCCTGTTTACGCTGGCTGGATACCCAACCGGATGGATCTGTGGTGTATGTTTCTTTCGGAAGCTCTGGAGTTTTCTCTCAGCAGCAGTTGGATGAGTTGGCTCTCGGGCTCGAGCTATCGGGCCGGCCTTTTCTATGGGTCGTCCGGCCTGACCTCGCCAATGGGTCGCGAGTCGTGTACCCTCCTGGGTTCGGGACTGGGCTCGGGAAGATTGTGGAATGGGCACCTCAAAAAGAGTCCTATCACATCTGTCCATTGGTTGTTTCGTGTCTTACTGCGGATGGAACTCGACTACCGAAGGCGTCACCAATGGGGTCCCTTTCCTATGTTGGCCCTATTTTGCTGACCAGTTCCATAATGAGAGGTACATTTGTGAAAAGTGGGGGATTGGATTGAATATTGATTTTGATGAACAGGGGATTAGATCAAGATATGAAATCAAGAACAAAATTGACATGCTGTTGACTGATAATAAGTTTAAGGAAAATGCACTGAAGCTGAAGGAAATGTGTGGTAAGAGTGTTGCGGATGGTGGAACGTCTTGCAACAATTTGAAGAAGTTTATTGATCATCTTCATAGGAGATGAATGGTATGGTTTTGACTTATTCCGTAAGTTTGTGTGTTCACGGCTATGTAATTGTTTCTGTTATGTACTAGTACTATTTTTTATGAAATGAAAATGATAAGGTTTTTTACTTATCAAAGAGATTACTACATAACATAAGAGTGTTTAATTTGATGAATGAAATCGATAAGCTTTTTATAGTGTCTGTTCTTGAATTGCAACAACATTTAAATATCAATTTACCATTGTGATCAATTGCATGAGTGTTATGCACACCAGATCATGCAAACATAACATTCAATTATAGTTGCACTTTATAAATTATTACTCCATCTACACCATTGGTTAAAAATGCTATAGCTTGTCCCACAACATAGTACACATTTCATTATTTTGAAGTACCCTAAATAATTGTATTGTAGAAAACGTGAGGTAGTCGAGGGCTTTAGGCCTTTTAATTTGATCAATAATTTTGGCCTTCTCACCTGGTGTGACCTTTAAATATTTTATGTGAGGTGTTTCGATAATACAACATAAATTAATCTTCACTCCTTCTCTAGCTCTCTACATTTTTGTCACGACCGCCTTTTCTAGGGTCAATAAATACGGGAGATCGCGACCAATTGGACTTTAAGAAAGAAGAATTGTTTAGGATTTCAATAAAGAGTTTGACAAAGATAATTAATATTCAAATGTCGAGGGAAAAATCAGAGTAAATGCTTAGGTTTTTAAATCCAAGGTCAACAATTATCATCATTTATAATTCAAGAGAAAAAGAGTTCATAACATAGTTGTGAAAAATTGTATTATCTCAGCGAAAGCATCCAAGAGTAAGAGTGTCGCCGTATATGAAGACACGACGACCCTCGGAGTTCAAAATAAAATCCAACAATAATTCAGGTTCGACTCAACACCACCTCAAGCTCGTCGCCGCTCAACCTGCACATAAGAAAAACATATGCAAGGCTGAGTACAATAAAATACTCAGTGGACTCATGCCAAAAACAATTTATCAAAAATATTTATATTTATCATGCCACTGTTAGGTAGCCATCGGCGTTTTAGCTTTTGAAAGGTCCGAGGCACCAAAATATTCCATTGTTCAAAATCACGACTGCGCAGTCATTTTCCCATAGACGTTTACCATATCTGCCCATACATGACTTGGAATGTGGCCACAAACCAAGTCACTAGACCGGCCAACCCGTACGCTGAGACACAGTCTACCATATGTGTACACTAATCCAAGTAGGGTTTGCGGCCCTACAAGGACCCGAATTCGATTTAAATAATAAATGGCAAAGCCATTTCAGGTAGGCACGTTAAAACAAAATACAACATGATAAACATTTTGCATTTCATTCCCATCGATAAAATAGTTAGGACATTGTCCTTATTTAAAAAGAGAGCCCACCTCGAGTGCTTAAACCGAAATATATTCTTTTACTTGCGCTCATGATTCACTTGCGAGATATCACCTTTAGATTTTAAAATAACACAAAAATCAACACAAGGAATCAAGCAAATAATAAGATACATGCATCATAAGGCTTTGATTATTTTTATCGAGTAGATTACAAATTTTTCTCAATTAAAAGCTTAAGGATTTCAATCAATTCCGGCCTCACGTTCCCAACAATTTGGCAAAGAGTTATCTCAATTAACATGGATTTAATTAACTCCATAGCCCAAAACAATTACATATACCTGCCCAAGGAATGTAACCAATTGCTAACTAATTACCAATCCCAAATTGAGACCAATTTTCAATCATTAGATTAGAAGATCTTGTGGTTAATATAATGTCAAGTTTAATATATTTTAAATTTAAATAATTATTAATTAAATTAAAAGGGTATTAATGTCAAATCCTATATGTAGTAATTATAACTAACTACTTTCTCTCTCCTCAAAATCATCTCAAATCTTTAAAATTTACGTAACTCTCTCAATTTAAATTATTTTTTCGCAAAAAATATATCAAATTAAAGATAATTTAATAAGGATTCCAACGAGATCTCAATTGCATATGTTCCGATGATGTTCGGGTAATGAAATTTGATAAATTATATTTCAATTTTCGTACATGTTGATAAGCAGCTTTTATCAACAAATGCAACAAAAAATCTCAATATATTGTAGGCAAAATCTCAATATTATGCATGTCCAATCTCAATAAAAATGTGTTGATATTTTCTTGTCCTTGTATTGATATTCTAATGTCATATTGTTGATATTTGTAATATACAACGTTGATATAAAATAACACCCACGAAAACTATCATATGATAACATAATGATATTACCCTTTTGTTGATATTTTGTCTACTATTTATTGAGATTTGTGAGCTTTAATCTCATCCACTCATTTTAAAATCCAAGGATGGAGATTTAGTCTTGATTTTGGATTAAGATGCTATAAGCATTAGAATAAGACCCACCAGCCCAAAACCAAATTAAAATTCAAAGAGCCCAAGTCCTACAAAAGAAAACACCCATTCAAATAAGATGCAAAATAATATTGCTCCCTTTCCAAAACACACGACAGCTCCCAAAAAACAAAAAAAAAATCAAAATTGAAAAGAAGTAAAGGAGAAATGTAATCCATTTTCACCTTAAAACATACACCCCAAATATTTAAAGCATAAACAATTGAGAATCAAATTCCCTTTTCAAAATAAGATACCGTCGGCTCTCTCTCCCAGAATCGCAACACCAAAAGACCAGAAAAATGTTAGAGCTCCGTTGCTGATGTGGATCCATGTATTTTGTGATCCATTTCCCAAGGATTTACCCAATTTGTAGGTGATTGATCTAATATTTTTGTGAAGTAGATTTTCTATTGTATCAATAATGGCAACCCAACAAGAATTTAGGAAACTAAGATGATCAAAACAAAAAGTAACATTAGATAGAGTGGAAATTGTGATACATAGTCATTGATGAGGCAAGCTAAAACACTTACAACATACTGACATGCATCCATGGCTAGATCTTCAAGGGAACCACAAACCTCAAAGCATACCTCTACTTGATCCATGCTTGAACTAGCAATTGATGGAAATCTCATGCTTGAACTAGCAATTGATGGATTCAAGCAACCTAAATCTAGGAATTGGATAGAAACCCTCTCCAAGAGGAAACAAAGCTCTCAAGCATATAATTCAGCAAAAACCTAAAGAAAAGAAATGACATCAAGAGGTATTTATACTATGGGTCCAAAAATAGAAAATTGGCCCACAAAATCTAAAAAATCGGCATAATCGCCCGGGCGGGCGTTTTTCACATACCAAAATGCCCGATCCGGGCGTTTTCTCTGTCCCCGGGCGTTTTGCACAGTAAAAAACGCCCTGTCGGGCGTTTTTCCCGAAGCTCCCGGCCTTCTCTGCGCGACTTTCGTAAAACCGCCATAACTCCCTCATTCGGACTCCGATTGGGATGTGCAAGATACCCACACGAAGCCGTTTCCAAGACGAAGACAATGGTGGCAGTTTCATAGCTTTCGGATATCATCTCGATAGGACGGTTTTCGGTTGAATCCAGCTGTAGCTGAAATCCTTGATGCACGGCCTCCATGATCGTATCATCCTCCCCTTCTTGGAAAGGATTTGTCCTCAAATCCGAGCCTTCTCTATTCCTCGCATCCTCGGGAGGCCCTCTAGCTTTATTGGATCCTTGGCATGTCTTCTCTTTCATCCTTGGGCCCCAATCAACCCATGGTTCACGCCGAAGGGAGGACCCTTGACGTCGAGCACCCGTGGTCATATCAGTTGCTTTCTCCAAATCACCGCTGCACCGGAGTCGACGCCACTGCTGACTCCGATTCGTCGCCCACACCCACCGCCGTAGCAGCCGCTGCGTCGCCTCTCCAGCGGTCTCGACTTCATCCGAAGCAGCCCCGTTTCCACCCCGATTAACCCCGCAGATAAGTTCTTAGTTTGATTTTGTGAAATAATGTTCGATTCTTTGATTTATGTTGTTCTAATTAGAGTTTTGCTACGGTTACTGGTTTCATGAGATGCACAAATATGGGATTGGATTTGGGTGGGGAAAGTGTATACCTGCAACAATTTGGGACGAGTTGCTGTAAACAAAAGAGGTTGTGGCTCGGAAGCAGTCGATCCAACTCTCCGCCTTTTCTCTGTTTAAAATTTCCATGAGTTTGATTTGAAAAGGGTGGAATTAGTAAGATAGAACAAAGATGGATGGTTACCTCGGTGGGGTTAGGATAGTGAGGGGGAGAATGATGAACTCTCTCTTCTCTGCTGCCTTGAGGAAATTTTGTGATTCAAAAGTAATTTAGGAGAGACTGCCGAATTGTGTGAGGCGGAGAGATTAGTGTAGAGGGGTGATATAGGAATGTATTGAGTAGTTATTTTTGGTGATTGATTTCAATTGATTGTGGGAAAATAATTGGAAGGATTTCTCTTGCAGGTTGGGGTGAAGAGATGAGGGAGCGTGAGACGTGGGAGGGGAGTAATTTTGGTGTTTGATTTGCTTAAAGAGGAAAATCACGGTAGAGGGGAAGATACCTGCAATGGGATCTTCTATTTTTCTTGGAATTATTTGGTGTAGGATTTAATTTATTTGGGTCTCAAGACCTTTTGTATTTTATTCAGTAGCCCAATATATATATATATATATTATTCAGATTAATGTGTAAAAACCTGTTAAAAAGGAAAACTAATCTCATCCATTGATTAGTGCAATCTGATGGTTAATATGTAAGCCACTTGTAATTAAAATAATTAATAAAAAAATCGAAAAGGTTAGTATTGGAAGTCAATATTTCATCAGTTTTTTTATTACCTAAAATCACGCCACTTTATCAAGCCACATTGAATAGTCAATCTTTAATTTACTTGGACTAATCTATAAAGATTACAATATCTTAGTTTGATTTCTCGTAAAAAAATTTACCATAAATTTCGCTCACTTATTAATTTATTATTATAAAAATATAATATTTTTACTCTTTGATTTTGATGTACGAAAATGACTTTGTAATGTATATGCGCTCTCTGAGTAATGTACGAAAAAACTAGTTTAATGTTTGGGTCTATTTGAATTCATGCCCCTTGGGTTTAGCAATTAATCGGGCTAGGTTGTAGTACCGACTATCAAACGAAAACATCACCAAGGCCAGAGAGATGAATCCTTTTTCCCAAGGGTTTAGCAATCCATTTGGCTAGGGCATATTACCAATACTTTCCTATAATTTGTGTTTTAATTGGTGGGGTTTGGTTTCATAAAAATGTTATTGTATGAAAATGGTATTTGATTGTCTGACTCACACCCATTAATGTACAGAGCCAGAGAGATGAATCATTTCCCCAAGGGTTTAGTAATCCATTTGGTTATGGCATATTACCATCATTTTCCTAGAAATATGTTTTTACTCTTTATTTTTGGTTTCATATAATCCTTGATGTACGAAGATAGTTTTGTAATGTAAATGTGCTCTCTGAGTAATGTACGAAGACGGTTTTGTAATGTATATGCATTCTCTGAGTAATGTACGAAAGAAGTAGGTTAATGTTTGAGTTTATTTGAATCCATGACCTTCGGGTTTATCAATCCATCGAGCTAGGTTGTAGTACCGACTGTCAAACGAAAACTTCACCAAGGCCAGAGAGATGAATCCTTTCCCCAAGGGTTTATCAATCCATTAGGCTAGGGCATATTACCAACACTTTCATATAATTTGTATTTTTATTGTTGGGTTTTTGTTTCATATGAAATGTTAATGTATGAAAATGATATTTAAATGTATGAATCTCACACATTAATGTACATGGAATATGACTGAATAATGTAATACAACATTATGTACAGTAAAGAAAGTTTGAAGTCATGTACAAGTATGCATGTATAATGTAACATATTTATGGTTTTAATGTACAATACATCAGTAGCAAATAATGTAACAATTAACCTGTATAATGTAACCTAATAAGTTTAAGAATACAACAATGACTACTACACCAAACAATAAATAATTGAACCCTACGAGAACAACTCTAACTCTTTGCCCTTAGTGAACGTTGTGCTAGTGGGTTGGTACTACACCCTAGCCCCATGGACTACTAAACCCTTGGGGATTGGATATAACTTCTGCCCTTCATCAAACAAATTATAATCTACATTACTTAGTAGGTGACATATACATTAAATTACAATTTTTCGTACATTATAATCTACAACAAAATAATAATGTAACACATCTTTAAACATCTTTAAAGCCAGTCATTGCGCAATGCAATGGGCATGTCACCGTCAAAGTCATCCTCGAAATTGATTCTTGCACTCGTTGAACCTATTAGAAACACATACAATAAAATATCAGTTAATGTACATCTATAGCTAAACAATGTAATAGAACATGATGTACAGATCTAGGTACATGATGTAACAGAACATTATACATAAAATCAGCATCGATTGATGTACTTATCTATCTCAATGTTGTAACAGTAAATTATGTGTAAGTCATGTACAAGTATGCATGTATAATGTAGCATTGTTTCCTATTGAAATAATGTACAAATACAACCACGAAATGAAGCTTTATAATCAAAATACTGCATAGAATAATGTACAGTGAGAGCAGGAATAAATTAACAGTTTGGTTTACAATAATGTACATTTATCAAAGAATAATGTATTAACTAATGATGTATTCGTAAACCACCATGATGTAGCACAAAAAGATACTCCATATAATAGAAGCTATTCATGTACTAAACTGCCTATATGATGTAACATGTTGAATATGGTACTGTATCAATGCAATATACGAAAACAAGAGGGGAAAAAACAGAACATAGAATGAAGGAATTTTCAATGACGAATCCCAACTGTAAAATCAAATCCACGCCAAATTAAAAATACTCGTATCCCAAAAAAATGCAAAAAGGAACGAAATCAAAACGAGAATTGTACTACAACATCAATTAAGAAAAGCTTCAAATTGTAGAAAAAACATTAATTAACAGAAGCCCAATCGTGAGTAGTGAAATCTCGATTTAAGGAACAAGTGGAGTAGATTGAAAATCAAAAAATTGATAGAGTGATTAGAGTGAAAATTACCTACTTTCGCCGTCTACAGAAAAGACTGGACGATTGTGCCGCCTACTGTGTATTTCACTTCATCTTGACGGCGACAAATGGAGGAGAAAACTGTTTTTCTTCGTCAATTTAGGGCGGCTAGGGTTTTGGTGGAGAGTAGAATTGAGGGAGACGTGAGAGATGAAATGAGAGAGAGAGAGAGAATGGTGTCAATCCATAATAAGAATCAGAATCATAATGTCTCGCTGAAATCATGGAGTTGCAGTTTAAAAACTAAATTATATAATTGTTTGTATCCAATTTTGCCCTTTAATGTACGAAAACCCTATTATAATGTACCGACTGATATTTAATCAAAGCCATCAGATTTATAGATCCAAGGGATTACATTAGTCCTATGTTTTATACTAAGGGATGATAAGGAGTATAATGCAACCCTATATATATATATATATATATATATATATATATATAGAGGCATGTTAGGGTGCCACCACCCCTTAAAATAACATCATACCACCATTTCTAGCCAATCATTTGTACACGTGGACGAATAATAAACTGCCACGTGGCAAAAAAAAAAAAAAACCAAAAAAGACGGGCAGCAATTTTGTAACCTTTAAACAACAATTTTTCTTGAACAGCAATATCCAACACGTTAGACAGCAATCTATAAATTGCTGTCTAACGTGTTGGATATTGCTGTATACCGTTTATAATATTGCTGTATAAGCGTTGTCACGTTGTCATTTTAAGAGGGGTTGTCATTTTAACACAAACCTATATATATGGCCAGCGTATTGCTGCCCGTCTTTTTTGGCGTTTTTTTTTTTTTTATTATTGCCACGTGTCAGCTTATTATTCGTCCACGTGTACAAATGATTGGTTAGGAATGGTGGTATGGTGTTATTTTAAGGGGTGGTGGCACCCTAACATGCCCCTATATATATATATATATATATATATATATATATAGTGATAAAATGCAAACCCATATATTGTACAAACTCCAAACTTTTTCAACACAATATCAATATAATGTCAACACAGTATAAAATTTCAAGATTCTGATATCAACACAATTTCAACACAACATCAACCGTTGACATTGTGTTGACATTTTTTGTTGCTATTATTTCATGATCTGTTGATATTTTCTAACGGTCCAGATCAAAGTTTGGAGTTTGTACAATATTTAGAGTTTGCATTTGATCACGTCCCTATATATATATATATATATATATATATATATATTTTACAAGATTGGACTTGTATTAGTTATTTGGTTTATCGGATCTAACACGGAATTGAGTCCAATAATTATTCCTCAAAGAAGGAATTAGTATATTTACAAAATTAATTCCGTCAACGCCCATTCAAACCTAAATCGAGTTAGGTCACAAGAATAACAAATAACCAAAATTTACTCACCAATTAATTCACGGATGCCAGGGCGTTAAAAGCATTAAAAGCAAAAATTTTAGGGTTCAAAAATTAGGGTTCGAAAATTAGGGGCGTTACAATTTTAGTGTGCATCTAAGGAGCATTGTCTAGCTCAATTCTCGAAGTTTCATCAAGTTCGCCTATACCTAACGGGTTTGAGGTGCTTCTACATACTAGGAGAAAGTCGTTTTATCGTTATGGACAGCGATGGATCTACTCAGTGCCAGCGGGGGCTTGCCCGGCGCCGGACCTCGAACCACCCTTATACCGCCGTGCTCCGACCGTCTCCGCCCCGGAGCGAGACGCCGAGCCCCGACTCCGTCTCCCCTGTGCAGGCTGTACTCCTCCCGTCCTCCCCCTCAATTTTAATTTCTGTAACAGAAAATTGGGGAAGAAGAAGAAGAAAAGTGGGCTTTTTTTATTTTGAACTATTTAATTCATTATTGGATTACTATTTTATTTTGGGCCTTTTAATTTAAATATCAAACAATTCCAACCCTAAGCCCTTACACAATTAAGCCCAATTGCCCAAATCTTCACATAAGCAGACGCAAACTTCACGCCAGGAGTTGGAGGCTTGAGATTTTCGAATTGCTTGATTTCGTCCGCTGCTGCCGGAGTTCTTCAGCGCGATTTAGGTAGGAATACATGTAAATAGGTGATATATCATATTGAGTATCTCAAGGGCTCAATTTCAATTTCTCAAGTTTTATTTGCCTCAATGCTTTTTAATTTAATTTGTACAGTATGCTTCAATTTTCAATCTTCATAAATTATAATTGATTAATTGGCTTGGATTTGATAGTTAGATAGTTCGGTGAAAATAGAATTAGTATAAAATCATTTACATTGTCTAAATAGTATGTTTGTAAAGTTATTACTGTATGAATATATATCATCTAACACTAAGAAATTTACTACCTCTATCCACCAAAATTTGTCCCATTTTTCCATTTACGTCCGTCCCCCAAAATTTGTCTCATTTCACTATTATCATTTTTGGTAGTGAACCACATATTCCACTAACTTTTTCAACTCGCTTTTCATTACATTTTTTAAAATCCGTGCCGAGTCAAAGTGGGACAAATTTTGGTAGACAGAGTTGTTATTGATTGTAGTTATGCATCGATACTTTTCCAAAAGACCAAGGAATGATTAAAAAAAATGGAAATGAAACCATTCTTTGGCGATTTCAGGACATGGCGACTCGCCGGAAATAGTTATTATCTAGTGTGTCGTAAAAGTTGAGCAGACATTACATGTAAAATTATATATTTTAATATGACAATCCGTGAGCACTAGCTGATACGTAATTATTCTAGCGGGATCGACTCAATTTATTGTTGGTTTGTTTTATTATTTTCGTTGTAATTTCATTCCACTTATCGTTGTTATTTTTTCGATTGTAATAGTTAAATTACCGCCTATACACAACTCAGGTATTTTGTCCCAATTTATCTAACATAGTGTACCTCCTAGATTCTTAACATCTTTCTTGTTTACAAGATGAGAGCCGAGCCTGTTGGCTTCTCGCCGCCTTCCGTTGCATGCTTGACTTTCGTGCTTCACGCTCCTAAATTCTTGAAGCAAGGAATTCTCAGTATAAATGGTAATACTAAAATATCCTTTTTGATTTGATATCCCTATTATTACTATCTTGTATGTGAATTGTGTTCGGTTATTGTCGTGAAAGCAATAATAACTGTTCTCCAATCCCAATTAGTTCGATGCTTTTTAAGAATGACCTAAAACCAAATTCATGCAGGCTTCGCTTGTACGTGCAGGATCTCTCCAAATGGGGATGTAATTAGTCTTTCAAACGATATACCTTCTTGGAGGAAAGATGAGCTTCCATGTGTTGGAAATAGAATTTGGGTATCTCAAGGATGTTGGAAAGAGAATTATGGATTCCCAACATATTGGAAAGAGGAGATAGCATTTATAATGTAGGGTTCCAAGTATTCTTGTCCCTAGATGCATTTATATTTCTTGCCCTATAAATACCAATGTACATTATATCCTCAAAACATAATTCAGTGAATAAACAATCTTCTCCAATGTTCAATATCTGATTATTCAACACCATGAAGTTTCTCAAGCGACCCGGAAATGGTAAAGGTCTTCTTCGAAGATGTGGAAAAAGGATTCAGAGAAACTAGTAAATCAAAGTGTTGGCTTTGCAACTCTTGTCATGAGCTCGAACCTGCTACTGAGTTGCTCCTAAACGCCTTGCCAATTGCGCCCTTAAATTTACACGACTCCAACAATGTCAAATCCACCAATTTCTTCTCTGAAGATTCATCCTGTTTACGCTGGCTGGCTGGATACTGAACCAGATGGATCTTTGGTGTATGTTTCATTCGGAAGTTTTGCAGTTTTCTCTCAGCAGCAGTTGGATGAGTTGGCTCTCAGGCTCGAGTAATCGGGCCGGGCTTTTCTATGGGTAGTCAATTTCCCAAGGATTACCCATTTAATGATGCTTGATCTAACTATTTTTGTGAGATTGATTTTCAATTTATCAACACAAGGCAAAAGATAATAATGATCCAACCAACAAAAATTGAATCTAAACAAGAATGGATGGAAGATTAGGAATGGAAAGCATGTGTATAATGATGAGATAAAAGAGTTATGACCATAGGACCTTGACCAAAAGAATGGAAACAACCCTAGGCAACTTTCAATAGCTCTATCACCCCTTGGCTCCACTACTCAATGGATACACCCCATTGATGCATACCTTTACTTGAATCAATCTATGAAATTGAAACAAGCAACCTTCAAGGAAGGAATTGAATACATTCTTCAAAGAGGAAAAACTCACTAGGGAGATAACTTCAATCACAATCTTATCTAGAATGAAAAATGACATCAAAAAGGTACTTATACTAAGAGCCCAAAATGTGAAAAAGGCCCACAAAAACTAAGTCTCGGGTGATTCACCCGGTCGGGCGAATTGTGCGGTCCAAAACACCCGCCCGGATGTTTCTTCTGGAATCTGGAATGCTTCACAACACTTTCACCCGGTCGGGTGATTTTCATGGTGAAAACACTCGCCCGGGTGTTCCTTCTGAAGCTCCCTGCCTCTTCTGCGCGGCTTTAGTAAATCGTCCATAACTCTCTCCTCCGAACTCCGATTGGGGCGTGTAAGATACCCACGCGAAGCTCTCTCAAAGACGAAGATAATTGTGGCAGTTTCAAAGCATTTGGAAGTCATCGTGATGGGCATAATACTGATTGAAGACAGCTGCAGGTACAAGCTTTGGTGCACCGCTTCCATGGTTGTATCATCCTCCCCTTCTTGGAAAGGATTTGTCCTCAAATCTGAGCCTTCCCTCTTCCTTGCTTCCCTGAGCATCCCTTGAGCTGTATTGGGTATGTGGCATGACCTCCCTCTTATCCTTGGACCCCAATCGATCCATGGCTCACGCCGTGAGGGACACTCTTGACGTCTAGCAACCGTGGTCATATCACTTAGGCCATCCGCATCCTTGTCTCGTATCCGTCTCATCTCTTCACTATTCATGGGCCCCACTATACTTTTCACCTCATCTCTTAACTAAGAGACATCACCTGCATCCCTCCATCTCTTAACCATCTCATCCCTTAACTATTCATTCAATTTCATTTTTTATTTTTATTTCCAACAAATTCAATTAATATTTCATTGAAATATTATATTAATACTAATAATTCATTAAATCATTAAAAACCACAAAAATTACAACATCCGAAAATACGAAAAATACATAATTGAAATCCTATGGAGTATTTTTAATTTTAATTTTTTAATTTTCAATTTTTATTACAATATTGAAAAATACAAAAATTAAAAATTACTATATTTTAATTTATTTTATTTTTGAATTTTCCTGATTTAAAAAAAAACAAAAAAAACATTTTAAACGGATATAAACGACGCCCACTCGCGGGCCGGCGAGTGGGCGTCAATCACGAACCGGAGCACGCCACGTCGCCAAGGCGCGTGTCTCGCCAGCTCGAGGCCGGCCTCTTCGGGACGCGTCACGCGCCAGACGGCTCGTCTCTTCGGGACGAGATGCATGCTGCATCGCCGTCTCGATGCTGTCTCGTCTCGTCGAGACGAGATAGGGACCGCATCGAGACGCGATGCGGATGCCCTTATACCCTCCTGGTTTTGGGACTGGGCTCGGGAAGATTGTGGAATGGGCGCCTCAAAATAGAGTCCATTCGCATCCATCCATTGGATGTTTCGTGTCACACTGTGGGTGGAACTCGACTATTGAAGGCGTGAGCAATGAGGTTCCTTTCCTATGTTGGTCCTTTTTTGCTGGCCAGCTGCATAATGAGAGGTACATTTGTGAAAAGTGGGGATTGGATTGAAAATTGATTTTGATGAACAGGGGATTAGATTCTGAGAAGAAGTTCTCAAGGAAAACGCATTGAAATTGAAGGAAATGTGTAGCAAGTGTGTTGCTAATGGTGGAACGTCTTGCAACAATCTTAAAAAATTTATTGATCATCTTGATAGAAAGTAGAGTATGACTTTTATTGATTCCTAAAATTATATCATCAATCATATTGCATCAATCATTATTAAATGTAATCGATCTTCACCATTGAGTATATGTTCGGTACTTGGTATTTTGCTGTTAACTTTTTGTTATCGCGTTTTTGTGTCCTCTATAAAATTAATGTTTTGTCTATAAAAAATTGTTTCGTTTGTCCCACTACATAATACACATTTCATTATTTGGGAGTACCAAAATTATAGTTCACACTTCTTAGTTTTTAACATTGTATAGTACCCTTGTTTATACACATTTAAGAAAAAATCAAATACTCCCTCCGTTCCATAGTAAGAGCATCCGCAATGGTCGGCTAGTCGATTCGTCGCGCTAGCCGATCGGCTAGCCGAACCATTGCAGTCGGCGAGAGAGAAATCGGCTAGCGGATCGGCGTGGGCTGGCCGATCGCTCGTCGCTGGCCGATCGGCTAGCCGCCATTGTGGCGGCCCGATCGGCCAGCGCCGATTTTTGATTTTTTTTTTTTTTTTTTTTTTAAAAACCTATATAAACGCGATATTCATTTCATTTTCATTTGCACCACTTGTTTTAACGAGTTTTCTCTCTCTCTCTAACTTTCTGTGCAAGAGCATCATCGAGCGATGGATCACAACAACGAGTCCAGTCCAGCGACGAGTGGATCTCAGACTCCCACGGTACCTGTGGGATCTGGATGGGGGCAGATGGGCCCGGGGTTTAACATCCCTTGGAATCAGATGATGGGGATGATGGCCGGTGCGCCGGAGGGGCGCAGAGGGGTATGCCGGGGGGTATGCCGTGGGGGATGTCGGGCGGCGGGCAGTCAGCGCCCGGGTGGGGGGGTATGCCCCAGATGCAGCAGCAGATTATGATGCAGCAGATTATGATGCAGCAGATGATGGGGATGATGTGGCAGGGCGGGATGCAGGGGGGGATGCAGCACGGTATGCATCCCGGGATGCAGGGGGGGTGCAGGGGTCACCAGGAGGTGACACGGTATATCGGCCCTCGCTTGATTTTTTGACAGCTTCGTTTCACACGTCGACCCCAGTGGAGACGCAGTTCACTGGCGATGACCTTCTGTCATTGCATGATATGGGGATCGATCTCGGGGAAGATGATACTCCCGTTCCAGCGCCGCGGGCCGCGCCGAAGAAGAAGACGAGGGGAAGGGCAAGGGCAAGGCGGTCGGCGAGTCATCGCAGCCCGCTGCCCCTGGCCGGAGGAAGTGGACGGAGGATGAGTACGCCGGGGTGGCCAAGGGGTGGTTGGAGGTGTGCGACGATCCGCTGGTTGCGAACAACCAGCGGGTCGTCAACATGTGGTCGAAGATCAGAGCTGCCTATAGGAGGCACTGTCCGCACGGGAAGGACTTCAGCAACGAGGAGGTCCGAAAGGGGTGGGAGCGCACCAGGGCCGCGGTGGGCCGTTTTGCGAATTTGTACGCCAACGCCCTCCGTCAGCTCAGAAGTGGGCAGAACGAGGACGACGCCCGGAGGATAGCCGCGAGTCAGTTCCCCTTGGAGGGGAAGTATAAGGAGTTCACCTTCTGGGTGTGCTTCTTGTTATTGAAGGACTCCGAGAAGTTCCGGGCGGGGTGTGACGCTGGGTGGCCGAAGAAGCAGCGACTGAACTATAGCGGCGACTACAGCGGCGGATCCCACGACCTCCCCCCGGATGCTGAGGAGTTTCCATCCCCTCCTTCATTTACTGGTCGCCCCCGACTGGTTTGACAGAAGCGGGCGCAGCGGGCTGCGAGGGGCGGATCCCCCCTATCGCCCCGCGAGGTCCAGTCCTCCGCCCTCCCACCCGCCCCACTCGAGTACACTCTCCATTCGCGTAACCATACGCGGGATTAGATGTACAAGGTCTTCCAAGAGTGGAAGAACGCCACGGATCCCACGGAGAAGATGTTTCTTCACGAGATGCTCGAGAGCATGCGTGTTGATTTGGAGATCGCGAGGGCACGGCTAGCGAGTTCCGACGTGGGCTCAAATACCACGGGCGGCGGCGGCGGCGACGGCGATGGCGACGGCGAGGACGACGGCGACGGCGACGACGGGGCTCGTGTGTGGAAGCCCTTTTTTTTAAAAAAAAAATCAGTTACTTTTTTTAAAAATCTTTGTACTTTTTTTTTAATGGACTGGATTATTTTTCCCGTATATGTCTCATAAATTTAATTCCGTATTTTAATCGTAATTTTAATTCCGTAAATGTAGTATATTTTGAATTATTTTTATTGCGGCTGGCCTATGGCTGGCCTAAATCTGATGTGGCAGGTGGTTTTTTTAGTGTTGCTGACGTGGCAGGGGAGAGAATGGCTGGCCTATGGTTGGCCTATGGCTGGCCTAAGCACCATTGCGGATGCTCTAATAGGGACGTTTTTCCATTTTCATCCGTTTAATAGCAATAGAGTCATTTCCCTTTTTAGTAAAAGTCAACACATTTTTCCACATCTACTTTACTCTCTCTTTCTTTTTTCTATCTTCATCTCTCTACCTTTTTCATTTTCCACTTTATTCTCTCTTTACTTAATTCACCTAACCCATTTTTTCTTAATCTCCGTGCCGAAAAGTTTTGCCTCCATTACTATGGAACAGAGGGAGTACTACGTAACATTATTTATATCAACTACTTTAAAAAATTCATACACAATAAACTTTTTTGCTACTCCCTCCATCCCAAGGTAGTTGAGTCGTTCCTTTTAGATTGTCCTAATGTAGTTGAATCATTTCTTTTTTTTTTTAGCACAATTTTTTCCTCTCATAACTTACTTTCTCTTTATCTCTCTTACTTTATTCTCTCTCTTATTATACTCTCTTCACTTTAACTTTTAACAAATCAATGCTTAAGTTTCGTGTTAAAGAAAATGCCCCCGCTACCTTTGGACGAGGGACTATACACAACAACAAATTAAAAGTACAGTTTATTCGTATTTGTAATACAAATTACCATATACTCCATTTGCATAACACTGCAACTAGACACACTTCTTTTTGTCAATTATTTTACTCCCTTCGTCTCTAATAATTTGTTACTATTTGATCCGACACGGGTTTTAAGAAATGTAATAGAAAATAGGCTGAAAAAATTAGTAGAATGTGAGTCCTATTTTTATATATTAGTTTTTATAATAAAATGTGAGCGAGACTGGATTAGTGGAATGTGGGGTCTATTAGCAAATATGGTAAAAGTGAAAGGTGGCAAATTTTAAGGACGGACGGAATAGAAATAAATGACAATTTTTTTTAGAACGGAGGGAGTATAAAATGATAATGAATACTACTTTGATCTTATTCAAGATGTCCACGCAACTGGTTTAGGCGCTGAAGATATGGTAGATGCAGCTAATGAAATGGGTTCGCAATCAAGGCCAAACACTGCAGAAGCCTACGAGAACAACTACGACTTTGATGAGTACTTCGAACAAGAAGGAAATCCAGATGTTGTGCCGCATGAAGAGCCTACTGATAGTGTTCAATCCTCTAGTGCTGGAGTGGCTGGGAAGAAGCGAAAAGGTCGAGATGCTTTGGATGGCCTTGTTGAAGTTATCGGGAAAATGCATGAAGACACTAATGCAAGGCTGCAATATCTAGCTACTCGAATTGGATATGAATTCGATTTGACTAAGGCCCGCAAAGAAGTTTTCGAGCTTGTAGGGGTCATACCTGGCCTAAGCTTGGAACAAGCCTCGGATGGCTCTGAGTTTATCCTTGCAAAGGTTGAGAGGCTCGACTTTTTCATGAGTTTGCCGGAAGGGGCACGACAAGTCTATGTGTATCGAGCCTTGGAGAAACAGAATGTCATGTGATGGGGTTGGGACTAGAATGATGCTTTTGAAAGCTTTTTATGTAGAAGTAGTAGTTAAATGTGCAAGGGAATTTGTAATTCATGATCAAATTATGTAGTTGGCCATCCTTTTTGGTGTGATGGATGCCGCTACTCCCCATAGTGTAGGGGAATTTGTCATTCATGATCAAATTATGTAGTAGGCCATCCTTTTTGGTGTGATGGATGCCACTACTCCCCATCTTTTGATCTACTGATGTATATTTTGGTAGACTTAAATGGCATCATTATCCATATGAGTCACTAATGTAAATTATTTGGTGTGCATTGATTGTCTAAAGTAGATATCTGTACAAGATTAAATGAACTAAATTATAATTAAAACACTCTCTTTCACCAAACAAGAAAATAGCTTATTCACTGCACTACAAACCATCAATCAAATTTTTTTTAAACGTTCTTAGTTAAATGACAGAAAGGGAAAAAGATAACTACTAAGACATGAGTTGATTTATACTACATACTAGTGGATCTATAGATGCAACCATAAGTTTTTTAAGCATGCTTAGTTAACTGACAGCAAGGGAAAAAGATCTATACTAAGACATGAGTTGATTTAGACATAGTAGTAGACGATTAAGTATATGTCAACCACAACATCAACTGAAAACAAAATTAAACATTTTAAGCCATTGAAGTACCTTGGATGGAGCCAAACTCAGTGTTCATTGAAGAAATAGAACTGGACGACCCGATGATCAATCATCTGGAAGTTGCACCGATTCCCTACCTTCAAAATGTTTTTTTGAACAATGGCCTTCCAACCATGCTTCGCCCAACTACCAACTTTCAAGAGTCTCACGGTCCATGACACATCATATGGAAGCTCAACCCCATGCTTGTTCACCCATTCAGGACAGAGTTTTCGTAAATGACAAGACAGTTGACATATTTATATGAGCTTGAATTGTAAATTATAAGTCTAACTCAGAAAAAGATAATCTCAATGGATGCAAAAGATGGTCAGGAGACTTACCAGTCTATATTTGTTATTTGTCAAAGAGAAGCTCTTGAGGAAGCTTGGCTTATTGCAATGATCAAACATCCACGAATCTGCAGAAGAACTAATAGTCAGATGTGCGTAGTCAGGACGAGCAAAATATTATTCGGAGAATTGATGTTTGCGGAGGAGAAATTCTTTCACCAAGGTCCTCTTACGAACATGGAAGTGATTATTTTGAAGGAGAGGATCTGGACTCTTCAACTAAAAACACGTATTTGAAGTTTGCATTTAATATGTGGTGTGTAACAGCTCATGAAACACCTTTTTCAGAAGTGGATGGGGTGAATTAAGTAGCTCATTTGTGAAATATCAGGAGTAGTTTGGATCCAAGCATTAATAATGTTACAATTGGTGGTTCGAATAGTAGTCGGCGGTATTTACTAATGCCTTGAAGACTAATTCTAACGTGTTGAGGTGGTGAAAAGAGCATGGAGCCTCAATCCTACTGCATTAAATCTCAGTCTCTGTCAACTATGAGCTCATGAGGATGTTGAAGAGGTTGCAGAAACTAATTTCACAAGTATTTAAAGCTAACAGTGTTATGGTTCAAATAGTAGTCGGCGATATTTATCACACCTATTAGATGGATCTTCATGTATAAATAGATGAGACTTGAGCACGTATCCAGGCATTCCCTCAAAAAATCATCCTTGAAAATGTCTATGAATATTCCAAAGCAAGATGCGTTTTTCTACAAAGGAAGTTGGTCAGCTGAAGTCGACGACAAGCTGCTGTCCGCGATAATACGTCTGCGACGACGTGATCCTTGGATTGGGGACGTGATACCTGGATGGGCTATTATCGAAGCTAGCGATCTCTTTTATAGGGAGTTGGGCAGTAATTTTACTCTCACTGAGATTCACCAACGTGTGAAGCTCCTCGAAAGACGATTTCGAACGTTCAAGGAGATCCTTGACACCCCAGACATTATCTGGGACTTGAGCCACAAAATCATCAGAGCCAATGATGTAGTCTGGAATAAGATCTTTCAGGTTCACTTTCCATTATTTAATACATAAAAATTTGCACATTTAACTATTTTTCAAGTAGTGCATTATTGTAGAGCGAGCAAGTGCAATAACTTTTCCAATCTGTGCAGCAAAATCCATTTGCAGGTGCGTACTATCATAGAGACGAGCCAGAATTCTCTAGACTCGTATCCCTGTTCAAGTTATCTAATGTGCAGGTTGAGAATGAGCCAGATGTTGTGGTCATCTCGAACTCTACTGCATATGTGAATCATAGCCCAACCAAGAAAACTGAAGTTGTGGAGGACTTGGAGGAGGTAAACTCTCCGCTGTTTGGAGGGTCTTGGAAGGCAAAACGAAAGTTATTCAACGACGATCTGGAATTAGGAGATGGTGTGAATAACTCACTAGACCGTGAATCCACCACGAACGTGATGACCCATGCCCCACGTTTTGATGATCTCAAGAACAAGATCGAGAACCGCCCTCGCCGGCGATATCCATCTCCAGTTAGGCGCTTACCACAGGCGTCCCCAAATGGTAGTTCATGTGCATCTTGGAGCCCCCTCCCAACCAGTCGAAAAACAGCTCCGTAGTTGCAGTGGAGGTTGAAGCATGAACCGAAGGAATTATTATCTATATTGGTAGTCATTTTTTGCATGTAATGCCCATTATCCTTCTTCGGTTCTCTGTTGTGTTCTTGCTTTTGTTAATGCTTTGGTAAATGGAAGTTTATTAGTACTTAGTTATCTATGGATTAGACGATAGATCTCCTAGTGATGTACACCCACTTTTTTTGGTATATGATATCATGTGGGCTTTGTTTTGTGTCATCTCCTCAACTAACAATTACAAATCTTAACTTATGTCTCCTTATATATAGCGTCTTAAATCCATATTACTCTTTAAATTCCACTGATCAATCATAGCATTAACTGAAGTGGGAGATTTAGAAAAAAGAGTAAGTTGCTAAAAATTAAAATAAATGTACTTGTATGTAAATATATCTTAGAGGCATTTCAACAAACATATTCTATGTGAAATGTTTTTTGTGAATAAACAGTGTGAAAAACCCAAAATATCTAAGTTATACGTATTACTTTTAATTAGATAGTAATATAGTACTATTACTTAAGTTATTTAATGTTAGTAAGTTAAATATAATATCAGTTTAAATTCGTGATTGTTAAATTTTGATTGAAATCAATTTAAAAAAAAAAATAATACTACAAATCTTAAAATGTCTCCATTTATAAGTTATATTATTCTCCAATTCACAACCAGTTTTCGTAAACCAAAACCAAAAAGAGGCAGTGCAACAAAAAATGACAAACTGTAACATATGTCTTCATTGTTAAATCATATACTATCCAATTCAAAACAAATATTTATAACCCAAAAGAGAAATTGCACCTACAAAATACAAAGCTTAATTTATGTCTCCGTTTGGAAGTTAAGATAATCTAAGCATACACTTTAGTTAAACACTAGAGTCTGCATTATGCTAAAGTGCTTTTGCTTGACTAGTACAAAACAAACTTTGCAAAAATAACAGAAGTATCAATGCTTCGACGATTCCAATCCAAGTACATTTTTTGCATTCATTGATCTCCATAAATCAGCTTCTCAATCTCAGTAGCCGTGCTCTTGGTACTGGATATATCAAGCATGAAACAAATCACAAGATTATGAAGAGTACATCAAGTTTTGAGAATCAATTATTTGCATTTAAATGGCATGACGTACCGTATTCCACATTGATTCAGCCAAAGTGTCCCGCATCACATTCCATTCTGTTGATGGTTCAACTCCATCAACGAATTCAGCGTTAACACCTTCATCTATAATTTCAGCCCCATCCCCTCCATTCATCTCCAATTCAATAGGATCGTCAGGCATGGCGGATCTAACATAGTTATGTAATAAAAAGCATGCCATAATTAGTCTAATTTGAGTCTTCACAGGGTAATATGATGCACTTCTGAGAATGCCCCACCGCATCTTGATCACTGCAAAAGCACGTTCTATAACATTACGTGCACGTGTGTGACGCAAATTGAACAATTCACGAGGATTTTGTGGAGCCTCAGTTCCGGGTCCCCATTCCTTCAAATGATAACGCACACCCTTGTAAGGGGTAAGAAATCCCTCAGAATTTGCATAACCGTTATCGCATAAATAGTAATTCCCTGCATGGTTTTTACAAAAATCCAGATTAATAATACATATACAACAACTGTAACAAGATAATCAACTAAAATCAAAGACACCTTGAGGGACCCTTAGTCCATTAACCCTGTTCATAGCATCACGTAGCACTCGAGCATCACCTGCAGACCCTTCCCACCCCGGTAGCACATATACAAAGTTCAGATAGTGATCGCACACTGCTAATGTGTTTGTGCAAATTTGTCCTTTCCTCGAACGGTATCTTGGCTTCGCATCATTTGCTACTTGAACATTGATGTAGGTCCCATCTAGTGCCCCTAGACAGCCCTAAGAGGTCATCCGATAGTAACTCCCATCAATATAATATGCCCACAAATGATATTATTCAACTGTAAATTACACAAATAAGTATTGATATTAATACAAACATAGGGGACAGTTTTTTATGTATTTTTTTTACCTTAAACCACTTCCATCTATTGTCGTCGCAGTCATTCGGAATGGGTATTGGGTGGACCATTAGTACGCCCTACAAGCGGAGAATGGCTCGTAATACACGGTGTACATAGCGTGACACTGTGTATGAAGACCTCCAGAAATCGAACCGTACGACACGATTCTTCTTGTGGTGTGCAAGAATCCCCAAGAACATGGCGACTTGTTCCTCGACAGTCACAAATCTTCCATCCACTAAATCCCCTGATTGCTTAATAATTTGGCATAATCTACCGAAGGCATTTCTATCCATACGAAGATTATCCAAACATGACACATCAGTCACCCCAAACAGCCGATTCTTGCGTCTGACCTGCTCAGGGATCCTCATAAGATGTCCATATGCCGCCCGTATGTTTCTCTGTCCAATCCGTCGACCTTGTCTCTTGTTGGATAGATATATCAAAATTACAGACACCAAGTCAAGATGATGATTTTGGAGCACATCCTCCATCATTTGAAGCAGAATTGCAGGCGTAGAAACACGGCTCGCCATGTGCTGATCTGAGAACCACACTAATTCAACTTACTATGCAAATGCTAATAGAGTAAAATGCTTGAGTCACCAAAACAACATACATAGATATAAACAAATGAACTAAACCTCAAGTGGGTAGCCCAAATATTGAATTTCATGCTCAGAGCGACATAATTTAAACTCCTGGAGAAGCCAGGAACAAATAAATTCAACCTCAGACAAGTATATAAATAAGTAAATATGCATTGGTTTATCAAATATTTCATCCGATTAAGACATGTTATATATACATGGATGCCCTCATTCATATTTCATATCCCAAATGAATATCCATTCATTCAAAACAAGTGTTTCTATATGAGCTTCTAAATTAAAAGCTACTACCTACTTGCAAAGTTAAAGGCTCTCAATTCAGAAAGAGGCATCGTGCATAATTTATTTTCAAATCTCAAACAATAAATTACCATGCTCATAGGACATATTTTAACCTCTTGTATAAGCTAGGAAGCAGTAAATTCAACCTCAAACAAGTAATTATGACAAGATTTTTATTCTCAAACAATCAAACGCCTATAACCAATTGCAAAATATGCATCACATATAATGGCCGGTTGCTATACCTGAGAGAGACAGAGATGGCGGCTGGCTTTGAGAGAGACAGAAAGAGTGTTTGGCTTGCAGCGAGGGTTTGTCGGAGCTTGTTGTCAATTACACCAGATAAAGCCTCATGATACAGCTTCGTCAATTACTATTTGACCTTCCGTTTCTTCGGCAGATTTTGGCGGCGGAAGAGGTACCCAAATTATTTTTCAATTTGCAATTGAAAATTTGAACGGATGAAAGGTAAAAGCTTACGTTTCTTCGACAGATTTTGGCGGAGGAAGAGGTACCCAAATTATTTTTCAATTTGCAATTAAAAATTTGAACTGATTTTGTAAGGGCAAAATAGAAGGATAAATATGGAATATTGTGCATTAGCTGTGCTACGAATTCCAAGATGGGTTTTTAATCCATTTAATTTTGGTGGATTTTAAACATGCATATATCCATTAGGAACAGTTAAAAAAAGCGGGTCAATGCCTTTTCTCCCGGGTCATGCGGATTATTAATCAAGTGTACAAAACAGGGTGATTTCTGTGGATAAATCATATAATCCAGCCCAATCAAGGCTACAAAACAGGCCCTAAATGTCAACTTTAATATTTGGAAATAAATTTCTCTCTTCTCTCCTCATTAAAATATTTAACTATTTTTTTTATCCTCCTAAAATCTCGCGCCACTAAAAATGTGGACATCTAAAAATGAAACTAAAGGAGTAATTAAAGAAAAAGAAAAATTAAAAAAAAAAGGATAATGAAAAGAAAATTGTTCTCTGCGTTATGCTCTCTCTTGTGACCACTCAAGATAATTAAACCAAAAATTACTAGTATTAAACTTAGCATTCATTTTGAAATAAATCAAACTTTAATAACTAATTTAATACAAATATTACAAGTTTAATAATCATTTATTTTACTTTACTTTTTATCTACTTCAATTATTTATTACTCCTTCCACTCCATTCAAGATTACAATATTCTTGTGTGGCATATAATTTTAGGAGAAGTTGTTAGGTTAAATAAGTAAAGAGAAAAAAGTAATTGAATATTTTAATAAGGAGAGGGGAGAGATGGATTCATTTCCAAATATAGAAAATGGACATCTTGGGTGAAACAATCTAAAATGGAAAGGTGAATATCTTGAATAGGATGGAGAGAATATCATTTTCTAAAACGAGTTCTCAAAATTAAACACCTCTACAACAGAGAGACGAAAGTAGTACTCCATCAGTCCCATAATAGATGTCATATTTTCCTTTTTAATTTGTCCACAAAAGATGTCACATTTCCTTTTCTGGAAAAAGTTCCCTCTCACATTAATATAAATATATTATTTTCTCTTTCCACTTAACACCCAAAAACAGCACCTCCTAAAATCATGTGTCAATCTCCAAATGTGACATCTACTATGGAACGAAGGGAGTAGTAGATGGTGGGCCCATAAATTATAATGTAAAAGAAAGGAAAAAATTATTTCCATAAATGGTTATGGACTATTATTATGGGACGATGGAAAAGAAAATTCAACTTATTTCTATGGGATAATAGTCAGCTCTTCTTTTAGCTAAAAGTGGAGCATATCTTTCCTCTTTTCCTTTAATATCTCTTGGTTTCTCTACTTTATTCTACTCCCTCCGTCCCAACTAAATTGAGTCATGTTAATTTTTTGGAATGTCCCAATAAACTTGAATCATTTCCTTTTTTTTTAATAAAAGAACAAAATATCCAATCATTCTTACTTTATTCAATCACATACTTTACTCTCTATTTATCTTTCCCACTTTATTCATCTCTCCTACTTTTCAATATAATTTTTTAATCTTCGTGCCCAAAAGTTACGACTCAACTTAGTTGGGACGAGATCTTTTTACTTTATTTTCTCTTTATTTATTTACTTGATAGAATTTCCTTAAATTTCGTGCTTAAATATAAAGAGAGTACCAAATAAGACATTATGGAATAATTAGAAAGAAATAGTTCCTCGTTTAATATACTCCCTATGTCTCATTAAATATAAAATATTGTCATGAGTTTATGTTCTGTATTAATTATAAAGAGAAAATAAAATAAAATAAAATGTTGGGATAATAGTATTTCCATTTTACAAACATTTCATTTTTAATAGGACAATAAAGAGAAAACGTTTAATTTTTAATAAGGCAAAGGGAATAGTTCAGACAAATTATATTCACATTTATAAAGTTATATAAAAGCTATCCGCTTTCCATCTAAAATGATACTCTCCCTACTAATTTTTCACTTTTGTCATTTCGTTTGTCCCCCATGAATTGTTCATTTTTACTATAAATGATAAGTAGATCCCACATTTCACTAACTTATTTTACTCACATTTTATTGTAAAACTAATACATAAAAGTAGAATTTATATTCCATTAACTTTTTAACCTACTTTCCTTTACATTTCTTAAGCTCGTGCCCAAACTAAAGTGACACATAACGAGAGATGGAGGGAGTATTTGTGTCACACCACAACCTCTCTGACGTATATATTTATAATAAACAAATACAAATTAAAGTAAAGAAATCACATATTAATTATTTCACCGGCCAAATACTATAATTACAAACATCCACATATATAAATAAACATCAAATATCATAAACAATTTCAGATCCATATACATATCTCTATGCTCAATTTATTATTCTGTGACAAATAAAGCCTGGTATCTGCCCGGGATTTCCAATATGCCAATATGATTGACTCGTAGGTCCCAATATGATTGACCCATAGATCCCACTGTGATTTGACCCGAAGATCCCAACATGATTGAGTCCCACTGTGATTTGACTCGAAGGTCCCAATATGATTTACCCGAAGGTCTCAATATGTCCACTTTGATTTCAGATTCAGGGCAAGACTATCACAGATCTTTTTTAATCAAATGACTCATGTACTTTCAATACCATACAGTGGCAGACGCAGAAATTAACGGAAGTAGGGGCTAAATTCTCAAATTTTACCTTAAACATAAATTTGTAGGTAATTTAGATTATTAATAAGGCTTTTATATAATAATGTGTATAGAATATGAATAAATTATAGAACTTTATAGTAGAAAATAATTAAAAAAATGAATTCGTTAGGGGCTAAAGCCCCTCCCCCATTGTGTGTAGGTCTGCCAGTGATACCATATGTAAAACATATCAATTCTATCATTTAGATATCCTTAATATATAGATTGTCAAATAATTCCAATGCAGTATATAAATAAATCCCTTACATCAATTATATATTCACATCATATTCCACCCTATAAATTAAACATTCACTTCAATATAACATATAACAATCAATCGTCTAATATTTGTAAAATAAATAATGATTGTAATATTTGTGAAATAAATAAATAAATAAATTTATACGTACCTATATGACAAGAATCTAACAAAACCTCATCCATACAAACTACGTAAGCTGAAATATGGTAGTGATAAAATGCAAATTTATAGATTGTACAAACTCAAAACTCCTCAACACAGCTTCAATACAATATCAATACAGTGTAAAATTTCAAAATTTTAATGTCAATACAGTATCAATATAATATCAACACAACATCAATCATCGACTACCAATTGTTGAAATTCTATTGACATTTTCCTATTGATGTTTTTTTTTATCTATTGATATTTTTCAATGATCCAGATCATAATTTTAAAATTGTACCATATTTAAAATTTTCATTTGATCGCATCCTAGCTCAAATATTTATATATTTTCCCAAATTCTATCCTCTCTCCACTCGGTCCCTTCCTCCCCCTCTCCTCTCTTTTTTTTCCTCGGTTTTTTTTCTCTAACTAACTAATGACGTGTCCTCAATTAGCTTTTAGTCACAGGCTTAACATTTGGCCACCTAACTAAAATACATGCATTCCTCCTCTAACTCCAACGTATCATTACATTTTATATAGATATATTTTTATTAAAATATTATAGTGGCTAAGGTTTGGACAATTTAAAAGTTTTCTAATTTAGGCATCTCTCATATGTGCATATAATAGGATATTTGAGTAGGGAATATGGAAGTACAGTAGTTAATGTTGAAAATAATAATATCGAGTTTTAATTCACTGTGGTGAAGTGTGTATTTAGTTATTGTAGTTATAATTATCTACTGATATTATAATTGAATGTAATTTACTATTCCAAAATATCACCAAGAATATTCCTGATTAATTTAAATTCATAATAACAACAACAACAACAACAACAACAACAATAATAATAATAATAATAATAATAATAATAATAATAATAATAATAATAATAATAATAATAATAATAATAGTTACTCTCTCCGTCCCATAAAAGTTGAGACAAAACTTTTGGGCACGGAGATTAAGAATTTATATTAAATAAATAGGAGAGATGAAAAAAGTAGGAAAAATAAGAGAGAATAAAGTAAATGATGGAATAAAATAAGAGTGATTAGATGTTTTGTCTTTAGTTAAAAAAGGAAATGACTCAACTTTGTTGGGACGGACTAAAAAGGAATACGACACAACTTTTATGGGACGGGGGGAGTATTATGTATTAGTATGATTTATAATTTAAAAACTATTATTTAATAAATTATTACTACATCCTTCGTTTAATAATATAGATACTATAAAAAAAATTTGTAGAAAAGATAAATAAAATGTGAATCCTATTTTTATATATTGAAAATGGATTGTGGAATTTATTATAAAAAATAGTAAAATAGTCAGCGTTGCTAATGTTGATAGATACATTAAAAAGAAGCTAGTGACACATAATAACAGAGATATGAAGTAATTAGAAAGTATAATAATAATATAATTATCAGTTCTTTCATTTAATATTTTTTACAAATAATTGAAAATAAGAAAAGAAACCAATTAGCCCGAAAAAAGATAGTATGATATCAGCGTTTCCTCACACGTGATAAAAATGGAAAAAAATGTGTGGTTAAAAGTTGATACGTTCGATTTTTATACATCCATATCCGACTAGTCGATAGGATTTCAAAAGCAGGAGCTCCGATGGCCGGCAAGAGAGCTCATGTGTTGGCCGTTCCAATCCCGGCCCAAGGCCATGTGAAACCGCTAATGAGCCTCTGTCGCCAAATAGCCAAACACGGCATTAAAGTTACCTTTGTCAATGCCGAGTCTATTCATCGCAAAATACTTTCTTCCGCATCTCCTCAACAAGATGAAGACGAAGATGATTCCGACCACAACCTAGTGATGGAAACTATCCCTGACGGTCTCACTCCTGAAGACGGTCCAAACAGCCTCTTTACGCTGCTCGAGACTCTCCGAAAGACAATGCCACAAACCTTAACAGAGTTGATTCAAAGGATCAACACCTCCAATCCTAACGAGAAGGTTACCTGTCTCATTGCTGACATCTCATTTCCATGGATTTTCGACTTTGCTGGTAAGATGGGAGCCGAGCCTGTCTGCTTCTCCCCACCTTCCTTCGCCTGCTTGGCCTTCATGCTTCACATTTCCAAACTATTGGAGCAAGGAATTCTCAATATAGATGGTAATATATACAAAATCATCACTTTTGTTTTTATCTCTATTATTACTCTATTGTGAATAATGTTCGGTTATTATCTTAAACGTAGTACATAAGTGTTGTACAATCCCAATTGATTCAAGGCTTTTTGAGAATGACCTAAAACCAAATTCATGTGGGCTTAGCTTGAAGCCGACAATATCAAACTAATGATAATTGACGATATATCCTAACAAATTATGTGCAGGATCTCTCCAAAATGGGGATGCAATTAGTCTTTCAAACTATATACCTTCTTGGAGGAAAGATGAGCTCCCATGGTGTTTCCCCAGCAACCCGGAAATGGAAAAGGTATTCTTCGAACGTATGAAAGTATACAAAGAAGCAAGTAAAGCAAAGTGGTTGCTTTGCAATACTTGTCATGAGCTTGAACCTGCAGCTATTGAGTTGCTTCCAAACGTCTTGCCAATCGGGCCCTTAAATTTACTCGACTCCAACAATATCAAATCCACCAATTTCTTCTCTGAAGATTCATCCTGTTTACGTTGGCTGGACACCAAACCGGATGGATCTGTGGTATATGTTTCTTTCGGAAGTTCAGCAGTTTTCTCTCAGCACCAGTTGGATGAGTTGGCTCTTGGGCTTGAGCTATCAGGCCGGGCTTTTCTCTGGGTCGTCCGGCCCGACCTCGCCAATGGGTCACGTGTCATTAACCCTCCCGGGTTCGGGACTGGGCTCGGGAAGATAGTGGAATGGGCGCCACAAAGCAGAGTCCTTTTGCATCCATCCATTGGTTGTTTCGTGTCTCATTGTGGATGGAATTCGACTATTGAAGGCGTGAGCAATGGGGTCCCTTTCCTATGTTGGTCCTATTTTGCTGACCAGTTGCATAATGAGAGGTACATTTGTGAAAAGTGGGGGATTGGATTGAAAATTGATTTTGATGAAGAGGGGATTAGATCAAGATATGAAATCAAGAACAAAATTGACATGCTGTTTTCTGATAATAAGTTCAAGGAAAACGCATTGAAACTGAAGGAAATGTGTGGAAAGAGTGTTGCTGAGGGTGGATTGTCTTGCAACAATCTGAAAAAGTTTATTGACCATCTTGATAGGAGATGAAGGATGGTTTTTAGGTATTCCTAAAATTATATTATTAATCATACTTTATCAATCCTTATTAAATTTTATCTATCCTTCCAATTGAGAGTACATATGTTCAGTATTTGGCTAATAATGTTGTACTCGTTTGTGATCGCTTGTTAATGATCGCGTCCTCAATAAAATTCATGTTAGTCTATAAAAAATTGCTTCATTTGTCCCACAATATAGTGCACATTTCATTATTTGGGAGTATCCAAATAATAGTTCACACTTTTTAGTTTTTAACATCTCTCTGGTATACTACCCTTAGTTTTGTACACATAGTTTTATACTGCTACATAACATTTTTTATACTTCTATTCAATATTAATAGAGTCATTTTACAATTTTAGGAAATTCCAAATAAATTGAATCATTTCTATTTTGCTCAAAAAGCAAATATCTCTCTTTATTATCTCTTCATTTCTCTTACTTTATTCTCCATCTACTTAACACACTAAGAATGTATTCATATCTATATGGTATTCAAAAAGCAAAACACTTGTTAGTCCATTGGAACTTTTGATCTAACGGTTAAATTAATGTCGCGTGTTATCTAATAATGTAGATTATTAGTCTAATAATGTAACTTAACTATTAATGTACTATTTTAGTAAAACAATGTAGATTTAATTAGTCTAATAATGTAGCTTGGCTAATAATGTAGCATCGTAGTATAATTATATAGTTTATCACAACCATCCAATCCAGGATCTAATGACTGTCATTTGTTTGATGCTCAACACTAAGAATATATTAGGACCTTAAAGCTCCCTTTTACACACTATTCTTAAACTCCATAACGAAAAAAAAACGTCTTAATTAAGAAGGAACGGAGGGAGTATTAACTACTTTCAGAAATCTAAATACGATAAACTTATTTAATAAATAGGGAATAAACAAAGTAAAAATAAAACGGATAATAAATAGAAAATTGGAATTGTATAACCAAAGTCGTTACTAACACATCCCTAGAATCCTATGAGTTTAGTTACACATAAATGAATAAGCTAAACACATAGATTGATGGGGAAACAATTTGAACATAAAACTAAAGAAAATAAAACTCGTAGGTTGAATCCTTGTCGTTCTTGATGTTCTTGAAATCCTTCTCAACTCCTTGCGCAATTGAATTATTTTGATTAAGCTTGAGGTCTTATTTATAGGGGAAAGTCAATCCTCATTGTAGAAGGAAAAGATCTTCAAAATATGGTAAATCTTGGAGCAGATCTAGGGCAATTCAGATTCGCCGCCTTTCTCCAGCGGGCCGCCGCACCTTGGCCGGCAGTCGCCGCGTTGGAGTCCAAAGTCTCTGTTACACCGATGGCGGACCGCCGCACAACTTTCGGCGGTCGCCGGGCGAGACTCTCTTCCAAGTGTAATTTTCCGAGGCGGACCGCTGCACTGCTCTGACCGCCAGGCACCGGCGGTCGCTGGTCGCCGTCTGACTCCAGATTTCCAGACTTTGCGTTTTGGCTCCCTTTTTCGGCTCAATTATGCACATTTCTCACAAAACACGTCAAAACACCAAAATAGATAAAATATACAAATAATGGACGTGTAGAGTGACTTTGACATCAAAAACGGAAATAATGGCCTTAAAACAGTGCAAAATCCGAGCGTATCAGATACTACACCCTAGCCCCATGGAATACTAAACCCTAGGGATCCGGCCTTTACAGAACTAAAACGACGCTACATTCTGGATAACAAATGCTACATTATAGTGTCATATACATTATAACACATGTATCGTACATTACTTACAGTATGTGAATGTGTGCATACTACAACCTAGCTGATTGGATTGCTAAACCCAAAAGGTATGGTTTCAACTTTCTTGGATCGACTGATAACCGTGAATTTTGGAGTTGATTAATAATTCAAAACAGTAAAAATTATGTTACTATATCTGTACATTATTCACGGTTAAGCATGTACATTATTTCGCGAAATACATACATTATTCACCATTCGAGTTGTACATTATTAAATAGTATGCATACATTATTTACCATTTGGACTGTGCGTACATTATTTACCATTTGGACTGTGCGTACATTATTTACCATTTGGACTGTGCATTATTACACATTACGCGTACACACCCTAGCCCATATGGAATAAAAAACGATACTACATTATGGATTCAGAATGCTACATTTTTTGTACATATACTTTATCAGTGGAAATACGTACATTACTTACAATATGGGATTGCGTAAATACTACACCCTAACCCCGCAGTCTAATACATCCTAGGGAAATCGTGTTATCAGCCGATATTGAAGGAACTAAAACGATGCAACATTAAGGGATAAAAATGATGATAAACGAGGTGGCTGTGTAATGTACATTAAGTTAAACATTTCGTACATCAATGCCTGCAGATTCGACGTCTTACACTACAAACAAAACTCAACTGACAGGAGATACGAATGATTACAAATTGATGTAAAAAACAATGATAATGGTGACAAGTTCATGACGATTAAAAACTGATAATAGTACAATGCAATTACATTCTTCCATCGTCGACACCAAAAAAACTCCTCAAAGAAGCGTTGATTGTTGGACAAATCAAAAATTTTTGTCAAGATCGTCGTCTTGCGTGAAGTTTGTTATCAACGATTGTGTTATCAAGGATTACAATTATTGATGGGAACGAAATCAGCAAAATAATTTCCATAAATACACGTACAAAGTGGGAGAGAATCATGGGTATAAATAATCGTAGCATAATCAAGTTCCTAAATTAACCTTTTTATTATATTTTAATGAATTAAAATGAATGAGATATCCTACAATCTCGGTCATTAAATAATAAAAATGAGTGGTTCAGATTTGTGTTATGTTTAAGTAAGATTTAGAATAATGATATGAATACATCCCAATCTTAAAATATTTAAGCATCCCTTTTGTTTAGTTTTTTTTTTTGTCACTGTCATTACTACTTATGTAAATAATGTCTTGAGACTTAACTCAAAGCGGACAAAATATATATATATATATATATATATATATATATATATATATATATATATATATATTCTAACAAATTAAGGGCAGGATCTCTCCAAAATGGGGTTGTAGTTAGTCTTTCAAACGATATACCTTCTTGGAGGAATGGTGAGCTTCCATGGAGTTTCCCCATAGACCCGTAAATAGAAAAGGTCACCTTCGAAGCTATGAGAAAAGGATTCGAAGAAGCTAGTAAAGCGAAGTGGTTGCTTTGCAACTCTTGTGATGCACTTTTTATTATCACTAAAAATACCTGCAAGTATACAGGGTAGATCTAGTATAGCTAAAGGTCAGTACCGAGTTTTCGAACACGGGGAATATAATTCCAACTGGCTATTGTGTACTAAGCGTCAAATACTATCTAAAGAAACAAGAGAATTTTGGATTAAAAACAATTAAAAGCAAGTAAACAACTAAATGCAATTAAATCACAAAGATAAAGTATGAGAGATAAGAGAATTCTAGGGATGTGCGTTCACAATTATGGTTATTATTGAAATTATAATTCAATTTCAAATCCAAATATTTTGCGAATACCAAATATTAGATTTAAAATTAAAGGCTCCAATTCTAATTTTTACTTGTTGAATTCAATGATACCGAATAGAGCCCTAGATGAATTAGGTAAGAAAGCATTGGAAAAAAGAGAAAGGTCAGGGTGACCAAGTAGATGAATGTCAGGGTAACTCCGGTGCGCCCCTCCCACTCGCCCCTCCACTATCCCTTCCCATAAAAACTGCATGTCACGTCAGCACTAGCCCTTCCCATTCCACTGCCACATCACTAGCCCTTCCCACTGCACTAGCCCTTCCCAATAGCCCTTCCCACTATTAAATTAATTCCAAATTAAAATTAAAATTCACGGAATTAAATTCTACACAAATACGAACGGGAAATACGAATATTTCATTTAAAAAAAAACATACATCATTCGAAAAAAAAAAATTACATAGTAGATAGAAAAAAAAACAACCACATCAGTGTCAACCCCTCCGCGTCCAAACCTCTTCGATGATATCCTCCTGAAGTCGAATATGGGCATTTCTTTGCCGCATGTCGGCAAATGCACGCAACCGCTCAACCTCTCCATGAGGTACCCCCATGTTCACATTCGCGGTGGCCACGCCGTGGCTTGGACCGGCACCCGTGTCATCTTCGTTGGTCCACTGAGTCAGTTCGTCCCCTTCACTTTCGACAATCATGGTGTGCAAAATGATACACGCGTACATGATGTCGCCGATGTTGGGAATATACCACTGCCGTGCCAGACCCCTCACCATCGCCCATCAACTCTGGAGCTTCAAGGATCATCGTGGAATGCTTGGCTTTGAAGCCGAAAGTGTGTATCCCCTTCCAGGCGGCGGGGCAGTTCCTCCACTCCCAATGCATACAATCGATGCTGCCCAACATCCCAGGGAACCCGTGCACCAACCCGTGCATATTAATCAGCCGCTGGCAGTCTTCGGAGCTCGGACGCCGAAGATACCTCTCCCCGAATATCGCTCTAACGCCCGCGCAAAACTCCAACAGACACTCGACGGCTGAAGACTCCCCAATGTGGAGGTACTCGTTGAACATGTCGGTCGGGCCTCCGTACGCCAGTTGCCTGATTGCGGCCGTACACTTCTGTATTGGCGTGTGTCCGAGTTTGGCAGCCGCATCCTCCTGATCCTGAAAAACTCGTACCTTCTCTCTAATGCACCAACGATATGCATAAACAGAGGACGATGCATCCTAAAACGTCGGCGGAATAAGGCATCCCCAAAATGCGGCTGCGGAGCAAAGTAGTCCTTATACAACCGAATATGTGCAGCAATGTGGTCCCGGGGTACATGCCGTCGGCGATGGATCGGCCGAGGCACGGCCGCCGCCGCCTGCTGCCGCCGCTGCTGCCTCTGCTGGAGCCGTCGATCAATCGCCTCTTGCACAGCGAGATCCAATTCGTCATCACTATAACCATCACTATCACTAGCGCCTCCGCCACTACCACCCGCACGACTACTCGCCATTATAGATAATTGAAAAAAGAGGTTAGAGAGAGAAACTTGTCAACACAAGTAGTGTGAATGAAATGAAGTTGGGGGAACCCTATTTATAGAGTTTTTTTTTATAAAAAAAAAATTAAAAATTCCGGACGTCCGTCCGGGACGTCCGACCTTCGCCACAGTGGCGGACGTCCGGTCGGACGTCGACGCGAGGGGCGAGCCCATCACAGGGGTACTCGGGACGGGCGTGGGCGCCCTTCCCGCTCCCTACGGCGGACGTCCGGTCGGACGTCGCCGACGGGCGACCGGGAGGGGCGCCGGTGGAGATACCCTCAGTGTCGCAATGCACATCTTAATTAATAATGAAGAAGACGCAGTGCAGGAAGACTAATTCAACGACTTGTACATGAATCTATTTCTTATATACTCTCATTCGATTCGACCCAACAAAACTTGTGTCTTTCCTTTCTCGTACAAAACCATTGGATTCCGTCGTAAATCTAGAAACTACAAACTCATAAATGAAAATCAAAATCCAGACTTAATCAGACGCGTACGAAGAAAATTGTTATGGTGACATTTTAAATTTCAAGTTGAAAATATCGGAATAATACTTTTGATACACATTTTTTATGATTATATGTTTATATGGGCTTTTGCACAATAAATATTCTTATAAAATACATAAAGTCCGATAATATTATATGGAAAATTAAAAAAAAAATCGCTTAAACCTCTCCCCCTTCTACATGTGTTTGTGTCCATAATTGTGTTTGATCAAATATACGTTTCGTATAAGTATGAGTTGAATTTATAATTGCATTTGCATTATAATGGTTTCTACAATGCTGACAGTAGCTAGCTCGTGCATCGGCGGTGCATGGGTTAAAACTGTCTTAAAAGGGTACTAATACTCCCTCCGTCCCACAAGAAATGTGCATTTTTATTAAGCATGAATTTTAATGCACAATTAATAAAATAAGAGAAAAATAGAAAAAAAGTAATTAAAGTATTGTAGTGGAGAATGAGTCTCACCTCATATAGAGAAAAGAGTTTCCAAATAAAGAACATATTCTTGTGGGACAATCTAAAAGGGAAAGAATACATATAGTTATGAGAACGGATGGAGTATTATTTAATAATTGTGGGTATAATTTTTCATTTTTTTAATCTCAAAAGGGTTACTACTACTCCCTCCGTTCATGAAAATTTGCCACTTATTTTCAGTTTCGTCCATCCCCAAAAAATTTGTCACCTTTCCGTAGTGGACCGCATATTTCACTAGCCTTTTCAATCCACTTTCTATTACATTTCTTAAAATCCGTGGGTCAAATGGTGACAAATTATTAGGGATGGAGGGAGTAGTATTTTTCCATTTTACTTCTAAGTTCTACCTCATATCAAAATCTCGTATCCGACGAAAATGGAGCCCATATTTTGGGTGAGGAACAACACGCTGCAAGACTTGGACCAAATGCAAAGACTTGATTGATAACGTAGAACAATTATATCTATATAACTCCATATTGTGTTGTGTTGTTATTCATTGCGATCAAGTATAATGATGGTGTTTGAGAGAGTAAAAGATATGCACATGTTAATCGTGTTGAGCATGTTCATGTTAGCGTCCTCGCTAGCAACAAAGAATTCCCCCTTAGCTAAGCCCAACTGCATCGATACTTGTGGCGACATACGCATCCCCTTCCCTTTCGGCACCACACAAGAATGCTACCTCGCTAGAGAATTCTGGGTGACTTGCAACCCCACAACTTCAAAGCTCTTCTGGATGGAAGCTGATATCGAAATCACAGATCTATCCCTCGACGGCCACCTCAAATTGCTGCAGTTCACAGCCAAAAATTACATTAAAAATGGCCAAAGTTATATCAGCAACAAACCATCTCTAAAGCTCACTAAATATTTCACGGTGAGCAACACTGCGAATAAGTTCACTATCGTGGGATGCGATGCCTATGGCTACGTGTCAGGGAATAGGCTGAACCGTGGTTTCACGACTGGCTGAACCGCTATGTGCAGCTCCCTGGATGATGTAACGGAAGGGGAGTGTGCGGGCGCGGGGTGTTGCCAGACTATCATTCCTGACGATGTGTGGAATCTTGAAGTTGAGGTCTGGAGCTATTTCAATTATAGTAGTATTTCCAACTTCAGCAGCTATTCCAATTATAGTAGTATTTCCTACTTCAGCAACTGTAGCTATGCCTTTTTCGCTGAGGACACTGCCTTCAAGTTTTCAAAGGATAATCTCACCAACCTGTTCAACGTTACCGAACTTCCTATGGTGGTTGATTGGTACATCGGGAATGAGACGTGCGAAAAGGCCACCGCCCATGCCTGCCTCAGTGCAAACTCTGATTGCTACAACCCCGAAAATGGCCATGGCTACAACTGTCGTTGCAGCGACGGATTCAAAGGAAATCCTTATCTAACTGATGGATGTATAGGTATATTTGCCTACCATTCTTTATTTCTCTTTGTATTTCCTGAATACTGTGTTAAGAAATGTTCGTTTGCAGATATTGATGAATGCGCAGATAAGACACATAAATGCACCAAGAGTGAGTATTGCTATAATACTCAAGGGAGTTACACATGTTCTTGTCCCAAGAAATACGATGGTGATGGAAGAGGTGAATATGGCTGCTCAAAGAAACAGAATATCAAGATTGCCTCTATCTCCATTGGTAATATTTAATTACTCCCTCCTCCTACTAGTTGTTCACTTTTGCCATTCCACTAACTTATTCCACTCACATTTATTATAAAACTAGTATATAAATGTGGGACTCATATTCTACTGACTATTTCAACCCACTTTCCTTTACCTTTCTTAAAACTCGTGCCGGAACCAAAGTGGACAATTATTGGGGGCAAAGGGAATATTCTTTTCTTGGATATGATTCTTGCTTCTTCGAACATATACTCACATTTTAGCTTGTTGTAAACAAACAAACAGTAGTTGCTGGTGGGATTATTGCTCTGCTACTTGCTGTCATCCTCCTCTTATTGGAACTCAAGAGAAGATCACAGAAAAAGACCAAGTCAAAATTCTTCCTCCAAAACGGCGGGCATATGTTGCAGGAGAAGCTCGCTAGAAGAGAAGCCTCACCGGAGATGATCATCATCTTCAGCTCATCCAAGCTACAAATGGCCACCAACAACTTCCACAGCAGTATGATCATTGGTCGAGGCGGCTTTGGTACAGTGTACAAAGGCGTGTTAGCGGACAGAAGAACAGTTGCGATCAAGAGGTCTATAAGAGTTGATCCCACACAAATCGAGCAGTTCATCAACGAGGTGATTGTTCTGTCTCAAATCAACCATAGGAATGTAGTTACACTGCTTGGTTGTTGCCTTGAAACCAACACACCCCTCCTAGTCTACGAGTTCATAAGCAATGGCACCCTCTCTTCGCACTTGCACAATGAGGCTAAGGCGCGTGTTCTGGACTGGAACATGCGTTTGAAGATTGCTGCGGAAACTGCAGGGGTGCTCTCATATTTGCACTCTTCCGCTTCTACTCCAATCATACATAGAGATGTCAAGTCGGACAACATCCTTCTAGACCATACTTTCACAGCAAAGGTGTCGGATTTTGGATCTTCAAAGTTGGTTCCTGTTGATCTTGCACAACTATCCACTATCGTACAAGGGACTTTTGGATACCTTGATCCTGAATATATGCAAACGAACCAATTGACAGAGAAGAGCGATGTTTATAGCTTTGGTGTGGTTCTCTTGGAGCTAATAACGGGGCGGAGAGCATTGAGCTTAGATAGACCGGTTGAGGAAAAGAGTCTAGCTAACTATTTCCTTTTTGTTCTGAAACAGGATAAGTTGTTTGGAATTGTTGATGATAATATTGTGTGTGTGGGAAATACAGAGCAAATATCTGCAGTTGCTAAGCTAGCAAAAGAGTGCTTGAACGTGAAAGGCGAAAATAGGCCTAGTATGAAGGAGGTAGCAATGGAACTCGAAGGACTAATGCTCGGAGGGAAGCACTCATGGGAACGTGATGTTGTAGACACCGAAGAAGAGGCAGTGTCTTTGCTTCCAATTGACTACAATGGAATGAGTGGTGTGAGCTCAAGTTCGGGATATGATAGCGTCTGCAGGGATCATATTGTGTTGCCAATCAATGGTGGAAGATGAGAAATTACTTTGAGTATAGGCATTTATCTATGAATGTATGCATGTTGGGTATTGTTATTAATTAGTTTTTCTTTCAATATGGTGCAATTTGGTAGTATTTGTTTCATATATTGTGCTTTTTGTATATTAAGCCTAGTGTATGTTGATATTGAATAATTTTAGTTTTAAAAGTGCTTAGTTCTTAAGTATGCACATACATAAACAATAACGGGATTCAAATCCAGAAAACAAATAAAAGATCAGCATATAAAGAAAGTATGATTATGTCCTTTCCAACAGAACCAATATGGGGGTCATATATATCCTATAAGAATTTGGAGAAATTTATTGATAATCTTACAAAGTGAAGGATGAGATGATAGATATTGATTATGGACTGTGTTTTTATATTTACATTTTTACAATATGGAGGGAGAGGTCACCTTTCATTTTCACAAAATCGATAATGTGTGATACTACTATAATTGTTTACATAGATAAATTTAGAGCTAGCAAATAAAAAGTGCATAAATTAATCTATAAAGCGCTGGATCAAGTAGTTATGAACGTTCCAATTACTCAATATCCAAATTAAAGATTGATAGCTCATTTATCCTTCCATCAAGCTTACACGTTTCAGCATCGTCTTTGACTTTCGACTGCTTAAATGTTCATTTTTCTCCAAGTACCAATCGCATGCATCTAAGATGAATTTTCTACATTTATTTATCAGTTAAATTAAGATGACAAAGCAAAATAGAATTTGTGTGGCAGAGAGTTTTCTATACTAAGTACACCGTTCATCCGTCCCACGTCCCATTACAAGTTTCTATACTAAGTACGCCGTTCATCCGTCCCACGTCCCATTACAAGTTTCTATACTAAGTACACCGTTCATCCGTCCCACGTCCCATTACAAGTGACATATTTCTGTTTTAGTGTTACATGTCCATAACATTTTTATAAGTAATTTTAATGTGTACTTGACATTTTACAGCATCTCATGGAACAATATATAATTAAGTAGCACACAATACTGTGACAACAACCATCATAGAAAATTAAAACAACAATAATCAAACAAGAAAATAAGTACACAGAGAAAATCCTTATTAATGGTTACAAAATTGACACTAGAAACCATAATTAGTTATCCTTGTAGGCCATATAAAGCTCGACTTATTAGGAGAAAAACATCTCAATAATCTACCAGCATTCATTCAAATTGATTTCAACTCGAAGCCTAAAGTAAACATCTCCTTCAATTGAATCCGTTGATAAAGTAGCGACGCCTCGAGCCATGAAAAAATTGCCGGTGCCTCCAATGACCGAAATGTCCCTAGTCTTGTTCATCAACGGGTCCGCCCCCGCGAAGTTCAACGTGCCCACGTAGTCAGTGGAGTTGAAGAAGAACGAGAAGCTGAGCCACGCGCCGTATGTGCTCTTGTGGTCGTACAAATACATGCCCTGGGCGCAGCACTGGGGGAGAGTGCAAGTTGTTGTCTAGGGTTATGGGGTCGTCGAACGCCACCAAATCGCCAAAGTTGTAGGGCGTCGCCACAGTGGTCTTGTTACCTCACTGTGGGGACCCGATGATCTGGACACTACAAAAAAGTCGCCAATTAGTGACGGAAAAATCTATCACTAATCAGTGAAATTTCTTCGCTAAACAGATTAGTGACAGATCAATATTGGGCAGATCCATCATTAATAAACTCGTCGGTAAAAAGTTTTAGAGATGGTTTTTCCATCATCTCACTAAATTTACTATGATGGAAACTGTAGGCGACTACTTGGCATTAGTGACGGAGTAATCTATCATTAATTAGTGACCGACACTTTTCAATCACTAATTTTGTCACAGGTTGTTGAGCTATTGGATTCCGTCACTAATTCCGTCAGTATCTTGCATTTTTTTGTGGTGGGAGGTGGCATTCTCGTAATTGTGCCCATTGTAGAGGGTGTCGTGGAAATAAAAGACGAGTTGTTGGCACAGGGGCCGGGGTGGGGTTTCCGGCTACCGCGAGCGGCGGTGACGAGGAGGCAAAAGAAAATGGTCATTAATTTTGATGTAGTGGCCATTATGGGCAAGGGCTCCTTAGAGATATGTTAACAAAATTAAAGACTATAGTCCTACTTGATGTTAGTAGTAGTAGAAGAGTATTAGTGTGAAGTAGATTATTAAGTGTGATAATGGGCGTTGGGAAAGGGAGTTGGGGGATGCAGGTGAACTTGTTTAAATTTTAATGATTAGATGAAGCCAATTTCGATAGAATCGGTCGTCGCTTCGCAATTCGAGAAAATAGTGTTAATTTTGTATTATAAATTTTTTTTTCTTAATAATATAGTCCAAACTCATTAATAGATCCAATATTCGATTATTGTTATTTCATTCTTAAAGTCCCACCATTGATTTATTTTTTTCATAGTTTTATCATAAAAATAATTTTTTTTACAATAGCGTAATAAATTATTATTTATTTCCATTTAAAAATGACATTTGATATTCTGATTTAGAATTTATCTAACCAAATAAAAAATATTAATCTAACAACAGTAACATCAAATTTAAGAGTTAATTATAGCTTTCTATGTTTAGCGATCCTAGTTTGGTTCTCGAATTCTTTACAATATTTGTGATAAGATGAAATTTTATTCAATAAACTAAAAATTCATAACCTTTTTTCTCTTTCTATTTCAGTATTTTTCTGAAAAAGTTTGTTAATATGTAGTACTCAATGTCACAAAAATGATGCACTTTCAACAAGAGCGCAAGATTCCACGTTTAAAGCAGGGGGAAAGAAGAAGAAACTAAATCGCATATTTTGCCAGGAATAATTCTTCACATATGGACTAGTGTAGGGTCAAAAGGAAAGAAAAACACAAAAACAATTGACTACATCAACTTGTTCAAAAACCCCACACGCATGTTAGTATGTTACGAGTGAATTCGTTCTTCCAATCAAGAATCAAAGTTAGCCATCTTTTAGGAATAAGTTCAAACTATACAAATCTATAAAACCAAACTAATCTTTGTGTTTGAAAAAAATACTACTCCCTTTGTTCCATAGTAATAGAGGCATTCCATTTTGCACACTCGTTTTGAAAAAATAATTATAAATAGTTAAAATGGAGAAAAAGTAAAGTAAGAGAAAGAATGATGTAGAGAAGAGTCTTATCTATAATATTTTGTCTCTTACTTTACTTTTTCTCCACTTTAACTATTTATAATTATTTTTTCAAAACGAGTGCGCAAAATGAAATGCCTCTATTACTATGGAACGGAGGAAGTACAACATATAATCAGTGATGGACGCAGGATTCCAATATTGAGGGGTCCAAATTATTGTTAACAATTGTTGTAGTATAATTTTTTGTGTCAACGAATGCCGAAAACAGTCCCGACCTAAACAATTGAAGAATATTGTTTTTAAAATTATACTACAACATAACTTTAAAATTAAATTTACAAATATTATATGACATATATGTATATTTATAAGGCTAACGAATTACAACTATTTTTAATCTTAAATTATAAATATCATTACTAGTCTGACAAAATAAAATATGAGAATCGAAAAAATAAAATAATATGAAAAATATCATATTTATGGGCATAACTTTATGATCTTATCATAACAATATTAACAAAAATGAAAAAATAAATAAAATTACACAAAATCACTAGTTAAAAAAACCATAGATTACTTTATTAACTTGCTAATGAATTAACTATAAAAATTAGAGAAATGAATTAACTGTCAAAATTAGAGAAATAAATTAACTATTATAAAATTGAATAATCTAACTATGATAAAATCTAGTAGGAGAAATTACAAATTATATACTCCCTATAAATAAATTACTACTACAAAACCAAGGTAATTACACCTTGCATACACAATGTCTTGTCATGTTTTAAATTAATACCAAAAAATTTTAAGTTGACATGAATCATACAAAAAAGTTTCATTAGTATTTAATTTAATACAATCTATTAAAATTATTTAACGCCGTCCATTATATGTTAACTATATGGATAGGTGGGATAAATATATAAAAAAAAATAACCACACTTATGTAGTTAGTGATATATTTTAATTTTCAAAATTCCATCATTCATGAGAACAACATCGAAACCCCTTGTGTAAAAATAAACAGTAAAAAGCTGTCATACATAAAATGCATAAGCAGTTAAAGCAACATGGCATATTTACAAATTAAACCAATAAGTCATAGCATTCAAAAATTTGATTAAAAGAAAGAACTAAAAATTTATTCCACTAAGTCATAGAATTCAAAATTTTGATTAAAAGAAGAACTAAAAATTTCCATCGATGAACTTTTAATCAACAAAATACTCCTTCCGTCATATAAAAATATGAACAATTAATATGACACGAAAATTAAGATAAAATTGATAAAGTAAAAGAGAGGAGGAGAAGGATAGTTAAGTAGTGTTAGTGGATAATGAGACTCGTATTATTAGTAGTGTTTAATGATGGTATAATAATTAAGTTGTAAATAAGTTAATGTATAATTTTTGAAAAATGGAACATATATTTTATGGAACATATCAAATAAAAATTGTATATATTTTTATATTTTACTCTTGTTTAACCTAGACTAAAAGTAAGTTTACCTATACTACGCTACAAAGTTTAAATATTGAGTTGGAGTACTCAAACTAAACTACGACTTTAAAAATGATGTGGAATAATCAAACTTCCGAATCAAAATATATCAACTGAAAACGCATTCAGAATGTGTATTAGTTTTGTTTTTTTTTCCTCAGAATGTGATTTAGTTTAAAACAACTGTGTTTAAAATATTTTAATAGAATGTATTAAATTAAAATACTAATAAGACTTTTTGTATGATTCATGTCAACTTATAAAGCTTTTTGTGTCAATTTGTAACATTAATGAAATATTTTGAATGTAAGGGGTAAATTACCCACACAAAATCAATGAGAAATATACGGTAATCCATGAAGTATTGTAGTTAGGCAAAAATCAACAATATAAACCCAGCATCAGAAATCGCCCTCTATATCTCATGATTTGTCTTATAAATATAAAATATATGGTAAAAAGACAAATGGTTGGGGGTTTCAAGGGACCTCATGCCTCTTAGTACGTCCGCCCCTGCATAAAATGGTATTCCGGATTTTAAATTTATGTGCTTTAATTTATTGTAGATTAGAAATTTAGAACCTTAACTTAGAGGGAAATTTCAGTTTTAACTTTAACTATTATTTACTTTTTCTCTAACTTAAATTTTGAAGAATGTATAGTAGTATTCCTTATATACTTCACCCATTTATTAAAAATAGAAACACTTTAATTCGTAGTCTGTTTCTTATGAATTCTTTTAATTCGTGTTTAAGTTGTGTCGGTCATGTCTACGTGTAGTAATAATTTTGATTGAGTGGTTTAGAATCTTATGATAGTGAAATTAGTTGATGTAGGGCGAATGTGAAAAAGTACGTTGACTATAATATTGTTCAATATTTAAGTGGAAATTCTAATTTTAAGAAAATGAAACAGACTCCAAATTATATTTTGTCAAAAATATTATCGAAATTCAAATTATTTTCAGATAATCAAAAAATATTTTTTCGTATTTTAAAATTAGGGTGAAAGATAATATCTCCTCAACGTACAATAAAATACAGGATAAAGTAATGTGAACTTATAAACTCACAATTAATACATTTAATTAAATTAATAATATACACAATTTAAACCTGGCTTCAAAACCCATAACGTCCAACATTATTAATTTCATTTTTTATTCATTTTCTTCTGAGTTTCTAGTGTTTGTTAACATATAAACTTAATGAACATAATTTGGATAAATTTTTACCCTCTCATTTCCATTAAATATTCTATATTTCTTATTAAAACGGACCCCAATAAATGTCCCTTTCACTTTTACTATTTTTAATAAGGACTGGATTCAATATTCCACTAACTCATTCTGTTCACCCACTTTCTTTCATAAAGTCGTGACAAATTCTTAAAATCCGCACGATCAAGGGTCATGGCCTCATGGCGACCGGAGGAAGTATTATTTAAATAATTTTATATTTTAATTAAATAATTGCAAACTTTATGAAATAACAAAGAATATGAAAATTAAGAAATGAAAATTTTAAAGAAAGATTCAAGGATCGACCTCAGTTGTGGGAAGCAAAATTTTAATGGAAAACAAAGTTCGTTCAGGTTTCGGTTCGGTTTTTCGCCCAAATCGAACCGAACCCGAAAAATTGAATTTAGGCTAAAATTGAAACCGAACCGAACCGAACCGAAAAATTGAAAAAACAAAAACCTAACTTAAAAAACCGAACCAAACCGAAAAACCGAAATTTTAAAAAAAAAACCAAAAAACTGAAAAAAAAAATACTATATATATATATATATATATAAAATTTATTTTGTTTTATGTATACTAATAGAATATAAATATATATAATATAAAATTAATAGAATATATATAATACATATTATATAAAAATATAATAAAAGAATATATATTATGTATATGATATAATATACTAAATTAATAGAATAAATATATATAATATTATATTTAAAATATAATTCAGTTTTTCGTTTTTCAGTTTTTTTTCCGCCCGAACCGAACCGAACTGAAAAATCGAAAAAATCAAACTGAATTTCAAAATTTCGGTTTGGTTTGGTTCGGTTCGGATATTCGATTTTCGGGTTTTTTTTCTCACCCCTATTCTTACCCATATTATGGGTGCTGTCGGAATAGTGACAATATGGAGTTTATTTTTATTGCTATAGGTCATGCCACAAATAAAATTCCAATGAAAATACATTTGATAACCGCGTAGATTACCTGAGGTAAAATTTATTCTCTCGTCGTTCTTCTCTTCTCAATTCTACTACTTCCTCCATTCAAAAAAAATTCTCTCGAACGTGGAGGACGACACGAATTTTAACTAAAAATTGGTAAAATAAGATAAAAGTATTAAAAATAGGTAAAGTTAGAGAGATATGCAGAAAAAGTAATTAAGTAAAGTATGAGAGATCAATGTGAAAAAGTGAATAAAGTATGAGAGAGAAATTATTTATTTTTAAAAATGAAATTATTTTTAAAAATGAGATTATTTTTTGTGGACGGGGGAGTATAATTTTGTGAGATATAGAGTTTATTTCCCTTTGTCGGTATAAAACAAAATAGTATGTGGTAGGAGGACAATATTTTGATTTTTGATCCACTCTTCATTTATCTTTCCTTTTACGGAGTATATATTATTTCCCTGCATATCGATCTTTGAGAACTTAATTACTTCTAATCATAATTCATAAGAGTGTAATTTCTTTATTTAGTTTTAACAATTTATATCCGAATCTAAATCAAAGTTGTAATAGTGTTAATATGGTCAGAGATGATACACGATAAAGAGAGGATTCTCCTCCATATATGTCACTATATAACCTAACTACTCCCTCCATCTTAAGATATTAGACCACTTTCTTTTGGGCACAGGAATTTAGAAAATATTGTTTAATGATGTAAGTGAAGTTGATAATAAAATAAATTTTTACCATAAATAAAAATGACTCAAGTGTGTTGGGACAACCCAAAATGGTATATGGGTGTAATATCTTAGGACGGAGGGAGTTATTGGCTTGTAAAGTTGTAAATTATATGAGTAGAAAATTCCAATAGCTTATTATTCGTTCAATTGTCAAATATAAAGATCTGATAACATATCAACACATGTTGATGGATGGTAGGTTTTGAAGACAACCATTCAGAGACACAATAAGACTTTTCTTGCAATAATATGCACAGCTTGAACGTTTACTTTGAATTTCCAAAAATATTCGTTTGGAGTGAGAAGTCACGAATGTATAAATAGAAAATACATTAGATAAATATTCTAATACTATTTGTGAAAATACATTAGATAAATATTCTAATTCAAATGTCTCTTAATCTTTGTTTTAATTATATTATTCTTTTTTATTTCATTTGTATTTCTATTTCCATTTTTTTTTAATTTTTGCAATTTTTTTTAATTGTTGAGTATTAATTTAAAATATACATATTTTTTTGTTTAATTAAATTCAAATTTTAATGAACTTGATATTTTATTCAAATTGTAAATTTAATTTAATTAGATTTATAGTAAATAAATTGTATAGAAAGAAAAATAAATCAAAACTAAATGTGATGCCATAAATATAGATAAATAGTTTATGCAAAGATCATGGGTTATAGATATTGTTTCTTAAAAAAAATGCAATTAAAAAGTAATGTGATGCCATAAATATGATGAGAATGAATCGATATTATGACCGAATATGTCTTATCCAACAAAGAACAATGATGAGATAAAATAGCTTGATACTACAAATATATATAAGGGGACGTGATCAAATGAAAATTTTAAATATAGTACAAACTCAAAACTATGATCTGAATTATTGAAAAATGTCAACAGATCACAAAAAATCATCAATATGAAAATGTTAACAGAATTTCAACGGTAGTCAATGATTGATGTTGTGTTGATATTGTGTTGATATTGTGTAGACATTAAAATCTTGAAATATTACACTGTGTTGATATTGTATTGAAACTGTGTTGAAATTGTGTTGAGCAGTTTTAAGTTTGTACAATATATAAGTTTGCATTTTATCCCTACCGATAATTATTCTGACCGAATGGACTTATCTAACAGAGAATAAAGAGAAATTTAATATATGGGCCCATGGTCCTATTGATAAAACTGGTTAAATGGTCTCTAGTTCACCTTTATCTATAAATTAGAAAAACAAGTTCCTTTTAGAATTGTTTGATAATCTTTAATTTTCTATTTATTTATCAGTATAGGAAAAGAACTCAATTCCTTTTAGATTTGTGAGTGACTGACGTATCAAGACTAATAAATACTTGACTGTTCAGTTTGTTGCAAGTATGGAACTCTCCCAAAATTCTCCATCTCTATCACCATATCCTTTTCTTAAAGCTTAATCTCTCTCTTCGACGATAGCCTGTTTGAAGATATCTCAAGGTGACACACAATCTTCTTCCAAAAACACTCGGGCGATCCAACAAAATTAAGGTTAGTTTTATGTATTTACAGATAAGTTAACCTTCACTTCAACTAAGTCTGAACATATACACATTGCAAAAAAAATTGAATGCGAGTATGTGTAAAAATAATAACGTTTCGTGACATTAATGGTCAATAAATCGTTTTCTTTCGCAGGCACACTTTTTTAGAAAAATAGATAATGGTTTCGATCTGCAAGTAAACACCAAATTAGCAGATTTTAGATTTGCTAATATTTAAAATAATTCAGATTTAATTTATCTATTGGAATCCGGATCACTATCAGATTGATTCATATTAAATTTCGTATCTATGTTTTGTCGTAATTATATTCAATAGGTTCAAATATTTACATAGGATTTATTTTCTGATCATGAAGATTTACGATATAGTCAAAGAGATCCGAAATAATTAATCTACATTAATTCATTGACTTTAAAGACTAAATCCATTTTTTCTTCCATATTGAATAATTTTACTTATTTGCAACTCATTTTGCAGCAACTTGACGAAATATCCTTGCAATACACCTCTATTTGGACGTGTGTCATAAATTCATGTGTTGAAAAGAAAACTCTCTGAAACTTCTCATTTCAAACTGTGTGAACTGAAGTCAACTAAAAACAAGTTGAATTTTGGCATTTTGCAACTCTCAATTAGTTGCAGCCAATGTTCCTCAATTTTTTCTTTCTGTTTTAAGTATAAGTATATCTGAAGTGTGATGATTTCTTGAATTGTGATGCAGCAAAATTAAAGTGCTAAGAAAAAATTGTTTGTAAAAAAAAATGGCATCGAATGGAACAATAAAGTGTGCAGCGCCAATGAAGGCAACTTCTAATGGAGTCTTCCAAGGAGACGATCCTCTCGATTACGCGCTCCCTCTTCTTATAGTGCAGATATGCCTCGTCGTTGTGCTCACCCGAGTGCTCGCCTATTTCCTAAGGCCGTTGAGACAACCGCGCGTCGTTGCTGAGATTATTGTGAGTGTTCTTGCTCTTTCCTTTTGTTGCAATCACAACCACCACCACATGATGATGATATTCCTAGTATATTCCCATTATGTGTGTGTGGGTTATAGCACTTTTTTTTGTTAACTTTTAAGGAAAACCTTCTTTAGTCCCTTTTCTCATATCTTTACTTCACAACCCTTGCTTTTTTATGTAGTGTGTAGTGCTTGGGATTTTTTTATTCCCACCATTGGTTTGGTTCCTTCTAAATAGAAGTAGTTAAAATTGAACTTTTTAGATGCCCCTTTTAGCCAAAACTGAAGTAGCTGAGATTCCAAGAATAATTTTATTCACATGCTCTGTAGTGCCTTTTCTCATGATGTCTATGTGAAACTCAGAGTTGAAGCTAGAATCACGGTGGACTCGAACCTGATACCTTTGGTCTCGGACATTAACCATATTATCACTAGAACAATTATGGATTGGAGCCTGATTTTTATGTGTTGAAGCATTTGTTACGTACTCTAATTGAAACTTGGAAAATATCAATTGCAAAAAAAACCAATTAAGTAACACTGGTATAACAAATTGAAATTAAATATGATTTTGGCAGGGAGGAATAATCTTAGGTCCATCAGTTTTAGGCCGGAATGAGAAGTATCTCCACACCATTTTCCCAGAACGGAGCCTCACAGTGTTGGACACCGTCGCCAATCTCGGCCTCCTCTTCTTCCTCTTCCTCGTTGGCCTCGAAATTGACCCAGCATCTCTCCGTAGGACCGGGAAAGCAGCCCTCAGCATCGCCCTAGCCGGAATCACTCTCCCATTCGCTCTTGGCATCGGCACATCATTCGTGTTCAGAGCCACCATCTCCACGGGCGTAAGCCAGGCCCCGTTTCTCATATTCATGGGTGTCGCCCTCTCCATCACCGCCTTCCCGGTCTTGGCGCGCATATTGGCCGAGCTGAAGCTGCTAACCACCGATGTAGGCCGGATGGCCATGTCCGCTGCTGCTGTCAACGACGTTGCTGCTTGGGTTTTACTCGCTCTGGCCATCGCCTTGTCAGGCACGGGCCATTCCCCCCTAGTGGCCGTGTGGGTGTTCCTGTGCGGGTCCGGGTTTATAATCCTGTGCATATTTGTTGCGCCCCCGGTTTTTAAATGGATGTCACAACGCTGCCCCGAGGGGCAGCAAGTGGACGAGGTATACATTTGTGCTACATTAGCTGCTGTTTTGGCGGCCGGATTTGTGACCGATGCTATTGGGATCCACGCGCTTTTTGGGGCGTTCGTCCTCGGTGTTCTCGTCCCTAAGCACGGAGCCTTCACCGGTGCACTTGTCGAAAAGGTCGAGGATCTCGTCTCGGGTCTGTTTCTTCCCCTGTATTTCGTGTCGAGTGGTTTGAAGACGAATGTGGCAACCATTCAAGGGGCTAATTCATGGGGGCTCCTCATCTTAGTCATATTCACAGCTTGCTTGGGAAAAGTCATTGGCACTGTTGTGGTCTCTCTCTTATGTAAGATCCCTTTCAAGCAGGCTGTAACTCTTGGATTTTTGATGAACACCAAAGGTTTAGTGGAGCTAATTGTCTTAAACATTGGGAAAGACAGGGGAGTTTTGAATGATCAAACATTTGCAATTATGGTGTTAATGGCATTGTTCACAACTTTCGTCACGACGCCAATTGTCGTGACGATATACAAGCCGGCTCGGATGGCGACATCCGAGTACAAGCGGCGGGTGATACAGAAAAAGGAGACGGAGCAGAACTCTCAGCTCCGTCTCCTGATCTGTTTCCACAGCACAAGGAACATAGCATCCTTGATCAACCTCATGGAGGTGTCGCGTGGCACGGGGAACAAACACGGCCTCCGTGTCTACGCGATGCACATGATGGAGCTTTCGGAGAGATCCTCCGCCATAGTGATGGTGCACAAGGGGAGGAGCAACGGGATGCCGTTTTGGAACCGGAACCGTAAATCCGACCCGAACCAAGTCGAAATCGCCTTTGAGGCGTTTGAGCAGCTGAGCCACGTCTCGGTCCATCCTGCGACCGCCATGTCGGCCATGTCGAGCATGCACGTCGACATATGCAACGGGGCCGCCAGGAAGAAGGCGGCGATGATCGTGCTCCCGTTCCACAAGCACCAGAGGCTGGACGGGCGGCTCGAGACGACCCGGTCCGATTTCAGGCAGGTGAACCGGAGGGTTCTCGAGCACGCCCCGTGCTCGGTCGCGATATTCGTTGACCGAGGACTGGGCGGGAAGGCCTACGTGGCCGCGAGCAACGTTGACTACACGGTCGCGACCTTTTTCTTCGGTGGACCCGATGATCGGGAGGCTCTGTCGTACGGGGCCCTCATGGCGGAGCACCCCGGGATAAGGTTCAACGTTGTACGCTTCGTCGTGGACCCCGGCCTGGCCGGAGATGCTATCCGGGTGGACTTGGGTGAGCGGGACGGCTCGGTGGAGGCTAAATCAGAGGATGAGGAGTTATTGAAGGAGAAAGTGAGGAAGAATGGATCGATTAGATTGGAAGAGGTGGTGGTGAGGAATGCGGCGGAGGCGGTGGAGGCAATGCGAGGGCATGATCGGTGCAATCTGTTTGTGGTGGGGAGAATGCCGGAGGGGCAACTGGCGGCGGCTCTTAAGAGCCACAACGACTGCCCTGAGCTTGGACCGGTTGGGAATTTGCTGATTTCGTCGGAATTCTCGACGGTTCCGTCGGTGCTGGTGGTGCAGCAGTATCGGGTGCAGCTGACTGGTGACTCGCTTCATTCGCTTAGGATAGCAGATGAGTCGTCGGATTAATTGATTTGCAATAATTGTGCAAAGTTTGTTACCATATAAGATGGTATGTATGTTATTTGTTGACATTAGAATTTCTAGTTGAAGATTAGTAAATATATTTTTCAAATTAGATATCCAAGTGATGGAAAATACAGAAGCTGAAATTTTTAGCATTCGTTTATTCATGATGTATAATGCAGCGGTTGATCACAAAGAAACAGATAGAGCTTGGAAATTGGATTGTTTTTAGGGTACTTGATTCATCGGGTCCATATACCTGTATGAAATAATCTGGCATCTAAAATATTTTTCGGATTGAGCATCGGGTGGAGAATCAAGCCAAATTTTGGGTGATGGGTATTTAATTTTTTTTGGATCGGGTACTCACAAGTACCCTATTTAGAGTTGTCAACGGGGCTGGACTGCCCGGCTCAGGCCCGGCCCACCAGTGAAATGAAGTGGGCCTAGGCTGGGCTCATCAGTTGAGATGGGCACCAATTGGGTCATTTTGTAAACCCAGGCCCTAGACCATCCGAAGCCCAGCCCAGACTCAGGACCGGCCCAGACCCAGCCCGTACTAGGCTCGGATCCATCAGAGGCCCACCTTCTATAATTAGTTTTTTTAATGTGATTAGGTGATTAATCACTAATAATATTATAATTCTCTATTTATGAATGTCATCTTGTGCACGAGAAATTTAAATTTTCTCTATATCATTCCAATATTTTGGATGTCTCCGAATGAACTCAAACCGTAATAGTTTAATATCAACATAAGTTTCCAACTAAATCATGAATGAAACATTCAATCTTGATTACATCTAATTTTTTTTTTATGATTTTTTTTATCCAAGATATAAAAAAGATGATTCCGAAATTTAAATTTAAGAATATTACGTATTCAAACCTTAATATATGATGATAATTATAGAATTCTTTAAATTTGTTAGTTAGTTCATATACTTATAGCTTTAAAAATACAAAATCAACCTATATGTCATCATCTACTAATAAAACTAACAATTGGTTATTCCTTTAGTTATACACTTACTGTTAAATAGAACAAAGAACATGAAAAAATTGTTGATACAAAGTCAATAAATGAACTTAAACACATTATTAAATTTAGATTTAGTTAATGAGATATAAAAATACAAGTTATATGTTTTATTTTGCATAAAATACATTTAGAATATCTTTAAAATACTTAAACAAAAAATTTAAACAAAGCTCAGCCCAGCCCGGGTCCACATGGCAAGTGAGTCTGGGCCGAGCCGGGCCTAGCAAAATTAGAAAAGGCCCGACCCAGCCCAGCCCGCCTCAGACATGGGTCTGGCCTGGGCTGGGCCGGCCCGGCCCACTTGTCATCTGACACCCCTAAAATCATTCACAATTACCATGAAATAATTTGAATGCGGCCCAGCCCACTTGTCATCTGACACCCCTAAAATCATTCACAATTACCATGAAATAATTTGAATTTTAATTAATCATTCATAAGGTTGTCAAATTAAGTTATACATTACGGCCAATTGTGTGTTTTCAGGTCGTATCTATGAGACTATGACACAAAACAACATAAAAATTATACTCTCTCATCATAACTCTAATGTCTAACCCCTATATTTTATCACTGAGTTTATGAGACCATGACTAATTAAGATATCCTATTCCAATAACTAAACAAACGCTAATAGAGTAATATCTAAATTAGTCATCCCATTGAGTCAATAATAACAATTACTACTAGACAAATCAAAAGTACCGTTGTAGCAGCACGCCTGGCAATTGGCATGGTATGTTGGGTAAATATAACACAAAAATTGGAAGTTGTCTCTGATAGCCTATCATTATATATCCCAATGATCAACTACTCCTTATTTAAAATGAAACACATTTGCAACCATGGACCACATTAATACTATTGGATAATTTATAACTGAAAAAGTAACACGCCATTTTATAATTATATTATATTCACTTCTTGCACAAGTCATACATCATTTTGAGGAAATGGGGGGTCAAAAAATGACACCAGCCTTAATCCAAGAGGTACAAAACATATATTCTACAGATATATATTAATCTCCAAAGTCATTGCTTGCATTAATTGTAGTATTATGTTGGATTGCAAGATTCTCCACATTCAAAGGTGGCTATTGTCAACTAATTCATAGTAGATCTTAATTATTTATTGCTTTGAACCTTCTCTGTATTATTCGTTTTTTTTATATTAATCGAAACCGCTAGCTAGTTGTATTGGAAACATGAAATAAAAGGTCAGGAAGTGATTTTTTTTATTTCTAACATGATATTATTGTTAAGTTGATATATGGGTATATCAATGACACAGTGTTAAGTTATTAAAAATTATTTTTGGTGTTGATTTTGTTTTGCATTGACAAAAACAAAACAAATGTTGCTACCCAGGATCGAACTGGGGACCTTTAGTGTGTAAGACTAACGTGATAACCACTACACCATAGCAACTAATGTGACAAAGCAGTCTTCCATTAAAATTATCACAGTTATTGTATTAGCAATTTATAAATTTTGAGATACTATTTGTATTGGAAATGAAAATAGATCTAAATATTCCGTGAGAAATAAAAATATTTTGGTTCATTTTTAAAATTTCCTAAACTTTAGAAACTGAAGTCCCTATCTATTTACGCAAGGAGAAATACGGAACCATCTTAATATTTAATCATTTGTTCGTTCTTAAAATACCGGAATTTTTTTTTATTAAAAATAGTACATCCTCCTTTCCTTGTTAATAGAAATATTTTATTTTTTACGAAGTTTAAGAATAGTGTTAAATGAAAGAGAAAATAAAGTAAGAGAGACGAAGAGATATTTTTTACCAAAAATAAAAATGACACAATAATTCTAAAATTTTCCAAAATAGAAAATACTCTATTAAAATGGAATTGGAAGGGGAGTATCGATCAATATGACAACATATCCATTGAAAAAGTAAATAGTACACAATTAATTAGGGAAAAAACACTTTTCAATAAGCTAATTATTGAAGCTTCATTAATGTTATTTTCAAAGAAAGGGAAAAAGAGCTAATTGCGTACACGTACTGAAGGTCGATAAACACATTGACCAATTAAATTACTAGTACAGTAGTACTCCGTCTTTCCTCCATTGTTAGTCCACGGGTTTTAAGTATAAAGAAAAGTGAATTGGAATGGTTGTTGGGATTTGATCTCATTTTCATATACTAGCCGATTTGGCACGGGGTTTAAGATATATAGTGGAAATTGGGTTGAAAAAATTAATAGAATGTGAGTCCTACAATATTAATTTTATACTATCTCTGTTCATCAAAATTTGTCTCATTTTTCCATTTCCGTCCGTCCCCAAAAATTTGTCTCATTTCACTTTTACCATTTTTGGTAGTGGACCTCATATTCCACTAACTCATTCCTACTCACATTTTATTATAAAACTAATATATAAAAGTAGGACTCACAATCCACTAACTTTTTCAACTCACTTTCTATTACATTTCTTTAAACCCGTGTCGGGTCAAAGTGGGACAAATTTTGGTGGACGGAGGTAGTAATATAATGTGAGTTAAATGAGTTAGTCAAGTATAAAAAGTAGTAAAAAGTAAGAGTGTCAATTAATAAGTGACGGAAGAAAAAAGAAAATTGGTGTCAATTAATGGGGACGGAGGGAGAATTAATTGTATAATAAATTGTGAGTGGAATATCGAGTTAGTGGAATGTGATGTCTACTTATCATTTATAATAAATAGTGAAATTGGACAATATATGGGGAGGTAAGAAAATGGCAAAAGTGGACAAAAACTAGGGGAATGGAGGGAGTATATTTTATTTATGTTTGTGTCTAACTATTCCTTCCGTCCTTCTTTAACCGAGTCATATTTCTGTTTGAGTTGTCTCACTGTAGCTGAGTGATTTGTTTTTTTGGGCAAAAAAATAACACATTTCTTATCTTTTGTTTTACTTTATCTTACTTTATTCTCTCATTCTTTCTATTTTCCTGCTTTATTCAGTCTTTACTTAAATCTAGGGCTGGGAAAAAATACCGAAATACCGAAATACCGGCCTTATCGTATCGAAAAAATATCGAAAATACCGAATTTTCGGTATACCGTGACTTTCGGTACGGTATGATACCTTACCGGAATCTTCCGGTAAGGTAACAGTATGAATTTTCAAATACCGCGGTATACCGTTGCATACCGAAATTCGGTATATACCGTAAATTAAGGTATATACCGTAAACTAAGGTATATACCACAAAAATATAAACACAATTATATATAAAATATATTTTATATATTTTTAAATTGTAAAATCTATTGTGAAATATAAATATAATTATGAATAAATTATATTTAATTTATTTTTAAAATTATAAAATATAAATAATATTCTAAATACTCTAATTTTCTATTTTAATTGATGTTGAAAGTCAGGTATACCGCAAAAGTAAAGTATACCGAACTTCGGTACGGTATACCGAAAATGAGGTATGGTATCGGTATGGAAATTCGCCATACCGAAAATAAGGTATACCGAAGTTCGGTATACCGAAAACTTTGGTAAGGTAAAGGTATGACTTTTTCGCATACCGTATTTACGGTAAGGTATATGGTATGGTGGTTTCGGTAAGGTATACCTTACCTACCCACCCCTACTTAAATCACTTAACACAAATATTTTTCTTAATTTTCATGCCGAAACGAAATGTCTCTAGCACAAAGAGACGGAGTATAAGCATGTCCAATTTTGATTCCATCTCTAGTGTGTACTACTTCTGAGGTTGTTACGTTCATTCAAACACGATTTACTGCTTTGTATGTAATCTACGTATTTCATCATTTTTGTTACTCCGATAGAGGTACATTGATATCCTGAAACACTATTTTATCACAAAGAAGTTAATTTGTTTTCAACCCGAAAATATATACATGAAATACAAGATTACATTAATGAAAAGAACAAATCTTGCTACAAACTCCTAAACAAGATAGTTCGCTGCTTATTCACAACCTTTATCTCACACGATTGATCAACTCCTCACATCAAAGCTTTCATTCAGAATCATAGTCATCCATTCTCGACGCTGCCTCATCTTCTTGCAAAGACTTCAACGAATGCCCGCTCAACTGGCTCCGATACTGCTGCATCACCAGCACCGACGCCGTCGTCGACAGCTCCGCCGAAATCAGCAGATTCCCAATCGGCCCCAGCTCCGGACACTCACTCTTCTTCTTCATCGCCGCCGCCAGCTCCCCCTCCGAAATCCTCCCCACCAAAAACAAATTACAACTCTTATGCGCCCGCATCACCTCCACCGCCTCCGCCGCATCCTTCACCACCGCCTCCTCATACTTAATCGACCCGTCCTTCCCCGCCCTTTCCTTAAAACCCGAGATGAACTCCTCGTCGCCCGACCTCGACTCGAACCTGTCAATATCATCGCTAATAATATCCACCTTCACAGAGCTTCCGCCGTGCGATTCTGCATAGAATCGCACGGCGTTCAACCTGACGCCGGGGTGCTCCGCCATGAGCGCCCCGTACGCTAGCGCCTCGCGGTCGTCGGGCCCGCCGAAGAAAAAGGCCGTTATCGCGTAGTCCACGTTGCTGGCGGGGACGTGGGCCGCCCCGCCCAGGCCGCGGTCCACAAGGATCGCGACCGAGCAAGGGGCCCACTCGAGGACGCGCCGGTTGACGTGGCGCATCTCCTCCCGAGTGGTCTCCAAGTGGCCATCGAGCCTCTGGTGCTTGTGGAAGGGCAGCACGACCACGGAGGCGCGCTTCGCCTCCGCGGCGCTGCAGATGTCCTCGTGCATCGTCGTCAACGGCGAGATGGCCGTGGTCGGCCGGATGGACACGTGGCTGAGCTGCTGGAAGGCCTCGAACGCGACGACGACCTGCGTCGAATCGGTCGCCTTCTCCTTGCTGAAGAAGGGGATCCCGTTGTTCCTAGCCTTGTGCACCATGAGAATCGCGGAAGATCTCTCGGAGAGCTCGGTTAGGTGCATTGCGTAGACGCGGAGGCCGCCTCGCCTCCCCGTCCCGCGCGAGACCTCCATCAGATTAATCAGCGTAGGAAGCGTCCGGGTGCTCTGGAAGCAAGCCATGATACGTAGTTGTGTATTGCACTCCTTTCTCTGGATGGTCCTGTGCTTGTACTCGGCCGTGGCCACCCGAGCCGGCTTGTATATCGCTATGACCACCGGCGTGGTGATGAACGTTGTGAACAAGGCCATCAGCACCATGATAGCGAAAGCTTGGTCGTTGAGGACTCCGCGATCCTTCCCAATGTTGAGCACGATAAGCTCCACAAGTCCCTTCGTGTTCATCAAGAAACCGAGCGTGAGGGCCTCCTTGAAAGAGACCTTACACAGCATCGAAGCCACCACCGTGCCAAAGATCTTCCCCGCGCACGCGGTGCAGATCACTAGCACGAGGAGGCCCCAAGACTGCGCGCCTTGGATAGTGGCTACGTTCGTCTTGAGCCCGCTCGAGACGAAGTAGAGCGGCAAGAAAATACCGGAAACAAGATCCTCAACCTTCTCCACCAGAGCCCCAGCGAGCGGGCCTTCTTTCGGTACGAGAACACCAACCACAAAGGCTCCGAACAAGGCATGGATTCCGATTGTGTCCGTCACCAGTGAAGCCGCCAGTACAACACCTAGAGTAGCGCAGACGTATATCTCGTCAACCGGCTCGCCCTCAGGGCATCGGCGCGCCACCCATTTGAAAACAGGTGGGGCCACCAGGATGCAGAGAAAGACGAAGGCGAAGCCGCATAAGAAGACCCATAGAGAGACGAGAGGGGAGCGGCCGGTGCCGGATAAGGCGATGGCAAGAGCGAGTAAAACCCAAGCGGCCACGTCGTTGACTGCAGCAGCGGACATGGCCATCCGGCCTACGTCCGTTGTTAGCAGCTTCAGCTCGGCCAATATGCGTGCCAAGACCGGGAAGGCGGTGATGGAGAGGGCGACGCCCATGAATACGAGAAAGGGGGCGGGCTTTGCATCGGAGGAGATGGTGGCTTTGAAGGCGAATGAGGTCCCGATTCCGAGAGCGAATGGAAGGGTGATTCCTGCCAGAGCGATGCTCATGGCTTTCTTCCCGGTGCGTTTGAGTGATTTTGGATCTAACTCGAGTCCCACCAGGAATAGGAAAAATAGGAGACCCAAATTGGCAATGGTGTCTAGAACTGTGAGGCTCTTGGCTGGGAATACAGCATGCAAATATTTCTCGTTGCGGCCTAAAGCTGATGGCCCTAGTAGAACTCCACCCTACGCACATCGTATCAAGTTAGTAACTGAAACGTGAGGCCTACTTATCATTTACCGTGTGTTATATTAAAATTGAAGAGAAAAGTGTGCGTGTGTGTTGTCCTGGTAGAGTGATTAATTTCTGCGGCCAAAGGTCTCAGGTTTGAGTCCACCATGACACGGCCTTTAAATTTCTGTTCATTTATCAATTAAAAAAATATGAAGAGGAAGAAAACATACTATGATTTCAGCGATGACACGTGGCTGGCGGAGTGGGCGGAGAAGATAAGCAAGGGCTCGGGTGAGGAGCAAGACGAGGCATATCTGTATGATGAGCAGGGGAAGCGCGTAGTGAAGAGGATCGTCGCCTTGGAATACGCCGTTGGATGTCGCTTTCATAGGCGTTATACATTTGGTGGCGTTAGGAGCCATTCTATACACTTACTTGCACCTACACCAAGTCATCACCAACACATTATATCAAAGAGTGTTATATATAACGCTTAATGGTATGAGCTTACAAGAAATTAAGGGGATAAAGAAAAGTGTTAGCAAAGAATGAATAATTGTCATATGGTTCATTTTGACTCGAATTAGTACGTACCTCCACTAGTTCTAGCCTTAATTTACAAGAAATTTCCAAGGAAAAGTGTGACACGACATGATCGATTATACTATATCTAATTATTCTTACCATTGATTGCCTTCTTATCATTTTCTATTCAAGGTCCAGGAAAAATTGTACACATATTTGGAATGTTAGTGGGGAAAGAGTGAAAAAAACGAGTTAAGTTTTACTCAAGAAACAATACTGAATTACTAGTAGTGGTTACTTATAAATGATTTTGAAAATTAACCAGTGATTCATAAGCATGTGGATAATACGAGTTTTCGTATTACCATTTTCTAGTTGTCAGTCCTATGTCATATCTTATGTGATTAATAAATGTGATCTGAACCCAATATTAATGGTCACATATTACAATATTGGTTATCAATCGACAATTCAGAATGGATATTTTTAATGACGATGTTAATATTTTATATTTTTCTCATGAAATGTTTCCTCTAGTAATAAGCTCGCGAAGGATTTACCTAATCATATCAAGTAATCTATTCGCATACACTAATTAGTTATGCAAAGATCGAACTACCCAATTACTTTACTCGTACAGGCAATTGGCCAACCTAATTTCTGAAAATCAAAATTTTCTATATTCTTGAAATATAGTAATTCAACGGTATATATCACGTTCCCGACATCTTTTTAAATTAAATAATGACCCAAAAGAATTACGTGTATAAATTTAATTAGAAACTTCCAAATTCTATGTTTTTGAAATACTAATATTTTTTCTTATCCAAAGTGTCACAATTCCGCACTAAGGAATCCCGGAATATATAAAATACTATCTGATAATTAAGAAGTGTATCTTTAATTAAAATAAATAGAGTTGAATGAAAAATAAAATATACTGCAATCATGGGAGAATATTCTCCACGCAGAACATGGGAATTTCCATAAAAGGCTGTCACCTAAATATCACATGAAACTCCAAAAATTCCATAACTGGCTCCTCTCACACACACACACATACACATTTCTATAAGTATATATATAGATATTGAGAGAGAATTAGAAACCTTAACAATGGAAATGTAGGGGAAAGACTGCACAAGACTTGCCCCTTGATTTGCTGAAGGAAAAAGGGTAGTGTTCCAAAGATAGCGGAAGAATGATATATTATGCTTAGAGATAGAGATAGAGAGAGATGAGTAGAATTGCTTATCAATTAAACTGCTACTTATAGAGAGGGAGAGAAGTGGTCTTGCTAATCATGCACTAAAAAATTAACATGACTTTTGCAATTGTTTAAAAGGCTATGTTTGGATAAACCTCCCCTTTTAAATTGAACCCTCTTTTTAGTCAACTTCGATATTAGTACCAAATTTAGTAAACACATTCTATTGTGTTAAATGGTTTTTTTTGGTAAATACATTATCCTTGCATTATGGCAGTTATAATATAATAATAAAATATTTTTAAAATTACACATAGCGATGTTACTCCCTTTGAAAAATATAACATTATATCATGACTAGTGGAAATTGTCTCATTTATATCACAATTCAAACATACATCAGTAAACCATGAATATAAATATATAGTAAGAACATAGATAATGGACTAATCTCCAACAAACCTTAACGCGACACATATACAAATCATATAAACATAGAGGACATAAATGAAGGCGGCGAAAAACTTAAACCTCTATCAAGTCAACTTTTTTTTGTTTAGTCTTCAAATTTATTTCATAATTTTTCTAAAAGTATTACTCCATATAAAAGATAAGAGCAACATTAATCATCTAAATTACCTAAAAAAATATTTTCGACTAAAATTTAGAACATAGTCTGTAATAATTTTTTATGCGTCAACTTTGCATATAAATAACAATAATTACATGCACCACACATAAATAATCGATATGCTTAACAAGTTGAGCTTATGAAATTGTTCAATTCAAGCTATTATACGTAATGCCTCGTCGGACTGGATCACATAATTGCCTCGGAGTCTCGATGGAATATATAACTCCATAATTGAAGGTCATAAATTGAAATTATAAATATATTAGGTGAAATTGAACGAGTTTGTCAATGCACCTTTACGTATAGCTAGGGGTATTCATAATTTGATTAGGCGGAAAATTGGGTTTGATTTACTATTTGATAAAATATAATTTGGTTTATCTCTGATTTTAAAAAAAGGTAAATCAAACCAAATCCTAAACTATCATCTGTTTGTGGTTTTAGGAACGGGTTGCTAACTATCATCTGTTGTGGTCGCTAATTATCTTAAATTGCTAATGGCTAATTATATTGTCAATAGTCTATGTTATATTCTCTTCGTCCACTCAAATAAACCATTTTTATTTTTGGAAATGTCTCACTCTAAAGATATATTTCTAAATATAGAAACATCACTTTCTTTCTTTTTTTCCTCTCTCTTAGTTTATTCTCTCCACTTAACTCACAAAACAACACTACATAAAATCCGTGTTGTTATAAAAATGCTCCACTTAGAATGAGACGGAGGGAGTAGATGTCAACTTGTTCGAAGTACATTTAACATTGTTTGTTTTGATTATTATATTTAGTTTGTTTTTCTATATTATAAAATGTTATTGAGATTTTTAATTTCACAAAATTAATAAAAATCAAAGCTTGATTTGTTCGTTTCCTTTATAACTTTAAGTAATGAATAAAATAACAATTCGATCTTTGATTTTGTGAATTTTGTCAAATTTAAAATCTCAATAAAATTTTTGAATGTGCAAGAATCAAAATAAGTAAAACTCAAAACGAATAATATTAAATGTCTAATGATTAGCAATATTTCACACATATTTATAATGCTTGGGATACAATAATATCCTAGTGAAATAGATTCAATCAAATCTAATACTTCATCAAACCCATTATAAGCTATGTATATTCCCTTTTAGGTCATCCTATATATCTCACTTTTATTTTCATCCCCTTTCAATTTTTTTTTTCTGTACTTTTTTCTCTTTATTTAACCGCTAAACATCACCGTTAAAAACCTGTTCCCACAATAAATATCTCATATGTCATGAGACAAAGAGAGAAAAAGATATGATAAAATAGAATATCCTATGGATATTCTTTGAGAGAATAGGTGGATAATGGTCGTATCATAAATAGAAGGTTTAGTACAGGTAGAAAAAGAGTAATTAATTAATCCTTTCACAGCAATACGATTTGACCGGGAATCCAGCTGAATCACCTGCAACTTGGGTAGATTCAGTTAGCCATGGTAGCACGTCTATGCAGTATACATCACAATAACTAATTTTTATAATTGTTGATTAGTAAGTTTAATAGTACAAGTCAATGATGTGATGATGCACGATCTGTCGTAAACAGGGATATTCAGTTCATTAGATTTTGGGTCAGTCCTACTTAATTAATTACTCCCTTCGTCCCGGCTAAAATTATACATTCCTTAGCCGACACAGAATTTTATGAGTTATTGATTAAAGTGTTTAATTGGAGAGAGAAGAGGTGGTATAAGCATTAAAATAGAGAGAGAAAGAAAGATAAATATTTTAATAGGAGGGGAAAAAATGGTTGAGTGTATTAATTGAACAGAGAAAGTTTCCAAAAAAGAAAATGTGTGATCATAGTTGGGACAAAATAAAAAGGTAAACGTGACATCTTAAGCGGGAGAATATTATAAAATTTTTGTAAAAAAGTTTCAAATACTCTTCTAATACGTCTTTATAGAGTTTTTCTATTTCAAAATAATTAGTTTAAGTTAAACAACCGTATTTCAGATTAACTGCCAAAGTATATTTTCTTATCAACCACTATTTTCAAATAATAAATAACCAAACAACAATTTTCGCTTTCCAATCATAGAGCTCTAAATATCAATCATTCGCCGCATTAAAATCATTATCTATAAGAAAAAATTAATACACTTCATACATGTAGGAAATAATAAAAATTGAAAACTTAAAAAGAAAAAAAAAAAAAACACCCCCTAATGTCTTTCTTCCATCTCAAATTATTGTGGCCTTTCCCATTTTTTAAATATTACAAATATTGATGTAGCTACCAAGAAGTGTTAGCTATGAGTTCATATTTTTAAATCAAGAGATTGATCATTCCATCAATTAAGTCATCCAAAAATATAATACTACTATGTTTCTAAAATACCAGTTAAGATCGAACTAATTTTCCCGTAGATAATTAAGTACTCGAAGCTATATCACTTCTCCATATTCACTTTTTAAACTAATGAAACATGTTTTAAATATTCACGTATGTATAGAATTTAAAGTTGTCAATAACCGAGAATTTCCTTAATAATAATGTTGCAATCTTAATAATGGCGTTTTAAGAGAAATGTATTTATTTCATTTGGTCAAAATTCTGATATGGTATTTTATATGATTATATTTGAGGAATACCTTTAGGCCATGTTTGGTTGACGGGAAAGTAAAGTTGGCAAGGAAAATGATTCCTGGGAAAATGAATCCCGGGAATATGATTCCTAGTAACTTTACTTTCCTGTGTTTGGAAAATATCAAGATTTTAAATTTATATTTAATTTAAACACCAAACTAAAAATATACTTATTATTTTTTATTTATAAAAAAGAATAATAACATAAATACTTAATAAAATATTAATTACAAATAATAATTATATTATTATATTTATTATTACAATGGATAGTTTAAATACGGATTATTTATCATAATATAAAATAATACATATAATTATAGTTTGAAATATTATACTCATTTATAATAATAATAATAATAATAATAATAATAATAATATTAATAATTAGTATTATAATTATAATATTTAAGGATGTTATAAGTGAATAAATTTAATAACTGAAAATTACACTATAACTTTATTGATTAATTATTAATTTATAATAATAATAATTATTATTATTTATCATACGATTTATATTATATAATTATATTTAAATTATTTAATAAATTATTAATTATTATTATGAATTATTATAAAATAAGTTATAATTATGATAATTTTAATCATAGTTATTTATTTTCTAAAATTAAGTAGTATGATTATATTAAATTATTTTTAAAATATTCTAAATAATAATAATAATAATAATAATAATAAAACTATACTATATTGCATTATATATGTAAGAATCCTAAAACTGGGAAAAAGAATAACTAAGAAAAGCTAGGATTCAGAATCCTGGAAAATTGTACTAACTTTCCTTGTTCTCGGATTCTGATTACTTTCCCAGTTTGATTAAAAACTGAAACAAACACAGGAATTTAAAATTTAAGGAATCAGATTACTTTCTCAGACAGAATCCTGACAACCAAACATGGCCTTAGTTTTAAATCCATGGGTGCATACAGATAGAAGATGCAGTTGACATGAAATTATTAACATTTTCGAAACGAAATGGTGCTGCTATTCGTTTTCAACCCGAGAGAAATTGGGGTTGGGCCGACGCATAATTTGAGAGCCCAACTAAGTAAGCTTTCACACAAAATATTGTTATGGAGTATTAAAATATCTACTAGTACTGAAAATTCTCCATTTTTTCTTTTTTTATAAATAAATATTATATAACAACACGCCAGTTATATTATATTGGGCTCCAAAACAAAGGATGAGCCCCACACATCAATATGAACAAGTGAAAATGATGGACCCGGTGTCAGAATGAATAAGTGAAAACAAGGAATCAACTCTAGTGTTATTTGAGTTATTTGAACAAGGAAACTGCTCTGATGTCATTGATTGATTGTATTTCTTGCTTATGATTCTAATGTAAATCATCCATTAAATAGGTATTACAATCAACTATACAAGGAATAACTAGAGTATCTAATAAATCAAATAAAATTGGAGTTGAATCTGCTATGATACCATCCATTGTATTTCTTGCTTATGATTCTTCTGTAAATCACCCATTAAATAGGTGTTACAATCAACTATAGAAGGAATAATATTAATCCATTTTTATCAGTATCAAATCTACTATAAGAGTATTATTGTGATTGATTCTTAAAATATTTTCCTTTTCTAACAATATTATTTATTATTTACTTCCATAAATGTAAGATTTGTGACTTGTTGGACAAATTCACTTATGTGGAAATCTAATTTTGGTGTGCTCTTTTCTTTATCCTCAAAAGAATCGGAACTATTACCACAAATTGATTTTGTTTTGAATTACAATATCGAATATTTAATTATTTTTGCATGCATTAAATCTATCAATAATAGGAAGTGCGAATGTTATCAAATATGTATGCCATTGCTAAGAAATTCTTGGCTAAGACTCCTCTAATTATTTTAATTAACTGTTATTTTTTTTTATAATGTGAACACGAATTTCTTGCTACTCTATTTATTTTTATTTGAGGCGTATTGATAAGAATTAAAAAGAGAAAAGATCTTTCTAAATAATTTACCACTAAATTACAAATATCCCACATCTCCTATTTCCATATAGTGTTCTTGTAACACCCAACTTTTGAACCCTAATTTCGAACCAAAACCCTGTGGAATATATTTCTTTTAAATGTCGTTACATTAGGTAAATAAATGAAACTTGTCGTAAAATATTCTTGCTTTGATGATTGCCTTAATTGAAGTTATAATTGTGTTGTTGTGTGAATCCAAGCTTGTTGCGAGTCGAGATGTCGGGAATAAAGTTTAATACTTTTGTTCTCGAACGAATAAAATAATTGTTGCTTAAGTGCTTGGAATAACATTAAGGCACTACATAAAAGGTTGTACGTGCTTGAATTGTGATATTAAAATCACAATTTTAATTCGTTAATCTCTGTTCTTAAGGACTATTTATATGACTCAGTTCCGTGTTGAGGACGAATTTAAATAATACGACGAAAATAGTCCAAAATAAATAAATGCAACTGAAGTCTTCTTCTTTTTTTTACTTACTTACAATCTTTGGACCTAGGTAATTAAAATAAAATAGGCTTTGGGCCATAAATAAGTAAGTGTAAATCTTATACACTAGTGAGTCCAATTGATCAACCCTTTTTTTTCTTGAGCACCAAGATTCCACCCATTCGTGAATCGATTTACAATTAAACCTAATCGTTCTTTCCATAACCGTTTCAAAATTTTCCATCTACATTGCTCTCTCTCATACACGGTTTTATAAATACTAAACCCTAATTTAATCTGCTATATATAACAACACTACTCTTTCGCAATTCACAATCATAGAGAAATTGAAGAGAGTAAAGATAGAGACCGCAGAAGAGGAGAAGCAGTTCCGACTCAATCTCTTTCTCGTCAATTTTCAACTTCCACCAAAGATAATTTAGGTAATCATTATCACACCTTCTTTCTCTCCTTTCTCGTTGCAGCACAACAATTCAAGGACTCTCCGTTCCTCAGGATTTTCAAGAAGAACGAGCCTACTTCTTCCCAATCCCAGGTTCAGTGAAATTGTACGTTACTTTACCCATCAATTGTAAATACCTTAAATTATAAATATTAATGTAATACACTGTGAAAACATAGTTTACAAAACCCCAAAGAGAGATAAAATAAATCATGGCTTTATCATAATTTTAGTAGTTTTAGTTTTACAGAACATCACTAAAGTACGAAACAATGCCGAATCATATCAGTGAAGTAATTAATTACTATGCACTAAATGTGGTAGTTAATTTTATGATTTACTAATACTATTGTATTGCACTTTTTTATATTTGACTAATTTTTTGTTAAATTGTAACTACAATTTATAGATTTAAATGATATTACAATTTAACAAAAGTTTAGTCAATTATAAAAATTACAAATGGAATATTAGTAAATCACAAAATTGACTATCACTACATAATAATTATTACCTCACTGATGTAACGATTCGGTATAACCTCGTACCTAGTGATGTAAACACGTTATGGAATTAGCCTTCAATAATAACTGTGACACTAAAATAGAGCCATGAATTTTCATTTTGTGTCTTTTACTAGCTAGAGTGTTTTGTAAACTAATAATTTTTACTGTAAATGTTTTCACAGTTTATTACTCCAGCAACACTTTCCATTTTGGTCTTTTCTTTAAAAATAACTGTTTTCAAATTTTCTATTTTTAGAAATCTTTATAACCTTTTATATCAATTTATTTACCACCTATGCCATTTACACCTCCCTAATAAAATAGATCACATAATCCATTAAGATTAATTAAATGCAATTATGGAATTAGCTTATGGAATTAGCCTTCAATAATAACTGTGACACTAAAATAATTTTATCTCTGCTTTTCCCTCACAAAACAACACTACATAAAATCTTGTGCCGAAAAGCAAACGTTTCATATTTATTGGGACGGAGGGAGTAATTTTTAATATAAATGTTTTCACAGTTCGTTACTCCCTACGTTTTTTTTAAAATAGCAATATTTTCCATTTTAGTATGTTCCTTAAAAATAGCAACTTTCAAACTTTCTATTTTTGGAAATCTTTACGCCCTTATACATCAACTTATTTACCACCTATGTCATTTACACCTCCCTAATAAAGTGGGTCCCATAATCCACTAAGATTAATTCCATTACTTTTTTCTCTCCCATTCTCCTACCGATTTTTTTCTCCCTCTCTCTTACTTTACCAAGTTTTCTCACCCTCTCTCCTACATTACCAATATTTTTCTTCCTTTCTCTTACTTTACCAATTTTGTCTCACCCTCTCTCTTACTTTACCAAATTATGCATTAAAACCCGTGCCGTTTCAAATGTACCTATTTTTTAAAAACGGAGGGAGTACATGGGTATTTATAATTGAAAAGGTTTATATACCCTTCGTTCCCCATTAATTGTCCACTTTGGTTCCTTCACGGGTTTAAAAATAAAAAATATAAAGGAGAGTGGATTAAAAAAGTTAGTGAAATATGAGTCATATTTTATTTATTGATTTTATAATAAATTTTGAATGAAATAAGTTAGTGAAATGTTGACTCTACTTATTATTTACGGTAAAAATGAAAATGAACAATTAATAGGGAACGGAAAATAGCAAAAGTGGATAATTAATGGAGGACAGAGGGTGTTCAATATATGCGTAATTGAACGTATAGATTTCATATACTCCAATATTCCAGCTCATTTTATTGTATAATATGTTGTTTAGTTTATCTAATACTCCCCCCGTCCCATAATAGATGGCACACTTGGAATGGCACGAGATTTTAGCAGATGTTGTTTTGTGTGTTAGAAAATAGAGAGGGAATTTTTTCAAAAAAAGAAAAGAAATGTAACATCTTTTGTGGAAAAAACTAAAGAGAAAAGTGTACATCTGTTATAGAACGGAGGGAGTATTATTTATTATCAGAAAATGTTAGATTTGATTTGATATTAGTGATTGTTATTATGTATCTTTACTTAATCTAGAATCTAAGAGCATCCTCATCCGTGCTCTTAGCTAAGAGCACGGAGGTGGGCCCGGACCCACTTTTACTCCTTGTCCTTAGCTAAGAGCACAACACCCACATCCGTGTTCTTAGCTAAGGACAAGCTCAAGGGTCCCACCATTCTATTATTCAATTTAAATACTCCAATTATTAAAAACATTTCTACATTATAAAAATACATTAAAAAATAAAAATTACATAATTAAAATACTAAAAAATAAAAATACATAATTAAAATCCTAGAAAATAAAAAAATACATAATTAAAATCCTACAAATTAAAAATTACACACGTGGAAGACTACTCCTCTAACCCCAATTGCCTCTTGAGACCCCGGATCATTTGCTCATGTGTTGCAAGTTGCTCCGGAGTCATCTTAGACGTATCGTTCAAATAGAGTTGGCCCAAGAGGGTCCACAACGAGTTGTTCGGAGGTGGAGGAGGCACAAAGGGAGCGGAAGCGGGAGCGGTTGGCCGCCGCCTTCTTCCTTCCTTGCGGGGGGGAACTGCTTGGGCCAGCGTCGGGGCTACCCAAGTTAGTTCCGGCAAGCTGGGTAGCCACATCATCGGAGGCGCCGTCGGATAGGGCTACCGACTTGGACCGTTTGCTGGAGGAGCTGGAGGAGGATGCAACTATGCCACCCCTATACTTCGGATGTTGGCGCCCCTCCTGCCAACAAGCGAGGTACTTGAACGGTTTAAACTCCAAGCTTTGGTAGGTCGCCAAGGCGGCACTGATGATGTCGAGCTCGCTCTTGCCGCTTCCCGCCGCCCGCTCTTCCGGTTGGAAGTACCCCTGGAACTTTCCGATCTCTAAGTTGCATCTGAAGATGCAATTGCGCACCATACTATCATTGCGATAGATGGTTCCATCCGGGCGGGTTTCATTGTAGAGGCGAGTGATGCACCACCAATACGTATCCCCGGTTTGGTTCGTGCTGACGTCCGGATCTTCGGAGACTGCCAAATAGGCTTTGAACATCGCTATCATCTCACCCGGAGTGTATGGGGTGCGGGTGCCACGAACAGGAGGAGTAAGAGTAGAAGTAGGAGTAGGAACAGAGTTGCTGCTCCCTCCCGATCCGGGTTCGGGTGCCCACCCGAACCCGGAGGCGTTTAGGTCGTGCACCGGGTAAGGGCGGTAGCCACTTGGAGCTTGCGAACCTTGGGATTGAGGAGGAGCCGTAAATTGCATTTCCGGACTAAATCCAGCCTCGGAGTCGAACCAATCGTGGTTCCAACCGCGACTGCCAGAGGGGTGATCGACGGAGCCGGACATTGTGTAGTGTGGTGGGAATTTAGATGAGAGAGTATGAGGAAAAAAGATGAGAGAATGTAGATGATGATAGAATAGATGAGAATGTGATTTTTTTGTGTTGAAGTGGGGGTATTTATAGATGAAAATGTGAATTTTGGGGGAAAAAAATTAAAAAATAAATTAAAAGTGAGAAGAAAACGGATATATTTTTTTTGGGAAGTGGGAAAATATTTTTTTTTATTTAAAAACATTTTTTTCAATTAATTTCGCATTTAAAAAAAATTAAATAAGCCAACAGCTATGCCGTTGGCGAATGAGACGTCGCCACGTGTGTCTTGTTTTTGGTATCGGCCATAGAAGAGGGAAGAGTAGTGTATAAGAGATAGATTGTAGGAAATTGTGTGTTGTATATTCATCGGTTCTTACTACTCTTTATATAGAGTTTTACATATGTGTATATGGTATGATTTCCTAAAATCAATTTACAATCAATTGCTCAATCAATTTATACTGATTTAATTCTATTTCCTTCCTTGGATGATTCTGATCTTTATTCCTTTGTTAACACTCCCCCTCAAGTTGAGTGGTGGGATCTCCGAAGCTCAACTTGCACAGGACGCTGGAGAAGCTCTTCGAATTGACCGCTTTGGTGAGGATGTCCGCCAACTGATCTTCAGATCGTACAAAGGGTAGTTCCACGGCTCCGCTCTCAATATTTTCCTTGATAAAGTGCCTGTCGACTTCCATATGTTTGGTTCTGTCGTGTTGTACTGGGTTCTCAGATATACTAATTGCAGCCTTGTTATCACAAAACAACTGACTTTTTCCTTGTGGCAATCCAATCTCCTTCATCAATCTTCTTAGCCATAAAATTTCCATCAATCCACTCTTGATACCTCTGAACTCTGCTTCGGCACTGGATAGTGCAACTACTTTCTGTTTTTTACTCCTCCAAGTAACTAGATTATCTTCAACAAAGGTGAAGTAACCTCCTGTTGATTTCCGATCAACTGGATTGCTTGCCCAGTCTGCATCTGTGTATCCATAGATCCCTCGATGCTTATTTCTTTTGAACAATACTCCATGTCCAACTGTTCCTTTTAGATATCCCACGATTCTTAGCGCAGCTTCATAGTGATCCTTCTGTGGTTGGTGCATGAACTGGCTCACAATGCCTACTGCATAAGCAATATCAGGTCTGGTGTGAGACAGATATATTAGTTTTCCTACCAAGCGCTGATATTTGCTCTGACTTGCTGGTTCTGCTCCTTCCACGATCTGCAGTCCGTGGTTCACTAGAATTGGTGTGTCGGCTGGTTTGCAATCTAGTAACCCCGTCTCAGCAAGAATATCCAGTATGTACTTCTTATGCCTTAGAAAAATACCTCCTTCTGACCTTAATACTTCTATCCCCAAGAAATACTTAAGGTTTCCCAAGTTCTTCATCTCGAATTCTTGTGATAGGCCCTCCTTGAGCCTTTCAATTTCTACAGTATCATCACCAGTAATGATCATATCATCTACATAGATGATCAGACAGGTTATTCGACCATCTCTTTTCTTTAAAAACAAGGTATGATCTGAGTTGCTCTTTTTGAATCCGTACTTTACCATAGCCTCAGTAAACCTCCCAAACCAAACTCTAGGTGACTGCTTGAGTCCATACAGGGTCTTTCGTAGTCGGCATCCTTCTCCTTTACTGTAACCATCGGAAAAACCGGGGGGAGCCTCCATGTATACCTCTCTTTTCAATTCTCCGTGCAGGAATGCATTTGTAACATCAAACTGATGTAAGGGCCAATCTCTGTTCGCAGCTACTGAAAGTAGAACTCGGATAGTATTCATTTTCGCCACTGGGGAGAATGTCTCGTCATAGTCTATTCCGTAGGTCTGCGTATATCCCTTTGCAACTAATCGTGCTTTATATCTTTCAATAGAGCCATCAGGTCGACGTTTAATTGTAAATACCCACTTGCATCCGACTGCCTTCTTTCCATCAGGTATTATGCACTTTTCCCAGGTGCCATTTCTTTCCAGTGCTCCCATCTCTTTCTGCATTGCTTCTCTCCAATGCTTGTGCCTCCAGGCCTCCTCCACAGTACACGGGATTTCGTCTTCTTCATACAGCGCTGCTTCAAACGCATGAGCCATTTCTGAGAGGTGATTCTTGGCCAGAAAGGCTTTTGAGTATTTTGCCTTTGTGTGAATGTCAGGACTGTATCTTTTCGGTGGAACTCCCCTGTTTAATCTTGAGGGTAATTTGTACCCCCCAACTCCTTCACTAATCTGCTCCTCGAGCAAATCACAAATCTCAGGTTCATCTGGACTCTCTTCCCCTGAGTCTATACCTGTCTCTTGATTCCCTTCAGTAACACTGTTAGTACAATTAAGGGAGCTTCTGGATCAGAAAGTTGTGGCGATGCTCAAAGCCGAGAAATACGGGTCAGCCAACACGCGCCATAGAGTCACAGAGATCCGCAACAAACTGAAGTACATGACGCTTAGGATCTCCTTTATTCCAAAGGAAGGCAACAAGGTGGCAATTTGGTTAGCTGAGCAAGGAAGCAAGGAAAGTCACTGGTTTGATTTTAACCACAACACGGCGTCGGCAAGGACTAAAGCAATGGTTCGGATGGATCAAATGGGAATGCCGAATTTTCAATTCGGATGATGGAAATGATTGTCTAGTCTTGGTTTGTTTGACTGGCCCCGTTTGTTTGCATAGGTAGAGAGTAGATTAGTGTCCGTCCCATGTGTGTGGATTGGACATTGACTTACTCTTTGAATGGTTGTACATGTCACTTTTGGGCATGACTTTTGTAAGGAGACCATTGATGATTTGGAGGGATGAGGGACCCACGAACCCTCCACCGCACAGGTGTTAAAAAAAAAAAAAAAAAAAAGGGAACTTCTTTCAGGTGTAGTAGAGTCTACAGAAGGACTTACAGTGGATATCAGTGAGGGAGTATTCTGGACAGTGGCATTGGGCGTTGGGAGCTGTATATGTGAGATTTGCTCGGCAGTTTTGTCAGCCTCCTCTGCTTCCTCTGCCAGGTTTGCTGGTGCATGATAAACTGGAATTGGTGGACAGCTTAGTGGGTCGACCTTACTACCACTCTCCCCTTGACCACTAAGATGGCTAAAGTAGTAGTCTGTTTCGAGGAAATCGCAGTTCATTGTGGTGAACAGACGATTAGATTTAGGATCAAGGGTCCTATTCTAATGCTTTTAGCACCCTAATCCAAAATCAAGACTAAATCTCCACCCTTGGATTTTAAAATGAGTGGATGAGATTAAAGCTCACAAAATCTCAATAAATAGTAGACAAAATATCAACAAAAGGGTAATATCGTCATTATGTTATCATATGATAATTTTCGTGAGTGTTTTTTTATATCAACATTGTGTATTACAAATATCAACAATATGACATTGGAATATCAGCACATTTTTATTGAGATTGGACATGCATAATATTGAGATTTTGCCTACAATATATTGAGATTTTTTGTTGTGTTTGTTGAAAATAGCTACTTATCAACATGTACGAAAATTGAAATTTATTTATCAAATTTCATCACCCGAACATCGTCGGAACATATGCAATTGAGATCTCGTTGGAATCCTTATTAAATTATCTTTAATTTGATATATTTTTTGCGAAAAAATAATTTAAATTGAGAGAGTTACGTAAATTTAAAGATTTGAGATGATTCTGAGCAGAGAGAAAGTAGTTAGTTATAATTACTACATATAGGATTTGACATTAATACCCTTTTAATTTAATTAATAATTATTTAAATTTAAAATATATTACACTTGGCATCATATTAACCACAAGATCTTCTAATCTAATGGTTGAAAATTGGTCTCAATTTGGGATTGGTAATTAGTTAGCAATTGATTACATCATTTAGGATCAAAACATCTATATCCTTTTTGGTTTACTCCATATCCCACAAAGACACATTTGACTGCACATGGGGATAATTTGGTTCTTTCGTGTTTTGGAATGTGGACAAAAACTGAACAGCCAAACACCCGAGGTCGAAGGGTTAAAGGTGATGGGATTTGCGCTAGTGTTGAGAGGATCTCTAGCGGGGTTTTCAAGTTTAGTGAGCTCGAAGGTAGTCTGTTTGATAGGTAGACTGAGGAGGCCACTGCTTCAGGCCAAAATTTTCTTGGGGTGTTGGATTCGATAAGCATAGCACGAGCCATTTCTAAAAGGGTTCTGTTTTTCCTCTCTGGCACTCCGTTTTGTTCTGGGGTATATGGGCAGGTAGTTTGGTGTACAAGGCCTTTATCGTGACAGAACTGTTTCATATCAGAGTTCACAAATTCTCCTCCATTATCTGATCGAAGAGTTTTTATGGTTTTTTGAAATTGGGTTTGGACTAGGTTGTAAAAATGGGTGAAATGCTGGAAGGTTTCACTTTTTTGTTTCATAAAGTATACCCACGTCATACGAGTACAATCATCCACAAAAAGAAGAAAATATTTAAAACCTTGCCCCCCTAAAACCGGTGAAGGACCCCAAACATCAGAATGGACAAGAGAAAACAAAGAATCAACTCTGGTATTATTTGATTTGTAGGTTTGTCTGTGGCTTTTGGCCAAAACACAGGTTTCACAATACAAATCCTTACTGAATTTAGGAAAAAGCAATTTTAAATAACCCGATGAAGAATGTCCTAGACGGCGGTGCCACAACCAAGCCTCCCTGCCAGCCGTCCCGTGAGCCATCATAGCATTTCCGTGTTGCTCTATCTCATCCACATAATACAGCCCATTCCGCTCAGTGCCACGTCCAATAATTTTCCCTGTCCTGATATCCTGCAAAAGGCAGAAATTGGGTTGCATTAGGAGAGTGCAATTCAACTCTTTAGTCACATGACTAATAGATAGCAATTTATGTGACATAGAGGGGACATATAAGCAATTAGACAATGTCAAACTGGGTGAGATTTTAACAGTTCCCGCTCCCTCTACTATCGTCAACTCTCCGTTTGCATTTTGAATGTGACTTTTTGGTGCCCTGTGCATACTAGATATATCAGATTTATCAAAAGTTATAGTATCTGTAGCTCCACGATCAAAAATCCATTTGTGATTCTTGGCATCAGAGGATATGGACAAAGCATATGATTCGGGCATATTTTCGGACAAATTTTCGAGTGGCTGAAATTTATTCTGGCAAAGTAATGGGGCAAATTTGGGATTTTTAAAAACGAGAGGTTGAGTTTCGAATTTTATGGATCTTTGGGGTTGATTCATGGGATATTTAATAGGTTGGGGTGCATTTCCTAATTTTTCAAAAAAGGTAGGGCTTGAGGGTAAACCCCCAAACCCTAACTTACCCCCATCCGCTTCCACTCCATTTCCGCCGTTTGCGAAGGAAACTGTACCAAGGGTTATCTCCTCCGGCCCTTGCTGGCTGCCGCCTCGGATTGTTGTGGCCTCGGTGTTGCTCCCGGCGGTGGCAGCCGGCTCTCCCCCTCTGTTCGCGATGGCAGCTACTCCTCTTCCCCCTCGAAACGGCGCTTGATTCTGTTTAGATTTGCGATCCTCCCACCATTCCGGGTAACCATGGAGTTCGAAACATGTTTCCCGAGTATGCTTTTTCTTTCCACAGTGATTACATGTGAGCTTCAGTTTCTCCTCCTCCGTTTTCTTGCTCCAATTACCGCCGGTATTTCCGCCGCTTCGTTGAGGGGGATTTCGGTGAGCGGCTTGATTCGGCCATGGCTGCCTTGCAATGAGTCCAGCCGCGACTCCCTGTGTAGCCCCGGTATCCCCTGATTTCAGAACGCTCGCTCTGGTGTCCTCCCTCCGAAGGATTCCGTATGCTACTTCTACGGATGCTCTTAGCTAAGAGCAACGCCGTGCCGCTGGCATGGACGGACGAGCATCATCGGCGGACGGACGGCACCGTGCTCAGCGGCACGGACGGATGAGCACCGCAGCCTGCTGCGGATGCTCTAATATCGGTTTGCTCGTTAACAATCTAATCATCAATTATATATTAATTTATTTCCAAATTATCTCTCATACTTTAACTAATTAAATTTAGATACGCGAGCAATATTGTTAGAGTAGAAAGAACACTGTATGGAAATAGGAGATGTGGGATATTAGTAATTTAGTGGTAAATTATTTAAAAAGATTTTTTACATTTTTTAATTCTTGTCAATTCGCCTCAAATACAGACAAAGAGAGCAGCATGAAGTTCGTGTTCACATTATAAAAAAATTTAACAGTTAATTTAAATTAATTAGAGGAGTCTTGAGCCACAAATTTCATAGCAATGGCATACGTATTTGATCACATTCGCACTTCCTATTATTGATAGATTTAATGCTTGCAAAAATAATTAAATATTCAATATTGTAAATTTCAAAACAAAATCAATGTGGTAATTATGTGAAGGTTTCGACTCAAGGATAAAGGACAGTGCACACCAAATTAGATTTCTACATAAGTAAAATTTGTCCAACAACACAAATCTTACATTTTATGGAAATAAATAATAATGTTATTAAAAAAGGAAAATATTCTAATAATCAATCACAATAATACTCTTAGAATAGATTTGATACTGATAGAAATAAATTGATACTCTCTCTATCCCAAAAAAATAAATACATTTGGGGACGACACGAGAATTAATGCATAATTGGTAAAGTAAGGAACATGAGGAAGATGATAATTAAATATAAAATAGTGTTAGTTGATAGTAGAACCCATATCCTTATTATAAGTGTTAACTGGTGGGCTCTAGTGGTATAAGTTGTAAATAAGACACTTGATAATTTCTCTCATTTGAGTTAATAATTTTGCTTGATTCATATTTTCAACAAGTGTGCTTAGTTGATGGTTTTGGTGAGTGAGGACTTAGGGGATGCTTAGGTAGAATGGATAAATAGAATTTCCATTATAGAATGACTATCTACCTGAGTTGAGGAAGGAATGACTATGCCTAATATAGTAGCAACGATGATTAAAGAGTCATACCAAACAAATAAATGGAACCAAGAACCTTCTCAGTTTTTTTATATCCATGTTATGAGCTTTTTATGAGGAGAGTTTGTTTGATCATACAATTTTGTAAATGATTTTGGTGATTTTGAAATAATAATTCACATATAATTTGTACAGGTGCGGACCGTGTAAGGCAATTGCACCCAGATATCAGGAGCTGTCTGAAAAATACAACGATGTTGTGTTCTTCAAGCTCGACTGCAACGATGAAAACAAGGCGAGTTACGATTTATATACATGGTATGACCATTATTAATAATCCCCTTAATCCATTAATTTAGGATGTCACGTGGCATTACTCGGGGCCATCCAATTCCAGATTTTAGTTCTGCCTTAATATATACTCGTATTTGAATACACCTCTATGGAGTTTGATCTGATGTGTATATATTTCCTTGCAGGTTTGCAGCCACTTGCAAAGGAGCTAGGTATCAAGGTGGTTCCTACATTCAAGATTTTGAAGGATAGCAAGATTGTCAAAGAAGTACAGGAGCCAAAATTGACAATCTAATTCATGCCATAGATTGTGTAAGATCCACTTAGATTACTGTTATTGCTATTAGATTGTAATATAATATTAATAGATCAAAGACAGCTGCAACTCATATTAATCCATAATTATGGTGGTATAATATATATTTCATCTCCACTTAACTCACGAAACAAAATCTCTTACAGTCCCGTACTATCCCACAAGTGTGATATTTTTTATGGGATGGAGGAAATAGAGAAATGACCGTATCATAAATACAAGATTTAGTACAGGTAGAAAAAGTGTAAATAATTTATCCTTAATATCAATACGATTATATATTATACTTTCGTGAAGCTTACTGGCGGAGCCGGCATAGAAATAGGGGTACCATTGTACCCCCAAATATTTGTTTACTTAATATAGTATTGAGATTAATATTGCAAAAAGCATGCATGGTCCAGTGGTTGGTGAGGTATGTTCTCCAAGTGGAGGGTTGAGTTCGAATCCTCCTTTGTTTACATTTAAATGTACTCCCTCCGTTCTACAGTAATGGACTCGTTTCTTTTCAGTACACGATTTAAGAAAATTATGTTAAGTGAGTTAAGTAAAACTAGAATAAAGTAGGAAATGAAAAAAGATAGAAAACTGTACACGATTTAAGAAAATTATGTTAAGTGAGTTAAGTAAAACTAGAATAAAGTAGGAAATGAAAAAGATAGAGAACTGAGGAGAAAATAAGTAAGAGAGATTAAAGTAAGTGACAAGAAATGTGTTGACTTTTACTAAAAGAGGAAATGACTCCAACGTACCAAAATGACACAATGACTCCATCACTATAAAACGGAGGGAGTATTATTTTTAATATGTTATATGTTTATTTATTATAAAATTCGTACCACCAATGTAAAAAGTCTGGATCCGCCACTAGTGAAGCTATATATGGTCTGACCAGGAATCCAACTGAATCACCTTGCAACTTGGCTAGATTCAGTTAGCCAAGTTGTAAGAATTTAGTTCAATCCTACTTAATTAATCAGGTTAATGGCTATATATGTTTTCGCAGTTCATTACATATATTTATAATTGAATATGTATGTACAATTTATGGATAATGGAAAGTATAGATTTCATATACTCCTATATTCCAGCTCATATTATTGTATAATTATGTTGTTTAATTTATCTATATTATTTATTTTCATAAAATGTTAGATTTGATTTGATATTAGTGATCATTATTGCATATCTTTACTTAAGCTAGAACCTAAATTCGGTGTGCTCGTTCACAACCTAATCATCATTTACACAGTATTGATTTATTTTGAATTATATCGATATTTTAACTAAATTTAGATACGTGAGCAATAATATTGAAGGAACACTATATGGAAATGCAAGATGTGGGATATTAGTAACCTAGTGGTATAATTTCGGAATATGTGTCTTAATTCGTTGACCTTTCGAAATTTGGGATTAAATTTGCTGATCTTTCAGAATGTGGGATCGAGGCGTGCAGATTTTTCGAAATAAGGATTTATTGAATTTTTCTCTTATTTTCCTTATTATTTATCTCACAAAATATATGAATGGACCCGTCTTCTCCTTCTTCCCATTCTTCGTCTCCTTCCCGTTAATTCAATCACCTTAACTGTTTCCTTCAAAAATTTTTTGCATAATAGAGTGACTCTACACTTGGCGTTTTCTACCTATATTATACTTCTCTCATGGATGCTTCCACAGCCCTATGCTCCTCACTTTTTCTATTCACTTTTATAGATTTGGTTTCACTCTTCTTTCTTTTAATCTCTCGAGCATTTGCTAGGGTGGGTTTTTCTTTTCTTTTTTATTATTGTTTTTTTTTTCAAAATCTCCCCATTTTTTAATGGTGATTATCTATTTTTAATTTTTTATAAAAACAATGTATGTTAGTGAGTTATCTAAGTGGGATATGGTTCGGTTTATTTTTTATAAATATTTAAGATGATGGAGATTTATGAATTATTTGTGATATTAGGTAATTTACAGAATTCGAGTTTACAGGAAGGAGATGAGTTAACGGGATGGAGATGAAGAAAGGAAAAGAGAGAGGGAGAGGAGAATGGTCCATTCATATATTTTGTGAGAAAAATGATAAGGAAAAGAAGAGAAAAAACCAATAAACCCTTATTCCGAGAAATCCGCATGCCTCGATCCCATATTGTGAAAGGTCAACGAATTTAATCTCAAATTTCGAAAGATCGGCGAATTGAGACCTATATTTCGAAATTTCTATCTTTCATCTTTTTAGTTCTTGTCATCAAATAAAAATAAAGCAGCAAGAACTTTTTAATCCTTGTCATCAAATAAAAATAAAGCAGCAAGAAGTTCGTGTTCAGATTGTAAAAAATTTAGCAAGTTAATTAAAATAATTAGAGGAGTCTTAAGCCACCGATGTCTTAGCAATGACATACGTAGGAGTGCGCTAAAATGCTAATTTTTCTTAAATTGCTAACTTGCTAACTCATCAATGCAGTGTATTAAAAATGTCAACACGATCACATTAAAATGTCAACTCATATTTGTGTTGATATTTTAATAAACTTTGTTGATATTTAAATATTAATGTCAATATAATGTATTAAAATATCAACTTAAGTTTATATTCACGTTTCAGTATCATTGTGTTGACATTTTTAATATATTGCATTGATTAGTTAACAAGTTAGTTAAGTTAGTTTTTTAAGAAAAGTTAGCGATGGATTCCCTGCCATACATATTTGATAACATTCGTACTTCCTATTATTGATAGATTTAATGCTTGCAAAAATAATTAAATATTCGATATTGCACTTCAAAACAAAATCAATATGTGGTAATAATGTGAAGGTTCCGACTCTTTTGATGGTAAAGAAAAGACCACAACAAATTAGAATTCTACATAAGTAAATTTGACCAACAACACAAATCTTACATTTTATGAAACTAAATAATACTGTTAAAAAAGAAAAATATCCTAATAATCAATCACAATAATATCTTAGAACAGATTTGATAATGATAGAAAGAGATTGATATATTGCTTGTATAGTTGATTGTAACACCTATTTAATAGTCCCTGAAAATTTGTCACTTATTTCCATTTTCGTTCGTCCCTAAAACTTTGTCCCCTTTCATTTTTACCATTTTTAGTAGTGGACCTCATATTCTACTAACTCATTCCACTCATATTTTATTATAAAACTAACATATAAAAGTAGGACCCACATGCCATTAACTTTTTCAACCCACTTTCTATTACATTCTTAAAATTCATGCCGGGTCAAATGGTAACAAATTATGAGGGACGGAGGAGTGGGTGATTTACAGAATAATCATAAGCAAGTAAATACAATTATCAATAGTTTTACAGATTGGCTATAAGCACTTGGGTTCAAATATTATTTGGAAATATGGGGTTTGGTTTGGAAAACACAGTTAAATAAAAAAGCAAATAAATAAAGAAAGCAATTTAAAACAGAGAAAGAATTGATCATTTCATCTCCTAAAAAAGTAAAATGATCCTATAATGAATAATGATGATATCGATTTCCGATTTTGATTTTATAATCAATCAAAGGTATACAATTCTCATGTATGTTAATACGAATATATTTTCACCTTCTAGGTAACCAATCTTTTCAATTACGATCAATGTCTTCCGAAGTTCTTCTTGAAAGAATCTATTTCTGTATAAAAATAAAAGATCTTATGAATACCTTTGTTACGAATTTTAAGGCGAGCCTAGGGTGGCTAAGGAACCCTGCAAGCATTATATCTTTTCATTTACGATCAATGTCTTCCGAAGTTCTTCTTGAAAGAATCTATTTCTGTATAAAAATAAAAGATCTTATTAATACCTTTGTTACGAATTTTAAGGCGAGCCTAGGGTGGCTGAGGAACCCTGCAAGCATTATATTAGGTGTCAAAGAAAATTAATTTTGGCTTCGAAAGGGACATTCATTTTCATGAGTAAATGGAAATTTTACCTTGTCACTTTTTGGCAATGCCATTTTTCGGTGTGGAGTTTATTAAATCCATTGAATTCCAAAACATGGTAAAGTAGCTCATGGGTAGGGAACGAGTCCATTAATGGGTGTCGCAGTGGCTCTATTTGTAGTATTTCTATCTACTATTTTGGAGATTTATAGTTCTTCTATTTAATTGAATGGAATTCCAATGAATGAAATCTATAAGAATTACAAAGGCTAATCTTCGATTGAAGAAAAGGCAGGAGCAGATACTCATGTATAGGAGCGTAACGTGGTGTCAGGATGAAGGTTTTTAGCACATGCAATCTTCTCAAAGGGGGTGTCTCTTAGGCTGCATATGTCGGTAATACATCTAAGAAATTATTCCATCCAACGGACTCTTCTTTGGATCCAGGAATAGCGACATGTACTAAATGTCATGTCCAAGCAAAGGAACTGACACAAAATATATCTCATTTCCCCCTTGAATGGATTTTTTTTTTTTTTTCCATTTCCAAAGGACTTTTGTTGTGTTGTTTTGAATAGGGCATCAACCCTTGGAACATACTACAACACCAGGTGGCGAAGAGCCGATATCGACGTGCCAAACCTTCCAATTGATGTGAGCTCCTAAAATTCTACGAATTCATTGAGAGTTAAAATAGATTCGTAGACCTGGTCTGTTGATGCGTTTTAGATTTATCAGAATGTGTTTGATTTAACGTAATCTAGTATCATGATTAGGGCTGAGGGAAAATTACCGAAAAAATGATATATCGCTCGTATCGTATTGAAAAATATCGAAAAATTATCGAATTTTCAGTATATCGTAATTTTCGTTACGATACGGTATCGTATCGTAAGTTTTCGATACGATAACGATATGAATTTCCTTATATCGCTATATATCGTTTTATATCGATATATATCGAAACATATTGAAATTCAATACATATTGAAGTTTAAAATTATAAATATATACAAATCCATTTAATTCATTCATATATTTAAAAAATATATATATATGAAACCCTAATAAGAACACTATTTATTTTATTGTGTTGAAGTCTTATTAATTTTTGTGTTATTTTTCAGTTTTGAAATTATATTTTTCGATATACAGGTATTCGATACGATAACGATATTTCGATATATCGTAACGATCTTACGATATATCGAAATATCGATACGATAACGATATTGATATTATTCATATCGAAAGTTCGATATATCGAAATTTTTTCCTATCGATATTTTCGATACAAAACACGATACAACGTTTCGATACGATATATCATATCGACCCACCCCTAATCATGATAACATCTTTTCGAGTTTTTATAGTCCATTGATAGTAACTATTTTGACTACTAACAAAGCAGAGACTCCTGAATATCTTCTTTTAAAAGAGCTTCAGCTTCTTTTGAAAGAGTTTCCGCTTCTTTTGAAAGAGCTTTTGCTTCTTCGATTCTGAACAACTATACTTATTGAACCTAATAAGATGGAAATTACTCTCTCCGTCCCGGCTAAGCTGACACAGTTCTTAATCGATACGAGATTTTAGGAGTTGTTGGTTAATTTGTTTAATTGGAAGGAGAAAAGATGTGTGGAAATAGAAAGAGAATAGAATATTTAATTGATGAGAGAAAAAGTGGTTGAGTGTATTAAATGGAAAGAAAAAGTTTATAAAAATAAAAATGTGTCATCTTATTTGGGACAGCGTAAAAAAAGAAAGCGTGTCATCTTAAGTGAGACGGAGGGAGTACAACCCAAGAAGTAATAATTACTTGTTCATGTACTTGGAAACCCCCTATATACCAATAGAAATGTAGGCCACTTCCACATCGAATATATCATATAACCCTTCACATTTTATCCATGAAATGGCTTGGATTAGTATTAGTCTGGATATAGAAAAATCATTCTATTAGATCGAATGTACTTAGTTCATCAAGTTGATGATAAAATCCATGGACATTCCAGTAGACATTATGCGTTTGTTACACAACAATCCCTTAGGGGAATGGCAAAACAGTGGAGACAATGGAGTTTCAGTGATTGGAATCACTACCGTAGATTATTCAACACACAATTATAACATTTAAATAATGATTCCAGGGTTACTAGGGCGAGCCACCTAATTACTATGGTTAACCGAATATTGTGGATTAAAAGCATTAAGGTTGTCAATCTTACATATTAACTCTTAAAAGTACAATTAGACCCTCATAGTGTTATCAATCTGAATCTAACTTATGGATGATGTGTCACCCAACTTGACGCATTACATGACAAATTGAGCGAAGTAAATAAAAGTCTTGGGTATCAAAATTAGAATCAAATAAATATGAAGAGTTACTTTACTATCCCCAAACTTCTACAAATTTAGTTACTCGTGATGGAACAAAATCCATAACAAAATAAGAAAGCATTAAACAATCTATGATAAAATCTGAAGGTGAAATTCTTCTCTTCTATTCTCTTGCTCCAATCTCCAATGCAGAATACTCTTTTTGGAAAAGAATTCTCTGACTCTCCTAAATGATGAGGCATGAGGAGTATTTATAAAGTTGTGGGTGTTTTTCTCAGTATGGTAGTATTTCTAGCTCTGAAAGGTAAGTCTCGGACCGCTAACACCATCTCAGTGGATCGCTGACTTTGTTCTGGATTCTCTCGGACACTTCTCGACAGCCGCTGACTTGTGCTCGGTGGTCGATGTTCGTAGCTCTGTTGCAGGCACAAATTCGATGCTTCGACCGTCGATGAAGAGCTTGGTGGCCACAAAGTTGAACTCAGCAGACCGCTCATCTGGTCTGTTTTCTCCAACCGCTCATTTGGTCCGTTTTCTCCCAACATCATTTCTGCCCTTTTCTATGTCTATTTTGCACATTTCTCTCAAACACATAAAGATACCAAAATGTATAAAATATGCAATAAAGGACAATATTTGCATGATTGACATTCAAAACCGACCAAATAAAAGCCCTAAAAACATGGAAAATCTGTGCTTTTAACTTATACTATTACATTTCTTGTTAAAATAACAAAGAAAAAGAATAAAGGAGAGGGGCTGTATTGAGAATGGATTCTCTCATAAATATAGGATCATTTTGTCCGCTTTATAGTAGAAAATGTATTAGGTGATCCTCAATGCGCATCGGTGGGCCGGAATTGACATCGGACTTCCACACGTGACAAGACAAGGGATAAGTGATCCAACATCAATGTGGGCTAAATAAACATTAGACTTCCACTTGTGAGATAGAGTGGATAGGAGATAATGAGATGCATCATCTACTAGGGTCACTCTAATACTATATTAGAAATGAGCCGTTCGTTACAGACTCCTAAAACTAATGCCATTTTAAGGGGGAATGAAAAATAACTTAAGAGAAGTACATCATACTACTTAATCAAAAGGGAAAAACAAATCTCGGCTCAGGTACCATTTGCACATAGAAAAAATGATGATCTTCGATATCTAAAAGAAAAGCAGAGATAACTCCATGTAATTTTTTTGTGTTTGTTAGTAAATGTATAAAGCTCCAATATTTGATGCACTAATCAATAACCATTAGTTTCGAGCTTTTGACCATTTGCATAAGCAGGCCCTCGAGGCAACAAGTAAGACGACCAGTCACGAGGTATTTACCATTCCTGGCCACATCATAACCCAAACTCACACGCAGTTCTTGAGAGCCAGTTGGACATTTACATACTATCTAATAAATCTTGGTTGAGACAGCAAACATAAGAAATGAATCAGGAACCGGTTCAATCAATCTCTCCAACCTACAGAAAATATAGCAGAAACTACATAAGCCGGAGAATTAGGGAACTAGCTTTCTTACAAGAATTGTGGGCAAGGCAAGCGTTGATATAGATATAGAGAAGAAAGAAAAAAAAATCTACATATATAAAGCATTGCTGATTTTTCAGCCATATAAAATTTATAACCATAGAGCTGATCCTGGGTCTTAGAGGGTCGTTGGAATGAAGAACATGGATGTTTACTTCAAAACCTTGAATGTATCTATTATAAACTGAGTATCCCACATCAGTTGTCTGTCTAGCTTAGTCTCTTGTACAATAATGAAATACACCTACTGAAATTAGATGACTCAGGTAAGTCTTTCCAACATATATGAAACTAAGCTGCTGCCACAACAGCACACTCAAACCAGTTCCCACTGAAAAACTAGCAATAAGTCATTAACAAAAATAATGTTGTGGCTTGTTGCCATATGAGATGAGACCTAATTGATACCAATCCAATCATAAACATCTATGAGATGAGACCTAATTGATACTCCCCCCTTCCCATAGTAGATATTACACTTTTCTTTATAGTTTGTCCCACAAAAGATGTCACATTTCTTCTTTTGAAAAAAGTTCTCTCTCACGTCAATTATAAAATTATATTTTCTCTCACCACTTAACACATAAAATATCATCTCCTAAAATCTTGTGTCAAGTGTGACATCTACTATGGGACGGAGGGAGTACTAATTACTTCTTTATACCAACTGACAAGTCATCTTTAATATAGCTAATATGATATGTCAATACAATTTCAAAATGCATTTAAAAATGGAAAAGTATTGATGTTTCAAATAACATAATGCGCATACTCATCTGTAAATGCTTCTAAGAATTCTAAGTTTTCAAAAGTAAACATCTATGGAAACAGATACAGAGTAACAGAGCTAGGAATTACAGCTAAGTATTCTATTCCAATGGAACAAGGTGAAGTAAATAAATAGGTTACAATAAATCCCTTTTTCCATAAAACAAAAGTTCTCCATTTTTCCAATAATCGAATGCATAATTGGCACAATACCAAAACTAAAATACTCTTGTCTGCCAAAATCTTCTTCAATTATCATAAAAATAGGGCATGTAGCATCTGAACAAGCACTAAAACAAGGCAGGAATCCTCATTATTACATGAGCAAAATTTCTAGTCAACGAAAATCAATCAAATAATTCTACGCTAAATCTAGCATCAAATAAAGTATAAATGGAAGCCAATCCAGTTTCTAGAATACACTCCCTCCGCCCTATTAAATATGTAAAATTTGGAAATCGTTACAGATTTTATATAGTGTTGTTTTGTGAGTCAATGAAAAAAAGAATAAAGTAAGAGATATGAAAAAATAAAAATAAAAATATTTTTATTTTAAAAAATATTTTATTTTTTATAAGAATAACTAATCGTTTCATTTTGAAGGGAACTAATAAAGCATAATTCAACAAAAGCGAAATTTCATATTCCGCCTAAATCCAACAGAATATATTAGCTAAACCCAAACCGCCAAACAAAAAAGCTATTTCGGGAATACAAAATTAATATTCCCATCTCTTTTCAGCGTGTCACTCTCTGCACACATCCACGTGGTTTCTTGGCTTTGAGCATTTTCCATAAGTCCGCCGCTTTCAAAATTTCGTTTTCAAAATCGGCGGCATTAGGCATTAATTAAGAGCTCTTTTCCTTCAACAACAAATTAATTGGCACTGAAATGAGGATCTATGTGAACCTGTTACAAGGCAGAGGTGTCGCAGTGAAGAACTCCTACGTGAAGTTGCAAGTCGGGAAACAGAAATCGAAGACCGCCGTTTTCAGGAACACTGAAAATCCGGTTTGGAATGAGGAATTCGTTTTCAGAGTGCACGATTTGAATGAGGAGCTGCTTGTTTCCGTCTACAAATGCGACGATCACCATCACGGTCACGGTCACCCCTTTTTTCATCTCTCCGCTGCTGGAGAGCTGACGGGTCGGGTCAGGATTCCGGTTTGGCGGGTTGCGGAGGAGCCGGATCAGACCTTGCCACCGACTTGGTTTACGCTCGAGAGGCCTAAGAATGGGAAATCACTTCACAATGATTCTGGTTAGTTTTTTTTTTTCATTGAACGAGTCCTTTTAGCAATGATTGATTTGAAGTTGCTGCCTTTGTTTATTTTGTTATTCTCTCCATCCTCCGTTACTTATCCACTTTGGTTCTAGCACGGGTTTTAAGAAATGTAAAAAAAACTGAGTTGAAAAAGTTAGTAGAATATGAATCTCACTTTTGTATATTAAGTTTCTAATAAAATGGAGTGAAATGAGTTACTGGAATGTGGGACCTACGTACCGTTTGTGGTAAAAAGTAAAAATGGATAATTATTGGGGGACGAACGAAAATGACAAAAGTGGACAATTAATAGGGGACTGGGGTTTTTTTGGAATGTGAACAGATACTCCCTCATTCCACCAAAAATCATCCCATTTGTGAACAGCACGGATTTTTAATGAGAAATTGATAAAGTAAGAGAAAATGCAAGAAAAAAGTAGGTAAAGTAAGAGTGTAGGGAAGAAAAAGTAGGTAAAGTAAGAGAAATACGATGAATAATAAAATATGAGAGATGGGAAAAAGTAGGTGATCTAATGAAAGATAAACTTTTCACTTTTAGAAATGAGATTTATTTTTTGTGGACATCCAAAAAATGGCAAAATGAGAATATTTTTCGTGTTTCAGAGGGAGTATTTCTTTTGCAAACATTTAGTTAGTGGTAGAGAAATCAGCTTAGCATTGCCTTATTAACTTGTTATTGCTTTCTTGATTCATTTCGTCATGTTTATACACTATTTACTGACAAGTTTTGCGAGTGAGAGTTATGGTAATTTCACAAAGTGGGAAAGGTTATCATGGCTGCCTTTTATCAATAATGTAGGTAAAATTCTTCTGGTGCTATCCCTGCACGGTAGGCATCAGGAGACATCGATGTCTCCTGACTGTCATAATCACTTACAATGGGAAAGTAGGATTCAAAATGGTCACGCATCACCCCCTGCATCCAGAAAGTCGAACGAAGGGAAACATTTGATGAAGGCGCTTGCTGGTCGCTTGGAGAAACTCTTCCATAACAAGGATGAGGCACCACGAGACGAGACTTCCTCTGAACTGTCTACGCAGTCTGATAATGAAGACCATGTCACGGAGACTTCTTCTGAGGATTCCACTTTCGAGGAAGTGATCGAACAACTTGTGCAATCAGGAAACGAGAATGGAGAAATGCCAGAGGATCTGCGAGGGGGCATCCTTCTCGATCATACTTACAGAGTGTCGCCAAAGGATCTTAACTTGGTTCTCTTCGGTCCGAATTCTGAATTCCGCAGAAGTTTGGCAGAGTTACAAGGAACAACAGATATGCAAGAGGAATTGTGGAAGTGGAGGTTGGAAGGAGAGAAGTCGCATTTGAGAAGAGTCGTTACGTACACGAAACCAGCATCCAAGCTAGTTAAGGCTGTGAAAGCCACAGAAGAGCAAACCTATGTCAAAGCCAATTGTAATGAATTCGCTGTGCGAGTTAAAGTGAGCACTCCAGATGTTCCATATGGTAACACTTTCAATGTTGAACTACTATATAAGATAATGCCTGGTGTCACGTCCTCATCCTCTTCAGAAGGGGAATCTGCTCGTCTCGTTATTTCTTGGGCTGTAACTTTCAGTCAAACTACAATGATGAAGGGGATGATTGAAAGCGGAGCAAGACAAGGTTTGAAGGAAAGTTTCGAGCAATTCTCTACATTACTCTCTCAGAGGTTCGAAGTGGTAAAAGATGTAGATACATTAGACAAAGATCGTGTTTTGGCAACTATGGAGACTGAGAACCAAGGGGATTTAGATTTGGGAATCCATTACTTTTGGAATTTCACGGTGGTGTCAACCGTTTTCTTGTTGTTACACGTCGTTGTTCACATTTTCCTCTGCAAACCGAGCATGATACAAGGACTGGAGTTTGAAGGGCTCGATTTACCTGATAGTTTTGGAGAACTTATTACCAGTGGCATATTGATCATTCAATTGGAGCGAGTTTATAACATGGTTTCGCATTTTGTTGAAGCTAAACTTCGCAAAGGTGATGCTACTGAAATTTAGTTGTTCAACTATTTTTTTTCTCATACTATATATTTTTTGGGCACATTTAGATAAATTGGCAATATTGCAGGAAGTGATCATAGAGTCAAAGCTCAGGGAGATGGATGGGTTCTAACAGTAGCATTAATCGAGGGGTCAAATTTAGCTTCTACAAATCCAACCGAGGTTCCAGACCCTTACGTTGTGTTCACTTGTAATGGCAAAACACGAACTAGCTCGGTGAAGCTTCAAACTCTTGATCCTCAATGGAATGGTATATCTATCTGCTTGTTGGTCTAATTTTTATCACGACGTTTCCTCATTTGGATTGTGGTCACCAGAGATACTTGAGTTTGACGCCATAGAAGAACCCCCGTCCGTGTTGGATGTTGAAGTTTTCAACTTTGAAGGCCCATTCGACCAATCCTACTCACTCGGTCACGCTGAGATCAATTTCTTGAAGCACACAGCTGCGGAGCTTGCAGATATTTGGGTGCCTCTGGATGGAAAACTCGCTCAGGCTGCTCAGTCGAAGCTGCACTTGAGGATCTTCTTGGACAATAATAATGGAGTCGAAACACTTAGAGATTATTTAGCAAGTTTGGAGAAGGAGGTTGGGAAAAAGGTATAGCAACCATGCTGTTCTTTGCTGAATTATATCAGTTGTTGTAAGTAATTTATGTGTATGTTGATGCAGTTGAGCCTGCGTTCGCCACACAGGAATTCAACTTTTCAAAAGATCTTTACACTGCCTTCGGATGAGTTTCTCATCAGTGATTTCTCTTGCTCGTTGAAGAGAAAGTTGCCATTGCAGGTAAAAACTAGCCCGTTTTAGTCAAGTAGAGTGCAAGAAACTTGGTTCAGTTTGTTTTCGTTATCGTATAGCTCGATAGAGTTGGTTTGAAAAGCGACCTAATCCTACAGGGCCGACTGTTCCTCTCTGCCAGAATCGTTGGATTCTATGCGAACTTGTTTGGGCACAAAACAAGATTCTTCTTCCTCTGGGAGGACATCGAAGATATTCAAGTCCTACCTCCGTCTCTTGCAACAGTCGGAAGCCCAACAATCGTTATAATTTTGCACAAGGGTCGAGGTCTTGATTCTAGACACGGAGCCAAGATTTTGGATGAGCAAGGGAGGCTGCACTTTTACTTCCATTCATTCCCTTCTTTTAATGTTGCAAGCAGGTATCCCGTATCCCTTTTATCTCTGATTTCTATGCTTTAAGGACAAAAATGAAACGGAAATTTTCGTATGCTGCAAGAATAGGACCATTATGGCCTTGTGGAGAACAAGAACACTCGAGCCCGATCAGAAGGCAAGAATTGCCGAGGAGCAACTGCAAGATGATGAGGATGGCGATGATGTGAAGTCTCTCCTGCTTGAAGACACACCATCCTATTTGGTGGCTGAGGATGTGAAGATGACCAAGGTTTACACTGTAGAACTGCCTTTGAACGTAAGCACATAACCTGTTTCTTTGAGGTTTAGCCTTCTTGAATTGAAATTATTGGCCTTAACTAAGAAAAAGCAAAATAGGTTTATGGGTTAGGTTGGTTCTCAACTATTACATGCTAGTATTCTCTCCGTCCTCCAATAATTGTCCACTTTGATTTCAGCATGAGTTTCAAGAAATGTAAAGAAAAGTGGGTCGAAAAAATTAGCAGAATATGGGTCCCACTTTTATATAGTATTAGTTTTATAATAAAATGTGAGTAGAATGGGTTAGTAGAATGTGTGGCCTACTTATCATTCATGGTAAAAGTGGAAGTGGACAATTAGTGGGGACGGACAAAAATGACAAAAGTGGAAAATTAATATGAGACGAAGGAAGTATTAAAAATAGATAGTTTAACAAAATTGTTTAAAAAATTGATTTTTATTAATTTACAGCCCAAATCACTAATGGAAATGTTTGATGGAGGTGAGTTGGAACACAAAGTCATGAGCATGTCCGGGTGCCTCAACTATGTCACGACCGCGTGGGAGCAAGCAACAACCGGCGTTCAAGAAAGACGCGTCAACTACAAGCTGAGCCGCCGTATCTCAAACTTTGGCGGGGAGGTGACGAGCACGCAGCAGAAATCACCCTTGCCAGACGACAACGGATGGGTGGTGAACGAGATCATGACCCTCCACGACATCCCCCTGAGCAATCACTTTAGAGTAAGCAGCATCGTTCAACTAATGTGTGTCGACTCGTCCATTAATGACTCATCTTTCATCCTCACTTGTGCAGGTCCAATTTCGACACCATATCGAGAGATCTTCGTTCATGTATAATGCTTGCAAGTGCGATGTATATATTGGGATAGTGTGGCTAAGAAACACTATATTTGAGTCAAGAATTACTAGGAATATTATTGATAAATTCACTAATCGTTCAGAGGAAATATTGCAGTTGGTGGAGAGAGAGGCTTTGCTGACTAGTACATAGCAGTAAGTTCATATGGTGTATCCAAAGCTTGTATAGTCATAATTAGGTCGTAGTTTCGTTGAATGTAACCTTGTTATTCGAAGTAGTATTCTCAAATTCCTCACTTTATATGAACAAAATACATAATGATAGTAAAATATTATACTAACATTCGCCTTTTATAAACATAAATTTTTGAAATGATGCAAATTTTTGAAAAATTTTCATAAATGACTGTACTCTATTTTTAAAGGACGGCCAAAAATAATAAATGTGTTTTATTTTTTGTGGACAGATGGAGTATGGTAAATGACATGAAAAAATAGAGCAAAATCATTTTGGTCGTCCATAAAAAATAGAGGACAATCATTTATGGAAAGTTTTCAGCAAATAATAACCATACACATCATTCTACTAACACTACTTATCACTTAATTTTTATCCTTCTCTCTTACTTTTTTCTCTCTCTCTTAGTTTATCAATTCTGTATTAAAACCCGTGTCATAGATCAATTGTTCTATTTTTGTGAACGGAGGGAGTAAGAGATAACTCCTCATAATTTAGTTGTGTTAGTAAATGTACAATGGTCTTTCCCACTCAGATAAAAATATGCAGTGCTCCAATATGCACAAGACTTCTACACCAGAACACTTCGCCTCAAATCTACTTCACCATTTTCCAGTGACCTCTTTGGCATCTTATCACAAAAGTAAAATAAAAATGGAGGTTGGCTGATAATAAGAGGGAAAAAAAGGACCCTTCCAACGCCAATTAAGCTTGTATCTGCAGTGAATATATTTGATGCACTACTCAGTCACCTGTAGTTTCGAGCCTTGGACCATTTGCATAAGCAGACACTTGAGGCAACAGGTAAGACAACCAGGCACAGGATTTTTACCATTCCTAGCCATATCATTGCCCAAACTCACACGCAGTTCTTGAGCACCAGTTGGACATTTACATATCTAACAAGTCTTGGTGCGACAGCAAACATAAGAAATGAATCAGGGAACAGGTTCATTCAATCTGTCCAACCTATAGAAAGTATACCAGAAACTACATAAGCCGAATAATTAGGGAACTAGCATTCTTAAAAGAATATTGTGGGCAAGTATTGAGTATGGATATAGAAAAAGAAATGCACTGCTAATTATTAAGGGAAACCATTATGATGTTCGCAGTAAGACTGACCAACAAATTGATAACCACACATGAGTTCACCATTCTCTCATGTATGTATTCTGCTGTTGTACATGCAAATGGCTATCGCATAATAAAGACACCTTAAACCTTTCCAATTAATATTAATCCTATTTCCTAAGAAAGTCAATCTTTAACATATCCATCGAGCAGTATGTAATGACCTATAGTAGATTAAGAAGGAAAATCAGGCTTATAAATGTAGCTGATCCTGGATCTTAGATGGTCTTTGGAATAAAGTACATAGATGTTCACCTCAAAACCTTGAATGTATTTATTAGTCAGAGTAAAGGCATCAGGCATCTCATTTGAAAAGAACATTGATGCTAAGGAAAATGCCTACCTCTCGACCTCACTTCTCATGAGCTTTCCTCGACTTCCAATAACTTGGCAAATAAGCTGTTGTCTTGGACGGAAAACCAAAAAATCTTATGAGATTTTGGCAATCTCTTTCCATCACTTCTTCATTGTCAACCGCAGTTAGATGACTCAAGTAAGTCTTTCCAACATATATGAAACTAAGCTGCTGCCACAACAGCACACTCAAACCAGTTCCCACTGAGAAACTAGCAATAAATAGATACACAAGAACAACTCCTCTTGCAGATAGAAACACCGCTGATCTCAAGAAAGCCAGAATATTGCCCTTTAAGACTCCAAAATAAAACTCAGGGCTAGCAAACCCACTCAATCTGCTTAGAGATCTATTATGCTCCACAGGCGGCCAGATCTGAAGTGCAGAATAAAAAGTCATAATAACAACATAAATTGTACTTATGACTGTTGATAAAAGAAAGAGAATAAAAGACCGATGATTTGCGGAACCAACACAATTGCCAATCTGCATAAAGTCAAGAAAATTTTGGTTATACATGTGAATCACTTTTTTTTTAGGAAAAAAGACGATGTATACCGTGAAGCCCATCACCAACATAACAGGCCATGATGTAAAAACATGCTATACTATAAAAGTATCTAAAAGAACAGATTGTCCCAATAGCAAGTCTGTTCCGTGGCATACCAAAATATATAAGTTTGTTACATTCTCTGTCTTCGGTCATCCAAACTTAAAAAAATTGACATGACATTAAGAGCAGAACTAAAAACAGTTCACGCTTCTCATGTTATCTCTTGCAACTCAAGCCATAAATCATTTCAACAAAAATAATGTTGTTGGCTAGTTGCCACATGAGAGATCTAATTATACCAATCCAATTATAAATGCATTCATGCATAAAGCGTTTAACATAGGTAAAAAATATTTCAAGACTTACAAAAGGGCAATGATGATCCATGCCCAATACACACGTCCCACATGAACGACAATGGTGCACTAGAGGTGATTTTGGCTTTGAACAATAATGGCAGAATGTGTAGTTCCGAAGTCCACCTTGTCCCACTGCTGGATAGCTACCCCAGATTATAATCGGTGGAACACCAGCAGGTTGAAATGCCGAAAGGCAAAATGAAGATAAAGTACATATCGACAATATCACTGTAATTGCAAGGTGGAAAACACCATGGAAGTAACTAATGGAGAAGATGACAGGGTATACAGCCCAAACGCCAGCACCTGTATCACCAATATAATTATATACAAGATACACAGTCCAAGAAATAAAAATGTAAAAGCAGTTCTCAGAAACGATCAATTGATCAGAAAAAATACCAACTCAGGATTGACCTCATTACTTCTTTATATTGATAAGTCAGCTTAAATATAATGAATTTTAGCGAATATGTCAATACAATTCCAAAATGCATCGAAAAATGGAAAATAATGATGTTTCAAATAACATAATGCACATACTCTCCTACAGTTTCGCATGTGCAACTACTGTAAATGCTTCTAAGAATTATAGTTTTCACTTTTCAAAAGTAAACATCAATATTTGATGAGGACCAATGTGCCAGAATATCAACATGTACAGAGACAAAACTAGAACAGGTAGAAAACAGATACAGAGTAACGGAGATATCTTCAACATTTTCTATCAGACCAGAGCTAGGAATTACAGTCATGTATTCTATTTGCAAGGGAACAAGTTGACGTAAATGCATAGGATGCCAATGTCCGTGATGGTGAAAAGTGATTTAGTATCTATAAATTTAGCTAGTATCGATGTGCTTAGGTAAAACAAAATTTAAGAGCATATATCACAATGAAATTGCAGTTAGTCCCGGGGGGGGGGGGGGGGGGTAGAAGGATATAAAGACATTAGAGATATGTACATGCTTACAAATAAAGAACAGCATAAATGAAATGACGACAGTAACAAAACAACGGTCGCGCCAACGTCTCAATCGGATGCTATCATTTTTCACCACATGTTCCTTAGTTATAGCTCCACACCAGCCACATTTAAAAACTGATGCATAAGCAGCAACGCTAACACGAAGCCCACAACCCCAACAATTCGTTTCACGGTCCTCGCTAGCACATGCCAATTGATCTTCCTCCTGCATTTCAGCATAGGATAAGCAACCAGCGTGAATGGGGTTGCATATGAGGTGTTTGAGGGCGTGGACTGGTGTGTGACTTGAGGAAGTGATATTATAAGGTTAAAATAATACCCTAGAAAATCCAGAAATCCAAAGCAGACACTAACAGATACACTCGAATGAAAAATCCCTCTTTCCATAAAACAAAAATTCTCCATTTTTCCCATAACTGAATGCATAAAATCTAACCAGCACAAAAGCAAACACTTCAAAATTATTCCCCTTTCTTCTCTACGTAAGTCAAAATTGAATTAACAGGTAGCAGCTAACCAGCACAAAAGCAATACACTTCAAAATTTAGAAGGACGTTGCCATGAACTAGTCTGAATCAAAATCCAAATCAAAATTTCAGTCAACGCATAAACATGCCGCAAATCGATCAAATAATTCTACGTTAAACGACTCCGTATTGATTGAAACACAACACAAGAAGTCAAGAATAACTCTGACTAAGAAACTAGGGTTTTAATTGGTAAATGAGACATATCAGCATCCAAATACATAAACGACATTAGAGATTGTTAGATTTATCCGAAGGTTTCAATTACTGCGAGCATTACCGTCTGAGTGATATCATAGTCGGAGGTGCTGCGGCCAGCGGAGGTTGCAAAATCCATGGCAGAAGGAACCGAGGAATCCCCAAAATTGAAGTGAGCAAAAAAAAAGGGGATATAGAAGAAACTGGGGATTATTTGGAGAAACAAAAAAAAACTTAGCTTGTCGTCCGCGCCAAAAGGCAGAATCCTATTCCGTTCATACTCTTTTACTGATTACTGTGATTCCATTATTTTCTCTTATATTTCGCACAAAAAGTCTTATGCTATGTATTTTAATTATTGTGTGAAATGAATTGAATTAAACTACGTTATTTTTTATTCTTATAGTTAATCCTCGTAAAAAAAATTATAGGAATGAATAATTTTGGATAAGGGGAATAGTATAAGTTTGAAAAAGAGATTGTTTCGCCAATGATAATAATTGAGGTCAAAGATTTCAGATTCACTAAATTTAAATTGATTTTCCAATAAAAAAAAAAAATTACTCTAAAAAAGATTTCTTTGCAACGCCCCCTCTTATTTATTTTAATGTAGAGTTCAAGACAGACACTCACCATGTTACAGTTTATTCCGGTAATTTGGTTGGATGTTTCTTAACATAATTCCTGTGTTAAATCTCATTATAATTAATATTCTTCAAAACCCACCTCAAAGATATTGAATGATCTATACATTATACATGGGTGATCAATAGTTTCCTCAAAATCTGACCTTTTAACATCTTTTTATTGAAAATAAGGTGACATGGCTGGCATGTTTACTTTGTGCTGTTGTTTTCATAGATCACCACTTTTTGATTAACACATATGTTTTGTTCTTGGCCTAATATAACAAATTATTCGGTTTATGTAAATCGTTTATTATAAGTTTAAGAACTGATTATAGGTTCTCCCACGTTAGTTAGCTTATAATAATTGTGAAGGGCATTCAGACATCTCAAAGTTGAGATCAATCTTAGTAAACAATGGATTTTATTGAGTTTGCCTGATATAATGTTGTTGCATAGTGCAATCGACATTGCCTTCATTTCTCTAATCTTGTGATGATGATATCACAATCTGCCCTCATAGGTATGTATCACCTCTGAAGCAAAGAGCGTTACACATAACAAGGCGACACCTTAACATTTGAGTTCGAGGCAGTCCATTTCTTGACTTTATTGGAGTTTGTTGAGTTGTGTAAAAAACTGAATATCAAGTGGTTGTCTGTGTGGATAGGTTGATCGTGTTCATCTTAGCTCTAGAGACGCCGTTGCTGTGTTTGGTCACGAGAGAAAGAGAACTTTTGTGATCAGAAAGGAAGGGCTGCTAGATGTAGGTAGTAAGGCATCACAAGTTTGGAACAAAAGCCTAATAATGTTTGTGATGGGAGTGGTCTGGAACAAGAGAGAAGTATAGAGAAGAATTGCTCTCAAGCCCGGTGAGGAGTGGACAGGACCCGGTCGAGCTGTCTCTTGTTGCCTTATTTCTGTGTCCCCTCAAACAACAATGCTCAATTAAATTATGAGATAGATACAAAATCTAAGTAAAATAAAAAGATAAATGATTCCAAATACAATTAAATTATTGGATAGACACAAAATCCAAGTGAAATAAAAAGAGAATCAGATATGGAAGCTACTCTTATATCAGAGCCAGGTTTCGATCCTGGGACCTGTGGGTTATGGGCCCACCACGCTTCCGCTGCGCCACTCTGATTTGTTATTTGATTTCAGTTTAGATAATATATGAATCGTGATCAAATTACAAAGTAAATTGTATGAATGATAGTTTTGCCTTACGCATTTGTATCAATTGTAAAGTAAACCACACATGGATTTTATGTACAATTCATATTTTATCTCGCTCCACACTACACAATAATTTAACTCCGAAGAAACAATGCATACCAATATACCATTAAGATTCTTGAAAATCAATTATCACTTTGTTAGAATTTGGCATTGATTAGAACTACATTTTCATAATCGATCCTTGTATTTTTATCGTTATTCGAGTACCTTTTCAATAGAACGTGATCTAAATAAGTGGAAATAATCGACGATAATATCTAAAATTATTAACAATTTAATAATAATATCTTGAACTATAACAATAAAATTACGAATTATCGGAAAACTAAATTAAGTTAAATATTTGTATAATTAATTCGAATCCACATCGAAATCATGTTATGATGTGACATAAAAGTTCTATATCACTTCTTTCTTATTGCAACATATAATACAATAACTAACAAAACTAATTTTTAACTAAATTTTTAAATTTAAAAATTTAAAAATATTTGTACATATATAATTTATGTACATTTATTTTTTCCCTTATTGAAATGGGTTGGGCTAGGTTGGGCTTAACTGAGTTTTTATAAATCTGAGCCCAAATGCAAGTCCATTTAGTAAGAGGAATGTTTTGAACAAGATAGAAGTAAATTGCATGCATTTTTTGAAATTTGTTATATATTCATCCGTTCCAACATAAGCGATTTGTATTTCTTTTTAGGAAGCTCCATCTAAACTGAATCATTTTCTTTTATTTGGCAAAACAATAACACATTTACTAAATCCTACTTTATTCCTTCTTTAAACATTATTTTCTTAAATCTCGTGCAAAAGAATATCTTGCTTTATGATGGAATGAAATTAGTATTATAATAGAGTAGGGTACGTAGTGCTAATAAAATGTGTGTATCTTAGAATTATATGTATGTATAATAATACAATTGTTAATCGGACCATTTTACTCTTCAATGCCCTATTTGTATATACATAATGAATTCGAAATATATAGATCTTCATCATTCATTTTTTATCTAACAGACCACATTTAATTACCTTAGTTTGATATTAAATTAAGATTTTTTTAATCTACTACTATATATGAATGAGGGAGGGATAAAGATTGTGTCCGCGTGCTTGAATTAAATTTTCCATTAGTTTGAAGTTGTATGTTTGTTTGGACATAATGATAAGAGAATGTAATTATATGCAAATTTCACTGCAGTCTTTTCTTAGCTTAATGCCATAAGTTTCACTATTATAGGCGGCATAAAAACACTTCCCACAATATGACAATTTTGACGTTCCATCCTAAGCTACAACTTAGTGGTCAAATTATTTATTTTTTAACTTTATTATTATGGTTTAAATACTTCATATAACTACTATATTCCCCTTTTATATGTATACACTGACCACGCCATATTATATCTCATGATCTAGGTGGATCAATGTTTGAGAATCATTCTTATACTTCTAATAAATATTCTTTTGGTTATAGTTTGTCCTAATGTGAACACAATGGTCCAGACTTCGTTTGACCAACCATAACACAGACAATCATTCTTAAATATATGAGCAATCAATAAATATAGTTGTGTTTCAAAATTAAGAAGAATTGTAGTCAAGGCTCATGAGTTTTTTTTTCAATATACTTAAACATAAATAATCTCAAATTACTATTTTGGAAAGTCAATTACTAAGTAATAACTTTGGAATAAAAAACTAAAATATGCACGCTGTCCAGCCTCGTCCCAAAAATAAAAATTACGGAAAATTAATAGTTTATAAGATGCCATTTGATTTAAAATTATATGGGTGACAAAAATTAACTTTAGGCACAAATAAGGACAATAAAAGCAAAGAATTGTCTAAACATAAACTGATGAAACATAGTCCAAAATGAGGAGAGTGCAAATCGGCGAATAATTGCTTTATGCACGAAAATATCACATGTAAGACAAACCTCATTCTAATTATAGGACAATATTGATTATGATAGCTTAACAACTAATCATTATTTGACACCTAATAAGGTTGAATGTGTGCTTTAGCATGAGTGGGCGCTTGAGCAGACAAAACAGTACCTAACAAATGTAACAACCAATCTGAATAATGGGCCCTTAATTATCTTATTAAATTTATGCTATCATTAAAAGTATAGTTTAATACCCATGATTACAAAATAAAAAAAATCAAGAATGTGGTTTCACTTGCTTCGGACAATCATGAATATGTGTAATTTGGTTTTGTACGACACTGAATGATTAGAAATACAGCCTAAAATTTGACATCTTTTAGTTCATCTTGGATGCTACTAAACACATGAAGACATATTTCGGTATCTAGGAATCCAAACTTTTTTTCCCACTTTATCTTTCTATCTAATGGAGTACTTAATATCTAATCTTCAAATTTTAAATGTACAAATTATGTGCTCATAAGTAATAATGAGTAAAAATTCCATGGTCCATCTATACCAAGGTGGCATAGTGAGTTGGTGTACTTCACCATTAATTCATTGACAAATGGACGCCCACATACCACATCAAATGAATATCAATTCAATAAATCTAATTGCATAAAATAGACATGTATTATTCATGGAAAGTGGCATTATATTACTATTATTAAATTGGAAAATATCATCATAAAATAGGCGTGCAATTAGTTACAATATATATGTATATTGACCTATTAATGTAAGTACTTAATATTTTAAACATAAAAAGTAATTATATTACATTATTTTTCATGCCAAGAAAAAAAAATCATATTACAACTCTTTGACAGTAGTATTATTTTGATGTAACTAAACTTTTCGGTAATCAGCAAGCTATTCTATTTATAATAATACTAATATTTTTCAGTTTGATTTTTATTTTTTTATTTTAAAAATTTCATGAAAGTTTTTATATGATAATAAGAAAATATTGAAAATTATAATTGATTTCTTAATATACTAACAAATGATAAGTTATAGTCATAATTTTTATTTGTGTAAAGTTTTTGTTTATACTATATAAATACAAAACAAGAAAAAAAAGGTCTTATTCATAAAATCTCAAAATAGTACTATCAAGAAGGAGTTTTAATATAATTTTTTTTCTTGGCATGAAAAGTATAGAATATGATTAAACTGTGTAAGATATTAAGTATTACATTAAAAGGTCAATATGTATATATATTACACGCCTATTCTAATATTTTGTGATGATAATTTCCATACTCCCTCCGTCCCATGTTACTTGAGTCACTTCTTTTTCGCACTTGTTTTAAAAAAATAATAATAAATAGTTAAAGTGAAGATAAAGTAAAGTAAGAAAGAGAATAATATAGACTATATTATTCTCTTTCTTACTTTACTTTATCTTCACTTTAACTATTTATTATTATTTTTTTAAAACGAGTGCGAAAAAGAAGTGACTCAAGTAACGTGGGACGGAGGGTGTATTTAATAGTAGTAACATAATCTCACTTTCCATAATTAATAAATGTCTATTTTGTGCAATTATGTTTATTGAATTGGTGTTTAATTGATGTGGCATATGTACCATTTTTTATTTCCATTTGTCAATGAGTTATTGGTGAGGTACACCAACTCACTATGCCAACTTGGTATGGATGTACTATGGAATTTTTACTCGTAATGATATTATCGATTCATATTAATTGAGCCCAAAATCAAGCAATCGCAATGTATCTGGATTTTCTCATACATTATACTCAATCCATTCATAAAAAATAATCTTATTTATGGACAATGCCAGTTTGATTCATAAATTTGTAAAGTAAGATAGAAAAGAAGAAAAAGTGAGTAACATTACGAGAAAAAGAGAGTAAAAGTGGATAAAATATGAGAGTGAAGATGGATAAATTATAGGTTTAAGTTGTAAATAAGTAGGAATATAAGGATAATAATTTCAGGGGAACTTTCCATTTTTGAAAAATAAGACCATTTTCTCTGGACATCCCAAAATGAAAAAAATTTGACTATTTTTTTTGGACAGATGAAGCAATAGTGGTATAAAATAGCAACATAACTAAACAAACTAGTACTGCCCCTGTTGTATTTCTTTTAGGGATTTCTCAACTAAGTTGAGTCGTTTCCTTTTTTGATAAAAAAAATATAATCACTCATACATTTTTCATTACCTACTTTAGTCTCTCTTATCTCTTCTAGTTTATTTTATTTTTATTTAATTTATTCAATACAAATTTATTAATTTTCGTGTCCAAAAGTTTTATTCCAACTTAATTTAAACGGACGAAGTACTACTATTTTTATTTTGCAAGTACTAAGTGGTCGATGGCCGGTGGTGTGTGGCGGTGGGATTCTCTTATAGTGCAAAACAGTACGTTGTGTTCCAAAACAAGAGGGTTTTAAAATTTTCTATTGTTTTGACGTGCATAATGAAGTTGTGCATGCATTGCAAAGGCCTTTTTTCCTGGTGGTGGAATGAATGATTTTGACAGTAAGGTCTTATTATGTTTAAACATGAACAAATATTTTAATTTCTAATTTATATATTTTGATTTCCAATTTAGGATGGTTTGCAGGCTAACATAGGAATATATATTTATCCAGTGCACATCGAAGGTAACCGTGGTTAATCTCTTAAACTAAGAAAAATTATTACTCGCTCGGTCCACGAATAGGAGTCCCGTTTTTCTATTTTAGCTCATCCACGAATATGAGTTCTGGTTCATAATTACCATAAATGATAAAGAGGCCCTAGATTCCACTCACTTATCATTTAAAACTAATATATACAAGTGGTACCCCTATTTCACTAAATTTCTTCCACTCACTTTTCTTAACATTTCTTAAAATTCGTGCCGAATAGAAATGATACTCCTATTCATGGACGGAGGGAGTATTTTGTATGATGTGTTTTCTTTAGTCGTAAATTATCTTTAGTAAAGGAAGCTAAGAAAATATGAATGTTTTTTTTATCACATTTAATTATAGTGGTCCCAAAATAATATATCTATGATATAAAATAAAAAAAAACAGCAACTAATCAATTCTCAAATATACAAACAAATATGGTATGAAAATGCAAAAACAGCAATTAATCCATGACCATTCTAATACACGAACTCACTTTATTTTTTCTTTTTACGAGCATCATGATCGTTTGATGAAATTATTGATTTGATGCAGCTAATGAATATTCATTAATATTGCCAATGGGGATCGAGATGAAAGATTTTGCATTGATGACAAGATGGCCTATGAACAAACTTATTCTGGAATTAAAGAGTTTGTTGGAGGGGATATTTAATTATGGGTTGAGGGATAGGAAATTCTAGGAAATTTGGGTGATAAGTAGTACTCAGGGAGTCCCGCTTTAGCAGTCGCATTGACTTTTCTGCTCTCTTTTTGTAAAAATGATAAAAAATAGTTAAACAAGAGAAATGGTAAATTAAGATAGAGAATAATATAGAGAAGAGTCTTATCTACATTATTGTCTCTCTTACTTTACTATTTCTCCACTTTAATTATTTTTTATCATTTTTACAAAAAGATGGCAGAAAAGTCAATGGGACTGCTAAAGTGGGACGGAGGAAGTAAATGCGTAGTAGAAGCATATTATTACGCCAATGGAAATCTAATAATCATTGATGGAAGACACCGAAATCTTGGTGCATACTAAATGATAATATTAATTGTGAACACCCAAAACATTAAATCTTGTAATAAATCTAGTACCTAAAGACTGAGGTTTAAATTCATTTCATATAGTAGTATACTTACTGTAAGGTCGCAATTACGGCTGAAGCCAATAAATTCTCTCATTTTCACAGCTGATATATATTAATATACAGACGTTCGCTTATGTATACAGACAAAATATTATACATAAGTTACTTAAACTGTAAACTAGGGCTGCAAATCTAGTTCTCAAAGTTTCGGGTGTCCAAATCCCGAATCTACGGATTCGAGTACAAGTTCGAGTAAATGGTGTAGAAAGTTTTTGAATTTTAGGTACCCGAACGGGTAGTGGCAGATTTAAGGGGCGTTAAGGGTCAGCCACCCCTCCCGACTATCTGAAGAACCTGTATATTCCCTAGAGTCGAGCCGAAAATAGCATATTTGCCCCCTCAATGTGTTGAAATATAGGATTTGTATTTATTATCCATACATGCTTTATAAAATTATGTAGTCTAATACTATAATTTTAGTCTTTCAAATGTGAGGTCTATGGTTCAACCTGAGAACATATTTTTTCTCTTCTTTGTCCATTCTTTATTAATCAATTATTCTTTTTATTATCAGTATAAATCCAAATAGTATTTATTACTTTACCCATATTACTTTTGTATTTTTAATTACACTGGTAAATGTATTTTTATAATATTTACAACAATTTTGAATTTGTTTAAATTATAAGATGTTGCACTCACTTATTATGTCTTTTACTACGACTACTCACTAATTGATTAAAACATGACTTGTTTACAATTGTAAAATATTTTAATTTCTTATAATGTACTCCCTCCATTCCACGGTAGAATACTCATTTTATTTTCTGTCTCGTTCAATAATGTTACTATAAGATTCATTTACTAAAAAAAAAATACTCCCTCTGTCCCACAATAACAATCACACTTTGTCATTTTAGTTCGTCCCATAAATAAGAGTCACACTTTATTTTTATCGTAAATGGTAAGTAGGTCTCACATTACAGTAACTCACTTAACTCATATTTTTATTATAAAACAAATATAAAAAAGTAAGTCACATATTCCTCTAATTTTTTCAACCCACTATTTTTTACAATTTTAAAATTCGTGCCCACGATAAGAATGACTCTTATTATGGGACTAGTGAGTAATTATTAAATCTTTAAATAATAGATATTCTAAAATAACAGAGCATTTCGGAACAGACGAAGAAAACATCTTACTAATATTAATATTCAACTAAAAAGACGTTTTAATCACACACATTTGAGTGGAATGATCCTTTTCAGTCAAAGAGAGACTGACGAGTGAGTAGCAAACCCATTTGTTCTGATTCACCAGTTAACGTATTTAACTTTAAAATATACAAATATTCTGTCCGATATTTCAAGAGTTAGTTGAATTTTTCATTATTTTAGTTAGGCTGTTTAGCATTACAAATGAATTTTTTCCTCCGTCTCACTCTAGGTATACTCCTTCGTCCCTGAAAAGTACTCCCTACGTCCCGCTTAAAATGACACATTTTTCTTTTTTGTTTGTCCCAACTAAGATGACATATTTCTTTTTTTGGTAACTTTCTCTCTCCAATTAATACACTCAACCACTTTTTCTCACTCCTATTAAAATATCCATCTATCTTCATCTCTCTACTTTAATACCTACACTCACATTCTCTCTCTCCAATTAAACACTTTAACCAATAACTCCTAAAATCACGTGCCGGCTAAGCAATGTGTCATCTTAGCCAGGACGGAGGGAGTATGAACAATTAATTTGACATGAATTTTAATGTATAATTAATAAAGTAAGAATGAGATAGATAAAAAAAGTTTATAAAGTGTTGTTAATGGAGAATGATCACACCTTATTAGATAGAAAATGATTTTCAATAATGTTCATACTTTTCAAAGATGGACTAAAAAAAGAGTTTATACTCTACATGTCCTATTAAAAAGGAAACGTTTCCTAAAATAGAAATAACTTTATCTCTACTTTTCTCTCTCTCTTACTTTACTCTCTTTCCTTTAACTCATAAAACAACACTATATAAAATCTCATGCTGAAAAATAAATGTTTCATATTTATTGGGATGGAGGAAGTACTTTTTAGAGACTGAGGGAATATTTTTTCATTTTTGTGATGCTCCGTCCCAATAAATATGAAACGTTTGCTTTTCGGCACAGAATTTTATGTAGTGTTGTTTTGTGAGTTAATGAAGAGAGAGTAAAGTAAGAGAAATGAAAAAGTAGAGATAGAGTTATTTCCATTTTAGGAAATGTTTCATTTTTAATGAGACAATAAAAAAGGAAAACGTTTCATTTAATGAAGAGAGAGTAAAGGAAGAGAGATGATAAAGTAGAGATAGAGTTAAAGATACTTCCCCTGTCCCATTAAAAATGAAACGTTTTCCTTTTTTGGTTGTCTCATTAAAAATGAAATATTTCCTAAAATAGAAATAACTCTATCTCTATTTTTTCATCTCTCTTACTTTACTCTCTCTTCATTAATTTACAAAATAACACTACATAAAATCTCGTGTCGATTTCCAAATGTTTTATTTTAAGCGGGACGGAGGAAGTACTAAATTTCTAAAAAATTTCTATATTTTTTTTTACCCTTCTCAAAAAATAACATTGCATAAAATATCGCGTTCTTATAAGAAAGAGAATATTTTCATTTGTCAAAGGTTCATTGATTAAACACGCGCACGCTAAAATGCAACTTTGATATGAATGAACTAATGAATTTTTATTTTTGTTGAGACTAGAGTTGTGAATCCTCTGAAAGTACCGTATCCAGAGTTATGCAATCAACGAAAATAGGAGGAAAAAAAAGATACTCCATCTCCCATTAATTGATGGAGTACTAATTTCTTTTTTACGTACCTTCCCTATTATTTGACACTCTTATATTTACTACTATTGACGTCTTCTAAATTTTGACACGATTTAATCCGACACGAATTTTAAGAAATATAATCAAAAATGTGTTGAAAAAGTTAATAAGATGTGGGTCCTACTTTTAAAGTATTAGTTTTATAATAAAATGTGAGTAAGAATGAATTAGTGGAATATACCCACTACCAAAAATGGTAAAAAGTGAAATGTGTCAAACTTTCAGAGACGGACCAAAATAGTAAACTTTGTCAAAATTTGGGATACAGAAGTAGTATTTTTCTTAATGGATCTTATATTCTAATCACTTGTTCTGCTCATATTTAATTATAAAATTAATATATGAAAGTAGGACACACATTTCATTTACCTATTTTGTACTCCCTCCGTCCCATGGAAGATGACTCCTTTCTTGGGCGGCACGGTATTTTATGCAACTTTATTTTGTGTATTAAGTAAAGAGAGTAAAGTAAGAGAGAGAGAATAAAGTAAAAATATATTAAGTATTTCATTTTAGATAATGAGTTATTTTGATTGAGACAAACCAAAAAAGAAGTATCGTTAGTGAGATGAATGGAGTATTACTATACTCTCTCCGTCCACAAAAAATAGATCACTTTTGCCATTTTGGGACGTCCACAAAAAATAGATCACTTTCTAGAAATGAAAAGTTTGTCTCTCATACTTTTCCCACTTTTTCTTCCATCTCTCATACTTTACTCACTTTCTCTCCATATCTCTCTTACTTTACCTACTTTTTCTCCTCATCTCTCTTACTTTACCAATTATACATTAAAACTCATGCCGAACCACAATAGATGTATTGTTTGTGGACGGAGGAGTAATTCTTAAAAATCCTCAAATCTGCCCACCCAACATCAGGTGAGGGTACACGTGTCATAATTCCAGACCTTCATTAGATGCGGCGGCTGGTTACAGAATATCTCCCTAACTTAAAATTTAAGTGTATGTTTGAGAACGTTTAATTAATCATAAAATTAGATTTACTTTTCCCTTACTAAATTTACATATTCTGAGCTATGGGATCCTATAAAATAGTGGCCTCTTCGCGCTCTCCAGCTTGCCTCAACCCAACTTTCGTCTCTCTCTATCTCAAAATACTGCTACTCTGCTACACTCTCTGTTGGGGAAGAGAAAATCAAAGGAATCCGAGTTCTGGTCTTGGTTGTACTTGTACTCAAAAAACCAAAGGAACCTACAATACTCCCATTTCCATTTGTGTAATCTTCTTCTGCATAGGAGTACATTCTAATTTGTCCTCTTTTTTTCACAACTTTAGCTTTCTCTTTCTGCTTCCCACAACTACTTTTTCCTTGTCAATATACCCATATTTTCACCTCCTTTTTTTCCCCTGTGCCTCAACCCTTGTCTCTTTAACGTTTCGCTTTCTCTTTATTCTCAAAGAATCTCTCAATTCTCCTTTAATTTCAATGCAAATCTGAAGAAAAAGGGGGAAAAAAGTCGTCTGTTTTGAGATGCAAGAAGAGAAAACAATGTTTTCTACAAGCAGGGTTAAGTACATCACCAGCAGGAGGCGGGAAAATCCAATTTCCGCCGGAAAAACGAGGACGGTGCGCTTCTCCGTCGCCGACCCCGACGCCACCGACTCCTCCAGCGACGAAGAGGGGGGGTTTAATGTGAAGCGCCGAAGAGTCAGAAAATTCATCAACGAGGTCAGAATTCAGCCCTGCTCCAGAGACAGTGTTGCCGCCGCCGTCAAGAAGAGCGGCGGCGGCGGCGGCGGGAAGAAGTTCCGAGGCGTGCGGCAGCGGCCGTGGGGGAAATGGGCGGCGGAGATTCGCGACCCTCGGCGGCGCGTGAGGCTGTGGCTCGGCACCTACGACACGGCGGAAGAAGCCGCTATGGTGTACGACCACGCGGCTGTGCAGCTGCGTGGCCCCGACGCGCTAACTAACTTCTCCGCTCCGCCCAAGTCGCCCAAGTCTGTGCTACGGTTCGTTTCCTTGGCTGACTCCCAAGCGGAACCCGAGCCTGAAACCGAACCCGAACCGGAGGAGTCGTCTTGTGCTTTCCCCCGAAACGACGCCGTCGGGAAACATGCCGAGAACTTGTCGGATTTCGCGATATTTCCCCCGAGCGACGATATATTTGCGGAGTTTAACTTGTTTGATCAAACCGGTTTCTCAGGCGACATTTTGGGTGTGGATTTCAGCAGCAGCGATTTGGTTATCGGGTCAAGTACAGATTTCGGGCTCGGGTCATTCAGCTGGCAACCCGACAACTTTTTTCATGACTTTGGAGATATATTCGGGTCGGATCCTCTCGTTGCACTTTGAGTATTTTCTTTGTTGATTTCTAGGCAGTTTTGGGATGATTAATTAGTGTGTTTTATTTTATTTATTTGTGAGGAAATGGACATGTTGTGACCTAATTTAATTTATTGTGAATTTTCATGCTATTTTTGTGCTTCGCGGCTTTATATATATTGAATATTTTTAATTCATAAAAGCGATTTGGGGAAAGATTTTTATCATAATTAGAGGGGCAATCACGTGACTTGGAAAGTTATCAATTAGGTGAAAGAAAGAAATGGAATGAATAGCATAAAGTATCAATGGAAACAAAGATACACGTGGTTAATACAAATAGTTTGCCTACCCTTAATTTGTCACATTATTTGTCACACCGAATCAGATGCTTTAATTGTGATTTAAATTTATATTGTCCTTTGCTACGCTACTTTTATTACCATCAAATAAATTATGACCATAGACAGTTGCAATGGTACTAAATAGAGGAGGCATTATTACCACCAGTGTTGCGCAAAATTGGCCACATTTCGACCTTTATAGTTGCATTATTATATGCAATTCTTCATTATTGAATAGAGTAAATGTGACAATAATTAAACTAATCAGTGTAACCTACAATGATAATGCGTTGGATTGGACCATTGGGTACGTTTTGAAATACTACCAGTACTATTTTGGGAAAATAACTCTATTAGCATAAACATAAGAGTTTATGTCAATTTTATTTCTGTAATTTTGATAAAGGTCAACAATTCATGCTCCATATTCATAAACATAAGAGTTCATTATTTGTTCAATATTATAAAATTTTAAAAATATATATACTAACATGCCCAATTCAAATTTACATGCTTTTAAACACGAGATATATACACTATTACTCATGAATATTTACGTGATGTCACGTTTTATTTCCACTTAGAGTCCTGAAAAATTCAAAATGCATGTTTTATGAAGTTTATCGTGAAGCTTGCATTTTTTGTAATCGTGATAGTATAGTACTTATAGTATAGTATAGTACATATAAAGTTATTACAATTACAATACATCAAAAATCGCCTCTTATAGGATTAGAACATTGAGTTGGCATTCATCTAGGAAGGCGATCTATGCATCCCCTATAAATCTTTTTAATTGAATGGTCGAAAATATTTAGGGCTTCTCAAGTGAACCCTCTCCTATTTAATGAGTTCAAATTCTATAAATAGGAGATGGAAAAAAAGTAGGTAAATCAAGTTGAGAAATAAAGTAAGATATCCACAAACAGAAAAAGGGAAGAAATAATGGTGTGTTTGACGACATTTTTGTTTGGGACACTGTAATGTAAGAAAAGAATGGTGCTGAGTAAGGTAAGTATAAACGGTTCTGCATATTGAGTGATACACGTTGGGACCCTTCACTCTTGTGTTCAGTTTGTTAGGAATTTTTTAAGCATTATTTTCAAGCTTATAAATTATAACCAAAGAGTGTTTCAATTTGTTCATTAGTGATATTTAATTTTGTTTAATTTACAAATAAGAATCCTTTTGTATAATTTTTTTAATAAAATATGATGAAAAATTGTTTATTTTTAACAGTAATATGAATCATATGGTATAAATTTATACTATGACTACGACAATGGAAAATGATTACAATTAGAAAGTTGTAAATGAAGTATAATAGCATCCAAACACGCATTATGCATAGAAGCATGTAATGAGAAATATAAAGTTTTCATTTAATTTTAAAAACTTTGCTATATAATAATTGTACAATAAGAGGAATAGAAAGGAAGGAGAAAAAGAAGAAGAGAGAAGTAACAATAACAAAAAAGAATAGTAGAAATGGGCAAACAATGCCAGTAACATTAAAAAACGTATAAGCACTGCAGTTGACAGCATTAGAACTCGATCGGTCCCTGTTTGACAATGGTTATACGACGCCACTACACCAACAGAGCACTTGTTCATGGTATGGCTTAACATATACTTAATGAATAATATTTGGGGATACAGTGGTACCCCTTGTTATACATTGGATCCGCCACTGGTCATACTACCGGGTGATGTTCAAGACTTCAAGGAAACACACATGTAGTGCAATATTGAACTTGGTTGAATATAGCTTAATTGATTAGATATTCATTTCATTCAATAGACTAGGGATTGAATCTTTATGAGGAAAATGAGAAATCGTTATTGATCTTTGTTAAGGATCGAAAGTTGAAATTTGTTTAAAAAAATAAATAAATCGAAAAAAACTTTGGTGGAAAAAGTAAAAAGTTGTCTCTTTTGCATTAGGCCAATTTATGTAGATATGAAAACAAAAAAGGAAAATAGTGTTATGATGTCAGCCTACATCACCGGCCCTTGAGCCTTTGGTGCGGCTCAAGCCTCTGAGTATGACCTTTTATTCCACAATGATGGTAAGCCCTCCGCAAATAAGAGTGATTCTTGTTATTGTTTGAAGCCGTGATAAAATTACAAGGGAAGAAAGTGTTAATAAAATATTTAAAAATGTCCAAAATGAAAAAAAAAAAAAAAAACTATACCCTAGGCTAATGTAGGAGACACCATAAAGTGATAATTGTATGCTAATAGTATTTTGTGAAATATATATGGATTATTTCTCAATTCTCACAAACATTACATAAATCACAGTACTTAGTAAACATATATTTATTCATTTAATGTTATAGATTGGTTCAATTAAAAACTTTTTATTGTGATAACTATGAGGACGGTTGTCTTAAATCCGAGGTGACAAAATTCAGTTAATCATATTAGAATTAATTAAAAATATAATAATGTACATGTAAGTTTTTAAGAGATTTTAAATAAAAATTAGACTATGATTCAGTAATTTACAAACTATTATTATGAGATCATTATTGATTTTAATATATAATCGATACTGAAATGTAATATGGGAATTAAAAATTCAGTGGTTGGGACATATTGTTACACGGTCTATTCAATCAATCATAATTGTATAAATCACTTTTCTCCTCCATTTTCTTTTCTCTCTTTTCATAATGGTGATTGGTTAGACGCACTATATTGCAATATGTCCAAACTAATGAACTTTTACTCACAACAACAATAAATTAAAGATTCTACATGAACTGGTTGAGATAATTAGTCTTTGTACAAACATAAAATTTTGCCCTAATAAGACACTCCTGCATAAATGTGCAACTTGGTTTGCAACTATATATACACCCAAACAGAGGCATATATTTGGTTTGTTATGTGAAGGCCCAAATTACAAGAATTGTTATGACACTTGTAGGATAGGTTTGATGAAAATCCTGAGAGTGGTCCAAGGATGAGCTGGTAAATCACAAATACTAGTATTTGGTTAAACAACTATGCTTAGCTTTTTACCTTATGAATGTTCCATCTCTACCTCTCACTAATGCCAAAAGTATATGTGCCTATAATACATCATACGTGACATGAATTTAATTTACTTCCTTCACATATATAGTTACTATGTCATGTCAATTAGATCAGCACCTCATTGACGTGTTTCTTCAGCTTTGCTTGTGCGAGATGAGAGATACGGGAAAGATCCTCACTTTTTTTACACCAATAAATGAGGTGATTTATATTGCATTACGAAAATGATGAATTTTGAATCCACTTTCCACGTTGGGAGGAATTGAACTCAATTTTCAAGAATTGACATCATTAATTAAGAGACTAAAACAAGAGACTAAGAGGCAAAAAAAAACAAAATGTAACTAACAATTGAAAGTCTAAAAGAGTAAAACAACTCTAGAAAAATTCAAGTGGTCAAGTTCAATGTTCATCTTGTAAAGGGAAAAAGTAAAAAGACAGGTATTAAGGCATAAATAATAACAATTCTAATCTCAATGATAACTATAAATAGCAAGAAACTGGCAATGCACAATGATAACCATCAACAAAATCAAGCCCGTGAAATACGCTAGTAGGATTTAGGTGACAGTGTGATACCATGATCGAGACATTGCCATAACTGATGCGTACGGACTCATTGATGCCTAAGATCTTGGGATCGAGACATTGTCATATAATTCCACATTAAAGATAATTCACATGCTAAATATTAATGTAATCATCCTCCTACACACTCGCATCTCACAGATTACTTTATGCCATAAAATTATTCTGTGGACTACGGTTAATTACTTCATATACACAAATTGTTTTGCTTGAAACTCTATAATTAATTTTTCTAACACGTATACACCATTAGGATTAGGTTTTGAATAATAGGACATTCGCAGATCGCAACACGCAGCCAAATTGACCCTTCTATGTTAGTGGCTTTATTACTACGTTAGAAATAATGCGGTCGCTAATTCAAAGTCTCAAACACTTTTGTTGCATAATGCCCGACTTTCCCCAACTTGTGAAGAGAGGTAAAGAGGCACCAATTACATTGCGAATATTCCCCCATTTCTTGTTAAGTGACACGTTTATTTTCAATATGAAATTTAAGAAAGTCATGTTCAGTTGGTTAAATGGAAAAGATGTAAAATAGGAGATTAATTTTTGCTAAAATAAAAATAATCCACTTCCTTGGGACATCCAAAAATAAATACAATCACTTAAAGAGTATATTACCATTACCAAGGAAAATATATTCCTTAGTCTAGACGTACCATAGTGGCAAATATAAGGTGGTATGCTCCACCAATACTTCTTTAACCATATTTTGCATATGAAAACCTTTTAAACTAGGTTAGGGAATATTTTCTCTTTACGAAGATAAATTGCACAACTACCTTTGTAGGCACATGGAAACTGGCTGATTGTTAAAGAAATACTCCCTCCGTCCCCTATTAAGAGTCACACTTTTCCATTTCGATTCGTCCTCAATTAAGAGTCACATTTTATTTTTACCATAAATGGTAAGTAGGTCTCACATTCCACTAACTCAATTTATTCACATTTTATTATAAAATCAATATAAAAAATGGATCCCACATTCCACTAATTTTTTCAAACCAACTTTTCTTTACATTTCTTAAAACTCGTGTCCGGTCAAAGTGTGACTCCTAATGGGGGACGGAGGGAGTACAAAACATAGATTTCATTGGTTGTGTAGAAATTTGGGTCTTGTATTTTAAAGGCGTGTTCTGTATTACCACAACATGATTTTTGTTCAACCTTTTGTTGTAACACAGATTTATTTACAACAATTTCTTTTGGATTTGGTCTGAATTTCTGATGCTCTCTCTCAACTTCGTTATCACCCATTTGCTGCATAAGCACGCGGCCCTCTTTCTTTCTTTTCCTAAATAAAAAACAATTAGAAAGTACATATATTTTTACGGAACGAACTAAAAAAGAAAGAGTGCATATTCTTGTGGGACGGATGGAGTATATGCCACTGCAAAAGTACAACATTTTAATGTTCAGTAATACCAATAACAACAGAATTCTTACATTTTACATTGAAAAACATTATAACCATATTACTTTCACAAAATATTATTTTGGTTTGTGAGACCATCCCATTCACAACATTAACCTTGAGATTGTGAATGGGTTTGACAGTAATCCAAAAAGCAGTTTCATCTCCTTCTACCAAACACTCCTATTAAGCATATCCTCATAATATAAGAGGCCAGTTGAATCTCATCACGCTCGAACAAGGAAAACCGCTTTGGTTCTTTCAGTTTGAATTGTCTCAGCTCTTAGATGGCCTGATCTCGCCACTCCTCCAACCACCCGAGCCGAGAATGATTATACTTTTGTCTTTGATCTCCACACCACCGATTCATCAAGAGACAACAAAGGAGAGTTGTTCCCACCAATAACGATTCCAGGAAATTTGGTTTGGGGTGCAATAAATAATAATGATTTGAAATTTTAAAATTTAACAAAAGATTAAAATAATTATTGTTATATATATATATATATATATATATAGGGATGTGATCAGGTCCATAAGTGAAATTCTGTCAAAAATCAAAACAAATCTCAGCCATTGGATCCTGTGATGTAACCGTTAGATTAATGCCACGTGTCACCTAATAATGTAGATTGTGTAGTCTAATAATGTAGCTTGGCTAATAATGTAACAGCTGTAGTCTAATAATGTAGCTTGGCTAATAATGTAACAGCTGTAGTCTAATAATGTAGATTGTGCAGTCTAATAATGTAGCCTAGTTAATAATGTAACGCTTTTAGTGTAATAATGTATCTCGGGTATTATGATCACAACCATCTAATCTGAGGATCCAAGGGCTGAGATTTGCTTTGATTTTTGACAGAATTTGCCTTATGGACCATAGTGCGCTCCTATATATATATATAGGATTGTGATCAATTGAGATTTTTTATGCTAATTGAGAAATGTGATGCAATATCAGCCACTCATTTTTATTAAATGAGTGGTCCAGATTTTTCCAAATGGAAAATATCTTTAGATTAATTAATTATGAAAGGCCAGAATGGTAATATCACAGTAAATTTTATTCAATAAATAATTTTTTTTTTAATTTTATTTTTTTATTAATTTTTTTTAAAAAAATTAAAATTAATTTTTTTTATTTTTTTTATTTTTTTTATTTAAAAAAAAAATTCGTTTTTTTTTAAATTTTTAATTTTTTAAATTTTTTATTTTTCAACTACATATACAATTCATGTCAACTACACACATATAATGTCAACTATGTGTACAATCCATGTCAACCACACATACAATTCATGTCAACTACACACATATAATGTCAACTATGTGTACAATCCATGTCAACTACATATACAATTCATGTTAACTACACAATATAATGTCAACTACATGTACAATTCATGTCAAATAGTATTTATTGAATAAAGTTGTTGACATTTGATGTGTAGTTGACATGAATTGTACATATAGTTGAAAAAAAAAATTTTAAAAAATAATAATAAAAAAAATGAAAATTTTTTTAAAAAAATAATTTAAAAAATAATTTAAAAAAATTTAATAAAATTACAATTATGCCCCTCTGTTGACATAAACTACCTGCTGTTGACATTTCACAAATATTCTGGATGAGTGACCCATATTGCATCTCATTTCTCAATTTAGCTAAATAATCTCAACCTAACAAGACCCTCTATATATATATATATATATATAATATTCATTTTTATTTTATATTTTGTGGATATTACATAATTTATTCTATAAATTTAGATTTGTATAAACCAAATTAAATATTTGTGCATCGCGCACATGTTAATCACAAGTAGCTACTAAAAATCATCCTCTGATTTATTTGAGAAAAACTTCAATTACTTTTTTCTTAAATAAAATAAAGTAAAAAAGTTATGCATCATTACATTTACACTATAAGAGAATTAATATAATTTACCTCTACTATTTTCTGTAATCATCACAAAATGAGCACTGTAGTAAATGCTAAATTCAAATTTATTGTAAGTTTTTACTAATAGACTGTTTATATTTCTTTATACAAACGGGATATTAGTATAATAATGTTAGCTAAAATTTTGGTGTGTAGTTGTACTCTTTGTTCTCTACTAAGTCCACCGATTATCCACATGTAACGTTGTGTGGTCTTAGGCATTTTCACCTGATTTTAATACTTTATAATTTAATATAATTTCTAATTAAATAAATAAACCATTAAACATAAATAGATAGATAGTATAATAAATAAGCATGATCTAAGCCAGTATCTGTGTTCTTGCTTGGCTTTGTGTCTATTTAATTCATGTTTTACATCTAATTAATTCATTGATCCAAAAAAATAGAAATGAAAATTAAGTCTTTATTATAGATTCCGTGTAAAAAAAAACCATCCAATTAACAATGATGTTCGCAAATACACAATCTCGGGCCAACAATTCCAGAACAACTTGACTGCCTCCATAACTTACTTCACACTTAATTTTACTATATTCATCACTACAATAAAATTAACTTCCTAAAATCGTACAATAAAATTAAAACTTACTCCCTCTGTTGTAGAAAGTTTGTTATATTTTTCCATTTTTTTTCGTCCCATAAAATATGTCATATTTCACTTTATACTGTGGGCCTTATATTCCACTAATTCATTCTTACTCACATTTTATTATAAAACTAATATATAAAATTGAGACTCACATTCTATTAACTTTTTTCAACTAACTTTCTGTTACATTTCTTTAAACTGTGTCGGTCAAAGTGTGATAAAATTTATAGAATAGATTGAGTATTTCACAAAAAATAAATCTATGCAACAAGAGGCATGGATCCTCTGCTAGAGGAAACACAACAAGGGCTATGGTGCCGTTAATTGGCGACGGTTTTTTGTTCAATTACTCACTTTTTAAATTAAGCTTACTCATGACGTGGTAATCTCATGAATTAATTTCTACCATAAAATGTGGGTTCAAATTCCGTTGATGGCATTTAGTTATTTTCTATTTCTATTTCTTAGTCCTCTGCTGGATTTTATTTTTTATAACTAATTTCATTCTAATGACTAGTTTATTCTTTATATATTTCTCATAACTACTTAAATAATATTATATTTATAAAAAAATTAGTCATACTACTTAGTAAATTTGTTTATTTTTTCTATACGTATAAATATTGTAATTACAAGATCATAAAGTAATGATATTTAGTTTTAAAAACTCTATTCTTAATTATTTCACGTCGACATGTCATCGTATGGATAATCTTACAACTTAGTCTTAAATGGATAATCAAAGGATATTGAGTTGTAGCAACCGAACGACACCTACATGTACAATATAATGTTGTGTGGTCTTAAGCATTTTCAACGGATTCTGATAATTTCTAATTAAATAAATAATCAATTAAAAAATAGATAAATACAAAGGGGTGTCTTAGGCATCTGCACATTGCGAACAACGAGAGCTCATTGATACAAGTATTGATAAATAATTAATGAAGCATGGTCTAAGCAAGTATGGTTGTTCTTGCTTGGCTTTGTATCCATTTAATTCATTGATCTAATAAATGAAAATTGAAAATGGAAAGTAAGTTTTTTATTAATACTCCATATAAGAAACCACAAAATTAACAATCATATGAGCAAGTACATAATCTTGGGCCAAGAGTTCCAGAACAACTTGACTGGGCTCCGACATAAGTGTATTTTGTTTCACACTTAAATTTACAACATGCTTCACCACAAATTCCTGCACCACAACATATCTTATCTCCACATGCACCCAATCCAGTGAAACATCTTTTAGCACTTCCAATTTCAACTGCAAAAAAAAATATCCATAATCTTCATATATCATAAATTGATTGTCTCACAGAATGAATTAAAATATTAATTTAAAATAAGAACTAAAAATTTATGATACATAGTACAATTTAAAACAAGTTTTAAGAGCATTCGAAGATCAAAGCATGTATTTTGATTTCAATTTTGCTTTTTTTTAATGTCATTAATTTTCTTATTATACTTATTGATTTTGGTATAAGATGTAATCAACATTTGCTTTTATATGTTTCGTTGTGATTAATTATAAAGGCTTTTGCACAACAATGACACGAAATACCGAAATTGCGACAATAGTATACAAATTAAAAAAAAAAAAAAAAAAAAAAAAAGTTGGCAAAACTCCTCATTTCTTCCATGTTTCTATTCCATCGGATGCAGGATTAAATTAACAAAAAAAATATTTTAAAAAAAAATTATAAACAAGTTTCAAAATACAACTCAAACAATAGACTAAACTGACTGGATTAAAAACCTAGTATTGTATAATATGTTCAAAAATATGAATAGGCTAATAACTTACATGAGGCAAAAGTAAGAATCAACAGAATGCAAACGAATTGATAAATTGAAGCCATTTTCATAATTAGTTGATTGTGTTTAAGAATTGGGAGACAATGATGCCATATATATAGTTTCTCGGCAGTTTTACAATTGAGAGTCAAGAAACTGTTTACATTAGTATATTTTTCCACGTTTTTGAATGGGGTTTCTATTAAAATATTCCATACCACATATAATTAATAATTATATCTTTTTATTGTTGTATAAATTAACTTATTAGTGTGAGTCGTCTTCGTAATGATTGTTAGCTTCCTAGAATAATATAATAAAATCATAACTTATTTCAAGAAAACTATGGTAACGGAATGTCATTACATTGTGACAGAAAACTATACTAGGAGTACCATTTTTTAATAAATCACGTACATTGTGACAAATAAAACTACATACTACATTTTTATAATAAAATGGGGTATTTGTCGAAAATAACTTTAGGTAAATTTTGATTTTTCTTATGAACTTTAATCGATGTGCTATATCTATAAGTCTATGTTTAAAATAATGGGTTAGTTTCAAATAATGTAATCTGTGAGATGAAGAGATGTGTAATTTACTTTATATTTAATTTAAAGTAATAAAAATAAGAAATATCCACATTACAAAAAAATGAATATATATGAAATAACAATTTAATAAATATAAAATAATAACAAATTATATTAAATTTTATCTATTTTATGTTATTTTTACGTTCTAGGAATGTTAATGATGATTTTCTTTTTTTCCTGTGGTAAATCTATCCTCTAAATTATGGATCGAAACTTCTAATAAAATCGAGCGTTAATTACTATTCATAAACTAGCTTTTAGGTGGAGTTGTAAAATGAGATGTGCTATAATTGTCCTCTTGGAATAGTTAAATAAATATGGCATCGCAGAAAATTAGAAATTAGAAAAACTACGCGCACTTTGAGACTCATGGCATAATTTAAGTTAAGCCAAAATTGGTATGAATATATGTCTATTTTATGATTTCGGTCATATACTTTATCTTTTCAATTTTTGCATCCTGAACATTTCAACTCGGATCACAATTGGTTCTACACTAACAATTCCATCAATTTTTAAACGGTTTTAACTCGATTTTGACCGATTTTTAAACGGTTTTAACCCGAATCGGTTAAAATATGGATAAAACCGTTTAAAAATTGATGAAAAAGTTAGTGTAGGACCAATTGTGATCCGAGTTGAAATGTTCAGGATGCAAAAATTGAAAAGATAAAGTATAGGACCGAAATCATAAAATGAGCATATGTTCAGGACCAGTTTTGACCTTTACTCTTTAACTTAATGTAAACTTATAGAGTACTCCATCCGTCCCACTGGAGATGACTCACTTTCCTGTTTAATTTGTCCCAATCAAGATGACCCATTACTAAAAATGGAAACACCCTCATCCCTACTTTATTCTCTCTCTTTTACTTCGCTCTCTCCACTTAACACACAAAATAAATTTGCATAAAATCACATGCTGTCCAAGGAATGGGTCATCTTTCTTGGAACGAAGGGAGTAAAAGTTATCATGCTATGATCATTTCAGTGTTGTGTCCTATCAGAGTCATTCGCATTCTTCATTTGAAATTCATACTCCCTCCGTCCCATTCAAGATGACCACATTTCCTTTTTTTTTTTTGTCTCAATCAAGGTGATCACTTTCTAATTTTGGAAATAACATCATCTCTCCTCTCTCATCATTAAAATATTCAACTACCTTTTTCCTATCTACTTTTTTCCACCTAACTACACTTCTTAAAATCCCGTGCCACTCAAGAATGTGGCCATCTTGAGTGGGACGGAGAGAGTATGACTTTTAAGTTTTCTACTACTACTTCCTCCGTCTCAATAATGTTGAGTCGTTTTTTTATGAAATATTCAAACTAAATTGAGTCATTTCTTTTTTTAACAAAAAAAATAAAACATTTAATTACGCATACTTTATTCTATTATCCACTTTACTCTCTCTTTATCTTTCATACTTTATTCCTTTCTTATACTTTTCAACACAAATTTTATTATGTTTCCAAAATTTTTAACCCAACTTAACTGAACGGAAGGAATAAACTTTTCTCTATATACTCCCTCTGTCCCAATAAATATGAAACGTTTGCTTTTCGGCACAAGATTTTATGTAGTGTTTTGTGAGCTAAAGAAGAGAGAGTAAAGTAAGAGAGAATGAAAAGTAGAGATAAAGTTATTTCTATTTTAAGAAATGTTTCATTTTTAATGGGACAATCCAAAAATGAAAATATTTCATTTTTAGTGGGATAGAGGGGCATGCACACTAAAATTTGAGTTCTACGAGCCTACCAATCTAGATATCTCATCATTAAATAAATTTGACATAAACGATTGAAATGGTGCGTCAACAAGATAGGAACATTAACTTCTCCCAAAAGAAATAAAAAAGACAAAAAATCTCTAATCAGAAAAAATTAAATAGGACTAAATAATCTTTATAATTGTTTGATTAAAGATTCTTGTCAAAATATAATTACCAAATATTTCAATTAGACCACACGTCGCATTACAAGAGATCTTGTTCGCTTCATACTCGAGCAAGTGGAAGCCAATCAGAGGGTGCGTACAAAAGTTTGTACGCTACGCGTACTTTAAAAAACGCCTTGTTTGGGAAATTCTTTACATTTCCACTTTTTTCTTAACTAAACTAATTTTCTTTTTTATTCGTCCCAAATTAATTGACATCCTTCCTTATTACTATCTTCATTCTATAATAGATGGGTCATTTTATTATTTTTGATTTTCATAATATTATAGTTATTTCTCTTTTTAGTAAAAGTCAACACATTTCTTTTCACTTCTTTCATTCTCTCTTACTTTATTCTCTCTACATTTTTCATTTCGTACTTTATTCTTTCTTTATTTAACTCACATAACACGTTTTTTCTTAAATCACGAGCCAAAAAGAAACACATCCACTACCGTAGGACTAGGGGAGTACTTTTTATAATTATCCTCACGTTACACTAACTTATTTCACACTCATTTATCATAAAATTAATACTTTATCTGTCCCAACTAAATTGAGTTGTATTCCTTTTTGGAATGTTCCAACCAAGTTGATTCATTTTCTTTTTTGACAAAAAACAACACATCAAGTCACTCTTACTTTATTTCATTACTTATTTTACTCTCTCTTTATCTTTTCTACTTTATTCATCTCTTACTTTTTAACACAGTTTCTTAACTTTGTGCCCAAAAGTTTTGACTCCACTTAGTTGGGACGGAGAGAGTATGTAAAGCTAGGACTCATATTATACTAATTTTTTTCACCCACTTTCACTAAAATTTGTGTCAAATTAAACAGTATCAATTAATTAGGAACGGAGGGAGCCCTATTTCATTATGTATCTTTGAAAAACATATGCTAGGATTCTTTTTAGAAATTTCATTTATCGGAGATACTCCCTCCGTTCCTCTGTAGTAGAAGTGTTTCTTTTCGACACGAGATTTAAGAAGTTGTGTTAAAAGTGAGTTAAGTGATGGAAGAATAAAGTAGGAAAGGAATAAGATGGAGAGATGAAGAGAGATTAAGGTAAGAGAAAAGAAAAGTTAGTGTTTTTTACTAAAATAGAAAATGACGCGGTTATAGTGGGACAACCAAAAAAGGAATACGACTCAGCTATAAAGGGACGGAGGGAGTATTGATTAGAAAGTTGACCATCAAATCATGGTGCTTGACTTAACAATGTAGTACTCCATCCGTCCAATAATAGATGATATAGATTGAAAATAGTAAGAGATTTTATAAGATATTGTTTTGTGTGTTAGTGGAAAGAGAAAATAGTTCTATATTTATATTAATATGAAAGATAACTTTTTCCAGGAAAGGAAATGTTACATTTTTTATAGGAAAAACTAAAAAGGAAAGTGTAACATCTATTAGGGAAAAATTGGTCTCTAAAATCATACTCTTTGCCTAAAATTTGGTATTTCCCACGAACTTTAAAATTGGTATATAATATCACAAACTTTGCACTTTGTTTGATATTTCTCATGGCATATCTATTATATTTGACTAACTTACGAGGCTTTTTTTATCGTACTTCACAGTTGCTTACGTCAAATAAGATTTTGATGAAAATATCTTATTTGAGTGAGTTTGGGAATTACCAAACAAAATACAAAGATTATGATATTATAAACCAATTTTAAAGTTTATGGAAAATACTAAATTTTAGGTAAAGTTCATGATTTCAGAGACTAATATCTCTATCTATCATGAGACGGAGAGAGTAGTATTTTTTTAGAGAATCGTAAAAATCAATGGGCGATATGGATGTATTTGTCCGTCTATTTCATCCTATAAAAGATTCCATATGACTATTTCATGCATTAGAATTTTTAAGTTTTTCACTATAATTAGCATATAATCTTTCTGTTTCTTATTAATAGAGACACTTCTTTCCGGCACGCAGTTTAAAAATAGTTTGTTAAGTGAATAGTGAATAAAATAAAATAAAGTAAAAAAATTGAAGAGAGAATAAAGTAAGAGAAATAATTACTTTTTGACAAAAATATAAATGACTCCATGAACTTAGAACTTTCCCAAAATAATTAGTGCCTCCCTTGTCCACGAAAAATGCGCATCATAAGATTAACTAAGAGTTAAGAAAATAGTACTCCTTCCATCACACTATAATAGAGACATTTTGTTTTGAGCCCTCATTTTGAAAAAATTATACTCCCTTCGTCTAATAATAGATGACCTACTTGGGAAGTGACACGGGATATTAAGAGATATTTGTGTGTTAGATGGAGAGAGAAAATACTATATATATAGCAATGTGAGAGAGAGCTTTTTCCAAAGAAAGAAAAGTGACATCTTTTATAGGACAAACTAAAAAGAAAAATGTGACATCTATTATGGGACGAAGGGAGTAATAAATAGTTAAAGTGGAGAGAGAGTTAAGTAAGAGATTAATAATATAAATAAGACTCTTTTCTACATTATTTTTTTTCTTACTTTACTCTCTCTTCACTCTTACTATTATCATTTTTTCTAAACTAGTGCTCAAAACGAAACGCCTCAACTACACAGGGCGGAGGGAGTATTTGCTAATTGTTGATCCTTTTAGTAGATAAATTGATACAACTATACGTCATTCTCCCTACGTCCACCAATACAAGGCCGATTTTGATCGGACATGGGTTCTAAGAAATATAATAAAAAATGAGTGGAAAATGTTAGTGGAAGGTGGGTTCTACGTTTATATGGAGTATTAGTTTTATATTGCAATGTGAGTGAAATAAAGTTAGTGGAATGTAGGGCTTGGATCCCCTGCTGTGGAAGAATCACAGCAGGGGATGCTGTTCCTCACATCCCAATTTTTTAAACTTTTTAAAAAATTGGGATGTGAGGAACAGCATCCCCTGCTGTGATTCTTCCATAGCAGGGGATCCAAGCCCGTGGAATGTATGGTCCATTTCCATGTAGTAAAAAAAAATAAGACATTTATTTGTGGAGGGAAGGAAATGAAAAAATGAGACACTTATTGGTGGACGGAAGGATTACTATGTAAAAAGGTATAATTTTTTTAAATAAAGGTGTTAATATTGAAATATAATACTCCCTCCCCGAAATAGGAGTCCTATTTAGTAATGATAGAAAAGTGAGTTGAATAAGTTAGGGAATATGAGTCTCACCTGTATATATTAGTTTTATAACAAAATATGAGTGGGATAAGTTGGTGAAATGTGTGGCCTATTTACCATTTATGGTAAAAGTGAATATGACTCTTATTATATGGGACGGACTGAAATGACAAAACATGACTCTTATTGTTGGACGGAGAGAGTATATTTATAATCATAACACGTTTATTTTGCAGACCAACCATATGAGCTTTATCTCAAACATTTAAACTCGTTTGAAACCTAAACTGGAATGACATATTGTCAAGTTTCTTGTTGCCAAGTTCGAGGTTCAGCTAACAAGCTCGGCTTTGCTAGCAAGATGAGACATGCTAGGTAATGTTATCGATTCAGGCGAAACGTCTCCAACTCTGAAACCGCTTCGCCTCAGATGTAGTAGAACCGCTAACAAACGATATCCAACGTCCAGGATGAGGTGGAGGCAGAATTTCGACGAAAAGAATGCAGTTAGAGAGGGAGTGTGTTGTGTGTATGTAGAGAATGTTGGTGTTTGGAATGCAAGAGGATACTCAGGAGGACGCGTGAGAGATGCTCTCAGGAGGCGCATGGAGACGTCTCTATGTGCATACATAAGCCCAATGCAAAGATTGTTGGTGTATGGAATGCAAGAGGACGCTCAGGAGAGACGCACACGAGAGATGCACTCGGGAGGCGCACAAGAGATGCCAGTATGTGCATGTATAAGCACAATCTCCCACATGAGTGTAAATAGTCAAATGCAATATGCATACACAAGCTTATAAAATTATACTCCCTCCATCCCCAAAGATTATGAACTTTAGGTTTGGCACGAGTTTTAATAAATAAGGAAAAAAGTAAGAGAGAGAGAGAAAAGATAGTGGAAATAATGTTACTGGAAAATGAGATCCACATTATTATAACGGTATAAGTGTTGGGATGGATCCTCTGCTTTGTAAAAAATCAGGCTGTTGTGGTTAAAACGCACAGCAGTGCCCATGAAACGCAACCGAATCTTTTAAACTCAATTCTTTATTTAAATTATTGTAGGCGGTGGGCCCATATATAGCCTTATGTAAAATACATGTACACTGCACTTCATGCGTGTACACATTACTTTCTCCTTTTTCTATTATAATGCAAAATACTCGGTAAATTTTGTTTTGCATATTTCATTTATTTAAATACTAAAATATTATGAAACTAAAATTATATATATGCATATGAAAATACTTATAAATTGTAACTATGTTGTAATAAATATTTGTTTTTTTATTTTATATATGAAATACTAAAAATATCATGAAATTAAATTATATAAGTACATAGTATATAATATACTTGTAAATTGTAACTATGATGATATTTGTATAATTAATTTTATAAATATTTTGTTCTTTCATATTGATTCACATAAAATTATTAAGCTTATTTGGAGATGTTCCTATTTGTTACTCCCTCCATCCACGATTAATTGACACTAATTTATTTTTTCGTACGTTCACAATTAATTAACATTTTTACTTTTTACTACTCCCTCCGTCCCGGCTAAGATGACACATTGCTTAGCCGGCACGAGATTTTAGGAGATATTGGTTAAAGTGTTTAATTGAAGAGAGAGGAGGTGGATGTAAGTATTAAAGTAGAGAGATAAAGAAAGATGGATATTTTAATAGGAGTGAGAAAAAGTGGTTGAGTGTATTAATTGGAGAGAGAAAGTTACCAAAAAAGGAAATGTGTCATCTTAGTTGGGACAAACTAAAAATGAAAAACGTGTCATCTTAAACGGGACGGAGGGAGTATATTTTTTCAACTCACTTTTCACTATATTTGTTAAAGCCCATGTCAAGTCAAACGGGCTCAATTAATCATAGACGGAGGGAGTAAGATAATATTTCATACTCCTATTAAAATAAAATATACAGATATTTATTACATCATAGTTACCACTCCTTCTGTCCTATAGTAGATGTCACACTTTCCTTTTTAGTTTGTCTCACAAAAGTCACATTTCCTCTTTTGGAAAAAGTTTCCTCTCACCTCAATTATAAAATTATATTTTTCTCTCATCACTTAACACACAAAATAACATCTCCCAAAATCTCGTGTCATGTCCCAAGTGTGCCATCTTCTTTGGGACGGACGGAAGTACAATTTATAAGTATTTTAACATGTAAATTTATATAATATTGATTTCATAATATTTTAGTAGGGGTGTATTAAAATGACAACACTCTTAAAATGACACCGTGACACCACGCTAGACTGCAATAGTATAAACGCTAGACAGCAATCTACAGCAATCTGTAGATTGCTGTCTAGCGTATTGGATATTGCTGGCCGCGTCACCTTGCAGTCTAGAGTATTGGATATTGCAGTCTAGAGTATTGGATATTGCAGTATGCGTAAATTTACCCTTGCGAATTTTTTATGATTGTCAGATGGCAGCTGATTATTCGTCCACGCGTACAAATGATTGGTTAGGAATAATTGTATGATATTATTAAAAGAGATTGTCATTTTAACAAATTCCTATTTTAGTATGTAATAAAAGAAATATGCAAAATAAATTATACTGTATTTTGCATTATAACTAGAAAAAGGGGAATGTAAATTACACACGCATGAAGTGCTGTGTACATGTAATTTACATAAGGCTGTATATGGGCCCACCGCCTACAATAATTTGAATAAAGAATTGAGTATATAAGATTCTGTTGTTTCATGGCAGTGCTGTGCGTTTTAACCACAACAACCTCTGTTGTGATTTTTTACACGGTAGAGAATCCATCCTCATAAGTATTAATGGTAATGGTATAAATTATAAATAAAATGATGTGTAGAGGTAGTATATGGTTTGAATTTTTTAAAATTAGAAAGTTCATATTCTTTAGGGACTGATGAAAAAGGAAATAGTTCATACTCTTTGGGGATGGAAGGAGTAAGGATATGTAGTTCATGACTTTGAACTATCCATAGTCAACACCATCGGGTTAGTAGCATGATACATTGAATCACTTCTCTACAGCGTGCACCGCGACAATAAGTGTATTTTCTGAAGTAGTTCCCACTTTTCACTTATATAGGTGATTTCTCAAAGGTCTGATGCATATGTAGCTCAAGGATTTGTTCGTCGACATCTTGTATGTGTGCATTATATTACACGATATAATTATCGAGAACAGATGAGAGGACACCTTTGATTCGATAGACAAATACATAACCATCGCCTCGTGCTCCCCGACTTTGAGCGAAGCCCCACCTCGAGGTGTGCCCACAACACTCCGAGATAAACAAAGGCGTGAGAGCCGATATGCGGTCGCAAAGCCCACGACCAACTAACTCTAACAAGAAATAATTGATTAAATTTGGAGGCACTTCAATCCCCCACGATGAAGATTTTATTTCAATTGTATTGTGTAATTCTTTATTTATTTAAATTCTTTACTTGAATTATGTCATTTTTTTTTTAATTTCAATTACATAGGAGTAGTAATTTTTTATTTCAATGATGTGATTTTTAATGTCAATAAAATTTTTATTTTTTGATTATTTAAATATAAATTTTGTTAGTTTATACTCCCTTCATTACACAATAATCAAGTCGTATTCTTTTTTGGGTCGCAACCTAAAATGAGTAATTTCCTTTCTAGTAAAAAATAACACTTTTCATGTCTCTTACTTTATTCTCTCCTCAACTTCTTTACTTTACTTTACTCTATGTTATACTTTACTCTTTCTTCACTTAACTCTTTAAATAATAGAAATGTCTTGCTTATGGCCGGAGGAAGTATATCATAATTGCAAATTATACATGAAATAAGAAATAATCTAAAAAATAAGAAATGAGAAATATAAATAGTTAGTAACTAATGAAAGTACTCCCGATGAGTGAGTATTAAGTGATGGATGGACTCATGATCCATATTAATTACTCCTTATATATGGGTAGTGAATGCCCTAAATAAATGATGAAATTTTATTGGAGTTCTAAATAATGATTAATTATATAAGAAATACATGAAATAAAGTTTCAAAATTTAAAATCGTTCAGTAGTTAAAAGTGTTCCTACTTGTTCGGATACAACATAGACAAAAATAGCATATCAACGAAATAAGCGGGAACATATTTAAAAACTTAACAGACAAAAAAGGAAAAACAAAATACCAAAGAAATGAGATTTCAATGAACAACAACACACTTATATGTTCAGGTGATAAGCTCAGCCAAATAAAAATAACAAAAGAAATAAATTAAAGACAAAAAACAATTGGGTTTCCTATTAACAATCAAGGTGTTTGAATGAAAACCTTCATTTTCCATTTGTTTTTGTTGCACCTAATCTATTCCTTTCCACCACCATCTTCGGCTATCTTTGGTTAAACCTTATCAGGTTTCTGCTGAATATCGTTAGGGTTCATCCCGAACCCTTCAAAATTCAGCAGATGTCATTGCTTTCCATGAAACCTAAACCATTGATGATTTGTGTGTATTGTGAGTAGAAAAAATATTACTACCATCTACTCTTCTTTTCCTTGTTAATCGAGTCATTTTTCTATTTCGGAAAGTTCCAAGATAACTGAGTTATTTCTATTTTTGTCAAAAAGTAACCCTCTCTCTTATTTTAATCGCTCTTCATCTCTCTTACTTTATTTACCATGCCTCTATTTACAAGGAACGGAGGGAGTAAGAAATAGGGATGGATCAATTCAGGCAAGTTGGTGAGGTTGTGGGCAGTGTGAAGGCGTTGATGGTACTCAAACACGAGATTTCCATCAACCAAAGGCAATGCTCTCTGCTTGCAGACATGATGCAGTTGGCCTTTGACACAATCTCAGAGGAGATGAGGCTAAACTTGAAGCTCGACGAGAAGGCCACCAAGTGGAAGTCTCTGGAACTCCCGCTCGAGGAGCTCCACCGTGTCTTCAAGGACGCGGAGTGCTACATCAGATACTGCCTCAACATCAAGGACTGGTGGGGCAAGGCCATCAGCCTCCACATGAACCGGGACTGCGTGGAGCTACACATCCACAACGTGCTGTCCTGCTTCACCGTTGTGGTTGAGGCCGTTGAGACGGCTGCTGGGATCTCAGGGAGCGATGAGGAGGAGAAGCAGAGAAAGAGGGTTGCCCTCCTGCACAAGTATGATCATGAATGTGATGATCTGAAGATCTTCCTGTGGAAGTTCAGGAAGCAGTTTCTCATCCCTGCAGAGGTGTGCGGTTGCATTGACACTGCGTGGAGGGAAGATCGCTGGTTACTGTTAGACAAGGTTGGGGAGATGAAGGCGGCAGATAGTGAGCAGAAGCTGGCTGAGCTGCTGCTGAGGAAACTGAATGATGTGGAAGCTTCCAAGAAGGTGATGTCAAGCAGTGTTCTTGTAGGAGCGCAGGATTACCAAGTGAGGCGTCGTCTGGGGTCAGGATACCCCAACGGGCCGAGCCATCTCAAGGAGATCCATTGGCTGGGGGAGAGCTTCGCGTTGAGGATGTTCATTGGAGATGTTTCCCCTTTACTACCAGAGATCTCGTTTGTGCTTTCCCACTCGCATCCCAACGTATTGCAGTACCTCTGCGCGTTTTATGACAAAGTGAGGAAAGAAGGGTACCTCGTTATGGAGTTGATGAGCAAGGATCTTGCTTCTTATGTGAAAGAGCACACGGGGCAGAAGAATCGAGCGCCATTCACTATACCGGTGGCTGTAGACATCATGCTGCAGATTGCAAGAGGGGTGGAGTATTTGCACTCCAAGAAGATATGTCATGGAGATCTCAATCCATCCAACATCCTTCTCAGGCCGAGGAACGCCACCACCGGTGGCTTCCAAGTTAAAGTGTCTGGGTTTGGGATAAGCGCGATCTGGAGCTGTGCTTCGAGAAGCCCTAGGCCGGTCGCTGCTGATGCTGATATCTGGTTGGCTCCCGAGGTGCTGGCTGAGCTTGGTGGGAAATGCAAGGGCAACTACTCTGAGAAGGCTGATGCGTATAGCTTCGGGATGCTCTGCTTCGAGCTACTAACGGGGAAAGTCCCATTCGAGGATGGCCATCTTCAAGGGGAGCATATGCTCAGGAATATAAGGGCAGGAGAAAGGCCTCTCTTCCCCTTCCCTTCACCAAAATACCTGGCTAGTCTCACCAAGAAATGCTGGCAGACTAATCCCGCTCTGCGCCCCTCTTTCTCTTCTATATGCCGGATCTTGCGCTACATCAAGAAGATCCTCATCATCAACCCCAACCATGGCCACCCAGACGCGCCTCCGCCTCTTGTGGACTACTGTGAAATGGAGGCCGCGTATCTGAACAAGTTCAATGCGGAAGAAGGGAGTGATATCCTCGCGCCCGTCATGCAGATCCCTTTCCAAATGCTGGCCTACAAGATTATTGAGAAGGAGAAAACCAATAATAAGAAATGGGACATGGTCACTGAAGCAAGGATGAAACCCCCTGCATCAATCTTTGATGAGGACCAATTGTCTGCTATGGATGATCTCTTCCTCGTGCCAGCTGACCGAAGGTCGGTTTGTTCAGACATCATCGACAGCAAGAATTCAGTCGTTGATTTGGATCTCAGGACGGTTATATCAGAGACGATGCACCGCAAACTTTTCCAATCGGACTCGTTTGTTTCAGAGGTCTCAAGGAAGAGATACACCAAACCTGCAGAGGCTGAATCTATCTTACCAGAATCTGATCAAAATCTCTCATCTGAATCAGAAGAAAATAGCAATTTCTTCTCAGACAGCAAAAAAAGATTACCTGAGATTCCACAAAGAAAAGGGCTGCAGCTTCAGAAGACATTAACAGCTACAACCAACATCTCAGAAGATTATGACAAGCCTGAAAAGAAGCCTACATTTATCAATAAACTCAAAACCATCAAGACCAAATTCATCCCAGGTCAGTTTCTCCATAATTATTTATGTTTTCTGTTTCTGATAAAAGGATTGATATCGATGATCCATACACTCAGAATCGCCAAAATCACCAAGATGTGATGCACCATTGTATCCATCAGCCAAGGGAAAGAAGGAATCGCCAGCAGCGGCCTCATCACCATCACGAGCATTCAGCAAGACAACGGTGCAGAGTCCACAGAAGGACGTGAAACGAACAGTACAATCTGGGATGAGGAGCAGTAACTCGCCAGCATCCTCACCCGCCAGAGACTTGACAGCAAAGAACGAGAGTTCAATGCACTCACCAGGGAGAGTGATGCCAGCTTCCTCGCCATCAAGAGGTTACAATATATGCCCATCGCCAATCCATCCATCGTCTCATCACACATATGCTTCTACAATGTCATCGCCCATTAATCCCAATATACGGCCTTCAAGACTTGCTGGTAGGCCGACTGCACTGCCTTCGGATGTCAGCCCTCGAGCATCAAAGATAGATCACATTCTCAGGTAGTGTGCAGATGGTCCTGCCTGCCGCACAACGTTGTAGGATCACATCAGTAATTTTGTCCATCTCAAATGAAAAGAAGTGCAAGTATATTTTTTGTTCTTCCCTTTTTTTGTGTAACCAAGCCAAAAAAGTTAGGCCATCGATTCTTGATTTCTTGGTGTACATGTCATCTCTAATTTCATGTTTCTCTCACTGGCTGCATCTTCGTGTGAACTAATTTAGCCTGCAATGACATATACCATGAGCTACAATTTTCTTCTAGTTTTAGATGAAGACAAGCTATGTAACAGAAGACAAAAGTCAAACCCATTGAAATCCACAACAAATATGAGGGCATCCGCAATGGTGCGGACGATGCGACGGACGATGCATCGTCCGCTACTGCAGCATTGCGGACGATGCGCAGAGGATACCCCATCGTCCGTCGCATCGTCCGCCACTGTGGACGACGCGGACGATGGGTCGGACGATGCTCACGCGTTTTGTTTTATTTTTTTTTATTTTTTTCCAAATTTTTTTCTTATTTAAAAACTACAATTCTCTACCATTTTACACACTCCAATTTCACATCTCTTCAATTTCTCTTCAATTATTCTCTCTCATCGTCTCAAAAATGAATCCCGACGACTACGATTTGAGTACATAGGATGGCTGCAGATGGGCCTTGACTCGAGCCTTGTTCGATGCCGTTAATGAAGCCAAGGCGGAATGCATGGCACAAATGCAGCGGGAGCAGGCGGCGGCGGCGGCGGTGGCGCGGGTCCCTCACCCGATACGACGTCGGACGTATGTCCCCCGCGAGTACGACGTAACGCACGAACGTCTGTTCGCAGATTATTTTGTCGAGAATCGAAGGTGGGGCCCGAATGTTTTTCACCGAGGTTTTAGAATGAGCCGAGATCTTTTTCTCCGCATTGTGCACACGTTGGAGGGACGTGATGAGTACTTCCAGTAGCGGGAAGACGGGATCGGCAGACCCGGACTTACGCCGTTGCAGAAGTGCACGGTTGCGATCCGCCAGTTGGCCTATGGCACAACAGCGGATATGTTCGACGAGTACCTTCACGTCGGGGAGACAACTGGCCCGAATGTCTCAAGACTTTTTGTAAGTTAGTTGTGGAGGCTTTTGGCGACACATATTTGCGACGCTCGACTGCTGATGATTGCCAGAGTCTGATGCGGATGCACGAGACGGTGCATGGCTTCCTTGGGATGCTAGGGAGCATCGACTGTATGCACTGGCAGTGGAAGAACAACATCGACGGGGTGGAGAGGCCAATTTACCAGTGGCTACAAGGGCAACCACCCTACGATGATTCTGGAAGCCGTCGCTGACCACCGCCTTTGGATCTGGCATGCTTACTTCGGTGTAACCGGGTCGAACAATGACATCAACGTCCTCAACTCGTCCACCCTATTCGCCGATCAGTGCAGGGGTTGCGGCCCGGCCATCGAGTTCACTGCCAACGGCCGCAGACATCATATGGGGTACTACTTGGCCGATGGCATATACCCAAGGTGGCTTGTTTTTTTGAAGACGATCAGCTGTCAAATTGGGAAAAGGAGAGTCTTGTTTGCAGCAAAGCAGGAGTCCGCGCGGAAGGGTGTGGAGCGGGCTTTTGGGGTGCTCCAATCGTGGTGGGCAATCGTGAAAGGTCCGGCGCGTTTCTGGTACAATGAAGTCATCGCCGACGTCATGTATGTATGCGTGCATCATCATGCATAACATGATAGTCGAACAAGAACGTGGACATGTCACCGATTGGGTGGATGATGAAGCCGGATCTAGCTCCAGCACGACGACCTCGCCTATCACTCGAGGATTACCGATGGGCTTCGGTGAGGTTCTACAGCGACAATGCGCAACCAACATGACCATACTCAGCTCATGACCGACATGATTGAAGAAGTTTGGAACCGCAACTGCCACCGTTGAGAATTTGTAGTTTTTTTATTTCGTATTGTAATGTTTTAATTTTAATGAAATGAAGTTTTTTTTTTCAAATTTTGAAGTATTTAAATATTCAAATAATAGATAAAATGCTTAGGGAGTCGCTTAGGGCGGGCTATAGTCTGCCCCACTGCAGGTAGAATAGGAAGAGGATAAAATGCTGACGTGGCGGTGCATAGGGCGTCGCTTAAGGCGTCCCACTGTGGATGCCCTAGACATGTGATAATTGCTTCATCCAAATGTACATGCAAAAATCTTGCTCGAAATGTACATTGGTAAAGATAACTTTTGAGTATATATGAAAAAATTTCGTCACCTCCTTTTTAAAGAGATAAAAAAATGTAGTTAATGAAATTGAAGAAGTACTGTTTTCAAAACAAAAAATGTTGCAATGAACATTGATATCATTTGCTTCACGTGAGGTGGAAATAGTGAAACATAAATACCAAAATATATAGGTAGCGTTCGGTTTCCTAGATAAATAGTACCAAGATATAAGCTCAAGTAATACCGTTACATTAACGAGTCAGTTATAAATTTTCAGTGCTCAAGTATATAGCAAACTAACCGATCTTCATTTTGTCGACATTCATCTCGGTTATTCACACTGATCCTAGGAAAGTACTGACAGCCAACTCCAGCCTCATGTCTAATTCCAATTACCATTCTAACTAATTAATGTGCTATGTGCTAACTAAACCCTTTGATTACACCCCTTCGTTGAAGACTTTAACTGTTGCCAATGTGGTGGTGGTGACAACTAATTTGGACCAGAGCCTCTAAAAAAGAAAAAATAAAATTATATAGCAGGCATGAGTTTATTAGTACTCCATATCTTTTCATATAAATTAGAAAGAGATATCTTCTTCTATTTGTAACAAAGTATTAGCACATAATGCTCCTAAATATGTAAACAAAAATGTAATAGTACATAAATGGTGATCCTTTTATTCAAGGACAATATTCAGACACAAAATCCTGATTTCATCTCTCCACCTTTCCTACACCCCTCTTGGTTTGAGGATTTGTAAATTCATTTGCATCTTCACCATTTTCTCTCTGATAATTAGGTAATATTGTTCTTGACATGCATCTTCACCATTTTCTCTCTCATATTCAGGGGATTTGAATTTACTTAGGAATTGCCAGAAAACTTTTACCTGAAACCATGCATAATTCTCCTGATATTTTGTTCACGTCCATTGATTTTATTTGAAAGGCAGATTTTTTTCAGATATAATAAATGATGAATAGGTCTCTAAGGTGATCCATTCATGATATTAGTGAACATTAAAGAAGATAAATAAATTCATGCAAAAGTGACCATAACCAAAATCATGCATTAATCTTTTCTTGTTGTTGTTGTAATTATTTGTTTAGATGGCTAAAATTGTGGAATATAATCTGCAGGTTAACATAGAAGACATTTGGTTTAAAGAGAGAAAATGAGATAAACAAAAGGGGTAAAGGGAAAGGCATACCTTCTTTAGCATTCTGGGGTGAAGCAGAGATGGCAAAGCAACAACGGAGATCGAAGTCCTTTTGCAATCACATTGATCCTGATAAGGAAGAACAGCTCAAACAAGTCAAAATAGGTACACCATCTTATCTTCAACTTTGATATTTTCATGAAATGTGATAGATCATTTTTATGGTTGTGTATTGATGCAAGAAAATTGACATGTTTTACGCTGTGTGCAGCGGTTGAGGATAAAGTGGACAGCGTTCTTAAGATCATGAACGATATAAACCACGGAAACAAAGAGACAAACTTGAGGAAAAAGTCGGAAACAATCGAACTCATCCAAGATTTCAACAAACAGTACGAAAAACTCAACATCCTCTATGAAAATTTGAGAGAAAAGGTGAATAAAAGTGTTGAAGTGGAAGACTCTCCCTCCGCTCAGGACTCGGATGCAGAGCCAAATTACTGGAATCGAAATGATGAAGTGAGCAGTGGCAGTTCAAGAATGTCAGGAAGAGAGAGCCAAGAATTTGAAACCTCTGACATAGAAGATACTTTGACTAGTGGGAGTGAGGTGACTAAGATAATGACCAGCGAACCAGGGTCGCCTTTGGACATTCTGAGGGACCTTGAGATTCAACGGGAGAAGGCTGGGAAGACGAACCAGATGTTGGTAGAGATAAGAGATATGGAGGCAATGATTGCTGAATTGAGGATCGAGGTTTCCACCCACCACACACACAAGAAGCGACTGGAAGAGCAAGTTGAGTTGAAGTCCAACGAAGCTGTGCAAGCACAAGACACAATTTCTGGAATGGGGGCTCAGATAATGGAAATGGAAGCCGAGAGGAGAGAACAAGAAGACCTCCTTAGCTCCTTCAGAAAGCAGTTTGAGGATGACAAGCAGCTCAACAAGACTAGAATCACAGAGATCAAGACTGAGGCGGAAGGAATGGAGCTCGAATTGAATAGTTTGAAGCATCAGAAAAGTGAATTGCAAGAAGGATTGTTGGAGGAAACTAAACACTGGTCAGCTAAAGTCGATGACCTAACGGAACAAGTTAGTTTTCTGCAGGAACAACTGGAGACTGTACATAGCCACAAGGAGGAAATGATGCTGGAAATAAAAAAGAAATCAGAAGAAATATCACATTACCTGCTCCAGATTGAAACTCTGAGAACCGAGCTGAGTTCGAGCAAGCAGCGAATAGCACAGGAGAAAGAAAGCCTGCAAGTTAAGGTACATGATTTAGAGTCAGAGATTGAGTCATTAAACAGCAACTTGGAAGAGAAAATAAGCCATGAAGCATCCCAATCAAGTTTAGAAAGAGAGAAACTAGAAGAAAAAGTGTTTGAACTGCAGAGAACTATTGCTATGAGGGAAAATGAACTATCAACTGGACAGAACAAGTTGAAATACCTAAAGGAAGGCATTGATATTCTCACGAGCAAGTTAGAAACTTCAGAAAACGAGAGAACCGGTTTGCAGATGGAGTTGGAAGCCTCGAAAAATGACAAGAAACTACTTCAGCGTGAACTGGACAAAGAGAAAGAGCACAAGAAATCCCAGTTGGAGAAAATCACCAAAGCAAACTTCCATAATGCGGAAAGAAAAATAGAAGAAATGGCTGTGGAATTCCGGAAACAGTTTGAAGACCAATACAGGATCCTGAGCCGGAGGATAAGGGTTGCCGAACAGCTACAAGCTGAAAACAAGGAATGGTACCGAAAGACAAGAGACTCATGCGAGCAAGATAACAGGGACCTCAAAGTGATGACAGACAGAACTGCTACTGAATTAAAGAATGTGAAGGACTTGACGGTTACAGCAAATGAATTACTCACAATGATAGACTCAAAGACTTTGAAATTCAAGGAATGCACTGCCAAATTCCAGAATAGGATATTAAAAGCCTCACGCGGCATCAACTCTGTGAAACAGTGGGCAGCAACGAAGAACAAATCCATGTCACACTCGAAAAACAATTTAGACTGCTTGCTAGCTCAGCTTGATGACAAGGAAGCCGAGATATTGGCATCCCAAGAGAAGATCTGCAAGTTAGAAGATAAGATGACTAAATTAGAGAAAATAATAGAAGAGAATGAAGATGAAATGCAAGTACTTACAGAGGGAAAGAGGGGGGCCATACATCAGCTATGTATTTGGATAGACTATCACAGAGACCGATCAAATTTTTACAAGGATTTGTTGTCTGAATACAGGAGGCAGGAGAGCATCTTGGATGCATTGTGAGAATTTTGTAACTCAGTAACCATAGCCTCAAACTAATCCTCTTCTTTTGTAATTTTATTCTTCAAACTGGGCAGCAGTGATTGTAGAGGACAAACTTCTCCGTGGAACCATCAAGCATCATTCATCTAAACAGCAATGTAAAAAATACTTATAAACTGAGGTTTTTGGTCGATTAAACTTAGCACGAGAACTGCAGAACACAGTTTTCCATTGACGCCATTTTCCTCTCTCAGTCCCAAAGCTTATATCAACTGAGTAGAGCCAATACAAAAGCTCCCATCCAGAAGGCACCTAATTAAACAACAGAAGCTGAAGGAAACTAAGCATTCAGAAGATACTCCGAGGCAGACATAGTTTCATTCAGCAATTCATTACAACGTCAAAAGGTTAAGCAAATCGATCATAGAACAAAACAACACAATCTTATCAAATGTACCCTATTTCGCATAAGATTTCCACTTGCAAAACATCAAATATTACATATTTAATGGTCCTTGTCAGTTTCTATGAGGATAAAGCTCCCATAGCGTTATAGTGGCATCTTCCTAAGATGAAGCCACAGTTTGCTTTCAGCTGAGAATGTGACAGCATTGCAAAATGCAAATTGCATGATGATATTTCAATATAGCCAATGCATTCCCTTTTTTGGTAGTCATATAACCTAACCATGTGATCCCAGCCAGCAGTGGCAAAAATTTTACCATCTGGCCTTATCGAGGTGCCTGTGATACAGTGACTCTTCAAAATAATTTCTTTCTTAACCATACATGACCCCGTCGAAGGATCCAAGCAAAATGTTTGTACAAATTTTTTTTTTCAAACCCCTCCTCCACATGAACTGTCAATGGACAAGCTTAGGTAGGATTTCTCAAATCCCCACAGCACCATTGATCCATCCTCAAAGCCAGCAACAACATGTGCATATATCTAAAATTCAGATGGTAAAAAGGCTCCCACTGCCATTCACATCCATGGAGCTCGGAAGGAGTTTCACAAGTTTTTCAGCAGTTTTAACATCCCAAATTTCAACCACAGAAAAATTTCCCCCAGCTGTGGCAACATAATTACGCCCTTCAGCCTCCATCCAGTTTTGCTTGGATACTATTTCAGTTGGCATGATTTCATCATATGCAGAAGTGGTACGAATTTGTATCTATCTTAGACCCCAGAGCTTGATAGCCCCATCCCTTCCTTGACTAATCACTCTGTTCTCCCCAGCAGCAGTAATGCTTATGATGCCATGAGCTGCACTGTGAAGCCATGATGATGAAATGATCCTACGCTGCAATGTGTCCCAAATCGGCAATTCTCCATCGGTCTTGAAGGGATGGAAGCAAACATCTGTAACAGAAGCGCGGTAGCCTCGAGAACAGCCACTGGATCAGGAGGAGGCCGCTTGCTCATTTTTCTTTATTTCTTCTACCTACTGCTCTGTGAGACAATATGTCGAACAGTTAGGCTACATTAACCTTTGGTGGTTACATAGGTTTCAATTAAAGTATGAAATGGAGAGTTTGCTGTTCCAATTTCAAGTATGCTTAATAGTCTTTTTAATGTAAATTTCTTAGATTTCATATCTAAAAAAAACCATCTGAACTAATTTGAGATTGTTTCTTTACTTCAACAACATCAATTTCTGTTGAAGTATCAATTTCTTAAATCTCATGTTTCAAAACAAAGCATCTTAACTAATTTGATACTATTATAATGTTCTACTGTCTTTTAAAACTGATAGCTATCATTGTTTTCTGATAGCAAATAATGTCTAAATTGAAAAAAAAAAATTTAATTATAATTTTATGCTAAAAACAAATTAGAGTAAGAATCTATATATAATCAAGTTATAAGCTATAAGAGATTTTTTTTGTCGTATGCATTTATTTGCAAAAGAACTTAATTCATCGTTAATCCAATTCCCAATATATAGAAAACACAAAATGAAACCTGTTTAAAAGTATTAATCATATATAATTACTTCATAATAATAATAACTATAATTATTATAATTATTATAGTTTAAAATTATGGATCATACTTATGAAAGAAAAGAAGGGAAAGTAGATGAGGCTCTTAAGGTAGTTGATACATTTTGAGGAGATGGCGTTCGAGCTTATGAGCTTTGTAACATGCTTGTTGGGAAGCGTAATATTAGAATTGGAAAAAAAAATGTGATTAGGTTTTAGTTTAGCCTGTATTTCCAACCTATATATAAGGCATTTTATTGTAAATTATAGTCAACTCTTTCAAAATGTAGGTGTCCGAGGAGATGTTTAGGAAGATGCTGGTTCATGAGTTGAAGCCGGCTTGACAGCAAGTAGCATTTCGAATCTTCGATATCCATTGATGATACTGATGTTTACTCGGTCGTATCGGCATGTCTTTGTCAAGAAAATCATCTCACAAAATGTGGGAGCCTGGTTAATATCATGATAGAGAGAAGTAAAAACATCAAGAACCTTGCTATTATAAACATATAGAAAATCTTAGGAGTATTTAAAATTAGTAGGGATTCTGATCAATTACAGTTGAAATGTTGAATTTTATGTGGAAGCAAATGTCAGTGTGTAAAAATGAAAAGAGGGACTAGTCCTTTTCTTTGCAATGCTGGAATCATGAGAAGCAACATCTTAGTTTATTAGTTATGGATGATGGAAAAGTATTGAGAAAGTTGTTAGTTTCTCATTTCTACTTTTCTTGTTTTTTTCTTCTTGTTTGGAACTGGTTTGGTTAGTTAGTTAGGTCTCATGACTCATTTCAGTTTTGTTTTCACCAGTGAATATCAAATTTATGGTGTTAGTTTGGTGATTGATTTTTCAAGTGAAGATTTATGTTGTTGCTTACTTGCTTTTATATAAAGTTGTCAAGTCATTGTCGTTTTTATATATTTCTCTTCTTGTTATGCTAGCTCCAAGTTAGGCTCTCTATTTTTTTATATAAATTCTGATTCTATTAACTTTATGGTTTATAACTAAAGTTGGGCTATAAAATTAACTAGTCCCTCCTCCCCCATAATTATAGGTAATTTATTTAATTTTTAATTACATAAAATAAAAAAATGTTCTGAGAAAATTGTATTTTTTCATGTAAATTAGTAGGGTACTTTCGTGTGCTATTTATAGTCTCAATTCATATTGACTTGACATGAGTTTTAAGATATTGTTTAACTTTGTGAAGAAAAAATGAGAAAATGAGCTAGTGGAGTGTGGACTTTACTTTTATATATTGGTTTTATAGTAGAATGTGAGTGTAATGATTTAGTTGAATGATTACTCCACTTGATTAAAATGGAAAGCAAATAAATAAGACTTTAAATCATGAATATTTCAAAATAGCAAAATGAGACATTTTTTCATGGACATGTGGAGTATAAGAAAGTGCTTTGCGTGTAAAATACTTAAGAAAACTGTACTAGGGTTTAATAAATCTGAGTAATTTTTTGGAATGAGAATTTTTTTGGGAAAGGTCATTTGAAATTTCATGGTTTCCTGGGAATTGGAATGATCAAATATAAGTACTAGTCACTTGTGGTAGAAGAGTGTGTACAAAGTTCATAGTCGTTTTGGGAATATGTCAATTAATAATAAAAGAGTTCAAAATGATATTTATAATTGAATAAGGACTTCAGGGGACTGTGGTGTATATATGTCAATTTCTAGAATATATTACTGGGACAAGATTTATCAGCTCTGATGAAACTATAAAGTAAAAGTATTAAGTATAATGGGATAGATTTGTCAGTTGGAATATTAACCAAAAGAAGTACTGAAATGATAGGTGGAATAGATTTCTTAGTTGATTATTAGTAGTATACTATAAAACTATAGCATAAGCTGAAATCGAAGGAAAATAGCTCAAATATGTAGTATATATATATATACAGATACATGGAGATGATCAAAATAAGAATGCATTTAAATCCAGAAATGTAGCCCAAATTTTGGCCGTAGGATTAGATGATCTAATGCTCAATAATTAACTCAAAACATGGAAGGTCATAATTAAATAGTTTTAGGTCATATTATAAGATTTGAGTTTATATCATATTAAGATCATTTTAGGTCATGCTTTACTAGCATGACCTAAAAATAAACTAACTATGACCTAAAAATGTCATACGTATGACTTTGTTCTGTATTTAAATCTGGTTTTCATAGATCAAAACCCGGTATACATATTTGGGGTATGTATATATAGGGTTTTGATCTATGAAGATCAGATTTAAATACAGAAACGCAGAACAAAGTCATACGTAGGGCATTTTTAGGTCATAGTTAGTTTATTTTTAGGTCATAGTTATATATAAAAGAGAAATTGTACACGGACGGACGGAGGGAGTAAAAAAATGAGAAGTTGTACGGCAAGTTTGGTACAATTGAGTTTTTTTTTCAATATAATACATACATTTGATAGTTTATTAGTACTCCTACATTTGATTTGAAGATCTTTTAAAGTTTTTACTAAAGGTTGAGTCATTTGATTTGAAGAAAAAGAGATCATAGATTATAAAATTTTGAAAAGGAGATCATAAAAATATTAAAAGTGAGATACCAAATTTCAGAAAAAGATTCCAAGGATTACAAAATTTTGAATCGGGTTGGTATAGTTTACTAAATGGGAATACTTCTTCTATACCAAATTTTGAAAGTCAGGTGTCAAAATTATTATGTGAATGATGTCAGAGGAATGATTCTGAAAACTACATCTCATTACTAAACAATAGTGAATCTCTACATATTTAATTTCATAAATCCTAAAATCACACATAAATTTCATCGATATAGTAAGAATTAGCCACTAAGTTCCAGCTGGACTCAATCATAGCATGTTTAATCAAATTAATATATTTTTCAAGGCAACATAGTGGAGTAGTAATTCTCTCTTCTTCCTTGTGTAATTCATCTGCTAAACCTAGACACAGAAATGCCGAAGCAGCGCTGGCGCAACTCGTTTAAATCCTTTATCGATCCCACTGAAGAAGATCAGCTCAGAGGAATCAAAACAGGTGCACAACATACATACACTAATTGCTTCATTTTACCTTCTAAGATCTTCCATGCCTACAATTTTGATTGCTCTTTTCTTAATCTTCTTCTGTTAAACTGCAGAAATTGATGGAAATGTGCAGAAAATCGTCAATTTTCTGAAAGAAAAAGACGGTGATGATAGGAAAGACGAGGTGGCGGATTTGATTCAGGATTTCCACAGACAGTACGAGTCGCTTTATGCTCGTTATGATCATCTATCTGGAAAACTTAGGGATAAGTTTCGTGTCAAGAGCGGGAAAGACAGTGCCTCCTCGAGCTCAGATTCGTCGGATTCTGATGATTCTCTGGCAAAATCGCGGGAAGAATTGGGGAGGAAATTGGCGGCCGCTGCAGATGACAAGGAAGCACTGCATCAGGAATATCTGAGTGATGTAAAGAGGCTAAACGCTGATGTCTCCTTGTTGCGAGAAGAGAATGCGCAGCTGCAGTTTAGGAATTCTGAGATGGAGAAAGTGTTGGCGGAGAAAGAGAGTGAAATCTCGAAATTTGGGGAAAGAGAGAGTGAGTCATCTGCGCGGATTGTGGCATTGGCTGCAGATGTGAACAATCTCCGAGAGCAATTAGGGCATACGATTGATCAGAAAAGTGAGGCAGATAGGGTTATTGAGAAACAGCAACAAGAAATGTCTGAGGTGTTGATTCAGATTGAGAATTTGAAAGAGGAATTGTCGCTGGCGGAGAATCGGAACACTGAATTAGGGCACAAGATTGTAGAACAGAAAAGAGAAACGGAAGAACACAGGGATGAACTCCTGAGATTGAGTGAGGAGCACAAGCAATTGGAAGGCCGGTTTAGGGATTGCAATGAGAGACTCGCTATATCGGAGAAGAGAACAGAGGAGATCTCTGATCAGTTCCGCGGAAGCATGGCTGTTAAAAATCAGGACATCGATCAGCTCGAAGAAACTATAGAAGATCTGAAAGCAGAGCTGGAGATTAAAGAGGATGAACTTAGCTCATTGACAGAGAATATGAGGGCTACTGAGGTTAAGCAGCGGCTTTCGGGTCAGAAGCTCCGGATCACAGAGCAGGTATTGAGTGAGAAGGAAGAGATCCACCAGAAGAGAGTTGAGAAGTTGCAGGAAGAGAAGGAGTTGCTTGAAGGGAGGATTGCTTCGCTGGCCGGGATAGTTTCTGTATACAAGGGAGCTCAACTGAGTCTGGTTGGAGAAATCTCTGAGAAGATGAATGAGACCTTGAATGGGATTGACACATTTAGTATGAAGTTTGAGGAGGACTACGGCCACTTGGAGTCGCGGGTTTATGAAATCGGGAATGAGCTTAAGGTTGTGGTGAACTGGATAACCGGGAACAATGCTGAGAAAGATGAGATGAAGAAGGAGATTGGGTGTTTAGTTGAGAAAGTGTTGGTGTTGACAGGGAAGGTTAATGAGATGGAGATGATACTGCAGAAGAACGAGGAGGAGAGGAAAAGCCTAAGTGAGACGGTGAGACAACATGAGGAGAAGGCGAAGGAGTTGAAGATGGTGATAGAGGAGAGGGATGGGAGGTTGGGAGAATTGGAGAGGAAGATGAATGAGAAAGATAATGGTATGTTGAGCTTGAGTGAGGAGAAGAGAGAGGCAATAAGGCAGTTGTGCATTTGGATCGATTTTCACCATGATCGCTACGAAGATCTGAAAGACATGATGTTGAAGAAGAGGGGTGGTGGAACAAGGCAGATTGCTGCTTGATGTGAATCCAGAGAATGTTAGTAGTGTTATTTGTTTGTAATTTTTTTTGTATGTGTTTGTGGTTTGGAGTTTGGATGGATGGTAAATGCTTGTTTGTGTGTCAAGATTTGTTTTGATTGTTTGGATGATGTGTTGTATCTATAGGCAAACATTCAACTTATCTCTTATTATATGTTGAAATCTCATAAGCATGCATGGGCAAATGCCCCACCTCAAATTTCATCACATATCTATAAAATATACATTATAAAATTAATTTGTTGTAATTTCTAACTATTTGCCCCTCTTGAAACTCTTAAATTTTATCTATGTATAATTTTGTCCCTCTTTATATAAATTTCTAGCTCCGTCCCTGGAAGCATGGACGGTGTAGATAAAGTTTGAAAAAATCAATAAAATACTATTCTCTCCGTGTCATAATAGTAGTTGAGTTATATTCTTATTTTTCTTTGGACAGTTCCAAGGTAGTTGAGTCGAGTACTATTTAGCATTTACAGCATTTTCAAATGTGATATGCAGCTTATTTTAATTATCTGTCGTAGTAAATTGAGTGTTGTCAACAAATTTGAGGTAGGAAGGAAATTAGCATATTCACAGATACTTAAAAAAAGGTATTGTATTTAACTTGCATTTCAAATTGAGTTTCTTTTTAGCGGCATACATTAGTGCTTAGCAATTGGCAAACACGTCTACTTAAATAACAAATGTATGTAATACATTATAAAACTATACTCCTAATATTGAATAAGAGGCGTGTAACGAAGATAAGGAATATGACTCACAAATAAGGATCTGTAATTTCAAGGGTGTCGTTACTAGAAAATATCTAGTGGACCTTCCACGCCAAAGTGTCATTATAAGGTGGTGTACTCAATCATTTAATTTTCGATAAATGGAAACATAAATAGCTCATATCCAACTAGACATGCCAACTAATAGAGTTATTTTTAGAAGATATTCCATTAAACCACTTTTATAGAAGATATGAATTAAATCACTTTTATAGAATAATGCATAGTTTTTAATATTATCAATATCTTTTTTACCTCCTACGTATATATCACATACTTATATAGGGATGTATTCATATACTTTTCTTATCTTTTGTGCTTTTTCCTTTTTAATCTCCACCATCTAATATTAACATCTAAAGGCTGAAATTAGTGGCTGATCTAATCATTTTTATTCATTAAAAATATAGAAAAGGGTGTTTAGGGGATATACATTAACGTCAGTTATGGAAAGTCCATGATTCTCTCCATCAGAAGATTGCAGCGGTTTTATACAACGATTTCATAAATATTTTTTCTCTTTCTCCGCTTATTCTCCCCATCTTCTCCATTGTAGACAATTATTTTTCTAAAATATCTGGCGAAATTTGCAGCGGTTGTTAATTTCGTCCAAATTTTATTTTATTGGAGCGTTCCCGTTTTGATTTCTGAATATTATTGTTTTATTGTTGTTATTCAACAATGGAAGAACATTGTTCTTCAACAATGGATGAAGGTAAAATTAGTGTAATTTTTTTGTTGAGATCAAACTGACTACTAAACCTAGGAATCGTTTGTTGTAGTTTTCGTTCATTGCAATAAGAATTTCTGTAATACCCGCTTCTTTCATTATCCTTTTCGTTGATGTTTAATGTCGAACTAAAGAATCTTCGCTCTATTGCTTCGTTGTGTTAAATAAGAACTCATTACTTACTAATGCTTAGTGTTGATAGTTCGCAAAACAAAAACCTTGAAGTGAAAATCAAATGAACTAAACAATTGGAATTTACATTGTAGAATGTCAGGAATTTTCGAATAGCAATTCTTACTCAATAAACGAACAACTAATCTTCAAAATACTACAATACTTAGAACAAGGCTTCCAATAAAGGAAACAAAGAAAGGGAAAGATAAATGTGTATGGAACAAATGGCATCGGGTCTCTTTTTCCGGGCCGAAAGTTGCGGCCGTTTTCCGATCAGCCGTTGGGCCGGGGTATCAAGCTGTCCCGGACAGCAGCTTGGCAACCAAGTTTTTCTCGACCTGCAAGGTGGAGATCAGTTTTTGTCCACTAAGGATCAAAAGAAAACAAAAGGGGCTCTTACCATAGGGATGGAGACAACTTTTCTTTAGTTATAGATGACCAAAGAATCACCATAAGAGGCAAGTCAGCCCTGCAGCTCCTTTGGCACAACAGCCACCTGCTTCTCTGCACAATCAAACAATTCCAATTACTAACTAGTACTAGGTACCCATAAAATACCAAGTTGCAGCCATAAAGGAGAGGCAATGTGATCTCTAAAAGTGAGATTTGCTGCAGCATAACAACAAATGGTACAACAACCATTTAAGGCCTCACGGGTACACCACACTTCGCCTATAAATAACTCCACACCACATTCGAACTCCCTTTCTCATACACTTTGAATTTTCAGCCACAATGGCAAGTTTGAGAGTGAGGGCTTGGAGTAGAGTTTCTGCAGAGTTCTTGCAGACAACTCCCACACCCATAGGAGCTTCAAAGAGAGAGTAAACTTTGAGAATTTTGGAAACTAGAGATTCAAGCTACAAGTTCGAGAGGTAACCCCCTCAACAAATCCCTCTTGCATCATTGTAGAACAACATGGTTTAGCCAAGAACTTAGAGAACATAGAGCTCCATAGATTCCCACAACATTAGCATGTACAAGACTTCATCTCAAAACATAAGCTACTGCCAAACAAATTAAAAGAAGTTGTATAAAGAACTTAGCTTTAGGCTGTCCGGCGACGAAGCGATTGCCGACGCAGCAGAGGCGAGGCGGGGCGGTCAGCGGCTTCACTCGCCGAGGCTGACGACGTAGGCGCGATGACGAACCTGAGTTCCACGATCTAGGCGCCTTTCCCCTCGATTGGTGACTTCGCCGCTGGAGCAACAGCGAAAGGCGGCCGCCGGGGACGACTGCTCACCAAGGGCAACGCCGTGGGAGAGAGGCGACGCCTCCTCTCCACCAATTAATTCGCGGAGGAGAAAGGGATCACGGTGGGCGTTGATTCACCGGAGACGACGGAGGAAAGAGAGAGGCGTGAGGAGAAAGTATACGCCATCGGATTTCGGCGATCGATTGAAACGGCGAAGAACCGTGAGGAAAAGATGGAGGCGCCGCTGCTTCGCTTCATTTCTAGATTAGGGATTTTAATTGGAAAGGGAATTTGGGGGAAATGACGATGGAGAAGGAAGTAGCATATTTGGACACTTTTTTTTTCTTTATTGGGCCACCTTATTTATTTTAGTTGGGCTTTAGTAATTATTTGAAGTGGTGGCTGACTTAATTAGTTAGATGGACTCAATGGAATTAGTGGTGAAATGGTCCTAAATGTTTTAAAGAGAGAATGGAGCATGGACCAATTTTAATTGAGAAGTTGGGCTGAGATTAAATATTTGAGCCGAGAATTATTTATGTGAGCTTGGAATTAATTTAAGGAATTTGAGCTTGAACCTTAATTAATTAATTCCCAAATAAATTTATCGAGTTTTCAAAGATGGAAACATATTAAAGTAAGGCGCGAAGGACCGACCGGCAGGCGACTCACCTTAAGAAAAATTCAATGAAAGATTTAAATGTGAATTTTCCAAGAATCCATACTTTATTAAATGTGAATTTTCCAAGAATCCATACTTTATTAAATGCTCAAGTATTTGTTTTCAAGAAAATAGAAGTTCTCCGGACTTAGCAAAGTGAATAATTAAGTTTTACAGAGTAGTGAAGCCGAGGTAGAACTAAGAAAATCATGTAAGACAAGACTAAGGACATAGGTGCTATACCATAGGGTACATGCATTCCTTCCAAGGAGAAATAGTTCAAGTACTAATTAGCGTGCTACGCTATTTATTTTTCAAAGGATAAATTGCTCAAGGGCAAGTGAGGTCCAAGCGAATAATCAAATTGAAGAATAAGCATATCAGGTGGGCATTTCTTTCAAAATGTGATTTCAGTATGAAAATGTGAATCTTTGCTCAAGTATGTTGTCATGCCATGTTTTGTTTTATGATTACCTATCTGCTTGGCTATGCCAAATCAAGTTAAATCGAATTCGGGTCCCAGTAGGGCCGCAAACCCTACTCGGACTAGTGTACACATAAGGGGACCGTGAGCTAACAAAAGGGGTTGGCCGGTCCAGTGACCGTCGTGGAATGTGGCCACATTCCCGGTTCACATCAGTTTCAGATATGGTATATCTATGTTATGTGATTGCGCAATCAAATCTTTACTAAAGGAAAAGTATTTTAGTGACTCGGGTCTTTTTAAGTAAAACCCCGTGATCACTCAACTCTGGCATTGACAATTAAAGATAAAACCATTTTTGGCAATGTGCCCACTGAGTATATCAAATACTCAGCCCTGCATGTTATTTTCAAATGTGCAGGTTGAACGTGTACGAGGAGGCGAAGGTGTTGGGACAAGACTTTTAAATAAGTAGTTAGGTAACCCAAAGTAGCATGTCTTCATACGTGCTATTTTGTCTTGGACTCTTCCGCTGCAAATCTAGAATTTTGTGCTAGAAAGCTATGAACTTAGTCTTGATACTCTGAACACGTTTTGACTATGAACCCATATGCCTTTGATACTATTGATTTAAGTGATTTCATCCTTTTATTGTTGTCCCTTGATTATTGAGAATTTTTAGTCGCGAAATAGCTACGCTCACTAGCACTAGGGAGTTGTGGTCGTGACAGAGTGGTATCAGAGCACCGTTCTTTCGCTCTGGACCCAAGAACCTTCTTTTCAAGCCTTAGTCGAGAATGATAGTACTAGACTAGGATAGTACTAAAATGGAAAGCTTAAAAGGACCCAACACCTCGACTCGTCACGTTCAACTGCAGCAATGAGGTAAGAAAGAAGTTTTTACCAGAAAAATTTTCAGTTATTCATGAAAGAACTTGAAAAAAAAAAAAATGATTTCTTTTTGAAGATATTGTGAAAATATTCAGGGTTTTCAAGGAAAAGCATGTAAATTCCATTTTTCCTACGAACCATGGAATTTCAAGTTTAAATTGTTAAGCATAAGGATGTCTTTGAGACAAATGCTAAAGTATTATCAGTTACACATGCTCGATTATGTGAAGTATGATGATAGATTAAGGAACTTTTTAGGAAGTTACGGAATGACTAACGCATGCGAACATAGAATGCCTAAGAAGTACGTTAGACTAAACGCTCTTGAACAGAGTTGTAAGTTGATGACTTCCTTACCGCTTTTCTAAGCGATAAAATGAACGAGTATATGCAAGTTAGGGCAAACCCCTAATTTTGTTTTAAGAATGAGGAAATATAGATGAATGTGTCTAAAAGTGGACCCCACACCTTTTCCTCTACCCTATCTCTTGACGAGACCACGATCCATGATGTTGTAATTGGAACAATTCCAAATGTACAAGAATGAACCTAACAATTTATAAATAACCCATCTATTCTTAGATGGTAACGATCAGACGAGATACGAGGAACTACCTACGGCACATGGGCGTCTGTTGAACGTTTTAAACGATGGGAACAACATGAAGTTCCCTTTGTCTTCATGAACTCAATCATAATCAAAATGAGCGTACCCTTGATCCAGTAAAGGAGGTGTATCCTTACACGAAAAGATATCGTACTTACGATCAAATTAAGTGATCCAGTCTTGCGTAGCAAGTCAAGGAGGCTACGTGATCTAGAAACAATGCTTATAGCACGCTGTGAAGCACGATGGAGAGTGCAATGTTTTACGAGAATGACCGTCCTGACTTATCGAGATCATTATGAAAATATGACCTTCAACGACAGCTATTAGTTGTAACACCAGGAATCCTAGCTTGGAATCTATGGTTTCCTGGAACGCTCTGATCATGTTCAAGCTCCGAAAGAACAAACAAGAAAGTGTCACATAAGTGGAACAGATGATTATGATCAACAGTACTTACTTGGATTCCCATCGATTTCTTTCTATGAACCTCCTTAATGAAAATGCCCTCGTCTACTTTAGACCTTAGATTGACTTGGATTTATGCAACTAATGCCTCATTTTTTTTTCTCCTACGAAAGTTGTGACTCTCTTTCAATTTGTTGGCTATAGTAGTTGAGCTCATTGTTCAGAAAATGTAAGGTGTTGACTTCATAAGCTCCGGTCATAAACCTTCGACTCTAAAGTTGCTTACGGCCATGCCCTCCAGAATAATCTCATTTTGAACATCCTGAACAAGGGTGTCCTGCCGTCTTTTTAAGACTTTTGATTGACTCACGTTTTTGCAAGTAATAAGTCACTATCATTTTATTTATTTATTTTTTTTTTTTTACGAAAATGGTGACTTACTTTCAAATCTTAAATTCGAAAGACTTATATGTTCTCAAGCATCTTTGTTGTTTGTTGTCCCCCGTATGACCCACCATTGATAAAATCAATATCCCAGATTCTTTAACTCTCACGGTATAACTTCACCCTTAAGTTGCTGATTTTTTCAGACATTTCTTCTCAGAGAATGGCACAATAAGTGGAACTTTTGTTCACCTCCTTATTTGGCAACCATATTGTGACTATTTCGTTCTTATATGAGTGAATTTTTCTTGTCCAGTTCCACTACATGCATTATTTCTAGCTCAAGATTTCTTTCTGAAACACTAAGTTAAGGCTAATGTATTGCATTTTCCTTGATGGTAGTTGACTTTTCCAAAAATATTTCTTTCACTTTGGTCGCTACCTGTGAATCCATTGATGTATTTCCATGATTTCCACATTATAATGTTGGTGAACCATGATCAACGTTAATCAATGGCAATTGTTTACATTTCTAAACCCTCTTGCGACTAATCATCTGAGATCTTGACATGTTGAAATCATCATCCTTGATGTCCGGATCTAGTCAATTTGAACGGACAATTTAACCATCTTATTTGACAAGCCTACTATGGAAATTGAGAGTTCATACAGTATCATCTTATTCTCATGACCTACCTCATGTTCTTTCAAGTTCCCATAAGAATTGAATTCACAAATTCGATGGGTTTAAGTATTTGAAACCATTTGAACCTTGAAGTTCTTTGAATGGATACGATAAGTTCAATTGAACTTAGTACTTGCCTTCAAAATCAATTGTCACGATTTGAGGTCGAAAATTCACAACAGTCGAGCAAGAGATGTTATTCTTATCCCTTTGGATATTCTATAGTCCTTTCAATAAAAGAAATTTGCAGTCATGCTTCTTCTAGGTGACATCAGTACCTATCCAAGTTAAGACTGTTTGATTAATCATCGAGTTCTTAGTACAAGGCAATCACGAAGGGCATAGTTGTTTGGACTTTTCGCACTTGTGTGCCGCCGGTCACGAGCTGCTATGGGATGGATCGTTACGCTATATACATAGAATGTAGGCCACAAAAAGAGAAATGTAAAGGAATCTTATATACGTACAGACCTAATGACTTTTCGTTGTGCAAGACTTATTTATCTAAGTGATTAATCGTTTGGGGCACAAATAACAAAGTGAACTAGGAGAGCCACGAGGAAATGGAGATCAAGATCATCGTTAGGTAACGAAATCTAGTGAAAATATGAACACTCTCATAGATTACGTTTTAATGAACGGATGTCTTCGACAAGAGGAAAATCATCTGAGATATGGCGCAATAAAACCAACGAATGAAGGAACGATCGGGAAAACGAAAACGTACTTCAAATGAGAATAAGAAGCAACAACTTGCCCCAAAACCATCGCAGAATGGCGGTAAAGAAGCCGATCTCAATAAGAAGGTTGAGTACCGACCTAAGGCCCATCCCCGCGCTAAGTGGTCAAGAAACCACCGTGGAAAGTGCATAGTTAGGACACATAGGTGCCTTAATTGTGGCAGAAGCGGACATTTCTCCAGGGAATGCTGTACAAGAATACTAGGACGGAAGGGAGGCAGGACTATTAAGGGTAGCGTCCGTAGTTGCGGGCACTTCAAGCTGAGCCAAGAAGAAAGACAGTCCTAATCACCATATCACCAGCGGCAGCTACGCCAGAGGTTTCCCACTCAGACTATAGTTACTGCACCGAGGCAGAAACAGCCTAAGATTGAGCAGGGAACCAAGAGCAAGACAATTTAGCAAGTATGGGAACTCTCCTCAACATACCTATTGTCATTCTTTCATGTCAGCACCTTGCGTGGATACTTTAGAATTGCCTACTGATGAAATCGAACATAAGATGAGGGTGTTCTCACCCATAGGAGGCCTTAAAGATACCTCACGAACTTGCTCGAACGTAGAATTCACTATGGGAAACCTTAAGTTAGTGGCTCACAATTTACATGTAATGTTGATGTGGAACGTCGACATCATATTGGGAATGGATTGGTTAGCCGAGAACTACGCTACCATTCTTTGTAAGGAAAGGCAGATCTCTGTGCAATACCCAGGGAAAGAACCCACAATCTTTCACGGAATATCCGTGAGGCGACGAAAGTCCATAGATTCTGCGCTACAAGCGGCCACTATGATAAGGAAAGGATGCTCTGCATACCTCGTTTATCTGAATGGAGAAGAGAAAGAGGACCGTAAGATTGAGGATGTAGAAGTGGTACGAGAATTCCCAGATGTCTTTTCGGACGCACTACCAGGATTGCCGCCAGACAGGCAATTAGAATTCACAATCGATCTCGAACCAGGATCGGCCTCGGTATCGAAGGCACCATACAGAATGGCGCCTAAAGAGTTAGAAGAACTCAAGATACAGCTACAGGAATTACTAGACCTCGGTTTCATCCGACCCAGTGTGTCACCATGGGGCGCACCAGTGCTCTTCGTGAAGAAGAAGGACGGAACACTGAGAATGTGTATCGACTACCGAGAGTTGAACAAGCTGACGCTCAAGAACAAGTATCCTCTACCAAGGATTGATGACCTTTTGACCAACTTCGAGGGGCGGGTGTATTCTCGAAGATGGACTTGAGATCAGGCTATTACCAACTGAAAGTCCGACATGATGATGTACCCAAGACGGCGTTCCGCACTAGATGCGGCCATTACGAATTCACTGTAATGCCTTTTGGACTTACAAATGCCCTGGCAGTGTTCATGGACTTAATGAACCGCGTGTTCCATCCATACTTGGACAAGTTCGTCCTAGTCCTTATAGATGATGTACTAATCTATTCGAAGAACGAGAAGGAACACGAGAAACGTCTGAGAACCACCTTAGAGACGTTGAGAGCCGAGAAACTCTATGCTAAGTTTGGAAAATGTGAGTTCTGGCTTAACAAGGTGAACTTCCTTGGACACATAGTAACGGCAGAAAGGACCCGAGTGGACCCTGCAAAGGTGGAAACAGTACAACGTTGACAGTCACCAACAACGCCTAATGAGATTCGAAGTTCTTAGGTTTGGCTGGATATTATCGAAGGTTTATTGAAGGATTTTCTAAAATAGCCAGACTACTGACTCAACAGCTCAAGAAAGGAGCTAAGGTCAATTGGACGCCGGAGTGCGAAGCAAGCTTCCAACTATTAAAAGAAAAGTTGACCACCGCACCAGTCCTAGCAGTGCCAGCACCAGGAGCAGGCTATGTGGTGTACACCGATGCATCAAAGATTGGACTTGGATGCGTACTGATGCAGAATGGCAAGGTGATTGCGTACGCGTCACGCCAACTCAGGCCACACGAGCTAAATTACCCCACTCATGACCTGGAACTAGCAGCAGTGGTACATGCCTTGAAGATTTGGAGACATCACCTCTACGGAGTTCGATGTGAGATCTTCACGGACCACAAGGGCCTTAAGTACTTCGAGCAGAAGGATTTAAACATGCGACAACGCAGATGGCTCGAATTAGTCAAGAATTATGACTGTGGTATAAATTACCACCCAGGCAAGGCCAATGTAGTGGCGGATGCCTTGAGCAGGAAGACTATGCCCCAAGTGGCCACCTTCCTCACACAGAATGAGGAGCTCATACGGGAATTTGCTAAGATGCGACTGGAGGTAGTAAGAGCACCAGAGATGGTGGAAAGTAGGATCGCCACTTTAGTGATTGAACCAAACTTAAGGGCCAGAATTGTTGAGGCTCAAAGGAGTGATGAAACATTAGAGAAAGTTCGTCTTAAAGTGAGGTCGGGAAAAGAGGTGAGTTATCATGAAGAAGCGGATGACGCCCTCACTTTTGAAGGGAGATTATGTGTAACCGATGACGAGGTTCTCAGAAATGAGATCATGAGCGAAGCGCATGAGACACCCTACACCGCCCACCCAGGAAGTACGAAAATGTATCAAGATATGAAGAAGCAGTTTCGGTGGGATGGCATGAAGAGGGGCATAGCGTCGTTTGTAGAAAGGTGCCTAGCATGTCAACAAGTGAAGGCTCTACATCAACGACCCTATGGGAAATTGCAACCCCTAGAAATCCCCGAGTGGAAATGGGAACACATTGCTATGGACTTCATGACAGGGTTGCCAAGGTCACAAAAGCGCGCACTTCGTGACAGGATTGCTATTTGGGTGATTATAGATCGCCTCACCAAAAGCGCGCACTTTGTACCAGTTCGTATCACTTACGGATCGGACAAGCTAGCCCAGATCTACGTGCAAGAGATCATACGATTACATGGAATACCGGTGACGATCACATCAGACAGGGATCCGAAATTTACTTCTAGATTTTGGATAAGCCTACAGCAAGAACTAGGCACCAGGTTGAATTTCAGTACAGCATTTCATCCGCAGACTGATGGGCAGTCTGAGAGAACAATCCAGACCTTGGAAGACATGTTAAGAGCCGTAGTGCTCGACCGAGGAGGAAAATGGGAGCCAGTGCTGCCACTTATAGAGTTTGCTTACAATAACAGTTATCAGGCGACTATAAACATGGCCCCATACGAAGCACTGTATGGGAAGAAGTGTAGATCACCGCTTTATTGGGATGAGGTCGGTGAGAGAAAGACGCTGGGACCGGATTCAGTAGAGGAGGTGATAGAGGTCGTCCGCCAGATCCGGGAAAGAATCAAGGAAGCTCAAGATAGGCAAAAGTTTTACGCAGATGCTCGCCGAACCGATCTGCAGTTCAAGGCGGGAGACAAAGTTTTTCTAAAAGTATATCCGTCTAAAGGGATTACAAGATTCGGCGTCAAGGGCAAGCTAAGACCACGTTTCATCGGACCCTAGGAAATTTTAGAAGAAGTGGGTCCTGTGGCGTACAGATTGGCACTCCCACCGAGTTTCGGGAACGTGCACAATGTTTTTCACGTGTCTCAATTGAGGAAATATGTGTTCGACCCAAAACATATAATCCACCAAGAGGAGATGGTTTTGGAACCAGACTTAAGCTATGAAGAGAAGCCAGAGGCAATCTTGGATAGGAAGGTCAAGGAATTGAGGAATAAATCTATTGTAACAGTGAAAGTTTTATGGAAGCATCATGGACACGAGGAAGCTACGTGGGAATTGGAAGACAAGATGAAAGAAAAGTACCCAGAGCTCTTTGAGTAACTTAAGCGAAATTTCGGGACGAAATTTTCGTTAAGGAGGGTAGAATGTAATACCCGCTTCTTTCATTATCCTTTTCGTTGATGTTTAATGTCGAACTAAAGAATCTTCGCTCTATTGCTTCGTTGTGTTAAATAAGAACTCATTACTTACTAATGCTTAGTGTTGATAGTTCGCAAAACAAAAACCTTGAAGTGAAAATCAAATGAACTAAACAATTGGAATTTACATTGTAGAATGTCAGGAATTTTCGAATAGCAATTCTTACTCAATAAACGAACAACTAATCTTCAAAATACTACAATACTTAGAACAAGGCTTCCAATAAAGGAAACAAAGAAAGGGAAAGATAAATGTGTATGGAACAAATGGCATCGGGTCTCTTTTTCCGGGCCGAAAGTTGCGGCCGTTTTCCGATCAGCCGTTGGGCCGGGGTATCAAGCTGTCCCGGACAGCAGCTTGGCAACCAAGTTTTTCTCGACCTGCAAGGTGGAGATCAGTTTTTGTCCACTAAGGATCAAAAGAAAACAAAAGGGGCTCTTACCATAGGGATGGAGACAACTTTTCTTTAGTTATAGATGACCAAAGAATCACCATAAGAGGCAAGTCAGCCCTGCAGCTCCTTTGGCACAACAGCCACCTGCTTCTCTGCACAATCAAACAATTCCAATTACTAACTAGTACTAGGTACCCATAAAATACCAAGTTGCAGCCATAAAGGAGAGGCAATGTGATCTCTAAAAGTGAGATTTGCTGCAGCATAACAACAAATGGTACAACAACCATTTAAGGCCTCACGGGTACACCACACTTCGCCTATAAATAACTCCACACCACATTCGAACTCCCTTTCTCATACACTTTGAATTTTCAGCCACAATGGCAAGTTTGAGAGTGAGGGCTTGGAGTAGAGTTTCTGCAGAGTTCTTGCAGACAACTCCCACACCCATAGGAGCTTCAAAGAGAGAGTAAACTTTGAGAATTTTGGAAACTAGAGATTCAAGCTACAAGTTCGAGAGGTAACCCCCTCAACAAATCCCTCTTGCATCATTGTAGAACAACATGGTTTAGCCAAGAACTTAGAGAACATAGAGCTCCATAGATTCCCACAACATTAGCATGTACAAGACTTCATCTCAAAACATAAGCTACTGCCAAACAAATTAAAAGAAGTTGTATAAAGAACTTAGCTTTAGGCTGTCCGGCGACGAAGCGATTGCCGACGCAGCAGAGGCGAGGCGGGGCGGTCAGCGGCTTCACTCGCCGAGGCTGACGACGTAGGCGCGATGACGAACCTGAGTTCCACGATCTAGGCGCCTTTCCCCTCGATTGGTGACTTCGCCGCTGGAGCAACAGCGAAAGGCGGCCGCCGGGGACGACTGCTCACCAAGGGCAACGCCGTGGGAGAGAGGCGACGCCTCCTCTCCACCAATTAATTCGCGGAGGAGAAAGGGATCACGGTGGGCGTTGATTCACCGGAGACGACGGAGGAAAGAGAGAGGCGTGAGGAGAAAGTATACGCCATCGGATTTCGGCGATCGATTGAAACGGCGAAGAACCGTGAGGAAAAGATGGAGGCGCCGCTGCTTCGCTTCATTTCTAGATTAGGGATTTTAATTGGAAAGGGAATTTGGGGGAAATGACGATGGAGAAGGAAGTAGCATATTTGGACACTTTTTTTTTCTTTATTGGGCCACCTTATTTATTTTAGTTGGGCTTTAGTAATTATTTGAAGTGGTGGCTGACTTAATTAGTTAGATGGACTCAATGGAATTAGTGGTGAAATGGTCCTAAATGTTTTAAAGAGAGAATGGAGCATGGACCAATTTTAATTGAGAAGTTGGGCTGAGATTAAATATTTGAGCCGAGAATTATTTATGTGAGCTTGGAATTAATTTAAGGAATTTGAGCTTGAACCTTAATTAATTAATTCCCAAATAAATTTATCGAGTTTTCAAAGATGGAAACATATTAAAGTAAGGCGCGAAGGACCGACCGGCAGGCGACTCACCTTAAGAAAAATTCAATGAAAGATTTAAATGTGAATTTTCCAAGAATCCATACTTTATTAAATGTGAATTTTCCAAGAATCCATACTTTATTAAATGCTCAAGTATTTGTTTTCAAGAAAATAGAAGTTCTCCGGACTTAGCAAAGTGAATAATTAAGTTTTACAGAGTAGTGAAGCCGAGGTAGAACTAAGAAAATCATGTAAGACAAGACTAAGGACATAGGTGCTATACCATAGGGTACATGCATTCCTTCCAAGGAGAAATAGTTCAAGTACTAATTAGCGTGCTACGCTATTTATTTTTCAAAGGATAAATTGCTCAAGGGCAAGTGAGGTCCAAGCGAATAATCAAATTGAAGAATAAGCATATCAGGTGGGCATTTCTTTCAAAATGTGATTTCAGTATGAAAATGTGAATCTTTGCTCAAGTATGTTGTCATGCCATGTTTTGTTTTATGATTACCTATCTGCTTGGCTATGCCAAATCAAGTTAAATCGAATTCGGGTCCCAGTAGGGCCGCAAACCCTACTCGGACTAGTGTACACATAAGGGGACCGTGAGCTAACAAAAGGGGTTGGCCGGTCCAGTGACCGTCGTGGAATGTGGCCACATTCCCGGTTCACATCAGTTTCAGATATGGTATATCTATGTTATGTGATTGCGCAATCAAATCTTTACTAAAGGAAAAGTATTTTAGTGACTCGGGTCTTTTTAAGTAAAACCCCGTGATCACTCAACTCTGGCATTGACAATTAAAGATAAAACCATTTTTGGCAATGTGCCCACTGAGTATATCAAATACTCAGCCCTGCATGTTATTTTCAAATGTGCAGGTTGAACGTGTACGAGGAGGCGAAGGTGTTGGGACAAGACTTTTAAATAAGTAGTTAGGTAACCCAAAGTAGCATGTCTTCATACGTGCTATTTTGTCTTGGACTCTTCCGCTGCAAATCTAGAATTTTGTGCTAGAAAGCTATGAACTTAGTCTTGATACTCTGAACACGTTTTGACTATGAACCCATATGCCTTTGATACTATTGATTTAAGTGATTTCATCCTTTTATTGTTGTCCCTTGATTATTGAGAATTTTTAGTCGCGAAATAGCTACGCTCACTAGCACTAGGGAGTTGTGGTCGTGACAATTTCCCACGTTTCATTTATTTGTAAGGAGAGATACAGTCGTTGTAGCTTGGATGTAGAACCCAGTGATGACCGCAACTGTTTCCAAAATTCACCCGTGTTATAGTTTTTTTTTGAGAAGTTAGTTTTGTATTCCTTCATTGATTTCGATGTTTTCAACAGTTCTTTTTTTTTTTGTCGTTCTAGTCCAATTTAATTGTATATGATTCTAAAGTTTTGCATCAATTTTTTTATGGAGTTCCTGTATTGATTGTTCATTGAGATGTATAATTTTGTGTATTAACACTTTATACTTAGTTCACCCAACCATTCGTGATGTTTTTATTTCAACGTTCATTTTTTTGCTTGAACCAATCCAAAATTTACAGTTTCTAATGATGTTTTTCGTGTGTATAATGTAAAACTTTCGTTTGTGTAATGTAGATAACACGTTCAGATTTGGCATGGACAACTCCTATATTTCCTAAAAGTAATGTACGATTTTAGTTATTTAATGTACCAATAGTATCTAATAATGTGCACGGATCAGTGAATAATGCAAAGATTGAAGAGAATAATGTTGAAAGGAAATTTAATTCATTCCCTTTGGGTTTAGCAATCCATGGGGCTAGGTTGTAGTACTCACTCACAAATGGAACCATCACAAAGGGCAGAGAGTTTGAATCATTCTCATTAGGTTTAGCAACCCATAGGGCTAGGTTATAGCACCACCACATGAATTAAATTTCATTTTTTAAAACTACTCATAAAATCACAACAAAAATGTCTCATAAACATATACATTACAAGACACAAATCGTCCATTACTGAGTAAATAAAATCCATTACACTGAAATATTTTTACATTAAGGCGTGCAATGAGATGGGCCATAACGATTGTAGAAACTGTCCAATGCTTAAAGAGATGGCGAAGGAGAAAGAGCTTCGTAAGGGCAAGAGGAAATGTTGATGTATTTTGATTTTCGGTTTAGTCTTATTATTCAATTCGTTGTTTTAGTCTTATTAGTCCTACTAGTGTCAACATTTTATGCATAATAATTTTACATTTTTAATCTGTTAATGTACATTATTATTCATGAAGCTGTACATTATTGTTCACAAGGACTTAACTTACTGTACATTATTATTCAAGTACAGTTCATTAATAAGCACATTCTGTACATTATTATGTTAATTACATCCATTATACAATTTTTGTGTCTTCATAAGAGGTACTCGTCTCGGTCCTTTGCTCAGCCAATCTCTCCCTGAACTTTTGCGCAATCACAATTGGAATAACATTATCGACTGCTTCGTCAATGTCCAACCTAGGCAGCGAAGCTGCTGTCCAAAAATCGGAGGTATCAATAATGTATCACATTTATATTATATAATGCATTCTACTTGATAAATAATGTACAAATCCAAGCAAATAATGCACAAATGAACACCTCTGACTACCAAAATGTATAATTAAATGACGAATACATATGCAGAATAATGTAATTCTGCAAAAACAGGAAACCAATATATTACACATCATAGAATAATGTGCATAACTGATCTTATGATAATATTGACAGAGCATATAATAATGCATATTTTCAACCTAATAACGTATATCTATGATGCCCAGTAAATCTTCGACTTACAAATCACCACATACATCAACAATGACCTACACAAATAATGCAGCAAATGTACATAATAATGTGACAAAAACGGACAACACTTTAAGCAACAATTGAACAGAGATGGAATAGAGTTGTAATGCCAAAAATAAGGATACAAATGCACAAAAAATACTGAATAATGCACCAAAATAAAGGAGAAGATACTATCAGTTTGGTAAAATGTACATACATCAATAATGTTGAAAGCCAACCAAATAATGCAGCATATGCACATAATAATGTGACAAAAACAGGCAACACTTCAAGTAACAATTGAACAGAGATGGAATAGAGTTGTAATGCAAACAATAAGGATACAAATGGACCAAAAATACTGACTAATGCACCAAAATAAGGGTGAAGTTACTATCAGTTTGGTAAAATGTACATACATCAATAATGTTGAAAGCCAACCAAATAATGCAACAAATGTACATAGTAATGTGACAAAAACGGACAACACTTCAAGCAACAATTGAACAGAGTTGGAATAGAGTTGTAATGCAAAAAATAAGGATACAAATGCACAAAAAATACTGAATAATGCACCAAAATAAGGGAGAAGATACTATCAGTTTGGTAAAATGGCAATGCATTCTCACCTTCGGTCTGCGTGGGCTGGCTTTTGAAGGGGCGACCTCTTTTCGACATCCCAAAACTAACAAACACAACAACAACAGAAACCACTTTAGATTATACACCAGAACCAAAGCAAATTCGTCAACAGAACCCACAAAAAACCATTCTTCATCTTAAATAAAATTACCAAAATCGTGACAAAAATAAAGCATCTACAAAAATTGAAAACCAAAACTCGTATTTTTACAGCAAAATCGACGAATTCAGGACGTCTTAAACCCCAAATTCAAACAACAAACCAAATACAACTCAGAGACCAACAATATACTTGAAAAATGGGATAACCCTACATCTAATGCTCACAATTTCATATTTTACCAATAAAAAAACGCAAAAATAATTTGTGCATTATTGCAAATACGAACTCAATCGGCGAAAAAAAAGGATGATCGCTTACTGTGCCGAGCCGTTAATGACAAAAAAACGACGATTTGGAGTGTTTCTAACTACAAATCGAGAATTTAGAAGCACACCGTTTTCGTAGAAAGTAGATAAATCGACGTCCCACGGCGCAAGCGTAAAAACCCTGAACTATGTGACTCCGAATCTCCGATCGAAGGCTCGATTCTGAGATAATTGACGGTAGCGGTGGTTTCTCTCGGTTGTGGGAGGCGGCTAGGGTTTACTGGCTTTGAATGAGGGGAGAAGTTTTTCAATCATGTTTTGATGGAATGGAGTGAGAGAGAGAATGAGAAGATGGATGGACTAAGAAAATCCTGCTAAATTATCGGAGTTTCCGTTTTAAAACGTTTCTCAGATTTTGTATGATTACTATTACACCCTCATAATGCACAACATATGACCAATAATGCAAACCGGGATCCATTTACCAAGATTGATCTTGACCATCCACTACTATAATCTAGTGGATGATATTAAGAAGGAAATAGTATCTAAAGAAGGGGTAAAAGAAGCTTAATGCTCCCCTATATATATATATAATATAATAATAATATTTTATATGTATTCATCATCTTTTGACAACAACAAAAAATAAGTATTATAACGGAGTACAAAACTTTGTTAGTGTTATTTAAATTTTATGCTTATAATTTTCTTTTTCTTATATATTTATACATAAAAATATATATATATATATATATATATATATATATATATATAAGTGAAAATGCACACAAACAAAAAGTATGATCATAATTTAATTTCTATTTTTTAGTGCTTTAAAGAGTTATATGAACTTAGTAACTTAATGTATGAAAGTACAAATTAAATTATAACTATTTAAGTACGTAAATATAGGGGCATGTTAGGGTGCCACCACCCCTTAAAATAACACCATACCACCATTTCTAGCCAATCATTTGTACACGTGGACGAATAATAAGCTGCCACGTGGCAAAAAAAAAAAACCAAAAAAGACGGGCAGCAATTTTGTAGCCTTTAAACAACAATTTTTCTTGAACAGCAATATCCAACACGTTAGACAGCAATCTATAGATTGTTGTCTAACGTGTTGGATATTGCTGTGTAGAGTTTACAATATTGCTGTATAAGCGTTGTCATGTTGTCATTTTAAGAGGGGTTGTCATTTTAACACAAACTTATATATTTATATATAGAACGAAAAAATATTACTAGCAATTTTTATATTTTAAGATTATACAATATTCCATATAAGTGGTTTAAAAGATTTTTTTAGATTTTAATGCATTAAATAGGTTATATATTTATTTAGTAGCTTAATATGAAAATAAAAATTAAATTTTAACTATATAAATGTGTCAATATATTTATATATGGAGAAAAAATATTGATAATTTTCATATTTTAAAAATTAAGATTATGCAATATTCTATGAAAATGGTCTAATAAATACCTTCTACTTCATTAATTGGCATGTCTAGTCATTTATGTTTCCATTTGTCAAAAATTAAATAGTTGAGTACACCACCTCATAATGACACTTTGGTATGGAAGGTCCACTGAATATTTTCTCATAACGAAGATAAGGAATATGACTCACAAATAAGGATCGCATTTTTGTAAGGTCAAGGGTAAGTTGTTACTTATTCATGTCATATTTTACTCATGATATACTTACTTGCACCATGAAATAAATGTGTCCATATACGTTTAAGTTGTTGCAAAAATGTCACGAGTCCGACTTTTATAAATGACTAGTTAATAATCTACTAGTAGGAAAGAGAATAGCTAAGAAACTAAGAAACGTTAAAGAATAAAACTCTTGGAAAATTGCACCACTCTATTTGTTTTCAAAATTCATATTACTTTTTCTTATTTTATAAAAAATAGCAAACTACGTACTTAAATTTATAATTAAAGAATCAGATTACTTTGTATGATTTAATCTTTGCCAAATAAATCGCCCTTTGAACACAAATTTGGAACTTTTAATTTTCCAAACAGGGTCATCCTTTTTTCTTTTGGTGCATCCAAAATCCAAATAGTTCTTGTTCTAGACTCCCTCATCTTAATTTTCATTCTATTAATTGCAAACAAGATAAAGGTCAATGACACAATATTCCGATGGGGACAAAAAAAAGTTAATTTCGTCTCATCTAGTTAGTTGGACTTTTGTTTGGACTGAAAATTTAATGGCGTTGTTTTATATATTTTCAATCACACACATTTCTTTTCATATATTCAAATATTTTTGCACACTAATAAACCTATATTCAGTTGTATTAATTTTTGTGGCATCATCGGATTTACTCTGCTCTTCGCCGCCTCACAAGATCTTGGCCAGAAATTTTCCAGGTGAGTTCGATTTCATGACCTTAATTAGAGAGTTCAACATTAACAAAATAAATAGCTACATAAATTCAATTGATTTTTGCTTTTTATGATTATCGGTTTCTTTTTTAATGGCATTGGATGATTCCTTTTTCTGTTTTTTTTTAATATTTCTAATGCAACTTTCTTATTGAAAGGTTTTTTTTTCTATGTTCGTCTGTTAGAGAGAATTAATATGCAATTAACGGAAGCTCTCTGAGTTTTTTTCCCACACCCATTTTTTACTTTCTCTAGATTTTGAGAGAATTCGCAAATTATAATTTTGATATTTTGCTTTCGTGTTTATTTGTTTTTTGTAAATAAAATAAAATAATTTGCCGCTTTTGTCCAAAAGAATTTGGTTGTACCTCTCTTGTTTTGACTAAGATGTCGCAACGAATGTTATATCTAGAGCATGCAGTTAAAGGGAGGAGTGGAATTAATTAAGAAGATCACTTTTTTAACAAAGAAACCGAAAGAGAGAAAACAGCCAAAACAAATTTACAAGAAATTTGTCATTCAAAGTTTTTATAGCTATAAAATGGTGATAAAGGACATGACTCATGACATATTTTTTCTTAAAAGTCAAAATACAAAATCAGTTTATAAATATATTAATATATAACTGTTGTGGCATATTTTTTATTCAACATCAGTTTGTTGATCTATGAATATCAGTTTTGTTCTGAATTAATTTCAGTAATTGATATGTTTTGTGATGACAATATATTACTCCCTCCATTCCATAGAAATAGGTCGTATTTTCTTTTTCGTCCGTCTCATACAAATAGTTCATATCAATTTATCTTTTCTAGTTACTATTTTCTCTCTCTTTTACTTTAGTACTTCATCCGTCCCACAAAAGATGTCACACTTTCATTTTTAGTTTGTCCCACAAAAGATGTCACATTTCCCTTTTTGGAAAAAGTTCTCTCTCACATGAATATAAAAATTATATTTTCTCTCTCCATTTAACATACAAAACAAAACCTCCTAAAATCTCGTACCGTCCCACAAGTGTAACATCTTTTGTGGACGGAGCTTGTGGGACGGAGGGAGTATTATTTATGAGTCTCACCATCCACTACACAATTTCAACTATTTTTTTTTCTCTTATTTTACTAATTACACATTAAAACTCGTGCCAACCCAAATGACCTATTTTTATGGGACGGAGGAAGTAATATTAATGTGTCATATTGAGTAAAAAAATTGGTATGGTTTGTGGCGGATGGGAAAGAATTGTCCTTGTTTTTGTTTTGGTTTTAGTTTTCTTTGAAACTTTGTTAGTTTGTTGCTAATCGATTTTCTCATGATTTAGCCTTTTATTTAATCGAAAAAATTAATATTCAAATCATATAAATTAGAGTAATCTTGAATCTTGATTCTTGAATAGTAATCTATTCATATTAAAGAGCTAACGAAGGCGTTGACTCTTATATTTAATACACAATTAAATGCATTGAGGCCATAATTATAATTTTAGTAACTGACAATATATATTTAGTCAACATATACAAAAAATCTATCTGGAATTTTATCACTCACCTTGCATTCTATTAGTAATCTTTGAAACTTTGACTCAATTTTACCAACTGTTATATGCACCCTTGAAAAACTCAAAAAATCAAAGGAGTTGAGTATATACACATTGAATAGGTAACTATGGAGAAGAACAAGGAGAAGGAGAAGAAGAAAGAAGGTTCGGTTAGTGTGAAAGCAATAGATGATGTGTGGAACTGTGGGACTCCACTCTATGATGCTTATGAATTAACCTCGATTGCATATATCATCGACAAGCATATGATCACTTCTCAATTTCACAGAGAGGAAACTGCTCCGAGGAACAAGAAGAAGAAGACGACAACTCGATACTCTAAACTCTTTTCTTGGATTTGTTTCAGCAACAGATAATGTACTAATAGATATCATATGAGTTCAAAAATCTTGTTTGTTATTACTGTATTATTTTTCCTTTTGGAGGGGAATCCAACCTTCTTTTACTAATTAGAGATTAAAAAAATAGAATTCATGCCTTCATGATAAGTTTTTAGTTTTTTGCATTTTTGGATGATATGTGAACTTGGTCGGGATTCTTTTGAAGAGCATTTACAACTTATGGGTTCTAATCCAAGGTGACAATTCAACCAGTTTGATAGTTCCCAGACTAGAATAAAATACATCGAGTTTATCTCAAACATCTAGGTTTTCCAAATACTTGTCGATCAACATCTACCATCCCTTTAGTATAAGTCTTAGGTTAGTCGTTAGTTCTAAACTATTAGAATCAGTCTTCTAGGTGCACAACTATGCCTTCGAGACGTATTAAGTTGGTTTTGCACATGTTTATGGTTATCATTTTAAACGTGAGTAGGTTCATTTGCATTGAAAATGTGTCAATACTGTGGGATATCTCATGAATTTCACCATGATCATCATGATTTATGGAGATATACAACTATTGTTCTCATTGTCTTAATTTCCCAATATGTGTGTGCATGATATCCATAAAATGTAATGACAAACAATTTATTCGCCAGCATAGTTAAAGCAAAATTAGTTGCAGAATACTTATAAAACTTGCATAAAATTTAGACCGAAAATATGCAAAAAACTTAGCCCAAAAATCTTCTAAAATTAAGACACTTTGTTACACTCTCTAAATCAAGCTCAGGAATCTTTAAAAGAAATTAAAGGGGTTAAAATTGGTCGACGAAGCAGCCATGTCAGTTAGGGATGTCAGTACAGTCCGTTCTGTGGAATGTGGCCCAAATAGCTTGATAAATTTAGAAGGTTAGAATTACAACTCGATGGGTTGGACCTAGGTACAATTGTTGTCTATTATTTCTTCATGTTTGACACATAATTGGACATTTAATTAATTATTTTTATAACATAATAAAAAAACATTCAATGTTATATTTAATATACATATACTTTGGATTTTTATTAATAAATGTTATAATTGATAAGTAAATTAAAAATTTCAGATTAACCATACAAAATATTCTATTTCTAAAGTAGTTTAAAATTTCTCAAAATATATTAAATTTTTATTTTATTTGTACAAACTTTAAATCAATATTTAATTAAGTTTTATATCTTAAAATTGTCATAATTTAAGGATATAATCCTATAAAATGGCTATTTTTATCATTGTGCATTGGATTGACATATTAATATTATCGGTAACAACCTTATTAGCCCCGTTGGGCTAGTCCGAAACCCGAACATATAATTAGTGTTGAATATTTATAACCCAATAAAATCACAACCCGATTAGCCTGCAGCTCGAGTAGGGTTGGCTCAAAACCCGCTGGACGGACCTAATTGACATCCTTAGAGCATCCGCAATGGTCGGCTAGCGACCGGCTAGCCGATTCGTCGCGCTAGCCGATCGGCTAGCCGAACCATTGCAACCGGCGAGGGCGATTTCGGCGAGCGGATCGGCGTGGGCTGGCCGATCGCTCGTCGCTGGCCGATCGGCTAGCCGCCATTGTGGAGGCCCGATCGGCCAGCGCCGATTTTCGTTTTTTTTTTTTTTTTTAAAAATCATATATAAACGCGATTTTCGTTTCATTTTCATTTGCACCGCTTGTTTTAACGGGTTTTCTATCTCTCTAACTTTCTGTACAAGAGCATCATCGAACGATGAGTAACGCGGGTGGTAGTGGTAGTGGTAGTGGTGTGGATCCTGAGGAGTACGAACGGAGGATGAACGAGGCTATGGAGGCCTACATGAACCGCGGGATGGAGCGGTACATGCGTATGGTGGAATAGCAGGCGATACCTCGCCCTCCACGAGTTGTCCACCACCGAGCAGTGATTAATCGGGATCACGTAGCTGCACATCAGCGGCTGTACAAGGACTACTTGCAGAGTACCTGCGGTTTCCCGCCAACATGTTCCGGCGGCGTTTCAGAATGCGCAGGGAGTTGTTTATGCGCATCGTTAGGGCATTGGAGCGTCAATATATGTGTTTCCGCTTCAGGCACGATGCGGCTGGCAGACCCGGCCACACCCCTATCCAAAAGTGTACGGCGGCAATCAGGCAGTTGGCGTACGGAGGCGCGGCAGACATGTGGGATGAGTACCTCCACATCGGTGAGTCGTCAGCCCTGAAATGTCTGAAGGAGTTCTGTGGGGGCGTGATCAGCATTTTCGGTGAGCAGTACCTTCGAAGCCCTACTCCCGAAGATTGTCAGAATTTGATGCAGATGCACGGGGAGAAGCATGGGTTCCCGGGGATGTTAGGCAGTATAGACTGTATGCATTGGGAGTGGAAGAACTGTCCGACTGCCTGGAAGGGGGCCTACACGACCGGCTACAAGTCAAAGAACCCCACGATAATCCTCGAGGCCGTAGCTGATTACCGGCTGTGGATCTGGCATGCGTATTTTGGGGTAGCCGGGTCGAACAACGACCTCAACGTCCTGAACTCGTCTCCCCTCTTCAACGAGAAGTGCCAGGGCGTCGGTCCAGCCGTCTCTTTTGTGGCCAACGGCAACCGGCATGATATGGGCTACTACTTGGCGGATGGGATATACCCTCGGTGGCCGGTCTTTGTGAAGACGATCCGACAAACAAGTGATGAAAAGAAGGCCTACTTTGCGCAACGACAGGAGTCGGCGCGCAAGGACGTGGAGCGCGCATTTGGTGTGCTCCAGTCTCGATGGGCGGCAATCAAGGGCCCAACGCGTTTGTGGGATATCGGATGCGTTTCTGAGATAATGTACGCCTGCATTATCCTACACAACATGATCGTCGAAGACGAAGGCGTACAACTGACTAGTTGGGTCAGTGACGATGAAGCCGATCCAAGCCACGGAACGGCCACCCCTAGTGTACGACAGGGGGTACCTCTCGATGAAGCCGACCGACTCAAGGAATTTGCCAACACGCGCCAAGTGGATGCTCATATTCAACTCCAAAAGGATATAATTGAAGAGTTGTGGGCACGAAGGACTGCACGACGATAGTTTTTTTTCTTTATTATGTATGTACTTTTTTTTTATCTATGTAACTTTTATAAATGCAATTAATGAATTTTCCCGTATACGTGTCTAAATTTAATTCCGTATTTTAATCGGAATTTTAATTCCGTAAATGTAGTATATTTTGAATTGTTTTTATTGCGGCTTGCCTATGGCTGGCCTATGGCTGGCCTAAATCTGACGTGGCAGGTGGTTTTTTTAGTGTTGCTGACGTGGCAGAGGAGAGAATGGCTGGCCTAAGCACCATTGCGGATGCTCTTAAATTGTCAACAGTTATAACAAATCCAATCAAATCAAATCAAATCAAAGTACTCGTTCTCTTAACTACGCTTCCATCTTTTTCCCCACTCCTTCAATGATTTTTAATCATTAGTACTCCTTCCGTCCCCAATTAAGAGTCACACTTTTCCATTTCGGTTCGTCCCCAATTAGGTCTCACATTCTATTAACTCAATCCACTCACATTTTATTATAAAATCAATATAAGAAAAATGGATCTCACATTCCACTAACTTTTTCAACCAACTTTTCTTTGCATTTCTTAAAATTCGTGTCCGATCAAAGTGTGACTCTTAATCGGGGATGGAGTGAGTATTTTTTATCTTTAACTTTATCCATTTTTCTCTTTTTATGTAGTAATCCCCCGCCACAGAAAATTTATCACTTATTTTCATTTTTATTTGTCCTCGTAAATTTGTCACCTTTTACATTTACTATTGTTGGTAATAGACCCCACATTCTACTAACTCATTCTCGCTCATGTTTTATTATAAAACTAATACTCATATAAAGCAAAATTCATATGCTACTAACTTTTTCAACCTGCTTTCTATTTATTATTTTCTCCGTCCCAATTAAGTTGAATCAAAACTTTTAGACACGAAGATTAAGAAATTGTGTTGAAAAGTAGAAGAGATGAATAAAGTAAAAGAAATAAAGAGAGAATAAAATAAGAGTAAATGAATGTTTTGTTTTTTTATAAAAAAAAGAAAATGACTAAACTTAGTTGGGACATCTCAAAAAGAAAACAACTTATAATTAGCCAGGATGAAGGGGTACATTTCTTAAAATCTGTACGGCTTTAAATAGTGACAAATTATTATAAATGAAGAAAGTACTTCATTATTTATGCATTAAAACATACCTATACAGTATATTATTAAATTGAAAGAAATTTATAAGCCAACTTGATTACACCCTACCCATCATGCGAATATCGGCACCATGACCTCAAAGAAAGAGTTTGAAAATTTCAAACTGACATGACTCTTTCTCTTTCTAGAGAAAATATGACTTGAAAATAAGTAATTTGGTATAAATAATTTGTAGTACTCCACTATTATAAGGTCAAAAGTAGTTGAGAAAAGTCAACTCAAAAATATGTCGGCAACCTTGTTAGTACTACGTACATTTTTGTACTCATCGTAAAGTTCACCCATCCCCAAATGCAAAGCAAATCTCACCTTTTCATAGAAGAGGAAGAAAAATTTAGCAGCTTTGTTTTGTTTTTGAGGAAAAAGTTTCTTCTTTAATCTGTTTTTGAAACATTTTGGTTTAATTGTGTGCCGGAAAGTCTAGTCTGACTTTTCAGTCTTTGAATGCGACTGTTCACTAATTAAATCGCGTTCTTTTATTCATCCCAATACCATTGACTTGTTCCCTTATTCATTTTTGGTAGTTGAGGTTGAGTTGAGATATATCTATCTGCTTTCTGCTAATTGAGAAATTACATATTCTCGTTTCTACTCTGTCTGGTAGCGTACAACCACAGAATCCAAACATAATTTACAGATTTAGAAAATTAGCCAACCAAATGCAGTTACGAAATTAAACGAAATGGCAGTTGTTGATGTGCAGTTGGTGATTGCTGAGCTGTACTCGTCGTGAAAACCCCCTTCCTTCCCATACCCCTCTCTCTCTCTCTCTCTCCATCTCCTGTGCTGCTCTACCTCTAAAAGGTAAAATTCATTTTGTGTGTGTGTTTATCCTTTTGTATTGTACTTATGTGTTGAAAAAGACTGTGCCCTATCACCTGGGGAATTGAGTATTTGCTTCTATTAAAATTGTATTTCTGTTGACAAGTTTTGAATCTTGATATTTCCAAATCATGACCTTCATTTATTTGATTACTCATTAGAGATGCAGTGCTGAATCAAATCTTTGTTGGTGGATGAAGTTGAAACAATTGTGTAATGGGATTTTAACTGTTTTACAGACCTTGATTCTGAAATTGGGGTTAGCAGGAGAGAAACAGAAAGTATCAGAGGTCTAAACAATTCATATTCTTACTTTGTTAATAGAAATTTGGGAAAAATTGAATCTTGAATGTGAATTGGGCCAGTTCATGGTGCAGACATCTTCATTAGTATAACAAATCTGGTTTTAATTGGGGGCCGAGGCTTAGTATGGACCGAAGGCACGTGGTTGGTAAGAGGCCGGGGTCGTCTTCTTCACCGGCCAGAGGTGCTTCCGGACAGGGGAGAGACAATTACTATCTCTATCGTGATCAAGGGCCGTCTGGTTACAATGGGAACTCGTATTATGCGCAGGGTGAAGGAGGACGATATATGAATCGTGACATTGATGGGGTGTCCAGTTTCGAGAATTTGGAGAATTGTCGGGCTGAGCTCCTGCGAAAGCTTGATGAGTTGAAGGATCATCTTAGTCGGTCTTGTGAAGTGTCTGGGAAAACTGATGTGATGGTTTCTCCTGATCCTTATCCCAGAAGTCGTGCTGCTTATCTTCAAGAAGCGCTGACTACTTCACACGTTGTAAACCAGCTACGCCCTCATTTGGGTGAAGCGTCTGGATATGCTCCTTACGTCCATAGGGATCCACATTTTCGCAGCGGATACCAAGATGAAGGCTTGTCATATGCCCGGGGACCGTATGGGTATGGTCACCCACAAACTAAATACTTGCATCAGCCCTATCATAACCGTCGCCATGGTTATGGTGGCAATGTGGATCATCCAGATGCAAACTTCTTTCACAGTCCTACCTGCTCTTGCGTGCACTGTTTCGATAAGGATTGGGATTTACCTCCACACGTGCTATCTAACCCCGACAACCATCACCGTATGCATCCTATTGGGCACGAGCCACAGGGTTATCGTTCTGGAGGCTTCAACTCACGTAGTTCTCGTTCTCAGCCATCTATAACACCCAATTCCACAGATCTTGATTTTGAAGACGATGGAATTCATCAGGCTCGTCTTAGAAAGGTGCAGGAATCTCGTACAAATGGGCTTATGATGCGTCCTGTTGCAGGTGGGGCTCCTTTCATAGCATGCACAAGTTGCTTTGAATCGCTGAGGCTTCCTAAACAACACATTTCATTGAAAAAAAGGCAACAGAAGCTAAAATGTGGGGCTTGTTCTTCGGTATTCTTGTTTGAACTCGGGAACAAGGCTTTGACTCTGCCAGTTTCTGGAAGTTTTGACCATGTAGTGACTGAGATGGATGATTGTTCTAGCTTGGCAGTGGATGGAGATGTTGGTTACGAAGAGGGCGGTTCAAAATTAGCTGAGGCGTATGCGTGCTCTGATTCTAATGATGATTCTGTTCCCAAGGTTTCTCTAACAGACAAGAAGTCCAGTTCTGATGAATGTGAGAAGCATTTGGATTCGCTTTCTTCAGTTTCGAGTCCCTCCAAGGATCAGCAAATGGAAGATACTCTTCCACCCGAAAAACATGGTTCCCCATCTGCAGAACTACATATAATGGAAGATACTATTCCACCCGAAAAACATGGTTCCTCATCTGCAGAACTACATATAATGGAAGATACACTTCCACCCGAAAAGCATGGTTCCTCATCTGCAGAACTACATATAAAAGTCGAGTCACTCCCACCTCCTATTTTGTCTACTGAGGAATCCCCTGATCATTGTTCGCCTAGTAGTTTAGTCGGCCAATGTGACAATGGGGACAAAGTTACAAAATCTGAGTTAGACCGCAATGCCACTTGGCAGAATTCTGTACGAGACTCGGCTGTGTCAACTGAGATCGAGTCAAAAGAATTTCCGAAGAGCTATATATCACAGGACACTTGTGACAAAGGTGCAGAGTCTTCATCTTCAGGTCTTGACGACAGTAGATCCGGAAACTTCATGAAATGGGCTCCAAATGCAGAACTTGGTACATCACAAGTTTTTGTAAACGGGCACTTGATACCGGAGAATCTCGTTCAGAAGGCTGAACTCTTGGCTGGGCCGATTCAACCTGGAGAGTATTGGTATGCAATTTCAGCACAATATAAAATTGTCGATTATGTATTGGAACAAACCGGCATGCATATGAGTTTGCCATTGTTTTTTAACTAATGCCTTTCTTTCGAGTAAAAAAAAAAAATCAACTAGCTATATTATCACTCAACATACACCCTATGCATTTTCCTGGTTCCGGTATTGGGGTTTTAGCCTTGCATTTTTTAGCGTTGTGTCTTATTGATTCTCCCATTTTATCCAGAATGCTAATACAGACTAAACCAATGTTTAAACAATCCAGGTATGATGTACGTGCCGGATTTTGGGGTGTGATGGGCTTTCCTTGTCTGGGCATTATCATGGTGAGTTTATATATCTGAAGCATCAAAATACTTCCCCTCACCGAGCTTCTTTAATAATGAGCATTAAATATCACAAGAAAAGATGTGTAGTTATTGTTGTAGCCATAAGAGTCCAACATGGAAAATTTAATTGTTTTGGCAGCCGAACATTGAGGAATTCAATTATCCAATGCCGGAGAAGTGTGCTGCCGGAAACACAGGGGTCGTTGTCAATGGCAGGGAGCTTCACCAGAAAGATTTAGACTTACTTGCTGGAAGAGGTCTTCCAATTCTAAGTGGCAGATCTTATCTCGTTAAGATTTCTGGAGAGGTTGTCGATGAGGACACTGGGGAAGAACTTGACAGCATAGGCAAACTCGCCCCTAGGTACGTTTATCCATTTAAATGCAAGAAATTGCTAATATACATGCTTGAGAACATTATCTCATTTATCTTGTGTTAACGTATAAGCGACATTCCTCGTGTTCTGCTGCTTGGCATAATCATGATTTATGAGATTCATAAATAAGATAAAATTTCTTACTTTTTTCATCAAGTGCTCATTTTTGCATGTCTGCTTTGCTCCAACAAAAATGTATTGACATTGCATATCAGATTTAGTGAATCTCATCTAATTCATTTCATTTCAAACATCCCTCAAAGTCTAGTCGAAAATATGCTGACTGAATCGAAAGAAGTCAGTAATTCTAAGAGCACCAATATCACCACAAGTGCATAAATCTCTTCCTTCCATCCATTGCTAAAACTTTGATTGTTGAACAGCGTTGAGAGGGCGAATCATGGATTTGGTATGAAAGTTCCAAGATTTATCTCCCGATACCAAAGCTAGACTCATGATGGTTCCAGTATTCATCATGAAAACTTTTCACGCTACATGCTAAGTTAGGAAGTTGGTTCGACTGCTTCGACAACATACGGTTATGGCTTGTTCTTAGAGTTGTGGGAGAACCTTCAACTGGATGATCTTCTTTTGATACCGGTAGGCACCTTGTATTCTTGTCTTAATTTTGGCATCATGTGTAGAGAGTTCTGGAATTGTCACAATTCTTAACTGTAAGAAGATCAATAATATACTTGTGTGGTGAGTTTTACTTTGTTAGTCTTTCATCAAAAGGTACTTTATTTTTTTCTGTAATATGAAAATAGTACATTGATTCTGAGATCTGAGTCTTGCATTCGTCTTGGATCCAATTTGGAACTTGTAAACGGTGCTGCCTGTAAGTTCATTCACTTCATTCTTGGTAGCCTAGCCATGTACAACGAACGACCCTTATCTACGAATGCACGTCCCTTAGTTGGGTCTCGTGCCGCTTTTTACCACATTCCTTATTTAAAAAATAACACCAACACCTCATCATCTTTTCCTTTACAGGCCTCAACCTTTATTTTGTGCACTTCGGTCTTAACTGACTCTATGGCATTCATCTACTTGTTGCTGTGAAGAACTTTCTCCAATATTAAGACATACTTGAAAGACATATTGTTATAGGTCTCATAGAATTTAATGATAACTTCAAAAATATTTGGCTTAATTGTGCCACTAGCTCGTTCTTTCTCCTCGTTGTTGTTGATGGTGCAAAACTTCTGTATTGCTGAGCTCATTCGAAATGAGCCCATATCTTTTTACAAGTGAGACCAGTCGTATGTCTAAGCAACTCTATCCAAAAAAAGTCTTCGCTTTTTGGTTGTTTTCGATGATTGGATCCTCAAGGGTGTCAGCGTACCTTTCGTAGATCTGCTTTATTTCCCCCGACGGGTACATTGGATTTTGTCCAATGACTGTGTGGGGATTCGGACATGTCGGGCATGCCGCCCATGTATGGGATGTAGAGATCTTGGGTTCCCCAAGGATAGGGCGTCAAAGATTGGGCAGAACCGAGTTTGCCCACCGAAACGAGGAACTAAACCAACCATGTCATTGCTGCTGAACATAGTGAGAAAATATAAGATCTTAAGAGACAACATTAAGAGGAAGATACATGTTTTGGAGCGAAAAAAATACAAGGCGAAAGAGGTATTCATATGTATGAAAAGATAGTGTTTGGAGCATTAAAAAAGTAATACAAAAATGTAAAAGTGTGTTGGTAACAAAGGGATTGAAGTCGGGAAATAATAATAACATTTATCGACGTATTTCTTAAGACAAATTAACATTGCAAACTTTAGCCTTAGTAAAGTGTTCGTCGCAAATAAAGAGAATCATTGCTAGTGAAGTTTCATATGGTAAAAGTCGTTTGACAATATTTGTTGGAATGCTTTGTTATTTTGTCGATAATTTGTGAATAATATAAAGTGATCTTTTGAATATTTTTTAAAGTTTATACTTATCTTGTATTACGACAACTTGCTTTTTGCAACACACCATCAACAATTAAATTTTATCATTCATTATAAGGTTTCATTATTTTGTAGAGCAATATTGGAAGGTGTCTTCTTGCAATCGAAACATAGATGGAAAAATCTTTTATTCAAACTAATTCTTATAAAATGAAACAATACGAACTCAAATACCAACATTTCACGCTTGTGATTGAGGTGCCTTAACTATTATAACTTCCAAAACAAATTGTGTTATTCTACCTAAACAAATTGAAGCTCGCAATTGCAAATCACTTAAACTAGCCCTTCTGTTTGTATCATATAGGAAAGAAAACCTTAATTCAAACGAGGGATAATTTAATTAAATACGACCATAATTATATCATTTCATCACAATTTAAAATTCCTTAAAACATTCTAAGCATGTATTCATTAAATAATTACCATTGTAAAAATCAACTTACACAGTGGTCAATCCAGAAATCTAAATGTCATGTCGGAAATAATATAATACTCCTATAAAGATGCAATACATCCCACATCTCAGTTGTCGGTTCATGTAAAGGGAGAAGAAAATTTTAAACTAAAATCAGAGATGGTGAAGAAAGTGGAGCAGTGGCATTGGAGTTATCTTCACAAGAACAATTACTTCCTTCTCAAATTGGGTGTTTCACTTCTTTTAGCAGCCCTTGCTTTTATGCTTATCTTCAACAAATCCTCTGATTCTTCACCAGTTCTAACTGCTCCCTTTGTTGAAACCACGATTTCTCCCGATTCTGTGGAAAAAGGTCAGATCTTTCTCTTCCCCTTCACTTATTTCTCAATGTGAGTGGTGGAAGTTGGTTTCTTATCTGAATTTGCATTTCATTTGCTAGCTGTATTGTTATCTGAAGTTGGTTCTTGACTAAAATCATCACTAGTTTTGTTTATGTTTATGTAAAGATTGAATTTTTCCCAAATCATGATTGTAGTAGCTTTTCAAAGATATGAATTTGACCCAAGCTCACTCATTGTAATGATTGTTGCTGTATAGTTTTGAGTCCTGTTGTAATTAAATTAGTCAAACCCTGATTTGGTATGCAGAAAAATGCAATCTTTTTATTGGGGATTGGGTGTATGAAGCAGAGCCTCGTTACACAAATAGCAGCTGCAGCTTCATTGAAGACCACCAGAACTGTATGAAAAATGGCCGCCCCGACTCCGGTTATCTCCACTGGAGGTGGAAGCCCCGGGACTGTGAGTTGCGTCGCCTTGACCCCCGGGGCTTCCTCGACTTGATGACCAACAAAAGCTGGGCCTTCATTGGTGATTCCATTTCAAGAAACCATGTCCATTCTATCCTTTGTGGACTCTCAATGGTAATTCATCGACATTGTTTTTTCGGATATTGGTCTTAAAAACGGGTGAATTCTGGTGTTTCTCGCGAACTTTAAAAGTGATCTTAGAACATAGGTTTATTTTAGTGATTGAATGTTTTCTTACCTTAAATAGGCTATTGAATTGATACTTGTCAGGTTGAGAATCCAATCGAAGTCTACCACGATGAGACCTACAAAAATCGAAGATGGCTCTTTCCGTCGTACAACTTCACCCTATCGGCTCTCTGGTCTCCTTTCCTGACTTACGCGGCCACCTTTGAAGACAGCAACGGTGTTTCCACAGGTGATATCCAGCTGCATCTTGATGTACTCGACAAGAATTGGACGGAGGAGTACAAGAGCCACGATTATGTGATGCTATCTGTTGGTAAATGGTTCACAAAAACTGCAGTCTACTACGAGAACAACACCGTCTTGGGCTGCTACAACTGCACCAATACCGACCTCACCAAGCTACGTTTCAACTTTGCATACCGCAGAGCCATGAGGACTGTTTTCGACTACATTGTAGGATCAAATCACGAGGGCGTGACCTTTTACAGGACCTCCTCTCCGGATCACTTTGAGGGGGGCGAGTGGTTCAGTGGTGGGACATGTAAGAGAAAAGCACCGGTGAAGGAAGGTGAGTTTGAGTTAAACAAACCGGACAAGCTTCTACGCGACGTAGAGCTAGAGGAATTGGATAAGATATTGGTTAAGGCATCAGAGAAGGGTGTGAATCTCAGGCTTTTCGACGTGCACCTAATGTCGTTGTTGAGGCCCGATGGACACCCGGGACCCTACAGATTTTATCAGCCCTTCGCGGAAGACGAGAAGGCGAAGGTGATAAACGACTGCCTGCATTGGTGTCTGCCTGGTCCTATTGATTCTTGGAATGATGTCTTGATGGAAATGGTGGTAAATGGCTGAGAGATTTGATGATTCTTGCAATGATCAATGGTGGTGGATTCATGAGATTTTAAGCATTTTTTCTTGAAATAGACGATAATAAGAATTAGTCTCCCAAAAGGGGAGTTTTTTTTTTTAAGTTCTAAAAATGGGTATAACGTTTTCTGGCTTCAATTTCATGCCTCACGTGTAAGAAAAACGTGTCACTTAGAAAACATAATAACTTGAAGCTTGTGCGCGTGTTTGACCTGAGTTCGAATCCGTCTTACACCGGATGGTTTTCTTTCTTATAGAATACTATACTACTTACTTCATTTGTCCTAACCTAAGTGAGATGTTTCTATCTTGGCATAAGAATTTATGAAATAATTTGTAATGGATTAATTATGGAGATAATAAATTATGATAGATAATAAAGAAGGGGATAAATAGAGAATAAAAAAAAAGAGTCAGAATAAAGTATAGTAAAAGAGAACAATGTTAATTATTGCTAATTTAAGGTTATGTATCACTTAGTTTGGGACAGAAGAATGTGTCTCATTTAGTCTCGGGGAAGGAGTAGTAAATATAGTGCTTATATGAATGCACATTTCCAAACTAAGAAAACAAAATTGAAAGATTCTTGTAATTAATTGTATTTTTGTTGTTAAGTATACGATGGTATGTCAAGGTACTAACTACACTAAAGAAATATTTTAGTACTTATTTAATTATGACTGCTGTCATTGATGTCCAAAATGTGTTACAAACCAGAAGCAAAATCTTTTGTGATATGGTAATGAGAACATGGTGTCCCACTTATTAATTGTGGTTATTGTGTTTTTATGGAGGAATAATGCTAAGGTCGAATCCCAAATAATATGGTGATGAGAACATGGTGTCCCACTAATTTGATTTGTCGAACAATATTAAGATTGGATATTTGAATGATTGAACATTTCCTGTTTTCCGGTATTATGTATTATGCCCACATCCAGATTTGTATATGTTCAAAACTTCAACTAGTGCATTATAAAATGTCATGGGATATGTGAGAGTTGAGACAGATATTCATTCCACTTTATATGAATTTAGAATATATATTTTAATTTTAATTTTTAAAGTTGTTTGATGTACAGAAAAGGTAAATATATTAACCCCAAAAAATAAAGAACTGAAGATATTTTAGATTATATGAAGAATGATTACGATGATGGATTTGATGCGATTATAGCGGCCGCATGAGAGGAAGAGATAAGGCCTGACTAGAGGCCATCGTGGCTCCATTTCGGGACATCGAGTGATTAATGACTCTTGATCTAAATGAGATGGAGTGAAACTAGAGGTAAAAATTTGTAAAATGAAATAGATAGACAGAGAAAGTAAATAGGGGTAGTAGGCGAATACTCCCTCCGTCCCACAATAAGATTCACTCTTATTATGGGCACGAGTTTTAAGAAAGATAAAGAACAGTGGATTGAAAAAGTTAGTAGAATGTGGAATCCATTTTTTATATTTGTTTTATAATAAAATGTGAGTGAAGTGAGTTAGTGGAATCTGAGACCTACTTATCATTTATGATAAAAATGAAGTCTGATTCTTATTGTTGGACGGATAAAAATGATAAAATGTGATTTTTATTGTGGAAAGAAAGGAGTAAGATTTTATTTACCTAATTAGTGATATGATTAGGTAGCCTACTAAGCTAAGTGGTTGTCAATACTAAATTGTCAATACTAAATTGATTTGAAAAATGAAGGAGATTACACTAACGAACAAGGGTGAAATCTAATCTCCTAATAAGCAAGAACTATGATTGTGTTCAAAACGAGCATAAGGATTATAACGGAGCTAGAATTCCCCCATTAAGTGCAAAATATCAAATAGAAATATTTTTTTGGGACATCACGATGGTATTAAAAATATTTTAGCTTTACCAAAAAAATAAAAAATCTAGTAATCAGATACAAATATTGATTTTGGAATGTAAAGTTGGAGGTGAGGACTATAATTACTAGGGAAATTGGTAAAAAATCATGAATTTTCACAAATTAATCTTTTTGCCTATGTAAAATGGCGATACTAATTCTAGAGCATTCATATATAATCATCAATTTCATCTTCCCCACAAGATGAAATGTAGCTCCGACTATTACACGTATAATTTTTTAGCATTTCAAAACAATTCGGAAAGTTCGTAATTTTTAAGACCACTTGTAAAAATTATGAAAAGTACTAGTAGTAGATTTTTGAATCATGGTTTTTCACAAATTTTTCAATTTTGTTACTAATGGATCTTGATATTTTCCCTAAATATGATCTACATTTTCTCATGGAACTTGATATCTCTATAGTTTATAATTGCAAGAAATTATACACTAGTTTAATCATTTTAACGAATTATTTATAACTGAAATTTATTCTGTGTTTTTTACTAAAAGAAAAAGAATTGAGGTTCCAATAGCACAACATTCAATTCATTATGCTAGAATTTTCCCATGATGGAGTCTTTGTTATCGTTAGTGGATTTTAGATAAAATCGTCGGATTTGATTCTTCATAATTTTTATTATAAATAGCTCGTAGTTAAGGGCTTAGATCATTAATCCCTAAATGTCAATACGATCAACGAAAAATGTCAATAAGGTCATAAAAGTAATTTCAAAAAATATCAATAGGGGTATTAATGTTAATTAACTACATGTTTAGTTATAACTAACTTTTAAAAGAAATCCCAAAACTTTAAATTCATATAACATATACTCCTATCAAATTAAAGATAATTTTATAAGGATTCCAACAATATCCTACATGCATATGTTCCGACGTCAAAATTTGAAAAAAAATTCAAAATTTTTTAATTTTTTTCGTACAAACAGAAATGTCAACATACTATATAAAATGTCAATATAATACATGTAGAATGTCAATATAAGCAATGAGTTAACATTCTTAAAACATTGTGTTGACATTCTCAAAGCATTGTGTTGATATTTTCGAAACACTATATTGACATTTTTCATCCAAAACCCTAATTTGGAGTTTTTTTTTAGCTTTTTCGATTTAATTAATAAAAATGAAAATTACACGTGACAAATTGTAGACCATACGTTTCCTAAAATTCTGTGGCCTTAAATTAGTTATAGTTAGCGATTAAATGATAAGTTAACAATTAAATGATAACTTAGCAATTGATCATTCCCCTAGGGTTTCTGATTTATGATACTAATAACAATCACAACGGTAATTCTAATAAGAAAATTCAAATTTTGAAATATACGACCGTTAGACATCCACTTCAATAAAACCGCTCCCATTTCTTCATTTCTTCATCACTACTCTTAACACTCTCTTTCAGTTTTCAAACATTTCCAATGGCTGCCGTTGCTGAAAACCCTACATTCGCCGAGCCAGCGCCCACCAAGAAGGGGAGATCAAAGAAGGCGTTGAAGCCTAAAGCTGTCTCGTCAAATGAGGCCAACATCGCCGCCGGTGCGGTTCCGGACCCCTCTCCCGTTGCCTCTCCGCCGCCGGAAAACTCCGCCGGAAAGGAGAACCACGGGAGTTTGTCGCAGAAGAAAAAGAAGAGAGGCGCTGCGAAGGGGAAGCAACAGGCCTCTGATGCGTCTTCTTTCGAGAAGCAGCTCCAGGAAATGCAGGAGCAGCTCGAGAAATTGAAGATCGAGAAGGAGCAGACCGAGGAAATGTTGAAGGAAAAAGAGGAACAACTCGAGACTCGAGATCGCGAGCAGGAGAAACTCAAAACCGAACTCAAGAAATTGCAGAAGATCAAGGAGTTCAAGCCTACTGTGGTTAGCCCTAATTCAATTTCTTTTACAATCGTACAATTACATTTCTTCATCATCTCTCTCTCTATATATATATAATGTTAGCCCTAATTTCAATTGCTTCTACAATTACTCAATTGCACAGTTTAATTTCATCCCATCTCTCTATATATTGTTAGCCCTAATTCAATTGCTTTTACAATTGCTCCGTTGCTCAATTACATTTCGCCCTCTCTCTAAACAAATTGGGGGTTTTTACAGACATTCCCGCTAGGGATCGGAATCAAAGACGTAGAGCAAGATAAGAAGGAGAAGAAGAAGGGTGGGAAGAAGAAGCCATCTCCTCCTTATGTGCTGTGGTGTAAAGACCAGTGGAACGAGGTATAATTCATTCATTATCGCCATTTCATATCTCTTAATTTTAATCAACATAGTGATTTAACTCATCTTGTGATGTTAATAGGTGAAGGAAGCTAATCCAAATGCTGATTTCAAGGCCATGTCGAATCTGTTGGGTGCAAAATGGAAATCCGTCACTGCGGAAGAGAAGAAGCCTTATGAAGAGAGGTACCAAGCTGAGAAGGAAGCCTATTTGAAGGTTGCAGGAAACGAGAAGCGTGAGCTTGAGGCAATGAAGCTTCTTGAAGACGAGCAGAAGCACAAGACTGCGATAGAGTTGCTCGAACAGTACCTTCTGTTCAAGCAGGAGGCAGAGAAAGAGAACAACAAGAAAACAAAGTAAAAAACCACTTGAATTATCAAAAGGTAATGCATAAGCAGAGTAGTAAAAGTTCATTCTCTGATGTTTATGTTGTGTTGTTACAGGAAGGAGAAGGACCCTTTGAAGCCGAAGCATCCGATGTCGGCCTATTTCATCTTCTCCAATGAGCGTAGAGCTGCTCTGCTTGCAGAAAACAAGAATGTGTTGGAGGTAATTAAGATGGCAACATAGTTAGGACTAATGATTTTGAAATCACAGGGTTCTTAGTTGAGATTGGGGCTGACTTGGAATTTTGATTTTTGTAATGAAGATTGCGAAGATCACAGGTGAGGAGTGGAAGAACATGACTGACATACAAAAGGCCCCCTATGAAGAGGTCAGTTTTTGGGGTTGGAATTTGTGTTTATTTCCATTTGTAGGATGAATCTGGTTTCTGAATTGAGTTTTTTGCTCGGTAAATTTTGCAGATAGCATTGAAAAGGAAGGAACAATATGGGCAAGAGATGGAAGCATACAAGCAGAAGAAGGAAGAAGAAGCTGCTAACCTCAAGAAAGATGGGGAAGAGTTCATGAAACTGCAGAAGCAAGAAGCTATGCAACTGCTAAAAAAGAAAGAGAAAACTGAAACTCTAATCAAGGTATTTCTATATTTGAGGTCTCTCTGATTATTCAGTTCAAATGTTTCAGGATTATTGTATATTTATTCGTGCAATCCGCATATGCAGAAAGAAAAAGAGAGTCGGCAGAAGAAGAAGAATGAAGAGAAGATCGTTGATCCGAACAAACCAAAGAGACCTGCCTCGTCTTTCCTTCTCTTCAGCAAGGAGACGAGGAAATGTTTAGTGGAAGAGCGTCCCGGGATCAACCACTCCACGATCACTGCACTCATTTCGCTCAAGTGGAAGGTATTATAGATTCTATTCTAGCTGCAGTTGAAGAAGGTTGATTGAGTTCGTGAATAATAAGTTTGCAATAACTTCGAGTGTTGATTTGTGTAGGAAATAAGTGAGGAAGAGAAGCTGGTTTGGAATGAGAAAGCTGCGCAAGCAATGGAGGCTTACAAGAAAGAATTGGAAGCATACAACAACAAATTGGCAGCAGAAAACAAGGATGTAAACAAGGATAATTAGGAAGGCACTGAGAATTAGGGATGCTGTTCAACTTGGTTCATGTTGAACATGTAGACAGACTTTGATGCTTTTGTGTTCCTTAGGAATTCTGACGTTGTTTTGGATATTGTATTGCAAATGGTGATATCTCACTTATTTGTTTGCTTCAATTTTGTCTATTTTGACTTCATAACAGGCCAACTATATATATATTAGTAGTACTATGTTTCAAGGTTTTAATCTAACTTATGACAACACTCTAAGTGGGAGATAAAATAATGTAAGAGATATTAAAAGAATGGATTAAAAGAATGGATTATTTCCTACACGTTCATTTACTTCATAACAGGCCAACTATATATATTAGTAGTTGGCTGCTGCATAATGTGCTACTTTTATTTAACATGAAAAATTCCATCTATAAAAAAATGGGTTCATGTCAAAGGAGAAAATGGTTCATTTTGGATCATTTGGCCAATAAAATAGTTTTGGTTTTAACTTAAATTATAGGGGACCAAAAAAAAATCAATGTCCCCAAAGAAAAGTTAGTATTTAGGTTATTCACTTCCAATAAATCTTTCAATTTATTTGGGATATTGGCATGACCTAATATTTATGAACTTTAGTTGTTGAAAATAAGATGGATAACCAAAATCTCTATGTGATGTAATAATAACAAATGAAATGTAACCCGAATTTTAACAAATGAAATGTAACCCGAATTAAGTTCGTGAATTATTTATCAATTTTAAATTTTATAGTAAAAAACAAATGTTTGAAAAGTTTCATGATATAATATCCCAATTTATTTTGAGTCGAGATGATAGGATTTGGAAAAAAGACAAAATATATATTGTAGACGTGGTTTCTTAATTTCGCCTAATTCGATAACTATTAAAAAAGTCTACAAAGTGTCGCTTTGGCGAGTGGTTAAGGCATGTGCCTGCTAAGTACATGGGGTTTCCCCGCCATAGTTAGAATCACTCAGGTGACGTTAAATAACTTTTATTCTAACAGTAGCCAGCTATATTCATTACCATGTATACAAATTATGTTTTGCATTTTTTGACCTATGTTGTCATACAATTCAATCTTTTTTAAAAATATATTTCACTCACACGAGTAAATTGAGGTAAAAAACTTTATTACACTTTCCAATCTGATATTTTGTCATAAATTGTAGTCTGAATTGAAACTCACATTTTAAATTTAGTATAGATATAGATTGGTCCAAAATCCCAAAAATGGCAGCAGAAGACTAGCATCATACTGTACTTTGATAATTACAAAATATGGAAGTTTATGAAAACCTAACTTAGGACCAAAAGTTACTACATTTCAGCACCAAAACATCACTTCTCTTTCAGATGTTGTGATACAAATGCAGCAATAGCCTCTGCGGCTTGCTGTTCTGTTTCTTCTTGATTGCATCCTGTAATCTGAAGATGCTTTTTGGAAACTTTGAATGAGTGATCACCCCCTTCGATCACATGCATTGCACTCGCGCAATTCATTTTCCTTCTTACACCTTCCAACTTTTCCAGTGGACACAGCCCATCTCTGCTACCCTTCATGTCAGAAACAGCAAACTCAGTAACATAATTACCAAATTTATTGATGTTGAAAAGATTAACCAACCCAGAAATTCACAAGTACTACTATTAAGCAGTAACCAGCATAATATACAAATCTAAGTAAATTTGACCTTTGTCATGCTATTGGAATATCATAAGATTAGGGCACGTATTTAAGGAAAATTTACCTGCACAAACAACACTGGGACTTTAAGTTGTAGTAGAGTATCATCTCGCAATGCACCATTCCTGCCCTAAAATATTAGAATTCCATAAAAGCTTCAGAATGACCCAATCCAAAAATGATAGTCTATTCGATATGCTTCGGATGTGTACAATGTTGTAGACCATATACATGAACGAAGTGTAGAAACAAAAAAACAAAGAGATGAGGTTATAGTAACACCAAAAACCACCATTGGGATTAAATGATAAACAGATAAGTTTACAGATTCATATAGTTTAGGCTAGAATCTTAGAGGCAGTGGATCTCTGAATCTACTTTTTCATGGTCTATGCACCTTTCTTGTAAGAGTTTGATGCACGAAACACCAACCCAACTCTTACGATGCGTTGTGTTAGACAGCATGAAGTTCATGGTCAGATACATTACCACTTCACAACTGAATACTAGTAGATTCATAAACATCAACCATTTTTTCCATGAACAGGCAACCATCCACGACAAGGAGCTTTTCGAGCAAAACAGAAAAACGGAATATACTGCTAATTGTCATGTAAATGACAGACCTTTAATGGATATCCCAGACAAACTACAGCTGATGCATAAATATTCTTTTCTCCGGCTACCATACAGCAGACCCTGTATATTTAAGTAATAACTCAGTTACTATAAGCTCATTTACATAATAACCATAACATTCTTGCAAATGAGAGTATAACGAACGTTACCTTGACCCCATGGACTTCCCAGCCAACACTAGTGGATGCCCTGGATATGTAGCCATGACCTTCCTGACAACGTCATAGTGAAAATCAACCAATTTTTCAGCCTTTGGAGGAGCCCTTCGCTTCCCTCCAGCAATGTCTGCCATCAAACAAAAATCCATGAACACTTTAAATAAAGACTCCTTTACATTTCCAGTTTATTCATGTTAAGATTAATCAAACTCTGGATAACCCAGAAAAATGATAACTATCTTTTTCTGACTTCACCGTATCCATGAAAACCTGAAAGTACTTACAGGGATAGTCAAAGGTCACTACTTCAATGGCATTTAGTGTCCTAGCCAGCATATCTTTCCATCTGTAGAAACACAGTTCCATGATTAAATTCAAAACCTATTCAGGTAAGATTCATAACATGAATCACAAAACTCAAACTTAAAACTTGAAAATTTAGCGCAGCCACTTATTCCACTAAACTAATCTGTATTTGGTATATTCAGGGCAGATTATTTTGCAGCCAGCAATTTTGACAGAATCAGTAATTCCGTAATTTTCCGAATGTATAGGAATGCAAAATGTAGGGAATTATAAAATCCCCAAATTAATCAGCATTTTGGGTAAAAGGTATCACCATCAAATAGAATGACAAGAAAATTGTACCTAATCATCCAATCGGAGGAGGAAGGAGCTCCGGCGCCGTGAGCAAGCACGACAACCGGAGAGTCCTGTGGAGATTTTTTGATTCCATGTGGTTGTGGTGGTGGTTGCTCTTGCTCCTCGTCTTCTTCCGTAGGATGGCTGTGGTTCTTCCTTCTTCTCTTTGAAGCGCGCGTCGTCACCATATCTGCAAGCGAATTTGGTTTTACAGTGTACAATCTGAACTGCGGAGAGAAGCCCTACAAGCGGAGTTGGCGCCAAAGTTATTTGTACTTCTCTCTTATTATTGGTGTTCATAGATAAATAAAGTACTCCCTCCGCCCCCGAAATTCGTCATCATTTGACCCAGCACGGGTTTTAAGAAATGTAATAGAAAGTGAGTTGAAAAAGTTAGTGGAATGTAGATCTTATATTTACATATTAGTTTTATAATAAAATGTGAGTGTGAATGAGTCAGTGGAACGTAGGGAGTAGGTGACTACAAAAATGATAAGAGTGAAAGATGACAAATTTTTAGGGACGAACAGAAATGAAAATAGGTGACAAACTTCGAGACGTAGGAAGTAGAAGACAAAGAAAAAATGTTGTATACGACCTGTAGGTCTCATTGCCTTTGTATATATATATATATACATATGTAGAGAAATGATCAAAACAAAAATGCCTTTAAATCAAGAAATATAGGTCGATTTTGAACCATAGGATTAGCTGATTTGATCTTAAGATTAAAAGATCTAATGGCTCCATTAATTTCTTAAGTATTATCATTTTAAACATAAAAAAAACGTATAAGGATAGAAATGATATTTTGTCAAGTGTCTTGTTATGGAAATCCCTAAAATCTTGCATTATTCTTCTGTCAATTAAGATTTTTTGTGCGTGATTAATTAGATAACTTATTCAATATCATCAACTTCATCTTCTTCACCACTCCTCCATATCCTCCATCTCCTTTACCAGCAATCCCTTTAATCTTTCATTATACTTATTCAAGAAAAAATATTGAGGATTTGTTCTTCGTGATTTACTTATACACCAGAATTTATTTGCATTGTCAGGTTGTTTGAAATTACTCAGTTCGTTCAGATTTGTATGAGGCATCCTAGTACTCGGTAGTTTTATGTAATGACTCAAATATTGGATTATTATGACCCAATTTACCATAAGTTGACATGACCCAAATATTCGTTTAGTATGAGCCAAAGAATGGATGATGTTTGGGTTATTGTTTGTGTATTCTCGGCCGTATGAATATTGGGTTTTTTCAATATGTCAAAAACATGCGAATAATAGTGCATTTTACTTCAGTTTGTTTGATACGAACATTTCGATCAGATTTGTATGACGCATTCTGGTACTCCGTAGTGTTATATAATGACCCAAATGTTGGTTTGTTATGACATAAATTAACCATACGATGCTATGACCCACATATTCATTTATTATGAACCAATATTCGGTCGTACTAATATTCAGTTTGTTTGATACGAACATTTCGATCAAATTGTATGAGACATTCTGGTACTCAGTGGATTTATGTCATGCCTCGAATGTTGGTATATTATGACACAAATTAACCTAACAATGCTATGACACAAATATTCATTTACTATGACCCAATGTATCGAGTAATGCTCATCACATGAACTATCATCTACAAGAAACAAGAGAAAAGCATTCCAAAGTCATTATAATGGAAGTTTTTATCATCTTCAGCCGTTCCTTTCCTTTTTCCCCTTCTGGACTGATTTTGTTATGTGGTGTTGTATCTGAAATATCAACAAATTAGTGAATAACACTAACATAAGCCAAATATAAAAATATGTGTTTTTCCCGTAGCTAGTCACCATATGATTGGTGTAGCTCCATCATATCTCATACCAATTCATGCGTTCTTCAAAAGCAGAGGTACAAAAGGTTAAAAAATATAACTTTAACCTTGTTTTTGTGTCATTAATACCAGGCCTCACTTCAGCCGAGGGTTTTGTGGAAGTTCGCCCTTTTGCTTATGAAAAAAAAAACACTATTAAATACTACCAGAGTTCCAATTAAACTACATTCATTCAAAACCCAGAAATTGTAGTAGCCATACCTTTCGGTGCTTTAGGGATCGTCGGTATCTTCTTCTTCACCGTCGTTCTTTGATACACTACGTGACATCCAACCAATTGAAGTGAAAATTTTGCCAGATTTTGACAATTTTAAGTCAATCATTGTACGAAATCTTACTAACCTTTTCCGTCATGCCTCGCCGATCCAGAAGCTCGAGTGTCGACCATTGTTGAAGTAGGCTTTTGGTTCACCCTCCTCGTCGATTTCAGAATCGTAAATTAGGATGAGGGTTTTTGTGAAGTATCCGATTTGTGTGGAGGTAGGGTTTTTCTTGATTTTGAGAAAGAAGAAGAAGATCTGAGGGAAAGTGGAGGAGTTTTCGTTGAAAAGAGGGTGTGGAGTAATGACTCCCAATTAATCTGCACTTAAAAAACGGAACGACGGTTCCTAATTTTTTTGGTTCCTAATTTACCCCTCGCATGACACAAATCCGTCTTATTATGACCCAACAAAAACGAGGAGTCATTCCAGATTGAGACTAATAATCTCCAAATCTGACGGTCCATATATGGTCTGTATTTCTATACTTAGGGACTTCTTTTGGTAGATGAAAACCCTACATATGTATTCAGATTAATGTGCAAAAACCTGTTAAAAAGGAAAACTAATCTCATCCATTGATTAGTATAGTCTGATGGTTATTATATAAGCCACATGTAATTAAAATAATTAATAAAAAATTCGAAAAAGGGTAAAAAGGAGAGAGCACAAAATTGGCAGTTATTTAAAACCCATGAATCACGTTCAATTATTATAATTGGAGATTGCTTTTCTTTAATTATCATAAAATCACAGTGAATCTTTTTCTTTGTGTCATTTCTGTAGAAGAGGATTTATGTGTTATTGCTTCCAAAAATTCGATCAACAGTAGTTCTTCATCGACTTCAAAGTTCTTTATTCTCTCCCTCAATTATATTCGATCCCTTTTCCTATCTCCCTCAATTATACACGCCTTTCTACATTGAAGATATCTGGTGAGGTATTTTCTCACGTAAAACCGACTTCTTGTACTATTCTTTTAATGGTTTCAGTTTTTTCAACAATGGAAGAAGGTAATTTAATTAATTCCTTCATTGATTCTTTTAATTTTTTTTCGTATTTGTTTTGTATTTGCATTACGTTGCTGCATAATGTGAAACTGATTACAGAAAACTTTCACTCAGGCCAGGGAGATGAATCCATTCCCCTAGGGTTTAGATTGCTATGGGGCTAGGTTGTAGTAACCTCTTATTTAAGAAAACTAACTTCACCACAGAGATGAATCCGTTCCCTAGGGTTTACCAATCCATTGGGTTAGGTTGTAGTAAAAGAACTTTAGGTTTAATGTATATTTGTACTATGGTTTCGAAAAGCAGTTGATGTAGTGATACGGTGTGACGATGTACGCAACTAAGACGTTAATGTATGCCTTGTGTAGTAATGTTCAAAAACATTGTCTTAATGTCATGCAGCAATTGTTCGTCCATACATTGAATTGAATCCATCCCCTTTGGGTTTAGAAATTCATGGGGCTAGGTTGTAGTATTGAATGATGAATTAAAACTTCACAAATGGCATGGAGATAAATCACTGTTTGCTTCGCCATATTACCAACATTATTCACTAATTTTTATTTTGTCCTATATAACAGTTGATGTACAAGTACACTCTTGTAATGTATCAATCTGAAACTGTAAAGTAAAACCAGTGAGTTGGTAATGTATTAAAACATGAACCAGAGACATGAGTACATCGTGCAACTGTGCAGGATGTTATGCAATTTCGTACGCTTATGTTTGTATAATGTGTTGCGTTTTAGCTGACGTATTCCTTTTTTGTTTAAAGTTGTGGTTGTACCTGAATACTATCTAGAGTTGAAGCCATTTGCTGGACAAAGGTTTAAATCACTTGATTTTGCTGTTGCTTTTTACGATGTGTATGCTCGGCAAAGACAAAGAGAAGCGTAAAGGAAAGATGAAGTGTTAATTAATGTTCAATTTTTTTTGTCCAGACATTGAGTTTAAATCATTTGCTACCAATTTTCAATTAGGAATTAGCGGTTGTATTATATTTTGTATTCCGTACATTGTTTTCAGATTTTTAAGTTGGTGTCTTATTTTATCATGAGATTTGTTATTTACTACTGCTTAGTATTGTGCAGTACCAGTAATGTTACTTAGTATTACGTAGTATTGCTTAACAACTCCATATTAGACATTCTCTTTGTAGTACATCGTCTTAGATTATATTTACATTACTCATTATCTTGCTTAACAACTCCATATTAGACATTCTCTTTGTAGTATATCGTCTAAGATTATATTTACATTACTCATTATCCAGATCATTTCGTGCATTATGTCATGCCTTGTGTCCTATGTTTGTCTTTATATATATATATATATATATATATATATATATATATATATATAGGGATGTACTAATATGCTAACTAATTTTAAAGTGCTAACGTACATCCAATCACGTGCTGCCACGTGGCACGAAAAATGCAATATTATATACAGAAAAATGCAATATGCATTTGTAAAAGTTGTAATTGAATTTCGACAGATTGCATTTTTGTTATATGCAGATTGCATTTTTTATTGTTGAGTTTTGCATTTTCGATATTGACTGTTTAATTTGCATTTTATATCTATACGGATTGCATTTATATATGTGAAAATGCAAAACTTAACAAAATAAAATGCAATTTATGTGAAAATGCAAAACTTAACAATAAAAAATGCAATTTTCCTATAACTAAAATGCAATCTGCGGAAATGCATGAACAACTTCACAAATGTGTATTGCATTTTTATATATACAATATTGCATTTTTCGTGCCACATGGCAGTACGTGGTTGGATGTACGTTAGCACTCTAATTAAGGATGCGCCCTAGTGCTCCCCTATATATATATATATATATATATATATATATATATATGACCCAAAAGTCCATTGCTATTTTATATATGACCCGTAGATCCATTGTCATTGTCATTGTATAATATGACTCGGAGGTCTTATTCCCATTGTATACATATATATATATGACCCGAAAGTCCATTGCTATTTTATATATGACCCGTAGATCCATTGTCATTGATATCACACATCCTCTTTAATCATATGATTCATGTACTTTCAACACCATATGTAAAATATATCAACTGCATATCCATACTGTATTCTATTAAAAAATTCCAATACAATGTAAAATATATCCTATGCATCAATTATATATTCATGCCATATACCATTAAATTCACATATTCACTCCAATTTAATATATAGCAATGAACCATATAAGACATCTAAAATTAAAGTAAAATTTATACGCACCTTTTTCCATCACGATTACAATATTTGACCCTTTAACAAACTTTTCATTCCTTCTCCTCGCTTTCCTATCTTTCTTCTTTTACTAATCCTAATTGTCGAGCCTTCTAAATTTCACTTTTTTTTCGAGCTCATTTCTCTCCCTCACTTATCAATATATTTTTTTTCTAATAACTTTTTTTATTATTTTTTTTTTGTCCTCCTACATTTTCTATTACCACCAATGTTAAAAGTTATTCATCCTCACCTCTATAATACACACGTCAAATTGCATGGGACATAAATTGCCATCTCCACCCTATTTTTCTCTTACACGTGTCCCCATTGCAATCAACGTAACCAACTTAAACATTATTATTACATAACTTTCATTATAAAAAAGAAGTCAAGCTCGCATACGTAGAAATACATTATCTACTAAAGTATGACAAAAAGTACTTACACATACACATGAGCGTGTATATATTGTAATTACTTCCATTAATTAAATTTTCTAAAATAGTGTATACATTTATATATTGCATATATGGTTTCACTCACTAATTTATAAAAATTTGTTTAATACCATTGCTTAATAAATTTCATGTCCATAATATTAGTAAACAAAATAATATGCAAAAATCTAAAATAATACACATATTTTGGTCTATAAAATAATACACATACTTTGGTTCAAGATATTTCACCGCTAGCAGGTGGCTAGGACGTGCGTTCGTCCGCTATTGCGGATACTCTTACTTTACCATACCATTCCCCTCCTCTCTCCTAATTTATCAATTTTATCTTAATTTTTGTATCATATCATTGTCCATATTTTTATTGAGGTAGTATTTCATTTTTACTACTTTCTTGTTTCATAAAAATAGAAACTATTGAAATTGTACGAATTTTAATGCAAAATATATAAAGTAAGAGGGAGCTAGAAAGAAAAGTGAGTTAGTGAAAATTGGGTTTCACCTCATTAAAGATAAAGAAATTTCCTAAAAAGGAAAGTTTCTATTTTTAATGGACAGACTAAATGGAAAAAATTTCTATTTTTAGTAGACAGAGGGACTATAAAGAGTAATATGCCATGTATTCCACTAACTCATTCTACTTTCATTTCATTTAATATTGATATATTCCCTTTGTCATATAGAGACACTTTTCTTTTTCGTTCATCCCATAAAAATAGCTCATTTATATTTATTGAAAGTTCTCTTAACTCATTAAAGAATATACATCAATTTATTTACAACTACTAGGGAACACTAATGATAATATGAGTCTCACTGTCCACTAGCAATATTTTAACTACTTTCCTCCTCCTCCTCTTTTACTTTACCAATTATGCATTAATTCTTATGTCATCCCAAATGTTTCTATTTTTATAGGATGGAGGGAGTATAAAAATAGAACACATATATCACCCATTTATTACCATTCACTATTTTTAATACTCCCTCCGTCCCACTTAAGATGACACGTTTTCCTTTTTAGTTTGTACCAACTAAAATGACACATTTCCTTTTTTGGAAACTTTATCTCTCCAATTAATACACTCAACCACTTTTTCTCACTCCTATTAAATATTCATCTTTCTCTCTCTCTCTCTAGTTTAACACTTACTCCCACATTTTCTCTCTCCAATTAAACACACTAACCAATAACTCCTAAAATCTCGTGTCGACCAACAAATGTGTCATATTAGTCGGGACGGAGAGAGTATTTCTTAAATATACTCACTCCGTCCCACTTAAGATAATCAACTTTTCTTTGTGATTTGTTCCAACCAAGATTATCTGTTTCTAAAAATAGAAATACCTTTTATCTATACTATATTCCATCCATCTTACTTTATTTTCTGCACTTAACACATAAAATAAAGCTATACCATAAACAAATGAGACTCATATTCACAATCGAAGGGAGTATTTATCTCTTAGTAGTAGTATTGTTTTTAGTGGATAAATAAAAAAAGAGGAAGAGGAAAAGAAGAAGTGTTTATAATATACTCACTCTATCCCATTAGAAATAAACGTTTTCCTTTTTAGGTTGTCCCAATAAAAATGAAACGTTTCCTAAAATGGAAACAAAATCCTCTCTGTTTTTTCTTCTCTCTTACTTTACTCTCTCTTCATTAACTCACAAAACACCCCTGCATAAAATCTTGTGCCGGAAACCAAATGTTGCATACTTATTGGGACGGAGGGAGTAATAGAGTAAATAAGATTTTAATAAAAAAAAATCATAAAAGTCAATGTGAAGAATAATTTTTTTTTACACTTATAATACTCCTTTCGTCAACTTAAAAGATGTCACACTTGTGGGACGGCACATGATTTTTAGAAGGTTTTGTTTTGTGAGTTAGATAGGGAGAGAAAATATAATTTTTATATTAATGTGAGTGAGAACTTTTTCTAAAAACAGAAATGTGACATCTTTTATAGGACAAACTAAAAAGGAAAGTGTGATATCTATTATGGGAATGAGGGAGTAACATGTTTCCTAAAATGAAAACATAATCATATTGATTTTATTAACTTTTTTACTATATTTTCTTTTTTTACTCCCTCCGATTCCCATTAAATATCCCGATATTTCCTTATTTGGATGGTCATCAATAAATTACTTTTACTATTTTTAGCAGTGGACCTCATATTCCACTAACTCATTCTCACGCAAATTTTATTATACAACTATTATACAAAAGTAGGACTCACATTCCACTAATTTTTTCTACCCACTTTTCTTCACAAAGTCAAACAATTTCTTAAAACTCGCACGGTCAAATATGGGACATTTAATAGGGACCGGAGGGTGTATTTTATTTACAATATTGCATAAAATCTCGTGTTAAAAACAAGCGCTTAATTTTATGTCCAACGAAAATGTCTCATATTTTTTTTGGAAATTAAACTTAAAGTAACTTATTTCTTTAAACGGAAATATTATAATCTCTATTTTATTCTTTCTCATACTTTATTTTATTCATTATTCACAAAATAATATTATATAAAATCTCGTACCAAAAAGAAAATATTTCACTTTATTCAGATAGGTGGAGTAACATATTAACACAAATATATATATAATTGTTATTTAAATGGACATACTTTGCTAATTTGGATTTTCCTGTTTTCATTTAATCTTTTAATGGATTTTCCTACATGAATGGGAGATTCATATTATTTACGATGAGGGGCAACAAGGAGGATACTATAAAGAGTATTACGACCCCAATCACGGGGGATTATATTATTATGATAATTGCTTTGATTTTCCATATTCTGTGCAAGATTATTATTAGAATGAGCATCGTGTTCCCACTACCCAAGTATCCAATCAAAGAAATTTATAAGTTCCCTTTTGAAAATCTTTCCTACCAACAATTGGTTAGTATAAGGTACGCCGAGATGTCAAACCCACATAGAACGTTAACTCTAGCATAAAAGGATTAATCGCAAGAGGTGGTTGGTTGTGCAGCCACGCTTTACCTTTTCGGGAACTTATTTAAAGGTAAACAGCTTGGGCAAGTAAATTAACTAAGCATGTGAACGATAAGAAATCAACAATACTTGGACAATTAAAGAAAACAGTAATTGCAGGCATCGAAAGAAATAACGGAACACTTTAAACTACTATATCCTAGATAGAAGAGATGAAAAGCTTGTACCATGAAGTATGAAAGGAGTAAAATGCGGAAAAGAAAGAAGTACAATGCTACAACCTACATTGAACGGTAGGCGCAAAGCTTCATGTTCAAAGTTTAGGGAAGCAACGACAAATGCTGTCCATGCATGCATAAATTAAGGAAAACCTAATCCAACACCTTGGAAAATAAAGTTTCAAAAAAATAAAGATCTAGCCCTAATATTAATAAGAAAACAAAGAACAATTAACAAGATCTTCGTTCCTTAAGCCATTAGACTTGAAGAAACGAACGATTAAACAAAAGGTTAAGCGCCTAACAGTGGGTAACTCAACTCAACAAGCCCAATTAACAATAATCTAGAACAAGAACGGAAAATATCTACCTAGCTAACTATGCATGTCATCGAAAGTAGAGTAAATGCAGAAAACCAAAACTTGAGCTAACACACTATGAGCATTACAAACATAGATCAGTCTTTACACAGAAAGCAATTTTGATTCTCAATTTTTTCAACCTACTTTCCATTGCATTTCTTTAAACTTGTGGTGAGTCAAAGTGTGATAATTAATGGCGGAGAGAGAGTACTATTTTTAACAAAACCAGATCGAACGGATTTATTTGAGAATGTATAAATTGTTGAAAAGTGTGTTTTATAATTGTCCAACATGTTCCATCCATTAATGTGCCTACAAATCAGCACGGGAAATAGTCACTGGACCCGCCGGCGGATACCCTTGGTAATTACTAATTTATTGGATACAAAACATGAGGGTAAATAGTAAATGCACATAATGGTTGAATTTAAATATAGAGTTATTGGCAGTAACAGTACAAGAGTACTGCAAATTTATTTAGCCATCGAAGTGGAAACATCATGCTTTTTATATGGGATGATCTTGAGCGAAACTGCCCGGTGTACCGAAAACCCACTCATAACACCCTTTGCTTCCTCATCGCTCGCGTCCGGCCGCTCCAGTTTCCAGTCGAAGTTGTGAACAAGAATGGCCGGCACTGTATGCAGAATCCTGTAGGCCAATGGCAAACCCGGGCAGACCCTTCTACCCGACCCAAACAGAATCAGCTCGAAATCCTGGCCTTTGAAGTCTATCTTCTGATCGAGGAACCGTTCCGGCTCAAATGAAAGCGGATTCTTCCATATCATGGAGTCCCTTCCCATACCCCATGCGTTGATCAGCACCTGTGATATGTAATACAAATAGACCAAATAATATATTATTGGTTCATGGAGAAAATTAAGTGAAATAGAATAGATATTTGTATTAACTTGTGTTCCCTTGGGATCCGATACCCGTTCACCACTTGGTCATTTTCTGCTTTGCGAGGAACGAGCAGAGCAGCTAGAGGGTGGAGCCGCAACGACTCCTTCACCACTGCCTGCAAAATACAGAAGCTTTGATATCTTTGATTCGTCCAACACCTTCTCATCCCCAATCACGCTCTTCAGCTCTGTCGCCACCTTCGCCATTTTGTCCGGGTGCGATATTAGCTCTTGCATTATCCACTCCAGCGTGGTCATGTTCGTCTCTACTCCTCCAAGGAACAATTCCTGATCCATCCATCCACAATTTTAGCTAGTGGAATGTAGGAATAGCATGACACGATATACAAATATGAATGCGAACGAAGTAAATGTCACGACCGCCCTTCTAGAGTTAATTAAATGCGGGCAATCGCGACCTAAAAGGGCTTAAATTGCAAACAAAGACAAGGTGTAGGGTACCATAAAAGAGTTTGACCAACATTTAATGAACGGTTAACATCAAGATAAGTCCGAGCAACGCTTTGGCAGTTAAATCAAAAGGATAACAGCTATCATTAAAATAATCAAAATGACAAGGGTTCAGAGTACTCAAAAACATATCATGCCTCTAGGTTCCAAACGGGAATTTATAGTTTCAAGATCAACCAACGATAAGTAAAACATGTTTCAGCGGAAGCATCCAAGAGAAGAGTGAAGTCATATATGAAGTCACAACGACACCCCGAGTTTCAAGACAACCATAGTATTTTTATAAAATTGCTCAACACCACCAACCGCTCATCGCCAGCTCAACCTGCACATAGGGAAAACACATGCAGGGCTGAGTATTTTGAAATACCCAGTGGACTCATGCCAAAATATTTTTAATAGATATGCCATCCCTACCATAGTGAACTCGAGTTTTTGCATTTAGTAAAGAATATCGTCGAGTATCACAAAATAATTTCATAGACTGGGCCAGTCAAACAATCTCCCCCATTTTCTCAACAATCCACAAATCACAACAATTCCATAGTGCGACGAAAGTGTGGCCACACTATTCGCCCATGAGACCAGCCGACTAGCAAGGACGGCTCCCGATCCCAACTGTGTACACTAGCCTGATAGGTTTTGGGCCCTACTCAGACCCGAATTCGTTTATATAGTCCTGTAGCCTGATGGAGCGAACTCACAAACTAGGCATCAGACAACATAGCCCTATAGCCTAATGGAGCGTACTCACAAGGCATCAGGCAAACAACATCATCAAAACAATCACAGGCATGGCATAACATTTTAAACCACCCTTATAACGTCGTAATCATGCTTTTCAATATAAAAGAGTTTAGGAGAATAAAGTCCACCTCGACTGCTTAGATCTCAAGTACTTTCTTCCCTTTACTATCACGCTTTGAGCGCTAGTTATCACCTTTAAATTAACGTGTATCACAAATCAGTCTCAATCAATGACTCAAAATCATGCATGTTCCCAACGTTTCCTTTTTCCCATCGATTTGTTTTATATTAACAGTCACAATCAAGACATGCTCTTCATATCAATTTATTCATACTACAACTCCAGATCTATCATCAAATCATGGTCACGCATGAGTGTTCTTCAACACACATCACACGCACACACAAACACACACGCCAACACACACACACACACGTCGATCCACACACGCACACATGCATCCCATTTATCAATTGGTTTTCCCTTTTTCTCTCAGTCTATATGCATGAGAGTTCAAGAACACCGATTAATCGATTAGATGAGAAAGATGGATCAAAATACCACTTCTTGATTGAAATGATCGGTAGAAACAAAGTAAAATCTTGATTCTTCAATAATTCTTGAGGCTTCAACGTTAATTCTTCTCAAAAGATAAAGAATTCTTAGAGAAAAATAGAATAAAAATTGAGAAAGAGTGGGAGAGTGGGAGGCGTGAGTTTAGAGAGAGAGAGGCATGTGATTAGTGGTGGCTAGGGTTAGGTTTTTCTCTCTTATTTATAGAGTTCAAGAATATAATCCCACAATTAAATAATCAAAGATTTTGGAAGATATGGAGAGGGGAGTTGGCGTGAAATCTGGGGAGAAATAAGGGGATTTCGAATTACATGCTAATTAATTAGCATATGAATTAATTTGGAATTTATTTGGAATATCACGGAGTAGAATAAAATAATAATTTCCCCCAATAAAATAAGAAAGTGGCATTTTTTTCTTGCTCTCCCACAAGGAATTAAATTCAAATCCTAATTAAAATAGGATATGGCAAGATCTCCTTATATATGGTAAGATATCCTCGGATATTTGCATTTATTCACGGAAGAGAATAAATAAGGGATCAAATAATATAATAAAAATTTCTTCTCTCCATAAATAGGAGATTTTCGAAATCTCCTTAGAAATAACATGGGGATCGATTTTTCTCATGGAAAAATTAAGAATAATTGGGTTTTAGATTTAATTGGATAAATATCCCAAGCAATTAATTAAATCGAAGAAAATAGGATTCCTCTCGAATAAATCATAGTGGTCGAAAATTCCAATAAAATGGGTGGAATAATTAAGGACGAACCTATTCAATCTCACTCCCCTTAGGAAAATAATTCACCACAATATATTTCACCCCGCATCAAATATTTACACTGTCACGTCACAATTTCAACCATTTTGACTATTCCACCTCCACGTCAAATTTTCAACAATATTGACTATTCAACAGTCACGTCATATAATCAACAGATTTGACTATTCAAATCAATCTCAACTCCAAATCGCAATTGGGTCACAAGAATATCATGCATTTAATCCACATACTTCACGGCATTAAAAACATTTAATGTAAAAATTTTATGGTTCGAAAATTAGGGTTCGAAAAGTGGGGCGTTACAGTAAGCCTTACACTAACACACAATTTTAGGGTTCAGGGCAGACCCAATAAGAAATTTGAATTAGGGTTGGGTTCGGATTATGAGTTAAAATATCATTTTTTAATTATTTTTATTAGTTAAAAAATGTTATACTTAATTTTATTACTTAAATATTGACCATGGTAAAATTATAATCATATTATAACATTGTATGGTAACTTCATTAAGGGTAGTCTGACCTTTTTTTTGGCACGTCACAATAACCCCCACGATCACGTACGAAGTTATTGGGTTCAGACCAGATAAGAACCAATAATTTTCGGTTAGGTTAAGGTTTGACCTTATTAGATTCGTTCAATACTGGGATGACCTTATACCAATCAAAGCCACACGATTTGTCAAAAAATAATTAAAATAAAATAAAATAAATTATTGACAAATGGAAAAAAAAAAAAGAACAAGTGTGATTTACTTTACCATCATGAGATGGTTAAATTGCTTAGCCGTCAACTTGTTATCTTTGTCCTGAAGAGAATCCACAATCATCTCCAAGAAGTCATCCTTCTTCGGAGCATTGGGATTCTCTCTTCGGAGTTGGATCCTCTGACGGAGATAGCCCTCGAATAAATCCAGCAATCTGCGGAATTTAACCTCGGCCAGGCGCTTGACCCCTTGCAGGTCGAACGGCCTCAAGACGGGGAAGAAGTCGGCAAAGTTAGGCACGCTTAAGAGGCTGGTGACGCCCTCTATGGTCTCCTTAAACTCCTTGGTGACTGAGGACTCGAACTCGGTGGACTGCATCGAGAAAAGAGTGCCCAACACGAGGTTGAGTGAGGTGGTGAAGGAGGCCTCGCGGATGTCAACTGCTCGGCCTTGCTCAGAGCATTTCCGGGCGAAGTCAAGCAGCTGCTGCAGCTTCTGCCTGCGGAGGTCTTGGCTTCTCTCCAAGCACCGGCTCGAAAACATCTGCTCTCGACATATCTTGCGCCTGTCACGCCACTCGTCCCCCGTGGAAATGAACGACATGGCGATCTCGTTGTGGCCCAACACGTCCAGCGCCTGCACCGTGGGTCGACCGGAGAATACCTGGCCGTGTTTTAGAAGGATTTCCTTGGCCATCTCCGGGGAGGAGACGACAACGGTGTACACGCTGCCGTGGTGGATGGACATCAAAGAGCCGTATTGCTTTGATAATTTGGCGAATGTCTCGTGAGGTTGGGGCCCGAGCTGCATCATGTTTCCGATGATGGGGAGGGGCGTTGGGCCGGGCGGGAGGCTCTTCCGGCGCTGGAAGGAGATCAACCACGTTGCGGCGGTGATGAGGAATAGAGCAATGAGGAAAGGGAAGGAATCCATTATGTCTACCAACTTGGTTGGAGGGAGTTTTACTTTTTTATAACTAATTTTGTTATGGTGGTACTGTACCTAACAAAATTGATTTATGGCTCATTTCTAGCTAGAAATTAAATACTGCTATAGGAGGTCCAGCTATAAATTAATTATTACTCCACCCGTCTCGCTATAATTGGGATGGAACTTTTAGGCACGGAGTTTTAGAAATAAATGTTGGGTGTGTTAAATAAATAGATAAAAAAGTAAGAGAGGGGAAAAGGTAGAGAATAAAGTATAAAGTGAATAAAGTAGACAGAATAGAGTAAGAGAGAGTAAAGTAAAAAAGAGAAAAAAGTTACCAAATATGGAAATGACTCAACTATGAATAAACTTCCTGAAATGATAAAATGACTCAACTATGGCGAAACGGAGGGAGTACTATAGGAGTAAATAGGATAGTCATTGCAGCCAGCAACGGGATGATCTGAATAACCCGCTAAATTTTGAGTGCTAGGGTTGGAATTTTTCAACCCGATGAAATTATATTTATCTGATTAGCCCGCAATCCGACTAGGCCAGATATAAAACTCGATGGACTTGCCCGATATGTTGGATGTGTTGGGACTACCGCAGCGGAATACACGGAAAACAAACAGGTCCTTAACGGATCTATTTAGGTGATTATGCATTCGACTCCAATTTAATGCAATAAACAGAGATCTATAGATATAACATCAAATAAACACATAATCATGCATATTCGATGTAGATTCGATTGTTACCTCTTCTTGATCCATCATAGGATCGAAGTTGCTAGCTGCACCACCCGGAGATCCTTGGTTTACCAACCGTGAATCTTCCAACCTATTCCCTTGTCCTTGATCATCTATCTGTGTGGGCGGATCTTGAATAATCAATAATAGTCTTGAAGAGATCTAGGGAAACCCAATCACAAACTCGATATTGTCTTGATCTAATCCTATGAATTAGGATAGAACAAGAACAAAAACAAAACCCTAATTCTCCCACGTGCCAAGGCATGAAAACCGAGGCAGAGAGAGAGAGCCGGCGACGGCTACTAGGGTTTAGGGGGAGGAGTGTTGTGTTGAATGGTGTGCTAGGGTTTTCACATTTCATCACTATTTATAATGGACTTGTTTGGCTAGGATGGGGATCCATGGAATGACTTAAGTGTTAGGCTCACCCATTAGATAAATTACTAATTAAATCAAATGACCCATGATTTAATATATTATCAATGGAATATTATTTTGTTCCACTAAAGAATAATATTGCACTCCCACTTAAATCACCAAATTACAAATAACTTGGGTCCATTTTATTTTATAATATTTTTCGCGTTTAAGATTATCTTGATCCGTCAATTTAATTCTTTTGTCTGCTATGTGACTAGAATTAAATTAATTCTCCAAAGAGTTTTTCTAGTTTGAAACTTTATTTATTATTCGTGGAATAAATTCCAACTGCGCAGTTTTTTGAATAATAAATTCCTTTTTCAAACACCTCTTAGGGATTACCCCTTAGGGATTTAATCATACCACACTGGGCACGCGAATTCTATGAAATAATATTCCAATACCTTCATGTTATTCAATTACTACCACCCAAGATATCATGAACTTGAGTTACGTACAAACTCTCACATTGATAAGTCAAAGTGGCGTATGACTGAATAAACAATATTGATATTAATTCCATAGACTAGAAAATACTAAAATTTCTGAAATATATTCTTACAGTAGATAGCAATAAAGAATATATTTCATATTAGATCATTTCAGTGTTTTACCACACTGGTGTTACTAATCTCGTCTTAGGTAAGAGAGAATTATCACAAACACCGCAACCGTGCCAATAGGTAGCCAAAGCCTATCGATGTTGTGAATACGTTTTTCTTCTTACTAGATCTGGCCAAGTCCCCTACTGGAGAACTCATGAGGAGATTCATCGAATTTCCCAACTTGACCTTCATAGTAAAAAGCCTTAGACTTGTTTATTATATTTCAATAATAAACCATTATATTATTTTACTTATTCTCATAAATAGGTAAACAAGTGGACGTGGCGTTTCTCGTATACATGCACAAGCTGACTGTACAAAGGCATGTACGCTCGAAGCATCTTTTAGTATACAAACGCCAGCAGGATGTAGGTACAACTATTGTTTATTATTTCTTCATGTTCAACGTATAATTTTCAACTTTTCATTAATTATTACCAAAAAATATTTAATTTTATATGATATAAATATATGTTAAATTTTTATTAATATAAATATAAATAAATCAATTTAAAAATTCATATTACTTATTAGAAATATTCTAATTTTAAAATATACTTTAAAATATATTAAAAATATGTTTTTTATTTTATTTTATTTATACAAATTTTAAATTAGTATATACTGTCTCCGTCCCGTAGAAATAGGCTAATTGAGGATGACATAGATTTTAATGTATATTTGGTAAAGTAATAGAAAAAGAGAAAAAAATGGTTGAAATAATAGTGGATGGTGGGCTAATAAATGATAAAGTAAAAAAGAAGGAGAAAAATGTTTCCTTAAATGGATATGAAAATATTTATGGGAAAGACGAAAAAAGGAAATTCAGCCTATTTATATAGGATGGAGAATGGTAGTGATAAAATGTAAACTTATATATTGTACAAATTCAAAACTACTCAACACAACTTCAACACAGTTTCAATACAATATCAACACAGTGTAAAATTTCAAGATTTTAATGTCAACACAATATCAACACGATATCAACACAGCAGCAATTATTGACTACCGTTGAAATTCTGTTGACATTTTCCTGTTGATGTTTTTTTGTGATCTGTTGACATTTTTCAATGGTCCAGCTTATAGTTTTGAGTTTGTACAATATTTAGAGTTTTCATTTGATCGCATTCCGAATAGAGGAAATAATTAAGTTTAACTGTAAATATGTATCTCAAAATTCCTATTATAATTAAATGTTTTATGTATAACTAATTTTTATCATTATTGAGCTAATTTAATTTGTAGCCGTGGCGCTAATTGGTGGCCATGGAGCTTATTTGTAGCTCAAATTTTCTACAAAAGTATATTCCATCCGTTCCGCGTCAATGGATGCGTTTTTTTTAGATAAATTATGTTAAGTAAGCTAATTAAAGTAAAAATATAGTAGGGAAATTAAAAATTGTTAAAGAGATGAAGAGAAAATCTATAAATATATAAATGCACGGTACATGGAAAGAAAATTTTCACATCCACTTTCATGAAATATTGATAACTATTTTATAAAATTGTATTAGCATGTAATATACATTATTAATATATGATTGATATGATATAAATGTTAGGTTTGGGATACTGAAAAGCATGTTTTGGGCACAAATAGAATCTTGCTTGTATACGAAAAACTCTACAATCCATTTTTAACCCGATTCAGTATTATTCGAGCAGTTTCGCACGAATAGAATCACTATTATTATTACATCGTGTTTGCTTGTGCATTTATAAGATATTTTACAACATTTAAATGCATAAGAAGTAAACAAAAGCCTAGGCTTAGTACACCGGTTGTGGGCAACGTCCAATTTAAGGTAACACGGTCAATTCTATGCAATGCTTTGCAAAAGAGAAAGAAAAATTTCACAACCTAGATAGGCTTTGGCTACCTATCGTGAAAGGTTGCAATGTCAGTCCGCATATTTCTAAGCCTCACTGAAATAAGATGACATTGGTGTGGTATAGTACTAAACGGATCTAACTGCAAGACGTGTCTTTATGGAGGTGAGTCTCATTTGATAATGTCCTCAAGAGGAGCTCGAACAAGGTTTTATTATTCACAAAAACTGGCCAGATGGAATTTAATTATTCCATGAATAATAAATAAGTGTTTCTTGCTGAGTCCACTCTTGGAATTAAAAAGATGTTAATTAATTAAGTCCATAGCAGATATTAATTAATTAATAGACGTTTATATTTTAAGTGCGAGAAATAAATAATATAAATAACGGAAACCCAGATTACTTGTAATTTCGGATTTGGGTGGGGAGGTCAATATTACTTCTATAGTGGTTGCTCGTAATATTCAAATATAAGCTTGTATTAAACTTTGGGTTCAATTTAATTAGTAAAAAAGCTAATTGGGGTGAGCCTATATCCAAAACTCGGCTCAATATGAACTTAATATAAATAGGAGAATAAAGAAGACATAATTAAGATTTTTTTTATGAAAATCACGTCCACTCTAAATAATAGAGTAAGGGGCGAATTTTTTTATTATTCTCCTCCGTTAGTTTTTCAGCTCTCCTCCGTGAGAAAATTCTATCCTCTTTATTCGAGTCCTAGACCACACTGATATCAAGATACAGTTTGGAAACCAGTCACAATATCCGTGGTCTAATATTGAAGATCATCGTGGAGAAGGCGCAGGCAATCATCGATTCTTTGGAGAATCAAATTCGGTAACTTTAAATCGTAGAAATCATGTTTTAGGATTTATTTCTTGAAGCATGAATTATTTGCGTTCTAGCATGCAATTCTGTGTTAACATGTGAATAGATTAATTTCATAATCTGTCAAATAGATCTTATGTCTGATTTATTTGTTTTGTACAAGTCTTCCGTTGTAGAAAGAGATTCAAACCCCATCAATAAAGAATAAAGGGATGTCAATTGGTCAAATCACACTTTTTTTTTATTATTGGGTAAAAATAAGATCAAGTGGTTTCTTTCTCAATTTATTTTATTGACCAATGAAATTATGACATTTGTTAAAATCTCATTGGTCAATAAATATTTTATTTATTATTCAAATATATTTTACATATTAAATTAAATATATGTAAAAATTATACTAAAATTCATTTTTTTTTTCATCCTTTACAAATTGAGATCATATTTGCTATAGTTTTATTCATGAAAAAAATCTCTATCTTCTCTACATATAATCTTTCTTCTATATTATAATTTATCTTTTTGTTTTTTAAATTTATTCACCAAAAAGTGGGAATTTTTATTTTTCCGCCCACTTTCATGATAATTTTTAGAGTATATTGTATAAATCTTTTAGCATGTATATTAAAAATTTAATGCAAGATGCATCATATGATGTATTTTCATTGAATAAAACACCATTATACATTATATTATACACATTAAAAAACATGAATGAGTGTGATTGATGTGAGTAATAAGATGCTACTCCATAAATCAATGGTCAATAAACAAATCAATGTACTAAATCACACAATCTCATTGATTGATAAATGTTTTTACAAGAATTTTATATATCTGTTATATATATTATATTAATAAATTATAAAAATCATACCAAATTCATAAATTTTCATCCTCTATAAATAGAGGCCACATTTGATATAGTTTTGATTACAAAAAAATATCATCTTTTTGTTCATATAATTTTTCTTCTTTGGTATAATATAATTTTTTATTTTGCAGTCTTCTTTGTCGTTCATTATGAATAATGATGAGTGTAATATATTCTCCGATTCTCAAAATTTCTATTTCTAATTTTTATATGAATCTGGGTCATCCTCTATTCTGCCTGTAATTGAAGGTAAGTAAAAAAAATCTCATTTGGCCCACTATGCATCTATTTACAAATCTTTTATGTGACTTAGTTGGGCCGTACATCCATTGACAGCGATATAGTAAGCTTTAGGGGCTTCTTGGTATGATGGAATGGAATGTGATTCCTACTTCCATTCTATTCATTTGCTTGGTGTGATGGAATGAGCGAGTGAATGGATGAAAATGCAAAGGAAATCCAAGGAAATTGACATTTCATTCCTATTTTCATTCCATTCCAACCTCCATTCCATTCTGATAGCATAAAATAATGCAATGATTTAAGTCTTTGATTGTATTATTACTAGTCTTCTATCAAGGGATTGTATCAATCCTTGATTTATCTCTTTCCTTGTTTAGTTTAGAAATCCTTGTATATATTGTGAAGTGTGTGATGAATATTCTTGAATGCAAATACAATATTTACATTCACATGGTATCAGCCTAGGATACTGAAACCCAAATCTCTTCTCGCTCTACCTTCTCTGTTGTTCTCCCTCATTTCATAGGCCTTAAGCCATGGCTTCTTCTTCAAGCCTCTCTTCTGATACATTGCCATATGGTACTTTAATCCATATGCTCACTATTAAATTATCATCAACAAACTATTTGTTGTGGAGAAGCCAAATCTACCCAATTCTCATTGGTCTAGGGCTTAGATCGAGCACCACCGACTGACGTGGCCGCTGACGGAAACTCAACACCAAATCCAGCATACCAATCTTAGCGTGTTGAGGATCAGAGACTTGTCATTCTCATATTCTCTTCCTTGTCCGAGGAAGCAATGTCCGTGGTGATCGGCTGCACCACCGCTCACGCTGTTTGGCTCGCACTAGAGCACACTTTTAGTCATCAATCTAAGGCTCGAGAACTCCGTCTAAAAGGACAACTTCAATCCATCAAGAAAGGAGGTCGCTCGGTCTGTGAATTTGGACGAGATTTCAAACTCGTTTGCATCAATTATCTGCAATTGGGAGATCCGTTGATGAAACAGACAAAATCCATCTATTTATGAAAGGACTTGGCTCTGACTTCTCTAGCTTCTAAGCAACTCAAATGGCTATGTCCCCATTACCATCCTTTTCTGATCTTCTCAACAATGTTGAAGCTTGGGACATGTTTCAACAAACACTTGAACCAAACATGTTGTCCCCAGCTGCTTTCACCGCACACACATACTCTCGGTCTTCTAATAATCAAATGTCTCGTGGTCGCGGTTCTGGTCCGAAAAAGAGTGGTCGTGGTGGTTTTAGCCAAAAGCGCCAGCCTCACTGTCAAATATGCAGGACAACCGGCCATTATACCAACGTTTGTCCCGATCGATTCAATCGTGAGATTGCTACTGCCACACATGTGGCCAACATTGTTGAGGCTTTCTCCGCATCGAGTATTGCATCTGATCCTCCTATCTCTGACTAATACTTAGACATGGGTGCATCAGCACACATGACTCCTACTCCAGCGCAACTCCACTCATCTACGTCATACACAAGTTCAGATTCAGTTGTAGTCGGTAATGGTGCCTTATTACCTATCTCTCATATTGGCACTTGTTATTTGAATAATTCTATTCATCTCTCATATTGGCACATTAACTACTGATTTACCTATTGATGTGGTTTTTACTGATAATTGCTTCAAAATTCAGCATCGGGAAAATCAACACATTCTGGCTCAAGGCAGTCGTAGGGATGGTCTGTACGTGTTGGATGATACTAAGTCAGCTCTGGTTGCAGCTCGTACGCCTAAAGCATCTTTTGAACTGTGACACTCTCGGCTTGGTCATGTTGCATTTGATGTAATTTCTTTTTTACATAAAATTGGGAGCATATCTGTTAGTGCTTTGTTACCCAAACCAATGATTTGCGACGCTTGTGAGAAAGCTAAAAGTCATCTATTACCTTTTGTTCGTGATGAAAAACGATCGTCTTCTATTTTAGACATTGTGCATTGTGATTTATGGGGCCCTGCGCCGGTTAACTCTGAATCTGGATTTCGCTATTATGTTATTTTTGTGGATGATTATTCCAGACTTACATGGCTATATCCGTTGAGACAAAAATATGATTTCTATGAAGTGTTGCTTCAGTTTAAGGCTTTTTGTTGAAAATCAATTGTCTAGTCATATTAAAACTTTTCACAGTGATGGGGGCACAAAGTTTACCAATAAAAAGGTGCAGATGTTATTCCAGGAGTCGGGCATACACCATATATTTTCATCTCCATATACGCCTGCACAGAATGGACGAGTGGAACGTAAACATAGGCACGTTACTGAAACAGGTCTTACAATGTTATTTCATTCCTTTACTCCTATGAAATTTTGGATGGAAGCCTTTAGTACTTTCGTATATGTTATAAATCGTTTGCCCTCGAAGGTGTTAGATGGAAAATCACCCTTTGAGTTATTATTCTCAACTATTCCAAACTTTGCACACTTTCATCTGTTTGGCTGTAGGGTTTATCCATGTCTGAGAGACTACACTACAAACAAGTTTGAGCCACGGAGTAGAGCTTGTATTTTCTTGGGTTATAGTAGCTCGTACAAAGGGTTTCGGTGCTACGATCCTTCTACTTTCCGCATCTATATATCTCGTCATGCTAAATTTGATGAGTCATCTTTTCCATTCTCTAAGTCCCCTGGCAGGTACAACTCTCAATTTCTTCCTATCTCGGAATTTACTGAACCAATGCGATTGGATGGTCAATTGAAATTGCAGCTCCCAAATGTAAATCCTGATTCGGCTCCTCAACCAAGTTCTTGCAATCTATGTGATGAGCCGACTCTACTTTCTAGATTGCAGTCACACACCAACCAAGATGAGCCTACTATCAACACTCATGAGTTGTCTGCTATTCCACACGAGACACAGTCACAGCCCAACCAAGAAGAGCCTGATATCAACGATCAACATGTTAATGAGTCAGCTCTCGATCCTATCATTGAGTCCGGTCCACCAATTGAGATGAATCCACCTGTTCCTCCACCAATTGAGATGAATCCAATTGTCCCTCCACCAAGAGTATCTTCTACTCATCCAATGCAAACTCGAGCACGGGCAGGTATCATCAAGCCAAAGTACATACCAAATTACGCATATACTCGTTTATTTCAGGCTCTCATTATGGTGATTACACCTCGTGGAATCAAGTCTGCCTTAAAAAGACCAGAATGGGTTGAAGCTCTAAAGCAGGAACTTTCTGCCATGGCTCTCAAGGACAGTTGGAATCTTATTCCTCGTCCTAAAGATGTAAATGTTGTGGGATCCAAATGAGTTTTTCGAACGAAATTCAAGGCGGATGGCTCTCTTGATCGCTATAAAGCTCGTCTTGTTGCACAAGGCTTTACACAACTTCTGGGTTTTGATTATTGTCATACTTTCAGTCCAGTTGTTCGTGCTTCTACAATTCGAGTAGTGTTATCCATTGTTGTTTCCAATAATTGGCCTCTACATCAGTTGGATGTCCAAATTGCCTTCCTGAACGACGTTCTATCGAAGCCAGTATATATGGAACAGCCCCCTGGCTTTATAGATCCTCAATTTTCAAATCATGTATGCCGTCTTAAAAAGGCGATATATGGTCTAAAGCAAGCTACTCTTGCGTAGTATCAACGACTCAGTGATTTTCGTGTACACGTTGGATTTTTCTGTAGTCGTTCTGATCCCTCACTGTTCATCTATATCAACGACTATTCTGACAGGAAATTCTTATGATGACTTGAAATCTTTCATCTCTCGCCTTCATCAAGAATTTGCACCTTGGAAAATTTGGTTATTTTTTGGGTCTTGAAGTCACTTATACTTCTTCTGGTATTTTCTTGAATCATGCTAAATATGCTCGTGATATCCTTCAGCGAGCATCTCTTGAAGAGTCAAAACCTGTCTCTACACCCTTGGTTCCAGGTTGCCAACTTTCAACGGACGGCCAGCCATTTGAGGATCCTACTTTATATCGGTCATTAGTTGGATTGCTGCAGTACCTGACAATTACTCGTCCTGATTTATCATTTTGCAGTAAATCTTGTTAGTCAACATCTTCAACATCCTACCGTTGCTCATTTTCAAGCAGTTAAACAAATTCTTCGCTATGTAAAACACACTCCAGCCTTTGGCTTAAGTTTTACACGTAGCTCTTCGTTTTCTATTGTTGCATATTCTGATGCCGATTGGGCTCGTTGTGTTGAAACTAGACGATCTACTTATGGCTATTCTATTTTCCTTGGCGGTAATCTAGTATCTTGGAGTGCCAAGAAACAACCCACGGTCTCTCGCTCTAGCTGTGAATCCGAGTATCGAGCTCTTGCAAATACAGCTTCTGAAATGGTGTGTGTGCTCCAACTTCTTCGTGAGCTTCAAGTCCAGCTGTCTTCTTGCCCGACACTTTATTCAGATAATAATAGTGCTATCTTTCTCAGTCAGAATCCGAGTTCTCATAAACGCGCTAAGCACATTGATATTGACTTCCATTTTGTTAGGGAGCTTGTTTCCAATGGTCAGCTAGAGACTCAATTCGTATCATCAGACTTACAGGTTGCAGACATTTTCACAAAAGCTCTCCATCGTCCTTTGTTTGAATTTTTCACAGACAAGCTATGCGTTGGACCTCATCCGACGTCTTGCTTGAGGGGGGATGATAGCATAAAATAATGCAATGATTTAAGTCTCTGATTGTATTATTAATAGCCTTCTATCAAGGGATTGTATCAATCCTTGATTTATCTCTTTCCTTGTTTAGTTTAGAAATCCTTGTATATATTGTGAAGTGTGTGATGAATATTCTTGAATGCAAATACAATATTTACATTCACACATTCCACCCCCATTCCATTCCATCATACCAAGCATTTAGTGTATTAAAAAAAATTCATTTCTTTGAAAAATGTCCAAGCAAAAGTGCCAATGCATAGTTTTAAGCCTCATTCATCTGGGATATCCCAACTAAGTTGAGTCATTTTCTTTTTTTGACAAAAAATAAAACATTCAATCAATCTTACTTTATTTCATCATATACTTTACTTTCTCTTTGTCTCTCCTACTTTTCAACACAATCTTTTAATCTTCATACTCAGAAATTTTGCCTCAATTTAGTTGGGACGGAAGAAGTACAAATTATTCACTATTTTAAATAAAATATATTTTAATATCAATAATTAGGGTACATAAATTAAATATATAAATATAAAATGATTTGAAATATCAAGTACCGACGATGGAACCGTTTTTTTTTAAATAAAACCGATATCGGAACCGAAATAAGTTTTTCAATTCCTGATTCCTAAATTAACCGGCCGATTCGGTTGTAATTTCGCTTAACCAAACCGTTTAAGCACTCCTACAAATAAATGTAGAGAAGAAAATATGAAGGTAATTAATTAAGTGAAGAAAATATGAAGTTTGAATGAGAGAAAGAAGTGTGAGTACAAATTAAGTACTCCTTTTGTCCACCATTTAAATGGTTATTTTGTCATTTGATTGTCTATGATTTATAGAACTATTTACTTTATTTTATTTTTAATATGCAGATCTCATATTCCATTAACTTTTTACACTCACAATTCATTATAGAACTAATACTCCCTCCGTACCAACTAAGTTTAGTCACACTCTCTTTATTTAACTTACTAAACACAACTGTCCTAAATCTCATTCTGAAAAGAAACACCTCAAGTAACGTAGAATAAAAGGAGTATTCTTATTTGAGATGTCCATTTTCTTTTACGACAAAAAATAAAACATCAAATCACTTTTACTTTATTCCACTACATACTTTACTCTTTATTTACCTTTATTAATTTATTCTTGTCTCCTACATTTTAATACAATATCTTAACCTTCTTGTTCAAAAATTTTAACTCAACTTAGTTAATTTATTCTTGTCTCCTACATTTTAATACAATAACTTAACCTTCTTGTTCAAAAATTTTAACTCAACTCAGTTAAAGTGAAATGGATATCAAAAATAAATATTACATTTCACTCATTTTCTTTCTTTAACTTTTCTTCAAAATTAAATAATTTCTTAAAATATATTCTTCCGTTTCTTCATAGTTGAGTCATTTTTCCATTTCGAAAAGTTTTTTCATAGTTGAGTTATTTCTATATATAATAACTTTTTTTCTCTTTTACTTTATTCTCTCTGCTTTATTCACTCTATACTTTATTCTCTCTACCTTTTCTTCTCTCTTATTTTTTTATCTATTTATTTAACACACTCAACATTCATTTATAAAACTCCGTGCCAAAAAATTTTGCCTCAACTATGAAGAACAGAGGGAGTATATGAATTTTCGTGGTCAAAGCTAATATTTTGTTATGAGGAAAAAATATTACTCCGAAGTTTGAGGGAGATAAAAAAAAAATTGGGCCCAAGATAGCATAGTCGCCTGCCACGTGTCTGGTCAACCCCACTGCCCGCTCTCCTCCCTCCTAGTCCACTAGGGTTCCCAACTTGCCCGATCTACCCGGGATTTCCCTCCTATATCAGATCGTCTCCATACCTCAAATTACGACCCAACTTCATACCATGGCGAAATTCCGCACCACCATCATCGCCGCCGCTCTCTTCTGCCTATTCACCATCTCACTCGCCCGTCCTCCGCCGGATCTCACCGTAACCGCCGCGCAGGTCGCTCTTCCCCTCCGCGATGACGCTCCCGCGCAACGTCTCCCCAGCGAACCGATCAACACCGACGCAAACGCCAAAACCGATCCTAACTTCGCCGTCGTCTCCTCGGCTCCGATGACCAAGATCACCTTCCGCCCGATCAACCGCCTCTTCCTTAGGCGCCCCTACCGCCACCACTTCAAATTCTACCCTGCCATGAGGGATAACCACCAGATCTCCCTCGGAAACGACATGCTCATCGCCTCCGCCGAGAATTCCGACTTCAAGCAGCCTACCGTGAGGCATAACCGCCAGATCTCCCTCGATAACGACATGATCATCGCCTCCGGCGAGAACACCGACTTCAAGCAGCCTACCATGAGGGATAACCGCCAGATCTCCCTCGATAACGACATGATCATCGCATCCGCCGAGAATACCGACTTCAAGCAGCCTACCATGAGGGATAACCACCGGATCTCCCTCGAAAACGACATGCTCATCGGCACCGACTTCAAGCAGCCTACCGTGAGAGATAACCACCAGATCTCCCTCGGAAACGACATGCTCATCGCCTCCGGCGAGAAAATGGACTTCAAGCAGCCCGCTGTTCGCGGTGGAGGCAAGCGGATCCCTGGGCGGTGGATAAGGATGCATCGCCACCACCTCCGCCGCAGCGAGGACGCCAACAACGATAACGAAGAGGAGGTAGATCGGGTGAAGAGAGTCGTGTTCAAACACTACGATTACGATCGGTTCGATCGCGAGAAGAAGCTGAAGATATTGAAGCAACGTTTCATTCTCCGAAATGAGAAGAAGGAAGAGAAGACGAAGAAATCCCCTTTCTTCAAGGGCGTGCGTAAATTCTTGAACAATTATTTCTAGAAACTTCTATGGATCACCAATAATAATCCCCTGCTCTTAGCTAGTATTTTGATACGTATGTTACCACTTATATATATACATGTATGTAAATAAATTTGCTTCCATGGTGTGATTGATTGTGTTCAATTCATGTAAACAAACTAATTGCTAGTATAACACATTATAAAATTTACTGTCTCTTCATATTAAAAGGATAAGCTACATATTAGGGGGATTTTAGAAGGAAGAGGAGCATGCACCTAACCGCTGGCGGGAGGAGAGCTGAGCGCACGGCGAGGGGCTAACTTGAACGGCGGCTCCAATCACATGAGAGCACTGCCACGGCCGTGCGCCACTGAGATGTATGTTGGAGAGGCAAATATCAGTGAATGGTGCATTTTTAAGGCCGCGGATGAGGCCGGGTTGCTGGACTCTTTCTCCCCAAACATTCTTGATCACCACATTCTTGAGAACCGGGAGAGCTTTCCGGTTGTAGTACTCGTCCGGGTGGTCTCCTACATCGCCTGAGATCTTTATCCCTGTCCGAGCATTCTCCATGTAGAGGTTCGACACAGTTATGTTCCTCACCACCCCTCCCCTGCCGACGTTGGTCTTGAGGTGTATGCCGATTCCCACGTTGTATAGGGTTATGTGGTCTGCCAGGACGTCCACCACACCACCGGAGGTTTCGCTTCCAACTGCGATGCCAGCAAATGGGGATGATCCGGTTAGTCTTCTGATGGTGATGCTGTGGCTGGGGCGACCAAATGCTATCCCGTATTCATCCCACCCGCTCTTCACAGCTACTAGGTCGTCCCCGGTGGATATGTAGGAGTCCTCGATGCATATGTTGGAGCTTGAATCTGGATCACGAAATAGTCAAAATTCAAAGAAAATGATCAGATACCTGGAAGAACGAAATGCTTTTCGGTTTTATACCTGGATCGATACCATCAGTGTTAGGGGAGTCAGCAGGGGCAAGAATCGTTACATATCGAACCACAACATGACTGGCAAGAGGGAGTTCAAATCAAAAACATGTTTTATTCATATAAATTTTCAACATATCGTGAGCATTCAGATATTACCTGCAGTAAACAGGGTGTATGTTCCAAAAGGGAGAGTTCTTGAAAATGACATTGGAAATGATAATGCCTCTCGAGTTCATGAACTCGATAAGGTTTGGTCGGGTAAACTTGAGATTTCTTCGCCTCCACATGTCCCACCAGATGCCGCCTTGGCCATCGACTGTTCCATTTTCCCCTATCAAAAAGGCAAACATTCTGTTGACTTGAGATTTTTGTTACATACTAAGGCATGTAGAATCTAGGTAGATATATATGGACCACAAGTTTCTTTCACCTGTGATGATCACATCATGTAGACCGTTACCGTGGATGAAGCTCATATACCTTCCCCCAGGCCGTTCTCTTCCTCTTCCATAAGAGGGCAACGGTGCTATCAATGGCCACTTCCCAACATCCTGAAGCATTTAGCAACAACAAATGTCAAAGACTGGTGGGAAGTGATTACAAACAAGATTAATTCTATTTCATAACCTCTGATGTAATTTAATTTATTATCCAAACAATTTAACTTCTGTATTATCAGAAATGTAAACTAATAGCTGCAGACGAGTTACTGCATGATTAATGAAACATAAAATGCGGGAAGCACTTCTAAAGCAAACAGTAACCGCTCATTCGCCCTCTAAGACGATAGATTACGAGTAATACATAGGAGACTCAGGTGGGTTTCTGGGTATTCTGAATATAAACTCCAGTTCTCAGTCTCACAGAGGCAATTATTCAGAGTCCATTTCATTATCTACACAGTCCATTTCTTAATTTTTCTGCTGGTTTTTTCACTATTACGGCTGGAAAACAAAACTCCATTTGAAACATCTCCACATGCAATAAAGTCAGCCAGCTATCCTTGGTCCACATGACAAACTTAGTGCCTCCTATGCCATGATTCTTTACTAGGAAATCGAGCTTTAAAAGCTATCGGTCTCTTTCACCATAACCCGAGGCACGTCCTATTGAACCAGATACATCACAATTAACACACAACATATGGTCCCCATTCCCAATCCTCTTCACAAACTTTGCATTTAATCATACTCATCAAAAACAGAAACTACAACGGCATTGCTTCGCTTGTCCTAAAGCTCAAGTACAATTCAGCAGTAGAATTTAGAAATGCATAAGTCACTAGGCTTCAACATAGACACATCACCATTTTGCCCCAACTCTAAAAGCACACTACCACTCTATGCAAGACAAATTGAACTTCCTAAAACTCCAATTCAATTTCAAAGCAAAAGCAGCAATGGAAACACAAAATGCACATGGATTAAAAATGCAAAGATTAGATACCGTAGTGGCTTTGATCACGGCGCCTCTGGCCAAGTAGAGAGTCATACGGCTAGTGAGATTGAAAGGTCCGGTTAGATATTCGCCGGGAGGAATGTAAAGCAGAGAGCCACCTCTCCTTCTCAAATGCTCAATTCTGTAAATTGCTTCCCTGAATGCTTTCGTGTTCAGCGTCACCCCATCGCCTACGCCTCCGAAGTCCGTAATCGATATCTTATCGTTCCGGTAGCTCATCGGAACGATCCCGGAGCAAGTTGCCCATTCACCATTCGCGAATTCTCCAAAATTAATTAACAATAGTAGTGATAACGTTCCAACACAAAACCAAAATGAACAATCACAACGATACATTTGACCTAATTGCGTGCTGATTTGGTGAGAGGAAACAAGCAAACACAAGGCAACAAGGAGAGAGTAGTGAGATTTTTGGTTGAAGAAAGGAAAGCGACGCAGAAAGGTAAAGAGAGATCTGGAAATAGAGCGAGGAGAAAATTCCAAATGCAAATCTTCTAGGATTGATGGAGGCACAGAGCAAAATTAGAAGTTATCCGATTATGAAATGGAGAAAATAATTAGTGCCAAAAAAGAAGAGCATTCGACGAAGAAAACACACAGAAGCTAACAAAAAAGAGGCGAAGCCAACAAAGCAGAATGAGACTGTGCAAAGCGGAGAGCTGAAAATGGAGGCAATGTTTTGCAAAGCGGAGGGCTTCTCTTGTCTTTGCCGCGAAATGAGAGAGAGAGAGAGATATTTTAAGCAGGAAATAGTGATCGCAATTATTTTGTGACAGGCGATAAAAATTTTTGGAATTTGGAAACGTATAAAACAATTTTAACGGATATTTTTGGATTTGATTAAAAACATTCGAACTATGTTTTGGTACATACGCACTTCACATCTTAAAATACTTATATTTTCTTTTTAATCCATCCCTCGAATTTTATTTTACCCGTTATTGAGATGTATTCCATTTCTAGCTATCTCAATTATTTTCTTTTCTTAATAAAATTTTATTTTTGCTCCTATTTTATGGAATAGTAGTATTTCTTTTTTTTTTTCTCTTACTTTATTATCTCTCATATTTTATTCACCTACACAACCTCTAAATTATTAATCTCTGCACCAAAGACAAATGTCAACTAAGATGGGACAGAGGAAGTATATAATAATGTTGGAAACAGTCACAGACTCCTCGCCGACCAAGTCTTTTGGCAATTTAGTTGTCGAAGGTTATATCTACTACGAGATTATCCACAGCGGAATAGAGAGGGCGCACCAGCCACAACGTCACAACAGGTGGTGCAGTCCAATGCAGGAGTGGACGAGTGGCGGCACGAGATGGGACGAGAGGTGGATATAGGGACGGGAATGGTGGGCGGCACGAGCACTGCTCGGCCAAGGGTAGTTTGGTTTGTCACCATTTTTGGGGAAGAAAAAGGTGAGGGGAAAAATTTACGTTTGTTTTTAATTATTAATATTATTTTTATTCAATTATGAATTAATATTATTAATACTAGAATTGTTATTATTAGATTTGTGTTTTTAATAGTGATTTTGTATTTTATAAATTATTTAAAATAATGAATAATGCAAATTAATATTATAATTATGACTAGAAGGATGATAATTGTGAGAATTGGGACATAGCATAGGAAGAGAGGGGAATAATGGTGTAATGGATGAACTGTCGACTAAAGAGATTGGTGGAGATGCTCATTGTGAATGCCTTTTATACTTCCCACCAATAGTAGTAAATAGCAAAACTTTACATATTCCCACCACTAGTAGTATATAAACAAGCTTTAGTTTTTTGGAGGGAAAGACAGTAATTCTTGCAATAACATGTATAAGAGCATCCGCAATGGTCGGCTAGCGACCGGCTAGCCGATTCGTCGCGCTAGCCGATCGGCTAGCCGAACCATTGCAATCGGCCAGCGCGAAATCGGCGAGCGCATCGGCGTGGGCTGGCCGATCGCTCGTCGCTGGCCGCCATTGCAGAGGCCCGATCGGCTAGCGATCGGCCAGCGGGTTTTTCCGATTTTTTTTTTTTAAAAACCTATATAAACGCGATTTTCGTTTCATTTTCATTTGCACCACTTGTTTTAACGAGTTTTCTCTCTCTCTAACTTTCTGTACAAGAGCATTATCGAGCGATGGATCACAACAACGAGTCCAGCCCGGCGACGAGTGGCTCTCAGACTCCCACAGTACCTGTGGGATCTGGATGGGGGCAGATGGGCCCGGGATTTAACATCCCTTGGAATCAGATGATGGGGATGATGGCTGGTGCGCCGGGGGGTATGCCTGGTGGGATGCCGGGGGGTATGCCGTGGGGGATGACGGGCGGCCAGGGGAGCGGCGGGCAGGGGAGCGGCGGGCAGTCAGCGCCCGGATGGGGGGGTATGCCCCAGATGCAGCAGCAGATGATGCTGCAGCAGGTGATGGGGATGATGTGGCAGGGCGGGGGGCAGGGGGGGGTGCAGCATGGTATGTATCCCGGGATGCAGGGGGGATTGCAGGGGCAGGGGTCACCGGGAGGGGACCCGGTATATCGGCCATCTCTTGATTTTTTGACGGCTTCGTCTCACACTTCGACCCCAGCGGAGACGCAGTTCACTGGCGATGACCTTCTGTCGTTGCATGACATGGGGATCGATCTCGATGATCCGGATACTCCCGTTCCGGCGAGGCGGGCCGCGCCGAAGAAGAAGACGAGGGGGAAGGCGAAGGCGGTCGGCGAGTCATCGCAGCCCGCTGTTGACCACACCCCGACCCGGAGGAAGTGGACGGAGGCTGAGTACGTCGGGGTGGCCAGGGGGTGGTTGGAGGTGTGCGACGACCCGCTGGTTGCGAACAACCAGCGGGTCGTCAACATGTGGGCGAAGATCAGAGCTGCCTATAGGAGGCACTGCCCACAGGGGAAGGACTTCAGCAACGAGGAGGTCCGGAAGTGGTGGGAGCGCACCAGGGCCGCGGTGGGCCGTTTTGCGAACTTGTACGCCAACGCCCTCCGTCAGCTCAAGAGTGGGCAGACCGAGGAGGACGCCCGGAGGATAGCCGCGAGTCAGTTCCCCGTGGAGGGGCAGTATAAGGAGTTCACCTTCTGGGAGTGCTTCTTGTTGCTGAAGGACTCCGAGAAGTTTCGGGCGGGGTGCGACGCTGGGTGGCCGAAGAAGCAGCGACTGAACTATAGCGGCGACTACAGCGGCAGCAGCGGCGGATCCCACGACCTCCCCCCGGATGTCGAGGAGTTTCCGGCTCCTCCTTCATTTACAGGTCGCCCCCCCCCCCCCGATTGGCCAGAAGCGGGCGCAGCGAGCTGCGAGGGGCGGATCCCCCCTATCGCCCGGCGAGGTCCAGTCCTCCGCCCTCCCACCCGCCCCACTCGAGTACACTCTCCATTCGCGTAACCATACGCGGGATCAGATGTACAAGGTCTTACAGGAGTGGAGGGCCGCCACAGACCCCACGGAGAAGATGTTTCTTCAGGAGATGCTCGAGAGCATGCGTGCCGATTTAGCCGCCGCGAGGGCACGGCTTGCGGGTTCCGACGTGGGCTCAGATACCACGGGTGGCGGCAGCGGCAGCGGGGGCGGCGACGACGACGACGACGGAGACGGCGACGAGGAGTAGAGAGCGGCGGAGCCCGTGTGTTGAAGCCCCTTTTTTTTTAGTAAAAAATCATGTATTTTTTTAAAAAAAATATTTGTACTTTTTTTTTTAATGGAATGGATTATTTTTCCCGTATATGTGTCGTAAATTTAATTCCGTATTTTAATTCCGTAAATGTAGTGTATTTTGAATTATTTTTATTGCGGCTGGCCTATGGCTGGCCTAAATCTGATGTGGCAGGGGGTTTTTTGAGTGTTGCTGACGTGGCAGGGGAGAGAATGGCTGGCCTATGGCTGGCCTATTTGCCATTGCGGATGCTCTAATGGCTTATAATTTTCACTCTTAATTTCAATACGTACATTTGCTTTTGTCAGGTCCATACTCAGCTTATTCTCTTAATTTCGTTATATTTTGGATGTCTAGCGCGTTTGAGATGCTTCAATACATTAGAAGTGGTTTGATTATATTTGACTCAAATTATTGTTATTTGTTTATAGGTATTTTTTTTTCATATTCAGTTATTTTTCCAGTTTCTTGTTTGGGATTCTGTGTTATCAGTATTTGGTTTAGTTTCAGATAAAATATTTGATCGAGAAACGCCTATTTAACAAGTAGTAGTACTATAATTTATAGGTAAATTCCAACAATAATTATTTCAAAGAGAATCCGGTGTTTGTTTGTGACTCCAACTCGAGATTGGAGAATAAATGTAATAACAACAATTAACCATCCGAATTATCCAAAATTCTAGTGATCTCGAAAGCTGTAAATTTGTCTCTCACAAATAAAATTGAAATGAAAAGTCAATTTTTCGTAAAATGGTGTTGCATACGACACAAAACTTGCATAATTCCAAATTCATTCCCTCTAAAACCTAAGCACTTTGAAACTACGTAATTCAAGAATTGGTAGAGAAACAAAATAAATGCAGGTATACCCAAATTCCAAAAACAATAAAGTTTGGATGTATTGAAATAAAGAGTGCATGTGACTGGTAATTAAAGTACAAGATAGATAGTGTCCGAAATTTTGCATGTGCCTTCAACCTGTCGCATTAATGTTAATTTTTAACGCCACTTCATTAAATTTGTCGCTTATATTACCACCATTATTGACCATCAATCAACTTTGTAACATAAAGCTTTACTAGCAACTAGCATAATATAATGATAGAGTATTATATATATGTATGTTAGTGATGATATTGATTAATGTCTAAGCTAGGTTTGAGTTCACCGTCACATAATATATACTATTATAATTATTTGTTCATTCGCTAAATAAATGGAAGTTAGGAATCGTGATTTCGAAATAGGTTCTCAATCAAAGGCTAGATTTCTATATGCAATGTGTGTTAACTCCGTTCGGTATCATTGAATTGAGTTTGCAAAATTGAAATTGGAGCCTTTAGTTCCAAATTTTAATTTTTGGCACAATAGATTATTTAGATTTAAAATTGAATTATAATTTCAAATCCTCCCAATTCCACAATTACAATTTCATATCAAAAGTAAAAAATTGGAGTTCTACATACCTATAAAATTGGGCACCTTCACACACACACACACACACAGTATCAATTTTACCGAACAAATAATTTAAATTAAATTATAATTCAATTTTTTCAAATTTAAATCCGTAGAATTCAAATTCCAATTCAATTCTAATTTTGTGTACCGAACACTCTTATTTGTGAAATCAATGGGATCTAGATTATGCTCCTTATTTTGCCCGGACACTTTTATTAATTTTTTACTCCCTGCTCTTTGGCAAGAGCACAACACCCACATCCATGCTCTTCTGTAAGAGCATGCTCAAGAGTCCTACCATTCTATTATTTAATTTAAATACTTCAATTACTAAAAACATTTCCACAATATTAAATGCATTAATAATACGCAAAATACTATTACAAATTACTAAAAAATTAAAAATTACATATTAAAATCCTAAAAATTAAAAATTACATAATTAAAATCCTTTAAAAAATCTTAAAAATTGAGATTAAGAGAGTTGTTTGGTATAGTGTCATTTTTTGTGTTTGAAATGAGAGTATTTATAGATGAAAGTATGAATTTTTGGGTAAAAATAATAAAAAAATAAATTAAAAGTGTGGAAAAAATGGATATATTTTATTAGAAAGTGGGAATTTTTTTTATTATTAAATCTGAATTTTTCAGATTTTTTCAATTTCTTTTAAAAAAATAACAATAAAAAATGATAAAACCAACGGCCAACCAGAGCATGCCGTGTCGGCTGCTCGTGCTCTTGCCATTGGCACGGCGAGCAAGGGTCTGCTCTTGCCGACGGCACAAACGCCCGTCCTTGCGCAAGAGCACCGATGGGGTCTGATCAAAATTTGGTACTCCCTCCATCCTATAAAGATGTCACACTTTCTTTTTTTGGTTATCCCACAAAAAGTGTCACATTTCCTTTTATGGAAAAAACTCTTTCTCACATTAATATAAATATATCATTTTCTCTCTCCACCTAACATACAAACATCTCCTAAAATCTCGTGTCATTCTCAAGTATGTCATCTTTATGGGACGGAGAGAGTATTAGTTTTAAATTAAATATCTTTTGAAATTTTATTTATGTACTACATGATATAACTTTATATTATCTTTTTATTGGGTTGTATGTGTGCAGTGCGTGTTTTGTATGTAGGGTCTATTTGCTATATACCGATTTTTTTTAAAAATTGTCAAATATTTACTTGTACTACAGAATGCAAATTGTAGAATTGAAAGTACTTAGGATAAAAATATAATTCTAGATTAAAATATTTTTGTAATATAATTTAAAATTATATGCTACTCCTATAATCTAAACTCACACCCCGGCTTCATATTTTGACACGCACAATAATAGAGTAATAGTAGTTTTGTGCGAGCATGTTATAAACGAAAACGACGCAAAATCTCTCCTATAAACCACGCTTAAATTGACATAAAACGGTGCAAAGAAAACCTTTATCCCAATTAAAATGACAATTTTTTTTTTCACACTTATTTTTAAAAAAATACAATAAATAGTTAAAGTGGAGATATATTAAAGTAAGAGAGAATAATATAAAATGAACTGTCTTTTAAATTATTCTATCTCTTACTTTACTTTTTCTCCATTTTAATTATTTATTATTATTTCTTAAAACATATGAAATAAAAAAAATTATCTTTAATTGGGACGGAGAGAATATCATATTTTCATATTACTATAATTGAGACACTTTAGTAGTATAATGCTATATTTAAATGAAATCATATAGAGAACTATATCATTGCTTTTTTAAGTTGGGATGGCAGCTTTAGTAAAAGCATGAGTAACAGTACTAACTGAAGTGGGAACGACAAGATAAAGCTCCACAAATTTCTATATTGTCTCTCCAACAACTTTTTTAGTTTATTCAAAATCAAGGGAAAATGCTTTACAAAAAATTGCACTACTCAATAAGAGATGCTCCTACAACAATATTCAAATCATCATCAATATTGTTCATTAGTTAGTTTGGACAGGACAGAATTGTTAGAATCAGCTAACTTGATCAGACTCATGCGATATGTAGCCATCACATGATATCCAAGTGAATAATTTTTTCAATGATAATTTCTTAAAATATTAAAAATTAAATTGTAGAAAAACAAAATCGAACTTCCATTTTGTTTTCCACACAGCTGCCAGCCAAAAATCCCTTTGTTTGATGACATATTTGCATGGTGTTCAATCCACGATTTCTTGATCATAATACATTGTTTTATGACTTTTATGACTTTATCCATGCCAAGTCATGGTGCACAAGTGTAGCCTAATTCAAACGATTGTAAACAGACTCTAGTCATACTAGTATTAGGATAATATTGATAGTAGTACAAATTATTTTTGTTTAAGTAATAATTTTGATTTGATAGTACAAGTAATATAATTATTATTTAATTTTTACTTTTGTGAAATTATAGCATTAGATTCGTTGCATGTGTTAGCACATGATACCCGCATTTACTTATAATTAGACTAATATAACTGGTTTTGTGGAGTGCTGGAAGTCAAGATTACCTTGTCTGTGGATTACCTCAAATGGCGGCCGCTTTTGTTACCGTTCATCCAATTACATTTTCCTTTTAAGGGAAGTTTACTTCAACTAGATTGCACACAATGTAACAGCTTTCCTCCAATCAAGTCAATAAAATCAGTAGCATGAAAATTGCTACATCTAAACATTTATAAACCGATGGTTGATTGATGTTTGTTTAAATTGCAACTTTTAATCAAGATATATTTCCAATACTTCCAATAGATCGAAGTGGCAACTTAGTCACATTATCACAACACAAAAAGTAACATCAAATCCATCCATCTCCAAACATATCAAATTAATTCATCTTACTACCCTACAATATTTACAAAACAAAGGTTTGAAGCATATACCAAAACGGACGATGGTCTCGGCTGCAACGAGATCGGGCCAATCATGGAAAAACTAAAGCAATGTTCGCCCTTCAAATGGGATCGGAGATGGCTGAAAGACAGCCGAGGTGGAGCCACGCCCACTCCACTCTATCAACTTCACTTTTAGATATATGTATATAGCATCATCCACCGACCACCATCATTGAACACCGGACTCTATTACCGATTGGGGCTCTGTCCGGTCCTGCACGGCCAGATGCTCAGAGACATCAGCCAGTGACTTTAGGTTGCATTTGATCAGAGCCTCCATAAAGTAGCATGTTTCGTCCTTGGTGTTCCCTTCCGGTACATCCACAACGAAGGACTCGATCACCATTGTCCCCGGCCTTCCATCAATCGTCTCTGGATGGACGGTGATGATGGAGGAGTAGTTCTGCAATCGGAAAAACTCCATGCTCATACCATCACCCAAATTGTTCAGTACTCTCAAATCACCAGCCAATTACAAATTCAAGTAATGTATCAAACAAAATGTATTCCTAAATTGGGGGAAAAAAACCTAAAGTTCATGATTGTTAGCTAAAATCTGGCACCAGCAATTGAGAATTGAATAAGCGATAATCTGGATTTAGAAAACCGAAATTGAAGCCTAATAGCGTCGATTTGGATCATGAATGAAAAATTGGGGAAATGCAGGTGATTGAAGGAAAAGCGAAATGGGGAATACCTTTAGGCGGTGATCTCCGCCGACAATCCGCACACTGAAAATGTGTTCCTCATCATCTAGCAGCTCGAGGCGCTCCTTGCTGGTGGTAGCAGGCAGCCCCGATTTGACATTGACCTCTCTCACAGTTCCGATCCGCAAATCGCCCTGCGCTATGCACCGGCTGACGAATGGCTTGTAGCGCTGCGGCTGATCGAACCGCCGCACGAGCGACCAAACCTGAGGCAGAAATCACAAGTCGATCGTCAAATCTGAGGGAAATGAATCGCAGATCTGAGCAGTGTAGAAGCGTACGAGGGGGAGAGGAGCTTTGATGTGTTTGACCAAGGAGGAAGAGCACTGATTGTCGGCGACGTCGTGCTTGTGGTGCCTCCGGATGAAATCCTCCTCGGATCCGGCGACCATTGCTGATTTGATTGGTGCGAAATTGAGGGAGAAGGAGAATTGGTAGTGGGTGAGAGGAAGTGAATGAGAATCAAAGTCAGATTTCACAACAGTCCAAAACACACCGCCATTGGCAACTGCAACTTGCCTATATTAATACTGTTATTCTTCCTGTTATTTTACTCCCTTGATATAAGTAACATTTTATTCGGTTTGGATTTTGAAAAATGTTAAAGAAAAGTGATTTGTAAAATTTAGTACTCCCTCCATACCAAGTAAAATGATCCATTTCTTAGATGACACGGAATTTTATGCAGTTATATTTTATTTATTAAGAGAAAAGAGTAAAGTAAGAGAGATAATAAAGTAGAGATAAAGATGTTTCCATTTTAAGTAATGGATCATCTTGGTTGAGACAAACCAAAAAAGAAAGTGAGTCATATTCAATGGGACGGAAGGAGTAATATATAGACCTTACTTGTATAGGTTTGTGTTTTAAAGTGACACTGTGACACCACGTATTTAGCAATATTATAAACGCTAGACAACAATCTATAGATTGCTAGCGTATTGAATATTGTTGGCCGAAAAAAATTACTGTAAATTGTTGTCTAGTGTATCGGATATTGATGTCCGAGAAAATTTATCCTTGAGTATTTTTTATGATTGCCACATGACAGCTGATTATTCGTCCACGTGTACATTATGACTAGGAATAGTGGTGTGATGTTACTTTAAGAGGTGTTCTCATTTTAACGCACCTCCTGCTTGTATATACTTATTTTTAAATAAAATAAGAGTGAAATGAGTTAGTGGAATGTTGGACATATTAACGTATAAATGAACATGCCTATTCGAGGACGGATCGAAATTAAAAAACGAGACTCCTATTTACGGACAGAGTGAGAGTGAGAGTGAGTACTTATTGTTCACTTTGTATTTGTACTCCCTCAACTTTTTAAAAGTATAAATATTTAAGTCTTTTTCTTAAAAATAAAATCTTAGTTCAGAAAAAAAATAGACTCAACACTGAACTAACACTAATTATACTACTCCCTCCGTTCCATAGTAATGGAGGCAAAACTTTTCGGCACGGAGATTAAGAAAAATTGTGTTAGGTGAATTAAGTAAAGAGAGAATAAAGTGGAAAATGAAAAAGGTAGAGAGATGAAGATAGAAAAAAGTAAGAGAGAGTAAGGGTGTCCACTATAGTTGGCCAGGCCAAGCCATAAAATCGTGGCCGGGCCAACAACGCCCATGTTTTATACTATAGTGGACATGCCAAAGCCACCAAATAATTTATTTTTTTCATTTTGTGTATATTCTAATTAAAAAATGGTATATTCATAGAATTTGTGTAGGAATGAGGTAAAAAAATGTGTATACTTATAGAATTTTAAAAAAAAAAAAACAGAAAATAGAGAGAGCCACGGCTGAGCCGCGGCCCGTGGCCAGTGCAATAGGAGAGCCACGGCTCGCTGCCGGGCCACGATCGTGGCGCGCCCACGTCCACCCCCCCCCTCCCCCCTCCCGCCGCGGCTGCCTACCCCCGTCACTATAGGGAGCCGCGGCTCGCCTATAGTGGACACCCTAAAGTAGATGTGGAAAAATGTGTTGACTTTTACTAAAAAAGGAAATGACTCTATTACTATGGAACGTACGAAAATGGAAAAACGCCCCTATTACTATGGAACAAAGGGAGTATTTTTTTTACCTTTTCTCATACTTTATTCAATTTCTTCTCTTCTCTCTTATTTTACCAATTTTATATTAAAATATGGGTAATTTCAAAATTTTCTATTTTTCTCATCCTATTATGTTTAAATACGTGCAAGATGGAGTATATATAATACGATACACAGTACTACCTCTACTATTCACTTGCTAATACTTTTCATTTGCATACAAAATTAAATTCACATTCCAATTTCTCAACTTTATGAAGACCATCGTATCCCCAAAAGCAAAATTGAATTATCTAAGAGGTTTTAAGTAAAATAGAGAAAAGGAAAAGGGTAAGGTTGAATTTCAATAATTGGTGTGTGGAATAGACTAAAGAGGATTGGTTGGGGGTGAGTATTAACACGGTTGATATGATTGGTGTAAATTGAATCCTACTTTTGTGGGAAAGGAAAGGAGATTGGTTAATTTGGTAAGAAAAGACAAATTGGGATAGTTATGTTTTGTTAATAGCTTCCGCAATTCTCTTTCTCTCTCTGGAAGCTGTGAGTGACATGAGAAATTCGAATTTTATTATATTCAACCAAGAGTTGTAATCCCATTTATTTAATAATAGTAGAGTAATTTTGTCTTTTTGGTACATTACACAATAGTGAAGTCATTTTTCTTTTTTAGTAAAAGTCAACATATTTCTTCTCTCTACTTTATTCTCTTTACCTTTTCCCTTTCGTACAATTTTTTTTAATCTTCATGCTGAAAATAAAAGATTCCACTACTATGAAACGGAGGGAATAGTAGTTATGCGAAATTTGTAAATAAATATTTGTTTCTTTAGTAAAAGTTAATTTTAATATTTATCCGAATATGTAAATTTTTAAGGTTTAATAAAGTTCTATGCAATTCAAGTCTTTAATAGTACTCCCTCTGTCCCAACAAAGTTGAGTCGTATTCCTTTTTTGGATGTTCCAACTAAGTTGAGTCATTTACTTTTCTAACAAAAAACAAAACATTCAATCACTTCTACTTTATTCCATCACCTACTCTCTCTGACTCTCTTCCATATTATTCTATCTCTTATTTTATTTTTTCTCCACTTTAACTACTTATTATCATCTTAGGAAAACAACGACAAAAAAGAAATCAATCAGTTGAGATGGGACGAAGGGAGTACTTTACTTTCTCTTTTTATATTTTCTATTTTATTCTTCTCTCATACTTTTCAACACAATTTCTTAATTGTGTCCTAAAAGTTTTGACTCAACTTAATTGGGAGTACTTGTTAAATGTTTTATAATTGGGCAACACACATCATTTTTTCATCATATACATTCCCCTCTTAAATCGAGCATGCATTCTCGTGCTCAATGCGGTTCAAAGTCTTGAGCGCTCTCTTCATAATAGATTAATCGCAGAATGCCATGAAGCGTGCTTAAATTTGTTTTAATCTTAAACTCTAATTTTATTTTATTTATAAATACCTTCGTTTTTTTTTTTCTATTTTAGAGAATTCTCTCGCTTTGTCTTTGAAAATTATAGGACAACTTATATGCATGAAAATACTGAATCCAATGTGCATTCGCTTTAATATTCAAGATCCAAATCATCTTATTTTGGTGATCGGGGTAGTGATAAAATTACATCAACACAAAATGTCATCACGATGTCAACACAATGTCAATACAACATCAACTATTGACACTGTGTTGACACATTTTTTGTTGACGTAATTTTATTATCTGTTGATATTTTTCAAATGTCCAGATCATAGTTTGGAGTTTGTATAGTATTTAAAGTTTGCATTTGATTACATCCCTGAGTAATATGTCAATTCAGGCCGATGTCCACTGAAATTCGTAATTTATTAATTATGAAATATTTTGTTTATTTTAATGTAATTTTAGTAGTTTTTCCATGAATTGATTTGATTAGGATTTTACAAAGAAGAAATGGTCCAAGATAAGAAATAGGAATAATAAATATTTTTTTCTTTTTTTATTGTTTTAATTGAACAATATTAGTTTAAGTATCACCAAATTTGTAACCGTTTAGTAAAACTGAAACTTTGTGATTTAATATTTTATTTCGAACTTTATGGAACTAATATAATTTAATTATATATTATAGTATTGGTTAGAAATGAATTAATCGGATAATCGAGTTAAAAACACATTATTGATGTGTTCAGTTTAAAGTCGTAGAATATCGAAACTGCTAAAAAAAGTCACTGAATGAAGACATTAATGTAGACACAAAAGTAGTCCTTCCACATTAAATAAACAAAGTGCATTTACATCGAGAAACAGTGCTAGTTTTAGAGCTATATAGTGATATTGTTGGATCTTAAATAGGAAGGATATGATAACTGTCCACTTTCTTTTTCTCTCTGCCAGCTTAGGGAATTGTTTGGCTGCGGAACTCTAACACCATACGTATTTTCGATATCATCCTACAATTTTCAAACTATTTGCACAACATAACAAAATTTCACTCTTAAATCATTAGTAAAATATGCATATAAATGGGGCCATGGGTAGGGGTGTCGAAACGGGTACCTGCGGGTATCCGCACCGACGAGTCGGGTACCTGCACTTGATTTCAGCCATATATACAAGTACTGCCAATAGTTGATACACATAAATATAACTGTGTGTACTGACAATACATATATAACACTCCTACATACTAGCAATAAATATATATGTGTGTCAGTGTGTGTTATGAATCAACATAACACACTTGGAGTATTTCACAATCCTTCCCTGACTGTTTTTAGATCAATATAAAAAAAATTGAAGATATATGATATTATCTAATATTATCTCCATGAAGATTGGATTAAATAGTATATATGTGTACTGTGCAAACGCCGGTGTCAATCAATAAATTGGAGATTCGAATCTCACTTGGCATATTTGAAGAAAACAGAGCAATAGTTGGGAAGTAGGCAAGGAATATACAAAGATGCCAAATTTAAAACAAAGGATACATTCAAGGATACAAAATCACAAACACAATATCACAAAAACCAACTGCTTACTAAATTTGCATCCTTCTTCACATGTCTCAGCAGTTACAAATATCAACAGGAATGGCTACATTGGTACAATCACATAGTATCTACCAAGAGTGACAATCACGAGACATTTAGCGGCATATTGCAAGCGATGTAAGAGCAGCAACATCTAAAAAGACGAGCAGTTCGCTATCAAGTGAAGGGGAAAAACTACATAGTGTTGAAACTACCCACGACTTGATGAATGAAGAAACGAGCTCGAGCGAAAAATATGGATGTAATGCAACACGTGTGGGTATTGATCATGAAGATAAGGAATCCAAAGCAGTTCCACCTCATGAATTGGAAAGTTGTTCTGTTGGGCCACTAACAACGTGTGTGAAATGGTGGTTAGAAGAAAGGATGATGGACCATGATCTAGTTAGTCAGATTGCACGTTCTGTCATTTGCAGTAGATGACTATATATATAGCTTATTTTGTAACTTGTTGATGATTCGAGAAATCAAATTAGAAATGCAATTCAAAACTTGCACAATGAAGTTCTTTTGCCTACTTTGCTTTGTTGCTATTTTTGTTCATGGTACCAGAGCAGGTGCCTAGGCCCTGACTCTATACCTTTTCACCCTCATTTTTTTTTTCTCCTACAATGGCAGAATCAGATTCAAACTCAACCACAACCCCACATGCTTCCGCACAAAACTCTCTCCCACGTATCTCTACGCCAGTGCTCTCACACAACCACCCCATTTCAGTCAAACTGAATGATTATAATTTTCTCATTTGGAAACAGCAGATCCTTGCCATTGTGCGAGGATATCGTTTGGAGTCTCACTTGACAGGAAGCCTACCGATCCCACCGGAATTCATAGCGGTGAACGGATCAGACCAAATGGAGGTGAATGAAGATTTTCTGGCTTGGCATAGTGTAACGACCCGCTAAGACGTTACGACTAGAAATAATAATTTTTAGCTTAATTATATATACTTTTGCTTGTGACATTTTATGTGATTACATCTAAGTTACGATAGATTGTCGTCGTCGTTTATTTTCAACATTAGGCAAATAAATAAACACACACACACACATATATATATATGTAGAAATATAATAAGTTTAATTAGACAAATAGGATACCAAAACCAAAATTTTAATGTCCGATACATCCAACAAAAGTTTAATTTATACATCGAATGTTCGAAGAAGGCGGGTAAATCAACGAGAGCAGCCACGAACTTGGACCGGTTTTTCCTACACCAAAACAATTCAAATAGATGAGTAAACCAAGATTCTAAATCATGATTAATACAAATACATTATGTAAAGAGCCGGATCCTAGAGGATCATCTTTTCAGCAACATTTAATGCTGCATTTATTGATATGGCAGGAGAATCATAATTCTCCTGACAAAAAAATATACTGGCAGAAGAATGTCAGCCAACTTGGCTTCCTTACACATATATACCGTCACTTTCACTGCCACACTCTTTCACAAACCAAAATATTCACCTCTAAAAAGGCAACAAAGGCAACAAGAATCCTTCCAAGAAAAGGACGTTTACATAGAAGAAAATCCAGCTAACAACAAATCCTTCTTTTTTCCACATCACAACAAGGTGAGTACCAAAAATCCTTACTTTCCTCCCCATATTCACAACATGACATATAGGTTTCAGCATGACATATAGACCAAACATGTCTCTGCCAAAATTTCAAATAGGTAGAACCCCAATTTGGCATCCATGAATATTTTACACATAGGCAAAGACGTCTCTGCTCAAGACACAAATTTTTGTATCCAAACATGTTGCACGTAGGCTTAAAACAGCCTCTGTCCCAAAATGCTAAATTAGTATTTGATGGAATTAGCACCTCAAGAACTTAGTTGCTATAGGCTCTCAAGAACTTAGAAATGGCAGACTTTAAGGAGCACTAAGAACTTAGCTTAAATAACATAGAAATTTGCCGGAGAGACTTCCGGCAGCGAACTCGGCACTCCGTCGCCGACAATCGACAGCCCACGCTCCGAAATTCGCCACTGTTTTCATTCCTTAAAATCTGAAATTTTGAATTTACAAGTTCCAACTTCAAAAATAAAATCTTGGTAAATAAAAAGGGGGGGAAAAGAGGGAAAAAAAAATAGATGAACAAGAAGAAGGTTGATTACCCTATCTGTCGGAGAACGACCTCGGTGGCGGAGGCGGTGCATGCCGGCGGTGAAGGGAGGAGGACCGAGAGAGGGAGAGAGAGAGAGATGAGAAAGGAGGGGGGGGGGGGGAGACGCCGTCGAAATCGGCGGCGGTACGATGGCGGCGCCGGAGGGGGGACGTCCGGCGGGGTCAGTGGAGGCAGGAATTGCAGCTCTTCTGTTTTAGGAGAAATGAGGGAGGAAGATGAAGTTAGGGTATTTGAGTGTGGGTTTGTTAATTGGGCTCATGAATAAATTGTTTAGGTTATGTAAAATATAACATCAAGCCCAACTGCTTTTAATTATTTAGGCTTGTAGTTATGATGGAAGTAAGCCCAACTTTGAATTTAAATATTCAGGGCCTAAGAGTAAATGGTTAAGCAACATATTTAGTAATGATCCAAGTTGCTATAACTCGTGGAATACTATTAAGACATGGAACCCAATTTTAATCAGAATCGGAAATAACAAAAGAAATCATAACCAATAATGTAAGTTTAGAAATTTCTTAAGGATTAATAATAATAATAATAATAATAATAATAATAATAATAATAATAATAATAATAATAATGTTAGTATTAGTAATAGGTTTAAGCGTGAGATCTTCATTCTAAATTGGATAAGTTTTAAAACTAAACTAGTACTTTCTCATTGTAAAATTTTCAAAAGGGTACGTTCGCAAGTCGAGTTGGAACGAAAGATTCAAGTAAGGAAATTAAACGACCAAGGTGAGCTTTCTTATACTAAAAATACAAATTATATTTTGTGAAAACTCGAACACATGTTCGTGATTTTAATGATGTTGTCTTGCCATAAATGTTTTGTGTATGATGCCTATCTGTTGGCTAAGGCCAAGTGAATTATGAATGATGATATATAAGTCGAATTCGGGTCCCAGTGAGGGTGGTGTCCCCGCTCGGACTAGTGTACACGGGATACCTCTGGCCGTGAACGGACGGCAGAGAAGGTGACCGTGGAAGGTGGCCACCTTCCCGGCACAAGGATACCTCTGTCATGATGGGCAGGGAAGGTGACCGTATGAGAACACCATCTCAGCGGCACAAGATGATCAGATATGGCTAAGTACAGGAAAAAGGGGCTGCAGCCCAATGTGAATAATTTTAGTAAGCTCGGGTCTTTTAATAAAATCCCTGAGTATTACTGTAGTAATGGCTTGACAATATATTTTTTTAAAGATGTATATGTGTATTTTTTTTTCGGCAATATGTTCACTGAGTACCTTCGTACTCAGCCCTGCATATATTTCTAAATGTGCAGGTTGATCGTGGAAGGGTGGATCAAGTGCTGTGGAGGGCAGACTAGTAGCTATATAAGAATAAAACTCTCGGAGGTTCATGTCTCCACACATGAACCGCGTTCTTTTGTTTCCGCTGTGCCGTTGATAATGGCTCGCTTATTGTTAAATTTCTAAACTCTGATAAGTCGAACTTGTAAGAACAGTCTCTCGAGTCCCCTTGATCGAATATATTTTGTTATAAGTAATATCCTTTAATATTATAATCGTGTGTCTCCTTATGTCTCGACTTTAATCTCCCCTAATTTCTATCCCCGCTTCTTATAATCCCTCCTTAGTCGCGATAAACCGAGTTATGCTATCCTTAGCTAATTGCGGTCGTGACACATAGTCAGGATCAGCTACTCTCGGCGTGGATACAAGCGTCGTTGTCAGATAGCGCCTTGATTTTGGTGGTTGGCTTGAGCAGCGCAAAAGATGTTTGGAATGCTCTTGAAACTAATTTTGCAAGCCAATCGAAGGCGAAAGTGATGCAATTTAGGCTGCAGTTGCAGACCTTGAAGAAGGAAGGTCTCTCCATGAAGGATTACCTTAACAAACTAAAGTCATGTTGTGATCTGCTTGGGGCCGCAGGATGCCGAGTTCTTGAGCAAGATCAAATCCTATACATCCTTGCAGGTTTGGGCCACGAGTATGATTCTGTGATGGTAACAATCACTTCAAGAGGTGATATGTGGACAGTGCAAGATGTCACTACACTCTTGCTTAGTTTCGAATCGAGACTGGATAGTGGAAAACAATCAACTGTGGAAGCGGATGGAGTGCTACCAACTGCAAATTTCGCCCAGGTTACTGGGCAAAGAAGGGACAACAACTATCAAAGTAATCGAGGAGGATTCTCTGGAAAAAATGAAGGAGGTCGAGGACACTTCGGGGGCAGGTCATCGAGGGGAGGTCGTGGAGGAAGAGGCTTTAGTTCCAAAATCATTTGTCAATTGTGCCAAAAACCAGGACATGGAGCATATAGGTGCTGGCACAGATTTGAACAAAGCTTCACTCCACAGCCAATTCAACAAGGCAGGCAGCAACAACAATCCAATCCCTCTGCCAACATGGTTCAAACTCGAGTTCATCAGCCACTTCCTCTTCCATCTATCAGACCTCGATCAGAGTACAACTTTGAGGGTAACCAACTGACTTCTTGGTACCCGGATTCAGGAGCCACAAACCACATCTCTAATGACCTTTCGAACCTCAACATTAGCAGTGAGTATCATGGAGGTAAACAACTTATTTTGGGGAATGGTTCTAGTGTTGACATTGATCATGTTGGTGAATCAAGTATTTGTCCTGTTTCTTCACAATGCTCTAAACCTCTTTTTCTCAAAAATTTGCTTCATGTCCCTGCTATCACTAAAAATCTGTTGAGTGTGTCACAATTTGCTAGAGATAATGGAGTATTTTTTGAATTTCACTCTACTCATTGTCTTGTTAAGGACCAGGACAGCCAACAAACAATCCTCAAGGGTTCTCTTGATCAAGGTCTTTACCGCTTCTTTCTGCCTAAGTCTGCTGTCATTTCAACACCTCCAAATCCAGCAGTTCTCCCTCCTATAGCATGCTCAGCCACCTTAGCTTCCTCTTCCAGCATTGATGTTTCTAGTGTAGGCCTATGGCATAGGAGATTAGGTCACCCATCTTTTAGCATTGTAACACATGTTCTAAATGGATGTAATATTCCTTTTGATTCAATGAAAACATCTCCTCTTTGTCATCCATGGTGAGCCTCCAAGAGACACAGGCTCCCATATTCTGATTCTAAATCTACATACTCTCATCCTCTTGAACTTGTTCATAGCGATTTATGGGGTCCTTCGCCGACAACTTCAAGATGTGGATACTCCTATTATGTTACCTTTATTGATCAATTCAGTAGACATACTTGGATTTACCTCTTTAAGTTGAAAAGTGATGTCTATGCTGCATTTAAGAACTTTAAAAGCTGTGGCTGAAAATCTTTTGTCTACCAAAATTAAAGTTCCTCAAAGTGATTGGGGAGGAGAGTTTCAAGGATTATCTGGCTTTCTGAAAGATAGTGGAATTCATCACCGTTTGTCATGCCCACACACACATCAACAAAACGGTCTAGCTGAAAGGAAGCACATGCATATTGTTGAAACTGGTCTTGCTCTCTTATCTCAGGCTAACTTGCCTCCTAAATTTTGGGATGACGCGTTCTTGACTGCGGTTCATTTGATCAACAAATTGCCCTCAAAGATCATCAACATGAAATCTCCTTTTGAAATGCTCTTCAAGAAACAGCCAGATTACACTATTATGAGAGTATTTGGGTGTCTTTGCTACCCTCTCACAAGGCCTTACAACACCAATAAGCTGCAGTACAGATCACAAGCTGCTACATTTCTTGGATATAGCAGCTCCCACAAAGGTTACAAGGCCTTACTCCCTCATGGTAAAGTGATAGTTTCAAGAGATGTTGTTTTTGATGAGTCATCATTCCCTTACAAGAAGACACCAATTCTTGCAACTCAAACTCATTCCTCATCCTCTCTTTCACCTTCTCCTAATCCATGTATCATAGACCACATCACTCCATCTCCACCTACTCTAAACTCACCATCAGCTGCAGACACCAGCTCAAATGCTCCTGTTTTTTCCAACTCTCCAGCCACAAATGATCCAATCACTAATCACTCACTCCCTTCAGATGCTGGCTCGTCCTCATCTGCTCCTACTACTACTCATGATATCATTACCACTGATTCTGCCTCTCCTGCTCACAATTCTTCACCTCCTGCTCCTTCTCATAAAATGGTGACAAGGTCTAAAGCAGGCATCTTTAAGCCTAAGGTCTTCACTGTTACCATCCCCGAAATTCTCTTACCCAAATTTGCTCTTGCAGCGCTACTTATACCTGTCTAGAAGCAAGCAATGCTTGAGGAATACCTTGCTCTTATAAAAAACAAGACATGGATTCTAACCACTCTCCCTCCTGGTAAAAATCTGATTGGGTCAGCCTGGATTTTCAAACTCAAAAAGCTCATTGATGGAAGCATTGCTAGATATAAAGCAAGACTTGTGGCTCAAGGATTCTCACAGCAGCCCGGTTCTGACTTTCATGATACGTTCAGTCCGGTAATGAAGCCAAATACTATTCGTTTGATTCTTAGTGTTGCTATTGCTGCTGGTTGGTTTATCAATCATCTTGACGTCAACAACGCCTTTCTCCATGGGGAATTGAAGGAGGATATTTACATGAAACAACCGGTTGGTTTCGAACAAGGGTCTCCATCCCTTGTGTGCAAATTGAATAAAGCACTCTACGGCCTCAAACAAGCTTCACGAGCATGGTTTTATACCATTCACTCGGTTTTTGTCTCTCTCGGATTTGCTCAATCTCGAGCTGATGTGTCCCTGTTTCATAAGTCCTCAAATGGAGACATCATCTACATTCTTCTCTACGTTGATGACATGTTGGTGACTGGCTCTAATTCGACGTCCATAAAAAAGGTGATCGACCAATTGAATACTCACTTTTCTTTAAAAGATCTTGGGGAGGTTCAGCATTTTCTGGGTATTGAAGTCTCAAAAACCCAACAAGGCTTTCATCTTGGCCAAGAAAGCTACATTAAAGATCTTTTAAAAAAGGTGAAAATGGATGATGCAAAGAGCTGCCCAACTCCCATGATATCCAACTGTGAACTCAGCAAAGTCATTGGAAATCCCTCAATCGTTGGAAAGGTGTATAGGAGTACAGTAGGGGCACTGCAATACGCCACCATTACTCGCCGACATCAGCTTTGCAGTAAACAAAGTGAGTCAATACATGGCGAACCCACTCGATTCACATTGTAAGGCCGTAAAAAGGATCCTCAGGTATCTTGCCGGAACATTGGACTATGGCATTCACATTACGAGATCAAATGGGCAAATTACAGCTTTCTCCGATGCTGATTGGGCATCGGATCTTGATGACAGAAGGTCTACAACCGGATATTGTGTGTATCATGGGTCGAACCTCATATCGTGGTGTGCTAAAAAGCAGTCGGTGGTATCGAGGTCCAGCACGGAGGCAGAGTATCGAAGTCTAGTGCATGTTGCCTCGGAGGTGACGTGGATGCAATCGATTCTGAGTGAGTTGAAAATTAAGCCTGGAGGAGTACCGATAGTTTGGGTGGATAACTTGAGTGCAATTGCCTTGGCCTCAAACCCTGTTCTTCATGCTCGGACAAAGCATATTGAAATAGATTTGCACTTTGTGAGAGACAAAGTGATAAGGAAGGAACTGGATGTACGACATGTGCCGTCAGTTGATCAAATCGCTGATATCTTCACAAAGCCGCTGAGCTTGCAATTCTTCGCGAAGTTGAGAAACAAACTTGGGGTCTGTTCCTTAACGTCGCTTGAATTGAGGGGAGGTGTTGAAACTACCCACGACTTGATGAATGAAGAAACGAGCTCGAGCGAAAAATACGGATGTAATGCAACACGTGTGGATATTGATCGTGAAGATAAGGAATCCAAAGCAGTTCCACCTCAGCTCATGAATTGGAAAGCTGCTCTGTTGGGCCACTAACAACGTGTGTGAAATGGTGGTTAGAAGAAACGATGATGGACCATGATCTAGTTAGTTTCAGATTGCACGTTCTGTCAGTTGCAGTAGATGACTATATATATAGCTTATTTTGTAACTTGTTGATGATTCGAGAAATCAAATTAGAAATGCAATTCAAAACTTGCACAATGAAGTTCTTTTGCCTACTTTGCTTTGTTGCTATTTTTGTTCACATAGTAATACATGGCTAGACAATACCAAACCCAAATCTAACAAGCATAAACATGGATCGCCTTTGTACACTACATATGTTTAGGTCAAATCAGGAGTGATTCTTGTGCGTAGCTGAAACTATTCGAGCTGCAGAATTAGTTACACCATACAGAATTCGTTAATAACCACAAGTCGTGATCAAGAAGGTTTACCAACGATTTAAGTACAAATCGAATATTTAGGACTAGATTGTGTTGTATATGAACAAATGGAGCATGCTTTTTTTTTTTTTTTTTTTTTTTTTAATTTGCTCATAGTTTAACATTTGTACCTTTTGGCTTCTAATATCGTATGAGCACTTTGAGGTCGTAGTTGTCGTACTCCTCTTGCTGAACCTTCCGAATTTCTTGCGCTGAGGCCATGACGGAAGAGCCACATTCATGTACTAAAACTGTTTGAAGGGTTGGGATATCTCCAATATAGTAGGGGATTTCCTCTAGCTCTTTGCGTTGAATTACATGCAGTACCCGGAGTTTAGGGAAGTTGGTCTCGTTGGCTCTCCAACGCACTATATTCAAGGAACATAGTCTTAGAAATTGCAGTGAGCGGAATTCATCTCCTTCTGTCATCTCCCACTCTTCTTCCTCTGCCTCTCCATCTCTTTCAAACACACAATACCTTATTTTGAGCACTTCTAGATTCGGTAGCGCACAAAGAGTTGTCAAGAAACTCTGAGGTACTGCACATTCAATTAGAACTAACTTTCTAATATTACATGGAAATATGAGTTTGTGTAGAAAACAACAAGCATCATCTTTATTCGAGTTTGTGAAGATGGCTAAGATCAACTTCAATGTCCGGTGAATCTTCGAAATGGATTCCTAAGCTTAAGATATTTGGGATGGACTCAAAGAAACCATTCCTAATCATTGAAGGAGTTATCCTCACAAAGAAAATCTTATGCAGCTTCTTATGAACAGATCTAAACATGCATTCCACCCCAATTTCAGTTAACGTTATCAACTCGAGACGTCTTAATTCCGACATCTCCCATATCTCAGATGGCAAATAAATAAACACACTGCGCCTACAAATCAAGGTTTGCAGAATTCTGCATCCAAAACAATGCTCAAGTTATATGATCTAAAATGCGTGTTCTTATCATATGTTCAGCTCGAGCCATGAGTGATTCTTGCGCGTTGCTGAAACTATCCGAGTTGCAGAAAATGATACACCATACTGAAGACATACAGTTTAATAACCAGAAGTCGGGATCAAGAAATTATACCAATGGTGTAAGTGCAAAAAGAATATTAACGACAGGATTGTGTATATGAACAGATTGGAGCATGCTTTTGATTGCTTGGAGTTGCATTTGTAGCTTTTGGCTTCTAAAATGTGTGTTCTTATCATGTTTTGCTACCAAACTGCCCCTAAGAATACAACCAAGGGATGTTTAGGAGCATATTGCGAGCGACGTAAGAGCAGCAGCAGCTGAAAAAAACGAGCAGTTTGCTATCAAATTAAGAGAGAAGACTGCACTACACACTAATGTATAGCTAGACAATACCAAGTCTACATCTTACAAATCTTACAAATCTTACAATCATAAATATGAAGGACTAGATTGTGTGTATGAAGAAATGGAGCATGCTTTTTTGATTGCTTGAATTTAGCATATTTACCTCTTGGCTTCTAATCTTCTATAATAACTTTGAGGTCGTAGTTGTCGTACTCCTCTCGTTGCACCTTCTGAATTTGTAGTGCTGAGGCCACTACAGAAGCGCCACATTCACGTATGCCAATTTCTTGGAGGGTTGGGATATCTCCAATGCCGCATGGGATTTCCACTAGCTCATTGCATCTGAATACATGCAGCACTCGGAGTTTAGGGAAGTTGGTCTCGTCGGCTCTCCAGCACACTATATTTAAGGACTGGAGACACAGAAACTCCAGTGAGCGGAATTCATCTCCTTCTGTCGCCTCCCACTCTTCTTCCTCTGCCTCTCCGTCTCTTTCAAACACACAATAGGCTATTTTGAGCACTTCCAGATTCGTTAGTGCACATAGAGTTGTCAAGAAACTCCGAAATACTACACAGTCAATAATAACTAACTTTCTAATACTACATGGAAATCTGAGTTTGTTCAGAAAACAGCTACCATCTTTAGTCAATACAGAAAAGCATTTTAAATTTTTGAGTTTGTGAAGATGACTAAGATCAACTTCAACGTCTGGTGAATCCAAGTAATGGATTCCTAAGCTTCTGATATTTGGGATGATCTCAAAGAAACCATTCCTAATAAGTGAAGGAGTTATCCTAACAAAGTAAATCGTCTGCAACTTCTTATGAACAAATCTTATCTTGTATCCCTTCCCAATTTCGATTAATGTGACCAACCAGAGATGTCTTAATTCAGACATCTCCCATATCTCATCTGGCACACTGTGCATCATTTCTTGCCTAGAAATCAAGGTTTGTAGATTCCACAATCTTGATATCCCAATAGGTACACCTGAAGTGCAAGAGAAAGCTATGTAACGTAGGTTTACAAGTTGTAACATGTCTTTGGGGAACTCCTCGAATAACATTTCCATTACATCTAGCACCCTGACCAATTTAAATATGGAAAAGATAGAAGATATAATCTCCTTCCCAGTGCATATAAAAGATCGAGCAAGTGACATCAATTGGGGTGAAGCACGCACATCTTCCATTCCATGTGATGACTGAACACTTGCACGGCGCATGCAATTCTTGACGTTTAAAAACTTCTCCTCGTTTGCCTTCCTTATGTACAAATCCCTCAACAGATCATGGATTGAGTAACTCATTGGTTTCCCATTGGATTTTTTCTGTCTAACCAAAAGTAAATTCCTCTCAACCAGAGCTTTTAAGTAATCCTCGGCTTCTTCCTCCAAACTCTTATCTCCACTGGATTTCACAATCCCTCAGCTATCCACAAACTCTAAGTCTAGATCCCTTAATTATGTAATCTTCTGGAAAAGCTCCCATATATAAGAAACAAGGTTTCAAATGAATAGGTAAGTGGTTATAACTCAAGGAAAGTATATTGGAGAACTGCTTGTCTGATTCAACAATTGAAACTTTTACATCGGTTGAAACACGTTCCCAAACATCTCTTGATCTTTCAACCTTTGACAAGAGCCCTCCAATCACATAAATGGCAAGAGGAAGTCCACTGCAATCACTCCCAATCTTAGCCACCAGCCCTTGCAATTCACCAGGGCAATCCTCTTCTTCAAACACTATGCGACAAAGTAGATCCTTACTCACAGACTCGTCTAACAAGTGCACATGATGCAAACTCTTCGAGCCTGCAACATGTTCCGCCATATCAGACTCCCTAGTGGTGATCACATCCGACTCCCATTACCGTTGTCCGGGAAATACATCCTTATCTCATCCCAGACTTTCATGCTCCATATATCATCCAACACAATCATATATCTTCGCCCAAACAATCGCTTATGCAATATTTCTCTCAACTCATAATCTCCACGTCCAATCAGTTCACCGCTTAGCTTTTCATCCGGGCCACGAAGAAGACTTAACATAATTTCCCGCATATTGGGAACTTGTGAAATCGCAGCCCAACCACGATAATCAAAGTGAGAAACAGTATACGGATCGTCATAAAGTTTTCGAGCAAGGGTGGACTCACCGATACCACCCATACCAACAAGGGGTATGATCTTCACCTTCTTCTCCATATTCGTGAGACGATCCTTCAACTCCAACATAATTGCATCAACTCCTACCAAATCAATCTTAGATCTCGAGGAAGAAGCACTCTTTTCCTCCACTTCCACGAGCTTCACCGTTTCAAGTTGTTGAGTTGCTTGCTGCAAATCTGAGGGAGTAGGCATCTTCTCAGCCATGTTCACCATTGCAGAATCAAGGTCTTGAGTGACTTGCTGCAAATCTGGTGTTGAAAAGGTCAATCTCTTGCTTTTTGGGTTGGAAAGCATTTGATGAACCATCTGTGATTCAATAATATCTTCTGCTTTATATACTGTATCTCTGATTTGGCTCTCCAAACTGGCAATTTGGATGTGTGAAGACTTTTCAAGAATCTGCATAAGGATTCAGCTTTTTGGAGTAGGGATTGAAGTTGTGGTTTGTTGTGATCAAGAGTCCAGTGAGTTTGTTCAGGATGAAGGATTTGTTGAAGGATGGTGATGAGGGATTGAAGATTGTATGCCATTTTTTTCAATGAGAGGAAAAGGTTTTGATATCTTTGCAGCAGTGAGAGTAGACAGTAGAGCAAAATCAATCACTACCCAAGAGTATCTCCAATGCCGGCTAGCCAACCGGCTAGCCGAATCATTGGAGCAGGCTAGCGCCATTTCGGCAAAAAAACCGGCCAGGGCTAGCCGATCGCGTGTGGCTGGCCGATGCGCTGGCCGCCATTGTGGCGGCCCGATCGGCCAGCGACGATTTTTAATTTTTTTTTTTAAAACCTATATAAACACAATTTTAGTTTCATTTTCATTTGCACCACTTGTTTTAACGAGTTTTCTCGCTCTCTAATTTTCTGTACAAGAGCATCATCGAGCGATGAGTAACGCGGGTGGTAGCAGTGGTGGTAGTGGTGGGGATGCTGAGGAGTACGAACGGAGGATGAACGAGGCCATGGAGGCCTACATGAACCGCGAGATGGAGCGGTACATGCGTAGGGTGGAACAGCAGGCGATACCTCGCCCTCCACGGGTTGTCCACCGCCGAGCAGTGATTGATCGGGATCACGTAGCTGCACATCAGCGGCTGTATGACGACTACTTTTCAGAGAACCCGCGGTTTCCCGCAAACATGTTCCGGCGGCGTTTTAGAATGCGCAGGGAGTTGTTTATGCGTATCGTTGACGCTTTGGAGCTTCGATATCTGTGTTTCCGCTTCAGGCACGATGCGGTTGGCAGACCCGGCCACACCCCTATTCAAAAGTGCACGGCGACAATCAGGCAGTTGTCCTACGGAGGCGCGCCAGACATGTGGGATGAGTACCTCCACATCGGTGAGTCGACAGCCCTGGAATGTCTGAAGTATTTCTGTGAGGGCGTGATAAACATTTTCGGTGAGGAGTACCTTCGAAGCCCTACTTCCCAAGATTGTCAAAATTTGATGGAGATGTACGGGGAGAAGCATGGGTTTCCCGGGATGTTAGGCAGCATAGATTGTATGCATTGGGAGTGGAAGAACTGTCCGACTGCCTGGAAGAGGGCCTACACGACCGCCTACAAGTCAAAGAATCCCACGATGATCCTCGAGGCCGTAGCTGATTACCGGCTGTGGATCTGGCATGCGTATTTTGGGGTAGCCGGGTCGAACAACGACCTCAACGTCCTGAACTCGTCTCCCCTCTTCAACGAGAAGTGCTAGGGCGTCGGTCCAGCCGTCTCATTTGTGGCCAACGGCAACCGGCATGATATGGGCTACTACTTGGCGGATGGGATATACCCTAGGTGGCCTGTCTTTGTGAAGACGATCAGGCACGCAAGTGATGAAAGGAAGGCCTACTTTGCGGAACGACAGGAGTCGGCGCGCAAGGACATGGAGCGCGCATTTGGTGTGCTCCAGTCTCGATGGGCGGCAATTAAGGGTCCAACGCGTTTGTGAGATGTCAGATGCGTTTCCCAAATAATATACGCCTGCATTATCCTGCACAACATGATCGTCGAAGACGAAGGCGTACAACTGACTAGTTGGGCCAATGACGATGAAGCCGGTCCAAGCCACGGAACGGCCACCCCTAGCGTACGACGTGGGGTACCTCTCGATGAAGCCGGCCGCTTCAAGGAATTTGCTGACATGCACCAAGTGGAAGCTCATATTCAACTCCAAAAGGATATAATTGAAGAGTTGTGGGCACGGAGGGCTGCACGCCGTTAGTTTTTTTTTTCTGTATTATGTAATTTTTTTTTTATCTATGTACATTTTTTTTAATGCAATTAATGAATTTTCCCGTATATGTGTCGTAAATTTAATTCCGTAATTTAATCGTAATTTTAATTCCGTAAATGTAGTATATTTTGAATTATTTTTATTGCGGCTGGCCTATGGCTGGCCTAAATCTGATGTGGCAAATGGATTTTTAGTGCTGCTGACGTGGCAGGGAGAGAGATTGGCTGCCCTATGGCTGACCTATTTGCATTGGAGATGCTTTAAGCTGTAATCCACTGAGAATGGTCTGCATATTTAATAAGATATTGCATGCCGATATGAATAATATACTTACTAATATTACTATTGTATGATTATGTCCACTAGGTGAATTTCGCCATATAAAATTTGATTAACTTTTGATTTGCTGTATATCATTAAAATTTAATAGAAAATAACCATCTAATTTTGCTTATTTTAGTACTCCCTCCATCCCAGAGAAGTTGACACACTTTCCTTTTTAGTTTGTCCCACAAAAGATGTCACATTTCCTTTTTTGGAAAAAGTTCTCTCTCACATGAATATAAAAATTATATTTTCTCTCTCCATTTAACACACAAAACAAAACCTCCTAAAATCCCGTGTCATTTTCAAAGTATGCCAACTTCTCTGGGACGGAGGGAGTATATCTTAAATTTTACCTTGTTATCTCTGTCCGCAGTTAATTAATTAGTGTAATTAGTGGAGTGTAAAATCTATCGTCAATTCATCGCGGAAGAAAGAATAGTACCACCTCCGTCCCACGTTAAGTGTCGCATTTAATGTGGGCACAAATTTTAAGAAATATAAAGAAACGTGTGTTGAATAAGTTTGTAGATTATAGGTCTCACTTATATATATTAGTTTTATAATAAAATGTGAGTGGAATTGATTAGTGGAATGTAAGGTCTACTTTTAATTTATGGTAAAAGTGAAATATGACTCTTATTGTGGGAATGACCGAAATGACAAAATGTGACACTTATTGTGGGACGAAGATAGTATTAATTTTTCGATATTTTTTAATTTTAATTTTTTTAAATATATTCAATTTATTTTGATTTTTCAATTCAATTCAGCTTAGCAGACTCACTTTCACGGGGCATTTCTTTTTTGCTTCTAGAGTAAAAGTTAGGTTCCATATTTGTACTGGACTTTTTTTAAAATCCGACTTTGGGAGAGACGCATTAAGGTCATGCATCTCCTTTTAATGAAACGCACGAGCGTCATGCGTTTTAGGGTAAGACGCATAGCCCTCATGCGTCTCTGAATTTTTATTTATTTTTAATTAGAAGACGCATAAGCATCATGCGTCTTAGGGTAAGACGCATAAGCGTCATGCGTCTCTCTTCGAACTTATCAAAAATCACAGCATCAAGCATCTCAAACATATCAAAAACTATACTATAGAATGAATTTCACCAATAAAATCCATTAGAACTAACAATTGAATTTCACCAATAAAATCCATCTCAAACGCCGAGATTCGCCAGAAAATCGCCGGAAAATCGCCTTTTCTTTCCCTCTCTTGCGCAGAATGAAGCTACTGCCTCTGCCTCGCGTCTGTTTTAAGTTCGAAGAAAGACGCATGACGCTTATGCGTCTTACCCTAAGACGCATGACGCTTATGCGTCTTCTAAAAAATAAAATAAAAATTCAGAGACGCATGAGGGCTATGCGTCTTACCCTAAAACGCATGACGCTCGTGCGTTTCATTAAAAGGAGACGCATGATCTTAATGCGTCTCTCCCATAGTCGGATTTTAAAAAAAGTCCAATACAAATATGGAACTTAAGTTTTCCTCTAGAATCAAAAAAGAAATATCCCTCACTTTCACTCTATGCTCTTATGATATTAAGTTATGGTGGCCGGAACAGAAAATCATGGAATAAGTTAAAACAATGTTATCTTTCATAAAATGACGTCACTTAATACAAAAAAACAAATACTAGTAGCCACTTCGAAAATTTTTTTGCAAATAAATTAGAACTTCATAATTAGAGGTTTTAGGAGATTTTGTTTTGTGTATTAAATAGAGTGAGAAAATATAATTTTTATATTCATGTGAGAGAGAACTTTTTCAAAAAGGAAAATGTGACATCTTTTATGGGACAAACTAAAAAAGAAAGTGCGATATCTTTTTGGGACCGAGGGAGTAAAAAATGGAAGTACATCATTAATTGAAAAAACTTAATGCACAATAGGATTTGGTACCCTGTATATTTTCTACTACTACTATTTTGGTCCCCCATACTTTTATTTTATCATCTTTTAGCCCCTCCCGAAATTTGCTTTCTGTCCCTACCTCATTTGAAAGGGATAAAGTCCCAAAAATGGAAGGTGTGATGGAAAAGCAATATATATGTATATTATTTTCTAAAAATGTAAAAGATGAAGTTTACTATTGCAATTTGCTCTCTTTTCTCCCACCAAATAGTCATAGTTCAATAAAGACAAGATTTTGGCCTAGGAATATACCTTATAGAATACAGGTCTTCAGCAGAGGATATAAAATAGAAGCGCAGCTGTGATAACTTTTGAATGAGAATTTAATTATTTAAGTTATAGTAATAATCTTGAAGGCGACTGGACTCAACATGGTTTTTTTTTTCATACGAATACCAAGAGAAATACACTAAAACCATGTAGTGACTAGCATTCATAAATAGTTTATTAGGGGTAAATAAAACTAAAGGAATTATCATATACATAATCCAAAATAAGTCAATTTCAAGCTCTGGGCTTTTCATAACATTACTGTGAGAGTCCATTTCTTTGGTTGTATGCAGACAGCCTATTTCAAGTTCTTGTACATGTTGTCAATAGCAATCTGCACCAACACAGCATAAGAATAAGCACAAAAGATTTTCAACAATATGAGGAAAGTAGTAATTCAATGAATTAATGTCATCTCATAATATTGTTAGAGAGGTCAAAGACAGCCCACCTGGTAGTACTTGAGCATCTGAGGCCTTTTAATCTTGAACGTTGGCGTGATAAGGCCTCGTTCCAAGTCGAATGGAACTGGATCAAGGTGAACATCTTTGATGAATTCAAAACCCTTTAACTGCAACACAATAATATGGTAGGTTTAGACTTGATATTCAAAGCTTTTCGAATAATTTAACTGAATCTCCAAGTCGATAGGAGGTTGCAACACAGAAGAGAAGAGAAAAACCTTCTTTTCCTTTCCAATCCTTGCAAGCTCTCCAATGAAGTATTTTTTTACTTTGGGATTTTCACAGAGGGTCTCGAAGTTGTCACCCGACACACCATTCTGTTCGGCCCATTCCTCCACTGCACGTTTGCTTGGGTTTATTACCGCAACAAGGCAAGACTCGAAACTGTTCCCATATACCCATATCTGCAACAGAAAATACATAATCCAACTCAGAAGACCTGAAGTAGCATATTTAACAGTATTGGAAGTTCTTCATGGGATTGTTTGATTCAAGTTTATGATCCGCAAGCAGATATAAACGGACACCAATAGAAGAATGGTTTCCTGATACAATTCTCATGATATATATTGTATGATAGATCAAACAACTTTGCAAGCCTTTGCCAAGTAATAGCCTCTTGTATCTGAAAAAGAATGCAGAACACAATAACAGTCGCACTTACCGAGTCAATTGCAGCAACTAGACCATAGACGTTTTCCAAGTTCTCTACTGCTACATATTCTCCTTGTGAGAGTTTGAAAATGTTCTTCTTACGATCAATAATTTTCAAGCTGCCATCTGCCTGCCATTCACCAACGTCACCTACAAAAATAGTGATTTCCAGGAATAAGAAAACAAAACTAGGACTAGAGACCAATCCAATATGATCACTGTGATGGTAACCTGTGTGAAACCAGCCATCAACAAAGACTTCTTTGGTAAGGTCTTCGCGTTTGTAGTAGCCGGAAAATAGAGTATCCCCCTTTATACATACTTCTCCACGTGGTTTGCTCGAAAGTGCATCATATCCCATTTCAGGAACAGATTCCAGACAAACATCTACATTAGGCACTGGAGGTCCCACTGTGCCCAACATATTCAACTCATCCGGTAATGAAACAAATGTACCAGCACAAGTTTCTGTCAAGCCTACATGCATGCAAAACGAAAAACAAAAACATCAAGACACCAACAGTTGCAACCATCAATTAACGACTGAAGTCCAAAAATAATGTAGACCAATAAAAGCCATGGCAAATTTGAAAAGACATATCATAGTTAAACTTTTAAGAGCGTACTAAGGCAGTCTTGTAAGTTCTAGTGTAGATCATCAACATTCAGTTCAAGTTATATTAAAGGGAATATTTTATTAAATAGTGAGATTGTTATAACCAATTTATGGAAAATATCATCAATATAGTACTCCCTCTGTTCCACTCAAGATGTCCATATTTTTGAGTGGCACGGGATTTTAGGAGTTGTTAGGTGAAGTAAGTAGAGAGAAAAAAGGTAGTTGAATATTTTAATGAGGAGAGAGAAGAGAGAGATTTATTTCCAAATATAGAACGAGGACATCTTGAGTGAGACAAACTAAAAAGGAAAGGTGGACATCTTGAGTGGGACGGAGGCAATAAAATTTAAGAAGAAGTGTAGCCAGAATTTTCTGCATTTAAGAAAGTAATAATGTTACATGTAAACAGGTGTAAACTTTAGTTTCCATCTTTTGGAAAAACCAACAAAAAGGCAAGTCAAGATGCAACCCCCAAAAACAAGCAAGGGCTAAACAAGAGACATTTCAACAAAAAAAAGGAAAAGAAAAGAAAAAATAGGGTGCCAGTAAGTAAATTTCATACGATAAAGGAAATTACCGTATCCCTGAAGAACATGAGAACCTGTCACTATTCTCAGATACTCTTCTACATGGGAGGCAAGAGGTGCTGCTCCGGACAAGATTATCCTCACATTACCCCCAAGACCTTGCTTTATCTGAAACAGGATACCAGGAGAGTGCAGTCACACATCTGTGACAACTTTGACAGATATGAATAAGACCATTTAAATATGATAAAAAAAAAATACCTTACTGAACACAACTTTGTCCGACATTGGAGATGCCACGGCATGCTTAAGGCCCTTTCTCATATTACCTAGTTTTCTGGGAAACAGAGTTTTATGTGCAGGTATTAGAACCAAGGAAACATGATAATGCCATACCATTCAAGTACAGAGGTCACAGCTTGACAGCAGTAAGAATAAAGCTGTACATTAAGGCCCAACAAAGTCTTATTCATTAGTGATTAAATTAAAGAATGTTATAAGAAAAAAGATCATGTTGTGGACTTTTATATATGACAAGGAATGTTAGAAAACTTTTTCTTGCATCAGTACTTCATACTATGATTTTGTTCTTGTTTTTCTCCTTTTATTCCCCTATTAGAAACTGAGTGAGTTTGTGAAAATGAGCAATAACTTACAAAGAGTAAGCAAAATTAAACATGGTTTGTTTGATAAAACCCCCTGCAGATATCTTCTGTTGCAAACCTGAAATAGAAAACAAACACATTAAGGTTGCTAGGAAAAGCAAAAACCAGAGTCCAGTCTTCAAAAGTGTGAAGTTAAGTACTTAATCAATACATTGTGTAGGGATGGTTTTCAGGCTGGACTCAAAAGATTTTCTAATAGGCCTCAGTGGACTGGAGTACAGGTCAGAATAATTGACCCATAACTTTGTAAAATTTATATGCCAGATATTGGATCTTTTGCCAGAAATAACAAATTTTTAGGTGTTATCAATCATGATGGAAAAAGGTAATCCTTCACAAGTATTCCAATCAGCAACTCACATTCCTATGATCCATCTTCAACTAATCAATCATTCAGCCATCAACAGTTATTATGTTGAATGACAGGTACCAACCTGAATAAATTCTTTCTAAAACCCGAGGAACTGCGCAGAAAACAGTCGGCTTAAGCTCCACAATATCTTCCGTTAACAATTTCACATCCTGTGAATAAGAAAATATCATAATTCCATTAGTCATACTCTGTCTCCATTGTTCAAAACCTGAAATATAACCCTCTTACCCCACGCCAAAATCCAATTGAAGCCCCTTGATTAATGATACATTCTTCAATAACACGATCAAAGATATGGGCCAATGGAAGGTATGATAGATACACATCTTTTGCTGTCAACTGCAAATTAAGCAAGAGTGAAAACTGCAGCTTCTTTCCCGAGTGATTGTTTAGGAATAAGAATAGTAAGATAAGATCAAAATTTCCAATCTCTCAATTCAAGTATACAAGCAATAACAATAATCAAATAGATAAGTAACTACCGCTTCATTGACACTCTCTAGTACACATTTCACTCCAGCTATTAAAGTGACAATGCTGTTGTTAGAAATCATGACTCCCTTGGGGTCTCCAGTGGTACCACTAGTATACATGATAGTGCAAATGTCGCTTTTCTTTTTCACGGGAAGTTCAAAGTTCTTATCTGAGCCCTGCACAAGATAAATGGAGGAGAATTATATATAATTCCAAATCAGAAATAAATGAACTGAAGATGCTGTTGTATGAAAAGATAGATAAATGGATTCTTGTGTAACATGAAATTCACAGATAGTATAACAAAGTAATTCAAAAAATTCATAATATTCTTATTTTATACTCCCTTCGTCCACCAAAAATAGTCCCATTGGTGGACAAAACGTGTTTTAATGCAAAATTGGTAAAGTATTAAAAGAGGATAAAGTGGGTAAAGGATTAGAGAGAAAGAGAAACTGTGAATAATGTAGGAGAAAGAAAGATCAGAAGTGAGTAATAAAATTAGAAGTAACTTCATTTTTAGTATAGGACTAATTTTGGCGGACGGGCGAAAATGGAAAATTGGATTAATTTTTGGGACGGAGGGAGTATTAGGTAAGTATCTAACACACAGATAACATGCAAAGATCATTAGCTTGATTAACCCAGAAGTCACCAAATATTCAAACATAGAGCCCCCAAAGTCTATTTGCTCCATCAATGATACGATCCCACATCGGTTTCACACGAAAGTGTGGAATAGCATATATTAGGGAGTCAACCCTTTACCTTTGACCATGGTTTTGGGTTAAGTTAGGGCTTCCTATCTTATATGCTTATCAATTTGGTGCGGTGAACGTGGATCCGGATGTCCTACGGTAAGGGGACCCGTAGGTGTGACCCAAAGGGGTGCCACTGAAAAATGTGGGCCGGAAAAGGGCAGCAAAGGGGATGGTGGGCCCGTGGCTTTGGGTTTGCCACCCGGCATGTGCCGTCCGTGGACGTCCGGTTTAAAAGAGGGATGGATTGATACGATCCCACATCGGTTTCACACGAAAGTGTGGAATAGCATATAATAGGGAGTCAACCCTTTACCCTTTGACCATGGTTTTGGGTTAAGTTAGGGCTTCCTATCTTATATGCTTATCGCGTGTCACATAAGTACGACAATTTTATTGGCAGAAATAACAACATAAGCATTTTTTTTTCTCCTTTCTGGTAAATTGATGGAACAAAATATTTTTTCTATTAAAAATTCAGGAACCAGGAACATGATAAAATACTGGCCACCTAACTAGAACCATAATAATGCTAGAAGACTCCACTTAGAAAATCAAAACAAATTTGTAATGAAGCAATTTTAGACCAATGTGCTTTCCAGCTAAAAGTGGTCACAGACTCGATGATGGCAAGTGTCAGGAGTCATGCAGGGCAAATGTAAATCCAACTGGTGATACTACAGAAAGAAATAACAGATTAAAACCATCTGCTTACCAATGCCAAAAATTCATCCCAAGAATGCATAGTCACCCCATATTTTTCAGCCTCTTCCTTCTGCTGAGAATTAGCCTTCCCAAAGCTTACAATTGCTGAAAATGAAGTTGTACAGTTATCATCATTGTCACAAACATGAATGCACAATGATTAAGGAATTGTGGCTCCACAAAGTACTTACTTTTCAAGTAACTTGCTGCACCCGGAAATGTTTTTAAAAGCTGCAAATCCAACAGTTAAGTGTCCATTAGTTACTCGTGATGATATCCTGGTTAAATTTATCCAATACTTATATACTGGGCTTTGGAATCATATATATGGATTCACTTCAAATTATCCATCAACAACATTATAATCTAACAAGAATAACAATGGAAAAAACTTCCATATTACATGTAAATATATGATACAAACTCTAAGGAACTTTTTTTTTTCTCTAATCTAATAAATGTACCTCAGAGATCTTTTTCTCTTCTACAAAAGCTAGTGTAACTTCAGCATGACAGATGATGAACTCAATAGCCCCAGCCCCTGAACCATCCAAAGAGAATAATTAAGTTTGGCTGAATATCTACTTCGGGTGATGAAACCTATAAACTTGTGTTTTGTCTCTTAATGTTACGACAGTAATAGTGAAGGAGGGACCGATTACTTACCTAACGTGTCATATAGAGGGATACAGTAGAGTCCATGAGCATTGCATGCCTGCATAAATATTATAGTCAGCACATAAATTATTTCCAGATAATGGGTGATACCTTCTAAGGCCTCAGGCCCAAGGGCTGCTAACAATCAAGAATAGAAGGGACGGAAGTATATGATGTGAGAAAAAATAAATTGAGATATATACAGACGTTTAGCATGCAGTGGATATAGGAAAAATCAAAGGTATAGAAATCCATTGTACTTATAGACCCAAATAGACATGTAAACAAACAAGGATGAACAAAAAGAGAACAGAAATTCTTTAAGTACCTCCATACTAATAACCCACTCAGGAGAATTGGCGCCATAGATTCCACAACGTCCTCCCTATCATAATTAGTCAGTTCAAAGGAGGGTAAGATGGAAACCATTACAACAGTAATAATAAAAATCGTAAGCATAATAATAATAATAGAACAAAATTGATTCAACTAATTTGATAAAACATAATGAGCAGCGTTGAAGTTATAGGCACAGAGTACTGAGAAGGGTGGAAACCTTTGGATGCCGTTATAAAACTGGTAAGAAAAAACAGGTGGGAAGTATATATACTGGTTAACGGTAATTTTCAGCAATGACAAACAGAATGCTGCATAACTGCGTAGTTCTATAATTAGATTTGCAGCCAGATTTCTCTTTTTAGAGAACATAAAAATTTGATTACAATGTACCTTCTACAGAGTAAAAGAAAACTTAACAGCAAGGCTTAAGCTAGTCTACAAGTAATAAAAAAGTTAGTCTAGTAATACTTACTTGCTCAATGCCACAACTGCGGATGGAGTTACCAACTTTCACCACTACATTGTACACCTCTCTGTAAGTCATCCATAAGAATTTACCTGGCTGTGAGGTAGATAAATAATGACGCTTAGCCAAGAGGTTCCCATGGAGGTTCAAAGGGATTAAAAAAGTACGTTGAAGTTGAAATCTAAACCTAATTCTTAATCTTAAGCATTAACATATACCTTCCCATCAACAATTTCACGGCGACCAAGCATCCTGTTATCGGGATATTTTTCTACTGACAAACTGCACCACAAAAGAAAAGTTGGGTTCAAGATCTATGACATTGACAGTTGAAGGGGGGTCTAGAAAATTAATCAAACAGGAAGCTCAGTAACTCTTTGAGAGACGTAGCATGTGTCGGAGACAGTATTAAGTTTGCGTATGTTTTTTCTTTTCTTCTTTTGTTTTCTGTGGGGGGCTATAGAGGCATAGCTTAAACTTCTAAAATCTACATTAAATTTCACATTCAGTTTTCTGAAAATCCTGTGATTTCTACTTGTCCTCATGTATGAACAATTCAAAAAGATTATGCAAACCGGTAGAATTGAAGCTATCATCCCCACAAATAAGAGTAAAAAAGCAGAATTTTCTCAGGAGTTATTGGCACTATGTTTAAAATTTCTGGCATTCGTGTCATCAATTGTATTTCCAAGACACTCTTTCCATTTTAGACTGATTCATAAAAACAGTCCACTTCAATTGTTGGTAACTTTTTTTTCTCTAAGAGGTTGGCTCCATTCTCCACTAAATACTCCTATATATTTTTTTCTCTCTCTTTTACTTTACCAATTGTGCATTAAAACTCATGTAATTCCAAAGTATCTATTTTATGTGTCTCAGAGAGTTTTAGTAATTGCATGTCACGCTAAAGACTTCACAGCTTTCCTACAGCCTGCAATTTTCCCATCACAGTAGAGACTGTATAATCAAATACAGTTACAGTGGGGGATGAAATTGAATATAAACAGGGATGATGAGTATCCAGATATTAGAAAAAGATCGAAATGTCAACGTTGCTAGAATATCATCATGATACCAAAAAGGTGATATGCCCTATGCAGATAGCCATATTTAATTAAAGTACATAAATTCACTTTTAAAAATAAAAAAACTGCACTATCTCATCAGTCAGGGGTCCCACTGCTAGAAACCTGTTTCAATCAAAAAATTCGTTCTAGAATAAAATTCAATCGCACAAAAACGAAATGCTTCAATTCAAAATTCGACGATTCACAAATAAAAACGTTGAATCAATGAGTTGGCGGCACATGCAAGTAAAATCACAAACAATTTCGTAAAATTCTCGGAAGAAAAGCATTGAGAAGAAGAGAATCACACCGGAAAATATCCCAGCAGCTGTCAAGTCCGGGAATCGGAGGGGGAAAACCATCCTTGGCGAAAATGCTCCGGTAAACCGGTCCGATCGACGGTTTGCCGTCCTTGGCAGGCTTCCCTGGCTCTACTTCGACGATATACTTGTTCTTCGCCATTTTGAAATCTGTGTAGCTCTCTGTCGCTGCGTAGATGAAATGTGTATGCAAATGTCGAGGGCAGTTATAGAGGAGAATTGAATAGGTCTGGTGTCATTTTGTAGCTTACAATTTCATAACAACCTCATATGCTATTTACCATTAAATACAGCTTTCATCAAATAACAAAATGCCAAACGGAGGGAGAAGCTGACCTCCTATTTCTTAGTATTGTTTTTTTATAATTATTTTATTATACTCAGAATACGCACATTTAGTGGACATTGGTTTTAAAAGTAAGAAAGAAGTAGAAGGGAAAGTAATCAAAAGTAGTAATGAGTATCAAATTTGAGAGAAAAAGTTTTTAAATTTAAAAAGTGTATATTTTTGTGGGACTGACTAAAAAGAAAAAGTGCATATTATTATGTGATAGATGAAGTATATATATAATGGTGTAACAATATTGTGGTGTACTGTACATCGAATTTCGATACTTACATATCGCATATCAATAAGGCCCAATAACAATACGAAATTAGTCCTATTGAATACTATAGTACTCCCTCCGTCCACAAAAAGTACTTCCTCCAATCACAAAAAATAGTCCAATTTTTAGCTAGATGACACGAATTTTAATGACAAATTTAGTAAAGTAAGAGAGAAGGAGCAAAAGTTGGTAAATTAAAAGAGAGATGTAGAAGAAAAGTAGGTAAATATGATAGAAAGAGTTTTTATTTATAAAAATGAGACTATTTTTTGTGCACATTCCAAATGATCGTAACTCAGCTCGATTGATTTGGTTAAACTTAAACACTTTCATGCACAAAAATCTTGACACATTACTATATTGAAAATGTCATGTCTATAGTTGATAGTCAATTGTATAGTCCTCCACGATAAATAAGAAATTACGTGTAGTTCTTTCTTTGATTAATTGATTGTTTGTATAAAGATTGAGGTGTATGTTTTGCTTCGAAGAAGAATAGTCAGCATGTAAGGTTAGTTTTTAGCGGAAGTATACATTGAGTTTCATTGTAAATTATCTAAAATGAGATGTGAACTTGTAACAATACTATAATTGTTTATAAGGAGTGAGTATCGACAAAAAAAAAATACGTATTAAATCACGACATAGTATTGTTTATTCATATGAAAAAGGAAATCTAGATTTGTCGCATGCAGTTCGCTTGGTTGTTGCTACAGAATCAAACCCTTTTTTATTTGGATAAATAAATATTGTACATAAAGTCAAAAAGACTATTCATCTCTCAATCCGTTGTGATTCAGTCCTTTGTAGCCTCGATTAGTAAAAAAATAACTATTCATCACTCATGTCTCATTTCTTACCTATCAATATCATAACCTTCAGGAATTTTATCAATTATATCAAAAGGTTTTATATAACCACCATATGAACATTTCTTAGAGCCAAAGAAAGAAAAATTGAAGAGTTTAGTCATTTTACCTTCATAACTTTTGATTCAAAAATTCCATCTCGAAACTCAAAATAAATGGTTAATTATAATAAGAATTGACAGATCAGATTTTGATTCAATTTCAATACTTCACTCTCTTTCCGGAGCCAGACAAGATATTGTTTTTAACAAAATCTAATAAATATTACTAGTACTATAATAACCGTGGTGCCCCAAAAGTTCCACCGCCAACTAATGTTGCAATTATATTTAACAAACTGTTATTAATGGATTTGGCAATAGTGTGGTCATCAAACGAAATATCTCAGCCAACTATTAGGTGTGAGGATTTTTATTAACAAGTAATTGTTCACTACATATTTTATCTGTGCACTGATCTCTCGTTTGACACACATTCAGCGTTATTCATTTTGATTTATATATTTAGTTTGGTTAATACATTAAAATTTATTATTAAAATTTTTAATTTCATAAAATTCATATAAATCAAAACTTAATTTATTATTTTATTAATTTATTTGAAATTATAGAAAATATGAGCACATCAAGCTTGAATTTTATGAATTTTATAAAATTAAAATTTTCAATAACAATTTTTAATGTATTAAAATCAAACTAAATACATAAATTGAAATGAACAATGCTAAACGTGTGTCAAACAGGATTGATGCTCACACAAGGTATATATCATATCATTCATCTTTATTTGGAATTTCACATTTAATTTTAAGTTTGTGTTTCTTTTTCTTTTAGAACCTTTTTATTTGTGATTTTGAGGCCATTCATGATAATTTAGCTTTATTTTCAACGTCAAATTAAGTTAAAATTCTATTTATCGTGTCACTATTTTAATGTTCAGCCTAACATCTATAATATGGCCTCATTTTCAGCAATAACTCCGGCCGCAATTTAATTTTTTAATTCCGTAATTTTCTTATTATTCATTAATTAGTGGCGAGATGGGGTGTTTCTCTTCTTTCATGAAAATGACTAATAAAGATCGTATTTTTATAATTGTAAATAAATTAATCATTACTCCCTCCATCCACCATTTAAAGATCCATTTTGACTCAGTACGGGTTTAAGAAATTATTTGACTTTGTGAAGAAAAATAAAAGGAGAAAGTGAGTGGAACGTGTGACTCATTTAAAACATTAGTTTTATATTAGATTGTGAGTGTAAAAAATTGGATGTAACATCCGCATACTAAAAATTGAATAAATTAAATAGTTTTATAAATCTTGGACAAACCAAAATGATAAAATTGTTTTTTAAATCATAGACCAGGGAGTATATTTTATCCTTTCAGTTAGTACCGAATATAGCTGTGTTGTAAGATTTGTAGATTATTAGTACTAATTTATTGCACACGAGAATAGGTTCTATCAAATGCACAGCACACGTAAAAGTCACGATGTGGAATTCTACAAAATAAAGGAGGGACTCTCATTTATTTATTTTTCCATCAAAGTTCACATATAAATATAGCTTTATTGGCCGGAATTAATCAAATGATACTTTTTTGTTAGAATTGCTCATCGAATATAATATGTAGTACTAGTTATTAAAGTATGTGGTTAACTTTTGAAACCAATAACCCTAGTGTTAAAAAAATTATCAACCTTAATGAAATCAATAACCCTAACTTTAGATGATGTTTCATTAGTTTGGTAGGGAATCAATACATTCTCACCTAATTAATTAAGAATATGATTTTAGTTACTCATTTGCCTACGTACCGAAATGAAATCGACGCCTATTAATTAGTTTGGCTATCCAGTATTATATAGATGGCTTATAAATTACAATCGCAGGGTGATTAATTAACATTTACGTATCTAATTTAAGGACTTTAATTCTTGATTAAACGATTGCATTTAGTTGAAGCACAATGGTCGACAATCAAATTTTATAATAAAAATAGTACTAGTATAAACTAATATGTGTTAATTTTTTTTAAAAATGCTAATTTGTCCGAACTTTGACGTGTATGCCTTGAATCCGATATCAAAGTAGTATGTACACAAAATTAGAGTATTATCAGAATCAAGCTCGAAGATATAGCCCTAACCATATTGGCAAATTTTGCAAAAGTTCATGGTTTAGTTTTTGAATTATTGTTAAAGTTCGTTATATATTTACAACTCCACTTAAACGTTGGACCATAAAGTAGCATAAACCATTTAATTTTATGTCTTGGATTACAACTTGAGGCGGCTTCTAGATTGATTTATATAAAATGATCGAGCCTAGTACTAGTATATTAGATAGTCTTGAAATTTAAAACCAAAGGCTACCCAAATTTAATTTTAAAATGCTGAAAATGGACTTTCAAGAGTCGGTGTAAATCGTCACCATAGAAAAATAGCTGCTAGAAGCAGGGGCAAAACTCGGAACATAAATGGAAGGACGCAAAATTATATGCGAGGAAATTTTGAGAATTCAAAAAGGGACAAAAATAGAGAAATTTAGATAATTTTGCAAAATTGAGCAGGGATATTTGCCACCCATTGGCTCCGTCCCTTGCAGGTAGTCACTACATTGAGATATATACCCATAGAATATCATAGAAAACTTGAGAAAGTATAAGATAAATATTCGTTGTTTTTCCATCAATCTAAAATATCAAATTTTAGCCCAACACTATTGATAAGTTGATATCCTCCTCTAGATATCAAAACACCACTCTAAATATCCCCTTAACATATTTTTTACATCATAAGTAACTTCATTCCTATGTCATTCCTATGGTGAAAAGTCTCCTATAAGAATCCAAACCTTTTTATATAGTATTTTTCAATACTTCATTATCATCACGTTTAGCATTTGACAAATCCAATTCTCCATGTCCAACATTTTTTTTAACAATATGTTGTATGTAATCACCACGCATGCCACCTAATTCAGCTTCAACTTTATTTGCAAATGAGTTAACTAAATACGTGTCACTAAAAGTTTCACCAACTTCAACTTGTATCGAGGATCAATAACAACCGTAACTAGCTTATTCATCCTCTCATGGTATCCCCAATACTCCCTCCGTCCGCGAATAAGAGTCCCGTTTTTTCATTTTAGTCCGTCCATAAATAGGAGTCTCGGTTCACTTTTACCATAAATATTAAATGGTAATAGGGTCTCATCTTCCACTAACTCATTCCACTCACATTTCATTTAAATACAAATAGAACCCTTATTCCACTAATTTTTTTCCACCCATTTTTCTTAACATTTCTTAAAACCTGTGCCGCCAAGAAATGAGACTCCTAATGGCGGACGGAGTGAGTATTTGTCAAAATTTTCTTTGCCATTTTACTCAATTCATCATTACTAATTTTAATTAAAGCTTTCAACAATCCTTGCACTTTGTAAATCTCACAAATAAATAAATTAGTCATAACATTTAACGATCCAGAAATATTGTAAATTGCCTCATAAAAAATTCTCAAGAAATTCAACATCAGTTTTGCCTTTTTCCATCTTCCTTTTCAGGCACCCCATCCTCATCATCACCATATTCAAGGTCACTTTTTTGCGTTCAGTCTATCAACCCAGACCTAAAAAAAAAGCTTTCTCAAATGTTGTTGCAGCTTCCAACGTGAAGAATGTCGAGTTCTATCAAGTAGAAACGTTTAAGCACAACGAACACTTACTTGATATTTTTTGCAGTTCAACTGAACACTCTAAACTTTTCCAACCTAGTATATGAGTGTCTAAAAAATCAAATAATATTTCTAATTTTCTTCATCGACGACCCAATCTCTCTTCCTTGCATCTGCATATAGTCTATTAGATTTTTTTTTCCAAATAGCGTAATACAAGATCATTCTAGGAAGCATTATCAACGGTAACACCTTATCCATTCCCCAATCATACAAGCATTTTTCAATTTTCAAACCGATGTTTAATCCTTTATGACTAGTAACTGGACAAAAATTGATAATTTTCTTGTTCAATTTCCAATCATTTTCTATAGTGAGCAGTTAAACACGTGTAATTCACTTTTTGACAAGAAGTTCATGTATCTATGGTAAGCCAGACTCTTTAAACCGATCAACTAAAGAATATGTCTTACCACAAATACATGAACTTATTGTCAAAATGTGAATTACATGTGTTTTACTGCTCGCTATATTGATAATAATTGAAAATTGAACAAGAAACTTATTAATTTTTGTCTAGTTACTAGTCATAAGGGTTTAGACATTGGTTTGGAACTTGAGAAATGCTTGCATGATTGGGGAATCGATAAGCTGTTCACTATTACTGTTGATAATGCATCATCGTATTATCTTGCATACGTTATTTGAAAAAAACTATCAGCCAATGGGGGAAAATGTTAGAAATTGTGACTATGCACATAGATGCATTGCTCTATATTCAATTTTGTGGTGCATAGTGGCTTGAGAGAGATGGGTCTTCGGAGAAGAAAATTAGAAATGTTGTTCGGTTTCATCTACTAGTTATGACAAGTTTAAGGAGTGTTGTGAACTGGAAAAAAAATCAAGTAAGAGTTTGTTGGGCTTAGATGTTGTTACTTAATGGAACTCCACGTTCTTCATCTTGGAAGCTGCAACAAAATTTGAGAATTTTTCTTTTTTAGGTTTGAGTTGATAGACCCAACTTATAAAAGTAATTTTGAATCCGGTAATAATGGGGATGGGGTGCCCAAAAAGAAAGATTGGAAAAAAAGAAAAATTAACGTTAAATTTTTTGAGGATTTTTCATAAGGCAGCTTATAAGATTTCTTATTGATTATTTAATTTATTTTACTTATATAACTTTTTTTGTGTATGAATAACAACTTTATTATTTACTCAATGTTTAATAAATTAATCAATCTTCATTATTTGCTGAAATTGAATGATATTGAAAATTTGTTGTGAAATTATCATTATTTGTTGAAACATATGAAAGTTGGAGGTATTGAAGACTAGAAGTAGATTTACATTGTCATAATTTGTTGTGGATTTATACGATGTCATGTAATTTAGTTTGGTTGAAATTTAATCTTGACTATTTGTTGTTGATTGAGAGATGCTAATCATGTTATGGTTTTATGGAATTTTTATTCAATTTTTTCAGATTTTAGGTTTTAGTATTTGTTATAAAATCTCTTACAATTTCGGCATTTTCGGTTTAGTTTGGTTTTATAGTCCAACTTCAGTTTTTCAGTAAATTGAAAATTCAGCATTTTCTATTTCAATTTTTAAAATAAATTAGTTTTTGAATTCAAAGTTCTTAGCCTAAGCAGAATTCCAATGAGCGTAAGATCACGGCTATTTTTATTAGAAACTCTTAGCATCATCAACACCAAATGTAGTTACATATCGTAACGAACTACCTTTATTATTTTTCATGACTCTGATGTTATTGTCCTTTCCCACCATGAAGTGGGCATGAACTATAAGAATCTTAGACTATCAACCAAAATCTTGAGTATCTGAATCAATGACAAAAGGCGAACACGGATACAACTAGAGGCCGCTAATAAGCAAATGACACTAGGCACCGTAGACCTATAACAAAGCTCTGGGCTAGGTTTAAACACCCACCCGTTGATGTGAATCATGTGATAGAATGGTATTATTTGAGAGTGAGAGAAATCGTATGTAACATATCTTTTCAGTTTAGTTACCTGCTTTTCTTCCCTTTCTTCCTTCCCTTGACTCTTTGCTCTAAGGCATCAACCCGTTGATTAAGGGCTGTATTAGAGGCTATTCTTTGATTCATAGGTTTCGGCGATCGTTCAGGCAAGGATGATAGAAATTGTTGTTTTTCTTTTACGGCTTGAGACTCTGCATACTTCTTTATGGATTCGATAAATGAGAGACCAGGTTCCTGATTAGTTGATGGTGGTTTGACAGGTACAATTGGTATGCCCAAGTACTCCTTAACTTGAGGTCTCTTTACCACTGGAAAATATAGTTAACAAAATAAAACAAATTCATAAAAGAAGATTTCATATGCAAGCTAGAATATAGCAATACCAGTACACACACACACACACACACACAGAGAGAGAGAGAGAGAGAGAGAGAGAGAGAGAGAGAGAGAGAGAGAAACAGGATTCACCTAAGCCATATGCAAGTGAAAACAGGTTGGAGGTAATCCAATAACAAAATACAGCCTGCAGAGAAATAGTACAACATTAAAATCAAATTTCACTGATGAATTGCATTAATGATTAATCATATCAGCACATACTGTACATGAAGAGAAAGTAAGCAAATGATCATACATAAAGAAGAGACAGATAGAAAGTAAGCAAGCTAATGATTGTATATAAAGAAGGATAGTTTGTTCCAAAGTACAGAGATATCAACACAAAATAATCATAGCTTTACATATATACCCATAAATCACAGAAAGAGCAATGACGCAGATACATCTGTGCATTTTCGATCAGTAAATATATTCAAGAACAAAATTCTACAAATCAACAAGGTAAGTGTATGTTAAATGCAAGTGTAGCATTTCAAAAATTACACCAAAATCCATCTCGAATTTAGGAGGATTAATAAGAGATGCATGAGTTGAAGGTAGGTAAAGTTAGCTAAGTAGTTCAGCAATAAATCTAAAGATACATAAGAAAGCAGAAGAGGCTCAGAGTATATAATCCATGATATGAAGATATTATTGAAGTATCTGGTCAGGTTCCTGCCGATGAAACTTTACACACTATACAAAATTCACAATAATCAGTGTGCAATAGAGGCACACCCAAATGCCACTGATATGATACTAAGATAATTTTTTCTTTTTAAGTGTTACGGATTACCGTGCAAAAGAAGTGAAGGAGCAAAAATAGCAATGCTAGTATTTAGTGATGATGTATGCCGCACGTCATAAGGAGAACTCATTGTAAATATTCAATGTGGACAGACCATTTATATACTACTACTACTGGGTACAGTTTAGTACTAGCAGATAATGCACTACGTACCTTCGGAAAACCAGCAGTGAGAGGAATTGAAAGTGCTGCAAAGCCCCTAAAGACATTTTTAATGATAGCACCAGAAGGATTCCCTTCCATACCTTCTTGTGCATTACACTGAATACAGATTAAAAATCAGCTATTAAACCAAGATCAAGGACTCAAATGAAACAAGTTTGAGCACCAGCCAATCAAATCTGGAAGGAATGATAAAGGCATTTCAAAACAAGAGAAATACAGCCAGATAGTAGAAAATTAGTTATGAAGCTATACATAAAAACACCTTCGTTCACCTGGTTCATACACTTTATTTACCAGACTACACATGAAGACTTTCTTTATAAGAAAATCGATAATTTTAAATGGTTACATTGGAACTTATTAAGTAATTGGAACTTTGAGATAATAAAATCTTTTAAATTATCAAACATCCAAAATGCTCATTAATATCCTATGTGCATGATTCCAGAACAAAAGTTCCATCTTTACATATTGTATGATATGAAGTGAGATGAATGTCATTGTGTGAGGACAAATTAACTTGGTCAGGTTCACCCTCACTATGGCAAGTCCAAATTTGAGTCAGCTCATCAAGAAGGAACCTCGTTTAATCCATTGTCATACCTTAATGGGTTAGGGGAAGATCAGCTGAAGGCAGATATTTTCTATTTAGTATAAACCCCCATCCCCCCTACCCAATAAAAAAACTATGAACCGTGCTTATATAATATACATATATTAGTGCTTCTTTTTATGTCATTACTTCCCTGTACATAGGGGGAAAGTATTATTGGATCATCTCCCTATACAAGACTAAGTACATTGTAAAACATATATAAGACCTCCCGAGGATAACATGAAAGGCAAAAAGCTATACCTTGACATACAAAATAAAAAGAAAAGATATAATGATGCTGACCTCCACTGTAATCCAAAATGTCAATGCAGTCAAAACCGGAAAGATATATAAGCTATCCGGAGTACTCAAATCAGTAAACCATAATATTCCACCATCCTGAAAAGAGGGAACCTTCTCGGCCAGGTTTCGAATCTGAATAGAACATTATGCCTTAAATTGTGAATTGTATTAAAAGGTATAGAAAGAGATGGATCAATCATAGAAAAATAGGGAGAAAAAGAGAGGGAACTTTGAAAGAAATTACGTAAGCAAGGAAAAGTGTACTTACAGCAAAGAAAAAAGCGCAGAAAATAGGTCCATTAATTAAAAGTCCCTTTATAGGGGTGAGTGGAGTTACACCATGTCTGCAAAACCAAAATGCAATCAGATAAGTACATACATATCCGCGCTGACATGAGCTTAGAAGGGACTAGGGGATCAAAGGAGAACTAGAAATATAAGAATATCATCAAAAATTCTAAAGCTCACCATCCAGATGAAATGAAATATTACCCCTGTCCTCATAAAATAGTCTGTGTAGCGGAAGGCACATGTTTTAATGCGAAATTGGTAAAGTAAGAGAGAGGTAGAGAGAAAAGGTGATTGGAGTATTGTTAGTGGAAAATGAGACCCACCTTATTAGAGAGCGAAATTTCTATAAATAGATAGAGACTAATTTTGGTGTATGGCCCAACATAGAAAAACAAGACCATTTTATGTGGACGGAGATAGTATTAACTATACACTAAAAACGAGGCTTAACTGTCCGTGCCCTAAATACTTTTGTGTATCATGTCCATTGTCCGTTTTTAGTGGAAAATGGGACCCATCTAATTTTTCCATTATTTTTAGTGGAAAATGGGACCCACCTCGTTTTTTGCGTATCATGTACATTGTCCGTTGAAAATGGTGATGCATCCATACCTTTTTATTCACATCAAAGAAACCAAAACAAGGCTTAATTGTTCGTGCCCAAAATACTTGTAGAGAAAAAAACAAAATTTCTTCCATTTAGCAAAGTACTATTACCATATCAAATAAAGTTGTGCAGCATAGCTATCTCCATGATTCATTCATGCACTGCACACCTTAATCATAACAAGCTACACTCAGCCATTTCTTATGTGGATAAACTTGTAATGTCACAAATGACTGAAAATATATAAGGACATTCTCCAATCTACCATATATTGATAGCAGTAAAAAGTAAAAACTAGCTGTCGTAACCTCTTCATAATTTTCTTAAGACAGTGAGTCCAGAGACCTGTTGAAATACATTGACCACATATATTCAGGAGTGATTTTCTGGATATTTGTCAACTTGTACATTTAAAGATAACCTGATCTATTTTAAGAAGGAAATAACTTAAATTAATCTCTCTAACATAAAGCTAGATCACAGATATGTATCTTATCAATAACAAGAAAAAAAAATACATACTTTTTGAATAGAGCTTTCATTTTCATCTGACCTTCAGCAGCAGCATTAGGGTCCATGGCCTGTCAAATAACCATTAACATGACAATCGCTAGTATGGAGTGCCATAATAAAAGAGCATATGCAATTTAGATTGATGGATGCAACAATAAATAAGGTTCTGCAGCATAAACCTCGCATAGACCATAGAGAAAGCAAGGAGGATCCAGAGTAAATATACATACACAGACTATTAAGTTCATACCTTATTACTCATTTCTTCCCTAACTGCCTCCAACTCTGGTCGTAAAATCTGCACAAGATGTACAACCATAAAATGGTGTTTATGGTCAAATGCTTAGAGCAACGAGGTGAGCCGAAGTCGTATTCAGAATAATGGCACAATAATAACTCTATGTAGTACGACTGTACGACTTCATCAATATACAAAACCCAAATTGCAGAGGACACGAAGAACTCACAGCTAATTTTGAAGTGGACTTCAGAGTATTTATAAGAAACGGAACTTGAAGCCAACGAATAACAAGAGTTGTCACAACAATCGATGCCCACCTAAACACAAGTATGAAAAGTCACTTTGCCAACACACACATCTTAGCCACAAAAAAAAAAGAAAGATCTCTCCACTTCAGAAACATTACAACAGTAGGATTTGCACTGATCCATGCCTTTGTGTGCAACACTTGCACACACCATCAACTCTAAACAGGATAACCTTCCTATTAAACTCAATACAATATTTCAATATGCAACTCCACAACTACTCTTATATCATACAATTAAACATTAGAAATCAGGATAATAGCACTAAACAGCAAAATAGAAAATACTAAAAACTCCAAATATGTAAATCCAAAGAAATGTCCTCACCAATCCAAACCAGTAAAACAGTGCACATAGTCAATCACATACTGAAGGGCGGCCACCGGAGCAAACGAATCCGCCGCTGCAATAGCCACCTCGTTCAACGCAGGAGCAGCCTCTACGGCCTTATCCCCCAGCACAGTCACCACATCATTCAGAACCTCAATTTTATCAGCCGCTCCTTCTCCAACACTCGCACTCGAATAATTCCGAGCTCCAAAAACCGCCGGCACGGCAAATCTCTTACCTTGAAGAAAGCTTGTTGGCCGGCGGTAATTGCTGAAATTATCCCTGCCTACGAAAAATCGGTTGTAGATATTGTTCCCACCTTCATGATAGCTCGAAATCGGTTCGTTCTGCAACTTGTGAGAATCATCATCGTCGCGATTCACATTTGAAATTGAAGGAGAAATTCGATGCTGCTGTTGATAAAAGAGCTTCGCCCGAGCTGTGATGCTCCGCCTGTACGCCATTCCAACAAAAATCGAGACAGATGATACAGTTCTATTAAGGAATTATCGGATCTTAATAGAACGTTTGAAGGGAATTATTTCGAGGATTGAAGGAGGTAGGGTTTAACTGGGTTTAGGCATTCGCCCAGAATATTCAATTACCTTCCACTTAAATACCCAATTTTATCGTTAATCCAGTTTTATTGCCACTCCGGAATGGCGGAATCAATATTAATTTTCGAGAATAAAATATTTATTTTTATGTTTATACTAAAATAAAATGATTTTTTTTTTAAATTTTGTGAGTAAAAAGAAGTACTCCCTCTGTCCCCCAGATAATTCGTCTCAGTTTTCCATTTCGGTCCGTCCCACATAATTTGTCCCATTTCACTTTTACCATTTTTTGGTAGTGGACCTCATAACTATTTGTGATGAGGTAAATATCGAAAAATACTCTGCAACTGTTAATGAGTAATTTGGACCTCCCAGAGTTGAAATCATGCGTCCGCCACTGCCCAATCTGGACGGAGGGAGTATATTCTTAAAACTTGTGCCATAGCTAAATCTTACTCTTAAACTGGGACGGAGGGAGTATAATTCAATGTGTATTTCCACTTTCGATACTGCCACACACAAATAAATCATAGTACATAAATTTGTTGTCAAGCAATCAAAATTATTATTCCAAAAAAACAATAAAGTAAATGAGTCCTGAATATCAAAACAATAATCGAATAAATATGAATAACAACTGGATAAAATATGGGGTTGAATCTTGAAGTCTTAAGTTCCTCTTGCCTTGATCACAACTTCGAGATGGGTGGAAAGTGGAAAAATATGAAATTGAATATCAAAAGATGGATCATCTTTAATGGAGTATGTGGAGGGGCATATATATAAATGGAGGCTTATTCTCAAATTTGAGAACAATTAAAGCTCGAAAGACATAATCGGCTCGAATCATGGCTTCTTACATGCACTGCTCAATCTTCGCGGACTACTCTCGGTGTCTCTCGGCATGTGCTCGGCGGGTTGCTGACCATATCTGTACGGTAGCTGGACGTGTTCTCGATTATTAGCGTGTTTCCGAAGCGAGTTGTTGGATGTATCTTTATCGATCGCCGAGAGGTTTAGCAGATCGTTGACCTCGGCTAGTGACTCGAAATCGTTTCTTCTCGATTTATGCATTTTTCAAGTCTTTTACAACCAACACTCAACAAACATATCAAAATACTAAAGTATAGAATATATAGATATCAGACCATAATTAATATGTTATGCATTCGAACGAGTCAAATCTAGATATTAGAAACATATAAAGTTTGTGTACCAACCGGGTAGGTTTAAGCCAAACGCCCACCCAGACATAAGTCCTATTTTAGCCTTTCATGCTTTATTTTCCTTTCCAAGAATAAATAGTCATTTAGGGTGCATTCTAGCTTAGACTTAATTGAAATTAAACTTTTTGTGTATGGTTTCTCTCCTTATTCAAATAAGAACATTACCTAGGGCTCAAAAATGGAATAAAATGAGTATATGGCAGAAAATGTCTCCGTGACTCAGCCGAGTGATTACAAGAGCTAGATTTCACTCGGCTAAGTGGAAACTTCTGAATAGCAACATCGGATATGACTTGGCCAAGTGACTTCATGGTAAGAATGAGGGATTTTTATGAGGTGATCACTTCCCAAGTCATATCCTCTTCTCCACACTCAATCTCGATCAAAATCGATGTCGAGTGTTTAGTCAACAAACCAATCAACTACACTCCAACTATGCACACGACCACTAGACAAAGGAACAAGAAACACCAACCAACAAACAACGAAAAACAGCAAGACAAACAAGGCAAACAAGAACTGAAAGTTTTGCGGAAAAATATGATCAACTTGGATAATTATTTTGCCATAACTACTCAACCTCAAAATAAATGAAAATTTGTGGACAACAAGATTAAAGGATCTAGAATATGAGAAAAATAACCCCAATGTAGAAGATTTTTTAATTTAACTTCAAATTCAATAACTTCGTGCATTTATTTACCAATCAAACAATGGAATTTATGGCTCATATATTGTAGCTAAGAATGCAATATCCAAGTTTCTATGGTTAAAATTTCAACTCACCCGCAACATTAATTATTTCCAAACTCAAAAGGAAATAGGCAAAAGGACAAATATCAATAAAAAAAGGAAATCATAAATTTACAACAACAAGAACTTGGCTCTGATGCCAAAATGATATGAATCAAAGCATGACATAAATAGCCCAAGACTTATTCTTATAAGAAATTTGATATGTGGATGCATATTGTATAACTTGAAAGTTGAGGGACTTAATATCAAAGTAGAAAAGAGAAAAAGGGGGAGAAAGAAGGGTTAGCTCCCAACGGCTATTTCTATTTTTGGAGGTTACAACCGGAGCAATTTGACCTCAATTCTACTGAGCCATGGGTGAGTTCTCACATCCCAAATATATAAGGGATTAATTCAGTTAGAGATAGATTGATCAAGATTGAGTGAGTTACTTTCTGTGTGAGGAAATCGAAAGTTGTAGAGTGAGCTCTCGAGTTTGAGTGTTGTGATTTCTTGAGTGATTCTTGAGCAATTGTAATCAGATACTCCGATTGTGATTGTGTGTGAATAAATTGGTTGAAAGCTTCTCCGTAGACGTAGGTCTTACGACCGAACCACGTAATTGTGTGTGTTCTTCCATTTTGATTGATTATCTGTTGTTGGTTGTTGTTTTGGACTGGATTCCTCCGCCGATTCTAACAAATTGGCGCCGTCTGTGGGAATTGAGGGTTTGATTGTTGATCGGCGAGATGGCTTCGGCAAAGATCGATGTGGAGAAATTCACGGGGAAAAACTACTTTGGTTTGTGGAGGCTCAAGATCAAACCGGTGTTGATGCAACATGGTTTGTAGAGATCTTGACTGAGAAGGATCAGGAGCCGACCAGAGATGAGGCGGTGGTTGATCCGAAGAAGAAGGAGCTCCAAAATAAGGCCTACAACACCTTGATTCTTAGCCTCGGTGATCGAGTATTAAGGGAAGTTTCTAAAGAGGAGACAACTGCTGGAATTTGGGCGAAGCTTGAATCAATTTACATGACCAAGTCTCTTGCCAATCGTCTGCATCTCAAGCAGAGATTGTTCACATTCAAGATTTCAGAGTCAAGAAGTGTGATGTAGCAGTTAGATGAGTTTGGGAAATGTATAGATGATTTGGAGAACATTGATGAGCAGCTCAAAGATGAGGATAAGGCGCTCATGCTTCTCAACTCCTTGCCGAAGTGTTATGAGCAGTTCAAAGATGTCATACTTCTTGGGAGAGACTCCAAGATTACCTATGAGGAGGTACACTCTGCACTCAAGCTCAAGGAATTCCAGAAATCAGCAGGGAAGACCACTGATCCGGCAGCTGAAAGTCTGAGTGTGAAAGCTGCTAGCAAGAGGCCCTTCAAGAACAAGAAGGCTGCATCTGATAAGGGCAAATCGCACCCTCAGAAGGAAACCAGGTCTTTCCACTGGTGCAAGAAGCCCGGACATTTGAAGAAAAACTGTTATGCTTGGAAAAGGAAGCAAGCAGAGGCTGAGAAACCTATTGATACAACTCGTTAGTAGTATTTCAAGTGTCGATCCACAGGGAGGTAAAAGATTGTTTAAAACTTAAAAACTTAAAAAGATGTAGCATAAAGACTTGATTTTTGGTTTTGAAAGATGTTGACAAAATAAAGCTACAAGTTAACTAAAGAAAGACTATTCAAAAGAGAAAATACGCCACTCCAAGTTGCTCACTAAGCTTGTATTGTTCTACACCTATATAACGAAACATATGAAGGGATTAAAACATCAACCTAATCACATACACTGAACCTGTACACGATGAGTAGTTCACAATTAGCTGAACACATAACTATGAACCAATTTTCAATGTTTATAAATTCTTGCGGAAGCACTGGAGAAATAAACATCTACTATGATCACCTACTTAATCCACTATCAAATTATCCTCTGAACAATTCTAATTCAATAGCATACCAACAATCAAACATTCCTAAACTATGTTAAAGAGACAATAGCAAAGGAAAGAACAACACTACATTATTAGCCAAAAACATAGTGTATAAACATTAAGCACATTGTTGGTAACGAACACATGAGTTCAAAGGTATAGAAACATCCATACAAAGCCTAGATTACAACTTGGAGCAACATAGAGAGTTTAGCCTAAACACATGGTGGAATTTGCAATAAAAACCATAGGAATCATGCTCTCGATGAGTGGAATTGAGATGTGGAGACAGATCGTCGGAATGTTGGCCGGAATTTCTTCCTTCTCTTCTTCCTCCTCTCTTTCTCTCCTTTTCTCTCTCTTTTCTCGTCCAAGAATGTCTGAATCCCCCTCTCCAAACCGCCTACAAACTATATGAAAACTCAATTTGGAGGTTAATTCGTCTTCGTACCCGGCCGGGTGGATTATTGGGCATTAAATTCACTCGGCCGGGTGGCCAATTTTGAGGGCTTTCTAGAATTTTCGTGTTCTGAACATCGTACCCGGCCGGGTGTAATTATTAGGCATAAAATTCACCCAGCCGGGTGCCTCATTTTGAGAGGTTTCTGGACTCATGACGCAGACTGGGCAGTCTGTCAACTAGGGCAATCTGCCAACTTGGGCAATCTGTCAACTTGGGCATTTTGCACGACTTTTTCAATGACATCCAAGCTTCATTCCATGTTTCGTTTCACCATTAATTCCTCTTCCTACACCATAAAATATACTTTTGCAAGCATCAAACTATATAAATCATGTAGAGTTATGGGAATAAAAATGTACAATTTGATTCGCATCAAATACCCCCAAACTTATTTGTTTGCTCGTCCTCGAGTAAGATCACTTAAAACACAACATTTTATAACTCAACTCACAAAAGTTTTCATCACAAAGAATCAAGTATGTAAGGACGTGAATGACAAAATCTAAACCCCCAACATTTCCAATCAAGATTTCCCACTCTCAAGATCAATCACTCATCCACCTAGAACTCCAAGCATAAGATCCTACAACTCAAACCGTCGTTATTGACTCGTCAAGCAATACTTATCACATAGACCCGTGGATTTCAAATCAAACTTCTTTAACTCTACCAAGCCATTTACAAAACACCCATAATGCATCAACAATAAAGTCCAAGGTCTTTATTCAAAGGTTGTAATGGGGCTAGGGATGAGGTAGGATAAATATGGATAGTAGCTCAAAAACTACATATTTGAGTGCCAAATTCTTCACTCCTACAACTTCCTTCTAAAGAACCAAACAAAATACATTTCACAACCCAAACTTTCAATCCCCCAAACTTGAGATATTTTCTAGACAAGAGTACATCTTTACAAAGCAATGGAAGTTCTACTTTATTACACTTTTTTTTTTATTTCTTCTCTCTTTTTTTTTCAAAGGCCTCGACTTTTACAATTTGGAGGCCGTCTTTTTCCTTTCAAAGAACTTCATTCTCAACATTTATACATAACATCATATCTGAAAAGTCTCTAAACTTTAATAAAACACCACCCAAAACTTACAACACAATCAACAAAGCTCAAACTTGTATTTAGCACCCAAATAGTAGTAAGGTTTATTGATGAGACTAAAATGAGGCTTATTTTTAGTAGCTAAGTGATTGGCTAAATATTTGTACACAACAAAAGGGATTAAGCTCAAAGTGGCTTCTAGGGGATCATTTGTTGGACTAGGCATGTGAATATTTGGCCATGAAGTTCATCCTAGTGCCTTATCGTCCCTTATCATTAACACATATGAATGCAAGCACGCAACTCAATAAAGCAAAGCGATCCAAGATAATTTCCACAAGACATATGACTTTCATACTCTCCTCAACTCAAGAAATCGGTTGTAGTCACAAAATGCTTTTTCAAATAAATCAATGCACAAATTCCATCCATCCTAAGCTTCAAAGATCAAGTAAAATCAAGCAAGATTTCCCAACTAGAAAGCCGAAAATAAAGCATGCACCCGTCATTTACATTGATTCAAAACACCTTTAGCATACAATACACTCAAGAAAACATGCATCGTGCATAAAATTCGTTCAAACTCAAACAATCTCCCCAAACTTGAATGCTTCATTGTCCTCAATGCAAGCAAAGAATAACATAAAAAGTAAAGGGATTAAGGACTCCCCCAAACTTGGCATGAAATTCGTAGCATATGGGTGGGAGGGTGGGTGTATCGTCAATTTGTAGGTGTGCTCTTTCATAAGCTCCAATGTGCTCCTACAAAACAAAACAAAACAACACAAAACAAAACATAAAGAAACACTCAATTCAAAATAAATGCTAGAGGAAAGAATTGAGTAAACAAAACCTCCAACATATGAAAATAAAAATAAAGAAAAATAAATAAAAACTTGGGTTGCCTCCCAATCAGCGCCTTTGTTTATAGTCGTTGGCTCGACCTTCTTCATCCTTGGGTCTACACTTGTGAATCTTGTAGTGCGACCACCTCCCTTTCTTCCATCAACAGGTCACCGCCTAGATAAACCTTCAACCTCTGACCATTCACCTTCCATACATCATTGGACTTAGGATCACAAATATCCATTGCACCATAAGGATACACTTTGTGCACAACAAACGGACCCCACCATCTTGACTTGAGTTTTCCCGGGAAAAGCTTCAACCGAGAATTGTACAATAGGACCAACTGTCCTTCATGGAATCGATGAGGTTTGATGGCTGTATCATGAATCTTCTTTGCCCGCTCCTTGTAGAGATCAACACTCTCATAAGCATTCAGCCTAAACTCATCCATGATATTCAACTCAAGCATCCTCTTGTTAGTTGCCGAATCATAATCCAAATTCAGCATTTGCAAGGCCCAAAATGCCTTATGCTCAAGCTCAACCGGCAAATGACATGCCTTTCCAAACACCATCTTGTAAGGGGAAGTTCCAATAGGAGTTTTATAAGCCGTTCGATATGCCCACAAGGCATCATCTAGCTTTTGAGACCAATCTTTTCGCGTCGGCTTCACCACCTTTTCAAGAACTCTTTTAATCTCACGATTGGAGACTTCCACTTGGCCACTTGTTTGGGGATGATAAGGGATAGCAACTTTATGTTGAACACCATATTTTCCAAGGAGATTTGCAAACAACTTATTGCAAAAATGAGTACCTCCATCACTAATGATGGCTCGAGGTGTTCCAAAACGGTTGAAAATATGAGACTTGATGAATCTCAATACAACTTTGGCATCATTGGTTGCCGAGGCCACTGCCTCTACCCACTTAGAGACATAATCAACAGCTACAAGTATGTATTGCTACCCATTAGACTTGGGAAATGGTCCCATGAAGTCTATTCCCCAAACATCAAAGCGAACTACCTCGTGAATATTATTCATTGGCATTTCATTTCTCCACGAGATATTGCCGGTTCTTTGGCAACTGTCATATCTATCTACATAGGCTTTTGCATCCTTGAAGATAGATGGCCAAAAGAATCCGGACTGAAGCACTTTAAATGCAGTTCGACGTGCTCCAAAATGGCCGCCATACTCAGAATCATGGCAAGCAGACAAAATCTGAAGGTGCTCATTGTTGTGATTTTTAGGGTGCAATTTAAGTACACAAAACAAGTAATAAATCCCTAAAAATACTACCTCTGCAAGTATACAGACGTGCAATGCAGTATAAAAGGTGTCGAACCCACAGGGAGGAGATTAATTGCTAAAACTAGTAAATCTAACTAAAAAGCAGTAAAATAAATTAATTTTGGGTTTTTTTTTTGATCTAGAGGCGAGTGAAGAACGAAACGAGAAGGAAAAAGAACAAGGGAATCACGATAAAGAGGGAAGACTACTCCTAGCTTGTTTCGGGTTGCTTGTTCACATGAATCCTAAAGTCTAATTACTTTTCAATATTTATCGGGATCGTGTTGATTTTTTTACGCTCTCACGCAGCTGATCACTGATCGTGGAATTTTACACCTAGGATAAGCTGATCACGTCTCCTAGGCTCTACTCACCAACCCCTCACTCCTACAGTCGCATAGTAAGCTCGAGATTGGCTTCTACAAACATTCAACACATAAGATCCACCCCGGACTATCCCCTGATCAGTTTTAGCCTAGGGTTCCTTATCTATGTTAGCTCCCTACTCCAAGTTAAAGAGACATTGAAGTTAAGGCCTTTACCGGATTAAGTTTGCTAGCAAAACCCAACACGGATTGAAATAAACACATAGACAAGAACCAAAACATGGAAATCTATCAAAACACAATCATAGATTCATATTTACAAGCTTCCCTAACAAACTAGGAGTAATCCCTAAAATCTAGCCACTCATGGTGGGCAACAATACAAGAAAACAAGTAAATGCTACCATATGGGCAAGATTAGGGAAGAATTAGCCTCAAGCTTCTTCTTCTTCCTCCGAAAAATGGACTTCAAGCCTCTTTCTCTCTCTAAGAATCGCCTCCAGCCGCCAAAAGATGCATTAGAAGTCGTGCCCTAGCTATTTAAATAGTTAGGGCCCGAAAAACAGGCCCAGTAGCATTTGCCCGGTCGGGCGATTTGCATCTTGAAAAAACGCCCGATCGGGCGTTTTGTCATACTCTCGATCAGGTCGCGCGTTTTGACGCCCGGTCGCGCGTTTTGCACTGCATTGCGCAGTCTTCGTAAAACAGCCGTATCTTCTTCATCCGGACTCCGATTGAGGCGTGCGAGGTATCCACGCGAAGCTCTTTCGAAGGTGAATGGAATGGTGGACTTGTAGAAGCATTTTAAGTTAATATTGCAGGGCTGATTACTGATCAGATTTGGACCTTTGTTTTCTTCCTCCTCTCTCTTATGGATTGGTCTTTTGTCCTACAATATATCAAAATGAGTCCATTTTTCACCTAAAAATGTGTGTTAAAACAATACAATAAGGACTACAATTTGATTCACATCACTCATGCTCTCCAACACACCTTCGAATGACTCCATCACTGCAAATACGGAAGAGAAATGGATCTTCCCAAACATACATGCGGGTGTCACTAAAAAATTTCTTCTTTTGGTTAGAAGATAACCCTTCTAGTGGAATACCCGTGACAAGGTAGTTTGCCAAGTTAGCAAACCATGGCACATATGTTTCCCGAGCTTCCACTTGTAACACTTGCTTATTGGCAAATTTTTCATTGATCCTTTTCTTTTTCTCATCTTCTGTCTCTTCCACGCCTTCTAATCTAGAAAGATGATCAACTACCAAATTCTCGGTCCCCTTTTTATCTTTGATTTCCACATCAAATTCTTATAATAATAGGACCCATCTCACCAAACGAGGTTTTGCATCTTTCTTGTTCATCAAATATTTGATAGTTGAATGGTCCGTGAACACTACCACCTTCGTGCCAAGTAAATATGCACAAAATTTCTCAAAAGCATACACAACTGCTAACATTTCCTTCTCCGTCGTGGTGTAGTTCAATTGGGCATCATTGAGTACTTTGCTAGCATAGTAGATGGCATGTAGGACTTTCTCTCTTCTTTGTCCTAAAACGGCTCCCACAGCGTAGTCCGAAGCATCACACATCAACTCAAATGGTTTCGACCAATCAGGTGTGATAATAATAGAAGCTTCGACTAGCTTCTTCTTGAGCAAATCAAATGCCTCAAGGCATTTATCATCAAAGACGAACTTGAAATCCTTCTCAGGTAGATTGAAAAGAGGTTTTGCAATCTTTGAAAAATCTTTTATGAATCTCCGGTAAAATCCCGCATGACCAAGGAAACTACGGATGCCCTTCACATTTGTTGGAGGAGGTAACTTGGAAATCACTTCAATCTTAGCTTTATCCATCTCCAATCCCAACTCCGACACCTTGTGTCCCGAAACAATACATTCCTTCACCATAAATTGACATTTCTCCCAATTAAGCACTAGGTTTGACTCTTCACATCTTTGTAGCACACGACCCAAGTTGTGTAAACAACCGTAAAAAAATTAGCCAAACACGGAGAAATCATCCATGAAGATCTCCATAATGTCCTCATTCATGTCGGAGAATATTGCCATCATACAACGTTGAAATGTAGCCGGGGCATTGCACAAACCAAATGGCATCCGACGGAAGTCATAAGTACCAATAGGGCAAGTGAATGTCGTCTTTCCTTGATCTTCCGGGGCAATTGCAATCTGATTATACCCCGAATATCCATCCAAGAAACAGTAATGAGAATAACCCGCAATCCTATCAAGCAACTGATCCAAAAATGGCAACGGAAAATGATCTTTTCTTGTCGTCTTATTCAATCTTCTGTAGTCCATACAAACTCTCCATGAGTTCACCAATCGAGTTGCTAAGACCTCATTCTTTTCATTGACTGTCACGGTTATTCCTACTTTACATGATTTGTATGGTTTGATGCTTGCAAAAATATGTTTTATAGTGTAGGAAGCGGAATGGATGGTGAACGAGACATGGAATGAAGCTTGGATGGAGAACAAAGTCATTGACAGACTGCCCAATTTGACAGACTTCCCAGTTTGACAGCTTGCCCAGTCTGCATCGCGAGTCCAGAATATGCTCAAAATGAGCCACCCGGCCGGGTGAATTTCATGCCTAATAATTCACGCGGCCGGGTACGATGACGCAGTTACTGCCGAGTTCCCTTTTTAAATAGTTTTGAGGCAGTTTTTAGGGGATATTCAGGGAGATTGGCATGAAAAATTATCAGAGGAAGAGAGGAGGAAGATTGGAGGGCAATCACTCAACTTCCATCATCCCGGAGGAGATTTGCTACCATCCACACATCAATTTCATGAGTTCTATGGTTCTTCTTTATTGTTTGTGGATGTGTAACTAAACTCTTACTTTGCTCCTAATTTGTGAAAGATGTGAATTACTTTTGGATTCTATGGATTAATATTAATTTATGATCTTTTTCTACGATGCTTTTTACGTTGAACTATAATTCCGGCCTGATTTATTATTCAATCGTGTCTTTTAGCCAATGTCTCTTTAACTTGGTTAAAAGGTGGAAACGTAGATAAAGAATTTGAGATTTGTATTGTGTTAAGCATATGAATCTTGGATAAGTTGATTTCATGTCGTTACAATAATTGTTGGACATTTACTGTGCTTCCGTAGGAATGTTCAATTGATTTTGTAAATATATCATGTACGTTGGAAATTAGAAGTTGGATTAGAGCTTACTATGCTTCCGTAGAAGTGATAATCCAATGAGTACGAATTTGATCTTAGTGTTCAGCAAGGTTAAATTCAAGCATCTGCGAACATGTTCAGTGTGAGTAGAATGAACGAGATATTTACAACTTTCATTAGATTAATCTTTAATCCATAGGTTAACTGGTCCATTAAGTTAATTCACATCTGGAGCATATTAGGAGCAATGTTCTCACTCCCTTGGTTATATTTTGTGTTTGCATTTTATTTCTTCACTTATTCTTGTTCCAATTTAGTTTCTCAATCCAAAAATTCCAAAATTTACTTGCTTTCGAATTAGATAACCGTACGCCTCCATGTGGTTCGACACTCTTTTACTACAACTACATTTGTACTCTTGCAGATTCGGTTGTAATTTTATAGCTATTTGATATATTTGTGTGTTATTAGTTCATTGATATAAAAACTCGAAAAATACACATCACTGATGTTACAGAAATGGTTGAAGAGGGACATATCTTGAATGTTTCAGATGCACAAATCTTGGATTCTTGGGTGATGGACTCAGGATGCAGTTTCCACATCACCTCCAACAAAGCATGGTTTTCTGAGTTAAAAGTTGCAGATGGAACAGTGCATTTGGGGGACAATCACACACCTGTGATATAAAAGGAATAGGAAGCATAAAGTTGAGTATGCATGATGGATCAACCAAGATACTCTCTGATGTGAGATACATCCCAGAAATCTAAAGAAATCTGATATCTTTGGGGACTCTAAAAAGGAAGGGAATGGTTTCAGTTCAGCTGGTGGTGTGTTGAAGGTGCTAAAAAATGGCAATATTGTGATGGAGGCAGTTAGAAGAAATAGCCTCTATTATCTGAAGGCAAATGTTATAGCAGCAGAGGTCAATGCAGTATAGAAAATTGATTTAGCCATATGGCACAGAAGAATGGGGCATGTAGGTGAAGCAGGGATTAAGGATTTAGTCAAGAAGGGACTTATTCAATTTGACCAGTCAACTGCTGCTGTGGATCTTAGTAGCTGTGAGCAGTGCATATTGTCCAAGAGCAAGAAGCTAAGTTTTAAGGAAGCAAAGCATAGTTCACAAGCTCCATTGGATTATCCACACTCAGACATTTGGGGGCCATCACAGACCATTAGCACAGGTGGAGGAAGGTATTTTCTATCCATAATAGATGATTTTTCTAGAAAAGATATATGTTATGAAGGAAAAATCAGAAGCTTTCTCTAAGTTTAAAGAATGGTGCAAAGAAGTAGAATTGGAGAAAAGAAAAACTGTGAAATGCCTTAGAACAGACAATGGTTTGGAATTTTTGTCACATGAGTTTGATCAATACTGCAAGGAAAGAGGTATTAAGAGGCATAGAACTGTCCCTAACAACACACAACAAAATGGAGTTGCAGAGAGGGCTAATAGGACAGTTTTGGAGAGAGTGAGGTGCATGTTTTTCACTTCTGGAATGCCTAAAACTTTCTGGGCAGAAGCAGCTTCCACAGCCGCGGTTTTGATCAATAAATGCCCATCATCAGCCATTGACTCTGAGACTCCAGACATGAAGTGGTATGGTTCACATGGGGATTATTCTAGATTGAGGACTTTTGGATGTAGAGTTTATGCACACATACAGCAGGGCAAGCTTGAACCAAGAGCTTTGAGGTGTGCACTATTGGGATATCAGAAAGGGGTTAAAGGCTACAGATTATGGTGCACAGAACCAAAGAATGGGAAAGTAGTGATCGGGAGATATGCTACTTTTCAAGAAAAAGAGTTTTCTTATCTGAGCAAACAATCAGCTGGCACTCGAGTTGAGGTGGAGCTGAATGCAGCTGGGGATAAGGGGCACACTGATGATGAAAGTTCAGATACTATTTTACCAGATCCAGAGCCCCCATCTAGAACACCACCTGAGCCAAGCATTGCTGCCAGAAAGGCAAGAAGGCAGATAAAACTCCCCTCCAAATTCAGTGATTATAGCATGCTTTACTATGCTTTGGCTGTAGCAGAAGAAGTGGAGTATCATGAGCCATCCTCATATAAGGAGGCCATTAGAAGTCAGGAGAAAGACAAATGGTTGAGGGCAATGTAGGATGAAATTGATTCTCTATATAAGAATCAAACTTTGATTCTGGTGCTTAGGCCTTATGGTCAGAAAACTACTGGGTGTAAATGGATATACAAGAAGAAATTGGAAGCATTCAACAACAACAAAGCGAGGTATAAAGCCAGGTTGGTGGCTAAAGGGTTCACTCAGAAAGAGGGAATCGACTATAATGAAATCTTTTCACCTGTTGTGAAGCATGCCTCCATCAGAATCTTACTTGCTATAGTGGCTCATAGAGATTGGGAATTACATCAATTGGATGTAAAAACAGCTTTCTTACATGGTGAGTTGAAAGAAAAGATCTACATGGAACAACCACCAGGTTTTGTCAAAGAAGGGGATGAGCAGAAAGTGTATTTACTCAAGAGGAGTTTGTATGGTTTGAAACAGAGTTCCAGACAATGGTCTCTGAGATTTGATGAGTATATCCAGAATTTAGGCTTTGAGAAGTCTATGTATGATAGTTGTGTTTTCATTAAGAGAAAGGGCAGTACACCAATTGCTTACCTTTTGCTTTATGTAGATGACATGCTCATTGTAGCAGCAAATATGGAAGAAATCAGATCAATAAAGAAAGGATTGGAGTCTGAATTTGATATGAAGGATCTGGGGATGCCAAAAGAATCTTAGGTATGGATATTGTTAGGAGCAGACATAAGAAGAAGCTTTGGCTCGCACAAAATGATTATATCTGCAAGGTATTGAAGAGGTTTCAGCTTGATAAAAGCAAGCCGATTTCAGTACCACTTGGGCAACAGTTCAAGTGAGTGTGACTCAGAGACCAGAGAAAGCAGCTCAGAGGAAAGAAATGGACAAAATCCCATATGCAAGTATTGTTGGGAGTGTGATGTACACGATGGTGTGCACAAGGCCTGATGTAAGCCATGCTATAAGTGTTGCAAACCGATTCATGGCAGACCCTGGCATTGAACATTGGCATGCTTTGAAATGAATCTTGAGGTATCTGGGAGAGACATCAGACTACAACATTATGTGCTCAGGGAATTGATCAAGACCCATTGGTGGGGTTCTGTGACTCAGACTTTGCAGTCAGCTGTGACACAAGGAAGTCTCAAACTGGGTATATTTTTTGCTTGTATGGTTCAGTTGTGTGTTGGAAGTCATGCCTACAGTCAGTGGTGGCATTATCTACTACGGAAGCTGAATATATGGCATTAACTGAGGCTGTAAAGGAAAGTTTTTGGCTGAAGGGAATATTGTCTGACTTTGGGATAAAGCAAGAGGCAGTTACTATTTTATATGATTCAAGCAGTGCAATCTGCCTCACCAAGCATCAAACTTTCCACAAGAGGAGTAAACATGTGGATGTGAAGCTGCATTTTATCAGGGATGAAGTGAATAAAGGGGATGTGAAAGTGATGAAGGTATCCACGGAAGACAATGCAGCGGATATGCTTACCAAGACTCTGCCATGTTCTGAGCTTAAGAAATGCTTGTACATGGTGAATGTGGTCCAACACTGAAGAAAGTAAAGGGAAAGAGAAACAGATCAAGTCATTCAATCATGATCCAAGGTGGAGAATTTGTGATATGTGGATGCATATTGTATAACATGAAAATTGAGGGACTTAATAGCAAAGTAGAAAAGAGAAAAGGGGGAGAAAGAAGGGTTAGCTCCCAACGGCTATTTCTGTATTTGGAGGTTACAACCGGAGCAGTTTGACCTCAATTCTACTGAACCATGGGTGAGTTCTCACATCCCAAATATATAAGGGATTAATTCAGTTAGAGATAGATTGATCATGATTGAGAGACTTACTTTCTATGTGAGGAAATCGAAAGTTGTAGAGTGAGCTCTCGAGTTTGAGCGTTTTGATTTCTTGAGTGATTCTCAGCGTGATTCTTGAGCGATTGTAATCAAATACTCTGATTGTGATTGTGCGTTGAATAAATTGGTTGAAAGCTTCTCCGTGGACGTAGGTCTTACGACCGAACCACGTAATTGTGGGTGCTGTTCCATTTTGATTGATTCTCTGTTGTTGGTTGTTGTTTTGGGCCGGATTCCTCCGCCGATTCTAACAAAAAATAATAAAAACAACAAAAAAATAGGAGTTTCAACTCAACAAAAAAATGACCTTCAATGGAACCAAAGAATCCCCACTAAAATTATGGTAGCAACCACTCTCAACAACATTCACTATTGACAAACTATCAACAAAGCCTCACTCCTAGCTATACCCAAACTAGATACATAATTTAACAAAGAAGATAAATTTCATTTCAACAATGGCCGTCACCATGGAATTTAATGCTATAGTGATATCACCGCTCTTTGGTGGATCAGGATTACGAAAAAAAGACATTTATATATGTTGCCCGCTTGCTACTATTTTCTTGTTTTTATACTAGTAGTACTTATTAGATAGAACATGTGCTTCCTTATTTTTTGTTGTTGCTTAGAGTTGCTTACGTTAAGTTAGTTCATTGTCTTTTTAGCTTAAACATTTTGTAATATATTAAACAAAAAAAACTCATATGAGAGTATACTATATTTATTCTTTTTCGTGTCAAAGATTTCATATGGAGTATACTATGTACAAAAAACATTACAAAAATGAGTGGAGTGAGAAAAGCTAGGAAAATTCTAAGAAATACCCGAAGTTGATGGTGACGAACCAGAAGACGACACAGACAGTGAGAAACACGGGGTGGCAACTGAGCTGACCGGCGAATTTCTACACAAAGGGCAAGAGCCATTGAGCTTAAGCCACTCATCTAAGCAATCTGCGTGAAAATAGTGATTACACTCGGGAATACTTCTTAAAGTCTCTTTTGGTTGGTAATCAGAGAGACAAATTGGACAACAAACATCATTTGCTTTGGGAAGTCTACGACTTTCCCCTAGCACTGTCGTTGGGTACGACTGTATGGTGGGCCCATCGAGGCCGCTCACCGACCTAATCACAGGCCTTTGGTCGGAGATTGTCATCGGGAGGTTGGAGTTGATGCTACTTCGGAGGTTAAAAGCCCGAATCATGCCACAAGCATAACATATGAGCCCTATAAGACATACTAATCCCGGTATTCCCACTCCAATTATAATTCCATATTTTGCACTCCTTGGAAGACCTATACCAAACATAACATCGTTATAACAGAGAAGCTCACTGCAGCCCAATCATTAGAGAAACATAATTGGGCATATCTTTGCATTGCTTAGATTACAGTTATTTACACTTCTTAATTAATTGTCTTTACCATAATTTATCATAATCTTCTTATATAAAAATATATTTTCTTGCATATCATTTTATAAAATATCACGTGAAAACACAGTACTCCCTCCGTCCCACAAAAGATGTCACACTTGTGGGACGACACGAGATTTTAGGAGATTTTGTTTTGTGTGTTAAATAGAGTGAGAAAATATAATTTTTATATTTATGTGAGAGAGAACTTTTTCCAAAAAGGAAAATGCGACATCTTTTGTGGGACAAACTAAAAAGGAAAGTGTGACATCTTTTGTGGGACGGAGGGAGTACAATTTATATGAAACGCATACAATTTTATTACACACGTGTTTAATAAAATTGTTTTTTCCATGGTCCAAACAGTCCCGCCCTAAATGCCCCTAATGTTTTAAAAATGGAACTGAAACATTAAGCGAATCGATGAAGCTATCACTTCACGGGTCAGACTGTTGGACCGACCATAGCAACGATCAGGCGAAAATACTTTAAAATACAAATAAATATAGTTAAATTTATACTATTATACACTAAAATATTAAATATTATTTATGAAGAAAAATATAATTGCACAATGAAAATCTTAAAACTAAATTCCAACAAATCTATAAATTTATCAATAATTTTCAATATCGAATAATTATAATTTATTTATAAAATTATTTCAAAAATAAGAACAATTTATTGTAAATGATAAAAATATATTAGTAGTATTATATAAAAATAAGCCAAAAGACTGAAAATCCGCCCATATTTGTAGCATATGAAATATAAAATTAATTTACACATATTGGTTTTTATATTTTAAAGCATATGCAAATTGCAAAATTTGTCCTAATACAATTATTCATATTCACAATTTAACACGACAACATAGTTAACCATCTCTATTCCCAACTCTTCTCATTAAAAATTCCAGAATAAATAATTACACAAGCTATAATTGCAAAACAAATTTAAATAAAAAATAAAAATATAAAATATAAAATCGGTCCATTAGTATGGAACAGCACAACTTTATAGTAGTGATTTTTAATTTTTATACCTGGATCGGGACCGGACTAGATAAGAACCATACACTAATTCGCAGCCGAATCCGATTTTATTACATTGGATTATTTGTGATCACACCTTCAAAAATTTGTACTGATTCGTACAAAATTATTTAAACTCACTAGATAGCAAAATAGCTTAGAATCGGCATTTATTTGGGTGCCGAAAACCTACCAAGTTATTTAGTAGTATTAAATTAAATTTGCATGTAGGTGTTCTTGAAAATATCAGGCTCATGTTGCAATATTTCAACTTCAATCGTTCAATTTATACAGGAGTAGTATTTTTTTTTTTTTCTCTTTTCGGGTTCTTTCATTAAAAGGCTAAAGTTACTATATCAAACAGTATATACTAGCCTAACTTTTGTGAGATGGAGATATTTTGATATTAGTCTTACAAATTATAATCCATCTTGACCATAGAAATAAGTCATTTAAGAATAATACGGATTTAATGAGTAACTAATAAAGTAAGAGAAACGATGAAAAAATAGTTAAAATAATATAGTGTGACTCATAAATAATAGTAAAATAAAAGAGAAGATGAAAAGATTTTCATAAATGAATATGAACTATTTCTATATGACGAACGAAAAAGGAAATTCGGCTTATTTCTATAAGAAATACTCCCCCCATCCCTCTATAGCTGAGTCGTATTCCTTTTTTTGTTGTCCTACTGTAGCTGAGTAATTTCCTATTTTTGCAAAAAGCATAATTCTTCTTCCCTCTTACTTTATTCTCTCTTCTTCTCTCTACCTTTTTTCTTTCATACTTTATTCTTCCTTTACTTACTCACTTTTAACACAATTTTTTAAATTTCATGCCGAAAAAAAAACGTCTCTACTACATAGGAACGGAGGGAGTATAAAGTTTAAACCAAAAAGAAAAATGAGTCATTTTCAGTGGCACGGAGAAAGTACTTTTTTTCTAGTTTTAAAAGTGGTCTATAAAATACTACAAATTTTATGTTCGCAATTTTCTAAACTTAACTACAAACTTTTAATCATGTGCAATATTTTTAGAAGATTTTGTTCAAATCTATATAGCTCAGTCTAAATATACTATTGTTTTGACTTGAATTTGGCATTGGTAGCTAAATAAATCCTAGAATTAAATTTCGCGCAGCTCAATCACTAAATTACGTAGTTACTATTAATTATCATCACTAGAATTTAACCTCTTGTTTTAGCAGTTGCAGAAAACTCAGACAAACGAAAAAAAATTTGTAAAAAAAAATCACTGACCGGATCCAGAATGGCGGAAGCAGGCAACTGTCGAGCCCTCACTGAATCCGCAAATCCCGCCCCCAATTTCACAATTCCGGCAGGGCGGATCATTCCACACCAGCTCCAAATCATCCCTCAAATCCATCTGCGTCCACTCGAACTGCGACAGCTCCCACTCAATCGGCACCCTCACGCTCTTAATCCTCCTGCACGTCGCCGGCGCCGCGGCCGCCGGATCCGATCTCATCGCGAGAACGGTGTGGTTCCTCCCGCTCAGGCAATCGAGCTGCGTGTACCGAGCAGGATCGTAATCCATGAAATCGGAGGAGCAATTGAGGAACGTGTAGCTCCTAGTGTAAGCGCCGCGGAATGGCGAGCCGGCAGCCGAGAAATTGAGGATCCGACGCGGCAGGCACGAGTTCGGATCGTTGATGAAGATCGCTTGAGAGGCGTAGTCTATGTGGTCCACCACGAAGGCGCCGGAGTGAGGTAGGGTTAGGATCGTCTGATTCCGGTGGTTGCAGCGGAGCTCGAAGCCCGATCGGCCGCCGCAGCTGGGCGATTGGCGGTGGAGTAGGTGGAAAGGGAAGCGGATCTGCGGGCCGAAGGCGGCGTGGCATGATTGGGGGCTGCAGGGAGCGGCGGCGGAGAGAGAAGGGATTGTGGAGAGGAATGAGGAGACGCAGAGAGTGAGGAGAGGGATGAGTGTTGCTGCTGTTTTGCTAGCCATTTTGCTTTTGTTTATGTGAAGCAATTTTATGTATTAATTGATTTCACAATTTTGACTAGAAATTTTATTGGAGTAGGAAGTTGGGGTGGTTGAATGATATTAGACGGTGATTGATAATGTAGATGTGGCGTATAATGTTGAAAATAATTAGTCCAAGCATACCTACTTGGTGTTTTGGAGTTTCTTGATTACTATAATTGTGGAGCTAATGGTTATAATAAATACAGGAAGAGTAGAACAATAGACAAATAATCTTGATAAAGTATATAGCTAGGACGGTGAAGGATTGTGTTCTTCTAATTTGGATAGTGGTATCTAGTAGTACTAGTAGTATACAATTTTACAAGAACGAAAAAATAAATAAGTATATACTCCATATTAAAAGAAAGAGTGAAAAAAACCAGTGACATCATTTTATAAAGATACAAAGAAAGATACAAAGAGTTAGTAATAAATAATACTCTCTCCGTCGAGTCCTAATCAAAAGAGTGTACTTATTTTATAAGAATAATTATAATAGTTAGAGTTAAGAAGAAGTAAAGCGAAGGGAATAGTTAATACGTGACACTAGTTGATATTATTGACATAAGCAAAAGCAATGGTGCTCCGCATCCATGGTTGGTGCCGGGCCGCGGCACTAACGGTGTCACTGCAAGCACCACATATAGAAAATTTTACTTGGGCTAAAATAAAATGGGGCTGGATACATTTCCTATACTTCGAAGTGTTTATAAAAAGGGTTGTTCAAATTAAATGTTGATCCAATTACGCTTATATGATTTTTGACAAGCAACTAGAAACCAATAAATTGAAAATCAAAACAGAAAAAAATAGCTATAAATATTCTTTAGAAATTATTCAAAAAAAACTTCGATTTATTGTATACTCCTTATTTGTTGAAAACTTAAACAATGATTAACAACAATTTGCAATCCCAATTACTCTAAAGACTTCTTAAATATATCAAATATATTTTTTTTAAATGAGAAGTTTTTAGTAAAAATACTAAGCATGAAATGATATTTATCACTTTCAACCTAAAGAAATAGTGAACAGATCATACACAGGACTTAACTAAAAAAAGTTATTTAGTCATTCCACCAAACTCGTTATATTCATATATTTTATGCACTAAAGCATAAAATTATTAGGGTGAATGGCTGATTTTATTCCTGTTAATGAAGAAAAAGATTACAGAAGATCAATATATTTTTGGAAGAATATTACCACACATTATAAATATATTTTCCATATGTATTTTTGTACAACTATTTCTATCCCTTTGCAAGAGCATCGACAATGGTCAAGATTTCGTCAGGACGAGGCCTCGTCCGCGCGCTCGTTTGAACTCGTCCGACCATTGCAGGTCGACGGACAATCATCTGGACGAGCCACACGCCTGAAAGTTCGGTCGTGGACGAAGGGGCCTCCGACCGTCGTCCGTCTCCTCGTCCGCATTCTGCAGGAGCACGAACGACGAACGATAAAAAAAATCAATTTTTAATTATAAAAATAATTTTTAAAATTAAAATAAAAAAAACTATAATTTCACAATGATCCATACTAAAAGACGGATCTGTGAATTAGTGAAAAATTTATATTTTGTAGAATATAATCCTTTACACTAGATCAATAAGTTTTGCATTACTTGAGTAAACCTTTTATAGATAGGTTTTCAACTCCAACTTTCATTGTGCCTTCGGTGTGGGATAAATGATAGTTTATAGATACGTTTTCAACTCGCTTCTTTGTGATTTTGATGTGGGACAATTAGTTTTACACATGAAAGAGAGTTTTTGTTGCTTTATGTAAAACTTTGTTTAATTTCAATGCAAAATCTATGTCTAGCCTAGTGGTAAATGTGTTAAAAAATCATAGAGGTTGTGGGTTCAAGCCAAACCCAACATTTTGTATTTTATTTTGACTTTATTATTCTTTTCTCATTTTATTCCATTCTTTTTTTTTTGTTTATACTTTTTTCCTATAAACATGTTAATTTTTATGGTAGTGTAAATTTAATTTAAGTAATGTAATTGTTTTTTTCAATTAATGTAAGTATTTTATTTAAATTTTTTGTGTTCTAGAGTATATTATATTTTGCTACTTATTATTTGAAAAAAAATAAAATTAATTATAAAATTTGTAACTTTTTAAAAATTAAGTAATGTATATTTTTACAATTTAATTTAATATTTAATTTTACTATTTATAACATGTGAAAACAAAAATAAAAAATAATAACATAAATTAAATGAAAATGGGTTTTAATTGATAGAGCTGACACTAGTCTAAACCACTGCAGAAGGAAGGGCCGGACTAAGAAATGTTGATGTGACGACAACTAGTCTGCCCACTAGGGCGGATAGTGGTCCGACTATTATGGATGCTCTAAATACTCTTAATCCTATATAAAGGATTAAACCTATCAATGAAATACACAATTCACGGTCAATCTCAATATTTAATACATCATCACGAGCAATTTTTCGATCCTAAACCTCGAAACCCAATTGTTTTTTGAATTAGACCCAAATTAGCCTTTTTTCGGAGCAATCTCATCATTGTTCATACCTTCCTCAACCCTTCAACTAAAATCTTGTAGCAAAACCAATCCCTACCATTCATTCCTGAGTGTGAAAACAAACCAAGATCAAGTGAGCATCATAAATCTTACGAAACATGACCAAATCCATAGAAACAGTTTCCGTATGATTCAAATTCGTTGGAAAGAACTTCCCTGCTTGGTCACGGCTTATGCGAGTTTTTTCTTTAGCTTACGCGAGTTTGGAGCATGACAAGATCGAAGACGAAGACTTTAAGATTCATCCCTTTGGGTTTTGTCTTTTAATTATTTTTATGTTTATTTTCTTATTTTGGATTTTATTATCTCGTATATGGGTAATTAATTTGTTGAATTCTCGAAATTGAGAGTAACTCTTTATGTATATTTAGTTCTAATTTTTGATATCCAAGATTTCATTTACTTCATTCAAATTTGTTGGAGAATGCTTTTGGTTGTGTGGCAGACAACATGTGTATGATTTAGTGGCATGTGAAAGAATGGAAGGAGGATCCCATGTTAGATTAGAATTGATGACACTAAAGTTAATATTCCAAAAAAAGATAAACCTAAGAGTGTGGGTTTTATAAGGGTAATTAATATGTTTGGAAGTACAGCTAAGTCTGAGAACCTCCATGCTAGTTATCAACCCTAGTAATCATATAGTCATTGTTTGGATATCATAATTGTGTTTGTTTTAAATACACAAAAGTTGTGAAATCATACCCTGAAATTCCCCAATCTCCTTTGTTTTTAACCATTGTTTAATTGCTTTCAATATTTGATCAAACTGTGTATTTGTTTAATTGCTTTTAACTTAGTTAAAATAACCCAAAAACCATGTTTCTCCGAATAGTGATAGACAGTCTGTAAACTTATTTCTCATGTTCGATACCATACCATGTTTTTACCTTTTAAGGCCATGTTTGGTTGCCAAGACCATGTTTTGTTATCAGGATTCTGTCTGGGAAAATAATTTGATTCCTTAAATTTTAAATTTCTATGTTTGTATCGGTTTTTAATCAAACTGGGAAAGTAATCAGAATCCGAGAACAAAGAAAGTTAGTACAAGTTTCCAGGATTTTGAATCCTAACTTTTTTAAAGTATTCTTTTTCCCAGTTCTAGGATTCTTACATATTTAAGCAATATAATATAGTTTTATTATTATTATTATTATTATTATTATTATTATTATTATTTACAATGTTTTAAATATAATTTAAAATTATAAATGATACTTAATATCACTATAATAAATAACTATAATTAAAATTAGCATAATTATAACTATATTTTATAATAATTCATAATAGTAATTAATAATTTATTAAATAATTAAATATAATTATATGTATAAATTTTATAAAAAATAATAATAATTATATTTTATAAATTAATAATTAATCAATAAATTCATAGTGCAATTTTAATTTATAAAATTTATTTAATTATAATATCCATAAATATTATAATTATAATATAATAATTATTATGTTTATTGTTATAATAAATCAGTATAATACTCCATGTAACTATAATTATAATTATATTATTATATATTATGATGGATGATCCATATTTAAACTATCCATCGTAATAATTAATATAATTATTATTATTTATAATTTATAATTTATTAAAATTTTTACAATATTATTCTTTTTTATAAATAAAAATAATAAATATATTTTTAGTTTGGTGTTTAAATTAAATATAAATTTAAAATCTTGATACTTTCCAAACACAGGAAAGTAAAGTTACTGGAATTCATATTCCCAGGAATCATTTTTCTTGCTAACTTTACTTTCCTGCCAACCAAACACGGCCTTAGCTATACTAAATGTCTAAATCTATCTTGTTACTTACAAGTATTTTTAGGACTCGTTTGATAAAAAAGATGAGATATGAGAAGATATGTAAAACAAGATAAGAAATACGGGCTTCATGTCAAGATATGCAAAGATATGATTTTTTTCCGTTGTTGTTTGATAGAAAAGAAATTATCTAAATTTGTATTGTATATTAAATAACATGACTTAACTTGACAAATTGGTGGGATACATAAACAAGGTTAATGTTATAATTTTGGTAAGATTAGATAGAGTCTTGGTCTTATATTGGGCTTTGAGTTAAGTTTAACTATGATATCAAACAATTAGAAATGTCCATATATAATTCTCTATCTTGGTATTACAAACTTATCAAACATGCCCTTAGTGTTGATAAATTGCGAATAAATAGAGAGACATATTCTCATAAACTAGTCGTAATTTGTCGAGCAAATTCGGTAAAGGTTTATTATAAAATAGTCAACCAAATTATGGAGGACAATAGCATACTTGGTACATAGTATTAAAACTCATGCTAAATCCACTGTTTATATTTTTTAGGGACGGAGTGAGTATTATATATGAAAATGACTAATTATGATGGAATTTTTTAAAATAAAAAAATTACCTCAATTATGAGGGAACGAAGGGAGGGGAGTGCTATTTATATTAATCTATGCATTTTCAATTACCCCTCTATTTACTAGTACCTTTTAATCTTTGATCAGAATATAAATCCATCAAAATTCAAATAGTACTAGTAAGCTAAAATCTAAATCATATGCTCATTCATGAAAATTGAATTTCCATTTATTTTTTCAATGACTAGAGTAATTTGCGAACAATTACCTCAAGATCGAGAACTTATCCCGTACGCACCTCGAACATCGGCCGTGGGCGATATTCATGTTTGTCAAATGTGTAGTATGTATGATTGGTTGAATTTTATGAGCGAAAAACTTTCAATATATATAGTACCTTTGACCTTTCAAGTAACTCATGTATTATATAGTTACTTGCAAAAGTGTAATCATATCTATATGGTAGCATCCAAACAACTCCTTTTGATTTTAATTATTTCTATAAGATCAATTCTTACCTGAATTACAGCATTTAATAATTTCTCCTAATATCATGCAACATTCGTCCAAGTACGGCGTTATAATAAAAAAAAATGCCAATTCCACTTAACCCCTTGTAAGATCTACTAATAAGTAATAGTAGTAAACTTATTTTCAAGAATTTGATGAGCAATCAACTTAGGATGAAATGAGTAGTTAACAAGCATTAATGCATTATCACTAAAAAAAATGACTAAAGACAATTGTTTATAAAATTAAGAATATTAATTTATGTTTTCAAATATAACATCAACGTTTTAAAAAATGTCTTTATTATTATAGTCACAACTAAAATTATAGGATGCAAATGGTAGCGTATTAGAAAAAGCAAAAAATATATGAAGAATTGTGCACAAAACACTTTTGCATTCTAAACTTTCGTTATTCATCAAAAAATTTCAACTTCAATTTGTTTGTCCTAAGTTTTTGTAGTGATTAAGTTAGAGAAAAAACTTTAATTATTTAGATTATTGATTAAGATAACTAGGAATCTTTGATTATTTAAGTATGGGCAACATTATTAAACATCTGTGTTTCATCTTCATTTCACACTTAATTATTACTAGGTCACGAGACTCTAAACAAATTAAATCAACACAAATTCGCGGCAGAGCAACAATATAATATTTTCGATGTCTGAAAATATTGGATGGTAGTAATAATTTTGAAATAAAATATAGGGTTTTTAAAGATAAAATAGGAGAGTGGAGTAACAGTAGTTCCCGCGTGAAGGAAAAGACAAATGGATTGCAAAGTGTGTCTCAAGCTGGAGAGCTTCAAATCAAATCTGTATAAAGCGGTGAGCCCACACTCACATGCACTTCCTAACCACCCTCTTCAATTATTTCCTACTTAAGCTTATTCTATATATATATAATTCTTCAAAACAGACCAAATATCAATTTCCTGCAAAAAAAATAACAAGTCATGGGAAATTGCATTGAAACGGTGCCAAAAACAGAGAATCGTGATGAAGAAATGGCGGGAAAATCGGAGAAGGTGAGAGTAAAGATAGTGTTAACTAAGGAGGAGCTGGAATGGCTGATGGTTGAGCTGCAACAGACACAAGGTAAGAAAATTGAGGATGTTTTGGAAGAGATAAGGAGAAGTAGAGAGAGAAGTAGTGTGGGTTGGAAGCCATCTTTGGATAGCATCGTTGAGACACCTGCGGAGGAGATGGATATATGAACTTCCTTTTCTCTCTCTCTCTCTCTATAGAATCCTAGATCTACTTTTTTTAGTTTCTTGGTTCTTTGGCATGTGTATTGGGAGTTTTATTATGGCAAACATGTATTGGAGAGAGCCAAATTTGTAAGTATATATGTAGATGTGTAATAATTGCTTTAGTTAATTACTTATGGTGTGCAAGAAATTAAATTAATTACTCTTGGTTGCTGATTTTTGTTACCATTACAAATGATGATTATCATGAAATTAGTTACTCTTGGTTGGAACTGTCCGCCATTAATTGTCACACTTTGATCCGACACATGTTTTAAGAAATGTAATAGAAAGTAGGTTGAAAATTTTAATCGAATATGTATCCTACTCTTATATAATACTCAGTTTTGTAGTAGTAGTAATATGTGAAGGAAATGAGTTATGGACTGAAAATGAAACTATTGAGAAGCAATGGCAAGACAGGGGGAGAATAATATTTAAAATGTTTCAATAATGTCCAAACTTGTAGTAAATGCAAATGCTGACCCTTTAAATTGTCAAGATTTAGACATTTATCTAATTATCTCTGATTGTGTATTTTGTCTTTGAAGCTAGGAAGTCGGCGACAGAGTTAGAGCAATTCATTTATGAGAGAACAAACCTCATATAACTATTCGCAAAAGCCTGGGATTTATATTCAGTTTGAAGTTGAATGAATATCTAAATCTCCAAATTTGTGCAAGAAATTAGGTCATACGATTATACGAATATACGGCAATTAGACAGTTCAGTGTTAGATAAAATTTCCAACAAAAATCCAAAATAATGGAGATTTAAATAGCTATCTATGCATCTGACGCCAATGATCAATTATTTGTAATTCATATTTTTTTATACAAACTACACCCATATAAATATACGACCATCCGTATTTTAGTATAGATTTAGAGCATCCCCATCCGTACTCTTATTTAAGAGCAGAGAGACAGGTCCGGACCCACTTTTACTCCTTATCATTAGCAAAGAGCACAACACCCATATCCGTGCTCTTAGCTAAGGACAAGCTCAAGGTCCCTCCATTCTATTATTCAATTTAAATACTTCAATTACTAAAAACATTTCTACATTATAAAAATATATTAAAAAATAAAAATACATAATTAAAATCCTAAAAAATAAAAAAAATACATAATTAAAATCCTACAAATTAAAAATTACAGAATTAAAGACTAAAAAATACCCCCGTGGAAGACTAGTCATCTATCCCCAATGTTCTCTTGAGACCCCGGATCATTTGCTCATGCGTTGCAAGTTGCTTCGGAGTCATCTTAGACATATCGTTCATATAGAGTTGACCCAAGAGGGCCCACAACGAGTTGTTCGAGGGTGGAGGAGGCACAAAGGGAGCGGGGGCGGATGGAGTCGGGGTGCGACGGCTTCCTTGCTGCCGGTGGGAACTGCTCGGGCCAGCGTCGAGGCTACCCAAGCTAGTTCCGGCAAGCTGGGTAGCCACATCATTGGAGGCGCCGTCAGATAGGGCTACCGACCTCGACCGTTTGCTGGAGGAGGATGCTACTACGCCGTCCCTATACTTCGGATGAGGGCGTCCCTCCTGCCAACAAGCGAGGTACTTGAACGCTTTCAACTCCATGCATTGGTAGGTCGCCAAGGCGGCACTGATGATGTCGAGCTCGCTCGTGCCGCTCTTCGCCGACCGCTCTTCCCGGAGGTAATACCCCTGAAACTTACCGATTGCGTCATTGCATTTGAAGATGCAATTGCGCACCATACGATCATTGCGATAGATGGTTCCCCCTGGCTGGGTTTCATTGTAAAGACGAGTGATATGCCACCAATACGTTTCCCCGGTTTGGTTCGTGCCAACATCCGGATCTTCGGAGACTGCCAAGTAGGCTTTGAACATCGCTATCATCTCACCCGGAGTGTACGGGGTGCGGGTGCCACGAGTAGGAGGAGTAGGAGTAGGAATGAAAGTAGGAGTAGGAGTAGGAATGGAAGTAGGAGTAGGAGTAGAGCTGCCGCTCCCTCCTGATCCGGGTTCGGGTGCCCACCCGAATCCGGAGGCATTTTGGTCGTCCACCGGGTAAGGGCGGTAGCCACCCGCAACGTGCGAACCTTGGGTTTAAGGAGGGGCCGAAAATTGCGTTTTCGGACTAGGGAATGAGTCGGAGTTGAACCAATCGTGGTTCCAACCGCGATTGCCAGAGGGGTGATCGCCGGAGCCGGACATTGTGTAGTGTGGTGAGAATTTAAATGAGAGAATATGAGAAAAAAAGATGAGAGAATGTAGATGATAGAATAAATGAGAATTTGATTTTTTTTTTTGTGTTGAAGTGGGGGTATTTATAGATGAAAATGTGAATTTTGGGAAAAAAAATTGAAAAATAAAATAAAAGTGGGTAGAAAACGGATATAATTTTTGGGAAAATATTTTTTTTATTTAAAAATGTTTTTTTAAATTAATTTCGAATTAAAAAAAATTGAATATGCCCGTTGGCCAATCCAACGCGCCACGTAAGGGTGCTCAGCGGCACGGACGTGCTCTTAGCTAAGAGCAGCGCCGTGCCGCTGACACGGACGGACGGCTCGCAGCAGCGAACGATCTCGTCCTTGCCGCTGGCACGGACGGACGGACGGACGGACGCCGCGATGGGGATGCTCTTATAATTTGCCCTTCGGCCCTTCCCCATTCCTTATTGTGTTATAAAATGCTCAATAAAAACAATAGTACTACTACTACTCCTCCCTCCGTCCCGGCTAAGATGACACGTTGCTTAGCCGACACGCGGTTTTAGGAGTTATTGGTTTAAGTGTTTAATTGGAGAGAGAGAAGGTGGGTGTAAGTATTAAAATAAAGAGATAAAGAAAGATGAATATTTTAATAGGAGTGAGAAAAAGTGGTTGAGTGTATTAATTGAAGATAGAAAGTTACCAAAAAAGAAAATGTGTCATCTTAGTTGGGACAAACTAAAAAGGAAAACGTATCATTTTAAGCGGGACAGATGGAGTAGTAAACAGTGAAGCATTATGAAAAAGTAATTCACTAATTCATAATAAGAACACAAAAAATTACCGATATTATATGTATCGGGTAAATAGCTTTTATTTTCTAACGTTTGTGGAATCCTGAGAAACGTGTGCTGGGTACATTTAACCAATATATTTATAAAACATATTAAATGTTATTTTTTATTTATTTATTATTAATATTTGTAACATAATTTGTGATTAATTTTACATAAAAAGAATTTAAAATTTTTTTGCATGAAAATGTAGGAAAATATATATTGCAGAAAATACAACACAAATTTATAGATTCCCGTGATTGAAGACAACCTATGCACCTTTTGCAAGAAGCGGCGAGAAACTCTGGATCATGTCATATTCTGGTGCAAGTATTCTAGTAGCCTCTGGATTCTATATTCTGCTTGCTAAAGGATCCGGTCTCATGCCCTTTAGCTAGATGGATGCACTTTTCGCTAAGTTTAATAAAAGACCTGAAGCTTCTTTTCATAAGTGATCACGCGGTTCATTTAGTGGCTAAGAAACAAAGTTAATAACCGTATGATTAAACTAAACTAGAATATTGAGAAGAAGCCCTTTCTTTAGAGGTGCGGTTCACGGACTGAAGGGTGGTGCATGTAATTTTCCTTTCTACTGGACAAATGTGTGAATAGCTGACTAAAATTACTCGATGAAGGTGTAACAATCGAAGAAACAAATGTTCTTGCCCCTTTCATGTGTTCGCTTCGCTTAGTTGTTGCGTGTTTTTTGGGCCTTTCGGCAGAGGGAGTGGGTGCCCTCCATTTTCATACTTGTTGGTATATTTAGAGTTTTGCTATGTTTGAACAAAATAGATGTAACATTCATACCATATACATATTCATAGAACTATAGAAGCTGGGACAAAATAAAGCATTTAATGATATGCTAAGAAACAATAGCTAGCAACCAATTAATGCTAAATCATATCGCTCATACAAAATCAATTGAGCTTGGGGGCTTGAATACATATACAGAAAAGATAAATATCAGCTAACTTTCTTGGTGTGAGTCAAGTGATGAGCCACATCCTTCAAATCAAGAATATTTCCATGCTTATATTTGGATAGTAATCGAATAGCTTCTTCTTTGGTCATCAAAATCTTCACTTGATACGAAGATTTATTATCCCTGTCATTTTGAAGCAACGCCTTCGCTTCAAACTGAACTCTCTTGGTCTTCGTCGTCTTCTTGCTCACACCATCTTCAAAATCCATTTCAGTAGTCAAGAAATTAGAAATCTGTATTGAGAAATATTAACAAGATAAAATGTTTACGCACACTGAGACATATTATATACATGAGTTGAGTGTGTGTTTTCATGTTTAGAAAAGGCTACTTAATTAGATAAATATTGTTCACATTTAAGACTTAAGAGCCTAATCATGCCACCGACAGTGAAGTGTGTGTTATATACTTTTAAATAACTTACAAGATTTAACTACAACTATTTAAATACAATATGCTTTGCATGTGTTTGAATTTCAACATGTGGAAACTACAGCCGGAGTTTGAAATCTACTATTGTTTCAATTTGACGGAAATCAAGAAGTGTGGAGTAATATTTAATACTAATATGAACTCGTTTTCCCTTAATTTGTTTAGTGAAGTAGATGTAGATTTATTTGGATCATTGGAGGGCTGAAAAACTAATTAAGAACTGATATCTCTATTACCTAAATCCACGTTTTGGTGGTGGTTATTTTTTATAAACCAATTCCTTGGTGTAGGACTGTACGGGAAATACTAGAGAGTAATAGAATACGAGAGTGTGCAACACAGATGTTTATTCCGTTCCTAGGGACGAGACACAATCAGGACGCGTTACAAGCGTCCCGTTCCCCTGTCTGTTATGTGCAAAGTGATGGAAGGGGGTTGTCCCTTCCACGCGCCAATTAGGTGTAGACGTTAGGTCCACTCGCGGGTCTGCAAGTGATCTTTATATCCTATAATACATTCTATATCATCTATAAATACCACGTTCATCCAATTTTTTAACACTATGTACTTATCTCTTATTCTCGATTGTCATTCTAAATTCTCTTCGAAATTTGTAGCACTATGTTATGCAGCAATGATATATGACCAGCGACAGATCCAGAATATGTGATCCATAAATGCAAATTTTATGACAAATAATTACTCCCCATCACATAATAAAAATAAAATAATATTAAAACCAGTGTTCCCTCCATTCCAATTAAGTTGGCTCACATCTTTTGGACACGGAAATTAAGAAATTGTGTTAAATGATAATAAAATAATATAGGAGAGATGAAAAAAGTAGGAGAGATAAGAGAGAATAAAGTTTGTAACCGAGTAAAGCAAAAGTGATAAGATGTTTTGGCTTTTGTCAAAAAAAAAGAAATGACTCAACTTTGATGGGACGTGCCACAAAAGGAATATGACCCAACTTAGTCGGAATACATGGAATACATGTTATGTTAGCTTTCAGAACTACAGTATTTTAAAATACAAAATAACACTTGTTTTATACAATAATCAAACTAAGATTTCAAGTTACATAATACTCCCTCCGTCCCCAAAGAATATGCACTTTGGGTTCGGCACAAGTTTTAATGTTAAATTGGTAAAGTAAAAGAGATGTAGAGAGAAAATGTAATTAAAGTATTGTTACTTGAGAATGAGTTCCTGACAAACACGGATTTTGCATGTTTTTAAGGACTAGATTTGACTTGTTTTAAATGTCAATCATGCAAATTATGTTCTTAAATTGCATATTTTATACATTTGGTATTTTTGACGTGTTTGTTGATAAATGATAGAAAAAGATAGAAAAGGTGAAAAAAGGCCAAAGTGCAGCAACGTCAGTTCAAGCTAATTTTATAGAAAATGTGAAGTCCAATCAGTGCTTAATGCATACCATTCTCTTCGTCTTCGAAATAGTTTCGCGTGGATATCTCACACGTCTCAATTGGAGTACTGTGGAGAAAGTTATGACTATTCTATGAACGTTGCGCAGTGTAGTCAAAACTGGTGGGAATTTAGGCGGAAATTCACAGATAAAAAAAATTATTATATTGTGAAGCAAATATCTCTCATTTCTTGAAGGCCGCGAAATTTATCAAAAAATAAACCTTTTTCCAACCTATAAATACCTCTTAACGTAATTCATATTCTTTATCCAGAACCTCCAATCCTTCTCCCCTCTACACATTCTTCCATTCCATCTTCCAGAAATAATTCATCCATCTTCCATTAGAGCGGAGCTCTACAGATCCAGGTGATACGCTCAGATTTTGCACTATTTTAAGGTTTTTATTTGGTCTGTTTTAATGTCAAAATCACAATTCATGTTCATATTTTGCATATTTTGTATTTGACGTGTTTTGTGAGATTTGTGCATATTTGAGCCTAAAAAGATAGAAAAAAGTCGAAGTTGGAAATCTGGAGCATTCGAGCCCAGCGACCGCCGAACCTGTAGCTGTCCGCTCTGGAGAAAGTTGTGCTGAAACGAAGAACACGTTCAGCGACCGCTGGGGAGTGCGCAGTGACCGCTAGAAGAGTTTCCGAAGCTACGGTATTATTCACAGCGACCGCTGTAACATAGTGTAGTGACCGCTATCCAAGAGGCAGAGGTTACAGATCATTGTGCAGCGACCGCTGGCCAAAGTGCAGCGGCCCGCTGCGAAAACGCGGCGCACGAATTTGACCTACTTTCTCCCCAAGATTTACCAAACTTAGCTCTCTTTTACCTTATTTCATGGAGCCCAATTTTCCCTCTATAAATACCCCCTAAAACCTCTTCATTAGAATCCTTTTTTTCCTCGTAATTCTAGAGTATAAACTTGAGAGTTCTTCTTTGTGCAAGGGGTTGGAGAAAGAAGCAAGAGATCATCAAGGAGCTACAAGGATTCAACCTTTGGGTTTTAATTGCTTTAGTCCTTATGTTCATTTTGTCTTCCCTACAATCTATGTTTTTAGCTTATTCTATCATGTGTAACTAAATTCATAGGATTCTAGGGATGTGTTAGTAACGACTTTGGTTATACAATTTCGTTTTCTATTTAATATCCGTTTTGTTTTTACTTCGTTTCTTCCTTAAGTTGTTCCATAATACTTCACGTTTGAGTGACACATTCGGTGATGATTTAATATAACTTGCTACATAATCGTGAGAGGAGGTTAGCGAGTTAGATCTACTTAGTAGATACTACAATTAGCTCTCCTTAAAACGACACTGTTAATTGAGAGTGGGGACTTTCCAAGGATCTTAGGAGCTTTTAGGAGTTACGGATCTAGGATTGACAACCCTAGTGTTAGTAATTTACGCTTATACCGTATTGGCATAATTTATGTGACTCGTTATATCGAAGTATAAACTATGCTAGGGTATTGTAGTTGGACTTTGTATAACCATAACTGTGAACGCACATCCCTGGAATTCTCTTTATCTCTCATATTTTATCTCTTTAATTATTTGCAATTAGTTGTTTTATCATCTTCAAGTTGTTCTTCTTTTAAAAAATCTTCAAAACTTTCGCCTTTTCAAATAGTGAATGAAGCTTAGTAGAAGGTAGTCAGTCTGTGACTTTATTCCCCGTGTTCGATATCCAATACTGACCTTTAGCTATACTATATATACTCTGTATACTTGCAGGTTTATTTAGTTCTAATAAAAAGTGCATCACCAGGCAAGAGAAGACTGAAGAATGAAGATTCAACCTTGGGTTTGATCAATTTCTTTCATGTTTCATACTTTTATTTTTTGTTTTTACTATTTGTTTATGGGTAGTTGAACATCCTTTGTAGAATTTTTGTGAAAACTATTATGAACATGTTTTGATTTATTGAATTGAACTTTTTCCTAGTTCTTGTGATTGTTTTGCTTGTTCCTGTGCTTTTATTGTTCTTTTGTCTGGCCAACTTTAGAAATATGGCCGTTTAACTAGATTGGTCGAGAGATAGCTAGTTTTATGTGGTAAAAGGAACGAGTACAACACATAGGTTTATCTGCACTCGAGAGAGGGGACCCTTTGTGAGAGCTTGGGTCTTAAGAACTTAAGGAGTTAGAATCTAATCTGTTGGAAGGAGACTTTGATAGTTAGAGTCTAATCTATTGGATAGGTGCACTCGAGAGAGTGCTTAGCCTAGAATTGCGACTTTCCTAATAATCCTAGAGACACATAAAGGTAAAAGTTCTATGAGATTAATCATCACTAGGTCGTACCGTCGTAGTAGTTGGATCCTAAAACTCTACTTTTTTTTAGCCTGTTTTGTATTATTGTATTTTTTTATACTTGTTTATTTATGTCTAGTTTATAAAACTAAAACCCAAAACTTCGTGTCTCTAAATAATATATGACGCTTAGTATATTATAGCCAGTTGCAATCTTATTCTTTGTATTCGATATCTCGGTACTGATCTTTAGCTATACTAGATCTACCCATGTAAACTTGCAGGTATTTTTAGTGCTAATAAATAGTGCATCAGTCTCACCTTATTAAAGATAAAAGACTTTCTAAAATTAGAAAGTTAATATTTTTGTGGGACGGACTAAAAAGGAAAGAGTGCATATTTTTGTGGAATGGAGAAAGTATATAATACAAGAATGGAGAAAGTATATAACTACTACAATATATCCACAAACCAAAATAATAAAAGTAGCAAACTATCTAATTGAATTTTCTTAAAAATGAAAAAAAGAAACCAAATTAATAGTACTAGACTAATAAGAATATAATTGAATAAACAATTAAAATATATACTCCTACCTAATGTTTAAAAAAGGAAATAGGTTGATTTGATTCTTCTAATTTTATACTATCACATTGAAAATAAAATAAAATTAAAAAAACTAAAATACTTGATATATGTTAATAAAAGAAAATTGGCAATAACTCCAAGATTTGAAAACAAGTCTGTTGTTGGACAAGGTGAATGCTCTTATTTATATCTACTTAAGATGGTTGAAGGTCAAATACGTAGACAAGTGGGTAGATGATATAGAATCGAGTTCGATCTTAACTTCGAAATGTACAAAGCACAACTAGGAAACCCAATATTCAATAAGTGGCGATGCTCAATCCATGGATCATGGATGAGCCCAGAGCCGCGAAACTGCCCAATCGGAACAAGGCAACAAATGATAAAGACAAGCGAGAAGGTGGAACTTCAAACAATGCATCCCTAGAAGATCAGGGACTAGGGTTGCATTGTTTCGGCATTTCACCATATATTTCGGCATTGGCATGACTATGCCAGAAACTAGAAAGATGACAATGGAGGTGCCATACAAAAGAAGAAGACATGCATGTGTTTCTCTGTTTGTGCTTGGGATGACGAGGAGAAGAAGATAAGATGGTGATTGGCGACGATAAATGGAGATTTTTATCCGATGGATTAGAAAATATACGAGAAGTGATTTTTTCTGGTGGCTAAGAAAATCACATTAGGAGTATTTTGGATTTTCAAAATTGAAAAAAAGGGAGAGATATGATAAAGGCAGTGGTGCAAACAAGAGTTTCATTTATCCCTAAAATCACTTATATATGATGAGAGACATGCTATAAACTGTGATTGCAGCGAGTCATTGTTCAATAACCAACACGTCCAAAAAGAAGCGAAAATAAGGAAAACCCAGAGCAGGACGAAACCAACTTCCTAGCTTAAACCATCTACCATAGAGACAACGAAAAAAGTGATGATTAGCCTTTTGTTTGATGAGAGACATGATGATTGGCGTTTAGTTGGGATTCTGTGTTTTGTTTAAATTTTTCGGGCACCATATTAGTTACTTCCTTCGTTCAATAGTAATGGAAGCGTTTATTTTCGACATGGAAATTAAGAAAAATTATAAAGGGAGAATAAATTGGAAAGTGAAAAAGATAAAGAGATGAAGAGAGAAAAAAATAAAAGAGAGTAAAGTAGGTGTGGAAAAATGAGTTGACTTTTTACTAAAAAGGAAAATGACTCTATTACTATGGAACATACCAAAATACCAAATGACTCTATTATTATGGAACGGATGGAGTACTTCTTCCGTCCCACAAGAATATACATTTTTTATATTTTATGCATCATATCAAAAGAGTACTTTCTTCTCTAAGGTGAGATCCATTTTACATTAACATTACTTATTTTTTCTTTCTACTTTTTCGATATTTTATCAATTATGCATTGAAACCTGCTCTTAAATCTAAAATATAAATTTTTATGGGACAGAGTACATGTGTTAATACAACTATAAATCCATATACTCCTTTGTAGTCAACGCTATAAAGGAAAAAATTGCATTTTGTATTAGGAGTAATATTTATCAATTTTAGCAACCAAAGAAATACAAGTAGTAACAAATTTAACCAACGAATTGATCTAATAAAAAAAAGAACAATATTCAATCGTAATATAACTTAAAAAAAAAATTAAAATGCTAATAATGAGTTTTCTTTCTCGCTCAAAGTTCCAATTTTGATTGTTAAACAAATTATGGCTATGGGAGTTGGAATTGACAGAAAATCGGCAGTTTGCTCATTTTAGCTGGCGAATTGACGATTCAAGTTTAAGGAGATCCAAGTTTTTTCTTCGTTTGGCAGCTACTAATTGGAAAAGGATCTCTCATTCACTCAATTTTTCATTTCCAGCTCCGATTTTGATTGAGAATCAGCTCGATTGCCGGAGGCGTAGGGGACTAGTGATTGACCAGGTAGCATAATTTTCAATTTGATGTGATTTCTCGGCACTTTTGTTTCGAATTAGCAGCAGTTCTAGCGCACATGATTCAGATCCGTTCAATGAGTTTCCAGTGTTTGTGAGTAATTGGTTGATGGATTAGGATCTCCTTTTTAGTTTTTGATCGCGCAAAATGGCTGCACCTGACAAGCAGAGCGCTTTGGATTACATCAATCAGATGTTCCCCACAGGTTCCGCACATCTTTCTCTGTATCTGTTTCCGTGATTATTGTTTTATATTGTTAGGGATTGGCGTAAGCTGTAGTTGGAAGGATTTGTTCAGAATGATCTGAGTTCATGGAAATATTTCAAGAATTGATTTATGAGGGGGAATTTTAGTGTCTTTTTGGCTTCTGGAAGTAGGAAGTTGATGGGAAACCCAGGAAAAACTGATCCAGACTCGGATAGCATTTAGGAAGAGTTAATTCACGCTCGTATAGTTTTGCTAACTTTTCCTGTGCATAAAAGTCTAAGTTTATGAAGCCATTTTTCTGGAAAGGGTGTTTAGAAACAGAAGTAGAATAAGAGCAAATTTTCTTTGTGATCAGATAGGTTGAGTTTGCCCATGCTGTTGGGACTTGAACTTCTAGATGTTGCTCTATTAAACTTAGTTCAGTTGTTGATGATGTGGAAGCTGGTTGTCATGCAGAGGCCTCTCTATCTGGTGTTGAGCCCCTTATGCAGAAAATACATAGTGAAATCCGTAGGGTGGATGCTGAGATTTTGGCTGCTGTTCGCCAGCAGGTTGGTATCTTCACTAATTGGTGTGCTGATAAACTGGTGGATATGGGTCTCTTAGACTGTAATTCCATCTATGATTTTAGAGGTTTATTTTTGCTTGCTTGGACTGGAATATATGGAATCAGTTGAGTGAGTTTTGGCATGATAAAGTAAATGGAGAATAGGGGATCAGAAGATAAGGCTTGGGTGGGGAAAGCAAGCTCACTCGAGATCTGATCTTTTGTAAATAGTAGTTAAAATGTAGTACTGCCTGAGTTAACTAATTATAGAATGCTTGGTGTTGGAGAATAAATTTCTGGGTTTATTCTATCATGCTAGTGTTAGCCCTTTGCAGCAGGGCATTCGTGTAGTAAAGATGATATGATTAGTGAACATAAAACTAGAAAAGGGCACTCACACTAGTAACTTGCTTGCTCTTTTGGCATACATGTAAGCCTGCTTTTCTGGTCTTCTCCTTAAAGTTGTTAATGTAATATATGACCAAATACAACCCAGATTACATGCCAAAACACTGCATACTTTCACTTCTAGGTGGTTCCATACGAATGCTTGCATCTTCTTTTTTTTGTTGTATTAACCATATGTTTTCTTCCGTTTGAAGTGGAACCATTGACTCTGGGACAGTTGTTTGCTTTTTTTAAGAGTTAAACAACACTTTTGCTGGTTTTTACTGGTTCCTTACTTATCAACAAATAAATTTTTTCTTCTCAACAATCTTAATCTATTGACACATTTATGATGTCTGCATTTCTAATAGAGTAATTCAGGGAGCAAGGCCCGGGAGGACCTTGCAGCAGCTACTCATGCTGTTCAGGTTTGTCCATTACTTTAATTAGTTACTTAATTGACATGGTAGATTTTTTATTTTCTTAGCACAAATACCCTCCTCTAACTGCTTATCATGTTTCTCAAAAACATTGTTTTCTCTCTTACTGCCTTTGACTAATTAGGTATATCATTTGAACTTAGGAACTCTTGTACAAAATGCAAGAAATAAAAACTAAAGCAGAGCAAAGTGAAACAATGGTTCAGGAAATATGCCGTGACATCAAGAAACTGGATTTTGCAAAGAAGCATATAACTACTACAATTACTGCCCTTCATCGTCTTACTATGCTAGGTAAAGTTTTTGGTCTTGATTATCTTGGAGTGGAGTTTGATTCTTATTCAATCTTGTTTTTTATTTGGGTTTTAGTGGTAGTCCTATGAATCTTGTTGTGTAAGTTTGTAACTGTAAAGTCTTATTGTATATGAGATGCATTAAAGCTTGCCTACATAACTCTCTTATTAATGCTCATGCCGGTGCTATTTTAATATTATACTATTTGGTTAAAATTTTGTTAAAACATTATCTGTTATCATCATTATATCAGTATTTTTTTACTTCCTGGTTTCAGCTCATCAAAGGCAATAGTTGAGTTTCAACAGAGATGGTATAGTTTGATTAATGTTTTCTATTTTCTCTTTTTCTTTTTCCTGATGATGTCCTGGTAGTTAGGAGATCCTTAACAACAAGGATGGGGAACTTATGGCCTAGTAGTTCACATCCACTTTAGCCCGTGATCAAGATAAGGATTGTAACTTTCTAATTGTAGAGAATGAGGAAGGACATAACTCTATGTATAAATCCTGAGGGAGTGGATGGATTTGGAATTCGAAAATCAAGATAAATATGTTTCTGCGAGATGGAGCAGTTGGGAACTCGTTTTTTTTTTGTCTCCCTCTCTAGCTTTTTTAATTTTCCACTTCCACTAGTTTTTTCGAGTAACTTTGTTGAAAATATGATATTCTCAATCCTTGTTATCGTTTCCCTACATATATGGCTCATTGCATGTCTGAGAACTAATTGAAAGTTAACAAATTAGCAAAGTGATGTAATTTCCCAATGAGCTCTTGAAGAAGTCTAGTCTATACTTTTAAATGCAGTCACTGCTTATGGTTTGAAAAATAGAGCTACTTTGTTAACAATCTATCCTTTTTTGTAACATGTAATAGGTTCTGTACTACTTTATTTACGCATTCTTCTCTTTTTAAATGAAATCTGATTCCTGCAAAATCATTCCTCCTTTTCTCTTGTTGACAGTATCTGCTGTAGAACAACTTCAAGCTATGGCTTCTAAAAGACAATACAAGGAGGCAGCTGCACAACTTGAGGTATTACATGGTGTGCACATGCTTGCAGTCTTTCTTTGTTTACAGTTGATATATTTTCTGAGCTACATTGGTCGGTGCTCCGAGCTGAATTAATTGTTTCTTGCATTAGAAATATTGAGCATTATCTTATAAAAACCACGCTAATACATTCAATCACATTTACTTTGAGGTGTATGTTATAATTATTGATGGGATGTAGATGTAATCACAGTATTCCTGATTTTTCTTTCCCATAGTTTCATGAGTTGGGTATACATTTCAGGCTGTCAACCAGTTATGCAGTCATTTTGAGGCTTACAGAGATTTTCAGAAGATCACGGAGCTAAGAGAAAAATTCAAGAGCATCAAACAAATTTTGAAGTCTCATGTGTTCTCAGATTTCTCTAGGTGTGTAAATTATGAAGTCTGGAGATTGACTGAGACAAAATGCTTTTTATGTGTTACAGTTAATTTCATTGCTGCATTACAATCGTATGGAGCGCTAAGTCGCTGGCTCGCTGCTTATGTATATCTTCTACTCCTTGATCTTTTCTTTTCAGTTGGTGGTGTTTAGGTAGATTCGGAACTTGGGAGATCTAGGGAAAAGATGATCATGATCACCGTTTTTTTGTGAACACGTGTCAATTGTCAAATAATCTAGATGTCTTGCTTTGAGTTTCTAGTTGCTTTTTTGATCATATGCTTGATTTGAGTTTTATTACATCAGGAGTACAAGTTTCTGTGTTCTGACTTACTTTTCAACCTTTCTTTTCCTCTACTTTTTGTACAGCTTAGGTACAGGTAAAGAGACCGAGGAATCTAATTTACTGCAGCAGCTATCTGACGCATGTCTGGTTGTTGATGCCCTTGAGCCATCAGTTAGAGAAGAGTTAGTAAAAAATTTCTGTAGTAGAGAGCTTACTTCATACCAGCAAATTTTTGAGGGAGCAGGTTTGTCGTATTGCTTTATATTTTGAATTTAGTTATTGCCTCCCAATTTTTCATGTAGTTGACTTTGATATGTTGGAACTCGAAATTTGGCTAAATTTGTCAGAACTGGCAAAGTTGGATAAAACAGAAAGACGATATGCTTGGATCAAGCGCCGCCTACGAACCAATGAGGAGATTTGGAAACTATTCCCCTCTTCATGGCATGTCCCTTATCTGCTTTGCATCCAGTTCTGCAAGTTGACGAGGTTGGTGATATATGTCACGTTCGAACTCACATGCGAAACCTATGATTGTGACTTTTAGCATTGCTTGTGAATAAACGGTTCTCCTAGGTTTACATCCTTGTTTGACTTATATAATGGACATCCATTTGAGGACATGGATTTCTATTATTTTGAGATCTGAAAGTGTAGTAGCATAGCATAAGTATAATCTTGATCGCATAATTTCATTATCCTGTAGATCCTTTTTTTGTTGTTTCTCATTGAATCTGCCATTCTGTTGCTAATAGAGACACTCCTAGTGGGTGTTTCTTCATAACGTTGCAGTTGCCATATTTGTGTTTATAGTCACTGAATAACACTTGGTAAAAATAAATTTGTTTGATGGTTTTATCTGAGTTGCTAAGAAGATAACAGTAACAAGATATCATTAACTTCATGATGAATTTTACATCATGATGGAGTTCTTTATGGGGTGAGCAGGACACAACTGGTAGACATCCTCAACAATCTTAAAGAAAAACCAGACGTTGGAACATTGTTACTGGTAAGGTTCTTCTATACCTTGTTTCCTGAAGTAGTCCAAAAAATTAATTTATATATATGCCAAAGTGCTAATTTCAACCTTTTGCCCAGTGGTTTCCTTGCCTCATATCAAATGCATGTGCATCTCTGCTGTATGCATTTCATTTGGTGTCTGTTATTGTGCTTTAGTTCTGCTGTTATGCTACATTTGTGTTCCAATATCCTTGCACCCCTAAATTGATCAAATATTAGCTTCTTAAGCACATTTCTTAATCGTACAACAAAACAAGTTCTACTATCTACTTTGATATCCATTCACTCATATACCTATAAGGCTTGGTTTTTCCTTTCTCGGCGCTCAGCATGAGAAATTGCAAAAGTTTGACCTTGTACTGTATTACTGTGACATTAATATTATGGGTGAAAAACATGTACTTTTCAGCCATGCATCTTTTAAAGAGTTGCATAAGTAATGCTTCTAATTGATGGGTGCTAGTAGGCTTTACAGCGGACTTTAGAGTTTGAGGAAGAACTAGCAGAGAAATTCGGTGGTGGAAGTCGCAACAAGGAATCAGGAAGCGACACTGGGGAAGATTCAACTGAGAGTAGCAGTCAGACTATTTCAGACATTCGAAAGAAATATGAGAAAAAGCTTGCAGCACATCACGGAAGTGAGAGTGAGGCATGTTCATTGATTTCTTCACAGTCCATCAGTTGATATATTCTGATAGTGCAAAATTGATATCCACACAATGTTACTTCTGCCTAACTTAGTTATTTTTCTAACCAGGACCAAGATGGCCACAAAGATCTGTCTGTGCCTGATGCTGGGGTAACTTCTTGTCTTGTTTTTCTTACAAATTGCTGCATGTGGTTAAAAAAAGTGTTTCTCTTTTACTTTATGATCAGAAACAAGATTTTACCCATCATCCATCTTGTATAGATTTGCTTACTTCAATTTTAGTTGTCTCATTGACTGAGTGCAGTGTAGGCAAACCAAAGATTCTGTTCTTGCATTTTATGCTTAATCATATGGCAGATTTTAGGATTGACTTTATTTTTAGTTTTACAAAAAAAACTGCACGAAGTTGCAGCTTATTAGTATAACAACTCCATTAGCTGTTCATTTATAATGTTCACTTTCATGAATTTAGGAACTAATCATGTCTTACCTTGAATGCGATTGATTTACCTGGCAGTTCAATTTTAGAGGGATCATTTCATCATGCTTTGAACCTTACTTGTCGGTCTATGTTGAACTGGAGGAAAGAACTCTTATGGAGCATTTGGAGAAACTTGTCCAGGTTTCGATCACTCTGATTCTCTATTGGTGTTTAACTTTTAGGTCCTTCTAAGTTTTTTTCCGTGACTAACATATATTTGCATCTTATATTACAGGAAGAAACATGGGAAATTGAAGAGGGGAGTCAAACTAATATTTTATCAAGCAGTATGCAGGTATACCTAAAAGAGACTTAGAATGAATTGTTAAATACCGATGATTTGTTAAAATTTATAAAAAAAAAATCCATATAATATGCTTCTGTTCATTTCAAACTCTCGTACTATTTAGTCTAAGCAATATCAACTAAAATGGAAAATTTTATGCAAAATATATCACTCTTTAAAATTCATAAAGCCAATAAAAATATAAAGTAGAACTGTAGAAGTGTTTATTTGCCTGATTCATTTTTTACTTGGATTTTATATGACTACCTAGTTCTGGTGAAGTAACTATTTAATTAACACTGCACGTCACTGTATATGTTAAAATCAGTCATTCTTTTGCATTTCTTGCTCGCCGTTGCTTATTATTGCATTTATTCATCACATTAGAGCATGCCTAATCCTAAATCCTTATTCACTGTATTGTGAAGGTGTTTTTGATCATCAGAAGGACGTTAAAGAGATGCAGTGCTCTGACAAAAAAACAGACATTGTTTAATTTATTCAAGGTTTGTTTAGTTCACAATGTTATATGCATATGCCTAAACAATGACGATATTTTTTGTGATTTTTCATCAAAGCAACTATTTTACACGTTCTCCAACTACATTTTCCTGTAAATAGGTATTCCAAAGAGTTCTTAAAGCATATGCTACAAAGCTTTTCTTAAGATTGCCGAAGGGTGGTACAGGACTTGTAGCAGCTGCTACAGGAATGGATGGTCAGATCAAGGTACTGTTTATTAAATCTTTTTTGGTGTGTGTCTATGTGGTTTTGACTTTATATATCTTTCTCATGTTTGTTTGACTGCTATCTTCATTGTGTTCAACTGACCAACCTTTTATCACAGACATCTGACAAGGATGAACGTTTGATCTGCTACATAGTCAACACAGCTGAATATTGTCACACAACGGTTAGTTTTGAAATGCTTCATTTATCTGCAAACCAAATTCATTAAGTAGTTAGATGCAATAACCCAATAATCTTTAGGACGCAGAAGATTAAAATGGTGGGTTTGATTTAGAATGTTGCTAAGCAACCTAGCCTGCTTGTTACTGTTTTAGAGCCATGACTTGGATATTCTTGTACTTCAATTTTTTCTACTTATCGACTGGAGTTTTTTTTTTTTTTTCTTACAATTTTGTTACTATCGAAATTTCTGTTGTTTCGGTAAATAATTGTGGTACACCAAATGCTATAACTGCGACTTTCTAGCAAAATAGCAGCAGATTCTGCTGCGGAATTCAGACCTTCACTGAAAAATGAGAAGTTGCATCATTAATTTAAGTGCCATTAGATACAAAATTACATTACTTTCTCAAATACAAGTTAATTCGAGATTTCGAGGACTACGTTTGACTCTAATTGGTGGTCGATAAAGAGATCTGTATCTAGTGAACCGACATGTCTGCTGCAGATGTAGCATGTTTAAGTTCTTTCATTTGCTTCTTTTTTCTCTGTGTTACCCAAGACTAAGTCTCTTTCTTTCACACATTATCAGTCAGGTGAATTGGCTGAAAATGTATCCAAAATAGTTGATCCCCAGTATGCCGATAGCATCGACATGTCTGAAGTGCAGGTAGATAAAATCTTCATATGCCTTGTTTACTGTTTCTGCCTTGCGACCCCAAGCCCCCTTCTCATAGTTTTGTTGTATTCTGCAGGACGAGTTCTCAGCAGTTATAACAAAAGCACTGATAACTCTTGTGCATGGTATAGAAACAAAGTTTGACTCTGAAATGGCAGCGATGACACGTGTTCCTTGGGGCACACTTGAAAGTGTTGGCGACCAATCGGAGTAAGATGCCTTGATACATATATGATCGCCGACATAGTATGTTTTTGCATAAGTTTAACTTATGTTTATTCCTGCAGATATGTGAATGGCATAAATACAATTCTGACTTCAAGCATTCCTGTTCTTGGAAGGCTTCTTTCTCCTATATATTTCCAATTCTTCCTCGATAAGGTGAATGAGTAATGCCTAAATTGACTTTCTATATCTTGCTCTTTAGTTGGAGGATTATACTTGAAGGTGTTTCTTATTATTTTCAGTATGCCCATTTGAGTTCCTAAAGGATAATTACTAACATCAGCTTGTGATAATATAACTATAGTCAATGAAAATTTCTATATAGTAATTTTTATGCGGATGAACTTTTTCTCCTTACAAACAAGCACATAAGTTTTATTCTTTAAATGTTTATTCTTCTACAACAGCCATTATTTAAAGCTAATCCTCTCTAACCTCTGCAGCTTGCATCATCGCTTGGTCCACGCTTCTATCTCAATATCTTCAAATGCAAGCAAATCTCGGAAACCGGAGCTCAACAAGTACATAATCCTTTTACTCTGTTTGTAGATTTTTTTTCTGATTTTTTCTAGTTGGATGGGTTTTGTTAAAAAGAAGGCCTTTATTCGGAATGATAATTATCTGAATACTTTTGTGCTAGTGTCACCATATCAAAATTGTAGAACCTCTCTTTGGTGAAAAATGAACTTATCAACTCTTTGGACTTGTATTGTTTTTACGTATTGAAATCAGATGCTGCTGGATACACAAGCTGTCAAAACAATCCTTCTGGAAATTCCTTCCCTTGGAAAACAGGTAACATACCGACAACTTTCCTTCTTAAGGTTTATACCCCATGCCTTAAATTTTGAACTGTCCTATTTGCTTCTCTAAGCAGGTATCTGCCGCTGCTGGCTACTCGAAATTTGTTAGCCGTGAAATGAGCAAAGCTGAAGCACTGTTGAAAGTAAGATTTCCATTGACACTGAACTTTGTGATGACTTAACAAGGCGCTCTTAATCACTATTCTTAGTTAATGTTCTTTAAATGATCCACAGGTCATATTGTCCCCCATCGACTCTGTGGCTGATACATATTGTGCTCTACTGCCCGAGGGTACTCCTTCTGAGTTTCAACGAATTCTGGATCTTAAGGTTGCTCTTTCCCCATCTTTGGATTCTTGAATTTTGTTTTTATTTAGTTTCTCAGCATTCATCTGAGTAAATATTCTAAACCTTTTTTTTATTTTCGAAATGATTTCTTCATGCTTACATGCTATAGATATTACTTAATAAAATTTCAGGGCCTCAAAAGGACTGACCAGCAAAGCATACTAGACGACTACAACAAGCGTGGGGCAGGGACTTATCAGCAATCCATTAAAACAGTCGTTCCATCGGCACCTAACACCACAGTGGCGCCTAATCAACCCACACCTGCTGGGATCATTCCATTGAAGGAAGAGATTGTAGCAAGGGCTGCCGCTCTGGGGAGAGGGGCTGCCACAACCGGAATCCGCAGAATCCTAGCATTAACCGAGTCAACTACCAAAGATCGCAAGGATGGACCTCTGAGGAAACTTTTCATTGGATGAGAGCATAAAGAAGTCAAATGATTTTCCCTACTCTGGTTAGGATACACTCCTTCCTCTTGAGTATTGCAACGATCATTCAAACATCTTCATCGTCCCCCTTCCCCAACCGTATACATAACCTCTTCCACCTGTGGATGTTTTCCTTTTCTTGGAGATGTCTTGTTGTGTAGAGCTTCCTAGTTACTTCTGGGATTTTTTGGGAACCTTTGGAAATTTGATGATGTGTATTCTAGTAGTAATATACAATGACTCTTCTGCCTCTCTTTCTGTTACTACTTAGTACTAAAAGCTAATCGAATAGAATTTGTATGTATGCCTATTTAGATTCTTTATGTTTCAATACAGCATTAAATCATTTCATGTGTTTGATTACCCATAAAAAGGGAAGAAAGTGGCTGTTTTATTGAACCACCACTCTTTGCATACCACATTTTGGCTCTTTGTCGCCTGCTATGGATCAATATCGCTTTCCAGAATATTACTCCCTCCGTCCCGCTTAAGATGACACGTTTTCCTTTTTAGTTTGTCCCAACTAAGATGACACATTTCCTTTTTTGGTAACTTTCTCTCTCCAATTAATACACTCAACCATTTTTTCTCACTCCTATTAAAATATCCATCTTTCTTTATCTCTTTACTTTAATACTTACATCCACCTTCTCTCTCCAATTAAACACTTTAACCAATAACTCCTAAAATCTTGTGCCGGCTAAGCAATGTGTCATCTTACGCCATTGCACTGATCGTTGAACAGGGGCGACGACTGGAGGACGTTGATGTCGTTGTTCGACCCGGCCACTCCAAAATAAGCATGTCATATCCATAGCCGGTAGTCAGCTACAGCTTCAAGGATCAACGTGGGATGCTTGGCTTTGAAGCCGGAAGTGTGTATCCCCTTCCAGGCGGCAGGGCAGTTCCTCCACTCCCAATGCATACAATCGATGCTGCCCAACATCCCAGGGAACCCGTGCACCGACCCGTGCATATTAATCAGCCGCTGGCAGTCTTCGGGGCTCGGACGCCGAAGATACTGATCCCCGAATATCGTTCTAACGTCCGCGCAAAACTCCAACAAACACTCGACGGCTGAAGACTCCCCAATGTGGAGCTACTTGTCGAAAATGTCGGCCGGGCCTCCGTACGCCAGTTGCCTGATTGCGCCCGTACACTTCTGTATTGGCGTGTGTCCGGGTTTGCCAGCCGCATCCTCCCTGATTCTTAAAAACTCGTACCTTCTCTCTAATGCACCAACGATATGCATAAACAGAGGACGATGCATCCTAAAACGTCGGTGGAATAAGGCATCCCCAAAACGCGGCTCTGGAGCAAAGTAGTCCTCATACAACCGCTGATGTGCAGCAATGTGGTCCCGGGGTACATGTCGTCGGCGATGGATCGGCCGAGGCACGGCCGCCGCTGCTGCCTCTGCCGGATCCGTCGATCAATCGCCGCTTGCACAGCGAGATCCAATTCATCATCACTAAAGCCATCACTATCACTAGCGCCTCCGCTACTACCACCCGCACGACTACTCGCCATTATAGATAATTGAAAAAAGAGGTTAGAGAGAGAAACTTGTCAACACAAGTGGTGTGAATGAAATGATGTTGGAGGAGCCCTATTTATAGAGTTTTAAAAAAAAATTTAAAAATTCCGGACGTCCGGGTCGGACGTCGACCCGGACGTCGACGCGAGGGGCGAGCCCTTCGCAGGGGCACTCGGGACGGGCGTGGGCGCCCTTCCCGCTCACTACGACGCCCGTCCGATCGGACGTCGCCGACGGGCAAACGGGAAGGGCGCCGTTGGAGACACCCTTAGATTCTTTATGTTCCAATACAGCATTAAATCATTTCATGTGTTTGATTACCCATAAAAAGGGAAGAAAGTGGCTGTTTTATTGAACCACCACTCTTTTCATACCACATTTTGGCTCTTTGTCGCCTGCTATGGATCAATATCGCTACCAGAATAATAACGGAAGGAATATGTAATAGGGGTGTATTAGGAAAATTAAATTTTGTAAATAATGCTATTTGGGTGACACGTTTGATGGATTCGTTATATTGCTAACTTACTCTTAAATTGCTAACTACAACTAAATAATAGGCTTTAGATTATTAAATCAGGACACATAATCATATATCTACGAATATATCAATACAGTGTAAAAAAAATATCAATCAAAGGTATTAATGTCAATTAATAAAAAGTTAGTTATAACTAACTTTTATAAATCATTCCAAAACTTTAAATGATTATAACTATTCTAATTTAAATTATTTTTTCACACCAACACATATCAAATTAAAGATAATTTTATAAGGATTTCAACGAGATCTTACTGTTGGAACATATATACTAAAAAACATTTTTCGAGTTTATTATGAATTTGATAAATTGCTTGTATATTGTAAACTCTCTTCCTTTAATGAGAATAATAAGTGTTTTCTTCATACTGTGCATTTTACTTTAATGGGTATTGACCATATTTAATTATATATTAAATTGTATAATTAAAGCGCCGGAAAGTAAAATCAGTCTAAATCTTCTACATTGAAGGTTGGGTCGTGGAACAGGTCATCACAATAGGTGGTCCAGCCGGTACCTTGCAGAAGTAAAACTTTTTCACAACCTAGATAGGCTTTGGCTACCTATCGCGAAAGGTTGCAGTGTCCATCCGAAAGTCGTCTTTACCTTGAGAATGACTAGTGACACTGGTGTGGTATCGCATTGAAAGGATCTAAATAATAGACACGTCTTTATTGCTATCTACTGTAAGACGATGTCTTGGAGATTTAATATTTCTTATTCTTTGTAATAATATAGGGTACACGTTAATCGATCATACGCTGTTTTGACTTATCAATAGGTGCGGGTTTTTCGTAACCCAATATTCCTGATATCTTGGGTAGTAGTAATTGATAACTAGTATGATGTCAAGTTTATTATTACAATGAATCGTGTGCCCGTGGTATGACTATATCCCCAAGAGGTGTTCGAGAAAAGTTCTATTGCTCGGAAACCCGACCTGTTTGGATTTTATCCAAGAATAATAGAAAAGGCAAAGTACTCCCTCCGTCCCATAAAAGTTGAGACAAAACTTTTGGGTACGGAGGTTAAGAATTTATATTAAAGGAGAGATGAAAAAAGTAGAAAAGATAAAAGAGAATAAAGTAAATGATGGAATAAAAAAAGAGTGATTAGATGTTTTGTCTTTTGTTAAAAAAAGAAATGACTCAACTTTGTTGGGACGGACTAAAAAGGAATACGACTCAACTTTTTTGGGACGGAGGGAGTATATTTTAATATACTTCTCGTACTAGACAACTCTTGGAAATAAAAGATATTGATTAATTTAAAGTCCATAACAGACTACAAATTAACTAATGGATATAGAAAGTCTTAGATACGTGAAATAATATATTAAAGAGGTTAACCCGGATTGGATGGGCGGTCAATATTTCTTCGATAGTGGCACAAGAAATATTCCATTGGCCTTATATTGAATTATGAGTTATAATTTAATTAGTAAAGAAGGTCCAATGGGGAGTCCCAATCCAAGCCCCATAGATCCCTAACCTAGCCCACACAAAACTCTATATAAAGGGATGAAGGAGGCATGACAAACACACACATCACAAGTGTGAAACCCTAGCCTCCACACATCAAATTTTCAGCCCCCTCTCTCTATAGGGAAGTCGAAAATTGCACTTTGTGTGTTCTTGGCATTCTTTTCTTCTCCTTCGAGATCCCTACATTTCAAAGAGATTCCTTCCACAAGGTAGAAGATCCTTGGTCTTGCAATCGTGTTCTAGTTCCAAGATCTACCGTGGAGAAGTAGCAAGCCACTTCGATTCTTAGGAGAATCATTATTGTAAGTATTCAACGACATAATTTAATTGTAAGTTATGTGATTAATTGTACAATAATATGTCTCTATATGTTCATGCATGAAACTGAACCGGTCCACATAATCACCTAAATAGATTCTTATGTGGATTTATTTTATTTGCAATTTCCGCTGTGCCAATTCCCCAACACTTACATGCATATGTTCCGACGTCAAAATTTTTAAAAAAATTTGTAAATTTTCAAATTTTCGACAAACAACCTAATATCAATATAGATCACATGATATGTCAGCATAATATGTGTACAATGTTAATATTAAATTGTGTTTACATATTCAATGCATTGTGTTGATATCTTTAATACACTAAATTGACATTACGATTCAAAACCCTAAATGTGATAGGTAATCTTATTTTTTTAATATTAAATATAAAAAATGAAATTGCACATGACAAATTATGGACCATTAGATTTCTTAATGTCTATGGTCTTAAATTAATTGTAGTTAGCAACTAAGGAATAATTTAGCAATTGATCACTCCCCCACATTTGATTCGCATAGAACTTAAGAAAACGGTCCACTAGGGGAGTGATCATTTGTAACTCAACCTTTAATTGCTAACTACAACTAATTTAAACCATAAGATTTGTAGAGATCTAGTGGTCTATAAATCGCTATGTGTAAATTTGTTTTAATATTATTTAAATTTAAAAAGATAAGAAAACTATCAAAATTAGGGTTTTGGATCAAAATGTCAATATAGTGTATTAAACATATCAAAACAATTTAGCATTGACATTATATATATTTTATATTGACATATTATGATAGCTACATTGACATTATGCTGCTTTTGAAAATTACGAAAATTAGAGAATTTTTTTTCAAATATTGATATAAGTTATGTAAAAAAATAATTTAAATTGAGATAGTTATAATCATTAAAAGTTTTTGGATATTTTTTTAAAGTTAGTTATAACTAACTTTTGGTCAATTTACATTAATACCCCTAATTGGCATTTTTTGTGTATTGTATTGATACTCATGGATGGTTAATTCTTGTCCCTTGATTTCATGATCCAATGTCTATTATTTAGTTGTAGTTAGCAATTTAGGGGTGAGTTAGCAATATAACACACCCCACGGTCCACTATGTAGAAAAAATGTTATTTTTTGGGGGATTTCAAATATAGTTGTGGTATATTATTATGGAACGTATGAAGGAGTGGGTACAAGCTATTCGAATAGAAATTTGTTGTAATTTTCTTTCTATTTATTTTTGTAATTTTCACAAAAAAAGTTTGACGTTACAAAATTTGTAGTGAAGCCTCTATAAGTTCCATTTTCAGAGAAAAATAGAGCGATAGGTAGGGGCCGATATAATCCCTATGCCCAGGTCAATTTAAGCCCTATATTTTAGAATAGGGCTCGATGTGTTAGTTTGAGTGGGATGTGAAAGGAAAGGATTAATAACTAATAAGCATATTAGTTAAATTTAATGCGTTCATATTAAATTCAAATTTATTTTGACTATATGGTGTTAGTAAGAGATTTCAGATTAAGTTTAATTTAACTATGGACCAATGTTGTCAAATGGCGGATATGGCGGTGCTATGGCAATGTTATGGTGCTATGGCGTTTCCACCACTAAACGCTATGCTATAGCGCCATGGCGCTGCCATATCCGCTATTTGATAACACTGCTATCGACAAGCTATAAAATAACAGCATGATGGTGGTGAAAACTGAAAACTATATATATTATCTCTACCTATAAATCTAGTGATCTTTTATCGTATAATTGTTTTGAAAATGTGTTTGTAAATTACACATTGGATCTTGTACTTATAATCTTAGCCTGTATGGTTTAGTGAGTAAATTATATGCCGTTTTGTGGTAAAGCTAACATATGATTAGAATTATTATAAGTAAAGACAGAGTACAAGTACTTCATCGAAGTGGGTAAATTGCATGGGAGTTGAAGAAATAAAATAAAATAAAAATGCTGTCTAAAATATAATAGTTCCATTATTAAAAGATACTTATATCTTGGTAAGATAAATATGTTATCTCAGTCAGACATAAAAGAGCGTAAGTATAGGAAGAAGGCGTAAAATATAAATATGCTGTCTAAATTAAAAGAGCGAAAATGTAGGAAGAAGGCGTAAAATATAATCACGGATTTCAAATCATGAATAAAGCTTGTATTATTTGATATTAACCACACCATGTATATTGTGTGGATCGGAAATAAAATTCAATGCACTTGAGTGACTGATTTTTTTGTCTTCATTAAGTTTTTTATGTTTAATATAATATCATTTTAATTTTGAATATCGGGTGAATTTTGTTTCATTGATTGTGACGTATAAAATATATATTCGTTTAGGTAATTAGCATTTACTAACACTTATCTGGTAATTAGAATATCGATGTGATGAATAAACTTACACCTCAATTACCCAATTGATATGTAATTTCGATTATTGCATCGCATGATATATATTTTGTTATAAATAACGAAACAATATGTTTAAATTGTTGTAATTATCTAAATGGTGATACATTTTCTAGTAAACGATATAATAAGGAGACAAAATCTATCATTTATCCGCAAATTTATATATAAGTTGGTGCAATTACGTCAATATATATCACTTATTTAGGGAAAGGCTATTAGAAGTTAACGTTCATAACATCAGGCTAAATGAGTAACTCAAAACTAGCATAAATTCACATGAAAACGATAAAATATTTTTCTTGTTCCATTTGCTGCCCGATAAAATAAAAAAGATTACACAATTATCACTTTCTTTTTTGGTGAGAAATTCATCATAGAAAATCAAACATGGTGGGAAGCATTGCTCCTGAATGAGCCAAGGGCCTTAGCTGCTCCTGCCCTCAATATGAATTGATGGTAGAATGCTGCAATGGCTGCACCAATAAAGGGTCCCACCCAAAATATCCACTGCAAAATACAATAGTAGTAACAAAAATCAATACAAAAAAAATATATTCAAGAATTAGCTATATATATTTGGAATTGAAGATGAGAATTAGTTACTTGATCATCCCAAGCCTTGTCCTGATTGTAAATCACTGCAGCTCCTAGACTTCTAGCCGGGTTGATGCCGGTGCCGGTGATCGGGATCGTGGCGAGATGCACCATGAACACCGCAAATCCAATTGGAAGAGGCGCCAACACCTAATGTCCGATAAATTTAATTAGAACTATTTTTCGTAGACAGAGATAGTATCCAGTATTATATCCAGTATTATAGTAATAGGTGGGGGAATCTTTTCCATTGCCTAATTGGTTATACTTATAAATTAATTCCAAATCCTATTTATAGACATAGATTTCTTTAAATTGTGACCACCACATGACTTTGTAACTGCACAACATATGCTGACTCGGATACACATTAGAAAAGGTTGGATTTAGCTACCAAAAAGGTAGGCAACATTCAATAAAGTATAAAAATAAGTATGCATAACAAACAATGTCATTTATATCTAACTTTAGTCTTCTAAGTGAGGAAATTGAGACTAACCGGAATATGTGAGTCTCTAGCGCTTCTCTTGGGATCGGTGGCGGAGAAGACGGTGTAGACGAGAACGAAGGTGCCGATGATCTCGGCTCCGAGCCCCACTCCGGTGGTGTATCCGAGGCTGAGCTCGTTGGCACCGCCGCCGTGCTTCTTGTAGTAGGAGCTTTGGAAGGCCTTGACCAGCCCCACTCCACAAATTGCACCCAAACATTGAGCCACCATGTACATCACGGCCCGAACCAACGACACTTTTCGGGCCAACAGAAGCCCGAATGTCACAGCCGGGTTAATGTGACCCCCTGCAACAACAACACCAATATTGATAGGACCGTCGACATTAGTCTGATTCACTCCTAAAAAAGCCTCAAACTAATCGGAGTTACAAATAACAACACTTGTATACATCTTCCAACTGATACGGGATGAGTTTGTAACCCAACAAATATAACGTTAATAAAACGAAAAAAGAAATGGTTATAAAAAAATGAAAAGAAGCTACTGACCGGAGATTCCGGCGGTGCAGTAGACGAGGATGAAAATCATGCCACCGAAGGCCCATGCGATGCCGAGAATGCCGACCCCGCCGCACTGGTCGGTCGCGGACTGGCTTTTGTAGGCGATGACAGTGAGCACAGTGATGTAGAGGAAGAGCAGAGTTGCGATGAACTCGGCGATTAGAGCTCTGTAGAAAGACCATTTGGTGAGCTCCTCCGCGTCCATCAGCGGGGCAGGAGGCGGATCGTGGTAGTCCTTGGCGCCACCGTCCGACACCTCCTTCGCCATTTGTGGAGAGAGAAAAATGCGTAGAGAGAGATCGTGGAGTGCAGTGGGTATTTATGGAAGAGATGAGCTTACTAAGTGATTAGTGGGAATAAAAAGTGATTAATTTTACTAATTCTACTAACTCATTTCACCCACCTTTTATTGAAAATTAATACTATCCACTTTCCTTTTTTATTTGTCTCAATCAAAATGAGTCATTACTAAAAATAAAAATACTTTTATCTCTATTTTATTCTATTGCTCTTACTTTATTTTCTCCACTTTAACACATAAAATAAAGTCACGTGCCGTACAAGGAAGATGTCATCTTACTTGGGACGGAAAGAGTATATATAAGTGGAATCTATATTCAACTAGTTTTTTTCCATCCATTGTTTTAACATTTTTTAAAACTTGTGTTACCAAAAAAATATAACTTCTTGGAACAAGCATGAAGAAATTAACGATATTTCTTTATCTTTTGAACTGTTGTGCCGGGTCGGTTGCTCAAGATCTTTGATCTGTACATGCACCCGATGAAAAAAATGGGATCACTTCTTGATGACGGAGGAAGTAATTGAAATTGAGTGGAGATTGGGCCACAACAGGCTGGGTTTCGGTTTTCACCGACCCACGAGTCGGTGGCCCACTACCTTTTCAGTTTAACGGCTACTTTAGTGATATCAATTTCTCGAGTTCTAATATAAGAGAAATAATTTATTAATTTTTTATTTATGAGATGGTTGATACAACAATTACTTTTCTTGAGATAAAAGTATAATTTGCTCGATATGGTTTGTATATAAATTTAATAACTAGGTTAAGGAAAAGAAGTTTTTTTGAGATTTTATTGTTTTGAAGAGAAAGTTTAGGTAGGCTATCGTTCATGTTGAAAATGGACCGGCCATGACTTTATAGCTAACGTTATTGGCTCAAAATTTCAATAATTTTGTTACGAGTTAGGTTATGTGACTATTTGCTACTTTTAATCACACTCTCATGTTCTTTAAATAAATGCACTCTTAAATAATACTCCATTCATCCTTAAACAGTAGCTATAAACTATTTTCTTTTTTAGTCCATCTATCAACTTTCTAATTTTAGGAATTCAGTTACATTATTAATAATGTGGACTCCACCCTCGACTAATACTGTTTTCACTACCTCTCTATATCTTTTTCTTACTTTACCAATTATGTATTAAAACTCGTACTCAACTAAATGTTCTAGGGACGAGGGAGTCCTATCACTCAAATACCAATTAAATTGTTTATGGGACTAAGCTTCTTAAGTAGGAATCAGATTCTTAACAAGAAATTTCTTCTTCAGTTCTTGAAGATTCTTACAAAGAATTACTGCCGATTTTTCTACTCAACGGAAATAAGATTATTCTTTTAGGTATGGACGTAACTCTTTTTTTTTTTTTAAGTTTTGCGCTCACATAATTATGTAGTTTGTGAAATTAGACGTTTCCAGTAAAGTGGAAAAAATAAGCATATTGTTGATAAAGACTACTTCAAAGTGGAGCCCAAAATCAGATTTAGACAATCTGAAATCGATTTCATTCTGCCGATAACCTGATTTTTTTTAATATTCTGCACTAATTATGACATGTTAAATTATTTGATAAGTAGAATCAAGTCAATTAATTAATTTTTTAGAGTACATCAATTGATTTTTTAGATGTACAATGAATTGAATTTCCTTCTGGATGAAGGTCGTTAGAGAGCAACTAGCTAGCAATTAAACCTGTGACAATCTAATTTGCTCCAAAAAAAATTTAATAAAATAAAATCTAATTTGCTCCAACTCTGAATAAACTGTTATCAAGAGTCAAATTAGAGACGAATACACTAATTAAGTCAATTTCGACTGCTAAAATATTGAAGCTTCAGGGAATTCGTCTCTAATTAGTGGAATAGTAATTAAATTCGCTTAAAATGTAAACATTATTAACATATGGATTACCATCAAATCTAATTACATTATTAGAACAGTCCCGATAAAATTTATCATCATCGTCTATTATTGAATGTTTTCCAAAATCATGTTTCGTTCATCCACCCGTGAAAACCCAGTACTTGATTTTTCAAATAAAAAATGCCAAAATTTTTTTACAAAATATAAAGTTATTTTATATAGTACTGGCTGCTACAATTTTATTATCAAGTCGAAAAATTAAATCTGTTGGAATTTAAAGCTAAAAAAGTTGGTAAATAGATCACTTTCCCACTATAAAATTGAACCAATAGGAGTATTTTTGTACAAAAACAAAAAAAAAAAAAAAAAAAAAAAAAAACAGAAACCAAAATAATAGCCAAAACAACATAATTTTGAAATATATATGTACTTATATTATAAGAAAAAATATTCCCGAAATTCATCCTATAAAATAGCCAACAAAGCAACAAGATAGAAAAAGTATGCCTAGAATACACAGTTGAAATCGAAGTGTACATGCATATTTTATCTATACCATTAATATTAATAAAATATTTAAAAAACATTAAATTACATAAATCAAAAATGGAATAAATATTGCAAAGTGCGAGGCTTTTCATGATAAAGAAAATGGTAAAGTAACAGAATGGAAAATAATGATGCCAATTAATCATGTTAGCCCCCCTTTTTGCGTGCAAAAGATAGAACTATGGAATTATTTGGCATGATTTTCTAGAAAAGCAGTGTTGCTTAGAAAATTATACTACTCTAATTTATTGGCAGAAGTATTTCCGAAAATGATTGGTTTTAAGTGGCCGGGTTTAGTTTAATTTAATTTATTTTTTACTTCTATCAAATCAAACTATGGTAAAACAAGAATATAACTTTCTTTGAGTCACTATACTAGGCTTTTTATAAAACAACGACGACATTGTTATTAAGTTACATATTTGCCAAAAACTAATAATTTTTCTTTTCTTGAAATTGCAATCTATATATGCTTAAATTGCTTGTGTTCGTTATAGATGTGTGAACGTACGCTTTACTATTTGTACATAAGTAAATACTTCCTCCATTCCATGGCAGCGGAGATATTTCTTTTCAGCACGAAGATTAAGAAAGGAAGAGAGATGAAGAGAGAATAAAGTAAAAGTGAGTAAAGTAAGTGAGAAAAAATGTGTTGAGGAAATAGTTTCACTACTATGAAATTTACCAAAATGACAAAATGACTCCACTACTATGGAACGGAGGGAATAATTGCATTTGAAAATCATTGTGACAGAAGTTCAACATGTATAATCATAACATAGCAATCAATTCAAATCCACCCTAGTCTTTCTCTATATATTAAAAAGTGCATAGATGTCCAAAGTGTGTGGTTGAGTGATGAGAGTTGATGGTGGATTTGTATATTTTCCTTAACAAGATGATTTAAAAAATGGTGGAAGATGATTGTGTAAGAGATTTATCGAGTAAACAAAGCGTGAAAAATTGAAGCTCACAACTACCTTTAGTTTCCAGTTTGTCACAACTAAATTCCAATTCAATTTCTCTCATCCATGAACATGCCAAGTTTTCTATAAATAATTATACGAGTATGTATTACTAAAATTGCAGTTCTCTTTAATTATAACTAAGAAAGTGATTTATAATTATAAATATAATGCTTCAAAAAATTAATGTGAACAAATTTGAGTAAACAATGTGTTACTTCTAGAAATCAAATTTCTTTTATTTAGCTTACTATTTCTGGGTTAATTGGGCTAATTAAGATTATTGTGTCTTTAATCAGTGTCTTTAGTTACTAAGCCCATTGGGATTTTTCAAGCACCATATTTTGTTAATTGAATAGAGCAATGTGTTCCCTTTCGGGTCAACTTTATATGTAAAACATTCTTAAACTCAACAATGCAAATAAAATATTCTTATTTAATACTTCATGCATCTCATGTTAACTGATTGCATTCCTCTTCCAAGTATCCAAGATCAATTGAGTTAGTAGTATTATTTTTACAAAAATATAACTCTCTTTCACTCTCTTACTTTAATCCCTTTGTCCTAAAGAATTATCTCAAATAATTTGATACGGAGAGAGAGTATAATGTTTAACCTTATTTATCACTGAGAAATTAAAACAAACATCAAACTAAAGCACGAAACAATAGGTTATGAATTTTGTACTGCAACATTAGTTTCAAATAGTTTGAATAGACATATATATTTATTTAGTTCCTCTCAATCTTAATAACTTTAACTAGGTTGAATATCCATTTACTTAATTGTTGGTCTTAATAAATCACTTTGGTTAGGTTGGATATGTATTTACTTAATTGTTGATCTTATCAAGTTACATTAATTAGGTTGAATATGTATAAACTGTTGAAAAAATATGGTAATTTGTATTTGCAATTAAGGGCAATAATGAAAATGTTGACTCTTTTTTTTAGCCCTAATGAAAATATTGACTTATGACCAAAAAAACTCAAATGTGTATTTATGCAGAGTAGATTACATGTGACATATATTAATGTAGATTACATATTTTTATTAGATATTCGCCGTATGTTACTATGACTCTATTAATGTCATGCATGATTCACATTAGTGATCAACATTTCTATTTTCTAACCATACTTAAATTTGAGTTTGTGTAGTAAGGAAAAGTAGAATCATGGCGTTGTGTAAAGTCCCGTCAAAGTATATTTCGATTCTTATAGGAAAGTAATAGTCAAATTTTATTTATTTCGTAGTATCGTATGCGTTAACTGTTTTTAAAATACTATGGTTAATATCACTTTTCTTTCTTACTTAAATAATGAGTGGTTTTCCTAATGCTTTATGTGACTTTTTCATTGTAAAGAATTTGCTTTAGGCTTTATTTAATTTTCATGTTGATTTATAATGCATCTTATTTATGTACTAAAATAAATTTCTTATATATTTGATGAGAATTTAAATTTTACATTACTTTTTGTGAGATTGTGGCCCTTATGCAGGAGGCCCAAGAATTAGTCCTGGGCCCAATATCCACTGCTCAGCTTCTTCTGGCCCAGCTTGTAACCCTAGCTACATGTCAGTGTGTGAGTGGGTGCTCTCTCTCTCTCTCTCTCTCTCTCTCTCTCTCTCTCTCTCTCTCTCTCTCTCTCTCTCTCTCTCTCTCTCTCTCTCTCTCTCTCTCTCTCTCTCTCTCTCTCTCTCTCTCTTATGCTATCCGGAATCAAACCGCCTTACTCACTCTTCGATCTCTCTCTCTCTCACTGCTTCCTCTCTCCTTCAATCTAGGGTTTTTTCCCTAAGATTGTGACTGCCTTCTCTCTGTGTAATCTTGAGAGTTCTCATCTCTTCCTTCATCTCTAGTGTGAGTGTAAGGTGTGAGCTGGTGTTAGGCTGCTTGTGGAAACCTCTGGTTTCTAGTCTTGTTTCTTGGACTGGTGTTTGGTTTCTGGGTTGAAGAGGCTCCTCCGAGAGTGAGTTCTGGTGTGTATCGGTTTGGTTGAGTGTTGGATGTGTGGTGGTGGATCTAGGGTTCCGGTGTGACTTGTCTTGATTGACTGCGGTCGATCTGTGTTCTCCCTTGGTGTAAATCGGAGATGGCTGGATGATTGAGGGCCGGATGTATAGATCTGTGTAGTTGTACGTGGTGCAACTTGAGCCACATCAAAACTTTGTTTTCTTCTTAATCTTTTGATTCTGTTTTGCTATTCTACTGCATTCTATTGTTGTTGAAATTACTAACCGTTTACTTAGTGTTTCAGGTTAGCTATCGTGGTTGCAGCTATAGTTTTAGTATTTTCTGTATCAGATCTGTAATCTGAGGGTTGATCTCCTCAGGACTTGTTGTAGATACTTGGATTATATCAAGCCTTCGGCTGATCAATACCTAACAGTGGTATCAGAGCCACGTTAGGATCAGTCAAGGCTTTGGTATTCACATAGCCTCGCACCTATCGTGGATATCTGGTAATTCAAGAGATCCTTCGGTCTCTTGTGTGGTATTGTTTTCTGAACCCCTTCTTCTTTGGTGTTCTGTGTTTTTCCTGGTTTTCTCTTCGTTTTTCCGCCGTGCTTCCTTATTTCTGTGGTTTCTTGGATTTAATTGTGGGTGGTGATTTTGCCTAAGGCTATCTCAAGTGGTCTGTAAAACTGTGTGGTTGCAATAGAGCTTAAGTCTGCCTCAGTGACCCCCTGCGCCCTCAAAACATTAAGTGTTTGCGAACTGGGAAATCCTGGGGATTGGATGCTCTGTTGTTCTTGACAACTTGTAGTACCTTGTTCTGTCAGAATCACTCCTAGATTAAGCTCAAGTTCTTGTTTCTGTTTCCTGTTGGCCATCTTTGGTTTGTGGTTTTGTTGTGTTCTCCTCTGTGCTTCTGTGCTTTGTGCTTGTTAGCCCCTGGTTCTTTTTCAACATGTCAAACCTTCCCTTTGGACTCACTCCTTTCAATGGAAAGGGTGATTTCAGCATCTGGAAACAGAAACTTAAGTGTGTTTTAATTCAACAGAAAGTGTATAAAGCTATTGATCTTAACTATTCTGATACTGATACTGATTCCACTAAGGCAGAAATGAATGAGTTGGCTTGCTCTACTATTGTCTTGAGCTTAAGTGACTCTGTGATGAGGAAAGTTGGTGTTATTGACTCTGCCAAGGATTTATGGGACAAGCTTGATGATTTGTATACTGAAACTTCTTTGTCCAACCGTATGTATTTGCTTGAGAAACTGTTCAAATTCAAGTTAGATATGTCTAAGGATATTGATGAGAATATTGATTGTTTCTCTAAGCTTGTGCTTGATATTAAAAGGTCTGGAGACAAGAATATTGATGATTATACCTCTATTGCTCTCATGAACTCTATTCCTGAATCTTATAGTGATGTTAAGGCAGCTATTAAATATGGGAGGGATACAGCCTCCCTGGATCTGATTGTGAGCTCCTTAAAATCCAAAGAGTTGGAACTAAAAGAGAAGAATGACTCCAAGGCTGTTCTGGATAAAGCCTTGCAGGTCAGAGGCAGATCTAACACCAGAGGAAAGGACAAGCAGGCTAATGGCAAGCCCTCTGAGAAAGGAAACAAAAAGCATCACAGAAATAAGTCCAGATCCTCCTCTCAAGACCCTAAAAAGTCTAGGAGATGTTATAAGTGTAATGAACTTGGCCATTATAGCAGGGAATGTCCACTTAAGAAAAATAAGAAGGATGATCCTGATCAGATTGCAAATTTGGTCAAGTCTGATGATGAAGGAACTTGCTTCATGCTAACTGATGTTATCTCTGTGAATGCCTCTCTTAGTAAAGAGTTTAATAAGTCTGAGTGGTTGGTAGACTCAGGCTGTACTTATCATATTTTCCCTTTCAAAGATATCTTTTCCGAATTAACCCCTGTTACTAATGGTTTTGTTTCTATGGCCAATAAAAAATAGTGCAGGATTGAAGGCATTGGTACAATTTGCCTCAGGTTTAATTCTGGTTGTAAGTTCACTTTGAAAAATGTGAAATATGTGCATAGCCTGCATTATAATCTGCTTTCTTGTGCTTCCCTTGAGGCTGAAGGGCTAGAAGGTAGATGGGGCAATGGGATGATGAAAATCTTTAAGGGCTCTTTGTGCATGTTCAAAGCTGAGAAAAAGTATAATCTATATGTTTGCACTGCCCAACCCTTATGTGATATTTCTGTTGCTCATACTGTGAAAGTAAATAATACTGTTTTATGGCACAATAGATTAGGACATATGAGTGAAAAAGGCATGCATATTCTTCATAAGCATGGTTATTTGCTGGATGATGATGTTAACTTGCCTCTTCCCTTCTGTGATACTTGTATAAAGGGGAAGCAACATAAAGTTTCTTTCCCTGTTTCTGTGCCTACTTGTTCCAGTACAAATGTGCTTGAATGTTTACATGCTGATGTCTGGGGTCCTTCCTCAGTTACTACACATGGAGGCTACTCTTATTTCCTATCTATTGTGGATGATTTCTCCAGGAAAGTTTGGGTTTTCTTGTTGAAACACAAGTCTGATGTGTTTGCTAAGTTTCAGGATTGGAAGAAGCTTGTAGAAAACCAAACTGGAAAGAGAATTGGGACTCTAAGAACTGACAATGGTTTAGAATTTTGTAACTCTCAGATTGATGAATTGTGTGTGAATGCAGGTATCAGAAGACACAAGACTGTTCCTTACACACCCCAGCAGAATGGGGTGGCAGAGAGGATGAATAGGACCTTACTAGAAAGAGTGAGGTGCCTCCTAACCCTGAGTGGCCTATCTAAAAAGTTCTGGGGGGAAGCCTTAAACACTGCAGCTTACTTAGTTAATAGGTCTCCCTCTGTTCCCCTAAAGGGCAAGTGCCCTGAGTCTGTGTTCTCTGGTAAAAATGTCAGCCTCACACACATTAGAGTTTTTGGTTGTAGTGCTTTTTTACACCAAAAGACTGATACGCTTGAGCCTAGGTCTAGGAAGTGTGTTTTCTTGGGATACCCTGAGGGTGTTAAAGGGTATAGAGTGTGGCTCAGAGATGAGTCTGGTTTCAGGGTTGCTACTTGCAGGGATGTTATCTTCAATGAGTCTGAGTTCCCTTGTCTCTCTGAGTCTGTCACTCCTATGACTACTGAGGTTACTCCAAATGAGGTGGAGTTTGCTCCAAATGAGGTGGGGGAACCTCAAATCCAGGAATATGTTCCCAGACAAGAAGTTGAAGCTGAAGCAACTCCAAATTCTCCAAATAGGGAAGAAGTTTCAGTTATTAATAATCAGGATGTAGATTCAAATAGTGATCTAACTGATTATGTGTTGTGCAGGGACAGGACAAGAAGGACTATCCATCAGCCAAGGAGATTTGCTGATGAAATGAACCTCGTAGCTTTGGCCTTTAATGTACATGAGGCTGATGGGGATGAGCCTCAGTCATATAAGCAAGCTCTCAAATCCATGTTCTACCCCAAATGGCTTATGGCCATGGAAGAAGAAGTTAAGTCTTTAGTTCAAAATAAAACTTGGATTCTTGTTCCTGAACCTACTAACTGTACTATTGTTGAGTGTAGGTGGTTATTTAAGCTGAAGCAGGAAGTTAGTGGTCCTAGATACAAGGCAAGACTTGTAGCTAAGGGATTCACTCAACAAGAGGGGGTGGACTACACTGAGATCTTTGCACCTGTTGTAAAGTTTACAACAGTGCGGTTGTTACTTGCTTTATGTGCCATTTTTAACTGGAACTGAAGCAAATGGATGTTAAGACAACCTTTCTACATGATGATCTTGACAAGCCTATATACATGAGGCAACCTGAGGGATTTGTAGATCCTAAATTCCCTAACCATGTCTGCCTGTTAAAGAAAGCTCTCTATGGTTTGAAGCAGTCACCAAGGAGATGGAACATCAAGTTTGATCAATGCATGCAAGCTTCTGGGTTCATGAGAAGTGCCTTTGATCACTGTTTATACTATAAAAATCTCAACTCTGTTCCTACCTTTCTCTTACTATATGTAGATGACATGCTTATTATGAGTCCTAGTCCTAATGCTGTTAAAGATGTGCAGGATATGCTATGTTCCAATTTTGACATGAAGGACTTAGGAGATGCACAAAAGATTTGGGGATTGATATTATCAGGGACAGAAAGAACTCCCAGATGACCTTACACCAGAAGTCTTATGTGAAGAAAATATTAAGCAAGTTCAGTATGGCTGATGCTAAGCCATGTACTGTTCCCTTGGCAGCTCATTTTGTTCTTAGCAAAGATCAGTGTCCTAAGAATGAGGATGAGGTTCTGAAAATGAAGAAAGTTCCATACTCCAATGCCATTGGTTCAGTTATGTATCTGATGGTGGGTACAAGGCCAGATATAGCCTACTCTATTTCCTGTCTATCTAGATACATGTCCAATCCTGGACCTCCTCAATGGGAAGCTTTGAAATGGCTTCTCAGGTACCTTAAGCATACTGCTCACTATGGTTTACATTTTTCTAAGTGTTCAGATGTTACTAACCTGTGTGGTTTTGTAGACTCAAATTATGCTAATGATAGGGACAAAAGGAAATCAACCACTTCCTATGTCTTCACTGTTGGAGGTTCCTGTGTGAGTTGGAAGTCACAATTACAACACATTGTGGCTCTCTCAACTACTGAGTCAGAATACATTGCTATCACTGAGACAATGAAAGAGGCCCTCTGGTTGAAACGGGTTGTGAGTGAACTGAGGTTCCTCAAGCAGCCCATTGTTGTATACTCTGACAGCCAGTCAGCTATCCAAGTGTGTAAAAATCATGTCTTTCATGATAGGACAAAGCACATTGATGTCAGGTTTCATCTTGAAGTCAGACCAAGTTCTGATAGAATTTGGTGGTAGCCTCATGAACCAAGTATTCGCCTCCCCTTTAAGAGCAAGGGGAAGGGCCTTCATCCTATAGTCATCCTCGCTTGATCCCACAGGCCGCTTTTGTGCCTTGCAGATCTTGCAAAATTCATGTAAAAACTCATAAGGGTTGTCACAACACCTCCCCAAGAACACAGGCAGGACGGCCATAATGTGGGGCTTCACGTAGACAGCTTCTTGTCCTAGGGTCGTGACGATAGCTTGCAGTGGTTCAGCAATTAAGTGGGCGTACAGTGAGCCTATCTTAGGATCATCTTCCTGGTCGTCAACCATGTTGGCTTTCTCCTCTTCAGATGTGGATAATGAATCCGGTTCACATGCAAGGCAATCTTCTTTAGTGCTCGCATCCAAGTCAACATGCAAGGCAGTGGTTAATCCTGAATGAGTGATGACTGGATCTACCCCTTCTCTCCTTAGCCAGTTGGACTCAGTGTCTTTAAACTGCGGAACACAAAAAATAAAAAAAAGTTTATTTACAATATTTACACCAAAATTCTTAACAAAAGCACATGATACGCCATCCATCCCCGGCAACGGCGCCATTTGACGGACGAGGTTTTTATAGGGCGGCGACTCTTGTGTGTGCGTGTCAACTGGCCAGGAGGGTGCCTAGACCTAGCTGTGTCGTTGGGTCTGTGCCTAAAACCTCTTGTCAACAAAAATACCTCAACCCACTTCTACTGGTTAGTATAGTGGAGTAAGGGTCGATCCCACAGAGATGGATGTAGGCGAAGTGCAATTGCAAAGACATTTTGGAAGGGTTGGTTAGCTACCACGCTTTTGGGGTTGAGTTCTACCTAGGCGTAAAATTAAAATGAGACTCTACCTATATTGACCAGTAGGTAACTAAATGCTTAATGCTACTGGATGTGTACGTGAATGTGAAAGTTGGACACCTAGTTATGCATATGAGAAGCTACTAGACGAAACTTACTAAAAATGGCTAGACAAAAGGTAAAGGGAACAAAGAACATGCTGGCAGACTGGCTGCTGGGTTTGCAGAAAAGCTGAAAAAAGTGCAAGTTCAAAAGAAAAAAGTAACTAAAGCAACATATCTTTGATTGTGACATTTTCTTCTTCACCAAGCTAAACTAACCAGATCTAACAAACTCCATTGATGAATGATCAAGCTCAAAAATTCGTAAATGCAATATTTAACTTGAAATCAAGAACGAATGCAAGAAAAACTGAGATTTACGCATACTGGTCAAAAGGACAGGGTGACAGAAACAAGCATAAACGAATTCCATGCATTTTTGAGAAACTTAACCATATTAAAACTTGTAAACATTAAGGAAAAACTAGATCTAACAAAGCTAGGCAGATTCAATTACTTAAACAACAGAAATCAACATAAAACTATCAGATCTAGCTAACTAGAGAGATTTAAAGCAATAACAAAGCTAAAACTCAAATAAAACCATAAAAACTTAACTTCATTCAAACGTTCAAACCAAAAGATGCTTCAAATAGATTTAACTACTGAAATCCGAGACAAATGCAAGTAAAACAAGTTCTTAAGCTAAGAAAGCATTAAAAGAAAGCATGTAAATGGCTGATGGCCTCTTCTGAAACTGGAACTGGACTACGGTGGCTGGAATGATTCAGGCATGATGACTCCCCGCCGGCTGGTGGCCGGAATCTTCATGGCAGGCTGTTGGATTTAGAGAGTGGAACTTAGAGCTAATGGAGCTATTTTCCCAAAAAGTGTTCTCAAAGTGATGATAAAAGTGATAAGTCCAAAGTGATGATAAAGTGATGATAAAGTGATGAGTTAAAAAGTAATTCCTCCTTATGTTCAACTCCTATTTATAGGGTGGCTTGCTCTAATTTCTAGGGCTGCCTCTTCATGCGAAATGATAATTTTGCCCCTCTTTAGTAGTTGATTGTTCCAAGCAAGTCCTTCCTTCTCGTGTCCAGTTCCGTAGCATCCATTCTGGCCAGTTTGCACCTTTTCTGCCCATAATTGCCAATTTGCACTTTTTCTGCTCATACTGGCCAGTTGCACACTTTTTGTTGCTTTTTCACGCCATTCCCTTCTGATCCTTTCCTCCTGATTTAGTACCGCAACCTGCACACTTTAGCAACTATTTTGCACATATTATAAATAAAGCACGTTATACTGACCAGTAACCAAGGCCTAGAACGAGACTCATCAGGCTGCTTGTGGAAACCTCTGGTTTCTAGTCTTGTTTCTTGGACTGGTGTTTGGTTTCTGGGTTGAAGAGGCTCCTCCGAGAGTGAGTTCTGGTGTGTATCGGTTTGGTTGAGTGTTGGATGTGTGGTGGTGGATCTAGGGTTCCGGTGTGACTTGTCTTGATTGACTGTGGTCGATCTGTGTTCTCCCTTGGTGCAAATCGGAGATGGCTGGATGATTGAGGGCCGGATGTATAGATCTGTGTAGTTGTACGTGGTGCAACTTGAGCCACATCAAAACTTTGTTTTCTTCTCAATCTTTTGATTCTGTTTTGCTATTCTACTGCATTCTATTGTTGTTGAAATTACTAACCGTTTACTTAGTGTTTCAGGTTAGCTAATCGTGGTTGCAGCTATAGTTTTAATATTTTCTGTATCAGATCTGTAATCTGAGGGTTGATCTCTCCAAGACTTGTTGTAGATACTTGGATTATATCAAGCCTTCGGCTAATCAATACCTAACACTTTTGTTTTTTTCGGATCTCATATACAACTAGCTAAAGAAAATCTCATCAAGCTTATGTACCAATCATTTTTACGAAATTTAGAAAACAATATTAAAGCAGTAGAAGTTGGGGATTATATTGCGATATGAATCCGCAAGTTGAACACTTTTTATATAGTAGCATTAAAATAAACTTACGAGTATCGCATTCATGAAAACTAATAATTAGATTCTAAGTATTGCAACATAAATCATACTATGCATTATCTAAACCACATGTTTTAAAGGATTTTATTACTACTAAATAGCCATAAATAAATAAATAAATAAATAAAGATAGAAATTTCGGATTGGATCAATTGAAGAAGGGAAATTCCATTTTGAGCATTAAGTCATTAACCCTTCAATTCAATCAATAGTAACTCCTTGTCTAGAATTAATACTACTATTATATTCCCTCCGTCCTACTTTAGTAGTCCCATTGACTTTTCTGCCCTCTTTTTTGTAAAAATGATAAAAAAATAGTTAGAGAGGAGAAATGGTAAATTAAGAGAGAGAATAATATAGAGAAGAGTCTTATCTACATTATTGTCTCACTTACTTTACCAGTTCTCTACTTTAACTATTTTTTATCATTTTTATAAAAAGGAGGGCAGAAAAGTCAATGTGACTGCTAAAGCGGGACGGAGGAAGTAATTTATATACTCATGTCTAGATTGTAGATTACACTGTTAAATTCCATTTTGAGCATTAACCTTTCAATTCAATCAATAGTAACTCGGGCTTTTCTAGAATAATCACTATTATCACTATACTTATGTTTAGATTGTAGATTACACATTGACCCTATTACGAATCACGAGTCTTGATAGTTTTTAGAATCATTCGTGCTCTCACAACTTAGTTTCAAACATTTTTGGTTAATATTCATTTCTCAAGTTTGGTATAAACGTAACATATCATTCAATTATTAGTCAAATACTTCATTTGTTTCATTAAAGATGACTCACTTTCCTTTTTACTTTGTGTAACGCCCCGAAAATTTGAACCCTAATTTTAGAGCAGTAAAATTTTATTTGATAACGTGGGAGACGTGAATTAATTGATGAATGAATTTATTGCATGAGTTCTTATGACCGAGTTGTGTCTAAGGTTTGCGTTGGAAGTTTGAAAAATTAAACTTGTTGATTATATGATGTGGCATGCGATTAATTAAATTATGAGGTGAATTATTTGTTTAAGGGTGAGTGAGAATATTAGGGAAAATTTCCATAAATACTAGCCACATAATTTTGAGATTTTCGACCCCTTCACTTTTGGAGAATGAATTCTATTTTTCCGGATTTAATTTAATTATTGGGATATTTATCCAAATTAAATCCAAAACCCAATTATTCTCTACTTCTTATTGAGAAAAATCGAACCCTCTTGTTTTTAAGGTGATTTTCAAAAATCACCTATTCTTGGGAAGGAAGAATTTATTTTATTGTTTAATTGATTCCTTATTGATTTCCTTCCATACCTAGAATTTAAATATTCTACCAAATCTTTCCATACCTCAAGAGATCTTGCAATATCTTATTTTAGTTAATATTGAAAATCCATTCCTTATATAAGAGCCATACTACACGCCTATTTTCAATCTCTAGGTGGGAGATTTATTATTTTATTTTGCTCCGTGATATTTTATTCTACTCCGAAAAATATACCAAACTAAATCTTGGCTAAATAAGGGCCATAATTTTCGAAATCTCCATGCCTTGAAACCCTAGTTCTCTTTTTATTTCTTCTTCCCTACTCCACAATATTGATTTTTATTTAATTGTGGAGAACCAAATCTTCCCAAATATTCTATTTTATTTACCTAGAGATTTTGTTTAACTCTATAAATAAGAGAAACTCCTAAACCTAACCCTAAAATTTTCGCCCCCTCCTCCATAAGTTTCGCCCCCTCCTCCATAAGTTTCGCCCCCTCCCTCTCTCCACACTCTCTCAATTTTCTTCTACTTTTCTTCAATAATTCTTCATCCTTTGAGAAGAATTAGAGTTTGAGCCTCAAGATTTTTGAAGAACCAAGTCTCTACTTTGTTTCTACCGTTCGTTTTTTCTCAAAAAGGTATTTTTATATTAATTCTTCTTCTTTCTAACCGATTAATCGGTATTCTTGAACTCTCATGCATATGGAACGAGTGAAAGGGGGGAAATAAATTGATGATTTGGATGTGTGTGTGTGTGTGTGTGTGAAATCGTGTGTGTGTGTGTGCGTGTGCGTCGTGTGTGTGTGTGTTGGCAAAACACTCATGTGTGATATATGTTGATGATAGATCTAGAGTTAAGATGCGAATGAAATTTATATGATGATCATGATTTTGATTGGTGATATTAAGATAAGTCGATGGGAAAAGGGAAAGCGTTGAGACATGCATGTTTTAGGAGTTGATTTTGAAACTGATTTGCGATATGTGCCTATGTGATTAAAAGGTGAAACCTCGGTTGCGAAGCAGGATAACAAAGGGAAAGAGCATACTTGAAATCTAAGCAGTCGAGGTGGGCTTTATTCTTAAACTTTCTTATGTTGCAAATTTATGAATGCGGAGAGATAAGGGTGGTTTAACTGTTATGCCATGCCTATGTCTGCTTTGTTGTGATATTGTGCGTCTGATGCCCAGTTTGAGAGTTCGCTCCATTGGGCTATAGGGCTATGGATATGTTTAAACGAATTCGGGTCTGAGTAGGGCCGCAAACCCTACCAGGCTGTGTACACGGTGGGATCGGGAGCCGTCCTTGCTAGTCGGTCGGTCTCGTGGGCGAAAAGTGTGGCCACACTTTCGTCGCACCATGGAAATGTTGTGATTGTGGAAATTGATGAGAAAAGTGGGGAGTTGTTTGACTGGCCAGTCTATGGAAATATTTTTGTGATACTCGATGATATTTCTTTTTAATAACTGCAAAAACTCGAGTTCACTATGGTAAGGGTGGCATAACTATTAAAATGTTTTGGCAACGAGTTCACTGAGTATTTCAAAATACTCAGCCCTGCATGTGTTTTCCTTATGTGCAGGTTGAACGACGACGAGCGGTGGCGGGTGTTGAGCATATTAATTAATTAAGATGGATGTTTTGAACTTCGAGCGTAGTCGTGTCTTCATACATGGCTTCGCTTTCTCTTGGTCGTTTCCGCTGAATTTTTTATACACTTTAGTATTATCTGGATATTTTGCATTTATTCCTTTCGGTATAGAAGCTTTAGACTTCTTGTAGTTTTCTTGGATATTATGTCAAACTCTTGAGATATTTGATCGTAGTTTATGGTATCTTTCTTTTATTTATTAAAGCTTCTAGGTTAAACCGTTGACTCATTGCTTTGATAGTTCTTTTAAATACTTTGGTCAAATCTCTTTAAATGAAACCCTAGCCTATGTTTATTTCTTTTAAATCCGTTTGGTAGCAGTCGACGTATTTATTATACCCTAGAAAACCGGGCTGTTACACTTTGTCTCAACCAAAATGACTCATTACTAAAAATAGAACACATTTATCTCTATTTTATTAATTTACTTATTTTTACTTTACTCTTTCCACTTAACACACAAAATAAAGCTGCATAAAATCCTGTGCTGCCTAAGAGCAACTCCAAGGGGAGAAGGTAAATGAAAAGGGTATATCATTTTTATACCTTCTCAAAAAGTGCAATATACCTTCCCAAAAAGCAATCAACTCCAAGGATGAAAGGTATATTGAAAAGGTAAATAGGTATATTGTTGAGATTTTGTCGCTTCTCTCTCCCGTTTCTCTCTTCCGCCAATCTCAAAATCAGTTTTTCTATTTTACCTTCTCTTCTATGGAGAGGTAAAGATACCTCCTCAATATGGGAAAATGTATTTTACCTTCCCATTTACCTCCTCCTTTGGAGGGTGTTTTTCCATTAAAAAAAAGATAAATTTGGCGGTTATCATTGTTTATCTTCTTATTTACCTCCTCCCTTGGAGTTGCTCTAAGGAATGAGTCATCTTCCTTGAGATGGAGGGAGTAATTAAAATCATCCAATTACATGTCAAATAGTCGGTTTTATAAAAAAATTATTAAAATAACAAAAAAATTTAATAAGATAAATATTTGGAGTCGATTACTTTCAAATCATAAAATTCTAAATGTTCAACTAATTAGACAACTAAACTAAAATAATCACAAGAAAAGAATATGTTTAACATGATAATTTTGTCGACTCTGGTCTTCTTTGGATCATTACTTTGCTTTGCCTTATTTTTGTTAGAGGTAGTAGAGTAGTTATAAAATATGAAGGGATAGTGAATATTAATTGATCATAAAAATAAATCCTACAAATAGAGATTAGAATAGGAGGTCCTATGGTGGAAGCTAGATCTATAAACAGATAATAGTAAATTCTTGGAGAATTATTTTTGAGTCAAAGTAGACCTATATATATAGCATGGAAAGGCTTACACGTGGTACTTCGTCTGTCTCACGCTAAGAGTCATATTTTTCATTTTGATCCATTTCACAATAAAAATCTTATTTCAACTCTTTCCATAAATAATGGGTAGACTAATTTTGCATATTCCACCAACTTATTTTACTAACATTTTATTATAAAACTAAATATGTAAGTGAGACCCATATTCCACTAACTTATTCAACTCACTTTTATTTACATTCCTTAAAACTCGTGTCATAACTAAATAGGACTCCTATTACAAGATGGAGGAAGTAGTATTTTGAATTTTAAAATATACTATATTGTACTCCTTAATATGTAGTAAGAGATTGGGCTTCAAGAAGAGTCAATTTATCATTGCACTACCTCACACAGTTTTCATTAAATGGTAGTAGTAACTTTCTCCGAAGAACTACAAATGGTAGTAGTAACTTTCTCCGAAGAACTACAATTGAAACGTGTAAGGTATCCACACAAATTTCATTTTAAGATTAAGCCCATAGTAACCTTAAAAGTCTGATTATAATTATTTTAGCCTTTTTTTTATTTTAAAACTCAACAAACTCAATCAAAATAATAAAATGGACAAAAGCATACTAAATCATGCAATATTTAATCAAATCAAGCTTAGTCTAATCCCTAAAAATGTGTAAAATCTATGTGGGATCATTCCAATGAATAAATTATTTTTCAAGATCTTCAAAGATGATGCTTTTTGGAGGTGACGATGTCTTGGTTGAATCCTAACCCTCCAACAACAACAATGAAAATGGAGACAGAGAATTATGGGGATAAATCAACGAAAGTTGGCAGAGCAGAGTGGTCGCAGCGAATTTTAGGATTGAGGGAGAATTTGAGTATAAAGAAAATTTTTAATTCGAAGTTTGAGATAAATAGATGACAAATTTTGATCAGTCTATCAAACTCCCAAGTAAAATTTTGTCCAAAAAACCATAAATTGACTGAATTTTATTCAAATAGAGTTAATAAATAACTACTACTATTATTTTGTACTTACTATATATATTGACAATTTCGCATTTTCCCTATAGGATAAAACTCTATGTTTTATTGCTGCCCACGTATTTTATGACGTCAGGTCAATTAATGGCTTGGAACTAGCACATTATTAATCAATAAATACACTATTAAACTTGCTCTTAGATTTGATTAGTCAGCGCATTATAAACTTGATTAGTCAATTAAAATTTTACATTATGTGCGGCTCATAACGAGAATTCTCCTGGTCAAAATCAGCTCTTATTTGAGCTAGGTTACATAGTAATGTAATATTTCAACCATGCCAACATTGCATTGAAATTTATGATTATTCATGCTAGACAAATTCATTTATCTTATGTTATACTATATCTCATTTTTATTATGTCCAACAAACCAAACATCGTGCTAAGACTATCTAGCAAAATTACTACACATACCTTTTGAATACGTTATCATGACTAAATTAAAAATAACCGTCCAATAAAAATTTCATTACACCTTCTCTCATGACATGTGAAATACTATTATTAAAAATTTTGATGGATGAAACATGTTAAATATAGGTAGAACGTCATTTATGATCATTTCGATCTATCCATTAAAAATAGTTTATTTTTATTTTTCAAAAACTTTTTCATCACGCGTTAAATTACTAGTTATGCAGATTCAACTATCACAAACATTCGTTTTCAAAGTTTTTATGTAAGTTGTTTTTCTTAAAATATCGAATTGACGAATATGGGTATTGTGCTAAAATGTAAAGATAGAGCATTATAATTGAAATGAGAAGTGCATCCAAATCCATGCTCTTTCGCAAGAGCATGGATGTAGGCCCGGACCCACATTTATTCATTTTTTAATCCATATTCTTTCGCAAGAGCACAACACTCACATCCATGCTCTTCCGCAAGAGCATGCTCAAAGGTCCCACCATTCTATTATTCAATTTAAATATTTCAAATACTAAAAACATTTTCACAATATTAAAATGCATTTAAAATACCCGAAATACTATTATAAATTACTGCAAAATTTAAAATTACATAATTAAAATCTTAAAAATTACAAAATTAAATTCATAATTAAAAAATTGAAGTACGAATGAAGATAATTTGATGTAAAGAATGGATGATCAATGTAGGTATTTGTAGATGATTTTGGGATAATTTTTTTTTTAATCAAAAAAAATTGAAAAAAAGGGCTATATTTTTGGGAATCCGTAAATATATTTTTTTCTTTTTTCCGAATTACTTTTGATCTTTTATGATTTTTTTAAAAAATAATTAATTTAACGGAATAAAAACGAACCTTCGGCACGGCGGTGCTCGATGCATCAAGCATGGACGTGCCATCGTCAAGAGCACAGCGGAGAGCAGGAGCTCGCCGCGCCGTCGGCACGGTGCCTGCTCAATGTATCATGCACCAATGCAGGTGCTCTAAGATGACTATTTTATTTTCGTGATAACGAAAGACAATGGAAGAACTGAATATTTCAAATATTATAACTACTAATTTTTGGTAAATTAAAAAAGAACATATTCGTTAATCGTTAGTAATGATTTACTCCAGTAATAAGGAAAGAGATTGAAAGAAAATGGAAGAAGTGAATAGTAAATTAAGCGTACTAAACTTTTTGGTAAATTAAATAATCATAAGAAAAGAGATGAGAAAAACTTGCCTAAAAGAAAGGTGCGTTCTTGGTCAAATTCAGAATCCTCTAACCCCTCCATCTATGAAAAATAAATTCCCTATAAATTCATATAAATTGACAAATGAAAATCCCCAAAAACCCAACCCAGAAACCGGCCAGCAAACAGCCCACAGGAATTTGATCATACACGATCAATTCTACTCCTAATTTATTGTATGTATCTTCGTCTGCTCTCCATGTCTCTTGATCTATCCTTTCTGGCATTATTTATCAATATATGTTAAAAAGATGCAATTTTTAGCCCCTCTTTTTTGGAATTTCAATATTTTGTTGAGCTAGCTTTTGATTGTTGGTTCTATTTTTCGATCTTTTAACTCTACTCTTTTAATTTGTGAGTTAGTTTAGTTTGTTTGCAATGTATTAATGGTGTTTGTTTATTTACTTAGTTAATTTTGGCATAATACAGATTGATGGTGCTTACATTTGTCTGCATTCGGAAATTGTGAAATTGGATTTGATAATAAGGGTTGAGGTTGGGGGCAGAATTCATAAGTATATCTGAATTTTGCACATAAAATAAAGTTATATTGGGGCTAAGAGTTGGTCTGGTGAAGAGAAGAGTGATAAATTGTGCTTATGAGTAAAATGGGGACAAATTCATGGAGAAAGTATGTTTCCCCTTGTTGGCGGCCCTCGGTGGAGAGCCGAGCAGTGAATTGCAACACTAGAGGGGGCAATCCTAGTGGTTGTGTGGACGGGTTGTGGTGGTACAAAGATATAGCTCAACATATACACGGGGAATTTTCAATGGCGGTTATCCAAGCAAACAATGTGTTGGAAGATCAATGCCAAGTAGAGTCGGGGCCGCTGAGCTCTATGGAGGCTGGCCCTCGTGGGACATTTGTTGGAATCTACGACGGGCATGCTGGCCCTGAAGCTTCCCGGTTTATAAACAGCCATCTATTCAAAAATATTAAGAGTATGCACATCTGCGTTCTTTGTTGCTATTATGGTCTTACCATGTGTTGCGTTTAGCGTTGTTCGTATGTTTGTGGTTGTGCTGTTTGATATGTTAGACTTCTAGTTGATGTTTCTTTATTTTACAGTGAAAGTGTTTTCGATAAAGTTTTGCACTTCTGGTAATATTCTGCTCTTTAGGTCGATCACACTAATGCTAATCCGACGAAAAATTCATGAAAAATGTGGAGTACTATGTTCAATAAGTGCCTTAATGCGATTTAGATTCTTTCTTAACATCATGTTGGGATAATATTTTTCGAATATTGTGTGTGTACATGTTGCTTATGTCGGTCTTTACATGTAATTTAGATAAATGCAGTTCCTATATGAACTCTATCCATGTACTTTTTTTTGTTTTGGTAAAAAAATTTAAGTAATTCCAATCTGGAAATGTCATCTAAGCTTCAAATGATTTATGATGAGATATAAGCCACTTGATCTATTGTTTTATTGTTTTTTGGAAGAGTTGTTGATCTATTGTTTGAAGTCCCTTACACGAGTTGATCGAAAACTTGCTAAAACTCGTTGTTTACTCACTTTCCAGCTGTCTGATGCAGGATTTACGTTAGAGAGTCAAGAAATGTCTGCGGATGTTATAAAAAGTGCTTATTTAGCAACGGAAGATCAATTTCTTTCTATGGTAAAGAAGCAATGGGAAATCAAACCACAACTCGCGTCTGTGGGTTCGTGTTGTTTAGTAGGCATAGTATGCAACGGGATGATATACACTGCAAATGCTGGAGATTCCAGGGTGGTGTTGGCAAGACTAGAAAAGTCTGGTAAAGAGGTCAAAGCCGTCCAATTATCAGACGAACACAACGCCAGTTTTGAATCTGTTCGGGAGGAGTTGCACTCGTTGCACCCCGAAGATCCGAACATCGTTGTTTTGAAGCACAATGTTTGGCGAGTGAAGGGTCTCATTCAGGTAAAAATATTGTTTTAAAGAAAAAGACTAAAACAATGGGGATTCTTTTGCAAGACGGTATATGCTTCCCTAACTATATCACAAAATCGTGCAAAAATCTAACTACGAACCATTTGAGGAGGACGTCATCAATTGTTTTCATTCCTTTTCTTTGCAATAATATGCTTCCCTAACTGTGTGTTTCCTCTCCTTGTTCCATCCCAGATTTCGAGATCAATAGGTGATGCCTACTTGAAGAAAGCAGAATTCAACAAACTGCCTTTGTTACCGAAGTTCAGAATTTCAGACCCTATCGAGAAGCCAATCCTGTTGGCCGAGCCATCGATACAAGTTCAGAAACTTCAACACGAAGACCAGTTTCTTATATATGCCTCGGATGGTCTATGGGAACACCTTAGCAATCAAGAGGCAGTCGACCTTGTCAACCACTCTCCGCGCCATGTACGGTTTCTAAACTTTCAAAAATTACTCGTTTTTCTTCCTCACGTAAAATCACACTATACACCCATTACAGGGTGTTGCCAAGAAGCTAGTAACAGCCGCCCTCCAGGAGGCTGCATTGAAGAGAGAGGTGAGATATTCAGACCTGGAAAGGATCGACAGGGGAGTGAGGAGACATTTCCACGACGACATCACTGTAATAGTCGTCTTCCTTGACTCCCATTTGATCAGCCGTAGCTCGTTTCAGGGGCCGATTCTCTCAATAAAAGGAGGCGGGTAGCACCCGGAGAAGCCAACACATAGACTAGATTGGTATAAACATGTTTTGTTCTTGATTAGTTTCATCGAAACTGAAAAGGAAAAGGGGAGATACTTGTTCAGATGTACAGAGCTGCCTTTGGGCATCTCACAACAGTTGATATATGTTAATGATTATGCCAGGAAGATGCAGAGGGACTCATGTTCTTTAAATTTTCTTGCTCACTGGCATATGAAACACACCAATTGACTGGAAAATAAAAACAGAAGGAATTATTGATGATGAAATGTGATAAATTCAGTGCTGTATCTCTGCATTTGTTCCATAATAGTGCCACTGAGTATAATATAGATAAACAGCATCATGACTATGCTTCATGATTTTATGATACCATCTATCTATATAGTACATTTGATAACAAATAATACTAGCCTAAATCAGGTACCAAGCTGCTAAAGCAGTGACTTTTAACAAAAATAAAGAAGACTGCCTCAGCAACACATGGAATGTCATCTACTGTTGTTCGCTTGTTACATTGGTGACGAGGGGTCACTAGAGTGACGGGCATTATTTCATCTACTATATTTTTTGGATAATTGGAACACAGCTCCTGGGATAGAACTCAGTTGATGCTAAAGAATCTCAAATGGAGAGCTGCACTTGCTCACCCATATTTAGAACAATCTCTTCTTTTTACGGGTGGGGATGTCTTTGCTCCTCCATTCTTCGTTATAGTTACTACGAACCATGATAAAAATTGATACGCCAAGTTACTGGCTAAGAAGCACTTTCCATATCTTACTCATGTACACAACCAGTGACCATAAGGCAAGCCATGCTGAAATATATAGCAACACAACCCCAGAATAAGCAAAGGTTTGGGCTCCGATGATGCTGCATGAATAGGAAAACGGCATACCAGTTTCAGAAAACAATAATGTGTGTATATATCGGACTTCAATTGAAAAAAAGCTGGATAATATGAAGGAAAAGAAGAAAACTGAACCTGGCATCTCTGGCAGCCAAGAGGATGGTTAATGCACTCATCTGTGTGGCAGTTTTCCACTTCCCCAAATTATTGACTGCAACAGCCTAGAAAGTAAAGTAATAAATTTGGATGAGTTCTTCGATTCCATTATTCACCAGTTTGTAATATTAATTTTAATTATGAATTTACAATTCAAGGCCATTGGTTCAAACCTCAAGAAGCTTTTTGTCCTGAGCAGCAGCCCATTCCCTGACAGCGGACATAGTAATCTACATGTAGACATAACAAATATGTAAATGCTAGAACTAAACCAAATTGAAACATGGCCATGTATCAAGCTTTAAATATAAGGATCTACAGTGCAAAATTAGAGGTGAAGAAATTCAAGAAAATAAGATTTCCAACCGATGAAAAGAAATAACTTTCCCCCAAAGTCAAAATGAGCTATCCAAGTCTATTAATGATATCTAAATACAAAAGAATGAAGTTGAATTTTTTTCTTGTTTGTATGCTCTATGTGCATTTCAAGCTGGTAGCTGATTGTTTCTCCCATATGAAGATTATAAAAGAGTTATGATATTGTTTTAAATCATATCTATCAATTCTAATATAAGCTCAATTGCAAATTGGTGCGAGAAGAGATTCAGAAAGTGTCATCCACTGCTTTTCTCCCATACGAAGATTAAATATGTCTTATGATATTGTTCTAAAGTATCAGTGTGTGGAGAGATTCAAGAAGTATCATCCACCTCTTTCTTCTCTTAGGAGGCACAACTTACAATTTTCAGAGTTGCAGGGGATAAAAAATAACCATGTATCATTTCCCTATTTATAAGAGAATTAACTCATTGTTCCTTGCAACTGTACCAAACATCATGGATTAGAAGGATAAAAAACTTAAATTTCCGACTGTTTCCCCTATCTCCCTTCACTTCCTCTTCTAGGCACAATGCATATCTTTAACAGATAGAGAGAGAGGGGTTGAAATATTGTTGATGTAAAAGCTTTGATATCAATATTCAATACAATATATAAACGTACTTATTTCAATGGCAGATGCACCAGTAGCTAAGCATAAAAATTTTATCTTGTGTATGGATATGCCTGAAAAGGCACAAATTTGTTTCTGTGAGAAGAAAGTGTTAAGCTCTTACCTCTCTGCCAATTACAGCAATAGCAGGTATAGTTAACAGCCATGGTGCATGCTCTAACCCACCAGCTTCAAGAGGTCGGGTACACAACAAGATCAGTGTGGCAGCAACCATAAGCTGCATTCATTTTACGAAGAAAGAAGATGAACATGTAGCAGTCTTCATGTATTTCAACATAAGTCATGCAACAGTTGGTCCCATAAAATAAATAGAGGACAATACTTCTACAGCAAGATGTATGTATCTCCATAGGTTAAAAAAGTGGGCCCCTTGTGTTCAAATTTTGAATTAAGTGTACCCTTGGGAAAAACACCTGGGTTTTCCTCTGAAAAATGTAACCCAATTTTGTCATATTGGAAGATATTTTCTGATCCAAATTTATTTACATAATCAATGTATTTAGTGAGACTTGTTTTTCTGCCGAGTGAGTACAATTGCTCTAAGTGTTACCTTATCTGCCACTGGATCTAAAAATGCACCAAACGGAGTTCCCAAATCCATCTGTCGAACAAAATATCATCAGAAATAAAGAAAAAAATGAAAATAAAGATAAGCATGACAAGATAATTCAAAGAAGCTGAGTCTAGACAGACCGCACCTTTCGAGCAAGGTATCCATCAAGCCAATCTGTAAAGGCTGCAGCAATGAAAATCCCAGTTGTAACAGCAGGTCCCCACCAGCTCTCAACATAAAATGCTACACCATTGAAAGTAGAGTGTCAATCTCATGACTTCCATAAACACACTAACACAGCGAACTGAAACCATAAAATAGATAGAATGCACACTCAAACCAATCACTAAAATCACCTAAAACTGATTATGCATTTCCAAGGAAAAATTACAGCTCAATTAACAATTCCAATAGACTGTGTAGTCATCCATTAGATGATGATGTTATATTATACCACAATCTTATTATTCAATAGAAGACACGAACCTTCAATCAGAAATACGGTATCAGGATACAACAAATTGTGCAAAAGAAGCAAATAATACATTGTGCACAATTGCATGATTCGAGATAAAATCAAACCATACCACATAAACATCCTAAAATAAACACATGGAAGCACAATTTACGATGCGCAATCGATACATACTGCCTACAAGGAGCGGCACCGCGGCGACGCGTCCAATCGTCAATATCGTAGGCAATGTGAGCAGCTTCGCCGGTGGTTTTCCGGTTAGCTTCTGCGTGGGCGGAGACACGTCGGATTGGCTCTCGGCCTTGCCATTGTTGGTGACGCACATTTCGGAACCGAAATTAGTATCCGAATTGCAAAACAGCTTTTTATCTACTTCTCCGCTTCGAGAATCCGATGCGAATCGGTGATGTTCCCGGCCACTCCGCGAAGCGATTCTACGGCGTGGCGGAGGAGAGAATGCGGTCGTCCTGCGCCACCAACCGGTGGAGTTAGATGCCGTCGATTGGCCGGTAGTGGTGGCGGAGGATGAGGGGGCGAGAAATGTGAAGGGTTGGTGTGGGCGTAGGATAATGGAATTGGTGAATTTGAGAGCGCAAGGCATAGTATGGTGCGGAGTTAAATTGTCTCAGGAAGCTCAAGATAGCGAGGGAGGCGTACGATAGCAGTGGGGAAGATCGGAATTTCGCAATCTTACCGAATCGATCGATTTTCCCTGTGCGATAAATAAGTGACCTATATTTTCCACACACGTATTTCATGTGGGAGTTTTAGTGTCACGTGTCAATAGAGATTTGCAGGCTAATCGGCCTCGGATTTAAATTACAATCTTAACCCTTAACGTTCAGTGTTGGATTTGCCAAGCGGGCTAATCGGGCTACACTTAAAATTAGCAAATGATAGATTATAAATGCATGAGGTTATGATCGGTTTAAAATCAACATGATCGGTTATGAATTCATTGTCCCACATCGTTTGTATGAACAAACATAGACTAAATGGACTATCTCTCTTAATATGATAATCTTTTAGGCTGAATTATTTGTTTAATGGAAATCTCTTAAATTGGGAATAAGAGAATGCCATGGTTTAGGTAGACTATTGCTAGACTGAGTGAATTTTTCTCTTTCTCATATATTGTTTCTACTTTTTGTATCCCTTTCAAAGATTTTAATGAGGGTAGAACAAGAACAGAAAGTGACAGAAGATGCCCACATGTTTACCGAGCAAGACGCTGCTGCTACAGTGCTGCAGCTTTGGTCATCTTCATGAGTTTCTAAGGAACGAATCTAGTACCATAATCAATGCCTTTTTTTTGAGGGAATTTACAAACCTCTTGACGGTGAATCTAGTACCATAGACATCATTACCATTGGAAATATATGTTCCAAGTTGTGGATTGTCAAAAGTTGAGGTTTTTGTTTTGACTTAGGTAGGGGATGAGTTGAACATTGATTTGTACACTTGCATCAGCATCAAGATCCTCAATTAATTCAAGCCATATGAAATCAATGTGGCTTATAGGTTAATAAATTTTACTAATTTCTTATTATTTTTTTTAGAATAATAGTAATATCTAATGTACGTTTAAATAGAGATTAAAATATTACTCACTCCATCCAAGCCTAAGCGAGACGTTTTATTTTTGCATGTGTTTTGGAAAAATGATACTAATAAATAGTTAAAGTGAAAAGAAAATAAAGTAAGAGAGAATAATGTCGAAGAGAGTCTCTCTACATTATTCTCTCTCTTATTTTACTTTTTCTCCACTTAACTATTTATTAGTATCTTTTTCCAAAACACATGCGAAAATAAAACGTCTCACTTAGCATAGGACGGAGGGGGGAGTGTTATATTGCTAACTCATAACTTAATAGCTAACTACAACTAAATAATAGCCATTAGATATTCAAATTAAGGTCTTAGATCATCAATCCCTAAATGTTAATACGAAAAACGTCAATAATGCCATATGATTAATTCCAAAAAATATCAATAGAGGTATTAATGTCAATTAACTACATGTTTAGTTATAACTAACTTTTAAAAGAAATCCCAAAACTTTAAATTCATATAACATATATCAAATTAAAGATAATTTTATAAGGATTCCAACGATATCCTATATGCATATGTTCCGACGTCAAAATTTGAAAAAAAATTCAAAATTTTTTAATTTTTTCGTACAACAGAAATGTCAACATACTATATAAAATATGTTAATATAATACATGTAGAATGTCAATATAAGCAATAGGTTAACATTCTTAAAGCATTGTGTTGACATTCTCAAAGCGTTGTGTTTATATTTTCGAAACATTATATTGACATTTTCATCCAAAACCCTAATTTGAAGTTTTTTTTTCATTTTTTTTATTTTACTAATAAAAATGAAAAGTACACGTGGCAAATTGTAGACCACACGATTTCTAAAATTATATGGCCTTAAATTAGTTATAGTTAGTAATTAAATGATGAGTTAGCAATTGATCACTTCCCGGATGGAGGGAGTATCTTGGTTAATGAATTTTATACGTTAAACTTATTTGATAGGGTGTGTGATAAAAATGAAATTTGACTTTATGTTTATTATTTAACTATAATAGTAAAAAAGACTATTTTTGTGCTTGATAGGTGAGTAGATATGTCATATGAACAACTTAGAAATAAACCATACATTAGCTTAAACAATAATCAGTAGCGTATTGATACAATCGGCACACCCTACAGGATTATAATCCTGAAACTAACAACTTTAAACACGAAAATGAACAAGAAAAAAAATGAATAGGAAGAAAAAAGACTGGGATTAAGCAGTTATATGATCACAAAATACAAAAACACATATTGATCTTAGATAAAATCACTTGGTACATTGTTGGAGCAGCAAAAATCACCTGCAGACTATGTCAAAGATCAAGCAGTTATATGCGGTTTACTCAGCTGGTATCCTCAGACATTCCATCACCAGCATGCCTGTCCCCAAATTATTGAATCAAGATATCAATCCCATATTCCATAGAGATAATAAAACAATAACACACAACAAAAAAATAAACCCAATATGTTTATTCACAATCTTGGACAAGAGGGCTCTATTGTATGTGCGCCCATCCATATCCTTTAGAATACTTCTCAGATGTGCCACTTTATTTTACTTCATCCTTCCCAATTTGAAGGCCAAATTCTCCCGGATATGAAGACCCAGGGTTCAGAAAATGGTATTTGCATACAAGGGTACATGTTTACAATGAATGAGTTTTCTTATGTTGTAACTGGAAGATTCCACTTTCCACTTACGAGAGATTATTAAACACTAGCAGGGTCATTACAAAGTATATTGTAGAACCAAAATTTTTGAATTATGATTCACGGATCTCTAGCATGGTGTAAAGAACCATAAGGTCAATGTTCAGATTTCAGAAACAAACCTCCATGAGCTGGTTAAATTACGAGCTTTTCTATCCAACTGCAGATTTTCCAGTGCAGCTGAAGCCCGGCCTACATCTTCTGGAAGTTCATCATTATCATATCTCCAACTGTATTCGTCTTTCCTATAGCCAGATGTAGATGACCCAGCTCGACGATCTGATAGTCGGACAGTTAGAAGGTACATCACATTAAATGGTTCTGCAAAACCAAATTTAGATGCTTTAGCTACTTACCAGATGGTTGTGAAGCAGGAAGAGGCCTGAAATGAGCACAGCATAAAGTAGATGATATGATGGGAAGCTTCAAATCAAGTTATAGAAAGTTGGCAGTGAAATGAATTATTGACAACAAACCTTCCTAATGGAGGTACACCGCCAGCAAGAGATGACGGTGAAGTCCTTCTCATGTTTCTAGGATCAATGTTTGATAGAGAGTCGGCATCTGGAATAGTTGATCTCCTGCTGCTCCCTCTTCCTTGGGATAAATTCTGCAACATCATGCATTAAAATTGAGAGGGAAAGCTAACAATTCCTCAGAAACATATCTATGAATTCAGATTCTTTACAATCAGCAAAGCTCATTAGTGTTATTTGTTCAACCCAGCAAGCTAAACACATTAAGCAAGCAAATAGAACCATTTGTAGAATTGCCAATTTGCTTATGTAATAAATTATTAATTATAGGACTGGACTCACATACCTCGTACTTTAAGAACCCCTCAAGTACGTCCAAAAGCAAAGGCCCACTGTCACCATTACGATTAAGGTCATATCCATTTTTGCTGCTAAAGTCTCTTAATTCCGATTTCCATGAATCCTTTGGCTGAAACAGAAGGGAAGTAAAGAACTCTGTACAGATAAAGCTCACACCGCAAGAATATTACAAGGAAAACATGTCAAAAAAGTACCAAATTGCACTCTGGCAAGTAAACTTTCAAGGTATGGTTTAGTTGAGCCCAATCTAGATATTCACATATCAATGCAGTTAGAAGTCTTCCTGCAATTACAAGATGATACAATATTAATATCATGAAGATCATAACAGAACTAGAAATAACAAATGCATCTGTGTGAAAGTTAATGTCCCTCCTGAAACTTTTCAACCCTGTTGGAATATATGATTTACTTAATGTTTAATGCAAAAGAAGTGTCCTTATGAGAACCATAGTCCAGAATAAATGTCCCTCCTGAAACTTTAAACCCTGTTGGAACATATGATTTACTTAATGTTCAATGTAAACGAAGAGTCCTTATGAGAACCATAGTCCTGAATAAAGTCTGCACATTTGAGGTCATCGAGTTTTTTTTATAACAGTCTGACTCAATCTCCAGGTAACGTAAACATAAGTTCACCAAATGGGAGGACTTTGCTTATAGATTTCTATTTCAAAGTACATAACTGCAACCTAATGAAATGAGATGTAAATACATAACAACATTGGGCAAGAGGACATTTTTATGGTAAGTACCAGAAGGAGAGTTGTGGAGCTGCTTTGCACGATCATTGCAACTACCCAGAAGAGCAGGAGGCAGTCCATCATCTTTCTCTATAACTCTATCCTCTTCTTCTATCGCTTCAAATACACTAGCTCTCAATTCAGCCTAATAAACCAGAACATATAGAACTCTCAGCATTTAAGATGATAGGCGCACAAAGGAACATCTATAAAATGTAGTAGTGCATGCAGTAATCAGGATCACATATAAAGAGGTGTAGATAGTCTGATGAGCTTCACAGCTTCACTTCTTACTTAACTCTGAGTGACACTATGAATCTTTGCAAAACTAATTATGCAATGCTCATAATAGAATAACTAATGTGTAATGTATCATTTTTCAAACCAAATTCTCATGTAAATTAAGACAATAATTCAAGTCCAACCATCAACACAAAAAAAAGGTCGCAAAGCCTAAGACCTCTTACTAGAAATCTAATAATAATCCAAATGCGCTATATATCTCAGCAAATACTACCATTACATGCAATTAAAATCCCATTCCTTTACCTTTACCTAACCATTCAAAGCTGAATATAACAATATACGCATGGAATCGAGTAAACTTAAATTCTGAACAAATTCCCCCACCGTGAAAACTCCCCAATTCCCTAAAAATGACAATCTGCCTTGATAATTCACTCAAAATCACCAGATCGCCCGAGCAATTTGAATCCCAAACACGCGAACTAAAAAAGAGGGAGCGATATGAATCAGAAAAGAAGATAAACAATAAGAGAGTGGCAATGCTCACACGGATCTTGGCGAGAACGCCTTTCTTCTCGAGAGTGCGTGTAACAAGGGTTTTCAAATCCATCATTTCTCGCGTGTAATCGTCCATTTCTCCCCCAATTCTTGGGCCCCGTCGTGCTCAGCTCAAAAATTGAAGGATCTCGTTATTCTTCAAGCTTCTTCGGTTTCGATTTTGCAGAATTTGGAGCTAAGTGGTGAAGATAAGAGTGTTTGTTTTCCCAAATTATGAAATTTTGTATATTCAAGTTTGGTGAAATTTCACTATTGGTTGCTAATCGTGGAAATTCACACTCATAACGAAGCAACAACTGCGACTTCTGCAGGTAATGCATAAAAGCGTGCCAAAGGGCAGTGGAGAGGATATGCGACTCATGGTGTAGCTTCTATTTAATTTACTCCCTTCGTCCCACAATAGGAGGGAGTCACATTCGGTATGTGCACGGGTTTTAAGAAATACTCTCTTCGTCCACGAAAATTTGTCCCAGTTTTTCATTTCCGTCCGTCCCCCAAAATTTGTCCCATTTCACTTTTACCATTTTTGGTAGTGGACCTCATATTCTACTAACTCATTCCTACTCACATTTATTATAAAACTAATACTTTAAAAGTAGGAAAAGAATAGGAGATTAGACTAGTTAGTGGAATATAAGGTACACTTAATTGAGTTAGTAGAATGTGAGACGTATTTATTATTAATGGTAAAAGATGAAATGTGACTCATATTATGGGAATGACCGAAATGAAAAAATATGACTCTTATTATGGGACGAAGGGAATAGACCGTATTGCAAATACAACTTTAAAATAAAACAGATGTAGATAATACTCAAATCAATATTGCAAGCTCCTTACATGTTCGTTTGTTGCAATCAAGGTCCCCACAAAATTAAGGCTTTGCCATCTACTAGTGAGAGTATGTCAATATGAAGGATCAAGAAATACATTCGAGCTCTGAATTTTGTTTTTATTTGCAGCTTAATGATAGATACTATGTCAATATGAAGGATCGGCGAAAATTATTTTGCCAGAGATTGATGGCATGATACATTATCTTAGCCCGCGGTGGTGATTTCATGCATTACCTAATTTTCAACATTATGTTTCTTTATTCCCTTCCTCATTTTTTCTTGATTTCCATTATTTTAGGGATTCACTATTGTTAATTGGGATAAATAGGATATTACTACTACTATATGAATAAGTTATCCTTTTCGAAGGGCAATAACACTACAAACTTATTTTGTTTTCTTTTTCTTTTTCAAACACTTTGTTTTCATCTAGCAGCGGTAGACAGCAGGAAGAGAAAGATTATAAAAAAATATTGTTACATGATAAGCTAATGTGTTTGAATATATAAAGAATAAGGAATCCAAAAATTGTAGTGGGTGTTTAGAGCTGATGCATTGGCTACAACTACAAAGCATCCTCCCTGTTTAGTATAAACGCCACCGCATCTTCCACTGTATCCACAACCTGCAAAATCAGAAACCGACATCGCAAGCTCAGTGGCTCATAGGCATCATTGTTGCACATCATATATGGTGCAAATGCAGGTTTGCACTGACATAGTGGAACGGATCGAAGATCAGCAGATATATTGGTAAATCAAAGAGGAACAGCGTTGAGTATTGCGTACCAAATCAGCTGGATACTTCGTGTGGTTCTCTCTTTGTCGAAACACACCAGTTCTTGTCAAAATTGAAAACCATGGATACCCTGCCTGTGGGGCAAGAACAAATTACCTCAGAAACACTATCCTTAACGTTTGTTCTTTGTACAAAGGAACTTGAGAGAGAGAGAGAGAGAGAGACCTGTTGAGCTCCTTTGATGTCAACTAAAGGATTGTCACCAATCATGTAAAGCGTCCTGAAAGACGGCGAACCAGAATCACCATTTCCAACATCAGCAGGACTGCAAGTTTGTAGAAGATGTGCTAATATAGTTTCAGCATTTCTGAAGACGAAAGGATTTGGCTTCCCGAAGCATGTGAACTCTAAGGGTTTGTCATGAATTCTGTAATTGAGAGAGTGGAAAGAGAGTAAACAATTTCAGTTCAGACAAATTATTATTCAGCTAGGATCTACACTTATCTATTTTTTTCATACAATTAGAATCTGTATCTTTTTTTATAAGATTTCTCGCGCACTACTTTAATCATTATCAGTACTGCTAAACAAACACAATTAACTACACAATTCAACACTAAGTCACGTCTAAACTTGGTTGATTGCAGATCCATGGATTTAGGTGCATTAAGTATAGCATGATTAGAGCTGTAGAAGATGTTCAAGTACCTATTGAAGACACTCTCAAGGGCTATCCGGAAGGCACCCATGCCAAGACGTTCTGAGGGAAATGCAGCCTGTAGCAAGTTGGCAACATTTTTTTAATAGATTGCAAAGGTCACTGCTACAACACAAGAGATAATTCAGAGCTAGACATTAACAGATTTTTCCTTCATATCTGTTATAATCAACCTGGTATTGGAGATCATCTGCAGCAAAATATAAAGGTGGTTGATGCCAATTCTTTTGGCCAGGAATGCCTCCAGATGTCAAGATGTCGCAAAGAACCTAAAGTTGTCAATTACTCGTCTCAAGAAGAATCTTTCTGAGAATGCGCTGATATTGACAACTTTTACATTTTAAATTTAAATATAGCAAAATACCTGTATATCCCTACCCCAGTCGACAGGATCACTTACAACGAACACAGCATTAACATTTTTAGAGTAATCATGATGGATTTTCTTCTCTGAGTTTTTTGAGCAGTTTGATTCTTGTATAGTTGTCCACCGCTTGTATTGGGCCACCGGATCAATGTTACTGAAGTGTGATGCATACTCATCTAGTGAGACAACTCTCCTGAAAGTGGGATATGGCTTAGGAACAAATAACTGTACCAGAACAACTCAATTTCAACCCAAAAGTAACTAAGCTAGAACTTACTTAAAACCATATTCTGACATCACAACAGCAGGTTCCCCTTTTCCAGTGGCAACAATGAATTCATTTTCATATCTATAAAGGGAGACAGCAAAAATATTGGAAGCTCGTGACAATAATAAAAAGATTTAGTAACATTCTAATATCTGAAACAAAGAACTTTCAGTTTTGTCCCTGGCTTGTACAAACTTTCAAATAGTTTCAACACATAGTGACTACACATGGAAATCGATTAAAAATCCCAAATTTTTTTTGAGAAAGTAATTAAAATAGCTGGGAAACAGTTGATCAATATTCAAGCCTAACTTCCTATTCCTTATCTTGGTAATAAAGAACCATGAAGGAAAATCCATCAAGAAAAATTGTAGTATATGAGTAAACTGTACTGAGAATTTGAAAAGGAAACTAAATTATTCCAAAAAAATTAATATAAAGATGACACTGGATACCTTTTTAGCAAAGTGCTGAAGGGTGAGTGACCCTGCACTACCTATACCCAGAGCATGGTACTTAACATATCACATTAACAGATACTTGTATGCACGGGGCAACCTTCACAGTTTGTAACCACACCTGAGAGGGTAATATTTTCACGCCAAGAATATCGCTCAACTCAAGGGCTCTTCTCGACTCTGGAATACCACCACCTACAATTAGACGATGATATTTTACTTGCTTTCTACTGCTAGGACTTTTCACGAAACAGGAACAATGGAAATTCAACACGCCCCAAAGTCAAAATATGTACGAATCTCCGAGTATAACAAATTATGAATCATGCAATACAGATCTCTGCCAGTTACACGAAGCTACATTGATGAGTAACTAATAACTATAGAAGTAACGAGTCCTGTTTGTCTTCACAAACACAAGCAGTTAAGTTCGAAATAGAAACACAGAATGAAACGTAGGAAGACTTCGAATACCTACCATTTGTCAGGAACAAAAAGGGAATCTTCAATGAACCTGCAAGAAAAAAGTTGAGTATAAGGGAGATGCAAAATTACACAGACAATAAAATTACATCATTGAGATACAACATCAGTTATACACCCAACTGATTTATATACCAATGATGGTACAGAATCTAACCACACAACTAGTTACATTTCCCCAAGATGTAATTAGTGAAGTTAAATCCAAGTATATGATATGGCTAATTTTCCCCAATCAGACAATTTCAGCTTCAGAGAAACGCATATGATACGACAATTTTAGCTAATTTACAGAAATATTGCATCTCTTCGAGAGCCAGCCAGAAACCCTAATTATAAAGAGAAAGCAATGAAACAAACAGAGCATCGTGTTAGGAAGGCAAATTACCGGAGTCATCGTAAAATTTTCGGAGCGCTCTCCGTGAATTCCCAATTGGATTCGCGCCGTGAAGTATCACCCCATCTATATCAAATGCGACCCCAAATGATGAACTGCAAGCAACAAGGACTAGAAAAGATTTACCAAAGTAGGAAAGCTGAATCGAATTTGAATTAGTCAAAGGATCAGTTACAGAACTGCTGGGACACTGAGCGAAACTTCGCCGACGCCGACGCAGGCTGCGGCGGCCGGAGTAGCGACAGTGGTAGTGGCTGCTTGAATCGGAACCTCATATCCCCTATCTTAATAATCTTCTGTTTTTGCTTCAAAAAATACTAATGTGTTTTTATTTTTATTTTTTGTCAATATCCACTTTATTTTAGTAAAAACATTGTTGATTTTCAATTTTTTTAGATATATGTATAATTATGAAATAAAATGAACAAAATGATTAATTTGAAATTTGCATCTTTCGTTTTTATTGATGGAACAATTTGTAATATTGATACAACAACTATAATACAAATAGGGTGTTCATCTTCATATGAAGAAGAAGATCTAACAAATCAATCAACATAAAACTAAACTAGTGGAATTGGCCTTTGGTTTCTTTCTTGGCTTGTGGCATCTCACTCTTTCTTGATACAATGAAACTGAGAGTTTCTTTGATATCATCAAGAATTTGGCCTTTGATCTTGTTCTGTCCTCTGTTTTGTTGGAAGTTGCCATTTTTTGTTGCTTTTTTTTCTTCCTTATCCATCCAAAAAAACTTCTGCTATAGAAGATGGGTGGATTTTGAAAGTACAAATTTAAGTGATTGATTGGTGAGGCTTCCTGAAAGGATTTATATAGCTAAATTGAACGATAGAGAAATATTTTTATAAATTTTAACAAAATCTATGATGTCGCAAGCTTTACGTCATCGAGGTGATGTCATCCTCTGATCAAATTCCATACATGCTTGCAATAATTGATGCAAAAGCAAATATTGGTGTTTTACTTTTTCAAACTAGTCTCGCTAAGTTTTCGACTTTTGTAAAATGAATAAATTGTTGGGTAAATTTTTGTAGTAACTTTCTCCTAGAAATAATACATTATTCGTCCGGCTTAAAATGACACATTTTTCTTTTTAATTTATTCCAATTAAAATGACACATTTGCTTTTTTGAAAACTCTCTCTTTCCAATTAATACACTCAACCACTCTTTCTCACTCCTATTAAAATATTCGTCTTTCTTTATCTCTCTACTTTAATACTTACACCCATATTTTCTCTCTCCAATTAAGCACTTTAAATAATAATTCCTCAAATCTCGTACCCGCTAAGAAATGTGTCATCTTAGCCGGGACGGAGGGAGTACTACTATTTTCTCTATTTTTATTTTTAGTAACATTTTTCTCTTTATTTTTAGTAACATTTTTCTCTTTTAAGGATGGACCATAATCTCCACTATCATTCTATGTTATAATTTATTAATTATATATTAAAATTCGTATCATCTTAAAAGTATCTATTTTCATAGGACGAAGAAAGTATTTCGTGACATTATATTTGCATGTGTTGGTTATAATGAAAAGGCTTGAAAAGCAACAATTTAAGCCCTCTTCCAAGCGTTTAGTTGCATGAAAAGTTTTTTTATTGATCCGATTTTAAGTACACGACCCAACTCTAAACTTCGAAAACTAATGCAGAATTTGTGTTAACTCAACCCAAACCCCACCATCTGCTGGTATAGAGATTGAAATGATTTCAGTTTTGATATGATTCTATGTCGCTTGATTGAAGAACGATGAATAATGATCAAAGAACAAGTTAAAAAACTCGATACTTGAACTTGATATTCTGAGTTAGATGAAGAGATCAAGAAAATCAATAACCTAAAATTTTCTTTCAATAGAACTTCGTATATTTATTTTATGTTATCTATTTCATTATTAAATTTTGGTTATGCTATAGTACTGTGTGTTGTTGTACACTTGCATACTCCCTCCGTGCCATAGGATGCGTTTCTTTTCGGCACGGAGATTAAGAAAAATTGTTTTAGGTGAGTTAAGTAAAAAGGAGAATAAAGTGGAAAATGGAAAAGATAGAGAGATGAAGAGCGAAAAAAAGTAAGAGAGAGTAAAGTAAGTGTGGAAAAATGTGTTGACTTTTACTAAATGACAAAATGATTCTATTACCGTGGAACGTACCAAAATAACAAAATGACTCTATTACTATGGAACGGAGGGAGAACTATTTTTAAAAGCATAAGTCACAGTGAATCATTCCGTCCATACATACGTCTCATTTAAATGTGATGCGTTCTGGAGACGCAATTCTCACAAATATTTAATTACAAAATCTAAACTCTGGAAAAGTAAATGTATATAAATAATTCATTTGAGAAAATCGCAATAATTGTAGAAGCTTACAATAAAACCAAACACAACCATTATATATAGTACGGAGTAATAAATTGTTGGAGTATTATAAATATTCCAATATTTAAGTATTTATTTTGTATCTATATTCCAATAATTATTAGAACTATATTTAAGTAAAAAGTAGGAGTATAAATTTTTCATGCACGTCCAAATTTGACATTTAATTGGATCATTCTATGTGCAAATAAATATACAATGTAGTTAGTTTATTTGTGTAGACTATAACTTTCTACAGTTGATTGCGTGTCGATAATGTCTGAAAGTCATTCATCATATTTTACATTGTAAAGCTTGACAACTCAAACAGCTTAAAATTATTGGTTCACAGATATTTATAATATTTTAGAATATAGGATATAAAATAAATTAATTTATTAATGCTGATGACTGACCATGCATTGCAGTGCTCCTATTAAAAATATTGGGATCGGATGAATCGGGAGGGCATGCATACATACACATACAATGTGTTCAAATGTAGATTGATCCATTGACCAGAGTTTAGAGCCATGGGTCACTAATATTTATCATATTTTAGACGTATAGCATTATATAATAAAGTTATAAATGTTGATTATTGACAAGGCATTGCAGTGCCTCCCATTTAAAAAATCATAAAATTGTTCATCGATGAATTGAGAGGACATACATACACACACATACATACAGGGTGTTGATTGAAGGGTTTATGGAATAGAACCCGCGGGATGGTTTGAACGTGAACTGCTGACCGATTGGATTGATTTTTTAATTTTTTAACTGCATATCTAATGTTATTTTTTGATTAAGTGAATTCTAAAATATTTTGTATGATATATTTTGAATTAATATGTTTACAGTTTAATCACGATCTGACCAGTTGTATGATGAACCAGTAATCTTGTCGGCTTGCTTATCGGTTCAATTGTGCACCATAAGTTAATAGAAATAATTTGTATAAACATTAAATACGATTGGGTAATAAGTCCCTTTCCATCACTTGGGCCTATTCTTTTGGTACAGTATTTTTATAATACCTTAATCCAATCATATTGCTAAATGAATGTGCATATAATACAAAACACGAAACATGAGAATTAAAATGTATGTAAGAGATACAAAAGCAAGTAAAAGAAGATAAAGATTAACGATATTAGGCATGCTCTAAATTAAAAAAAGTAAATCCAAACCCACCAAATAAATTAATTTCCTCCTGGTAACATACAGCAGTACCAAAGCCTCAATTTCTTCAATATACCATGAAATATTTTGGATTTAATATCTCCTCTTTTAGGGAGAACTACGCGAGTTTTCCCCTTTCCCTTTTCCATTGCTGATTTTGCTAATTAATTTACTAGTGTTTAAACAAAGAAAAATGTTGAGCTTAATTTTCTAGATGAAGATTTAGTAACCTATTTATAAGGGTTGGGCCAAGAAAATGCGTGATTGACTTTTCAGCTTACAACTAATTCTAGTCAAATAGTTTCATACACAATTTATAACTTTTGCTATCTGTTTTGGTCGAATGAAGTTGCAACAATTTGTCAAAGGCATGAATTGGAAAACAGTAGAGGTGGACTTTTGTGTGAATATATAAATTAATAGTCAAACACTTGATGTGCTCCCTCCGTTCCATTAAATTTTATACGAGATTTTATGCAGCGTTATTTTTTGAGTTAATGAATAGAGAGTAAAGTAAGAAATATGAAAAAGTAGAGATAGAGTTATTTCTATTTTAAGAAACGTTTCATTTTTAATGAGACAATTTTAAAAGGAAAACATTTCATTTTTAATTGGCCGAGGGAGTATAAATATAGCATTGGAAGGGGTGGGCACTATAATTTAGTACTCCAATAACACAAAAGATTAAACATACTAATTAATTTGACAGTGAATTAAAACATAAATATAGAGATATAGTAATTCAAATTCATGGCTAGTGTAGGAGTTCTCAAGCTTAAGTCATAATACTAGCTATTATGGAAAAAATAATAAATTAGGGTTGTTCTATTGGTGACAATATTATCATGTTTGAAATAGTTGATATTTTTTCGAACCAAAATTATTTTACCCCATTTTCTTTCTCTTTGTGAATAACATTATTGTAGGGGAATGGTCCCATGGATGTGATAGTATTAAAGAGAATTGGTGTCATTCTATAAACATGTAAAAAAATAGAACGTCGCATTCCAATTATTTTCAACAAGGTTGACTTAATATATGTATGTGTATTAAATGGTAGGGTCAATTTGCTTTTTCTAATAATGTTCTTCATTTGGATTAATACGATTAATAATATTAACCTTTTGCATTTGCATTAATAGGATGGTCATTACTACCTTTCCTCCATCCAACAAAAAATTGTCTTAGTTATAATGCTAATTTTAATACAAAATTAATAAATAAAAGAGAGAAAAAATATTGATTAAAGTGTCGTTATTATTGAATAATAAGGTCAAGTGCTGTGGCAGATCCAATTCAATCCGTCCTTTAAAATTTGTTACTTATTTTTATTTTCGTCTCTTCTCTAAAAATTTATCATCTTTCACTTTTATCATTTTCAGTAGTGGATTCATATTCCAATGACTCATTCTCACTTACGTATTATTAGAGAACTAATATATATATATAAATAGTACCCACATATCACTAATTTTTTTAATCCAAATTTCATTAAATTTTTTAAAATTCGTGCCGAGTTAAATAGTGACAAATTATGGAAGACAGAGGCATGGTAAAGGAGTACAGTGATACGTCAAAATAAAATCTAATCAGTGGCCCACTAAATCGTTCACCTGTGTAATGCTGAGAACCTAGCTCAAATACCTGCAGGTGCATCTTTTACTAGTAAGTAGTACATCATTTAATATTTTGATCTTGGATTTGAGCATTTATTCTCTAATTGCTTTTGATTGATTACTCTTTATAACTATTCTCTGTGTATATTTCCATATAAAGCATTACAATTACAATATTTAACTTTTTTTAGCTTTTATACTTCTAATATATTTAAATTTTTCTTGTATTAGGTTTTCTAATTTTCTTCTTAATATGTTTAACATTTTTTTCTTTATCACTTCTCAATGTTCTTTGTAAAGTATTTTACATTTAATGTATTAATTTTGATTATCTTTTCAGTTATAAAACTTTAAAAAATTGAAATAAATTATCTTATAACATAGTACTATAAATTTAAGAAGATCCATTATAAAAAAGTGAAAGCTATCCAAGTAATAATACTAAAAAGTAACTCATTTTTATCTTTAATAAAATTTCTTGATTATAAAAATGATATATATTATGATTATGAAGAAGTATTGAAGAAAAGATAAAAAATTAGTCGACATTAATAAATGATATAATTATCTATCGCACCCCAAAATCAAAAATCATGGATCAGCCACTGATAAGCGCGTTATAAGGAACTACTATAAATAAAATTAGACTAATGTGCTCCAAAATAGAAAAATAAAATAATTTTTCACCTATATGGATAATATTGAACGCACATAGCCTTTGCTAGTTATATTAAAGAAACACATGCCATAATTATCAAAACAAAATCTGTATTTAGGATTTCCTTTACTGACTCACTATAAACTTGTGACCTCAAACGAATTGATCACAAAGATACACTTAAGAATGTCGATGTAGCCCAAAATTCTTGTCCTAACTTAAAGGATTAAAGTTAAAAATTTATAGTCTAATAAAATTTTAACCTGATAAACTACTACCCGGTAGAACTGACCCGGAATGTGGAAGATTGACACTAGGCCTGCTTATTCGGCCGGTTCCGGTTCTACCCGGTCTAGTTGACCGGGTACCCGGTTGCAAAATCTCATGAATCTTGGAACCGGAACCGGATCTGGAACCGTCCGGTTCCGGTTTGGAACCGACCGGGTAAGAACCGGCCGGTACCGGTTTCGAACCGGAACCGATTTGTAGTTTTAATTTTAATTTAAGTATACTAATTAGCGAAAAGTTGTTTATTATTTACCTAATTTTAATCTGACACCAAACTAGATTTAACTTATATATAACAACAATTACATTATCTCCACTTAGTATCAAGAAATATGATTCTCACATTAGCCCACGAGTTATCTGTGATGTCAAACCAGAATTACGGTATATTCTATTGCATGTTTCCTCAATTGGTAACCTCCACCTTGACTCCTCTAAGAGCTTTCATGATCTGTTAAAATTATGTTTGTTTAAAGAACTCAAAGTATAATGGTAAATAATGATCCAAACACATAAATTGGAAAATTATATTGTCAAACCAAAAGTAGCATTTATTTTAAGCAATATCAAAGTAGCAAAGGAATACATTCAGTAATACTAAAGAATCAAAACCAACCTTGATAATAATAAATGAATTACCGTTAATTACTATACTTCAATTTTAGTAAAAAAAAAATTAAATTTAATATATATTATTCGGTTCCGGGTAGGAACCGGTCGGTTCCGGGTAGAACCGGAACCGGAATTTATGAAAACATTAGAACCGGTACCGGAACCGGAACCGGATTCTTCGGTTCCGGTTCTTCAATTACCCGATCGGTTCCGGTTCCGATTCCGGGTACCCAAGAACCGGAGAACCGGTTAAGCAGGCCTAATTGGCACGATGGATTGATCATAGATGCATCTATTGCCTATTATTCCGGTATTGTTTCAAAAACTGATTCAACACTTTAAAATGATGCTTTTAATTAAAATAAACACTTGTATACTAACAACATATGCTCCATATTTTTGTTACAAAATCCACACGTGTTGAGTTGAACACCCAAGTTCAGGATTTTCAATTAAGAGACGAGAAAGTTGAGTTTCTAGAGAACAATTTGACTTGGGTACTCGGTTTTACTTGTTTATTGGTGTGTTAGAGTTGTAGAGTGAGGAATTCGGTAGGTAAGTATAATAATGGACCGATTTCTTTATTCCACAAATGCAATAATCACCACTAATTCAAAAGTCAAATTCAATCTCGAACGTTTTATATTGTCAAACGGTTCATGCATGATGCATTACACAAATAGAATTTTTGGACCCAACTCACGATTGAAAATCTTTCTAGTTTTGTTTTTCATGATATAGTTTTATAAGATAAAATAAAGTAAACGCCACAAGTAATGAGACAAAATCGAGATTGCCTCAAAGAATGGAACAAAATTGAGTTAAGTGGCTCTTTTATAGATTACAAATGATATGCTTATCACCATGTGGATAAGTGGTCTGTCTACCAAGTAAATATAACGATCGTCGAACATTTTTTATGAGATATTATATACTCAAAAGTGATATATTAAGAATCTAATACTCTCTTAGTCCACAAATAACCGACCCAATTTGACTAGTCATGAGTTTTAAGAAATGAAATGAAAAAGAATAGTAGATGGTGGATTATACTTTTATATACTCCCTCCGTTTCCTAAAATTAGAAACTTTGGAAATGACATAGATTTTAATGCAAAATTGATAAAGTATGAGAGAGAAAAAGAAAAAAAATGTGTAAAGAGATGAAGAGAAAAAGTAGTGAAATTATTGCTAGTGGATTGTGGAGTCCATTGTAAAATGAAAAATTTTCTACTTCTAGAAACAGACTCGAAAGAAAAAAAAAATCTATTTTTAAGAAACGGATGAAGTATTAGTTTTATAATATATATGAGTGGGACAAAATCAGTGGAATGTGTAGTTTATTACCAAAAGTCATAAGAAAGTAAATGGGTGGATGGACTAAAATATCAATTATTGATGGATGGAGGGAGTATTAACTACCTAGACGGTGAGAGCCATATTTTTGCGGAACAATAATTATATTAGGAATAAGATAAGAGCCTAATTCACTACGGACATGAATCCAACAATCATCAGTGTCTGAACCTTGAGGCCTATTCAAATGGGATGAAGAGTAAATGGAATGCACAACATTTGCTTTGAACTCTTTGATGGAGAATTGAGAAGCAGCATTCTAGGTCTAGTACAATTCATAGCTCACAACATAGCTACATTAAACTGCTTCTGTAATTCTAGTTCTCAGCTTGATGTGTGTTAGTGTGTATGACTACCATGACTTGCACCACTTGTGATGATAATGCCGTTTTTTTGCTGAGCCCAGAAAGCAGATCCATGATGAGAATAATGGAGCCGGAGTTGCAATTGTGGAGGATCCCACTGGCTAATCAAGGAGCAACTCATTCATTTTAGACAGCACATATTGATCAACCGTCTTCTGTTACAGAACTTGAGAACGTCTCAATGAACTCATCGGATGATCAAATTTGCACATTCCACAGTACTGTGCATAGTGTCTGACTTATGCATACTATCAGACAAATGAATCACAGTCCACAAATCAAGTTGTAGAGAGAAATGAATGCTTACATAGTTGGTCCTTGACAAACTCCACTCTGGTGGATGGTGATACTTACTTACATGTAGCTCCAAATTTACAATCCCCAGTCCTTAGATAGTACTGACATTCTGGCTGGTCGGGTCTATCGGCAAATGCTTCTACCTTTCTACTTCCCCTTGAGGGGCCAGCAGAAGATGTAGTGGAAAGATATGTCCTTGTATAGATAGCAGGCCAAGGAGAAAACTGTTAGCCCATGAACCGGGGTTGCACCAACTGTTGGCTGAGTACTTGGTGACGCAGCCGGACTAACAGGCACCTCCTGTACATGTACTTCAAGAATGAGTTATTGGTGCGAAATATGCTACTTAACGAATAGTCCTACATGAATGCTACTAGATCAAAATGTATAAACTCAATAGTAAGTACAACAAACATGAATTCCTACTAGATCCAAGTTATGTTCTTGTACTAGTCTCCTCTAGAAAATTGGAAAAATGGGAGGTATAGTCATAGCTGAGATTCATATGATCTCAACTTAAGACACATTGGTGGTCATCAAACCTATGACAAAAAGCTGTCACAAATTTTCCATCACACTAGATCACTCCAGGGAACCGATACACTTCATTTTTTCCCCTTTCCTCTCATCTTCAGACTCAATAGAATTTTCTTCCTTGTTCACCTTTCCCTTTCCTTTATCTGCAGCACTAAGCCTAGCCTTATTGATTTTCTTTGCAAAAAGCTGCACAACACCATCATCTTATGCATATCGCACACACTTCAAGCCTCCAAAAACCTATAATAAGAGGATTTTTAGTGACGAGACAATCACCATTTACCCTATAAAGCAGAGGATCTGGACTAGGTCGTTCATTGACAAGAACTTGGATAAAATCAACATAATACTATAAAGAACAAATCAATGCAAAATAAAACCTTTATTCTCATAAAATTGGAAAATAGTTATGCACATACAAGTAGATTGGAGCGTTTGTTTAGTATCAACCCAAACATGTTCTGAATTTGGTTATATAGTTGTACCAAATAAGATTTCAAATATTCAATCTAAAAAAAACAAAAGACTCTGAAAATTCTGAAGATAGTAAAATTCTAACCTCATGACTGGCACAAACAACTTGTAGAACATCGTTTCCATAACTCTCTTGATCCTCTTTTATCTTCTTGGCTGATTCCACAAGAGAAGCAGTAGAGTATTCAACATCAATGAGTTCAAGTGTTGGAATTTCTCCTATACCTTCTGGAATCTCTCTTAGAGACCTGCAAGAATGAAGCACCAAGCATTTGAGTGTTGGGAAAGGGTTGCTCTCAGTTATCCATTGCTCGAGATATGATCCATCAATGAGAAGATATTTCAGCTGAGGAAAATGGTCATCATTTGTTTCCCATGTCAAACCATAGCAAGCATAATTTAGTAGTTTGAGGATTTCCAGATTTGGCAACAAACCCACAATGGCCATATCTTTCCAAGTGAATCCCACACCTACTAAGGTCAACTTTTTCAATGTACAAGGAAAACTAGGACTTTTGCTTCTCCATAAGGATCCTCCATATCCAATCACTTCCAATTTTTCAAGTTGATGCAAATCCTGGAGATGAAGTTCAAATGATTGACTTTGAGGGGTTATATAAGTAAGTCCCAATCTCTTGACATTTGGAATCAATTGTAGGATCTTTTCATCCAATACAAGATCTGATACAAGCAAAAGAGTTTGGAGATTTTCAAGAGGAAGGTTTAATCCTTGTAATGGATGAGGTAGCATATGAGGAGAATGGCAGAAAAGATGCCTTAACTGTGGCAACATCCAAATTTCCAACGGCAAAGAGTGACGGACACCACCATCACGCTTTTCCCGTAGCCTTCCAGATGCTAGATGAATGATCAGCGTTTGAAGATTCACGAGATTAGACACAGCTGATGGAATGGTAAAAGATCCCATTAAAGCAAGATATCTTAAATGATACAGCTCAAATAATTGGGAAGGAAGTTCTTTTAGGTATACACCTAAAGCATCCAATACTCTTAGCAATTTATAACTTCCAACTCGGATAGCCAACTGGAAAATTTCTGGATTTGGAAGCATAAAATGGTCCGGAAAGTTGGACCCAAAATGTTGTCTGCATAAAATCGACTGAAACTGATGCGTCTCTCATTCATCAATCCTTGTGGAAGATCAAGTCCATCCATAACAAGAAGAAAGTCCACATCGCGGGCTTTCTTAATGCACATGTCTCGTACCATATCATGGAGGCAGCAACTCTTGATTTTTCCATTACTCTTTCTACTGGCCACCATTACAAGATTTCTCTTAACAAGATCCTCCAAATACTCCTCAGCCTCATCTTCCAAGCTTTTACTGCATCCATTTTGATGTTTCAGAAAACCCTCTGCTATCCACAATCTAACGAGTCTTGAAGTGCGAATATTCACATCGTGTAGGAAACCTCCAACATACAAAAAACAAGACCTTAAATGATGAGGCAAATAGGTGTAGCTCAAAGATAGTATCTCCTCTAGTTCCCGGCCAACAATAGGATTAACATTTTCAGCAATTTCCTCCCAAGAAGCTTGAATCTTATCTACTGGAGATAAGACGCCAGCAAGGAGGACAACAGCAAGAGGTAGTCCTGCACACCTCCGTGCAATCTCTTTCCCAACATTCTCCAATTGAGGTGGACAAAGGCTGTCTGGGAACACCTTTTGCTTGAGCAAATCCCAACTTTGAGAATCATTCATGAACGACATCTCATGAACATCACCTGCAGTTTCAGGATAACATGCCACATCCAATTGTCTTGTGGTTAACATGATTCTACTTCCATTATTGTCATCCGGAAAGATACACCTTATATCATCCCAAACATGCTTATCCCAAACATCATCGATTACAACAAGATACCTCCTTCTCTTCAAATATTGAAACACTTCCAATGCAATTTCAGATTCATCAATCTCATCACCAGACATTTGTTTTTCTAATAATTTAAATGAATCTAAAAGAACTTTCCTAAACCTATGTGGACTGTAATCTTGCGATACCACAACCCAAGCACAAACATCAAAATAATTCGTGATACATAGTTCATCATAAACAGCTCTAGCAAGTGTAGTCTTACCGATCCCACCCATTCCCACAATGGGGATGATTTGAAGACCGGATGATGGCTCTCCACAAAGGCGCATCTTTATTGCTAAGATATCTTCGCGTAAACCAATGACTGAACCGTTGCCAGTAGCTGCTAGTAGTCTTGATGATGAAGGAGGTTTATAAGCAGGTCGCTCTTCCATGACTTCTCCGGCGATTAAACCGATTTCAACGGTTAAATTTTTAAGCTGATCATCCAATTTGACGTGTAAAGGTTGATGCGATTGGATTCGCTGCCACATAAAGGTTTCGAGAATATCCTCAATTTTGTAAGCTATATCCCTAATCCTTGTTTCCCAACGGCTGACTTTGTGTGGAAACTCTTGAAAGAAAAGTATCAGAAAATTGGCATAGTCGTGGATAGATGCTACTATTTCTTTCGCTTTGGAAGAAAAGAGAGATTCATTATTGGGATGTGTGGATCGAGCAATGGAAAGGAGAGCAGCATAAGCTGCCATACTGTGAAACTGCAAATGGATGATATGATTTTGGTTTAGTGAGGGAGAAAAGAAGGGACAGATTTTGAGGCTCGAATCTATCAGGATTGATTGTATGATTACAAGAACAAATTTTTATCAACTACGTAGCTTCCAATTACATGCATACCGATTACATGGACGGCCATTTGACGCATTTTTTGTATTTTGTCACTTGTCTTACTATAAGCCAATTTTTGAGATAGGAGATTTAATAAATTCAATGGGGAGAATAAAATAGAAAAAGAGAATTAGACGATGACAAAACAAAATAAGAGAGAAAAAAATATTGTCAAAAAAATGAAATGTCTTGGTGGGAAAACGAAAAATAAAAAATAAAAAACTCAACTACAAGAAGAATATTTCATCCGTCCCTGAAAATTTGTTGTCACCTATTTTCATTCTCATCCGTCCCAACAAATTTGTCAATTTTCATTTTTACCATTTTTGGCAGTCGAACCTACACTCCACTAACTCATTCATACTCACATTTTATTATAAAACTAGACGGAACATCTTTTTAGGTCCACGAACTTTGTCAAAGCATCATTTTAGGTCCGTGGACTTTGAAAATATCATTTTAGGTCCATGAACTACAAGTTAATATCATTTAAGGGAAAATGCCCTTAAGGCCTTCAAAGGGCAATTTGGACAATTCTGTCGCCACTCATCTTGCGTCAAAGACCTAGAGTCCAACAATTTTTTTTACTACTATTTAATTCAATTACTATCCAAATTAAATTTAAATATAATTAAAATTTATCGTAAAAGATGTGTTACTTTTTCAATTATTAGATGACCAATTATTTAATGATAGTGAATTGGGACTTGATACTTTATTTTATTTTTTCAATCTAAACTGGGTTTTAAGAACTTACTATAGGTGATTTGTGAATTATATTTAGTTTATTTGTTTTGAAATTAGATAGCCATTAATTTGGATTGTCATTTGAAGTATTATTTAGGGAGATCAATTAACATCAAAATTGAATTTAAATATAAAATTTGCCGTTAAAATTGTATATCAATTTTATAATAAAATGTTAATGAATTAAGTTAGTGGAATATTAGACCTACTTACTTTTATGGTAAAAAACTGAAAGTGAATAATTGATTAGGGACGGACAAAAATGACAAAATAGACAATTAATTAGGGACGGAGGGAGTATTTAGCAATATAAGGAACGTGATCAAATACAAACTGTAAATATTGTATAAACTCCAAACTATAATCTGGATTGCTAGAAATGTCAACAGATGATAAGTAATAGCAAAAGAAAATGTCAATACAATGTTAAAGGTTGATATTATGTCAACGGAATTTCACCCATATCTTGTGGAATCTCCCTTAAATCCTGACAACAACTAAGCACTAGACACTTGAGTCTCGGGAAGTGGCTGCTCTCAGTTATCCAGCACTCAAGACCTGATCCCTCAATTAACAAATATCTCAGTTCAGGAAATTCTCCATCTGCTGTTTCCCATGTTTTACCAAAACATTGATCCCTTAGTTTAAGCACTAGTAGATTAGGCAATGAACCAATAATACTCATATCCTCCCATGGAAATTCACCACCCACTAAGGTCAACTTTTTTAGTATCCTGGGCTTATCTATTTTGTACTCTTTGGTAATTATATTCACATCTACATGAGATATTTATAAAAAAAGTTATTTTTTGAAAAAAATAATTGTCATTTGCATAAATTATTTATGTTCACAAGTTTCAATTCTAAAAACTACTCCTATTTATCTATAAAAAATAATTAAAACTATACTCCAATATCTTATGTTCAAAAAATATATTTCTAAACTATACTCCCTCCGTCCCAGATAATTCGTCCCATTATTCCATTTTGATCCGTCCCACATAATTTGTCTCACTTCACTTTTACCATTTTTGGTAGTGGACCCCATATTCCACTAACTCATTCCTACTCACATTTTATTATAAAACTAATACTTTAAAAGTAGGACCCACATCCCACCAATTTTTTCAACTCACTTTCCATTAGATTTCTTAAAACCCGTGTCCGGTCAAAGTGGGACGAATTATCCGGGACGGAGGGAGTATGATTTATGTTTAGTCATATATTGTGTCTATACAAGATATTCATATTTAAGTGAATGAAAAGGATTGTTCGAATTTCCAAACTCTCATATTAGTTGCCGTACCCCCAAATTGAAAATCCTGGATACGCCACTGTACACAAATCCCAAACTTTTGACATTTTGAATCATTTGCAATATCTTTTCAGTCCATACAAGATCTTTTATGTAAGAAAGAGTTTGGAGATTTTCCAGAGGAAGACTTGGATTTGATCCATCTGAGGGATGAGGTAGCATATTAAGATGATAGAGGACAAGATTCCTTAGTTATTGCATCCTCCAAATCTCCGATGGCAAAGAGAAATGATCTCTACCTTCTCTCCAATGTCTTTTCCTAGTATAATAAACAGGAAGCATGTCTAAAGATGCAATCATGTTACAGTTTGGAAGCATGCCTGAAGCTGGAAGAATGATCAAGGTTTGAAGATTCACAAGATTAGATATGGCTGAGGGAACATTTGAAGAGCAGATTAAAGTAAGATATCTAAAATGAAACAACTCAAATACTTGGGACGCTCTTTGGACTTGTCACCCATGGCCTCTAATATCCTAAGCAGTCTTAACCGTCTTAGAAAGGTGGGCGAACTAGGGAAACTCCAGAGTTGGAAGCATAGCATGGTATGGATGGCTGGGCACCAAATGTCATCTATATCAGAAAGCCTGGAACTGATGCGTCGCTCATTTATCATATCTTGTGGAGCAGGAAGAAACTTATCATTGTCTACAACACGAATAAAATTCTCATCATATGCTTTCCTTATGCATAAGTCTCCTAACATATCACGGAGACTGCACCACTTGATTTTCCCATCAGTCTTCCTACTAGTCAGTATTACAAGATTTCTCTTGATAAGATCCTCCAAATCCTATTTCCCCTTAAAAAGTAAAATTTTGTTTTCATTCCATTCATAAATCAATGCTACTATTATATGCTAATGCCAATTAACCATAGCTGAAACAAATCAAATTAAATCCCTTATTTTAAACCCTAGTTTTTCAACCCTAATTCAAATTTCACTTCAAACTCAACTCAACTCCACAATCACACTCCGCAACACCAAATCAACAAGATCAACACTGTAATTCACACACAAAACAGAAAACTCAAGTAATCAACTAATAACACCAATTGGAGAATGTAATACGGATAATTTGATAGATTAGATAATCAAATAAGAACCCTATCTATGTAAGGAATTGAACAATAATGAAATACTCCCTCCGTCCCAGATAATTCGATCCAGTATTCCATTTCGGGCTGTCTCACATAATTTGTCCCACTTCACTTTTACCATTTTTGGTACTCGACCTCATATTCCACTAACTCATTCCTACTCACATTATAGAAATGCCTCGCATCGCTGATCCTAGCCCAAGTGCTCACGCACACACAATTTTCATGAATGAGTTGCTCTTCTCCTAATTATAGCCAGCTCCCCTTTCTCTCCTTCACTTTTTTCTCTCTCTTGGTAGTTAGATAGTAGCTACTCCACGTGTCCCTAATATATTCGCTGATGTGGCATCCCCTCCTACGTCAAATTATGATCGTAACAATCCATCCCCCGTAAGATTCCTTGTCCGCAAGGAATCTAAGAGCCTAGCCTCTCATGTTTCATCTTTACAGGGAAACCAAATCGACACCAACCAACCAATGTCACATAGCGGATGGAATCTTAAGTTCCAAACGGAACTGATCGACATAGTTTTCAAATGCATCTTGAGCAAGTGGTAGTCCATTTGCTGAAATCTCGTGTGGAGTGACTGCTGCGGCCAAGTTTACTTGAATTTCTCCTGTGGAATGACTGCTGCTGCAGCACTGCAAAACGGAGCACCCATGCTGGTGCAGTGCAATATATTGTACTCTCGGTACTCGTTTAAGTCCTTGATAAGTGCAAGGAAGCTATACATTGAAGGCAAGGAGAAAAGACAGACCTTCCTTTGATCATGCTGCATTCCCACAATTGCAGTGCCATTCTCCCCCTTAGTCCTCAAATATCTTCTACCACCGAAGATGTTAAAACCTCCCCATGCCCCAAAAACCCCTCCTTACGAACATCATCCCCATGTAAGTGATGCGTAGTTTTAGTTGCCAAGTCAATATTACTCTCGTCGAACATTTTTTGCAAAATATATTTAGATCTTAATACTAGTAATAAGTAATTACCTAAATGGTGAGAGCCTTATTTTGTGGAACATTTAATTATATTCCGAAGAAGATAATAGCCCTATTCACTAGGGACGTGAATCCAACAATCACCGCATATTCAAATAGGATGAAGGGAGTAAATGTAATACACAATATTTGTTTTGAATTCTTAGATGGAGAATTGTGAAGCAGGATTCGACGTCTAGCACAATTCCTATCTCACAACATAACTACATATCTCACATACAAATGAAGCATTGAACTGCTTCTGTAATTCTACTTTTCAACTTGGTGTGTGTTAGTGTGCATGACCACCATGACTTGCACCACTTGTGATGATAATGCAATTTTTGCTGAGCCCAGAAAGCAGCTCGGACCTTAAAATCCAAGGAGAAAACTCTGTTAGCCCATGAAATGGGGTTGGATCAAGTGTTGGCTGAGTACTTGGTGACGCAGCCGGACTACCAGGAACCACCTGTACATGTACTTCAAGAATGAGTTAATGGGTTATAGTCCACCCAAAATCAAAACAAGACTAAAATGCAGGACTGAAAATGATCACCAAGAGGCAGACCGGTGGCAGAGGATATCCATACAAGTTTGTGCTGTAGACTCAACTCCTTTCTTGGTGATGATAATCCTTCCATAAACCAGGAAGGATGTTGCTCATAATGTCCTACAAAGCCAAAGTGAATGTTTGAATTAAACAAAAAACAAAATTTCCACAAAGATATAATGCTCAAATGAAATATGAAAAAATGAGTAGAATATTACAATGGTTTAAAGTCTATAAACATACATCACAGAGTTTAAATAATTGAAAGTCTGACATGTGATAAAATATGAATGCGTAATGACAACCTTCTCTTATTTAAAATTCTGATGGAGTTTAACATTGTCAAAATGATAACCAATTAATCACTTAATCAATAGTAAGTACAACAAACATGAGTTCCTACTAGATCCAAACTGATATGCAGTTGTTTACGGAATGAATACACTAAACATGAGTTCAATATCCATAGCTGATTGCATATGATCTCAACTCAGACATTGGTGTCATCAAACCTATGACAAAAAGCTGTCACAAATTTTCCATCACCACTAGATCACTCCAGGGAACGGAATATAACTTGACAACACGTTGCGATGGCCATTGAAGGAATTCACTACGCCTGGGATCATCTAGAATTATTGTACAGAATGAAAGTATGCATTCAAAACATAAATTTCTACGGTTGCTCAAACTAGCATGGAATTTCTAGAAATTGAAATTCCTAAACATGCTTGACTAAAATATTGAATTCCAAAGATCATGATAGCTTACTCCTTTTCCATGAGACAATTTCCTTATTTATATTTAACCTTCAATCTTATAGCTTATTCTCACTATCTATCTTAGATTATAACTTATCAAAGCTTCTTAAAAGGATTAGCAAATTGAAAGTTGGAGAAGAATACGATTTTACGCAATACTATGCCGTAATCTTATACTCCGTCTGTTCCATAGTAATAGAGTCATTTTGCCATTTCAGTACGTTCCACACTATTAGAGTCATTTCCCTTTTTAGTAAAAGTCAACACATTTTTCCACACCTACTTTACTCTCTCCTATTTTTTATTCTCTCTTCATCTTTCTACCTTTTTCATTTTTCATTTTACTCTCCTTTACTTAATTCACCTAACACAATTTTTTCTTAATCCCTGTGCCGAAAAGACACGCCTCCATTACTATGGAACAGAGGGAGTACTAGCTCATTATTGCAATCTAACTTTCAATTAAATATTTTTCTCATTCTTAATATTTTTTAAATATTTATTAATCAATTCAATTCTTACACTGGAATTAAACTCCAAATAGTCAGGAATTCAAATCCAACGAATTTTTTTACAACAAAATCTTTCTATCGAGCGCCTCTTTGATATTATCATTTGAAAGGAGCTAGGCTACAGATAATGGTGTACTCGAAACAGTGGCTAGCTTTCTCAGATCCAGGGAATCCACCAGATCGCAAGATGTAGTAACTCAAAGAATCTTCAAGAACTGTCGGTCGTTGGGCACACAATTTTATCTGCCTTTCAACGACCGATGGAAGCGTAAGGAAGTAGGGATCGAATCCCTCATTACCAGACCTAGAGACCTAGAGAATAACTATTCCTAAAGTGCTTAGACAGAAGAAGAACAGATCGTGGGGACCATTTCCTAAAATAGCAAGGTACGAATGAAAAGCTGCAAAATAACTAACTTAAGGTTCAAGTAACAACTAGCTTCATCTTCTCCAACGATCCTTGATCATGAAATGCAGAAAAAAACAGAGTAAACTACAAATCAAACAAAGCTTGCCGAATTAAACTATCAGATTACGATTAACTAAGGAAATTGAACAGATCTACTACTACTAGACGAGGTAAATGAGAAAACAGAAGCTAAACATCAAAACCATGCAGAAATATAACAGATCTAGGCATCAGACGCTTTATCTGCTCCGGATCCAAGCCATCCACAACAGAACACAACCATTCTCATCTCCGATCACAACGATCCAACCAAATCCCAACCGATCAACCACAATTCAGCACCGTTTAACTTAAACAACTCAAATCAAGTGCGAAAAGCATCCAAAGTAAAACGCAAAGCAACATAAACATGAAACGAAAACATAACATAGATTTCCATAGCTAAATAAGTGCAAATTTAACAGAGATTCAAAAAAATAAGGTCGTGCTTCGAACAACGAAGACTCGGAAAATTCAGAAGTATAAATTAAAGACAAAAAACTTTAAACTGTATCTTCGCCTCGCGTAGAGACGGTGGTGCACAACGATTATCCAACTACGAACCGAATCCTCAAATTGGCACCCCTTGATGTGTGTGTAGAGTGTGAGAAGTGAGCTAAGAGCTAAAAAGATGATGGAAGGATTGTTAGATGCCCTCTGGCGTGTTGCGTGCTCTTATTTATAGGAGTGGAGTTGAACTTCTAGATCCTTCTTTGAATTCTTCATTCTGCCCTTCGTCTAGGATTCTCCTCCGTCTGGTTATTTTCTCTGCCAGAATCCTTCTCCAGGCAATCTCCTTCCTTCCGTCTGCTCATTTTCTCTGCCAGAATCCTTCTCCAGGCAATCTCCTTCCTTCTTCCTGGATCTGGTATTTGGTTTACAAACCGTGTTAGACCCAAGAAATTACAGATTTTGAGGCATGATTCTAATCATTGTCTCTTGTATGTCCCAATTTAGTAGTCTCGTTTGAGTTCGACGCCAGTTTTCCATTTTAGTAGTCTCATTTGAGTTCGATACCAGTTTTATGAAATGTAAGAGAAAGTTAATTAAAAATTAGTGATATGTAAGTTTGATTATTATATATTAATTCATCTGTCCCAACCGAGTAGAGTTTTATTTATTTTTAGAATGTCTCAATTAAGTTGAGTCATTTCACTTTTTATAAAAAAAAAACAAAACATCAAATCAGTCTTACTTTATTCTATCATCTACTTTACTCTCTATTTATTTTTTCTACTTTATTCATCTCTTCTACATTCCTGCAAAATTTATTAATCTCTGTGCCCAAAAATTTTGTATCAACTTAGTTGAGACAGAGGGAGTATTTTTTATTATAATAAAATATGACAAAATAAAGGTTTGTGAAATGTGGAGAATTACATAATACATACAAAATATTTCCAATATTTCAATTTAGTACAAAATATTTTAAATTTATATATTTAATACATGGGTTATTTGCCGGTAAATATACGAAATTTAGTACCAATGTCTCGGTGCCAATGTGGAAATCGATAGAGAAACTGGTGAATTATGCAAGGAGGATGTGGAGTCGCTTATTCTTATTCTGGTTTTCTTTTTAAATTCATTTGAGTAAGAAGGATTTGGAAATGATAAATGTTTGTTTAGGAAGAAAGAAGATGACAGGAGGAGAGAGGAATGAGAGAGGGGGATGTGAATCATGCGTTGATATGGAATTTTAATTAATTATTTTCAATTATGAAATAAGAATAATATAGTTTCAATTGCCACATTCTCCCTCCATTCCACATAATTTTACCCACTTTGACCTGGTACGAGTTTTAAAAAATTTAATGGAAAGTGAGTTGAAAAAGTTGGTGGGATGTGGGTCATACTTTTAAAGTATTAGTTTTATAATAAAATGTGAGTAGGAATGAGTTAGTGGAATATGAGGTCCATTACTAAAAATGGTAAATGTGAAGTGTGTAAAATTATGTGGGACGGCCTAAAATGGAATACTGGGTAAAATTATGTGGAACAAAATCAAGTACAGTAACTCTTTTACATATTACTCCACAAATCATATAGTACTCCCTCCGATCCATAGTAATGGAGGCAAAACTTTTCGGCACGGAGATTAAGAAAAATTGTGTTAGGTGAGTTAAGTAAAGAGAGAATAAAGTGGAAAATGAAAAAGGTAGAGAGATGAAGATAAAAAAAAGTAAGAGAGAGTAAAGTATGTGTGAAAAAATGCGTTGACTTTTATTAAAAAGGGAAATAACTCTATTACTATGGAACCGACGGAAATGGAAAAATGCCCTTATTACTATAGAACAGAGGGAGTACTATATATCACCTCGTATATAAGTGAGGTGTAGTTTTAGACTTTAGTTGCCAAGTCAATATTACTATCGTCGAACATTTTTTGCAAAATATATTTAGAACCTAGTAGTAATTAGTAATTACCTAAACGGTGAGAGCCTTATTTTGTATGACATTTAATTATATTTCGAAGAAGATAGAGCGCTATGCACTACGGACATGAATACAACAATCACCGCATATCCAAATGGGATGAAGCAGCATTCTAGGTCTAGCACAATTCATAGCTCACAATATAACTACATATCTCGCATACAAATGAAGCATTAAATTGCTTCTGTAATTCTACTTTTTAGCCTGATGTGTGTTACTTAGTGTGTAAGACCACCATGACTTGCACCACTTTTTGATGATGCATTTTCTGCTGAGTCCATAAAAGCTGTTCGGACCTTAAAATCCATGATGAGAATGATGGAGCCGGAGTTGTAATTGTGGAGGATCCCACCGGCTAATTAAGTAGCAACTCGTTCATGTTAGATAGCACATATTGATCAACCGTCTTCTGTTACAGAACTTGAGGAACGTCTCAAATAACAAATCGGATGATCAAATTTGCACATTCCATTCTGTGCATAGTGTCTGACTTATGCATACCATAATACAAATGAATCACAGTCCACAAATAAAGTTGTAGAGAGAAATAAATGCTTACTGGACGTAGTGGCAGATCCACTGGGCTAAGTACATACTCGGTCCTTGACAAACTCCACTCTGGTGGATGGTCATACTTGCGTACATGTAGCTCCAATTTTACAATCCCCAGTCCTTAGATACTACTGACATTCTGGCTGGCCGCGGGGTGTATCGGGAAACACTTCTACCTTTTTACTTCTCCTTGAGGGGCCAGCAGAAGATGTAGTGGAGAGATATGGCCTTGTATAGGTATCAGGCCAAGGAGAAAACTCTGTTAGCCCATGAACCGGGGTTGCACCAATTGTTGGCTGACTACTTGGAGACGCAGCCAGACTAACAGACACCACCTACCACCTGTAAATGTACTTCAAGCTAGAATGAGTTAATGGTATATAGTCGAGCCTAAATCAAAAGTTGTCCACCAACTTAATTCAATTAGCTCTAGCCAATGTTGACATGAAGAGATTTAAATGCCCTTAACAAATAGTTCTACTTGGATGCTATACACCCATGACCGGTACTAATAGTCCTCATTCTTAACAGGTGTGCCGCTCGATAATTTTGTCCGAATTTCTGAAACCTGGCTACAATTTGTACAAATAAAGTTGGTGGCCACCTTTTAATGATGGCTGTCTCAAACGTTGCATCTAACGAATTTAGCTTAAAAGAAGGAACACCAAATTATATTACAGTGCCGGAAACACCTACATGATAGGCGGAGTCAAGCCTGTAACAGGAACAAATCCAGGAGGAAGGATTATAGGGACATAAGAGCCTTGGAGCGTAGCAGGCCTGGAAACTGGCAAGTTTCCTTGATGAGGAGATTGAATAGAAGGCTGTCCAGTTGAATACATAGCTGCTGAAGCTGGCATTGGTGTATGGCTAGCAGGATGTGGATGATGAAATTTACAGGTGATCATACCGAACTTGCACCGCCCCGTCTTTACATAACATGCACATTCGATTCTTCCCTGCCAAAACAAGACTCTGAAACAGTAAAAAAAAATAATGGTTTAGGAAATGCAGGACTGAATATGATCATTAAGGGGTGTTCGGTTAGAAAGACTAAATCTCATGATTAAACATGTATCATGTTTGGTTCATAAGATTAATCCCCACAACTTAATCCTAGATGGATAGTCTCATGATAATTAGTCATAGCCTCCCGCCTCCAACTAAAATAACCCTACAACTTAATCCTAGATGGATAGTGTTGGGTCCCGGTGGCGCACACCCGAACTCCACATTAGTATGATATTGTCCGCTTTGGGCAAACCCCTAACGGTTTTGCTCTTGGGGTACTCCCAAAAAGGCCTCATACTAATGGAGTTGGGGTAGCCCATTTATACACTTACAACTCTTGTTCATTCTCCGATGTGGGATATGGTTTGCTCCCTTTTAATCCTCACCTCAAACCAAGACCACCAGACCACAGAATACATGCCTACCCCATGTTACAGGTCACCAGGTCACCAAAGGTCTTGGTCGAGACCGCCACATCGGACAACTTGCAAGCGCAACCACCGAACCCCGAGCCACACAGGCCCAGCCCTGAACCAACGCTCTGATACCACTGTTGGGTCTCGGTGGCGCACACCCGAACTCCACATTAGTATGATATTGTCCGTTTTGGGCAAAGCCCTCACGGTTCTGCTCTTGGGGTACTCCCCAAAAGGCCTCATACTAATGGAGTTGGGGTAGCCCATTTATACACTTGCAAGTCTTATTCATTCTCCGATGTGGGATATGGTTTGCTCTACCACAATCCTCCCCTCAAACCAAGACCACTAGACCACAGACCACATGTTGTGCCCTATGTTACAGGTCACCAGGTCACCACAGGTCTTGGTCGAGTTCACGCAGAGACATCGGAGAACTTGCAAGCGCAACCACCGAACCCCGAGCCACACAGGTCCAGCCCTGAACCAGGGCTCTGATACCACTATTGGGATCAGATCAGTCTAGATTCACTATTTACCGAGACCTCTTTGTTCTTGTACAAGAGAGCTCAGCCAAACTCTCACCCACGCGGCTGATAATACAAATGAATCAAGTATTACAGATTCAAGTGCAAGAATTAGAAACCCTAGCTATTACAAGATCTTGTATAGACCTAAGCTAGTATCCTTGCAAGCTCCATAATTTGCACACTTAATAAACCAGTTAGTAATAACAAGAAGGATCCCAACGGATCTAAATGCAGAATACTAACTAAGAACAATAACAAAGACAATAGATCAAAGATTCTTGGCTCAAATTCCGCCACACCAACACTGTGTTTGATCTATTCTACCAGAACAAGACCCAAGGGAGCATAGATGGATTGGATAGAGTTAACCCTCGGACCACAAATACTTCCACCAGAAAGTCCCCTCACACCAGACCAGGTTCCACTTAACAAATCTCAGTACAGAGCCTCCAAGTCTCACAAACCCTAACTCTTTCTCCAGCAACTAGCAATCGAAGGGATTGCCTTACACCAGCACTCACAAAAGATCTATCACTCAACAAACCATGAGAGATCACCAAGAGATGGCCGGGAACTCATCGGAGAAGAAGAGAGAGAAGAGAGAATACACTGAATCGAGTGTAGAGAGAGAGAGAGAGATTAGAGAGTGAATGAGAAAGGCGCATAGCCTTCTCTCAATAACAACACAGCCTTAAATCCAACGACTAAGGAGCAGGATCCAAGTGAGAGAGCACGTGGCAGCATCTGGTGCAAGGAGACAAGCAATGGGCTCAGCCCAATTAATTACATCCGGGCTTACTAAAATCACAGCCCAAATAAAAGTCCACCCAATAATTCCAACATACTCCACCTTGGACTTTATGGGAAACCAATCACATGTTATAGGCTAGGGTATCTTCATCACAGCCTACAAGGCAGATTCCTCAGCACCAAAAGACAAAGTCCACAAGCATTTTGGGAACCACCAGGTTGCCTTTAAACACCAGAGGGGCTGACACCCATTAGTCTAAAAGGACTTCATGCCTCCAGACACCTACCACCCTTACCACAGCTGATAAAGTGGCTGAGGTCTTTCTCCCGGGACATGCAACCTATCCTAGATCAAAGTACAAATATTTAATGCAGAAAAGAAGTTTTTCTAATGGTAAGGGCTTAGTTCCCATGTCAGCTGGGTTTTTATCTGTATGCATTTTTCGAAGAAAAACCTCACCTTTTTCTACAATATCTCTTATATAATGAAACCTTACATCTATATGCTTTGTCCTATCATGGAAAATAGGCACACCCGAACTTCACATTAGTATGATATTGTCCGCTTTGGGCAAAACCCTCACGGTTTTGCTCTTGGGGCCCAAAAGGCCTCATACTAATGGAGTTGGGGTAGCCCATTTATGCACTTGCAACTCTTGTTCATTCTACGATGTGAGATATGGTTTGCTCCCTTTCAGACAATCTCATGACAATTAGTCATGACAACCGAATGCCACCTAAGATGCAGACCGGTCGCAGAGGATATCCATACAAATTCAGTGCCGCAGGGGCTGTAGACTCAATCCTCTACGAATATAAGTCCTGTAAATTCATTGTGAATGTTTGAATTAAACTAAAACCAAAATTTCCACAAAGATATAATGGTCAAATGAAATATGAACAAATGATAGAACATTACATTGGTTTAAAGTGTATAAACATCACAGAGATTAAATAATTGAAAGTCTGACATGTGATAAAAATATTAATGCTTAATGACAACCTTCTCTTATTTAAAATTCTGATAGAGTTTACCATTGTCAAAATGATAACCAATTAATCACTTAGTAAGTACAACAAACATGAGTTCCTACTAGATCCAAACTGATATGTTCAGTTGTTTACGGAATGAATATACTAAACATGAGTTCGATATCCATAGCTGATTGCATATGATCTCAGCTCAGACACTGGTGTCTTCAAACCTATGACAAACGGTTGCTCAAATTAGCATGGAACTTCTAGAAATTGAAATTCCTAAACATGCTTACTGGTATGAGATTTCAAGGAATTATTACTAAAATATTGACTTCCAAAGATCATGATAGCTTAGTCCTTTTCCATGACACAATTTCCTTATTCATATTTAACCTTCAATCTTATAGCTTGTTCTCACTATCTATCATAGATTATAATTTATCAAAGCTTATTCTCACTATCTATCTTAGATTATAATTTATCAAAGCTTATTCTCACTATCTATTTTAGATTATAATTTATATCAAAGCTTCTTAAAAGGACTAGCAAATTGAAAGTTGGAGAAGAGTACGATTTTACGTAATACTATACCGTAATCTTATACTACTAGCTTATTCTCGCAATCTAACTCTCAATTAATTATTTTTCTCATTCTTAAGATTTTTTTTAATACTATTTATTAATTAATTCAATTTTCTACTAGTTTAATTATTCAATATTACACTGGAATTAAATTCTAACTAGTCAGTTTGCAGGAATTCAAATTCCAGAAAACTTTTTTACAATAAAATCTTTCTATCGAGCACCTCTTTGATATTATCGATCTTGCCTCAACTAGGACACGAGTCAATGCAATAACAACCACAACATCCCTAGACATAATTATCCATGCCCAAAATGTCAGGATCTATATGGGTTACTAAAGCCCTCACATATTGACAAGTCAAAACAATAGATAGAAAATGCCATAAGTACAAGATTCGAAAAGTTCTGAAGATGGTAAGTGTGATAAATATTGATGGATAGACCAGAAAGCAGTGCGGATGTAGAAAACAGAACTCACGGGGTCGGATGCGGACAAGAATTAATTATATATTGGTATTAAAATTATTCTTTTATTATACTCATTTGTTTTAATTGTGATTATATGCTTACAAATAGATAGAATTTTTATACTCCCTCTTCCTATAATAAAAGTTACATTTAGGTAATAGCATGAAATTTTAGAAGATGTTTTGTGTGTTAAGTGACCGGAGAAAATAGTATATTAAAATTAATGTGAGAGAATATATTTTTTAAAAATGTGATATTTTATGTGAGACAAACTAAAAGGAAAAGTGTGACATATATTATGAGACAGAGGAAGAGTATAATTTACTGAAAATATCTCGCCACCGACTCCCACAAAAACTTCTCATCATGTGCTTGCCATATGCACCAGTCTCGTACCATATCATGGACTCCGCAATACTTGATTTTCCCATCAGTCTTCCTACTAGTCACAATTACAAGATTTCTCTTGATAAGATCCTCCAAATACTCCTCTGCCTCCTCTTCCAAGCTTTTATTGCATTCATTTTGATGCCTTAAGAAGCCCTCAGCTAACCACAATCTGATAAGTTTTGAAGCACTGATATTTTCATCTTCTGGAAACAATCCAATAAATAGAAAACACGGCCTCAAACGATGAGGCAAGTGCGTGTAGCTCAGTGATAGTATCTTCACTAGCCCTGCTTGACCAGCAATGGGCTTTACATTCTGGGAAATCTTCTCCCAGGAAGATGGAGTCATATTCGTTGTAGACAGGATTCCAGCAACAAGGACGACAGCAAGAGGCAGCCCTGCACAGCTTTTTGCAATCTCTTTCCCAATACCTTCCAACTCAGGTGGGCAGCTGTTGTTTGCAAAAATCTTTCCCTTAAGCAAATCCCAACTTTGAGAAACATCCATGAGTTTAATCTGATGAGGAGGACTATTAGAGTCGACATAAGAAGCTATATCCGCTAGTCTTGTGGTTAACATGATTCGACTTCCATTACCATCATCTGGAAATACGTTCCTCACATCATCCCAAACCTCTGAGCTCCAAACACCATCCATAACAATCAGATACCTCCTATCCTTTAATCTTTTGAACACTTTTGGAAAATCATCAGCCTCATATTCGTTAGTCTCAAAATCATTAGTTTTCTCCTCTATGATCCATTGGGCTTCTTCTGACCTTTTTGAATCTAGAAAACCTAAAACAACATTTCGTGCACTATAATCTTGTGATATTGTAACCCAAACACGATTGTCAAAATACTCAATGGTAAGTGGATCATCATAAAGAGTTCTTGCAAGAGTGGTCTTACCGATACCATCCATTCCCAGTATGGGGATTACTTGGAGTTCTAATGACATCCCATAAAGCCTGTACTTTATTGCCATCACATCGTCGTCCAAACCAACCACCGCACTGTTGCTAGTCGATGCAACTCTTGATGACGATGATGATGATGAGACAGCGAAGTGTAAGTAATCAGGTGCTTCATCCACCAAACCTCCTGACGTTAAATATACCTTTTCAGTTATAAAAGATTCTGAAGATGGTAACACTATAACCCCATGACTGGCACAAACAACTTGTAGAACATCGTTTCCATAACTCTCTTGATCCTCTTTTATCTTCTTGGCTGATTCCACAAGAGAAGCAGTACAGTATTCAACTTCAATGAGTTCAAGTGTTGGAATTTCTCCTATACCTTCTGGAATCTCTCTTAGCGACCTGCAAGAATGAAGCACCAAGCATTTGAGTGTTGGGAAAGGGTTGCTCTCAGTTATCCATTGCTCGAGATATGATCCATCAATGAGAAGATATTTCAGCTGAGGAAAATGGTCATCATTTGTTTCCCATGTCAAACCATAGCAAGCATAATTTAGTAGTTTGAGGATTTCCAGATTTGGCAACAAACCCACAATGGCCATATCTTTCCAAGGATATCTCCCACCTACTAAGGTCAACTTTTTCAATGTACTAGGAAAACTAGGATTTTCCTTTGTCCATAAGAAACCATATCCATACCCGATCACTTCCAATTTTTCAAGTTGATGCAAATCCTGGAGATGGTGAAGGCCAAATGACTGAGTTTGAGTGGTTGTATAAGTAAGTCCCACTCTCTTGACATTTGGAATCAATTGTAGGATCTTTTCATCCCATACAAGATCTGCTACAAGCAAAAGAGTTTGGAGATTTTCTAGAGGAAGGTTTAATCCTTGAATTGGATAAGGCAGCATATAAGGAGAATGGAAGAAAAGATGCCTTAACTGTGGCAGCATCCAAATTTCCAACGGCAAAGAGTGACGCACATCATCATCATGCTTTCCCCGTAGCCTTCCAGATGCTAGAGGAATGATTAGCGTTTGAAGATTCACGAGATTAGACACAGCTGATGGAATGCTAAATGAGCCCATTAAAGCAAGATATCTTAAACGATACAGCTCAAATAATTGGGAAGGAAGTTCTTTTAGGTATACACCTAAAGCATCCAATACTCTTAGCAATTTATAACTTCCCAACTCGGATAGCCAACTGGAAAATTTCTGAATTTGGAAGCATAAAATGGTCCAGAAAGTTGGACCCAAAATATCATCTGCATCTAAACGACTGAAACTGATGCGTCTCTCACTCATCAATCCTTGTGGAAGATCACGTCCATCCATAACATGAAGAAAGTCCTCATCACGGGCTTTCTTAATGCACGTGTTTCGTACCATATCATGGAGACTGCAACTCTTTATTTTTCCATTACTCTTTCTACTGGTCACCATTACAAGATTTCTCTTTACAAGATCCTCCAAATACTCCTCAGCCTCATCTTCCAAGCTTTTACTGCATCCATTTTGATGTTTCAGAAAACCCTCTGCTATCCACAATCTAACGAGTCTTGAAGTGCGAATATTCACATCGTGTAGGAAACCTCCAACATACAAAAAACAAGACCTTAAATGATGAGGCAAATAGGTGTAGCTCAAAGATAGTATCTCCTCTAGTTCCCGGCCAACAATAGGATTAACATTTTCAGCAATTTCCTCCCAAGAAGCTTGAATCTTATCTACTGGAGATAAGACGCCAGCAAGGAGGACAACAGCAAGAGGTAGTCCTGCACACCTCCGTGCAATCTCTTTCCCAACATTCTCCAATTGAGGTGGACAAAGGCTGTCTGGGAACACCTTTTGCTTGAGCAAATCCCAACTTTGAGAATCATTCATGAACGACATCTCATGAACATCACCTGCAGTTTCAGGATAACATGCCACATCCAATTGTCTTGTGGTTAACATGATTCTACTTCCATTATTGTCATCCGGAAAGATACACCTTATATCATCCCAAACATGCTTATCCCAAACATCATCGATTACAACAAGATACCTCCTTCTCTTCAAATATTGAAACACTTCCAATGCAATTTCAGATTCATCAATCTCATCACCAGACATTTGTTTTTCTAATAATTTAAATGAATCTAAAAGAACTTTCCTAAACCTATGTGGACTGTAATCTTGCGATACCACAACCCAAGCACAAACATCAAAATAATTCGTGATACATAGTTCATCATAAACAGCTCTAGCAAGTGTAGTCTTACCGATCCCACCCATTCCCACAATGGGGATGATTTGAAGACCGGATGATGGCTCTCCACAAAGGCGCATCTTTATTGCTAAGATATCTTCGCGTAAACCAATGACTGAACCGTTGCCAGTAGCTGCTAGTAGTTTTGATGATGAAGCAGGTTTATAAGCAGGTCGCTCTTCCGTGACTTCTCCGGCGATTAAACCGATTTCTTCGGTTACATTTTCGAGCTGATCACCCAATTTGAAGCGTGAAGGTTGATGCGATTGGGTTCTCTGCCACATGAATGTTTCGAGAATATCATCAATTTTGTAAGCTACAACCCTAATCCTTGTTTCCCAACGGTTGACTTTATGTGGAAACTGTTCAAAAAAGAGTATCAGGAAATTGACATAGTTGTGGATAGATCCAACTATTTCTTTCGCTTCGGAAGAAAAGAGAAAATGATTATTGGGATGTGTGGATTGAGCAAGGGAAAGGAGAGCTGCATAAGCTGCCATAATGTGTAAACTGCAAATGGAAGATTTGCTTTTGGTTTAGTGATGAAGAAAAGAAAAGATACAGATGTTGAGGTACGAATATAGTCGAACTTTTCTGCGCCATGCTTCAACCACGTAAAATTCTTTCAGCCACACGCTTACATATTTTTGATAATTGGTAAGTTTCGGTTCACTTTTACCATAAATAGTAATGGGTTCCACCTTTCACTAACTAATTCCACTCATATTTCATTTAAAACTAATATATACAAGTGGAACCCCATTCTACTAACTTTATTCCACCCTCTATTTTTAACATTCTTAAAACCTGTGCCGACAAGAAATGAGACTTCTAATGGCTGACGAAGGGAGTATATTTTAATTGGATTATAAGAAAATTACTAGACAAAAAGAAATAAAATGGATGGAATGGAATGACATAAATAAATTGGAAATAGATATTTTTTATAGATAAAAATTTTAAAATTAAAAATAATAATAAATAAATTAAAGACAATACTGATGTGGTAGATGCGCGGCTCGCAATAGACCACCGCGGGACCACCGTCCCACCCGCCGCACGGCTCCGCCGGGTACTCGGCTGTTCCCCATGCACAGTGGCGCCCCTCTATCCCAGTTAAGATGACAATTTCTTTTTTTGCACTTGTTTTTAAAAAAATGACAATAAATAGTTAAAGTGGAAAGAAAGCTTATTATAAGTGAGAATAATGTAGAAGAGAGAATGTGTGAGAAAGAAAGGGTTATCACAACTGAGACGGAGGGATATTATTTTCATCCCTAAAAGTATGAACTAGTATTTTCTTTATAGTGTGTCACCGAAAAAATATGAATATTCTAATTTTTAAAATTATTTTCTCTCCCACTAACCAAACTTTAAAAACTTTTTATATCTCTCTCTTACTTTATTAATTAAACATTAAAACTCGTACCAAACAAAATGTTCATACTTTTGAGGGCTTAGTAGTTAGTACTTACTAGTATCAACCCTGTGTGTTGCACGACTCAATAAATTTTATTAATACAAAATTAAATACATAAAATATTAAATTATAAAAATTTTATAAATCAATAAAATTTAATAATTTTTGTTCTGTTAAGCTTTGTTGTATTCTCTTAATAACTCTGAAGGGAGAGGTTTTGTACGTGTGTCATGTGCACATGTCCCTCCTTTCAACAAGATTTATAGTTTTCCACTTTTGCAACAAATATTACTAAGTATATGCGGCAAAAACGGGGTCGAACCCACAGAGACCATGGACCTATTCGAGATTGTTTCTACGACACGGGGTTGGTGTTAGCCACCACGCCTTAAGCACTTGAGTGTGGAGTGGGAAACTTGAACTTTAAACTGGGGTTGAGAGCTTAAACTAAATCTAACTGAGGGAGCATGGAATGAAATGTAATCCCGGCGTCGGAGTTGTCAATTCCTCGGCCGAGACTATAGAGCTAAGCTAAATGATCTAAACATCTAAACTACCAATTGTAAAAAGCATCAAGAAACACGAGTAAATAAATCATCAACACGAAAGTAAATCAAAGCGGTAAAGAAAGCAAGGATCCAACATCGGAGTCGTCAATTCCTTTGTCGAAACCATTAAATCTAACTAGAAAGCATAATGTGAAGAAGCTTGATCCAACGACGAAGTCGTCAATTCCTCCGATGAAACTCGGGATCTAACTACAGCATCTCAAAAGCAGCAAAGAAAGCAAAGGTCCAACATCGAAGTCGTCAATTCCTCTGCCGAACCCATTAAATCTAACTAGAAAGCAAGGTGTGAATGAGCTTCTAGGATGGAGGCGTCAATTCCACTGTCGATTCAACCAGCACACTGTAAACATGCACTAAAGTATGGAAAACATGAAATTAAATGTAAGCTTCAATAAACTGGAAATAAGAAAAATCCAACTCCGGAGTCGTCAATTCTTTTGCCGAACCCATTTAATTTAACTAGAAAGCAAGGTGGTGAAGGAGCTTCTAAAATGGATGTGTCAATTGCACCATCGAGTCTACCAACACACTGTAAATCTACACTAAAGCATTAAAAACATGAAATTAAATGTAAACAGGAAATGAAATAACCAAAGCTTCAATAAATTGGAAATGAGCGAGGTCCAATGCCGGAGTCATCAATTCCTTTGCCGAACCCATTAAACCTAACTACAAAGCAAGGTGGTGAAGGAGCTTCTAGGATTGAGGCGTCAATTCCACCGTTGAAACGACCAACATCATGTAAATCTACACTAAAGTCTTGAAAACATGGAATGAAATGTAATCCCGACGTCGGAGTCATCAATTCCACCGTCGGGACAATAGAGCTAAGCTAAACTAAACTAAACTAAGTTAAGAGAACTACCTATCTAAACTACTGTAGCGTTGAGTGTCCCTTCTTTATTGTGGAAAACTTCTATTTATAGAGCGGCTTCAATCTTCAACCCTAAGGCAACTTCTCGTCTGAGTTGACCATTTTACCCTTGCAGTAATTTAGGATGATTCAGCAGATGCGTCTTCATGTGTGAATTCCTCTTGATCAACTTGATTAGCTCATGTCTTCACATAGTGGCCTGATCAGCTCAGCGCTCCTCTTGATCAGCTTGTGTCTTCATATGGTGGCCTGATCAGCTCAGTGCTCCCCTTGATCAACTTGTCTCCAACTGATTAATTTGCCTTCAGATTGGACCATTTTTTGCTCATTTTCCGAATTGATCAAGTTGTTCTTGCATTCTGTTGTTTCAACACTTTCTAGCTCCTGCACACTTAAATTCACCACTTTTTCGCACATTATCAACCCAGTTAGTATAATAAACTCTTGTAAAACCATGCGTGAAACAAGCCTCATCAAACTCCAAATCCTAATTCTTGTATATTGATGACTGTACAAATTAGTGATCCTACTTATTGGATTGTTTCAAGTTTAGCGCACATTCTTAAAACAACTGATATAAGGGTCATGGAAGCTTCATCAACTTCAGCAAATTTTTCTTCAAAATGGATCCTCACTACCTTTTCATGAAGACTCTATATCTTAAAAAATCTCTTTGAATTGTGATGGAGGAGATTATCTTTTTGTCACTTTCACCGTCTGATGAGATAATTTCACTCACCCAGAATGATAAGAAACATAGTGTAAAGTTTCCACAAGAAAAAAGTTTGTAAGCTAACAGATATTGGACATGTTGTTGTATTTGTCTTGTCTATCTTTTCTTTCCTCTTCCATCAAAGGTTTCACGCGCGTGAAATGAAAGAAATCTAGTGCATAAACTAATGAAAATTTAGAGATTAGTGATGAATTTAGGGTAGTAAAAAAAATGCATATCAGTAGACTAAGAAAAAAGAAAATCTTAAAACAAACTAAAATAATAGAAAAAAATAAAAAGAATATCATAACTTCATGTTAAACAATATGAAGTGTATTGGAGAAAATGGAGGGAGTGAAAAACGTGATGAAAAAAATATGTGAGTTGATTTTAAGTTACCAAATATCATATTTATAGTCCAAAAAATGAAAGATAACTTCTCAAAACTTTTTCACTTTCTTCACCTATTAGTAAAAATTTTAAAACCTTTTAATTTCCAAAAAATTAAAACCTAAATGTTACATAAACGTTATCAAATTTTGGAAATTAAAATGAATGACAATAATTTTTGCCATTGTATTTCTATGAAATGAGCAACGAATAAATGTATAATAAATTTTGGAAAATGAAATGGAAGGCCATTGAAGCAATAATCTCATAATTCACTTTACAACTTTTCGGTTAATTCTCATACTCGTACAACAAAAGGTCGTTATTCCTCGTATTTATAAATATTCCCACCAATAATGGCAATAATAAATGTCCGTAAATATCATTATGGATTGCATAATAATTGTATAAAATTGAAGCCAGTGGATGAACATTTTTTTCAACCTTCATTCTCTACATTGATTATGACATATTTTGTAAATATTCAAATTCATCCCATAACTTTATAATATTTCAAAAAAATGGCCAAAATTCATTTTTTATATATGTATAGATCATATCATCTCTCCCCTTATATCTTTTTTTTAAAATCATATTTTCATTAAAAATTTAAACAGCCAATGACCATACAAAATATACACCCATACACATCTCACACACACCGCACTCCATTCAATCTCTAGCTTAAGATTGAAATATTTTACACGCACATGCCCTAAATATTCCACCTGCACCCCAATCCTTCTCCGAGAGGGATTCCAATTTGTCGGGCTTGCATCTCTTTTAGAATTTGAAATATAATTTTCGATATTAAAAGATGAATTTCGATTCTGATATTGATTTTGGAAAACAAATTTGGATTTTGGATGAAGAATTTTCAAATTTGGAAGATGAATTTCTAGACTTCCATATGCGATATACAAACTCTGGCCAACCTGATGATGAAGGAACTCAACATACCATTTCATTTTTTAAAAGACTCACATAATGAATCACATCATATTGGTGCTTCATGGGATCAAATTGTACAAATTAACTATCATGTGAATCCCATTTTGTCTTCTCCAATATGTCTACTAGGGATGGCAATGTAGCCCGTAATCTGTGGGCTGACCCGAATAGACCGCTAAATTTAGAGGGTTATGGCTGGAAATTTATAGCCCAATAAAATCAAAACTCGATTAACCCGCAACCCGTTAGGGTCAGACTCGTAAACCCAATAGGCTGGCCCGAAAACCCGATAAAATTTCTATTATAGGCTGGCCCGATAGTAAGATAAAAGAATTTGGACATTGTCTTAATAAGAAACGAACAGTTTGAATTAGACCGGAAAACCTGACATGGGAAAATGACAACCGACAATAAAATTCGTGATATTACACGAATTTTTTAAAGTTCATGGGAAAAACCAGAATTCATGGAAAGTTGATAACTTTAAAACAATTCCCCTAAAAACAAAAGGTAAAGTTGGCTTAACTATAAAAAAAACAAAAGATGCACTGTGGGAATCAAATAAACGTCCATGTTTTCATCTCGTTGGAATTGTACAATCATACAACTATATTCGTGCCTCAAAATCAAATCCTCCATTTGTAGTTGACACAGTATGGCAGCTTATGCTGCTCTTCTTTCCCTTGCTCGATCCACACATCCCAATAATGAATCCCTCTTCTCTTCAGATATAATTAGGTCAATCCACGACTATGTCAATTTCCTGATTCTCTTCTTTCAACAGTTTCCACATAAAGTCAACCGTTGGGAGACTAGGATCAGGGATGTAGCTTACAAAATTGAAGACATTCTCGAAACCTTTATGTGGCAGCGAATCCAATCGCATCAACCTTCGCGCGTCAAAATGGATGATCAGCTCAAAAATGTAACCGAAGAAATCGGTTTAATTGCAGGAGAAGTCATGGAAGAACGACCTGCTTATAAACCTGCTTCATCATCAAGACTAGCTGCTGCTGGAAACGATTCGGTCATTGGTTTACGTGAAGATATCTTAGCAATACATAGGCGCCTTTGTGGAGCGCCATCCGGTCTTCAAGTCATCCCCATTGTGTGGGAATGGGTTGTGGTATCGCAAGATTACAGTCCACATAGGTTTAGGAAAGTTCTTTTAGATTCATTTAAATTAGTAGAAAAACAAATGTCTGGAGATGAGATTGGTGAATCTGAAATTGCATTGAAAGTGTTTCAATATTTGAAGAGAAGGAGGTATCTTGTTGTAATCGATGATGTTTGGGATAAGCGTGTTTGGGATGATATAAGGTGCATCTTTCCGGATGATAATAATGGAAGTAGAATTATGTTAACCACAAGACAATTGGATGTGGCATGTTATCCTGAAACTGCAGGCGATGTTCATGAGATGTCGTTCATGAATGATTCTCAAAGTTGGGATTTGCTCAAGTAAAAGGTGTTCCCAGACAGCCTTTGCCCACCTCAATTGGAGAATGTTGGGAAAGAGATTGCACGGAGGTGCGCGGGACTACCTCTTGCTGTTGTCCTCCTTGCTGGCGTCTTGTCTCCAGTCGATAAGATTAGAGCTTCTTGGGAGAAAATTGCCAAAAATGTAAATCCTATTATTGGCCAGGAACTAGAGGAGATACTATCTTTGAGCTACACCTACTTGCCTCATCATTTAAGGTCTTGTTTTTTGTATGTTGGAGGTTTCCTACACGATGTGAATATTCGCACTTCAAGACTCGTTAGATTGTGGATAGCAGAGGGTTTTCTGAAACATCAAAATGGAGGCAGTAAAAGCTTGGAAGATGAGGCTGAGGAGTATTTCGAGGATCTTGTGAAGAGAAATCTTGTAATGGTGACCAGTAGAAAGAGTGATGGAAAAATCAAGAGTTGCAGCCTCCATGATATGGTACGAGACATGTGCATTAAGAAAGCCCGTGATGAGGACTTTATTCATGTTATGGATGGACGTGATCTTCCACAAGGATTGATGAGTGAGAGACGCATAAGTTTCAGTCGTTCTGATGCAGATGATATTTTGGGTCCAACTTTCCGGACCATTTTATGCTTCCAAATTCAGAAATTTTCCAGTTGGCTAGCCGAGTTGGGAAGTTATAAATTGCTAAGAGTATAAGATGCTTTAGGTGTGTACCTAAAAGAACTTCCTTCCCAAGTATTTGAGTTGTATCATTTAAGATATCTTGCTTTAATGGGCTCTTTTAGAATTCCATCAGTTGTGTCTAATCTCGTGAATCTTCAAACGTTAATCATTCATCTAGCATCCGGAAGGCTACGGGGAAAACATGATGATGATGTGCATCACTCTTTGCCATTGGAAATTTGGGTGTTGCCACAGTTAAGGCATCTTTTCTTCCATTCTCCTTATATGCTGCCTTATCCAATTCAAGGATTAAACCTTCCTCTAGAAAATATCCAAACTCTTTTTCTTGTAGCAGATCTTGTATGGAATGAAAAGATCCTACAATTAATTCCAAATGTCAAGAGATTGGGACTTACTTATACAAGTGCAACCACTCAAACTCAATCATTTGACCTTCATCGTCTCCAGGATTTGCATCAACTTGAAATTTGGAAGTGATTGGGTATGGAGGTTTCTTGTGGAGAAGGGAAAATCCTAGTTTTCCTAGTACATTGAAAAAGTTAACCTTAGTAGGTGGGGGATTTCCTTGGAAAGATATGGCCATTGTGGGTTTGTTGCCAAAACTGGAAATCCTCAAACTACTACGTCATGCTTGCTATGGTAACACATGGGAAACAAATGATGACTATTTTCCCCTGCTTAAATATTTGCTAATTGATGGATCACATCTCGAGCACTGGACAACTCAGGGAAACCCATTCCCAACACTCAAATGCTTGGTGCTTCGCTCTTGCGGGTCTCTAAGAGAGATTCCAGAAGTTATAGGAGAAATTTCAACACTTGAACTCATTGAAGTTGAATATTGTTCTCCTTCTCTTGTGGAATCAGCCATGAAAATAAAAGATGATCAAGAGAGTTGTGGAAACGATGTTCTACAAGTTGTTTGTGCCAGTCATGAGGTTAGAGTTTTACCATCTTCAGATTTTTCAGAATCTTTTAGTTTTTTAAGATTGACATATTTGAAATCTTATTTGGTACTCCCTCCGTTCCCTCATAGTTGAGGCGGAACTTTTCGGCATGGAGTTTAAGAAATAAATGTTGAGTGTGTTAAATAAATAGATAAAAAAGTAAGAAAGAGAAAAAGGTGGAGAGAATAAAGTCTAAAGTGAATAAAGTATGAGAGAATAAAGTAAGAGAGAGTAAAGTAAGAAAGAGGAAAAAGTTACTATATATGGAAATGACTCAACTACGAGGGAACTTCCCAAAATGGAAAAATGACTCAACTATGAAGGAACGGAGGGAGTAGTATAACTATATAACCAAATTCATTCAGAACGTGTCTGGGTTGATACTAAAAACACGCTCCGACCTGCTTGTATGTTTATAATTGTTTCCCAATTTTATGAGAATAAAGTAATTTGTTGCATTGATTTGTTATCTATATTATGTTGATTTTATCCAATATCTTGTCATTGTTAGAACGAGTCCAGATCTTCCGCATTATAGGGTAAATGGTGATTGTCTCATCACTAAAAGTTCTCTTATTCAGTTCAGTCCTTGTATAAGTAAATAAGTACTATTTCACAACTCAGATAAGTAATGAAAAACCTATCGTGAATGGCTGTGGTGTGAAAAACTTTAAGTCTCCTAACCTACTTTGGGATGACGAATGACATTGAAAGTATGGTATGACATTGAAAGGATCACAGTGGAATAATCCTTCTTGCTGAGTACTAAAGTATGTCAGAAATTATTATTTCATAAATCTTTGTACATGAGCATATGACATTAATTCTGCATTGCTATAACTTGGTAATATGTGAGGGTTTTTCGTAAAACAGATAAATCCTAACATTTTGGGCAGATAATTATTGTCTATGAGTGTTATGATTGTTATTGCATTGACTTGTGTCCTAATTAAGGCCAGATTGATAAATACCAAAGAGGTACTCGATATATAGATTTTATTGTACGAAAGACTGGCTGGAATTAAATTCCAGCAAACTGACTAGTTGGAATTTAACACCGGCGTAATATTAAATAATTAAACCAGAAGTAGCAAATTAAATTATGCAATGAGTATTAAAAATATTAAGAATGAGAAAATAATTAACTGAAAGTTAATGATCACTAGGGACATGAATCCAACAATCATCAGTGTCTGAACTTGTGTAGGATCCCACCGGCTAATTAAGGAGCAAGTCGTTCATGTTAGAAAGCACATATTAATCACCATCTTCTGTTAAAGAAGTTGATGATCAAATTTGTGTATGAACTCATCGGTAAACAAGAACATATGACTTTGGTATTTATCAATCCTGTGGAAAATTTGTGACAGCTTTTTGTTATAGATTTGATGACCAGTAAACAAGAACATATGACTTTGGATCTAGTAGGAACTCATGTTTGTTGTGCGTACTATTGAATAAGTGATTAATGGTTATCATTTTGACAATGGAAAACTCTATCAAAGTTTTAAATAAGACACGGTTGTCATTGAGCATTATATTTTTTGTCTCATTTCAGACTTTCAATTGTTTAGTATCTGTGATGTTTATACATTTTAAACCCTGTAATTTTCAATCATTTCTTCATATTTCATTTTAGCATTATATATCTTCATGGAAATTTTGGTTTTTGTTCAATTCACACATTCACAATGGATTTGTAGGACTATATGCATAGAGGATTGAGTAAATTATCTGATCAGCAGCCCAAGAAAGGAGTTGAGTCTACAGCCCCTGTGGTACTGAATTTGTATGGATTTCCTCTGCGACCGGTGTGCCTCTTCATGATCATTTTCATTCCCACATTTCCTAAAGCATTATCTTTCTGAGAAAAATATATCTTGGCAGCTGTTTCATAGTCTTGTTTTGGCAGGGACAAAAAGAATGTGCATATTATGTAAGGACAGGGCAGTGCAGGTTTGGTGTCACCTGTAAATATCATCATCCACTTCCTGCTAGCCATATACAAATGCCAGCTTCAGCAGCTATGTATTTAACTGGACAGTCTCCTATTCAATCTTCTCATCAATATATTCAAGGCAACTTGCCAGTTTCCAGGCCTGCTATGCTTCGAGGCTCTTATGTTCCTATGATCCCTCCTCCTGTTCCTGGCTGGACTCCATATTGGGTAGGTGTTCATGGGCGTTAGGCGTATGTCATCCAATTAGGATTGTTCATTAAGGGCATTCAAATCTCTTCATGTCAACATTGGCTGGAGTTAATTGAAAATTAGTTGGTATCCATATTGCATATTTCGCGCCATTAACTCATTCTTAAATTACATGCACAGGCACCTGTTAGTCCGGCTGCGTCACCAAGTAGTCAGCCAACACTTGATGCAACCCCGGTTCATGGGCTAACCGAGTTTCCTCCTTGGGCTACTACCTATACAAGGCCATATCTTTCCACTGCATCCTCTGCTGGCCCCTCAAGGGGGAGTAAAAAAGTAGACCCGGCCAGCCAGAATGTCAGTACTATCTAAGAACTGGGGATTGTAAATTTGGAACTACATGTAAGTTCAACCATCCACCAGGGTAGAGTGTGTCAAGGACCAATTGTGCACTTAGCCCAGCGAGTCTGCCACTACGTCCAGTAAGCTTTCATTTTTCTCCTGAACTTAAAATGTTACTACCTCCGTCTTTAAAAAGTAGAAACTTTTGAAACAGTACGGGTTTAATGCACAATTGGTAAAGTAAGAAAGAGGAAGAGAACAATGGGTAAAGTAGGAGAGAGTATGAGAAAAAGTAGCGAAAGTAGTTTTATTAGATTGTGGAGTTCACTTCCTAAAATAGAAAGTTTAGAAAGTTTCTATTTTTAAGGGAGGAGGTAGTATGTTGAAAATACTGATTAGTCTTAATTTGTGGACTTGTGATTCATTTGTATGATGGGTATGCATAAAGACACTATTCATAGCTCGTGTTTCTAAACATTGTGCACCATATTTCTCAGGGGCGCCACTTTGTTCTTACTACGCACAGTATGGAGTGTGCAAATTCGGGCCCTCTTGCAAATTTGATCATCCGATGAGTTCATTCACGCCTTCATCAACTTCTTTAACACATCAATATGTGCTTCCTAACTTGAACGAGTTGCTCCTTATTTAGCGGGTGGGATCCTCCACAAGTTCAGACACTGATGATTGTTGGATTCATGTCCGTAGTGAATAAGGTTCATCTTCTTCAGAATATAATTAATGTACGTTCCACAAAAATAAGGCTGTGAGAATTACTACTCCTTCTGTCTATAATAATCGTTCCGTTTTGCCATTTTCGTCCGTCCACCTATAAATGTCCATTTACTTATTTACTTTCTTATGATTTTTGATAATGGACCACACATTCCACTAACTTTATCTCACTCACATTTTATTATAAAAGTAATAGGAGTATATAGTAAATATAATCCACCTTATGCCATGTTTTTCCATTCACTTTACATTTCATTTCTTATAACTCGTGCCTAGTCAAACTGAGTCTATCATTTGTAGACGGAGAGAGTATTAGGTTCTTAACATGTCATTTTTGGGAGTATAAATCTCACAAAAATTTTCAACGATCGTAATATTAACTTGGCAGCTGAAAACATCACATATCTACATGGTGATAAACACATTTGTAATCTACCAAAGAGTTATTTTAGTCGATTTTGTCTCATTGCTTAGAGCGTGTTTACTTGATTTTATCCTATAAAAATATTGGATTAGAACAATATCATGGAAAAAAGATTTTTAATCGTAAGTTTTGTCCATATCCTAAAATTTATTTGTGATGCAATATGATACGTTCGAGATTTAGTGGGACAGAGAGGAAGAAGGAAGGAGGGGAGAAGTGACGAGGTGGAACAGCGGCAGTGAGGTGCCGTTGAACGCTGGCGACGGCGCTGATTTCCGGCCGGGAGAAGGAGATGTGAAGAGAGATAGCAGTAGTGGTGAGTTGGGGTGTTGACCATTTGTTTGAAAGAGGACATGGGTGTTTGGGCTAGATTAGTTTTAATTAATTAGTCTAGGACAAGGACATAAGTGTTCTAATTAACAAATATTTCATGTTGGTTTGATTTATAACTTATTTAAATTTAACTCATAATTTTTTAACATGCTAACATGAGGATTGATATGCTGAAGGACAACTGTTGTGCGACAGTAGGCTCTCCTTCGAGGTCAGAGATAATAATTGTGTGTATGAGTATTGGTTGTTGCAAATAAAAAGAGAATATTTATGGAGAATTTGCGAATTAGCAAAATCGAATTCAAGATAATTTTCTTCATCTCCTTCCTTTTTGCTACCATTCTCATAATCTGTGATAAAAGTTGAGAACTGGTAGAAGGAGAGACGTACAGAAAAACTTACTAATCTAAAGTGTCAGTTTATTGAAAAGACATTTTTGCCCTTTTTGAAGGGAAAATATGAAGCTATTTTGTTTATCCTTTTGGTCATTTTAAACAATGGCAACCATTAGATAAAAAAAAGGCAACTCCTATTGAGCAATGCAGTGGCTTCTCAAATAAGATTACACATTTATATATACCCACGACATTAATTAAATCTACATTTTAGGGGCGTGATATCGAGAGAGGTCTGAGATAATGGCGAGAAGAAGAAAAGGAGACGAAGGAGGTAAAGAGAAGCAGTGGGAGGCGGGAGGCGGCTGAGCGAGAGAACTGCCGGTGTGGGCGGCGGCGGCGGCTGCCCGAGGTTGGTGGGATAGCTGAAGCAGGCGGTAGAACTAGGGATGCACAGCGGTGGAGAGGCTTGGCGAGCAGGAAGTAGGGCGGAGGGAGCGGTGGCGTAGACGAGAGAAACAGAGCAGGGAGAGAGGGAAATGACGGCGGCACCTCTGTAGATTTGAAGATTACGGTTAATTAAAAATGGAGTAATTTATGTATAGTACTAATAATATTTGGTATTTAGGTTACGACTTTAGTCACATGACACATACGTATATATATTGAGAAATACTCATGTCATCAATAAATAGAAAAAACAGGTTTGGAAAAAAGATATTTAATTAATAAAAATACGACGTCTTTAGTACCATAAATATTAGTATATCGTCATAAATTAATACATTTGTCAAATTTTAAATCATCAATGATCTTATACTATATTTTAAATCATCAATGATAGTATATATATATATATATGGATATTAGTATATTATAATATTAAAAAATAATTAAGATTTATTATTAACTCTACAAAGTTATGGAGTAGTAATAAATTTTTAGAATGAGATTTAAAGAAAGTTGATATTTAAGAAATTATTCTAATAAATTACTACTGCTTTTTATAAAACTTCAAGTAAGTTGATTATAAGTAAATAAAAACTAATATATTAAAATTAAAAATAAAAACTAGAATACCAAACCCTAAATTTTAAATGTTATTATTATTACTTTTTATTTTGATTATAATAAATTTTCAAATAAATTCATGTTAGCAAACTATACTAACTAACAATTTTTATTTCTTTCGGGTCATGCCAAAATAGTTGAGTCATTGTAAGAAATACTTATTGGTTTGTAAATCAAATTTATTGTGGTATAATTAAATTATTGTAATGAATATAAATATATATAATTATTTGTATGGTAAAATTATTAATCATCTTTATAATACATTTTCCTTTTTGTGAAGTGTATTGTATATAATGATATTATTTTCTTAATTCTATTATGAGATGGAAGGGTACTATATTTTTAGTTTTCAATATCACTAAAAATAATCAAAGATAAGTGAAAGCTATTTGAACTTTTTAAAATTTCCAAAAATAATTTATAACATAATCCTGCATGGTATCGCTCCGTGATTAATTGAATTGATTTATGATTTATTGAATTGATGGGGTTATTTTGTTTAAATGCTGTTTTATTTTTGTTAATTATCAAGAATTGAATAATCTTCCGTTACATATAGGAAATACAATTCCGTTATATCTATACTAGCAAAATTAACAAATCAATTCTTATCTTACTAAAGAGTTTATTAAAAAGATATTTTTGTCCTTTTTGGAGGAAAAACGTGAAGCTATTTTGTTTACCAAAAGGTCATTTTGAAAAATGCCAATCACTTGATAGAAAAAAGGCAGCTCCTATTGAGCAATATTGACTTCTCAAATAAGATTAAACATTTATATATACCTACACCATTAATTAAATTTGCATTTTAGTGGACTAATTATCTGATTTTTTTCTTGCAATCGGCGACAGCTCCAAGCCTCCACCGATGGATGACGAGGACTAATTATATGATTTTTTGTGGACTGATTTTCTGATTTTGCGATTGCAGCACAATAGATCTGGAATCCGACGACGGCTCCGGTGACAACTGGCGGGTGAGGCGACGAGAGAGATGCCGAAAATGAAGATGAAGCGGTGGCGACGCTGCTGTGCAGGATGGGTTACTTCGCCGGCGGCGGTGCAGGAGGACCGACAGCGGCGGTAACAAAATAAAGAGAAGGAAAGGAGAGCCGACGGCAGTGGCGGCTTGACTCGAACACCGACAAGCCCGATACCTGAGAGTTACGAGAGAGAGGGGTTTGAAATATGTTCATATTGAATTCAAATGTGGCTAAACCAAGTAAATATGAAACACCAATAAATAATGATGTAAAGTGAAACTAAATTAATACCATTATCAAACAAAGAACAATATTGCATAACATTAATTGTTGTTGTGTATAGTAATATACAATTTTATATATAATATATTAGTTTAATTAAATTTGTTGACTTACTTATAAATACGTATATATATTTATATTCAAGATATATAATTTATAAATATATTTATATTTAAATTATTAGAAGTACACATAGTTATAATTGAGTTGATTTTGTTAATCGAAATTGGTGAGCTATTTTTTTGTTCAAATAGTTTGCTTTTTTTTTCTTTTGTAAATAGTAGTATTACATTTTTCTTTATTTGTATATCTTATTCTATTTCATCCACACATCTCCTCTTTTGTTATTTCTTTTATTTTGTACTGCACTCATAACAAATATTAAAAAAAGTATACAATTATCTGCCTAAATGTGAAATGTTTCATTGAGAGTGGGTTAAGAGAAGTACAATTGTACAAATAATTTTTTGTTGTTGTTTATAATATTACAAATACTTATTTCAATTAGTTTTTATCTGTAAATATATTTTTATACTTATTTACTCTATATTCTTTATTTTAAGATATTATATCTTCATTATATAAAAATCTTTTGTCCTGTGCATAGCACAGGTGTTAACACTAGTTATTACAAAAAGAGATATGGGAGTGCATGAGAATTTTGGATCTCCAGAGTAAATAGCGTTAAGGGAGGATAGAAAATTTTGTATAAAGAAAATAATAATAAAAAATTACTGACCTGGAAGGAGCACTCAATGTCTAAGCAATTGTCCCACAGCATATCAATTCTCGTGTTAGTAGTTTATTTTTTATGATATTATTTCTTATTTTGTTTAATTTTTCTTAATATTAAATTAATAAAATACAAATATTAAGCTGCGCATAGCGCAAGGGTTAATACTAGTTTTACAATAAAATGTGAGTATAAAAAGTTAACAAAAGTGAATTTACTTAAAATAAAAAATTATTAAGAGAAATTAGTGAAATATGTAATATATACATTAAAAATAATAAAAATAAAATAAAAATTTTAAGGATAGATATTAAAATAATAATAATATAAATAATTTTTTTTAAGTCCATGCCCAAATCACATATGATAAGCGGCATACATTATCAGACTATTTTGATCATATTTTTACAGGACCAAACTGGGAAATAAATATAGCAAAATTCGATTATGTGAAAAGGACATCTAGTAGTAGTATAAAAAATCCAAATGCTAGGAGAATATTGTGAAAATTAGGTAAAGGGGAATCAAATTCTAAATGGAGAATGTTATGGAACACAACAATAATGTAGAATAAAGGTGAGAGTAAGGATCGAATTGAATCTCATGATAGATAGAGTAGACGCACAAAATAAAATAAGATAGCATAGGCCTTTTGAAGTATATATATATATAAGAAATAATGTTGTGAAATAGCAGTAACTAAAGGAGCAAAGATAGAGATGGGTAAGCTTGTATCACAAAGAAATATAAAGTGGGAGGGGGATTTGTTCAACCTATTTTTGTTCCCCCATCAATTCTCCAAAGTCGCTCCTCAAACTGTTCACTCTTGTGATCTCTTAGCTGGTACATGGTGTTAGATATTTTAGTGTAATTAGATTAACTTGAATGATCGTTTATTGTTATAATGATACATCATTTAAGTATGGAGGTGCGGAGTGCACGCTTATTTGAATTCGTTATAATATTAGGAGCGAAGCTCCTAGATAGATGAACGGGGTCCGGGGGCAGCGCCCCCGGGTAGCGGGGTCCAAGGGGCAGAGCCCCTGGCTGGGGTCGAGCTGTTTCATTGCGCTGTTTCATCTTCTTCTTCTACTGATCATTTTCTGGTTCAATATCATCAAAAATACAAACATATGATCTTCTATCCGATCAAACATTTTGGTTGAACCCCGAAATTGATTTGATCTGAAAGTGATAAACACGACTTTCAGATATCCGGTTTTTGTTTCTCTGTTTTATATCTCCCTAACAAAGATCAAATCAATATGTCGAACAAAGAAACGATGAAGGAAGGAGCGAAAGGGTTCGCAAAGTTAGATAAGTTTGCTGGCCAGAACTTTAGACGCTGGCAAAAGAAGATGCATTTCATGCTGACAAATCTCAAGGTGGTGTACGTTCTGAGTACTCCCATGCCCGAGGCTGTTGATAATGAAACTCTGGAACAGACGAGGAGGCGGATGAAGTGGGAGAACGATGACTACATATATCGTGGTCACATCTTAAATGGTATGTCTGATTCCCTCTTTGATGTGTATCAAAATGTAGAGTCTGCTAAGGAATTGTGGGATTCTCTCGAAGCCAAGTATATGGCAGAAGATGCCTCTAGCAAGAAATTTCTTGTTGGTAACTTTATCAACTATAAAATGGTTGATTCGAGGCCTGTCATGGAACAATACAATGAATTGTTGAGGATATTGGGACAGTTTTCCCAATATGATATGAAAATGGATGAATCTATTTCTGTTTCTAGTATTATCGATAAATTGCCACCTTCTTGGAAGGATTTTAAAAATAATCTGAAACACAAGAAGGAGGAACTGAACTTGGTCGAACTTGGAAGTGATTTCCAAATTGAACAGTCCATACGTGATATGGAAAAGAGTTCTGATGGTAATACTAAAAATGTGGTCGGTTCTTCTGTGAACATGGTGGAAGAGGGTGAATCCTCAAAGGCTGGTAAAGAGAAACGTAAGTTTCAAGGGAAACGGAAGTTTCAAGGTTATAACAGTAAGGATGGGAATAAGAAGCCCAAACTGACTTGCTGGAAGTGTGGCAAATCCGGGCACTTCAAGAAGGATTGTAAGTCTGGAAAGGGTGGAGGAAAAGGGAAAAACGAGGCTGGTCAAAATGGATCCAAGGATCCGGAAAAGCAATCAGGTTCATCTTTTGTACCTAATGATCATTCGGTTGAGAATTATTATGCATCAATAATCTCTGAAGCATTTTATGTGCAGGATGATGATATCTCATGGTGGATTGATTCGGGTGCAACATGTCATGTATGCAAGGATCGTCAATGGTTCAAGGACTTTAAACCAATTGAAGATGGATCTTCCTTGAAGATGGGCAATGTTGCAACAGAACCAATCAAAGGAATAGGATCTGTTAGCCTAGTATTTACCTCTGGAAATTCGTTATTGTTAGAAAATGTTATGTATGTACCTGGAATTCGTAAAAACTTAGTTTCTGGTATTGTATTGAATAGTTGTGGCTATAAACAAGTATTAGAAAGTGATAAATACATTCTGTCAAGGCATGGTAATTTTATTGGCTTTGGTTATCTTTGTGGCATGTTTAGGTTGAATCTAGATGTCTCTTTTGTGAATAATTCTGTTTGCATGACCTCTTCAAGTATTGGTAATCATGTTAGTAAATCAGAATTGTGGCATGCTAGACTTGGACATGTTCATTATAAGAGATTAAAAGATATGTCGAAAATGAGTTTGATACCTGCTTTCGAGTTGAATAATGAAAGGTGTAAAACTTGCATGTTAACTAAAATAACTAGACAACCTTTCAATAAGAATGTAAATAAAGAAACTAAGGTATTAGAACTTATACATAGTGACTTGTGTGATTTTCATTCGACTCCATCACTTGGTAATAAAAAGTATGTAGTTACTTTTATTGATGATGCTACTAGATTTTGCCATGTCTATATATGTCATTCAAAAGATGAATCTCTTGATAAATTTAAAATCTTTAAGGAAAGTGTAGAGCTTTATCATGGTGTGAAGATTAAAACTCTTCGCACTGATAGGGGAGGTGAGTATTATGATCCAGCGTATTTTGAATCGACTGGTATAGTAAATCAAACGACTGCTCCATATACACCACAACAAAATGGTGTAGTTGAAAGAAAGAATAGAACGTTGAAAGAAATGATTAATTCAATGTTGTGTTATTCTGGCCTAAGTGAAGGATTTTGGGGTGAGGTTATGTTAACAGCCTGTTATTTGTTGAATAGAGTTCCTAACAAAAGGAACAAGATTACCCCTTATGAACTTTGGCATAAGAAACCTCCAAAATTGAGTTATCTTAGAGTTTGGGGTTGTCGAGCAGTGGTAAGACTAACTGACCCTAAAATGAAAACCATAGGTCAAAGAGGCATAGATTGTGTGTTTCTGGGGTATTCAGAAAATTATGTTTGTTATAGGTTCTATGTCTTAGAACCTAATGACTATGTATATGTGCACTCTATTATTGAGTCAAGGGATGCTGATTTTGGCAATGAGGATAGATTCACGTCTATACCTAAACCTGGAGGCATGATTGCAAGGTCTAGTAACTCTGATGATGTTACTGGAAAGGTGATAGGTACACCTCCTGAGGCTAGGGTAGAGCAAGAAAAGCTAAGTCCTTTGGAAATGATTTCCAATTGTACTTACTTGAAGGATCAAGAAATGAAATTAATTTCAATATCAGTATTGCTTTACTATTGGTGATGATCCAAGGACCTACAAAGAAGCTATGGCTTCAAGAGATTCCGCTTTTTGGAAAGAGGCAATCCAAGAGGAGATGGATTCTATAATCCAAAATGGTACTTGGATACTGACTGATTTACCACCCGGTTGTGAAGCTTTAAATAGCAAATGGATCTTCAAAACGAAGATGAAGGTGGATGGAAGCATAGACAAGTATAAAGTCAGATTGGTTATCCAAGCCTTTAGACAAAGGGAAGGCATTGACTACTTTGATACCTATGCTCCTGTTGCTAGGATTTCCACAATTAGATTATTGTTAGCACTTGCTGCTATACATAATCTTGTAATTCACCAAATGGATGTTAAGACTGCCTTCTTGAATGGTGAATTAAAGGAAGAGATTTATATCAAACAACCAGAAGGCTTTGTCATGCCTGGTAATGAACATAAGGTTTGTAAGTTGGTAAAATCTCTTTTGGACTAAAGCAAGCCCCCAAGCAATGGCATCAAAAGTTTGATGACGTGGTGTTGTCGAATGGTTTTGTATTAAACCAAGCAGACAAGTGTGTATATAGCAAATTTGATGCTACCGGTAAAGGAGTTATCATTTGCTTATATGTAGATGACATGTTGATCTTTGGTACTGACCAAGATCAAGTTGATAAAACAAAAGAATTTTTGTCATCTAAGTTTGAAATGAAAGACATGGGGAAGGCTGATGTGATTCTTGGAATTAAGATCACACATGGAGAACAAGGAATTTCCATTTCTCAATCACATTATATTGAGAAAGTGTTGGAAAAGTTCAACTTCAAAGATTGTTCTTCAGTTAAGACTCCTTTTGATCCTAGTGCAAAACTCATGCCTAATAAAGGAGTTGCTATGTATCAGCTTGAATATTCGAAGGCTATTGGATCACTAATGTATGCTATGATTAGTACTATGCAGTTGGAAAATTGAGTCGATATACTCATAATCCAAGTTTAATCCATTGGCAAGCAATGAATCGAGTATTTAAGTACTTAAAAGGAACAATGGATTATAAGTTGACTTATTCTAGATTTCCTTCTGTTCTTGAAGGTTATTCGGATGCAAGTTGGATCACCAATATGGAAGATCATTTTTCCACAAGTGGTTGGGTATTCCGTCTTGGAGGTGGTGCTATATGTTGGGCATCAAAGAAACAAACTTGTATAACAAATTCAACAATGGAATCGGAGTTTGTGGCATTAGCAGCAGCTGGTAAAGAGGCTGAATGGCTAAGAAATTTGATATATGAGATTCCATTGTGGCCTAAACCGATATCACCTATATCTATCAGATGTGATAGTGCTGCTACCTTGGCTAAGGCATATAGTCAAGTGTATAATGGAAAGTCAAGACACTTAGGTGTTAGACATGGCATGATTCGTGAACTTATTTTGGATGGTGTGATATCTGTGGAGTTTGTAAGAACTCATGACAACTTAGCCGATCATTTAACTAAAGGGTTAAGTAGAGATCTTGTGTACAAATCGGCTATAGGGATGGGATTAAAGTCCACTACAAATCTCTGATATTAAGATACCCAATTCCCATTTAGTATGACACTAGATGCAGAATTCAATGTGGAAAACTTAATGTTGGAGATTGGAACACATTTGAAAATCGTTCCAAGGTATGTGTTCGGACCTACAAGTTAAGGAGGTTGAATATATAGATTCTTAATAGTTCTTTTGAAAAATTGCAAATGTAGGTGCAAGAATAAAGGAGCTACCTATATAAGCATGAAGTTTAGCCGCTTCAAGAAGCTGGGACTTGGTTTCGATATGTTTATGAAGGATAAGGACATAGGCTAGTAAAATATAGTGTCAAGATAGAACTATTCATATGTAAACTTTTGTGTACATTATCTTCGTGTATTCAATGTGAGTTCCCAGGGTTCAATCCTTAGAGACACCCGGGGTATTCGAATATTTGGAATGTGTAATGTACTAATATAGAATTCAATCGTTACGATATTTCATTTATGCAAAAGTTTGAATGTTTGAGATGACTTGTTTTAGTTAATCAAGGATTGCACTAAAATAGGGGAGGATTGTTAGATATTTTAGTGTAATTGGATTAACTTGAATGATCGGTTATTGTTATAATGATACATCATTTATGTATGGAGGTGCGGAGTGCACGCTTATTTGAATTCGTTATAATATTAGGAGCGAAGCTCCTAGATAGATGAACGGGGTCCGGGGGCAGCGCCCCCGGGTAGCGGGGTCCAAGGGGCGGCAGCCCCTGGCGGGGTCCAAGGGGCAGAGCCCCTGGCTGGGGTCGAGCTGTTTCATTGCACTGTTTCATCTTCTTCTTCTACTGATCATTTTCTGGTTCAATATCATCGAAAATACAAACATATGATCTTCTAATATTCTGAATTTTATCCGATCAAACATTTTGGTTGAACCCCGAAATTGATTTGATCTGAAAGTGATAAACACGACTTTCAGATATCCGGTTTTTGTTTCTCTGTTTTATATCTCCCTAACACATGGGGAACCAACGGTTCCCTCATTCACTGGACATATAACGTTGGTATAATCACTCATTATATCTTATGCTTTCATTTTAACATGAACTAAACGCGATCGTTACACATGAATCGTAAGAGCATCATGACATATATATTATTAGTTTCATGTTGTGATCAATTTTATGAGGAGCAAAAGTTACATTTTTAGTGCAATAGATTGACTTCATAAGTTCAGACAAGTATTCTCAAGTTCTCACAAAAAATGTGGTGCGTATATAATTTGTTTTTTTACGCAATATGATGGTGATTTGAGTAGGTGGAGCAAAGAACGTCTCGAAGGAGATAGTCGAAGGCATCGACGAGAAGAAGAAATCGATCACGTACAAGGTGATTGAAGGAGATCCATTGAAATTGTATAGTGAATTCAAAATAAAATGTGATGTGGAAAGCAATGGACATGATAACATAGTTACCTACACCTTGGAGTACAAGAAAAGGAACGGCCAATCGCTGGAGCCTACCGGATTCATGGATTTACTCGTTCATCAGTTCTCCAAAGAGATTGAAGAATGCAACCGCCGCCTCCGGCCCAATTAACACTACCATCCTATCGAAAATTACTAAATAAGGCCAGTTGAGATTATAACAATGCCATGTAATAAAATGATGCTATCAGTTTCTAATTAAGTCCAATTAATCCAAGCGTTTACTTGTACGTGACGGTTGCATATGGATATGTTATTAAAGTTCCATATTAGTAGTGGAGTATATTCTCACGTTGCGTTATATTGCTAACTCATCCTTAATGGTGTTAAAGTTCCATATTAGTGGAATATATTCTCAGATTGCGTTATATTGCTAACTCACCCTTAAATTGCTAAGTACGATTAAATGATAGACATTGGATCATTAAATCGACCCATAAGATCATTAAACCACGAGTATCAATACAGTGTACAAAAAATGTCAATTGTATTACTGTTAATTAAAAAAAATTATAACTAACTTTTAAAAAATATCTCAAAACTTTAAATGCATATAACTATCTCGGTTTAAATTATTTTTTTTACACAACATATATCAAATTAAAGATAATTTTATAAGTATTCCAACTAGTTCTAGATAAGTATATTTCGATGTCAAAATTTGATAATATTTTCATGAATTTTCATATAATTCGTGCAGCAAATTACGTTAATGCAACTTGCAAAATATGTCAATATAATACATGGATGATGTCAATATAAAACCATATTTACGTTTTCATGTATTCGTGTTGACATATTTAATACACTATATTGTAAAATAAGTTTTCAAAAGGACTTTACTCTCTTTCCATTTTATTTATTTATTAATATCAATTTTGTAAAATCAGTTTTCAAAATGAAACATATAGCTCCTAAAATCAAATTACAAATGTACAATGAAGATAATAGTACAAATTTTCTTACGAATACTCTTGCTACAAAAATAAAGGGAATAAGAAACAAAATAATAATATAAGTTTGCTTACAAAATACTCTTGCTACAAATTTTCTTACAAATACTCTTGCTACAAAAAGATAATGGTACCAATTTTCTTACAATCGAATTAGAAATGAAACGTTTGCTTTTTCACATATATTTTTAAAAAATAATACTCCCTCTGTCCCATTAGAAATGCAACGTTTTCCTTTTTGGGTTGTCCCACTAAAAATGAAACGTTTCCTAAAATGGAAACATCACTCTCTCTACTTTTCCCTCTCTCTTACTTTACTCTCTCTTCATTAACTCACAAAACAACACTTGCATAAAATCCTGTGCCGGAAACCAAATGTTTCATATTTATTGGGACGGAAGGAGTAATAAATAGTTAAAGTAGAGAAAAAATAAAGTAAAAAAGAGAATAATATAAAGAGGACTCTCATCTACATGATTATCTCTCTTACTTTACTTTTTCACCAAACGTTGCATATTTAATGGGACGGTCTACTCCAAAACTCATAGGTTGAGGTTGTAATTTCGCAATCTGAATACCAAACAAGCAAAACGGGTTAGCCCATTAGGATTGACGGGTTAAACGGATTGGACTGAACGAATTGCGGGTCAACCTGACGGGTTGTAGTTTTTAATAAAAAAATACTACTCTCTCCGTCCTTAATAATTCGTCACCATTTGACCCGTCACAGATTTTAAGAAATGTACTGTAATAGAAAGTGCATTAAAAAAGTTTGAGTACTACTTTTATATACTGTATTAGTTTTATACTCCCTCCGTCTCACTTTAGGAGTCCCGATTTATCATTTTTTTGGTGTTCCACTTTAGGAGTCTCGGTTGGAATATTCCATAAATGGTAATAAGCCCTACATTCTACTAACTTTTTTTCACTCACAATTAATTATAAAACTAATATTTAAAAGTAGAACTCACATTCCACTATCTTTTTTTCACCAACTTTCCTTTACATTTCTTAAAACTCGTGTCGAACTCAAATGGGACTCCTAAATTGGGACGGAGAAAGTAATAAAAATGTGAGTGAGAATGTGTTAGTGGAATATGAGGTTCACTACCAAAAATGGTAAAAGTGAAAGTTGATAAATTTTTAGGGACGGACACAATTGGAAATAAGTGACAAATTTTCAGAGACGAATGGAGTAAGTTTTAGTATTTTTCTTGTACTTTTGGATTTCATATGCCACAATTTACTCGGTTCCACACTACCAACTTTCAAGTTCCATATTGTCACATCTTCCGTCGTTCCATTATCCACCACCATTGGTTTATCACCGCCAAAACCAATTAAGACAAAATTAAAAATTATCTCATCAAAATCTCAATATATTTATCGTTTTAACAATGATTTATTAGTAAGATGTGTTTTTTAAATTTTATAAAGGATTGATTATGATAAATGCCAAAATAATGACACAAAGACAACCTTAATTCAAATTGATTAATTTTATTTTGATTTATCTTTGTTTATGTTATAGTTGATCAAGATGAAAGACTCGTATGCAACTATTATTGAGGAAAACCATGAAAATTTGAAGATTTTATGTGATTTCACAATTAAGAAAGAGAAAAACATCTAAAATTATACTTCATTCGTCCCACAAAAGATGTAACACTTTCCTTTTTAGTTTGTCCCACAAAAGATGTCACATTTCCCTTTTGGAAAAAGTTCTCTCTCACATAAATATAAAAATTATATTTTCTCTCTCCATTTAACACATAAAATAAAACCTCCTAAAATCTTATATCGTCCCACAAGTGTGACATCTTTTGTGGGACGAAGGGAGTACTCCGTATTACAAAGGAAAATTTTGAAACCAGAGATTGTTTTCGAAAGCTTTTTGGCCCGAATAGCCCGATGGATTAGTCTGAAACCTGGTAGGAAAGGATAAGGGTTAGTGTTGCAAATTTATAACCTGAAAAATTCATAACTTAAATGATGTGCACCTAAGGCCATCCGCAATGCTGTCTCTTATCCGTCTCTTAACCGTCTCATCTCTTCACTATTCATGGGCCCCACTGTACTTTTCAGCTCATCTCTTAACTAAGAGACAGCACCTGCATCCCTCCATCTCTTAACCATCTCTTAACTATTCATTCAATTTCATTTTTTATTTTTAATTCCAACAAATTCAATTAATAAAAAACACACTTCATTATAAATAAAATAAGATTACAATTTAAATACCTAAAAAAATAAAAAAGACATAATAAAAAAACTAGAAATTACAAATTGCACACTTAAACTCAAATAAAAAAAAATGGAGGCAAAGAAGCAGAAGAAGGAGTTCTCTAGTGACGATCATCTAACGGTTGCCAAATTTTGCCCAAATGTGCTCCATTAGATCCTCCTGGAGTTGGGCGTGAGCGGTAGAATCACGTGTCCTTGCCCGAATACACAACCGCTCTTGCAAAGACGGATGCACTCCCGTTCGAGGCGGACTACTTGCGGTTGAGCTTCCCGGGGTTTCAGGGTCGAACCAATTTCCCGCCTCAGGTCCTTCGTCGGCGACAATCATGTTGTGCAAGATTATGCACGTATACATGATGTCGACCATATTCTCCATAAACCACTGTCGAGTCGGGGCTTTGATAATGTTCCATCGAGCTTGGAGGACCCCGAACGCTCTCTCCACATCCTTGCGAGCAGACTCTTGCTTCTGCGCAAAAAGAGACTGCTTTTCGTCCGCAGGCCTGTTGAACGTCTTCACGAAGGTTGGCCACTTCGGATAGATGCCGTCGGCAAGATAGTATCCCATTTTATACTGGCGATTGTTAGCGACGAAGTTGATGGCCGGCGCTTTACCATTCAGAACTTCAACGAAGAGGTCGGAGTTGTTGAGCACGTTGACGTCGTTGTTCGAGCCGGGGACCCCGAAATACGCATGCCAAATCCATAGTCGGTAGTCGGCGACGGCCTCGAGTATAACGGTGGGGTGGGTGCCTTTGTGGCCGCTCGTGTATGACCCCCTCAACGCCACAGGGCAATTCTTCCATTGCCAATGCATGCAATCGACACTCCCGAGCATCCCGGGGAATCCATGCACTTGTTCGTGAAGACGGAGCAGAAACTGACAATCTGCGGTGGTTGGCTTCTTCAGAAATTCGGCGGTGAAGGCTGCCCGGACGCCTTTGCAAAAGTTCAGCAAACAAAGTCACCTAGTGGATTCTCCGACGTGCAGGTATTCGTCGAACGCATCCGCCGTTTGTCCAGTAGCAAGCTGACGGATCGCCGCAGTACATTTCTGGAGCGTCGTGTGGCTAGGACGGCTAACAGCGTCGAACCCTTCTCTGAAGAACTCTTCCCGTGCCGCCAATGTACTCGCGATATGCAAAAATAGCGGGCGTGACATACGGAAACGGCGACGGAAGTAGATATCTCCCCACACCGGGTACGGACTGAAGTAATCACGTTCCAACCTTGCGGCGGCTTCCTCCTTCCTACGGTGGATGTATGTCCGGCGTCGCCTAGGAGGTGCGGCGGCTTCCTCCTTCCTACGTCGATCTTCTTCTAGCGATTCTTCCATTATTCGACGCATTTGCTCAAATGGATCCATAATTGATTAAATTTGGGAGAAGAAAAAAATAAAGGAATGATTTTATAGAAGTGATTGGAGAGGAAAGAAAGAGAGATGAGAGAATAGATGTGTGTTTGTGTGTAAAATGGAGAATGGAGAAGAGTATATATAGAGGCGAGTGGGCGTCACGCCAGCCGCCCGCGCGCGCCACGTGGCGCCGGGCGCGTGTCTCGCTAGCTCGAGGCTAGCCTCGCCGGGACGCGTCGGGCGTCGAGACGAGACGGGAGCCGCAATGCTGTCTCGATGCCGTCTCGTCTCGTCGAAACGAGACTGAGACCGCAACGAGGCAGCGTTGCGGATGCTCTAAATAGCCCGGCAACTCGAGTGGGTTGCCCGGACCTGAACTAGTTAGCCCAAGTAAAACTCATCGATCACAGTGCCCAAGTAAAACTCATCGTTCACAGTACAGCTGATCGTTTTCACTATTCAGTCATCAAATTGCAAGAAGCGGCGGTGATGACATGAAAGGAGCCGCACAATTGCCAATTTTCCGCTCAATATCATACATCCGACGTTTCAAATCACTCATATCTGTCTCCTCTCGCAATTCCCACTCCGCATCAGTCTCAGTTCAATGCTCAGACACGGTAGAAGCTACAGAATCCGGTCAATTCAATGGCGTAATCGATGATAAGGACCTTCTCAGAAAATCCCCAAATGGCAATCTCCTAGTCCTCGACCTCATCGATCGCCGCGCTCTCCAACCCGACGCCAAATTATACGTGGACCTCTTCAAGAAATGCACTGATCAGCGGAAGCTCAAAGAGGGCCTAATCGCCCACGCTCACTTCGCGACGTCGAGCTTCAGAAACTACGTCGTTTTGCAGAATACAGTTGTGAATATGTATGCGAAATGCTGTGATATGGAGAGTGCACGCAAGGTGTTTGATGAAATGACTGAACGAGATATGGTTTCTTATACTATGCTAATCACTGGCTATTCGCAGAATAATGAGTTCTATAAAGCGTTGAGGTTGTACGTGGAGATGGTGGAGATGGGATTAAAGCCTAATGAATTCACATTCGGAAGCGCTCTGAAATCGGCTGGTGGTATGCAGAGTGTATCAATGGGTAGAGGGATTCATGGTGTTTGCATCCAATTCGGGTTCGGGGATAATGTCTATGTTGGTAGTGCATTGGTGGATATGTATGCAAGATGTGGTAAAATAGACGAAGCGAAAGTTCAATTTGATCAGCTTAAGATTAGGAATGAAGTCTCTTGGAATGCGCTGATTGCAGCATACGCAAGGGAAGGAGAGGGGCATTGTTCTCTTAAGCTATTCGCAGAGATGAAAAGGGGAGGTTTTAGACCCACTCATTTCACATACTCGAGCATCTTTGCAGCCTGCGCGAGCAATGGAGCTATGGAGCAGGCGAAATGGGCGCATACGGATATGATTAAGATGGGAGTGGAGCTCGTTGCGTTTGTTGGCAACACGCTTCTTGACATGTATGGCAAGGGTGGGAGCATTGAGGGCGCAAAGAAGGTTTTTGATCGGTTGGTGAAGAAGGACGTTGTTTCGTGGAACTCAATGCTCACTGCCTACGCACAGCATGGACATGGCCAGGAGGCCATTGATCTCTTTGAGAAAATGCGCGATTTGGGGCTCGAGCCGAATGAGATTAGTTACCTTTGTGTAATCAATGCTTGCAGCCACACTGGGCTCGTTGAGAAAGGGCTGCATTATTTTGAATTGATGAAAGAAAATAAGTGTGTTCCGGAGATTACACATTATGTAGCGATTGTTGATCTTCTTGGTCGCGCTGGGGAGCTCGAGCGTGCAGAAAGATTCATATTGAGTATGCCGATTGAGCCTACAGCAGCAATCTGGAAGGCTCTGCTTGGAGCTTGTAGGGTGCACAAGAACATGTTTTTAGGCGGATATGCAGCTGAGCGCGTCTTTGAGCTTGATCCTTACGAATCCGGGCCCCACATGCTGCTCTCAAACATCTACGCCTCTCATGGGAGGCGCAACGAGGCTGCAAGAGTGAGGAAGGTAATGGCTGAGAGCGGTGTGAAGAAGGAGCCGGCTTGTAGTTGGGTGGAGATTGGGAGCTCTGTGCATCTTTTCGTTGCAAATGATGACATGCACCCGCAGAGGGAGGAAATTCGTGCGAAGTGGGAGAAGTTGAGAGAGGAGATCAAGAAAATGGGGTATGAAGCAGATACAAGCCATGTGCTGTGGTATGCAGATGAGAGAGAGAGGGAGGAGAGGCTGCAGCTGCATAGCGAGAAGCTGGCTCTGGCGTTTGCGCTGCTGAACACGCCAGAGGGGGGCTCGGTGTCGATCAAGAAAAATATTAGAGTGTGTGGGGATTGCCACAATGCATTCAAGTTTGTGTCAAAGTTGGTTGGTAGGGAAATCATCTTGAGAGATACCAATAGGTTCCATCACTTTCACAATGGCTCTTGCTCGTGTAGAGACTATTGGTAGATTCGAGATGGTGTCAGCTGTTTTGAGTTATAGAGGCCGTAGCAGAAGAAACGCTCGCTGCACATCATGTCTGACGAATATTTTGCTGCGTTGCAGACATGAAGTTGATGTTATTTCTGCTCAAACGACGGAACAAGTTGGAACGATTAATATTTCAGGTTCAGGCTTTTCTCAGCATTGTGCAACATGATCATGGTGAGGAGGCAACAAACCAAAGCTATTCCCCATTCAGAAGTGGTGTGAGAGCGTAAATAATACCGGAAAAGAAGACGGAAACTGTTGCACGACGCCTCAGGCAATCACAACAGAGCCGCATGAAGCTAAATGGGACAGCGGCTGCTGTGAAACTATTTTTTATTTTTATTTTTTTAATTATTTTTGAATTATATTAAATTCTAATTTCATCATCAATACTCTCATTTTCAACATTTTTTTACTCTCACTGGTCTTTACACTATCTCTTTTTATCTCTCAATGGATGACTACTAGATTTCGATCACTGAACCAAGTATTGAATGTAGGAGACAAAGACGATTGCGATGTTCTTCGTTGACATTTATGAGGACTCAACTATCCATAACGGCAGAGGATGCTTAGGTTTTGGAAGAGAATTGTCGAAGTGTAAAACAAGAACAAACCAAATTGGGCATGAGTACGCGATTGGGACCGTATTTGCAAGCATTGGGTTCGGGTCTAGGAAATGGTCTCCAAATACGTCGCCATCGTCAATATAAAAAAACTGGGCTTAGGCTTGGGCTTGGGCTTGGGCTTGGGTTCTAACTTTGAGCCAATTTAAAACATAAGATAAAATCCCATACCTGCACCATCATATTCATAATTCATTACTACAATACAAACTCATGTCTCATTTCAATGTCCAGACATAAAAAAAACATCTTTTGATTATATTGGCATTCTTGGGTCGATTTGGAGAGATCTATACTAAACATGCCATCATTTCCATCTCACTAAATGAGCCCACCATGTAAATCAACACAAAGCCCAAGCTGAGATAGGTAGGGACATGTTGGGAAATTCACTACCATAAAAAGAGAGGACTCAACGTACGAAAGGAGCAGAAGCGGCCACGTCGCCTTTGACAGCCAATAATCATTAAAACCTCGTACCCCTACCGACAATTACACTCTCTACGCTGATTTCTTATCTACTTTTTGCCATCAATTGTTTATTATTTTTCTCCCCAGATTTTTGTGCAACAAACTATTTTTTTATTACATAGTAGCCAAAAAATCTTTATAATCATATGCCCACTTGCAGAATATATATGCATAAAATATTTGGATGGGCCAACCCCACCCTTTCCTAGTTTGGGGGGGTAGTGTTGTATAACTTGAATCATATATCATGGTACATATACTTTTGTTGCCAAGACAAACACATTCGATAATTGCAAGACTACATTAAGTAAAGAGGGAGGGCTATTGTCAATCTTTAAGGAATGTGCTACTTTTCTTATACTCTAATTCTTGTAGGAAACAAACAGAAAAAGGGGTTCTGCCATTTTAGGAAAGATTATTCAAATCTCAAGATTGCAGTGTGCGCTTTGTTTTATTGTATAGTATGGAGTAGACTGTAAATTAATGTTATTTTGTACAACTTAAAAATACATAATCATTATTAAACTTTTGAATTCATCTTTGTAATAATCGATCGATGTTACTTACCAAAATATTGTCTACTTTAACTAGTAATGCCAATTCATTTGAATAGGCGGTTCTAGATTTCTGAAATTATAAATAAATCAAATAGCATACTTAATCAAGGTCCTTTCCACATTCACCAAAAAATTGCCTCACTTTGTTATTTTGTGATGTTCTAAAAAAATTGTCTCATTTATAAGTATAGAAAGTTTTTCTTTCATATTTTACCCAATTTTTCATCCATCTCTCATATTGTATCTATTTTTTTTTATCTTTCTTACTTTATCTACTTTTTCCTTCATCTCTCTTACATGTGTCATCTACAAATGAGATTTTTTTTTCCGGAAAAAATATGTGATTTTCTCTCCTACCATAGTGCCATGCATCCCATGACCCATGCTATCCTATAAATTGAAAATCCATAACCACAATTGCTACTAGAAAACCAAATAGAATTAATTAAAAAAAACTAGTAATGTACTGGAACACATTTTAAAAATTAGTACGTGCAATGATCCAAAAATTTAATAATTTAGCTAGAAATTATGTATGGGGCAGCTGGCAAATGTATTATGTCCACATTTTTCATATTGCACCAAAAATATCAAGGATAATTTATTAATGAGGCCATGAGTTGCTTGTCTAAGTTTGTTTGCTGCGAAAACAACAAGGAATGAAGATCCTACGGCAGAGTTAAAGCAATCCAAAATTAAACAAAAGTAGTAATCACATATTTGATGTCACTGTCAGAAATCATATAATAATGGCAGTACATAATAGAGTGGGGACCAAAAAAAAGAAGTCGTTTGTTTGATGAAATCTTGGCCGTTGATTCGATCTCCAATCTTTCGGGCAAGAAGCCCCACGCTCAACCAGGCGCGTGTTTTGACCGTGAATTCGAGGGTCCATGGGCCAACCGTACCTTATCTAAATCCACTGTTATATCTACACGTGGCGAATTACTATTCGGTTTGACTCATCAAATTTGAGTTCCAGGGATTTCGTGATATGAAATGTATACTGAATAATGAAAAATGGTATTGCCCCCAATCTGTCGTTTAAAGAAATGTTTTGAGTTCATACGGATTATATAAAGGTATCTTCGTTCTTGAATAGCATGAACTCTATTTTTTTAATCTATTTTTAAAAAGTTTAAATTTTTTATTGTTAAAATTCATTTTTTTTAACTAGATGATGAATCTCTACTAATAATATTTTAAAATTTTTTTTTTTCTGTCTTTTATTTTACCAATTATACATTAAAACTCGTATCAAATCGAATGTTCATATTTTTCAGGAACGGATGAAATATTATACAATATTTTATATGGTATAGTTGCAAAATTTTCAAACTTGGTGCTTTACTATTATGTTTTTAAAAGCAGTGATTGACCAAAATTTGTAATTTCTTCCAATTTAATTGGCAATTTAACCTATGGTTGATTAGGTGTCTCCCTTTGACCGTAATTAAATATCTGATATTCATCATTATATGTCTCATTTTATTTTTAATAATTTTAATAAATTGGTCTTGCATTCTATTACAAAACTCTTTTTAACATTTTATAAATGTTTGTTATGAAATTAATATATAAGCATAAGATTCATATATTCTTATTAATTATTTAAAGATATGTTAACTTATTATATATAAGGTCAACTTTACTCTACTCACAATAATCCATTCCTTTTATTGCTAGATCTCACTATTTCATATATTATTCATTTTAATTTTCACTCAACCAATTTAATTTCAATGAACCATTAATAATAAAATTATAAAAAGTACATTTATATTAAAAATGTCATCACATTAAACACAAGATTTAAATAAAAAATAAAATTACAAAATTTAATTAACTTATTGAAAGCAATAAAATTATAGATGATTAATGGATGAATTGGGGAATCAAAATATGAAAAAAATAAAAAAAAGTTATTGAAAAAAACAATCATAAAAAGGTCATATTTGAGGAAGTGAAAATCTTTTTTTATATTTTTTTTGATTTTCTCTTATTTTTTTAAAATAAAACTAATTTATACCGATATAAAAGATGTCCACTCGCTCATTCTAGTAGAAGCCCCGCAATGGTGTGTCGATGCAGTGTCATCCCGGACGCAGGACGTGTTCTTCCAGACGGCATAGTTGTTGATGCTCTAAGTGACACCACCCCCACATTGAATGATGGACCCATTAATTTGCCCAATGAATCTCTTTCAATAAATCTAAAAGCAAGTGAAAATATACCTAAAAAAACTATGTAAATAATATTTTTACATTCCAAATAATTAAGTATTCCCTCTGTCCCACTTAAGATAATACGTTTTTCTTTTTAGTTTGTCCCAGTTAAGATGAAACATTTCCTTTTTTGGAAACTTTTGCTCTCCAATTAATACATCCAATCATTTTTTCCTACCTCTATTTAAATATTCATCTCTCTTTTTCTCTCTATTTTAATACTTTCATCCACATTTTCTCTCTCTAATTAAACACATTAACCAATAACTCTTAAAATCTGTGTCGGCTAAGGAATGTATCATTTTAGCCGAGACTGAGGGAGTACTACCTAAAAAAGCTCTGAAATAATATTTTTACATTCCAATAGTAATCAATTGTCACCGTGATGACAACTTTTGTAGAAATTTTCAAAACAAAAAGCTTTTGTAAAATATATAAATGGGATGGGTGAGTGGAGTAGGTATTCTAACCCAAAAGGGAATGCAACTAAGAAAATTTTAAGGTAATGGTTTGCCTGAAAGGGGAAAGTTAGTACAGTCTAGATTCTTGGTTCGTGGGCATCTATCAATGTTTATTGACAAATCAACTTTCTTTGTTATCTATCGTCTTTCATTAAATATTCTGTCTGGAAGTGTGAATGAGACACTGAATTGATTGGAAATCGAAATAATACTAATTTGACGGTCCAGATTTATTTTCTTATTTTTGTAGCTGATCACTGTGATTGGATATGCTTATGGTTTGGTAATTCTCTGTTTAAGGTTTTCTTCATGTACTATCTCCCTAGGACATTAGCAGTGTGGAATGACTAATGACTAATGTATCCTCCTCTTGGAAAATGACATCATCCATGATGTTCTTTCAAGAATCTTTTGTAGTACTAGTATAATTAATTTAGTTGACCATTTTTCAAAAGTTTATAATTATAGTAGTAGTACAAGATTTGAGGATGACATGGAATTTGTTTTCTTGATCATACTAAGATTAGATGTGATTATGGCGCTTTCATGTTTCATGTTTTAGGAGAATATTGGGTAGCATGAATATTTTAATTTGTATTGATAAAATTAGTTATTCAAACTTTTAATTGTGTATATCAGTATATATGGTATACACTACAAGAAAAAAAAATGACGTCTTTTAAATTCAATTAAAAAAGATTTTTTATGTTTCTAAATAATTTATCAATATAGATGTGATATGAGAAGTTCATTTCTTTTTTATGTTGTATGTGGATAGGTATTGTGACTTGGCGATGAAAATGTGAATATGATTTTACAAATATAGTATGTTGTATTTGACATCATTCATGACATCTTATAGCGATAATTATTAATTTAATAGAGTCAAATATTTTAATCGCCAAGTCACTTATAATATTTTTAGTATCCTCGATGACTTCGAATATAATATTCTAAATTTGTTAAGATAATGATTTTGGATTACTAAGTACATTATAATTATATTATACAAAGAATAAGAGAATTGATATGTCGAGAGATAAGTTTGAGCTATTGTAGTGTGGACAAAATTGTAATATAATTGTTTATAATTATTCCTTGAAGATTGTAATAACTTTAATGATAGATATATATTTTATTCGAAACTAAATTTTCATAATTATTGAGAGAATGTTTTTAAATTTAAATTGAAAATAAAATTATAACTTCACGCTATTTTCTTAATACAAAAGGGAGGGCAACACTCTAAAGAAAAAATTCGAAGAAATCATAGCGAGGTAGCGGATAAAAGCTTCACACTATGATCTCCACCCATAAAATCTGCCAATCATTTCAATTCACAAAGAAATAAACAACTTTCTCTCTTTTTTTTAAACAACTTTCTCTCTATAACTTGACACAAAGTTACTGAATTGAAATAATAAATAGAAATAATTAAAATAGATTTGCCGGTTGCAGTTGATATATTTCCTTTATTCTTCTTCTTTTTTGTAAATTCCTTTTACTCTTGAGATGAGACTAATTTGTGTTTTCAATTTGAGGATGTGCACCAAATGAGACTCAACTAAATTGAAATGTGTTCGTACATCTGATTATATGAGACATTTTCTAACTGTTTAGATATAAATATTTCATTTTACTATTTTGAGATATCTGTGATTTAAAGTTCATTCGTCTTTTCTATTCTAAGTAAGTTGACCATATCATCCACATAAATCATTACACTCACATTGTATTATAAAATCAATATATAAAAATAGGGTCCACGTTCCATAAATCAATTTTACCATTTTTCTTCACAATATCAAATAATATTTTAAAACCCGTGTTGAGTCAAAATGGACTAAAAATGGTGAAAAGGGAACTATTTTTTAAAAATTCATTTACAGCATGAAAGTTCAGGTTAAATTACTCAATGGTGAATTAAATTTGTGGCCTTTGCATCATTTATAAAATCATTTATGCTTAATATCTCTTAAATGAACTCATTGCATGTCCAAACAAGAAGACAAGTATACTAATTACAATTAAATTACATTGTCCTAGTTTTACAGATGCAAATTCACAAAACCAAGCCATAGCAAAATGAACGCCTATGTGCAAATTCAAAATTAGTTGAAAGAAACAGATACAATCATACAATCATACTTGTACATTACATCGTAGACCCACATGCTACATGACAGATTGGAGAAAATTAATAAAATGTAACTTAGTATGATCGGAATAAAATAAAAACCCAATCAAATCACTGAAGAAAATAAAAATTCTAAATGCTATTGTAAAATGATGAGTGGCAATTGTGCAACAAACAAAATATATGGACAACCGTTACCCACAACGTAAGTACAATATCTATACGCATCTACTTCAATAATTGGTGATTGCCTTTTCATACAATGGAAAGGCCATAAATTTAAATCACACACACATATTGCACGTGTTTGCTCTTCATCTTTGTTGTTTTGCAATTTATGGATATTTAGGAGGTTAGATATGGTGGAAAGAGGAACATGCGACAATTAACAACGTTGAAAACTATTTAAGAAAAAGTTATTGTAAATAAACGGAAAATGAACTTCAATTCATATCTTGATTAATTAGCTAGGAGTGTGTAATTACATATGGGAGAGTTTTTTTCGAATCATATATGCGATCTATGGCTAATTGATTTGCAAAGAGTTTTCAAGAATTTTGTCACTCCAAAATGTCGGGGAACGTGTATGGTTTGGTTAATTGAGCTGAATTGCATGTGGGTTAGGGTTTTGTTATCCTCTCTGCAATGGAAAGGTATCACATTATATAGACTAATTTTGCTGTCGGAAAGTGTTTAATTTCAAAATTTCATCGTAAAATAATGTCCAATTTTCTTTTTTTTATCTTTGTCTACGATACAAATTATGTAAACTTTCAGTTTTCATGAAATAATTATGAATTAAAAATATACAAGTTCCACTTTTATTTAGAGATAAGCATTATGGAAGTTCAAAATTAGAATATTGTACGTATATTCAGTTTTCATACACAAACACTGGGATTTTATAAAAAAAAATATGAAACACATCACATCAAATATAATTGCAGATAACATCGTATCGATGGGGAGTTTTGTTCATTCTAGTACTTACAAGATATGGAGTACATGACTATTGCACAATTAATTTGTGTGTTGATTAATGTGTTCTTCAATGTATTGACTAAATTTCTCAAGGACGGATCAGGTATATCATAATTAGGGATGTCAATCGGGTTAAACCGTTCAGGTTCAGGCCAATTCACTCGGGTTACCGGGCTATTTGAGTGCGGGCTATTCGGGTTATGAATTTTTGGGTCATAAATTTTCAACCCTAACCCGCCGGGTTTCGGGCTAACCCATTGGTCTATTCGGGCTAAAAGCTTTAGAAAATAATCTCTTGTATCAAAATTTCGATTTTAAATTTTAAATACTTTTTTTTTAGTTTTAGAATCATATAAAATCTTCAAATTTTCATAGTTTTCTTCAATAATAGTTGGAAAAATGCCTTTCATCTGGATCAACTACAACATAAATTAAAGTTTGTGTTCGTGTCATTATTTTGGCATTGTTCATAATTAATTCTTTATGAAAATTAAAAATCATATGATGATATGATGATGAGACGATGGAATAATGAGTCGAGGTGGAATTAGAAAGTTGATATCGTGAGATCAAGTAGAAAAGTGTCGAATGAAGATTGAAAAAGGATAATGATTGTGCCACATAAAATTCAAAATTACAAAAAACCCCTAAAACTTAATAGTAATTTTTAATTAAAAGTTGCAACCCATCGAGCCAATCCGCAACCCATTCGGGCTAACCTGTTTAGCCCGTTTTGTAATCGGGTTACAACATAACAGCCCTAACCCCCACTAATTTTACCGGGTTATTCAGGTTGGAATGACATCCCTAAATTTATAGTAATATTTATCTCTTGTGTGGATAAAACGAGCGTCCTTGGTTTAGCATTATAGAAGCGCTTCGCTAACTCTAAGCACCTGGGTAGGCCTGTCAAATCGGGTACCCGCGGATACCCGATCCGAAATTTTTGGGTACCCGATCCCGAAATTCCCTAAATCACATACCCGATACCTGACCCGATTTTTATTTCGGATACCCGGATACCCGACTCGGGTATCCAGTCCCGAAAAATCGGATATCCAGTCCCGATTGAGATTGTTACTTTTTTCAAAAAAAAAATCACTATAAAATTTTAGAATTTATTTCATATTATTTAGTTAGAATAGGGGCAGTACCTAAGGGGCATGCACCTGGTTGGACTAGAGCTGGTTTTGATGTGGATGGCAGAGGTTGAGAGTGAACACATTCCTTACCAAATTGTGGCACTCGACTATTTTTTAAAACCCATGTAATATTTGCTTTATCTAATACGAATAAACTTGTCCATATTTCAAAAAAAAACTATCACAATAACATCCTCCCTAATAAACATCACAATTCAATAATTCAAAAGTTCAATCATTCATCCACAATCACCTATCACAATTCATAAATCTAAATCACTAATATCTTACTTATATGCTAACAAGTATTAACTAAAAGATAATTAAGAAATTAAATTACATTTAATTATAAAAAAAATATAATTTATTAATTTTAAAAAATAAATCGGGTATTTCGGGAATACCCGATACCCGATCATCCAAAATTCTTACTACCCGATCGCGATCCGATACACGAAAAATCGGGTTTCGGATATCCAATTATCCGACATTTTTTCGGATTCGGATATCGGGTATCCAATTATCCGACATTTTCGGGTTCGGATATCGGGTATCCAATACCCGGTATCCATTTTGACACCCCTACACCTGGGTATGAGAATTTAGCTTCACTAACTCTCGACTAAGTCTTAAACCTTCACATTCATTATTCGCTTTTAGGGCATTACAAAAAAAAACATTTTCAATTTCCAATTTCCACTAACTCTTGACTAAGTCTTAAACCTAAATTTATAATATTGATATTTTGTATGGATAAAAAAAATATTTAAGGGGCATATTCATTTTAACGCAACCATATATATACATATGTGAGTGTGTAAGTGCGTGTGTGAAGAAAGAACTTTTACTTCAGCAATGAGCTTGATTCTTTCATTGAGTGGGTTGATGAAATCATGTGTGGCAACGAGATAAAGAGAAAGTAATGTTTGCATCGTAGACCGTTTTACGATCTTAACGCGACCATATATATACATATGTGAGTGTGTGTGTGAAGAAAGAACTTTTACTTCAACAATGAGCTCGATCATTTCATTGAGTGGATCGATGATAATCATGTGTGGCAACGAGATAAAGAGAAAGTGATGTTCGCATCGTAGACCTTTTTTGACCTTATTAGAATATATATATGTTTTGGTTTAAGTTAGAAACGATTTATTAGTAATGTTTGGACTCATTGGGGTAATTTTGCTTTTTCTTAAAAATATTAAAAAAATAAAAACATATCTTTTGAATGTAAATACAAACAGTATATTCATTAAATTTTGCTAGAACTAGGTATTCCCATTTAAAAGAAAGTTAAAACTCTAATTGTAAAATATACCATCACTTCACCAACCCTATATTATTATTATTATTATTATTATAACGGGGACCATCAAACTAATTGCTGCTTTAAAATTATACTAGTACTAAATTATTACTATGCTACTCATTGTGAAAATAAGTACTAGTAAATATTCTGCAACAAGTACAATATATAGTATCCTAAAATATTAGTCCCATTTGTAGCATTTCCTACACGTTTATACACTGTTTATTATGCTTCTATGATATCTCCGTCCATTTTATTTGTTGATGTTTCCAGCCTATCTCAACAAGCCACGTCGCTGTCTCTATGGGAAAATAATAAAGAATTCCAATTTTGGAAAGAAAATCGTTTGCTTTTTTCAGGCATATATTTCCTTGGACGGTGTCCAAGAAATTAATTAGTTTTCATTATTAATTTTTTTGCAGCAATAGATTATAGACTAAATGTAGTGTACTTACTTTATATGGGTAAATTTCCATATTTCTTGAGGTTTAGGGTTAAAGGATCAATGTTTATAAGTAGGGATGTAAATTGGGCCAGTCCATCGGGTTTCGGGCTAATCCTATTTGGGTTGTGGGTCATTCAGGTGCGGGCTAATCGGGTTGTGATTTTCTTCGGGTTATAAAAGTTCAACCTTAACCCTAGAAGCTCGGGTTTCGGGCTAGCCCAGTGGGCTAATCGGGTTGCTATCGATAAAATTAACATGTGATCAATCCAATAAATAATGGTGAAAATTAGTTATATTTATAAAATATAAAATATTTAATTATGATATATTTTAGATATATGCTTAAAATCAAACATAAACACCATCATACACTAATATTTGAGATTTATGCAAAATAAAACATAAACATCAAGAAATTTTAAAGCATGCTTTAGAAATTTAAATATATTTTTTAGTGAATTTGAAGTTTCTAATTTATATATCTATTATTATGTTAATAAAAATTTAATATATAATTTATATATTTAATATATAAAATTGAAAGTTATTTTTTTAGTAATCTACCCCCTCTGTCCGCGAATAGGAGTCCCGTTTTTCCATTTTAGTCAGTCCGTGAATAGGAGTCTCAGTTCACTTTTACCAAAATGGTCATAGGGTCCCACCTACTACTAACTCATTCCACTCACATTTCATTTAAAACTAATATTTACAAGTGGGACATCTATTCCACTAACTTTTTTCCACCCACTTTTCTAAACATTTCTTAAAACTCGTGCCGCCCATAAATGAGACTTCTAATGGCGGACGGAGAGAGTATATCATAAAATAACCAATGAAGTGTTGAATTAGAGTCAAACAAATAGAACGATAGAAATTTTATCGAGTTTTCGGGCCAGCCCATCGGGTTTTCGGATCTGACCCTAACGGGTTGCGGGCTAATCGGGTGTGGACTAGTCGGGCTGTTATTTTATCGGGCTAGAAATTTTCAGCCCTAACCCTAAAAATTTGACAGGCTATTACATCCACGGATTGCGGGCTACATTAACGTCCCTATTTATAAGTAACTAGTAGGGCTGATAGTCAAAACATTCTACTATTTAAATGATGAATATGCAAACCTAAATTTAATTTAAAAAAAAAACTTCTTTAAACTTGTTTCTTTAGTAATGATACGGAGGCATGAAATCATGCCAATATGCATATATTTGATGGTATATCTCACAAACTTTTGACTAGTTATAGTATTTCTCGTAAATTTAAAAAATATACTCCCTCCGTCCCATAAAAATATAAACAATGGATATAACACGAATATTAAGACAAAATTGATAAAGTAAGAGAGCGGATGAGAATGGTATGGTAAAGTAAGAGAGAGGATATGAATTGTAGTTAAAGTAGTATTAGTGGATAGTGAGACCTAAATTATAAAATTGATGTAACTTTCCAAAAATGAAATACACATATTTTTGTGGGATGTATGAAAATGGAAAGTGCACATATTTTTATGGGATGAAGGGAGTATATACTTCCTTTCTCCATCATTTAAAAAGCCCTTTTAACTCGGGATGAGTTTTAAGAAATTATTTTACTTTGTGAAAAAAGTTTAGAGAAAGTGCGTGGAATGTGTGACCCATTTTTAATATTAGTTTTATAATGGGTTGTGAGTACAGAAAGTTAGTAGAATATGAGGTCTGCATACTAAAAGTAGAATAAATTAGTAAATGGTTCTATAAATCATGAACAACCCAAAATGACAAAATGACTCTTTAAATTGTGAGAGAGTATAATTTTACCTATTCCAAAATGTTATTTCTGACTAACACACCTGACTTTTTTTATCCTATTTGACATAACTAAATCAATGTGATTTTTTTTTATCTCATTTGCCATGAACCTAAGAAGGGATAAAAAAGAATAACATAAACATTTTACAGTTCTATACTTAGAATAAGTTTTCGTGGAAAATATCTTATTTGAGTCGGATTGAGAAATAACACATGAAATATAAAATTTATAATTTTAGACCAATTGTGTAGGAAATATCAGAATTAGACCAAATTTCTAGTCTCAAGCATTGTCTCTACAATATTTACAAGTAGTACTATGGCCATGTTTGGTTGGCAAGGAAAATGATTCCTGAGAAAATGAATCTCGGGAATATGAATCCTAGTAATATTACTTTCATGTGTTCGGGGAATATCAAAATTTTAAATTTATACTTAATTTAAACACCAAACTAAAAATATACTTTTTATTTTTTTATTTTTTTATTTATAAAAACGAATAATATTGTAAATTTTTTTAATATATTATTAATTATAAATAATTATAACTATATTATTATATTTGTCATTACAATGGATAGTTTAAATATGGATTATCCATCATAATATATAATAATATAATTATAATTATAATTACATGGATTATTATACTCATTTATTATATTGTAATTATAACATTTACAGACATCATAGTTGAATAAATTTTATAAATTAAAATTGCACTATAACTTTATTGATTAATAATAGTTTATAAAATATAATAATTATTATTCATTATACAATTTATATATATAATTTTATTTTAATTATTAATAAATTATTAATTAATATTATGAATTATTATAAAATATATTTATAATTATGATAATTTTAATTATAGTTATTTATTATAGTGAAATTAAGTATAATTTATAATTTTAAATTATTTTTAAAATATAGTAACTAATAATAATAATAATAATATACTATATTGCTTAAATATGTAAGAATCCTAAAATTGGAAAAAAGAATACCTAAGAAAAGTTAGAATTCAGAATCCTGGAAAGTTGTACTAACTTTCCTTGTTCTCGGATTCTGATTACTTTCCCAGTTTGATTAAAAACCGAAACAAACGTAGAAATTTAAAATTTAAGAAATCAGATTACTTTCTCAGATAGAATCCTGCCAACCAAGGTATTTCATTTTAAGGGGGTAAATATACTTTCTAGTTAATTAACTCAAAATATTCCCGTGTTTCAATTTTTCATACATATGAGAATGAAAAACTAGTGGCCAATAAATTTAAGTTTTATTCTAAATACAAGATTAATTAAGTTTGCTTGGTTTTGAATATTTTAAGGTGAGTATTTTTGTAAATCTCAACTTGTAGCACACTTTAGTGTATATAGTAGTAATACAAAGTATCCCCAAGTAATAGGTTAGGTTGGTTTCGCCTCAACTCTACTGAAAAATAAAATTATTTGTCAACTATAATTACTTATCTGCACCAAGTCGTCATCCATTTTAATAATACATTAATTGGTTATTGCAACTGAATGTATTTCTAAATGGAGAAAATAATATGATAATGGGTTAGTCAAGAACTACTCCATAATGGTCCGGCTGCTGAAAAAGGGAAAGAGCAAATATATGTGAGCACCACATTTATTTAATGGACTTTTAGTATATTTGTTACTACTCCACTGTTTATTTTATTTTATAATTAAATTTGATTTTAATATTTTAAAATTTGTTATTAACATTTTTATTTTATAATTTTCATAAATATCGAAGTTAAATATTCTTTCTAAAATTAGTGCTGCACTTGTCATTTATGTACTCGTGCATTAAATAAATTTGGAGGAATGTGTGTTATGCCACTCTTATTCTATGATCTAATCTATAGTCCATTCTTACTAGTAGTAATGTTTATATGTCTATGATATAATCCATTTAAATGTATGAAATCATACTTGTTAGATATTATAATAATGCTGGATTCATAATTAATTACCTAAATGAAGATTGATTTTGTAAACCGAAACCTAAATTTGGTTATTAAGAAGTTTAATAAGAGTGTGGTATAAATGAAGTTGACAATTGCAAAGCATTAATTTGTGGTTAGTGTTTCGATTAACACTATTTTGAGTTAGGTACAAAATTACTAACTATGAATTCTTTTAAAAAAAAATCAAATACTCAAACCAAATATCGATAATTAATAAAATTGAGACATCAAAGGACAAAACTAGCAAGATGCGAATAAAACAACAACAACAAGAGATAACTTACTAAACAAAAACGCAAGCACAAACCATTAACACAGCAAAGATCGGAAAAAGCAAACAAATATAAAAAGTCTAAAACAACACCCAAATCAAATAAACAAAACCACAATGAACAAGTAGAATCACCTATTGTCAGGGAATTGATAGACAATCAGAGACAACCGACAATCAGCACAACATACCTCTTCATGAAACTCTTGATCATGGACATTCCCTAACAACATTCAATAAAAACCTTGGTGCAAAGGGATGTCCAGAAGACACCATCCTTTCACATTAGTTCTAAGACATCTCATATGAATCGTTTATTCTCGAATAAATCTCAGTTAGGTTTGATGTATTTGGGAAGATAAAATGAGAAATCCTAATACTAAAGGTTACTAGAAGGCTAATAGGAGAAAATGAAGTACTCCCTCCGTCTGTGAAGCGTTGTACAATTTTGTTATATTGGTCCGTCTGTGAAAAAATGTCAATTTTCTTTTTTTTTCTATTTTTGGTAAATAGACCCACTTTCCACTAATTTTTTACACTCACACTTCCTTCGTTCCATAGTAATGGAGGCGTTTCTTTTCGGCACGGAGATTAAGAAAAATTGTGTTAAGTGAGTTAAGTAAATGGAAAATAAAGTAGAAAATAAAAAAGGTAGAGAGATGAATAGAGAAAAAAGTAAGTAAATGCAAAGTAGGTGTGGAAAAATGTGTCGACTTTTACTAAAAAGAAAAATGACTCTATTACTATAGAACGTACCAAAATAGCAAAATGACTCTATTACTATGAAAGGAGAGAGTATAAAACTAATATATAAACGAGAGACTCTCATTCCACTAACATTTTCAACTTATTTTTTCTTCATATTTTTTAAAACTCACGTTGAGTCAAACATGGATAATATTTTGTGGACGAAACAAGTAGTATTCAATATTTTCATTCTCTTATTTGCATAGAATATGTCAATCATTCTTATTTTTAGCTACTCTCAATTTGAAAAGCATTTCTCTAATGCTATTTTTCCTTGATATGTATTCAGAAAAATGAGACCAAATAATGTTAATTGGAGGCCACCTTGATTAGCAAGGAAAAATGAGAATAGAAAGCTAAGGTTGAACAAGTTGAAAGAGAGCTACATTTATTTCACATTATTAATCAACCCTTCTTTTTTATTCTTCTTCCTTCTTCTTCATTAAAGCAAACCACCCAATTAAAATGCAACTCCTCTGACTTCCCTTTTCCAACTCTCTCTCTCTCTGCATATACATACATATTTACATACACCTCGCTGCCTGTATCTATATCCCTCGGTTTTTTCTTGTTGCAATTTTTTCAAACAAATGCATATACAGTTACAGATTCCGTTTTCCTCACTTTCTCTCTCTACATTCTTCATCTGATTTCAACGATTTTCTCTTCAACTACCATCATTTCACACTATTCCACGCACCAGAGAGTGAAATGTTGGATCTGAATGTTGGCGCCGCCTTCTCCGACGACGAGCTCAGCTTCCACAACGCCGCCACCACCGCCGATTCCGTCGCCTCCACGACCACCTCCGCCACCAATAATGCCGCCGCCGCCGAGGTCGACAGCAGCACCTGGACTCCGGCGAAATCCGTCTCCACGCTCAATTTCTCAATCCTCGACAAGTACGTGATCGAGATCGAGGATGACGTCAGCGTCGGAGGGAGCGAGCTGCAGCTGTTCCCGATCGCCGATTCGGCGCCGCCGCCGCTGGTTAGGGAGAAGTATTGGCTGAATCTGTCGGTGCCGGAGGACTCCGGCAGGGTGGAATTGGGGATTTATAAGGCGCAGTTGCCGGAGGCTGCTCCGGTGCAGCCGAAGAAGAGCAGGCGTGGGCCCCGCTCCAGGAGCTCTCAGTATCGTGGAGTTACCTTCTACCGTAGGACTGGAAGATGGGAATCTCATATTTGGTTGGTCTGCTTGTCTGCTTACCTTCCATGCATGCCTAATTTGGAGAAATTCTGTTTTGCTTTTCAATTGCTTTTCAAATTAAACGGTTGAATTGTGGTGGACTGTGATCTGTGGAAAGATGAGTGTTGAATCTGCGGATGAGATCACTGATTGAATGGAGTTAGGTGGTGGATTTGTTTGTTTTATGTGGTCCTTTTACTGAGTATTGGCCTTTTGTTGCAGGGATTGTGGAAAACAAGTCTATTTGGGTAAGAACACGGAGCTATTGTATAGCTTTGGTTTGCAAATATCAATTTATGTATCTGTTTTAGTGATTCGTTTATTGATTTCTATCAGGAGGGTTTGATACAGCACATGCTGCAGCTCGGTAAGAATCTTGGTTCATAATAAGAATTTTGGATGTGTGTTCTTGATTAATTAGTTATTAATACTGATCATATTTTGGAATACTTGTTTAGGGCATATGATCGAGCTGCAATCAAGTTCCGTGGGGTTGATGCTGACATCAATTTCACCATCAGTGATTATGATGAGGAGATGAAACAGGTTTGGAGGTGTTTAAGCTTTTGTGGCCAACATTTGGAATCTTGTCACTCTATTTGTGCTTATGCGGTTGGAGATTTGCAGATGAAGAGTTTGTCGAAGGAAGAGTTTGTTCACATTCTGCGTCGCCAGAGCAATGGGTTCGCCCGGGGAAGCTCCAAGTATAGAGGCGTAACTCTGCACAAATGTGGTCGTTGGGATACAAGAATGGGTCAATTCGTTGGAAAGAAGTAAGCGCTTTTCTTGGATTATTTCATTGCTTCATTTGACTGATTACAAGAGCTTGATTTAATTCCTTATACATGGTGTTTGTGAGATGTTTATGCATTCATCTAATCATGATTAATGCATGAAGGTTTCTGGTTTTGGAGTACTTGTTTAGGATAGTTAATTAAATGGAGAGAGGAATCCCTTTTATCTGTATGATACGATACTATAACGGTTATTCGAGAGCAAAATAAAGGCTGCAAGGTCCTTGTGATCATGAATTCATATGTCATTAGACGCTGTGTTGTGCTAAGACGAATTCATTTTTGTTGTCTCGCATAAAAAGCTTCCGTTTCATGTTGTGGATTCAGGGCATATGATGAAGCAGCCATCAAATCTAATGGGAGAGAAGCCATTGCAAAATTTGAGTTTAGCAACTATGACAAGGAGATGAACTTAAGCTCCAGAAATGGAGGTATATGGCAAATCACTATCTTAGTTTCAACCTCGTTTTTACTGAATATCAATTTTTCTTGTCTTGTCCGCACAGTGGCTAACTTGGTATCTTTTTGCTGCAATTCTAGGTAATGGCAGCAGTCTTGATCTCAACCTCGGGATGTCTTTATCTTCCGATGGGAATGACACTACCAGAAATCAGCATTATCCTGCTCCCGATGGGAAGAGATTAAAGGTATACAGCTATTAGATTCATTTCAAAATTTCACTAAAGCTGGAGAGCTTCATTTCATGGATATGCATTTTTGTTGCTGGCTTCAAAAAGAAAATGAATGTCTTCACCGATGCTAGGACAGTAGTTTTCCTTCATCTTATGATCTGTGTAATTTTATAGGTCGAGCCAATCTCTGTCCCTCAAGAACTAATACAAAAGTATCCTACCATGTGGGCTGGCATCTATTCTGGTTTTACCCCAAACGATAAGGTGAAACTAAAAAAAAAGCTAGTGACGCAAGTAGTAGTAACAAACATTGACACATTGGATATAAGTCGAAACGAAGCTTCATTTCTATAATAAAAGATGCATAATTTGAGTCATGAACTTGCTGAAGAATAACAGTAATAATTATATTTTTGACAGGAATTAGCTACAAGAATGAGTGGTGAAGCTGTTCCTTTGCCTGGATACAGCTCAAACTGGCCATGGAAAATGCCAAGCCATGGTATGGCCACCCCAGTCCCCATATTGGCTTCTTCTGCAGCATCATCAGGATTCTCTTCCGCAACTTCTCCATACTTCACTTCTGCCGTGCCATTGACCAATCGGGCACAATTTCCTACAACAGCTTTCCACAGCCTTCAGTGACCCTTCCTTGCAAGTTCGAATCACAACAGCCACAACTATTATCAGTAACAGGAGCGGAACAGCCTCATTTTAGTCTGTTTGAGATTTGGCTAGCAAAAGAAGCCATGCCAACTGGGGTGAGTCGTCTCAGCAGCCATACGTATAGCACAAATAATAGATTGACCAAATTATATGTTGGTACGATGATTCTCAAGAGTCTGAATACTGTGTAGATTCGATTCTGTTACAAACCATTGTTAAATCTTGTTTGCATCCATCTTTTTGAGCTATAAATGAGAAATGCATATATTCTTCTTTACATCCAGCTTGCTGTTGACAACCCCATTGTTGCAACTTGCAAATGGGAATTTTACCTCTAGTCAAAGAAATAAACATGATAACACCTAAGAGAGATTGTTCATATCATCCATTAGGTGCTCAATGAATACAGCTTTCGAGTTTAGGCAGCACCGAAAGACTTGACAGAAGAGACGGGACTAGGGAGATTGCACGTGCAAAGGGAAAGAGTGTCATCAGTTCGAGAGCAGTGTCGCTCATAAGATGATGTTAGAATAACAAAGTAGAAACCTTCAAGAAAAGACTCTTGTAGCTCTCACATACTCTTTGGTGTCTCTTCGGGTTTCTTTGTATGCTTCTATCATGTTCATCTCCTATGAAACTCGTAATGTCAAATTTTCTCACTAACTCAATTCATGTCATTTTGAATCTACCATAGACTTAAAACACTGCAAGCACACAATGAATGTTTAGCATCTTCACCTATTGCAGTTTCCATACATTCATATCACATAGAAGTTGGTAAATCAATCAATATACTGCATAATGTCTCACTCACCAAACTAAGCTGGCCAAGACAAAATGGTCAATCATCAAATTTGGATAAAGCACTCTCAATCTCATCAAAAGCAGCAAGTCAGCAACTATGGGAGGAGAACCACATAAGTATATTTAGTTTGAATTAGGACTTCAAAACTGTATCCAAAATTATTATATAAATTTGAATTAATTACCATTGCATTCATGTAAATTTTTAGAAAACTACTCTTTTATATATGTATAGATAAACTAAATTTATAAAAAAATGAGTTATAAATTTTTTTACCTTTCCAATTACAATTGACATGTCTCATGCATGTGCATTTACATTTAAAAACATTTGTTTCGAATTGCTAATAAGATCAATATTGCTTCATCCCTCAATAATAAATCTTTATTTAGTAAGATGAAAACTTTATTAGTAAAGTATCAAGAAAGGGAAGGGAAGGCGTTCTGAGTTGGCCACCTTAAATCTGTACTTTATAGTTCGCTTTGTTTGACAATTAATTCAACATTTTAACACTTCTAAGCTAATTTGATGTATAAGAGATTTTAATTTACACTTCTAAGCTAATTTTAATGATTTTTTTTTTATTTTATATTTTTTGATACATAAAAATTTAATGTTAATATATTTTTTAAAAAATATAAAGTACTCCCACCGTCCTATTGAAGATGACCCACATTCTTTTTTGGTTTGCCCTAACCAAAATGACCCATTGCCAAAAAAGGAAACACATTTATCTCTATTTTGTTCTCTCTCTTACTTCACTCTCTGCACTTAACACACAAAATAAAGTTACATAAAATTCCATGTCACCCAAGGAAGAGGTCATCTTCCTTGGGACGGAGGGAGTTTCTTGTGTTATCACAGGGGTGAGATACTACTAATAATTAAAGGTAGAGGTTACTTATAAATTTTATAAATAGCGATTAAAATGAAATAGAATATATCATATATCATGAACCTGAAATCTCAGCACTAAAAGTACCACAAATGACCAAGTCTAAAGTGGAAATACAAGAGCATAAAGGTGGCCTCTTTCGGGATGCAACAGGTTCTTGGAGTATGGTTTTGTGGTAAATATTGGGTTATGCTTCATTTTGTTGGCTGAACTCTGGTGCCTGCCTGCTCCCATGGTTTACGTTCGCGAAAGCTTTGGGCTTCCGAAATTTGGAGGTGGAAAGTGACAGTTTTATTAGAATCTCAATGATCAAGAGGGACTTTGAAGTGTCCATCAATTGTAAATCTATAGTGCAAGGCGTGCGTGACTTGCTTCCAGATTTTGATTCGGTGGTGGTCAAACCATTTGCATATGGAGGCAAATTTTGCTGCGGATTTTCAATCTCATTACGCATATAGTTTTCCTAAAGGAGTTAGTATTTGGATGTTGCACGATAGACTTGGTATTTCTTATGCTCGCTATTTTATCTTTATAATCAAGCAGTGATCTGCTTTCTCACACAAAAAAAAAACTAAGTGAAATTTTCTTGTACCAAATTTCGTCCTGATTAACATTTTAGCATTTTTAAGTTAAATTTGTACACTTCCATTTTAAAGAACTTTACAAGGAATTGCGACGTACATTAAAAAAAACAATAATTATAAATTCATAAATTTCAAAAAAATATTAAAACTAATCTCAAATCCTAAATTAACTAATCCAAAATTAATAACTTAGGGATTATTAGAAAACTAATGCATACCCAATTCAACAGATAGCAAAATCAAATCATTGAAGTCACTAGAAAAATCACGAATCTTTATCTGAATCGACCAATGGAAAATGTTATCGGAGTGGGAGATTTTGCTTCTTCTCGGATAATTTATGCAAAATAAACAACAGCTTCAGCCCAAAATAACAAACTGATTATTTAAAAACTAAGGCATACCAAATTCAGTAGACAACAAAATCAAATCTTTGAAGCCACTATATAAATGCATGAACATTTGTCATTTCATTATATTGTCTTTGAAGCCACTATATAAATGCATGAACATTTGTCATTTCATTATTCAATATATTGATGTAGTGCAGTGATTAACTCATTAGCAATTTCAAACAAAAATTAAATTTTAGTTATTAGATTAGAAGATCTAACGATTGAAATAATGTCACGTGGATTATATTTTTAATTAAAAAAATTAATAAATAAAATTAAAGGATATTAATGTCAATTCTCTTTCATTAAAATCATGTTAAAACTTTAAATTTACGTAACTCTCTCGATTTAAATTATTTTTTCGCAAAAAATATATCAAACTAAAGATAATTTTATAAGGATTCCAACGAGATCTCAATTGCATATGTTCCGACGACGTTCGGATGATGAAATTTGATATTTTTTATTTTAGTTTTCGTGAATGTTGATAACCAGATTTTTATCAACAAATACATAAAAAATCTCAATAAAACCATGTAAAAATCTTAATAAAATAAAATTCTCAATAAATATGTGTTGATATTTTCTTGTACTAGTGTCGATATTCTTATGTGATATTTGTTGATATTTGTAATACACTATGTTGATATAAAAAAACATTCACGAAAATTATCATATGATAACATAATGATGATATTACCCTTTTGTTGATATTTTGTCTACTATTTATTGAGATTCGCAAAATTTAATCTCATCCACTCATTTTAAAATCTAAAGATGGAGATTTGGTCTTGATTTTGGATTAGGATGCTATAAGCATTAGAATATGACTTGATTGATGTATATTTATTATTATATAGTATAGATGAGGCAATGTTTATATTGGCAAAATTTGGCATTTCGTTGTATAATAGTAGTGATATATACCCGACTACATCATTTATAATGACAATTTTTTTGGTAATAATCTCATTTTGTTAATTGTTGCTACAATCCGTTTCCTATAATCTACAATCAATCCCGTGCGATTTCTAATTTTGGCATTGTGGTCCTATACTCCTATATATTTCATAATTATAATATCTTATTTAGAGATAATTAAAATTTTAAGAAATCCCTCTTAGTGATCTTGTAAATTCAATTTCCAGTCAATCAAGTACAATATATATTTATTTTCTACAATATAAATATATACTCCATCTTTGATTGCTTCTTATTGAGATGGATATATTTTAAACTAAATGGTAGGGGATTTGTTCATATCTATTTTGCCTAATATCCCTTTAATTACGTTTTGTAGACTCCATCTAGTAAATCATTCAAATGTTATTGGTAGCTTTATCTTTTAATGGAATCTTTAATTTAGTTTTAGTCACATTCTAATTTTCTTTTACAACACGTTGTGATCTCTTGTTTGCATCCATCTTTTTAAATGAGAAATGCAAATATTCTTCTTCACATCCACTAAAAGGAATGAACTCTAATAACACCACCTATGAGAGATCATGTAACATTAGGAGCTCAATCAATACAGCTTTCGAGTTTAGGCAGCACCCAAAAACTTCACGAAGAGACGGGAGACTGCACGTGCAAAGGGAAAGGGTGGCAGATCAGATAGAGAGCAATGTCTCTCATAGGATGATAATAGATTAGAATAACAAAGTAGAGTTTAAGAAAATAACCTTCAAGAAACGATTCTTGTAGCTCTCGACATGCTCTTTGGCGTCTCTTTGGGTTTGTTTGTACGCTTCTATCTTGTTCATCTCCTGTGAAACTCGTAATGTCATGTCGATTTCTAGAGGAAAACATTGATGTTTTCTTTTTGTAGATATCGTTCTCATGAAATGATTAATACAAGCATAAAATTGTCCACGCACACACAGAGTTTGTTTACGTACCTCAATCCACAGTGCAAGTTTTGGCCTGCCTACTCTGATATCATACTTCTTTACTTCGGAGAAGAAGGGTTGATATCTTTCAACGAAAGGAACATAGGCAATATCCACCTGAGACAAATCATGAAATGAAGCATTCTATCCAATTCCCGCATTAATCACTAACTCAAATTATGTCATTGGAATCGAATATAGACTTAAAACACTGCAAGAACACAATTAATGTTTAGAGTCTTTCCCTATTGGGGTTTCCACAAATCGTCTTACTTTCATATCATACAGAAGTTGGTAAATCAATATTGTATAGTGCCTCACTCACCAAACTGAGCTGGCCAAGAAAAAATGGCCCATCATCGAATTTGGAGAGAGCACTCTCAATATCATCAAAAGCAGCACCTATGGAAGGAAAATCAAATTAGTATTTAGTTCTACATCTTCTCATCGATGTAAATTCTGTCATTAGAATCCAAACTCACCAGCTTCATCGATTCTGTTTTCTTTCAATGAAGTAGTCACAGCTTTATGGAAGGAGCCCGTGAATGAGAGCAACTCCTCTCCGAACTCCCCCTTGGATGGATCCTGCAGTCATTCAGCACTTGAGCTACCACAAAAGCAAACATCAAATATGTGATATTAACATAGTAGAAGATCTTACATCAGGAAAAAGCGAAGGCCCTGGGAAGTTTTGATCAATATAACGAATCAAGTCAAGACTTTCCCCCTTAACCTCATTGTTGTGTTCTAGTGATGGAACCTACATAGGGAATGCAAACAAATTTCTAAAATAACTTGAAATCAACTAGTTTTCACTATCTTGAAATCTAAAATAACTCACATTAACACAAAAGTGTTCACCTTGTTTTCAGGATATACTTTTTCCTTATACCAACTAGGCCTATTCTTGAGATCAATAGGCACCAATTTGATAGTTTCTTGCAGTCCCTAAAACAAGGAAATTCAGCTTCTCATAACCTTAAATTCCACTACAAAACATACTAATTCATCAGTTATAACAAACAAACTCTAAATTCTCACAACCTTACAGTTCCTGGTAATCCAGGTACGTTGAGCATAGGGGCATGTGTAAGAAATATAAAGCCTAAAATTGAAGAAATGAACCCAATTAGAATATAAAAATTCAAAACTATTAAGCAAAGAGAGAAAAAAGAATCGACTTTGAATGGATTACTTTGGGGTTCCATCAAAGATTGCTGGTGGGTCCGAAGAGGAATCAAGAACAGGTGGAAGAACTTCTTTCACATTGCTATGCCACCAAAAATAGCAAGAAAATTAAACCCCATTATTTGTAATTAACATTCATAAAAATGGTTTGAGGGAAAAGACGAACCCAGAAGCCGTTGCAGCAGAAATGTGAAGGGGATAAATCAGCGGTTTCTTGATGCAAGCAAATCCTGAATTCGGAAAGAAGTTGCGAGATTTAACTTTGTTGTTGCAAGTGTAATGGATAATGCCATGATGACAGCTTAAGGCCATGTTTGGAAGTGGTTGTTTGCAGAAACGTAAATGAATTTTTATTTTATGTGATTTTCAATATTAAACGTTGGTGGATATATTTTTTTGACGACAAGAATATACGGGCAATTTGTTTTAGAGAAAAAGAGAGAATTTTTCGAAAACGATTGAAATAAAACTAAAATTCCCACCTTGGAATAGGCTGGAATACTACCTTATGCCTAGCATCTAAAAATTGAGGGACACTGCCGTGAGCACACGCAAATCCGAGCAACGATGGAAGGAGAAGGCGACAGCGAAGGTGGAGGAGATGTTGGCAGCGGTGAGGGTTAGATGAAGGTGAGGGGAGAGTGTCTTAAAAAAATTGAAAACATCGAATCCTTTTTCCCAACAAACTTGGAAGGGATTCTGTCATAAGACGTTGAACTATCTCTAACACATGTATAAGATGACATAATCAACATATGCATATAGAGAGAAAAGAGAGAGGAAGAGAGCAGAAATTATGGCGAACAAGATAAAAGGTGGGGCACTCCATTGGATCGATCTTAATACACTTCATTTTTTGCCCAAACTACAGAGTTTCTGCAACGAGAATCCGATCATCGACTACAGTCCAAACACTTTGGTGTATACATCGCCTGAACTAAACATTAGATCTCCTCCATACCCAGAAAAGTAATTCGCTCCTAGTCTCTCGTTTCTCTGAACTTCTGCCAACCCCGACTCACCTTTATGTTGCAACCCATCAAAACCATTGCTATTAGAGGCATGCCCATTTCCATACTTTTCCATCTGGGTGAAGAAAGATGGACCATGATTTTGGTTTTCATCAGGTAGTCTTGAGGATAGGCCATATACATCATTTAGTCCGGTCATGCCATTCTGACCACCGGCAAAACTCAGGCCCTGTTGCGAGGGTGGAATCTGGGGTGCAAAGATATGAGAGAAGTTGGAGTCTTGACATGCAGATGCAGACTGTTGCATCATAAGCAAAAATCTGGACTCCTCCTCAAATGCATTTAACCCATGAGTACCGGATGGCCTAGCTTCAAACATTGTGTTTTGAAAACCATTTGTTTGGTTACTTTTTCCGCTGGGTAACATTGCAGGATCAAAGAAATCAGCATCATTGAAGCCTGTTGATGGTTGAAACAAATTGCTCGAGAAAGAGCAAGTGTTGGCCAGACGACCACCTATGAACAAAGAAAACACATTAACCAAACGTGAGTTAATAATGGAGTAGCACTCTGCCACAATGTGTGGGAGATATGGTCAAGGCATGAACCTGATGAAGGACGGGGCAAAGAGCCAGTTCTGTCGCAGTTGGAAAACCCAGGAGGCGGATCCCTGGAGGGCATCGTGAATCCAGGTGGAGCCAAACTATGAGCTCTATTTACTGTAGAAAATAGAATATATTAAAGCAGACATGAGAACCCTGCCTGCTGTAATCTCAATCTGGCAGCATCAAAATAAGGCCATCACACTTAATTGGATCCTTAATAATGCAAGTTGTATACTATTATGCTTATAAATGTTTTCTTTAGGCATTCCCTCACAGCTCTTAAACTTAATATCAAATTTGACAATAATGAATGTCAAAGAGTGTATGGGAATAATAAAAGAGACAGAACAATCATGGTGATTTGTAAGCAACTGAGATTTATAAAGCAAAACCTACATTCTTATAGAGTACGCACATCTGAAACAATATACTATATGAATATAGAACATAATTCCTTTTAGCAAAAGTAGAAAGAGAAAATCTATAATAATTATTTCCGTTACCTGGAAACTGAGGCTTGCACAAGTAAGGCTCCTTGATATCTCCATATTCCGGAAGGATAGAGGCAGCCACTTGACTCGCAAAGCCATCTTGTTTGGAAAATGAGTAGCCTGATTGATCACTATTTAGGGAACTCCAAGAAGAACCACCCAACACTTCAGTTTCATCAAGTAACCTGGATAAACCATTAGGCATTCCCAAAGAATCTTCACATGAATCAAAATCTATCGACATAATATTTGAAATTATACTGCTCTTTACAGCATCTGAAACAGAATTTTCATCATCATTGTGCAAGTTATCATTATCTATTCTCCGTAAGTGCTCAACTATTTCTTCATTGGAAAATGACTGGGAACTTCTATATATTCTATCAGATTTAGCAGAATTTTGAAACTTCATCTCCTGGCATGAGTCATTAGATATGGAATTTACACATCTGATAGGTAAAGAAGCCTCATCATCTTGAATATTTACAGGATTGTGATCCAGAGTAAAACCAGTCAAACTAGGTGCCTTTCTGTGTAATGCAGCACCATCAGAATCCTCCAAATCGTGAGAAGTACACAATGGATGAAGAAAAGAAGCCCCATGACTTGAACCACATGTACCCTTATATCTGTGACTATGTGACAAAGAATCTCCTCCGAGCGGTTTTTCTGCACTATTTATAAACCCATTTGCACCATGATCAGAAGAGGGGATCTTAAAAAGGGAAGAAACAGAATATGAGGCTTCTGCATGCATTTCACCACCAACTGTGATTGAAGATACTTCAGAACATAAATCAAGAATCCTCCGATCTTCAGGGTTAGTTCCATCTTTTTCTGGAGCAGCAGAACTAGACCGCCCAACAATATCTACAAAAGACGACATTTTCTGGGGTACTGCAATAGGCCCTTCCTTGTCTTTATAGGGATACACATCACTGGTGCTATCGCCAGAACCATGAGCTCCATCCTGGACAAGGATATCAGAAACGATGAAGGTTCAGCAAAACTTGAAACATGGCATCCACAATAATGATGATACATTCCCGTAAGTGGGACTTACAGATATGCTACTTCTTGTGGTAGATTTATCACTAAAAGTATCAGAACTAATATGGACATCATCTAACGGAGGAGGCAGCACAGTGCCAGAGCGCTTTATGACATTGTTGGCAGCACCAACAATTTGTTGAACTCTACTCCTTCAAAACCAAAATGGACATTTCAGAGACAGTAAAAATACAGCACATTAATTTTCATATGAAGAAATAAATCTAATAAGCTCACCCATTGCTCATGAATATATACCCAAACTAAACAACTGGTAAAGAAAATCATCCAACAAAATAGGTCAAGCCAAAGTAAAAAAGAAAAGCACCAATAACCAATTAATGAGTACATATTTACAACATCACTGCTATGAGGATGCTAGCTGACAAGTTTGTGATCCATTATTGTTCCAGAAGAATTGGTGCCAAATGCATGTTGAATCGCATTTCCAAAATACTAAAGACCAGGCGACATAAACTACATACAGGTTAACAGAAGACCATATATCAGCCTGGGTTAGCATATAAATGGTGTCTAGTTCTCATGCTTTTAACATAAATAAGAAGAGAAAAGACACGCACTTATATCAGCTGCATCATAATTCTAAATAAAGTTAATTTTCTGGAAATAGGAACTATTATATAATCCAGGTACAGTCTGACTCCTACAAAAAAAAGATTACCACGTCCTAAACTGCAGTTTGATCATATCACAAGCACTGAGTTCATGGGGTTGTATGCAAATGATTATCGAAAGAGACAGACCCAACAGAGGCCAATGCTGGAAGTCAGAGCAGAGAAAAGAGAAATGTTTGTACACATCATGATACCTCGTGTGAACTGCAGCAACCTCATCTTTTCCAAAACTGTCTTCATCAGCCCCAATACTATGCAAATATAAACAAGCAGGATTGTTGCAAGGCTGAAACAAAATAACAACAAACCAAAATAATTGTTTAACCTCATGGTACGATATGAAATGAAATAAATAACAAATAAAACATCTCTATACCATGTTTTTTAGCCAAGCATGACAGTATTTTGCAGTTCCAAATGATGCTCTGCACAAGTAGTGTTAAATATAAAGTTCAAAGTTGGATGCATTTTTATGGCCCAAGAAAGGAATGGTGAAGATGCTTACCTCAAAAATCTACCTTCCAGGACAAATCCATGAACTGATTGAATACATCGCAATGCCTCCTCCTCTTTTGCATATGTTATGTATCTGAAGATCCATATTAAAAAGAATTAGGAATAGAGAGAATAAACAAATTTAAAAATGGAATCGTATGAGAAACAATTTTGTTCTGGAATTGTGTGAAAAGTAATTTTAAAAATAGACCCTTTTCCCCATTCACAGTACAAACAACACTAGATTTCCTAAAAGTTTACCCATTTATATCTTCATGTTTCTATGGCCCAGAGGGAGTACTAAACATGAAAGTCCTCTCATGACAGTTTTAATATGTTGTATAAGCATTAGTCTAGCATATCCTTCAATGTGATCATCAACTGAATGGGTGGATGGATGGTGAAAAAACAAAAAAAAAAAAAATTCACCCATTTGAGAAGGCTAGCTAGGGTGGATGCAAGTCTACAATCATCTTCAAATCTTAATTCTGTATTTGAGGAAAACCACAAGCAAGATACTTCCTACCACATCAGTTACCTTAAAACATAAAGCCAGGGATTTGAAATATAAACAACATAAAAAGAATGCATTTCTCAATTTCGATTTCATTTCTAGATCTATAGAGGGATCTAGTTTAGATCAAAAATCTAAGTTATCTTAATAATTTTTGGCCAAATATTGCCAAATCATATAAAGACAATGGTACTTGGACCAAGCTGTTACAGAGCATAGAAGTTAAGGATGCATGATAAAGCTGACAGGAACAAGTTTAAAATTTAATAGTGTGACATTTTACAGAGTATAACCGCCTACATTAGTTGAAGAAAGATTAACATATTTGCTAGAGTAAACTCACACGCTGCATGTATCATTGATAAACTGTTGAATGGCCCCACCAGCAGTCCGTGAAAGTGAGACCTTGGTCACTTTCCCGTACTGACCAAAATAATCATTCCGCAGCAACAACTGTTGAGGCAGATCACAAGTCATATCTAATTAGAACTAGCATGAAACAAGCAATGACAAGTAGAAGTTCATCAAAACAAAACACGAGAATATGAAAGCAATTTCTTTTTATCAGAATGTAGCTGGATATCTTGCAACCAATTTAATAAAACTGCTACTTACATCTTCATCAGCCAGGGTAAGAGGTAGTCCAATCACATATGCCATTTTCCGTTGAATCACTCTGATATTGGTCAAATCCTTCTTTACTTCAGTAGCCTTTGGCTTGGCCTTTGGTTGTTTAGTTTTCCTGTTAGAAACTTTTGACATTGACCTGTGTCGTATAAAAGTATTAATTGAACTGTTAGATTTACATAAAAGGGGGACAAGAAACAACATTGTAACCACCTTTCACAATTTGCTTGCATTGCAACAATTTTCTCCTTCTCATAGATTGTCCGACAAGCAGGACATCGCCCCTCTGTTGCATCTTTATCTGCCATGTCTATTATGTGATGCCAACACCAAACACATATCTGTAATGCAAACAATTACATGCTTAGAATGGAAACTCAGCAACAAGTTTCCAAGGAAAACAAGGATTTAGATAACATTATCCCTCTTCATGTAAACATGAAAATGATGATAGAATATGGTACGTAACTTCTGGCATACATACAAACAACTATTTTGAGTGAAAATATATGCCAGTTCTGCAGCATGACCAAATTTGTAAAATGCTTCTTAAACCATAGCTAATCTCATAACTGGATCCCCTAGGCCAGAGATCACCTCTTGCAACATAAATATAAAAATCTGGAGCAGCCGTTGCAGCTGTCACATATTAAAAGTTCAAAGATTCTCAAAATCAAAGGCATAACTGATCACATAATCCACAAATCCAGCGAACTTTAAATGAAATGGATAAGCGAAGGTCATCAAAGTAATCCTTGAGGCAGTAATAATCCCAAATTTTCCATTTAATTTATACTATATGGCATCAGATATCATATGAAACTCCTTCCACATAGAAATCAGCAACACTACCTCCAAAAATAGAAAACAAAATAGACGACGCAGTATGCACATAGAGCTACCTCCAACTACGAACAAAGAGAGGAAAGTTTCCAACGTAACAAATCATCACCTGATAACCACATTTGCAGGGCATGAACTGCTGGTCAGTCCAATCCATCTCCTCAGCACAAAGTGGACACTTCTTCTCTTCTTCGTTACTCATCTTTGCCTTTCGGCGCCTTCACCAAATCTTTGCACAACCAAGAAAGCTCAACAAAAGAAACAATAAAATGCCATCAAATTAGTTACTATACTATTTATCACAATACGCAAATTCAAAATAAAATAAATAAATAAATAAACCCGCATTAAAACCACACCACATTACAACATGCATATACATTTCCTCCCTCTCCACATTACAAAAAAGAAACAACACACAAGAAAAAAGACGAAACACAAACCCTAGCAGGAAGGTACAATGCCATTACCAGAATTCACAAAAAACGACAAAAACCTAATTATTTTTTTCTCGCGATTTTCAAATCAGAAACGGAGAAAAAAAAAAGAAAGTAGCTCGAGATTATGAAAATGCAAGAGAATGCGTGAGCAGGTCATCCACATTAAGAAGCTACACACTTAAAAAACACGTACAATAGACCAGAAACAGTAGAGACACACACACACATCTGGCGCACAAAAGGAACGAATAATGTAGGGTTTAGAGATTACATTAATAAGAATGGAGACAAAACGAGAAAATTGCAGAGAGATTTTACCCAAGGGGAGAGCGATGTAGAGAGAGGAGTCTGTACGGCAGAGGGAGAGGAGTGATGATTGAAAACCACAGCCTTTAATGGATGGCCTTTTTAATGCTCTAACTACACAAGCCTATCTATATACACCTACAAATACGTGTACCTGCGTCTGTGTGTCTTTGTGTGTGTGTCTCACTTTTCTATATTAATCAAGGCTTTACAACTATTTTTATTATTTCAATTTAAGTTTTTTTTTTATTTCTATTACTACACGTTTCAGTTTTAATCCACAACACTCATTTTGAATTGAAAATTTAGTCATTCCTCTAAAAAAATTTGTTTCTAGTATTTCTGCATAGAAATTTTAAATAAATGTTTTCTTCTGATATTATTTTTAGTTCGATAATAATTAATATATTTATATAATCTTTAAAGAGAATATTCTACTGGTTACTAAGGTGAGGGCATGGGATAAGAATTATAATCATCTTATTTACGAGCTCAAACAAAAACCAGTTGACTATACATTCAAATTAGTTATTCAATGAGTACATGTGACATTTAATTCAAATATAGTAATAAAATAATATGTGCATGAAAAAAGTGAAGTACATAGCAGTAATTCTTTAACAATGAGGCAAAATAGTCAATTAAAAATAATACAGTCGCACATTACCAAAGATCTAGTAATTAAATGCAAGCCTTTTCGTTAAGGTAGCTTAATTTTTTAGATTAGGAAATAAGTTTATTATCTTTTTAATTACGTTTATCAATTAATTTAAAGGGTACATAATTTTTTTTAAAATACAAAATATATAATTGGAGATGCGGGGTATCGATCCCCGTACCTCTCGCATGCTAAGCGAGCGCTCTACCATCTGATCTACATCCCCATGTGACATCTGTGCAATGAGAGTTATATACAAAGTCTCAGCATTATAGGCGTTTGTGCTCTATATGGAACTTGGTTGCACAACTTAGATCGTCTTAGTGTCAATTTTTAGGGTTCGACTAATAGTTTAAAATTTAAATTATTTTTTGAGAGAAAAGGAACAAATGTCTCATTTTCGATTTTTTTTTCTTCAGCTTAATATATTAAATTTTTAATTTGTTTAGAGAATAGGGAGAACTATATATTGTGGAAAGAAGGAAAACGAAAAAATAGCTTCACTTTATTATTCTATTTACATGAATAAATATTTCAAAAAATTATTCACTATTTAACTCATTTCTCTCGCATTTAGACTATTTACATTCGTAGGGATGTCAATCGGGCCAACTCATTTGGATTGTCTGGATGTTCGGGTTGTAAATTTTTCGGATTATAAATTTTTAATTCTAACCTTTCGTGTTTCATGCTAATCAGGCCAAAAAATTTTAAACAAAATACTTTTTTATTATTTTTTTTGTTCTTTCATTTTTTAATGTTTTTGGAATTGACAATAATAATTTGTTAACCTACAATATCATGAATCCCTAAGAATTAATATCCGAAGTAAACTCTCAGTGGTTTGAATCACATAGATCAATGTTGCGAAATTAAATAATGTTATGTTTGGTGGTATTAATAATTCTACAGATAAATTTTATCTTATCTCTACCGGTAAGCCAAGGACTAGTTTTATCCAGATGTGGGAATTTCCGAATTTGAAGGGATAGAAAACTCTCGAGATTGGGAAGTCCTTGATCTTTTTAAGTTGACACCCCTTTGTTAATCATCCGTGTCTTCATTGATATTGTGTTGTATCATGCAGAGTCCACTTTGGATGTTTACTCTTAACTTCATTAATTACATTCAAATTATGGAATCTGCACCCGTTTGCTTTATAGATGTTGTGAGCTTCATTCTCTACATCTTGGGCGCTCATTCCACTCTTCTTTCAAGTATTTTGTTTCTATGCAAGTAGACACTCATTTGTTTGTATTTTCTTTAATTCTTTTCCATCGACAATACATGTATTATTCAATGTTTCTTTTATGAATATCAGTTGGATTGTCGGCTTGACATTTAATCAAAATTGTTTTTATATGTTGACCTTTTCACCTAGGTTGCCGATGGACATAGCGTTACATTAGATACTCTCGACCACCTAAAATAAAATGAGTTTATTCACTTGTATATACATAATAATTAAAGATGTAATTAATTATTCAATTGTCAACTCTAATTTGGTTGGAAAGATACATTTCCATCTTATCATTAAACTTATTTACTTTTTGCTGTATGACGAAGACTCCACTTTGGATGTTTAATCATAACTTCATTAATTACATTCAAATTCTGGAATTGCACTCGCCTGCTTTATAGATGTTGTGAGCTTCATTCTGTACATCTTGGGCTCTCATTCCACTCCTCTTTCAAGTGTTTGTTTCTCGGCAATTAACCACTCATTTGTTTGCATTTTCGTAAAGTCGCTTCCATTGATAGTTTATTGATTCAATGTTTCTTTTATGAATATCAGTTATTGTCGACTTGATATTTAATCAAAATTGTTTTTATATGTTGACATTTTCACTTGGGTTGCCGATAGACATAACATTACATTAGATACTCTCGACCAAGTAAAACTAAATGAGTTTATTATATATATATATCTAATAATTAAATAATAATTAATTATTTAATTGTCAATTCTAATTTGGTTGAAAAGAGACACTTCCATCTTATAAATACAAATAAAATTGAATGGTCAAATTCTTGTTTCATTTCATTTCTATGTTCGAATCTAAAAATTAATTCTAGAAAAGTGAAATAATATTATTTTACACTCCATTATTAAATTATAATTTATTATACAAATTTCATTATTATTATTTAGCATCTACTATATTCTAACAGAATATTTATTTTTTAATATTCATAGTATTTTAATTATTATGAAATTAATGGAACGTATTAAAATTAGAAATCATTGAACTATTCAACTACTGCAAGTTTGCAATCTTTTTTTTATAATGTAGACGCATTATCGAGGGAGGATTATGGATGAAGTAAATATGAACTTTGACATTATTTTTGTGCAACTAATTCGATCCAAGATCTTCAATTTTTAGATCACATCCCCAAATTTATTTGTTAATGCAAATCAATCATCAATACTATGCTGCTTAACTAACTAATTCATCTATGTGGTAGTTTAGTTCAGGTAAAATTCTAGTATTGTAGTTTGTAGCATTAATTATTTATAACAATTTCATCATACAAGGATTGTCTTATAGTTCCAATTATTTAATTCCTATATTTAGTTGATAAAATTTTACTGTTAGTTTATTGTCAAAATATATTCAGTACGACCCTAAACTATTCAATTAAAGATTGTCCATTTATAATAGTATTTTTTAAGCACGTATAATAATAGAAAAAATTGAAGTAAAAATCACTTTATTAAATTGAATTTTTTTGGTTAAATTACATTATAAAGATAGCAAACAAAATACTACTCCATATTATACAGTATTTTGTATTAAAATTTTTTTCCTTGAATCAGTGGAACTGTGTAGAACTAGGACTGGACCGAAATATAGGCCTTATCGTACCGAAAAAATATCGAAAATACCAAATTTTCGGTATACCGTGACTTTCGGTACGGTATGATACCTTACCGAAAGATTCCGGTAAGGTAACAGTATGAATTTTCAAATACCGCGGTATACCGCTGCATACCGAAATTCGATAAATACCATAAATTAACGTATATACCGTAAACTAAGGTACATACCACAAAAATATAAACACAATTATATATAAAATATATTTTATATATTTTTAAATTATAAAATCTATTGTGAAATATAAATATAATTACGAATAAATTATATTTAATTTATTTTTAAAATTATAAAATAAAAATAATATTCTAAAAACTCTAATTTTCTATTTTAACTGATGTTAAAAGTCGGGTATACCACAAAAGTAAGGTATACCGAACTTCGGTATGGTATACCGAAAATGAGGTACGGTATCGGTATGAAAATTTGTCATACCGGAAATAAGATATATCGAAGTTTGGTATACCGAAAACTTTGATAAGGTAAATGTATGACTTTTTCACATACCATATTTATTATACAGTATGGTGATTTCGATAATGTATACCGTACCTACCCACCCCTATACATAACCAAGGAAATGAGTTTATTTGGATAGAGATCCGTGTATTACTGTATTTATTATGGCATAGCCTTTTCTGTGTTGAAAATAACTCTATTGGAATATAACTAAGAACACATACATACGAAATAAGATTTGTTAAGCCTGATTTATTCATGTGGCAATTGGTGCATGTATTCATTTCAAAACTTTTTAAAGTGTATCTGGTAACAAATATTGGCCAATGGATGTATAATGTTGCGACACATGGCAGGGTTGTATATTTAATTAGAGAGGTTAGGGGTATTCTATGGAATTTATGTTGTACTAGAATATAACTTATTGTTGTAGGAGTACAATTTATTGCTGCACTAAAGTATGATATTCATTTATTCATTCTTCTATTATCCAACTTTACCTCTTTATTTTATTATTCTTATATTTTTATTAATAGTAGCATATTATATTTATTGATATTGTTAAATAATGATGATTTTTAATCCAAGAATTATTTGTTATTGATGTGTATCAAACACAAATAGATCTTCAAAAGTTAATTGTGTGTATTTTACTTGATGATTTTGAGTTCCTATGAACATTTTTAGAACATTTTTAAGAAGATATGAACATAAAGATATAGAATTTGGGCTTTGTGTTTAGATATACACAATAAGGTTTTATTATCAAGTTTTGTTATAATAATATGATTTATTTTTGCAATAGATATTATTAAAATAATTAATTTAGTAGTGAAACATAATATGATACTAAAATGGATGTGTATTTAAGAGGAAAAAATAAAATAAGAAAATCAATGCAATTTTGAAGAAATATGACATTATTAAATACAATAAAGATGATTTTATCATAAAGTACTACTTTAGAGACCTAAAAGATGTTAATTCCATTTTTCAAGGACTAATTTTGAAGTTTACTCTGATAGAAAATAGTTGCCGCCACTGAAGAGTTACGCCAAAAGATATCTACAGTCTACCGAGGTGATCGACGTTTCGCTATCATTAAAAGGTTTGAACGAATGTAATTTTGAGATTTTAATTATGTAATTTTCGGCTTACAATAAACGTAAACTTAGGAATTTAATGAATTTTTGCATTTTAACTAAATTGAGATAAATACAAAAAATATAAAAGAAATAGAAATAAGATAAAAAGGTAGAATGAGTGATGGGTTATAAATGTTGTTTTCTAAGTAAAGAATGATGGTAAAAAAACGACCTTATTAATTTTATAGGACTTGTCTAGTAGTAGTTGTGTCTTAACATAACCTCGATTAACATGGCTGTTATGCAGGAATGGCCGGAGTAACTATTTCTGCATATGATTGGTGTGATGTTTGTAGTAGCAATCACCATCATCATTCCCACATGAAATGCCCATTTCCTCGAACATGCAATTAATTCGCCATTCTCCTCTTTTACATTTTTACATGAATATGATATAAATTAAAGTTAAATTTTAAATTTTGGCATACTAATAATAGTAGTAATATATAAATAAAATGATAACACCAATTATTACGTATAAATATCAGGCACAGGAATATGACTATTCCATATCAATTCAATTTTCATCTAAACTAATTTCTGCACAACATCAAACTTGTGTGCTATAGAATTTCTTTAATCTCAACATATGATGCATATCGCCAAAGCATACACTGATACACTTGATATGTATTATTCCTCCATCCTATAAAATATGAGCAATGAATATGACACGAGAATTAAAATAAAATTGATAAAGTAAAAGAAAAGAGGAGAATGATAGGATAAAATAAGAGAAATGAGGAGAATGATAGTTAAAGTACTGTTAATGGATAGTGTAACTTACAATATTAAATTGATAATATAACTTTTCAAAAATGGAATGCACATATTATTGTGGGACGAACGAAAATGGAAAGTGCACATATTTTTATGGGATGAAGGGAGTATTAATCTAGTAGTACTATAATATTCCATCATACATAACTCGAAAAATGTATGTACGGAGTGTGTGAATTGACCAAGCGGTAGAAAGCTTAATACATGAGGTCAAAGATTTCAGATTCGAGTCCGCATGGCCTTTAAATTTGTGTTCATTTATCCTTTAAAAAATGTATTTATGCAATATAAGATGCACCAACTAGTGCATTCATTATAAGCCAGTCAAATAGTACTTGTGAATTTTTTGGTGTTTTAGACTATCTTCAATCATAAATTAAATCTCATTTATAGTATAGAAAACTTCTTTAATTATACTGTAAATCCAAATTCATTTTTGCGTTTTTCTATGGATCAGTACCAAATATAAGGCTATTGCAAAAAATTGGAGACATATACTTAAAAATAATGTAAAATTTGAGTTTTAATGTAAATAGTTAGAATAAAATTATTTTTTAATATAACATATATTCAAAAATGGAAAATTTCTTCCAAGGGATCGTGTACAAATACTGACCATAATCCAGTTTTACATTCGATTTAATTTTTTATACTAGTACATTTTTTTGTAGTAGGAGTATTAAACATTTCCTATATAATCTGCTGGTTTCATGGGCCTCGATAAGGCAATCTTGTATATAGCAAGCCTATTTCAAAGGCCCAACCTCTAGAAAGCCATTTTCAGATCATATTCATGTCATCTCTAATGTCTTAATTCTGATTTGAAGCTCCGACTGAGTTGCTGATAATTCAAAAAAAGACGCGGAGTGAAGGTGGGCATTCTCCCCATTTATTATTCCATTTCAATTGAAGTAAAATGGAAGCTATCGAAGAGTTTCTGTTAATTTTTGCTGTATTTGCAGCTAGCTAGGGTTGCATTTTGTATACGGATTCAGATTGATGTGTTTAAATATTCTGATCTCGTTATTTTTAAGTAGATCGAATGAGAATATATGAAATGTAGCCTTTTGATTAATCTCCGTGAACTCTGTTGTGTAGTGATTGAAAAATTGGGGATGAGGTTTGTTTTTGTCTTGCAAATGAAGAGCATTGATCGATATGTAGTTTGTACAATGGTTAGTTTCATTTATGAATACTTGGGGGATTGTAAAATGTTGAATCACTGAAATGATCATCTTGTTCACAAATTCATAAAACTGTTCACTTTATTTTGAAGTTATGTTCTTTGGTTGGCCCCGCACTTGGACGATTAGTCGTGAAAAGCTGGGCTCATCGTCATCGACTTGCTGATAGTTTTGTAATTGTTGGTCTAGGATGGATAGCACCATGGATGCATCAGGAGAACCAATCCCAACATCATCGGTGCTGATGGCAGCTGCAAAGCATATAGGGACTAGGTGCCGTGGAGAGAACGTGGCATTTTTGAAGTGCAAGAAGGATGATCCCAACCCCGAGCAGTGCCTTGATAAAGGACGTCAAGTAACTGAATGCGTTCTTCACCTGTAAGTTAAAATTTGTGAACCTTGTGGAATGGATGCAAGAAAGCCTCTTTCTGCGTCATTTTTACCTGTGTGATTTTGTTGGCTGCCAAATTAAGATCTAGACTTGTTCAAGTGTTCTGGCTAAGGAAAGTGTGTGCCTCGTGCTATCTTGTTAGTGCAAGGATATCTTATTTGGAGTCAGATATAAGGCTATAAAACTTATGGTGACTACTGGCTTCACTGACTTTAGTGTGTTTATATTGGTTTCTGGTTCTTTTGCAACCTGTTTTTTTAGCATAGATTGTATAAATGGATATGCTTTCGCGATGGGCTGCATTGTGATAGGGTAGGTATGGGAAAGCTCAGCTGCTTCTTAACAATGATAACTTCTCCGGTCGAACAGTTACTCTGCTGATGTATCATAACTGTTATATGTATAAGCTCTACAGTTCCACAAAAAACTACTCCTCTGATGTTTATTCCTCCTCTGACTTTCCGTCTATCCTCTTTCTTCTCTTGTAGAGATTCTATTAGTAGGTATTCTGGCACTTTTTCATGGCCCCTACATGGCCCTTCACCTTGAAAGACAGATATAGTAGAAATGTAATACGAAGCCCATGTCCATAATGACAAGTCTGATACAGATATAAGATATGAGCAAACATTAAGGTTTAGAATGTTGTAGTAGGACTATTAGAGGTAATATGTGCTTCTCAATCACCATTGTTGATCCTTGATCTGTTTTTTTTTACCTGAATTTTACATCTTAAAGGTCTTATGTAGACTCAAGTATTGACCAAGTACTCAAAAGTAAATCTGCAACAAGCTATCATAATATGGAATTAATAAACACTTGATCTTAAAAGAAGGTTCTCATATATGTAACTTGTCCTGAGCTTTCTATCCCAGTTTTAACTTCTTGGTTTCCATCATCATTGTCGTCGTTTTCACTATTATTTTGTACTATGTCTACTATTGGAAACTGCCATGAACAAATCAGAAAGGGAACCTGTACAGGCTGGATAGAACTGCTGGAAAAGCGTAGCTAATTAATTTGTTGTGAAACCATAATTGTCATTTCCCATCTAAATTTAAAGCTCATATGTTTGATTGTTACCATCTCTAAGGCACTTAATCATGTTCTAATCAACAGAAAAGCTAACTGTAATATGTGTTTGTAGGCTGAAAGATCTCCACCAGAACTGCAATAAAGAAATGGACACTTATGCAGGATGCATGTATTACCACACAAATGAATTTGAACTTTGTCGCAAGGAGCAGCAGTCATTCGAGAAAGCATGCCCCTTCTGATAACTAGCAAAAACATCCTCCATCTTGTGAGTTTGTAATAATAAAATTACCCTGCGGATTTTTCTGTCAAATGTACTAAAGATCGATCTTTTTTTCCTTATGGTGTTAGAAAACTCTTTCCTATGCCAGGAATGCCATGTTCATGCTCAGGGATATCTTTTCGTCTTCGTGTTAAACTCGATTTCATTGCTAATATTCTCATACTTGTTTGGTATATGAAAGATATAAACAATGCAAGTATCGGGTTGTTCATCTTGTTGGTATTCCTTACTCATTTTTCAATAATACCAAGATTGAGGATCTGTGCAAAGAAGAGGGTTGCATAAGTCACATTAGTATTAATGAATTATACATATTCTTTACTCTCTCTTATTCTCTTTTATATTACTATATTATTATTATTATCATCGTACTCATCATCATCAGTCATCACATAGATAACACAGTCCAGAATTGAGAAAATAAATAAGTTGTTTGATACACTAGAGAGACAATTAGATGCACGAGCACGAGTCTCCTAAAAAATACATATGCAAAGCTATAAAACTTGAATCTTTAAGCATCACTTTTTTAATACTAGTATAAACTGATTTTATTAAACTTTATTTTTATAGTATAAGTATCTAGATTTTATCTAAATCTAGAAGTAACGTAGTAGAATTTTCTATAATGTAGATATCTAGATACTTTGTGGGTAAATATAGAAAAATAGTTCTAAAATGCTGCAAGACACAACGAAATAACAAAATGTGTGCTATTATGTGGGAGGGAGGAAAAAAAATTGAGTTGCAGTCAATATAATGATAGTTCTTCCACATTTCACAAGCTTCTGATAATATAGTTTCAGTAAAATCTAGTGTAAAATGATATAAAAGATTTCAGTAAAATCTAGTGTAAAATGATATAAAAGGGAGGTTATTTGCATATAAAATAAATAAAAATCATATTTTGACTATATCAATAAAAAAACAAATCAAAAATTAAAAGCAACAACCATTTCATTACTCTCTATCCTCGTCTTTGAATAAGTTAGTTGCATCTCAACTGTATAAAACACGCCTTTAAATTTTGAAATTTTATGCATTAGTCATTTTTTATAATATGATTTTTATATTACTAATGACATCAAATTAAAGATAAAAAGAATGGTTAAACTTAGAATCTTAAAATAAAATGATTTCGTAACACGGAAAAGTTAAAATTAGATATCTATAAATTAGATAACTATACTACGAGAATTATAAACATGTCCAGATAGAGGTAGATAATTTTAAGGATGAGAATACGGGTATCCGTGGATACCCGACCCGAAAAAACCGGGTACCCAAACCCGAAAATCATCTGAATGTCTATCCAAAACTCGACCCGATATATTTTCAGATACTCCAATACCTGCCCCGGGTATCCATATCCGACGTATCGGGTACCCAAATACCCGCCGACTCTTTACATGTGTTAATAACTAATAAAAAAAAATCCAAATTTATATATTAATATATATATATATATATATATATATATATATATATATATATATATATATATATATACCATATAGGGGTGCGTTAGACTCCTTTGCACCCTAAGTGTCCTATTTCCTTCGTAATCTCAGCCCTTGGATCCTTGAATTGGATGGTTGTGATCAATGCATTATTAGTCTATAATGTTGCATTATTAGCCGATGTGCATTATTAGAATGAAAATGTGCATTATTAGTCTATAATGTTGCATTATTAGCCGCTGTGCATTATTAGAATGAAAATGTGCATTATTAAATGACACGTGGCATTATGAAAAGTATTTGAATACATATATAGAAATATTTAAATCGACTGATATCTTTAATGTTGCATTTATTTTGTAGTATAAAACTATAAAAAAAATGGGTCACTTTTATTTTAAAGTATATGATTATATTTACCGGGATTGGTTATGCAATATGTAGGTAAAATAATAAAATTTATGCATTTAACTAAATTGTAAAAGCAACCAATAATATAATTCAAAAGTCAAAATAATTAACTAAAATATAAAAACCACATGAGTTGGTTATGCAAAATGTAAAACATGAGAGTTTGGAGAAGCCATGACCTCTTTTAAGAGAGATTGACTTAGTTATATATAAGTTTAGATAAAGTTAACCTAGTAAGTTGTAATTAATAAATAAATTAGCCCAGCTCTTGAAGCCCAAAATAGCAAAATCTAATTTAAATAATGATTTAAATAATAAATTGGATATTCGGGTAATATCCGAGATTGATTATGCAATATGTAGGTAAAATAATAAAATTTATGCATTTAACTAAATTGTAAAAGCAACCAATAATATAATTCAAAAGTCAAAATAATTAACTAAAATATAAAAACCACATGAGTTGGTTATGCAAAATGTAAAACATGAGAGTTTGGAGAAGCCATGACCTCTTTTAAGAGAGATTGACTTAGTTATATATAAGTTTAGATAAAGTTAACCTAGTAAGTTGTAATTAATAAATAAATTAGTCCAGCTCTTGAAGCCCAAAATAGCAAAATCTAATTTAAATAATGATTTAAATAATAAATTGGATATTCGGGTAATATCCGATACCCATTCGGGTTACCCAATACCCGATTTATCTTAAATTTCAATACCCAATCCCATAAAATTGGATATTAGATATCCAATATCCGGCGGATATCGGGTCAGGTACGGATAACTCTAATACCCGATATCCATATTCCCACCCCTAGATAATTTAGTCTACATAAATTGAAAGATCTGATTAAGTCTACACGGAGCAATACATTTATTTTTGCGAAATTGAGTTAAACTTTAGAAGTATCGAAAACAAAATCAGAAGAGATTTTTACATAAATATTATCAAGAAAGTTTATAAATTTAATGAATAATACAAACAACACCCACAACAGTTTCCAACACCAAAAAGTTGCATAAAACACAACTAGTTAATACCATACGAGGGTTTAATAAATTGCTAACTCACCCCTTAGTTGCTAATTATAACTAATTTAAGATCATAGGAATTATGCGATGGCCTATAATTTGTTATGGGTAATTGATACGCTCGAATTTTGTACTGTTTTAAGGCCATTATTTGGTCCGTTTTGAATGTCAAAGTCGCATTACATGTCCATTATTTGCATATTTTATCTATTTTGGTATTTTGACATGTTTTGTGAGAAATGCGCATATTTGAGCCGAAAAGGGAGTCAAAACGCGAAGCCTGAAAATCTAGAGTTTCAGGTGGCGCCCGGCGACCATCATTCTGTGGCGGTCCGCCTTGGAACTAAGTCACGTCAGGCGACCGCCACAAATGAGTCAAAGAGTTTCATTTCCACGCCCGGCGACCGCCGGCCGAAGTGCGGCGGCCCGCCACGAAAAGCGGCAAAGCAGATTTGACCTAGATTTCTTTCTAAGATTTACCATATTTTGCCGATCTTTCCTTCTAGGATGAGAGGCGATTTTTCCCTTATAAATAGGCCCTCAAGCTTCATCAAAATTAGGGGTGTAAATTCGAGTATCCGTGGGTACCCAAACCCAAAAATTCGGGTACCCGAACCCGAAATCTCAAAAAAATCATACCTAATACCCGACCCATATGTGAATTCGGGTACCCTAATACCCTATGCGGGTACCCAAACCCAACTAATCGGGTACCCATAAACCCGGAATTATTATATTTGAAATTTATTCTTTTATATAAATTAAATTGTGATGAGAATAGAAATTATTAAAATAACACAATACTTATATTTATTGCCTATAATTCTACTCCTATATTAAATAGACATTAGACAAATAGACACTACTTAATTTTAAAATATTTTTTTTTTGGTATAAATTGAAACATAAGAGAGATTAATTTTTTAAGACATTAACTGAACATCTAAATAAAATGGAGAAAGCATAACTAATTAACTATATATTTTCAAAAGATAACAAGAAAGAACATAAATAATGCAACATGAACCGAACACGAATGTAAAGAAGTATTAAAGTCGAGATAATAGAACAATGAAATGTCAAAGCAACCAAACATATAATCTAAATAATGTCAAAGCAACCAAACATAATCCAAATAGTAAACTAAGAACTTTATAATCCAAAATATTTATCACAAATACATAATTAATCGGGTTTAATCGGGTATTAGTCGGGTACCCTAATACGGGTTTCGGGTACCCTAAACCCGGAGAATCCTAACATTAACTACCCAAATCCGTACCCGAACCTATAATTTCGGGTACCCAAAACCCGTCGGGTATTGAGACTGGGTCGAAATTAAAACTCTTAACCAAATTTATATTCTCCATCTCAGAGCCTCCAATCTTTCTCCGTCTCTACACCTTCTTCCATCTCATATTCCACACATATATTCCTCCACCTTCCATTGGAGCGGAGCTCTGCAAATCCAGACAAGAGAAGACTAAAGATTGAAGATTCAACCTTGGGTTTTATCTATTTCTTTTATGTCTCGTACTTTATTTGTAGTTTTTACTTGTCTATGAGTAGAATAACTTTTGTGGATTTTTTGGTGAAGAATTAAATTGATTTTCCTTGTTAGCTCTTGGAGCTATTTGATTTATCCTTGTGCCTTTTATATTCAATTGATTAGCTACCTCTTGAATACATATTAGAGTTGATTAGAGTACTCGGGAGACGAAATAGTTGACTTGGAAAAGAGATAATTCACACTTTAATGCAATAGAACTCGGGAGAGTTGAGGTTTCACGTGAGGTCATTGGTCTTAACGATCTTTTAGGAGTTAGGTCTAAGAATTAGAAGGGGACTTCAATTATTACACCTAATCTACAGATTTCTCACCTCGGAAGGGGGTTTAATCTAGTTAAGTAACCGACTTAATAACTCTAGAACCGTAATTCAAGGAAGTCATTTGTGTTTTGAATCCTAAAATTCTACATTTATTCGCCTGCTTTGTATCATTGTTTTTATGCTTCCTCTTATTTGTTTATTTATTTTTGTCTAGTTTAATAAATCAACCCAAAACCTCCGTGTCTCTAGATAGTATATGATGCTTGGTATATGGTAGTCAGTTGCAATCTTATTCCCTGTGTTTGATATCCCGGTGCTGACCTTTAGCTATACTAGATCTATCCTGTATGCTTGCAGGTATTTTTAGTGCTAATAAATAGTGCATCAATAACTATAAAGTTATACTAGTAGTATATAAGATTATGGCATAGTATAATTTTAAGAGTAAATGCCAAAATTGGTTCTGAACATATGCCTATTTTACGATTTTGGTCATATACTTTATCTTTTGAATTTTTGCATCTTGAACATTTTAACCCGGATCACAATTGGTCCTACACTAATATTTCCGTCAATTTTTAAGCGATTTTAATCCGATTTTGATTGATTTTTAAACAATTTTAACCCAAAAATTAATTTTAATAATTTTAATAGGTTATGTTCAGGACCAGCTATGACATTTATTCTAGTTTTAATAATAAAAATAATTTTTAAAACGCGTACATATTTTTTCTGTATATAGTTTATTCATAAATTTATACTGTAAAAAAACAATACTAGGAGTATAATATAATATATACACCGAATATTCGAAATAACTACTTTCCCAAAACTTACCTCAGTAAAAGCAGCAGTAATTAGTCTATATTCTCAACATAATTGGAGTCATCCAAAGTATAAATATTTTAAAAAGATGAGAAAATAGCGCAGCCGTAATAAATAAGCTCCTTCCTCATCTCTCCGTCGTCCGATCTCTCTCTCTCCTCTCTCAGATTTCGCCCTCTTCGCCCAATCACACTTCTCCCATTTCCAAGCGCGCCAAATACAAATCTTCCAGGTACTCACACCCACTCTTCTTCTTCCTGCCTATACATATATATCTATGCGTTGATTATTATTACTTAAATGCTGAATTATATACACACAAAAAATCTGCATTTTTAGTTTTTTACTGATCATGTATCAACGTTTTCACATGGTGAATCCAGCTTATTTCATCGATTTCTTCTGCGTGTTTCCTAATTCGAGGATTTATTCATCGGTTGAACTTTTGAATCGTTTCGCATATGTTTCTAGGGTTTTTTTTTGAGGAAAAATGTCGGATGGCAGCCACGACAACGGCGACCTCAGCCCCAAGTCTAGCGTGCGGGAGCAGGACCGTTTTCTTCCGATTGCCAACATCGGCCGCATAATGAAGAAAGGACTGCCGCCGAATGGGAAGATTGCCAAGGATGCTAAGGATACCGTTCAGGAATGTGTTTCCGAGTTCATTAGCTTCGTTACCAGCGAGTATGAGCTCATTCCTTTTTCTAATTACTTCTGATTCAGTTTTTCTGATTGATGTTTTCGTGGTCTGTGCTGAATTTTCTGTTTTTGCCTTTGGATTTCAATCGCGTTGAATGTTAGAGCTTTCCTTTCTTAGGTTTTTCAATCCAATCACGATGTATAATATGCAAACCTACTGCTTCTTGTATAAGCATATGTGAGTGGGTGGATTGCTGCTTCGTTTTATTACTAGCGTAACTGATCCTGTGTTTGATTTGGTGTTAAAGTCAACATTGTGTCCTTTACCGTATTGATTTTATTTATTCGATGCTATGAGTTTGCCTCACGAATGTGAAATCAGGGAGAGATTGCCCATTAAACTTGTAGTACTTTGTCTCCAATAGGTTTTGATCAGGTCATGAGACATGTCAGATGAAATCGTTGTTGGACACCAGTTTTTGAATTTATAAGCTGATACTTTGATAGTGTTGGTGTTGTTGATAATAAGTTGTTGTATTAGATTATGAATGCTTCATTATGTGAGTTTATCTCATATGTATCTCTCTTATTTATTCTGTGATTGGATATTTACCTTTCTTTTTCTGTATGGATCTTTGCCAAAATAATATTTTTCCATGAAATTATTGACAAAAACGAGTGTAAAATGCAGCATGCATAATTAAATGAGTAATTACTTGTGGTATCCAGTCAGATCTTTTTGGTTGTGTAAGTTATAATTCTTCGTGGATCTATTTGTTCCATAAACTTCAAATCTCCTCTCAGGACTTATATGGTAAAATTTGAGCTTTCAACAACTATTCGGGACTGCTTTCTGATAAAATATCCGGTGTCATATTCTTCGATATACTAGCGAGTGTCAATATACATCCATTATATGTGCGAAGACCTTTAGAATTTTGACTCCTGGGAGATTCTCGTGTTTACAACACAGCATAATGTAAATATGGGCGATTCAATTATATGATGATGTAAAAAGAAAAAAAAAATTGAAACCGTTTTGAGTGAACCCTCACCTTCTCCAACATTTTACGCTGTCAGTAAGTTTATTACACGTGGCAGAATAAAATTTGTTTCTTTCTGGTTGCACATTAGCAAAGTTTGTCCTACGTTTCATATTTTCTGGGAAACATTTCAAACTGCTTTACTATTGTCGATCGTAAGCAAAATGGCCATTGACTATCTTTCTTGCGCTTATGTTATATTTCAGTACTTCTGTCTACTTCCTTCTGGTTTTAGTGGCAAGGCAGCCACCATCTGTTCCAAGTCACCACCTTTTCCCTTTCATGCTAATGTTGTCCATCCTTTAACCATGATGTGTTAGTTTGATTTAGTTTCCCTTCTAACATTGCCTTCCTATCCAGTTGAACTTGGCCTTAGGTCGTGAAATGTGATTTTTTGATCTTGTTTTTTGATCCTTATTCATGTTTTTGATCGAGAAATCTCTTTACTGCACTGAAATAGTTTGTCACAAATTATTTGAAGTTTTAATAGTCTTGTTGCTTATATGTTGTTGGAAATTTACTTAGATTACCATGAGATATGGGAATTGTGATGGTATTACTATTATTATCTATAAATGGTGCAGCACTTGGGAAATATTTATATATATGTATGATGAGATATGAGTAGCTCATAATTGGATTTATATGAGTGTCTCATATTTGGTTGTGACTTGCAAGTGATATGTAGCTTAAGCATCTATTTTCGAATGAAACTTTTACTTATTTGAATGACATGTCAACTTCTTTTCTGCTTCTTATAGAGCAAGCGACAAATGCCAGAAAGAGAAAAGAAAGACAATAAACGGGGATGATTTGTTGTGGGCTATGGCGACCTTAGGTTTTGAGGATTATATTACTCCACTGAAGGTCTATTTGGCTAGGTACAGAGAGGTATCTGAAGCTCTCTTGTTTTTTGTCCCTTATTTTATATTATTCGGCTGCTCCTCTCTCCTTGTACCCTTTTGAATTTTACTATTTGCTTATCTGCCCCTATAATTTGGTGAGAAACAAAAGCTAGAGAAATGAAGTACGAGTCCTATCTAACCATCTTCCCTTTATTCTTTGTTCTCTGCCATGGCTGATGATATGGAACGACCTTAATGTCACAGTTAGAGGTACAGAACAACGATTTTCCATTTTTTCTAAGTTACTAATTATTTCACGATTTCATTCCAAGTTGTGACCTATGGGCAGGGTGACACCAAAGGATCTGCTAGGGGTGCAGATGGAGCTCCTAAGAAAGATACAATCGGAACTCAGCTAGGTTCCGATGCACAGGTAACTTTCAAATTTCATCTGACACTGTCATTCTTTATCTCCTACAGTTGTGAATTACTATTTCACTAAAAATTTGTACATTTCCCTCAACTGTTGACCCATGGATGACTATGACAGTTTACTCATCAAGACTCCTTTGCTCAAGGCTTTGGCTACTCAAACTCCCATATCGAATATTAAGTAAGTTTTCCTTCTCCAAAGTCCAAACCACCCCCTCCCCCGAAATAATATAAAACTAAGCCCTCTTAAGTTACATTTATTTTATTTCCATGCATGTTTTATAGATTTAGAAAAACCACTCCTCCATTTAACACAAATCATATCATATCTATACACCCACACCGTTTTGTTTTTGGGGGTTGAACAGGAAGCATAATGCTGTTTGGCTCTCTGAAATGGTGAGATAGTTGCAAAGATACAGTGCAGCTCCTTTTTGGCTGAGTCCCGCAGGATATATCGTTTGACGTGGCTGGGATTTATATAGGAAAATATATGTGGACGAAGTATAGTTTGTGTGATTATCCTTGGCTATTTATGATACAATTGTATATCTGGGGATGCTGCCACAATCTCAATAGTCTGCTTTGTAATTGCTTTTGAGTATTTATTTAGTAAATTTAATGCCGCGAGTGATCTAAAAGCTCCATGCTGTGCTAACAGTTAAAATGCTTGTCGAAACTGCTTAATGACTATGAGCATTTTGGTAATAATATTGATATAACCTATTCATGATTTTTGATTGATTTGCGTCTAGATTTGAATTTTGAGATGCCAACTAGAAATTTACGCTGTAAATGAAATTTGTCACAATTTTTTGTTTATCAAATAAAATGAAAGTGAACGTGGAATGGTGGCACATAAATATGGAGTAAAAGATAAATGAGACCATGGCCACTAAATACAGTGGTAACATATACTCAAAATTCATAAATGGCGGTATTTTGGCCTCATTAATTTTCAATCAATCTTCAATCTTGCAACTAGGAATTAGGATACATGGTGAAGTAGAGCTGACCGGCAGATATTCCTAAAGCTGCGAGGGCAGCAAGAAAGGCTGTAGCCGTCCATGGAGATCGAAAATTAGTGTGCAAGATCTCAGCCAGCCATGTCTTTGCACGGCTGTTATAATGTTCTTGGATCTTGTCCCGCACTTTGCTGAATTGCATTGGATTTTCGGCCCCATAGGTGTTGATATCTTTGTAGATGTTGAAAACCTCTTCGTCGCTTCCAAGCATGTTGTAGAAGATTTTCTTCTCTCGCAGTTCCTTCACGTCTTCGGGCTTCTCAATGAGCGACTTCATAAAACTTATGTATGCCGCCACCTGGCCACTTGCCGGGCTCTTAGGGCTGAATTCATAGGCAATCAAGTTCATAAAGGTGACCCTTGTTTTCTTGGAAACTCCCCACTCTGGCAGATGAAGGCTGCCATAGAAGAAGCCAGATTCGAAGCTGACATCCATCAGAGATTGAGTTGAATTTGGCTTGAAGTGGATGCCCTTCGCCTTGAGTTCGGTCACTGAACGGAACGAATGGACGAATTTCTTGATGTTGTCTTTCTTTGCTGTTCTGTTGTTCTTGCAAGTGCAAAAGTTTAGAAGCTGGTGCATTAAACCAGGATTTGTTTCTTGAGGAGCACCAGTTTCTAGATTTTTCTTAACTCTTGGGCAGCAGAGCAATTTGCATGAAACCTTGAAGCAGCAAAGCAATGCGCATTTGCAGCATCCGTGGCTGGTCTTCTCGGGCTCTGAGACAAGCAGCGTATGGATGGCTTCGACGAGGTGCACAGGCTTCGTACATATTATTTTTTCGCGATACTCTCCGTAGATCGCCATACACAAGTATCTGTCATTTTCGAAGGAAATAAGAGGCGACACTACAACAAAATTACCTAATAGTGATGCTTCTTCTGTCCTATCATAAGTGAGACATTCTGTCGGGCATGTGATTTAAGAAAATGATGTTTAGAGAGTTAAATAGAGATAGGAAAGTAGGAGAGAATAATTGTATTATATTTTGCTAAAAAAAACACATGGAGTACCTGTTAAGTAAGGAATCGAATTTTCCAGCACCATATCTCAAATCCATCAAAAGCTCCATGACAAACATAGGGATTTGATTCTGAAGCAAAAGTAAGTCACGAGACAAAATCGCCAGTGTGATCAACATGCCAAGCTCGTCCCTCATCGCCCAAAGCTTGTCCAACATCACGTCATCTATCTTCTGTGTCTCGTCCAATGTAGAGATTTCCATGTAAATTATCATCAAGGAAGCGTCGCGAAGCATCATCTCGGCTAGGCAATCGTCCGAGTAGCTAGCCACCGAGGTTTCTTCATAGCAGTTTCTTATGTCACCAATGATATTAACTACTTTGCTGTGGTAGAATTCATACCTTTGTGGGGCGCCTGAAATGAATAATTGAACGGCCTTAGGTTTGAAGGCCTCCACAAAAGCGAGCTCCGGTTCGCCATGGTGGTATGGGCCGAAGGAAACAGCCACCGGAAAGTAGTCCTCCTTGTTTGTCTCCAACTGTAGTAAAAGAGGCTGCACCTTCTGCATTTTGCCTGTCGCAGCCATTGATGCTGGTTGTGACAAAATTTATGTTGTCTAATGGAGTAATTAATTTGTAAAATCTGAAATGCCAACTGTGTCTTGGTCAATATTAATTACTTAGTCTTGGTTTATACTATTAATTATTTTAGTCGTACTTCTCTCCTTATATCTAGCGAGATTCCATGTGGTAGAACTCCCTCTGTCTCAGGGTAGTTAGAGACTATTTTTTCTTTTGGACACGAGATTTAATAAATTGATGTGTTAAAAGTTAAAGTGAGAAGAGTAGAGTAAGAGAGAGAATAAAGTAAGAGATGAAAAGAAAGTAAGAAATGAAAAGAGAAGGAAGTATGAGAGATGATAAATTTTTTATAAAAAAAAGGAAATGACTCAATTGTGTGTTTGTGTGTGTGTTGTGTGTATACATGTGTGGTGGTGTGTGCGGGGCATATGTGGCGTGTGTTTTCAAATATTAAAAATTCTAAAATTTTAGTTTTATTATAAAATTGAGATGATATTAAATTTAAATATAATAGTATAAGATAATACGTATACAATTTTGTTAAATTTAAAATAAGAAGAAATGGGAAATAAATGGAATTCCTTAGCTAAATGGAAGGAATGACTATTCCAATGTAGAACGGAATGGAGTTTCTCAGGCTTGCACAAACCGAACCGAACTAGCGGTTAACCGTCGGTTCGTAACCCGAAACCGAAACTGGAGAGGCGGTTTTGAACCGTCGGACGGTTTGGCGGTTCACACGGTTCGGTTCAGGTTCAACATTTTGAGAAACCGAAACCGCCAGTTTGCCGCCGGTTCAATGGTTCAAAGTAGGATTCCGGCCCAGGATATAGGTTTTCAGGCATTGAAATATGATAGTTTTTAAGGAGTCCTTATAAAAAGGCATTGAAATATGATATTTATAACCGCCGGTTTGAACTGCCGATTCATGCCGGTTTTCACCGGTTCCGACAGCTTTTCAGGTGGCAGGCGTAGGCTTGAAAACCGGTTAGAAACCGTGGACTTGAACCGCCAGTTCAACCAGCCTTAAACGCCGATTTCGCTAGTGAATAGGCTAAATTTGAAATTTGAAATTTGTATTTTTTAAAAATCTAATTTCTCCTAAATTTTCTCCTATGAATACCCCGTTCCTCATCATTTTTACTCACCTCATTCTTGTGTTGATAAGGATTTATCTTCTCAATCTCGATTTCTCTATTCTCTATCCTCATTTTCTCTAATTTGTCCAAGTTGTTTACTACTTTACTTGTTGTTGTGCTCATAGTTGACTTAAGCTGTTATTTACTTACCATTTAATACTCTGTATTCCATACTACTTTTACTTTTGAATATGTCTTCTTCTCGTGGTGGTGATCGGAGCAGAGGAATTGCCCAAGATCAAACTAGTCGTCCTTATAAAAAGGCATTCAATATGATATTATTTTAAACATTACAGAAGATCTCGGTGGTAGTTCCAAGTCCTGAAGATACGCTCTCTCAAGAAGAGACATTGGTGTTTTATGCATAATGTAAATATTGTCCCAAAGTCTACATATTTGGGAGTGGTGGGGGATATGGCACTCTCCGTCGCCAATCGACGAAAAAGCTTCCGGTAGAATGTGGCAATAACGCTACCCAAACCCAACTAAACTTCCCTCCCAGAGGCTCAGATTTGTCTCAATTAGGTGGGCCTCTTTTTAAATATGATCCTAAAAATATGACTGAAGCTATAACTATATGGCTGCAATGAAGCATTTCCTTTTGATACTTTTAATTATAAAAAATATGAGGTAATTATGCAAGGTGCTTTTAATGTTTCTGAAAAAAATAAGCAGATTTATCGTTCAACGATGTACCGTTCGACAATGTTTGGAGAAAAAAAAATTGAATTATCACGTTATCTAGTCAACTAAGGACACAAAGTGAACATTTGCTCTGATGTATGGACCGATTGTTTTAATAAACATTTGTACATGGGCATTACAGTTCATTTTGTGGACAATAGTTGGACTTTGAACAAGTGGTTAATTGGTTTTAGAGAATTTCCTACACCACACACTACACCCAAAATTGTTTTTTTTTAATTATTCAAGTATTTGATGAATTTCAATTATGTAATAAGATATTTTCTGTTGGTTTTGATAATGCAACGGTTAACACTGCAAGTATTAGTGTGTTGATTGCGGCTTGTTCTCCGGTTATTGGTGATAAGTATTTTCTTCAAAGATGCATATGTCATATTTTGAATTTATGTGTACAAGATGCGCTTGAATTATAACAAAAGCATGTTACTCCTATTAGAACTGCCATTAGATTGGTCCACCAAAAGCCGCCTATTGGCGAAGCCTGGAAAAAATATTGCCATCAAAAGAAGGTCAGATATACAAATATTGTCATGGATGTGTCTCATAGATGGAACTCGACATATGATTGTCTGAATTCTACTTTGGGGCATAAAGATTCTTTGAGTGTTTTTTTAGAACTCATACTGTTGTTGATTTATATATGTTGCATAGTTATTGGGAGCAAAACATGAGTTTATTTAAATTGTTCAAAAATTTAAAAAATGCGACAGTTGAATCATCGGGTGTTTATTAGTGTTTTAGAGCACTGCATATATATTCCCTCCGTTCCCTCATAGTTGAGGCGGAAATTTTCGGCACGGAGTTTAAGAAATGAATGTTGAGTATGTTAAATAAATAGATAAAAAAGTAAGAAAGCGAAAAAGGTAGAGAGAATAAAGTAAAAAGTGAATAAAGTAGAGAGAATAAAGTAAGAGAGAGTAAAGTATGAAAGAGGAAAAAGTTACTATATATGGAAATGACTCAACTATAAGGAAACATCCCGAAATGGAAAAATGACTCAACTATGAAGGATCGGAGGCAGTATATATCACTTGCTTTTAAGAAAACAATGAAAAATGCTACATCGTCTCTTGAATTGATGTGTATTTTGTATTATGTAATTGACAAATGACTTAAGTATTTCAGTGAGATTCCAGCGGTGTTTTTGATTGCAAAGGTCTTGGATCCGAAATGGAAATTAGCCCGTGCCTCCAAGATTTTAGATTTTTATTATAACAAATTGAATACTATTGATCTTGATCCACTTCAAGCATTGCAAACGGATACCAATGACGAATTCAGAGTAAATTTATCTGAAATATTTCAAATAAACCCCTCGAATTGTTCAGTTGTCCAACATACCTTCGAGTATAACTTGCGTACTCTTTATACCGAATATGAAATCAAGTATAACAACAACTTGATATTGGCTTCGGATTTCATTATGATGCGATGCGCACTCCAATTAGCTTATCTATACAGCTACAACACCGACGGAGGGAGCTCGACAGGTACTGTAAGTGAGTTAGATTTATATTACGATTCACGCTTTTCGTTTAATAATGAAGGTCCTACTCCTGCCCAAATCGACGTCCTTGACTGGTGGGGAATACACAAGAAAGATTTTCCCATACTTGCGTCAATGGCCAAGGAGATTTTTTTTCTGTTCCGGCTTCTATTGTCGCCGTCGAGTCCTCTTTTAGTGTTGGAGCATGTGTCTTAGACGAAAAAAGAAATAACATCTCCACGAGAAATATGGAAGTTGTGATGTTACTTGATAATTGAGCCAAAGCTAACATGAGAGAACAAAGAACCAAATTGGGACACTCGTGTAGAGGAGGAAGGCGAAGAATACACCGAGGATGAAGCATAGGTCAACCGTCAACCGCCGGCCAAGCCAAATAGGTAAGTAAGGTAAGAGAACTACGTGGGCTTTGATCCCCCAATGCAATTGAGCATTGGAGATACATAGACACCTCAACTTAAATTTTAAATTAAAATTGAGCTCAAGTCCTTTTTTCTTAATTTTTTTTTCATTTGGTTAAACTGTAAAAATATGCAAATACGATTAAATAATTGTATTTGTATATACTCTATTCGGTGAAGGAGACTTCTCTATAAGACTAAATTCGGGAAAATTTTGACAATTATACCACAATTGTTGATTGTTAGACTAAACTCAATATTTAAGGTTGAATTGCTAAATGTGTTCTCAATTTAGTTATGTAGAAACATCTCCATTGCTAACTAAGGGTATATACTTATAAATTTATTATTCAAAACTTCAAGTCTTTTTTGTAGGACTTGTTGAAATTTACAAGTATATTTAAATTTATTGTTTAAGACTTCAAGTCATTTGTAAATTGTAATCATTATAATTGTAACCTGTAGTCCCGTTAAAATTTATATGAATAAAATTGCAACTTTCATTCTTATTGTTTGAATTTTATTTATGCGCCTTTTGTAGATAAATAAAATTTAAATAGACAGAAAAAAGATGAACCGCTGAACTGTCCGGAACTGCTGGTTTCAACCCAAAAACCGCCCACTGAACCGGTTGTTCTTGAACTGGAATTGGAACCGCCGAACAATACTCCAATTAATTTTTTTTCTATCTCTATCTTACTTTACTAATTGTACATTAAAACCTGTGTCATTTCAAATGTTGTCTACTCCATCCGTCCTGCTACTCGCACTTTTCACTTTGACAACGTAAATTTGAACATGAGAAATTAGAGTAATTAAATTAGAATATGAAGTGTAATAAGACAACACTTAATAAGGAAACACTAATTAACGCTAATATCTAAATTAAATACCATAATTTTTACTTAAAATAGAAAAGTGCAAATAGTTCGGGACAGTCCGTAAATAAAATGTGCAAGTAGTATGAGACAAATGGAGCATTTTTTAGGATGAAGGGAGTACATGGAAAGAATATATTTATTAGGATAAACTTGTCTTACATATTTCAACTGATCAGCCGAAGCCCTTCAATCTCAACAATTGGTATCAAGAGCCACATTACGATAGTAACTTGGGAAAGATCTTTACCTATATATAACAACAATGGCTTTGACTCTCTTGAATCATCTAGGACAGAATAACGGGAGATGATTCAAACAATGTTCGAGGGAATGAAAGAGACGCGGAAAATTTTGTTTGCCTTTTCTGTTGATTCCTACGGATTGGATCAAAAACAATTTTGAATAGGCCATGGATGAATCGAAAATGAAATCTTTATTGGTTCTACCTCCTATTTTTTATGAAGAGAATGAATCTTTTTCTCAAAGGACCAAAAAAAGGGCCCGATGTACTGCGGGAGTGATTTGGAAGATCCGAAACCAAAAATAGTGGTATTTGCTAGCAACAACATAATGGAGGCCATCAATAAATATAGATTTGATCCAAAATCTGATTCAAATCCAATATAGTACCTATGGGTACATAAGAAATGTATTGAATCAATTTCTTTAATGAATCGATCTGATCGAGAACTATAATGAAATATAGAATCAACCAACATTTATCAAATTAAAAGGGGAGGGGAAGAGATAAACGGGGGAAACAATCGAGAACCATTTGCATTCTCACGCAAAGATCATCAATGGTAGGGCAACTCTTGTTTCAATACCGAAATGCATCTGAATATAATTCACATGTTTTTGCGAACAACTAGCACAATTTTATCAGATCCTCATGTTAGGCAAGTTGTAGCCCTAACAAACAAGACACAGACATCTCAAAGGTCAATTGACATGTCCAAGTCCACGTACTAGGCCCATGTCTAGGTACATGGTTGCATAAGCTCCACATTCAAGTTACAAACTCAGATTCATAATTTCTCAATTGCTGATAATCGATTTAGAGAAAGCGAATATACCACGATCATAACTCAACTAAACCTGGTCAAACTACATTTAATTGGTTACGATTCCAACAATACTTAGCTAAAAATTCGACATGTCCTGCTTGACATTATTTGACAAAAAAATGTTCGGCAACATAACACTATGTTAAGGTGGATTACAGTCTGACTGAGGTGAATTGGACGAATTGACTTTATATGTCAATTATCTTTTGATGTCAAGTGGGAGATATATAATTTTTTTCTGTTAGTGTGAAATTGAGAAGAGTACATGTGAATTAGGAACAATAATAATAAAATTTGTATAACTATAGGATACAAATAAATACATTATCAGAAGTTTTGCATAAAAAGTCAGTAATGTTAAATGCGCAATAGGTTTCCTCCTTGTCCCGGTTGTTACACAACTACTTATTTAATGGCTGATTATAAAATTCTAACTATTTTAATCTTAATTATATGTCTGTCCTTGTTGCATCTATGTGTAAAGAATCTCAGCGGTAGTAAAAGTGGAAGCATTTTATACATTTTTTTGTTGCCAACTAAACAATGTGTAGTACTTCAAAACTTACAAGTCGTAGTCCATATTCAAAAAAGTGTTGCAGATCAAGCTTACCAGTCTTCGTCAATATTTAATAAATATGTAGTTGCTCTGGCTCAAACTCACCAAGTCTTGATCAATATTAAAGAGTAATGTGTTTGTTACATTATTCATTTATTGATTTTAGGTTGTTTTAACTTTTATGCAATACAATATATTTTTAACACAATTATATTAGTCCTCCAAGTTTTGATTATATATATGCAGGGATGTGATCAATTGCTAACTATTTAGTAGGAGTATTGCAATTATACAATGTAGAAACTAGAAATAGTATAGCCAGTAGTAAGCATATAGCAATTACATGGAATAAAATGCAAACTGTCTGTTATATGAAAACGTCATATATTATTATTTTGGAATCACATTCCATTCCACCGTTCCATTACATCATACCAAACATGACTTTAGAGTATCAACGATAATAGAATACAGAGCAACACTTCTCGTTGACAGTGCACTGCGGGCTTGTAGCGTTGGAAGGGAGGTGCGCATTGAGATTGCATGGTGTCACGTGCCGCTTCTAGTGACACACGCCACACTTTATACAATTCTCGTTATTAATTCGAATACGTAAATATCTCAATTCAATTAAAATAAAAGGATTTTGTTGATTAAAGTGCCATTTTCTTAAGTGAATAAAGATTCTGACATACTTACTGGGGTTTTTTTTCCCCATTTTTCGATTATGAAAATAAATTATCCACTACATTTTGTCACCAAATGTATAAGTTGGTTGATGTTGTCGTTTATTTTTTTTTGAATGGATAAATAAATTTAAATTTGAGAGTATGCCAAATAAGACTTGAATATGAAATCTTTGATTTCAGACAAGCATTAATCTCTTTGTTGCTTTTTTCAACTCACATTAGTTGATGTTATCCTAATATCCTAAGCGTACAAGACATAATCACAGTAGTTAGATTATAATTAATAAATGGAAATGATCACACGTATATTAGCAGCCCATAATTTTCTAGAAGTCATGAATTAATTAATTGCATTTAGCAACTACTCCTTCCGTCCCATTGAAGATGACCCACTTTCCTTTTTAGTTTGTCCTAAGATGACTTATTACTTAAAATAGAAATACTTTTATCTCTACTTTATTTCCCCTCTCTTACTTTACTATCTCCTCTTAACACACAAAATATAACTGCATAAAATCATGTGCCGCCCAAGAAAGGGGTCATCTTCCTTGGAACGGAGGGAGTACAATTTACCGATTTACGTGATGTCACATTCTCGCAGTTGTTAGATTACTCAATTAATAAATGGAAATGATCACATGTATCATAAGTTTTGTGACGTCATTTACCTAACCTGTTTAATTTTATGACTTTAATATGCCTATAAATTTTGTCATTCTGAATCATCATATTCTCGCAAAAACACCTATGGCTGTCGAGAGGAATATCTTTTATTGTGCTTTTCTAGTTACTTTGTGTATAACCTCTCTGTTAAAATCAAAAGCTATCATGAAAATGTCAGGTTTCTTTGCTCTCGTGTATCCATATGTCAGAGGTTTCTTTGTTTCAGGTAAACTCTCTCGAACATGATTTAAAATTAAGATTTGGACAAATCATCTATAGTAATGTGATTAATTGCTAATTATTTGCTATTGTAATTGCTAATTAATAATTATGTCAACCGCTTATATTGAAGTAGATGCTAACACGAAAACATTTCTATGTTAACTAAATTTTTTATGTAAACAAAATTTAAGTTGACATGCAAATGCCATCGTGTTGGCGTCTATAATATAGACTATTGACATAGTTTGCAGTTAGCAACCTAACCCGATCTAGTACCTATATTTAGATCTAGTCCAGTTGATATGATATCTGATGAGTCAACGTTGAGTAGTTTTGTTTCAGAGCGAGCCATATCGGCCACTACGTGATCAAGCCATTAACAATTTGGTCACAACGTCCAGTTCACCTCAAGACATCATGCAATATGATAACATCAATATATGGCAGGCGATGCAGAAGGCCGACAAAAGGAAATGAGATCTGTAGATGTCAATGGCTCTGAGAATAAATTCGAATGTGAATTTTGTATTAACGGTTCCTTTATTTTTTATATATATGAAGTACTAATATTTTTTTGGCCCCACACTAATTAGACAAAAGATTGTAAGAAAATAACTGAAACCACTTTATAAGTATATGGTCATTCCTTTTATCACCAACTGATTTTAAATTTAGATTTTATGATTTCTATCATAATGTCATATGGTTATTTTGATTTGTCATTTATGTTTCTCTTTACCATGTGGCATTGTGATATAAATAATTATAGTATTATTCTACATCAAAGGAATGAGAGAACTTAAATCAATTTTATCACCAATTAATTTTAGATGGAATTCAATAATTTCTATCATAATGCCATATGGTTATTTTAATTCTCAATTATGTTTCATCTACCAAAAATTGCCTCAGTATATAAATGGCACCAAACCTAATCGACTCAGACTGGATCCAAAAATCCGAATTTTGAAAGAAAAATCAAAATATCATAAAATTTGTGATTTTATGCCTAGATCTTGATGTTGTTTTGGTTCTTCTTGTGCTTTCACAACTATTTGATTGACCATATGAATTATTGCATTATTATAAGATTCGAGAGATGGATTTAATTGGGTGAATTGCGAAGAATCAACACCGTGATTGATAATAATTGAGAAAGTTGGGTTTTGTGTGAAAGAATTGAATCCTACAAACTATCAGGATATATAGATGTTAATCACTAGACTCTGGTGATTAGTGTGTAATCTACGGGTTGAGTACTTAGAGAGGAGACATAACCTACAATAGTGATTCGTTTAATAACTCTTGAGACGCATGAAGACATAGAAATTACATCGGTCGATAGATATATATTAATTGATATCAGACCATAGAACTCTACCTTCTCGGTAAGAAATTTTTACTCTGTTAATTCATCTTTGTTTAATATTGAGTTTGGTAGTGTTAGAATATAAACCAAACCTTTAATGATTGCTTGAATAGTAATTGAGATTGGTTTTTGGCAATTAGATCTTTACATAGTCCACGTGGATACGGTACTCTTACTTGTCCATAACTATATTAACGGTCTAAACTTGCGGATATAACTTTGTGTTGAATAAAGCGCAGGTCGTTGGGCACTATACAAAGGATACAAGTTTAATAGATAAGTTTATGCAAACACAGATGAAACGAGATGGGCATATGCCAATCAATCTTCAATCTCGAGTATTTGGGAATTAGGATACACGGCAAAGTAGAGCTGACCGGCAGATATTCCTAACGCCGCGAGGGCAGCAAGAATCACCGTAGTTGTCCATGGAGATAAAAAAAAATCCACTATTTCTAATATCCGGTGTGCCACTATATCTCCATGTGCCACTACTTCTAATATCCGGTGCATTTTTCCCTAATAAAGATTTAATTTTATTTGCTAATCACCGTAGTTATTATTAAGAGTAAATGTCAATTTTGGTCCTAAACATATGAGTAAAGTACGAATTTGGTCCAAAACATTCACTTTTTGAAAAACAGGTCCATAACAAATGAAATTCTTATCGCAGTGGTCCTTTTTTTACGGTTCTATAAAAATACTAACGGTCATGCCACTGTGCAATTATTACTAACCGTTAGTTTTTTGACGGAACCGTCAAGAAAAGGACTACTTCGGCCTCATTTTCATTTGTTACGGACCTGTTTTACATAAAATGAATGTTCTGGACAAAATTCGTATTTTTGTCATATGTTTAGGACCAAAATTGACCTTTACTCTATTATTAAATGAAAACGATCAAACGTGGCAGCACATATTTTTATAGAAGTCAACAAGTGGCACACAGATTTTAAAAAAATAGTAGAAATGAGTAGAAAAAGGTTAGTGAAAATGGATTTTAAAAAAATATAGTAGAAATAAGTGGAAAAAAGTTTGTGAAAAGGTGAATTCTATTTTTATATTCCTATTGTTCTAAGACAATTGAGTCATTTTTTTTGCACTAGTTTTGCAAAAATGACAAATAGTTAAAGTGGAGAGAATGTAGTGTATGAGAGAGAATAATGTAGAAAAGAATCTTGTCTATATTATTCTCTCTCTTGTTTTACACTCTCACCACTTTAACTATTTATTACTACTCCCTCCGTCCTATAAAAATTGACCCATATTTTCATTTCCGTTTGTCTCACAAAATTTGTCTCATTTCATTTTTTTACCATTTTTATTGTGGACCCCATATTCCACTAACTTATTCCTACTCACATTTTATTATAAAACTAATATATAAAAGTTGGATCCACATTCCACTAACTTTTTCAACTCACTTTTCATTACATTTCATAGCACTTATGCCCAATCAAAGTGAGACAATCTTTGTGGGACGGAGGGGTATCATTTTCTATAAAACGGGTAAAAAATGAAACAATACAACTACCATGGGACAAAGGAAGTATGATTGGTTTTATAATGAAATATGATTGAGATAAAGTTAATATAATGTAAGGTCCATTATAAAAATAGTAAAAATTAAATTAGACATATATTGATGGACGGACGAAAATGGTTAAATAAGACGTTTATCGATAAACAGAAGGAGAGATGATTTCATATGTCATAAGTTTTGTGATGTCATTTACACTAAAAAAACTCGCTAATTAGTGACGGATAATTCCGTCACTAATTAGCAAAATTGTGGCACTTAACATTATTAGTGGCAGAATAGGTATTGGCAGGTGCGTCATTAAAAAACTTGTCACTAATAAAACTTTAGTGATGGATTTGTAAGTGACTAAAGTTACTAATCCACTAAATGACAGAAAACATAAATGGTATGTTAGCATTAGTGACAAAATAATCCGTCACTATCTGTCACTAATTCTTGAGCTAACTATCGCCACCATTATTCCGTAACTAATTGGCGTTTTTTTAAAATAAAATGGTTTAATTTCAATGAGAATGACTTTAATATACCTATAGAAATGGTCATTCTAAATCATCACATTCTTGCACAAACTGTTAGAAATAATGGGATAAAATTCCCAAGCCGTGTACAGGCGGTACTCTAATTATTACAATCGAAGTAAGATAACAATAATAAGTGGAATGAAAATTACAACGGTAATAATAAAACGAACCAACAATAAGTCGAGTCGAGGAAAGCCCTCTTCCGCAAGACAAATTACGCCCCGGCTAGTGCTCACGGAATGACGTATTGCCCCCAAAGATAAAACGACTTCCTCCTAGCATGAAGAAGCACCTCAAACCCGCTAGGCACCGACGAACTTGATGGAGTTTCGAGAATCGAGCTATGAAAAGCTTCTAAGATGCACACTATGATGTAGAGAGGTAGAGAGAAGAGATAATGATTTTTGTTGGTGTGTTTTCCCTCTTCCAAACTCCACCTATTTATATGACAGGGGAGGCCACCTCAAAGTCTTAGCATTAAGGGACATCATAAACCAAATCATAAACCAAATGGAGGTTACCACAAGATGAAAGGCCAAAGGCCTAGCCTTTTCAAATATCACATGTTTTCAACAATCCCCCACATTGGTTAGAGCACTGCAAGCTCAAACCAACACAAGACGTGTATGCATGCATGCAGACCCTTTGCTCATTCCTTGAGAAACAATATTGCATTTGGAATAGTAGCTTGGGGCTTTGAACTTTCCATAGTCAACACTATCGGGCATACCGACGGCCTGGTGGACGTGATTCCTTGAACCATTCCTCCTTGGTGTATACCGAGACAATAATATTGACACAATACTATTTACAAACTCATCAGTTCTCACGTTTGTGTCCTTTACCGGCCATGGGACACCAGTTTGGATTCATAAGTGATTCACATGTTGAAGCGGCCTACACTTCTTCACTTACATAGGTGATTCTTTCCCATGTATCCTGCAATATCCACCTCCTCGAGGTTTCTAAGAATCATTAAAAGTCAAAACTGAGCCTCTTACCAAATGCAGGTTACAACACTCAATGCTTTCTAAAGAATGAGCGAAGATTAAAAAATCTTTTGAGTGTTACAGCTAGAGTCATATAGCTTTGTTTTCCCATTGAACCAAGCCCATGTGATCTCCAATTGTATGGTTGGGTTACCACTATAATCATCTTTTAAGATGTGGTTTTCAGTCTCATTCCTTTTAGCAACTTATGCATTTGATCACGGTTTAACCCTTTCGTTAACGGATCTGCTAAGTTATCCACTGACCTTACATAGTCAACTGCGATAACACCACTTGTGATCAACTGCCTCACAGTATTATGTCGAGACTTACCATTGTACAAGCCACTACGTGCTCTCCCTATAGCCGCTTGACTATCACAGTGTATCACTACTGCCGGCACTGGCTTCTTCCAACATGGAATATCTTCTAGAAAGTTTCTAAGCCACTCGGCTTCTTCCCCTACTTTGTCTAAAGCGATAAACTCAGATTTCATGGTGGATCGAGCTATACACTTCTGTTTCGTTGACTTCCACGAAATAGCTCTACCCCCCACAGTGAACACATATCCACTTGTCGAAAATGAGTCTTTTGAATCAGAGATCCAATTTGCATCACAGTACCATTCAAGTACTTGGGGATAGTTTGTGTACTGCAGCTCAAAGTTAAGAGTATACTTCAAGTATCTCAAAACCCTACGCAGAGCTTTCCAATGTTCCTTGCTTGGGTTGTTCGTAAATCGGCTCAGCTTATTCAACGTACACGCAAGATCTGGTCGGGTGAAGTTTGTGATAAACTTCAAACTCCCTATGATCTTTGCATATTCTTTTTGAGCTACAGGCTCACCCGTGTGCTTACTCAAATGCACGTTGGGTTCCAATGGAGTCTTAGCTGGCTCACAATCAAAGGAGTGAAACTTTTTAAGCACTTTCTCAATGTAATGAGATTGTGTTAGTGCAATTCCCTCATGATTCCTTTTAATCTTGATTCTGAGAATCACATCAGCTAGACTCATATCTTTCATGTCGAAATTTCTCTTCAACATATTTTTGATCTCGTTGATAATGACACTATTGATGCCCATAATCAACATATCATCCACATAAAGACACACAATAACGAACCCATTATTTGTGTTCTTAATGTATACACACTTATCACATCGTTGATAGTGAACCCATTTGGCAACATCACATCGTCAAACTTCAAGTGCCATTGCAAAGGCGCTTGTTTTAATACATATAGAGACCTCACTAGCTTGCATACCTTCAGTTCTTGGCCAGGTACTAGAAACCCTTCAGGTTGTTCCATATAAATTTCTTCCTCTAGTTCACCATTTAGAAATGCAGTTTTCACATCCATTTGGTGAATTTCAAGATTGTGCAAAGCAGCAATCGCAAGAAGCACCCGAATGGAAGAGATTCTCGTAACGGTTGAATATATGTCGAAGAAGTCATATCATTTTTGCTGCTTAAAGCCTTTCACAACTAGGCGAGCCTTGTACTTTTCAATAGTACCATCAGTTTTATATTTCCTTCTCAGGATGACTTGCACCCTAAGGTCTTACAGCTTTCTGGCAAGTCTATAACACCTATGTGTTATTTCTCATAATTGATTCAATTTCACTATTGATTGCTTTTTGCCATAATGGCGCATCTGGGCCAGACAACGCTTCTGCCAACGTCTTTGGTTCGTTATCCAACATCAAAGTTATGAAGTCGGGACCAAATATCTTAGCAACTTTAACTCTTTTACCACGTCTTGGTTCTACATCCCCAGGACTTGACCTCGTCCTTTTTGGAGGATTGGAACTAGTGGATTCATCCATCATTCTTTCACTGGAACGATCCTCCTACCTCTTGCAAGGGTAAACATTCTCAAAAAATATAGCATTCCTTGATTCAATCGTTGTTCCTTCAGCCACGCCAGGCACAACTGACTTATGGACTAGGAAATGATGGGCACTACTATTAAGTGCATGACCAATAAAGATGCAATCAACTGTTTTAGGACCTATTGCAACTTGCTTCGGAGGTGGCACTTCTACCTTCGCTTAGCACCCCCACACTTTGAGGTATGAATACGAAGGTTTCTTGCTTTTCCACAACTCATAGGGAGTCACATCCCTACTTTTTAGTGGAATCTTAATCAGGATATAATTTGCCGTTAACACAGCCTCCCTCCACATGTTCTGGGGTAAACCTGAATTAATTAACATAGCATTCATCATCTCTTTAAGTGTTCGATTTTTGCGTTCAGCAACACCATTCGACTAAGGAGAATATGGAGCCGTGGTTTGGTGAATTATACCACTTGCATGGCATAATTCTGCAAACGGTGCTACATACTCACCACCTCCATCACTTCGAACACACTTAATTCGACAATTAAGTTGATTTTCGGCTTCATTTTTTAAGTCTTTAAACGCTTCAATTGCCTCATCTTTACTTCTTAACAAGTAAAGGTAACAATACCTTGTGCAATCATCTATAAACGTGATGAAATACTTTTTACCACCTCTTGTTTGCACAAATTTCAAATCACATACGTCTGTATGGATCAACTCAACAGGTTTTGTGCTCCGCTCTACCGAATGGAACGGCAGCTTAGCCATTTTGGCTTCAACACACACTTCACATCTTTCTTGTGAGTTAAACTTATCAACTTTTAGTAAATTAAGATTTACTAATCTTTTTATAGCATTTAGATTTACATGTCCCAATCTATTATGCCATAAATCAGAGCTCTCAAGCAAATAAGAGGATGTGTCATCTTCCTTATTGCATATTCCTTTTCCACTGTGAATGACCGTAACATTCAGCTCAAAAAAGCCCATTCACTAGGTGGCATTCACCTATGTATTTTCCATTCTTGGTCAATATAACCTTTTCGCACTCAAATTCTAGTGAAAATCCATGATTTACTAGAAGTGAGCCTGACACCAAATTACTTCGGATGTCTGGGACATGCAGCACATCCTTGAGGGTAAGAACCTTACCAGATCCTAATTTTAGGAACACATTACCCACACCAACCACCTCAGAAGAGGCTTGGATCACACATGACATGTGACACCCATATCAACAAACCATTCATTTGGATTATTATCATGGTTCACGTCAGAGACCATTGCGACCACCTCGTAATCTTCGTTGTTTATAACAACACGTTCAAATAATTTGCACAATATTGTCTCCAACAATAAGTACACAATTATATTGAACCATATGTGCATTGGTGTATTCAACACCACATGCATTCCAATTATTACTACCAAGTCTAAATTGGTCTTGCTTGTCAAATGACAAACGATAAACACAATTCTCGAGAGAATAGATCTCAAGGAATTAACCATTTCGTAGCCCATGACCATTGAGACTGTTAGTTTCTTCATTCCAGCTTTGGAGCTCATGTTTCCTCACCTAGCCAATCTGTCAGCTCGTCAAGATAGCCTTTTACTTCCCCAATTGTTAGATTCACTCGATCGCTCATTCCTTACCAGGGATGTTAGGACCGATTCTCTCTTAAGTTATTGCCAAACCACTGAAACCTCGGGTTATGAGAATTCCTCCTTCTATCCTCCGTCACTATCCCCCTTTTTTTCTTTTTTTTTTTTTTCTTTCTGGACTTCGTCCAGCTTATACCTCCTTGATTTCCTGGACTTCGTCCAGCTTATACCTCCTTGATTTCCTGGACTTCGTCCAGCTTATACCTCCTTGATTTTTTTCTCTCTTTTTATTTCCTCCTCTGGACTTCGTCCAGCTTATACCTCCAGATTTTATGATTATATATTTTCTCCTTTCCCCCTTTTTTATTTATATTTTTTTTTTTTCTTCTCTTTTCCTTCAGCATTCAGTGGCAGACTTTTGACATATGTTAGCTCTAAGTGTTATCACAGGCTTATAACTCACCTCTAGAGTAGGGCTTCACAACTGAGCAAGTAAAGGCATTTACTATCGTTCTCGCTTCATTCAGATTGGTTCGGCTTACTAAAGAATCAGGCTTCTAAGTTGGAATACCTCCTATTTTCAATTGCTCTCCCTAAGGGAATCTGCCGTATTATATCCACTAGTTCATGCGACACACCCCTAGACCTACGACTCCTCAAAGCATAATAACACTGCATTGATTCCTCTCCCCCTCCCACTTCACTCAAGCTTGTCCTCAAGCCATCGTCGTGAAGGGGGGAAAACAGAGAATTCAATGCAGAATTAAACAACAATTTCACTTCTCACACTTAGACCGAGCAACGGGCTAAGTGGGAGAAGAATAAACCAACAGAAAACATAGAACTTCTCACACTTAGACCAAGCATTGGGCTAAGTGGGAGAAGATAGCATAAAACACAGCAACGCATGGAAATAAAACACAGAAAAAGAAACACAAAAACTAAAATTTACTTGGTCTGGGGAAATTGCTCATTTCTGGGGCTGGCTCCCGCGAGAGCCAGACGGTGGTGGAACACTGGGGCGGTTTGTTTTCACTTTCTTCTTCGCTGGTTGCTCCAGCTCTTCCTTTCCTTCTGCAGCTTGATCGAGTCCTGGTTTCCTCATTAGCATTTTCGTCCTCGGTGGATTTGGAACTTTCTCGGGAATAGTCGGGGTGGTCAACTGCTGGAATGGCTTGATCGAGGGACTGCTGTGGATGATCTTCTGTGCCTCGCCACTTCGGCCGATTTGGTTAGGGTTTGTAAGCTTAGAGAGAGAATGACAGTAGAGAGAGGGAGGAGCAAGTTGTGAAATTATTATGTGGAGAGAGAAGGTCGGTTCGCATCTTTTACACAGAAGAGAGAGACGGTTGCAGGCATGACATCAGCGACCGTACTCCTCCATAATTGTCGGCATTTTGAATTTCAAATTATAACTTCCCTCCTCAACTGCTCCTTCATGCTCTCTTCCTCTAATTGATTCCCTTGACCGCGACCTAAAAAAAATATGAAGACCCCAGACTCCTGGGTCAAGGTTAAAGTACGAGACATAAATCCCCTTTGAGTTTGGGTCTTCGAAAATATTTTTGGAAATTTTTGAATTTTTATTTTGTTTGGATTTTCTTTGTCTTCTAAAGCAATTAAACTATGTACAATTACCTTTGAATATTCTCGAATCCCCTGGATCAGTGTGTAAAAACATAACATTTCCCTTGACCCAGGAGTTCATCGAGAATATTCCTTTGTCTGGCTAAGTGATAACTGAGAGCGCACGTAGTGGTATTTCCTCCACTACGCATAGCTCAGAATTATTCCTATAGACTTTCAATCTATGGCCATTAACAAGAAAAGGGACCGAGTTAGGAGCACTTCCCTGGATTTCCACTGCTCCGTGTGCGCGGAGGCCAACGATGGTATATGGACCTACCCACTTTGACTTCAACTTCCCTGGCATTAGCTTGAGTCTGGACTGAAATAGAAGTACTTTCTGCCCCACCTGAAGTTCCTTGACCCGGAGGTTCTTGTCGTGCCAGAGCTTCGTTCTTTCCTTGTACCACATTGCTGAATCGAATGCCTCTAGCCGTAGTTCCTCCAGCTCCTGTAATTGCAGCTTCCTTTCTTCTTCACATGCCACAGACTTCATATTCATTTCCTTAATGGCCCAGTATGCCTTGTGCTCCACTTCCACGGGTAAGTGACACATTTTCCCAAACACCAACCTATAAGGTGACATCCCGATTGGTGTCTTGTAAGCAGTTCTATACGCCCACAAAGCATCGTCAAGGCGTTTACTCCAATCCTTCCTTGTGGTGTTAACTGATTTTTCCAAAATACTCTTTATCTCCCTATTAGAGACTTCAGCTTGCCCATTCGATTGGGGGTGATATGGTGTAGACAATCTATGATGCACGCCGTATTTCCTCATGAGCGCTTCTATAGTGCGGTTGCAGAAGTGTGTTCCTTGATCTGAGATAATCGCTCTAGGAACTCCATATCTGCTGAAAATGTTTGACTTCAGAAACTTGGCCACCTCTTTAGACTCACAAGTGGGCGTAGCCTTCGCCTCTATCCATTTGGAAACGTAGTCTACAGCGACCAATATGTAAGCATTTCCGTACGACGACGGAAATGGGCCCATAAAATCCATCCCCCAAACATCGAAAATTTCGCAGATCACTATGGGCACTTGGGGCATCTCATCTCGTCTCGAGATTCCCCCTGTCTGTTGACACCTTTCGCAGCATTGACAGTATTCAAAGGCATCCTTGTTCAATGTAGGCCAGTAGAATCCACTGTCTAGAACTTTCCTTGCGGTTCTCCTTGGTCCGAAATGCCCTCCACACGCCAAGGAGTGACAATGATGGAGTACATCTCTTTGTTCCCATTCAGGAATGCAACGTCGAATTATCTGATCTGCACACATCTTCCAAAGATAAGGATCATCCCAGAAGTAATATTTGGCTTCGCTTTTAAGCTTCATCTTCTGGGCCCGGGAGGCTTCCTCTGAACTTGGCACCTCTCCCGTGACCAAGTAATTTGCCAGGTCTGCGTACCATGGTTCTGCGTTACGTACGCGCTTTCCTCGATCAGATTCTCCTGGACCGGTTAAAACTAAGACAGATTCCCAGCTTATCGGTCTAGGTGGTTCGTCCATATAGTACAAATGCTCTTCGGGAAAAACATCGGGAATAGCCTCGTCCGTATCTCCTTGATGAATTCTACTCAAGTGGTCAGCCACTCGATTCTCTGTTCCTCTTTTGTCTCTTACTTCCCAATCAAACTCCTGTAGAAGTAGGACCCATCGAATTAGCCTTGGCTTTGATTCTTTCTTAGCTAGCAAGTACTTTATTGCTGCATGATCAGTGAAAACAATAACCTTTGACCCAAGAAGATAAGGGCGGAATTTTTCGAACGAGTAGACGACAGCCAACATTTCCTTCTCCGTAGTATCGTAATTCTTCTGAGCTTGATTTAGTGTCTTGGACGCATAGAAAATTACGTAGTTTTTCCCATCTATCTTCTGCCCTAGGACGGCTCCCACAGCGAAATCGCTCGCGTCGCACATTATCTCAAAAGGGTGATTCCAGTCCGGTGCCCTGATAATTGGTGCGGACACTAGTCTCTCCTTGAGCAATTGAAATGCCCTCTTGCATCCCTCATCAAACTCGAACTCCACATCGTTGTGCAGCAAATGAGTGAGTGGTTGCGCAATTTTTGCAAAGTCCTTGATAAACCTTCGATAAAACCCTGCGTGACCGAGGAATCCTCTAACTTCCTTTTGATTTGTAGGGTAAGGTAGCTTTGCAATCACTTCCACCTTTGCCTTGTCCACTTGTATTCCTCTTTCAGAGACCACATGACCTAAAACAATCCCCTCAGTTACCATGAAGTGACATTTTTCAAAATTCAGGACTAGATGTTTCTCTTGACATCTTTGCAGCACTAGGTCAAGGCTGGCTAAACAAGTATCAAATGAGCCTCCATATACAGTGAAATCATCCATGAATATCTCGATGCATACCTCTAGTAGATCCGAAAAAATACTCATCATACAACGTTGGAATGTCCCTGGTGCATTACATAGACCAAATGGCATCCTTCGGTAGGCATAAGTTCCAAAAGGGCATGTAAATGTGGTCTTTTCCTGGTCCTCTGGGTTCACGAAAATCTGGAAATAACCGCTATATCCGTCGAGGAAACAGAAATACTGTTTGCCAGCCAGCCTCTCTAGCATCTGGTCAATGAATGGTAAAGGAAAATGATCCTTTTTGGTGGCTTCATTTAGTTTCCTATAGTCGATGCACATCCTCCATCCAGTGACCAGTCGAGTAGGCACCAACTCGTTCTTGTCATTCTTCACCACTTGTATTCCAGATTTCTTCGGTACCATGTGAACCGGACTGACCCACTCGCTATCTGGAATAGAGTATATGATTCCAAGGGACAGTAGTTTCAGAACTTCCTTGAGCACTTCCTCCCTCATGTTTGGATTCAGTTTCCTTTGTGGATCACGCCGAGCCTTTGCCCCTTCCTCTAGTCTGATGTGGTGCATGCAAAGATCAGGGCTAATTCCAACTAGGTCAGAAAGTGTCCACCCTATGGCCTTCTTGTTCCTCCTTATTACTTCCAGCAGCGCACTCTCTTGGTCTTCAGTCAAGCGGCTGTTAATTATCACTGGACAAGTTTCTCCTTCCTCCAGGTATGCATACTTTAAATTTTCAGGCAAAGTTTTCAACTCCTTCTTCGGTGTGATGGCTTCCTGAGGTAAAGGGTTCTCCGCCTTACTTCTTGTCGCCATTTCCTCTAGATTCGCTCCCTCGTCTGGGCTCTTCTCCTGAACAGATCTGGCTGATTGGAATGATAGTGGCTGGTGGCAGAATGCCATGATCGCTTCATTGATCTGATCATCTGTCAAGTCCTGTGTGAAAAAAGTTTCACACCATCCTGTCACCTCCTTTTCTACAGTCTGGCTCAGCTCCGAATTGTCAAACTGTTCCTGCATTAGTTCAGTCTCAAGATATTCTTGGACTAGGGGGTTAATTACATCTACAACATGCAAGTTTTCAACATCAAGCGGTTTTTTCATAGCTTCTTCAATGTTGAAGGTGTATTTCTCCCCATGATAGTCCAGGCATATGGTTCCATCAAACACATCAATAACAGTCTTCGCGGTGCGAAGGAAGGGTCTCCCCAGTAACACCCCACTAGACTCAGCAGATTCATTACCCCTCATTTTTATCACATGAAAATCAGCTGGGTATAGGAAATCATGCACTCTAACTATAACATTTTCCAATACTCCCTCAGGAGAGATGCATGTTCTATCGGCCAACTGAATCACTACTTTAGTATCAACCAAACTGACTCCCACCAATTTTTTATATATTGACAGCGGTAGGACATTTATCGATGCACCTAGATCACACATGGCATGCTCAATTTTAATGTCACCTAAAGAAATAGGGAGAGTGAACATACCTGGGTCTGTACACTTTGACGGCATCCTTCTCTTTTGTATCACGGCGGATACATTTTCTCCTATGACAATCTTCCCATCAGGTTTGGTTTTTCCAGCTATGAATTCCTTAATGAACTTGCTGAAGGTCGGTAATTTCAGAGCCTGCAAGAAGGGTAGGTTTATCTCCAGCTTGCTAAATATTTCCACAAGGTCCTCAGTATCATCTTTCTTTTTCTTGGCTTCTCCTCGATATGGGAATGGTTTGGGTCGCTTTACTGCATTCGTGGAACTCCCTGCTGGGGCTGCACCTGTCTCCCTGCTTCCCTCTTTAAGTTCCAACTCAGGTTCTGGATCAAGGAAAAATGGGTCACTTAGTCGAGGCATAGATCCCCTTAAATCTCCCTCCTGGAGGTCATCCTGTATAGGAATTTCTCTGAGTCCAGGATCATCTCCTCGAGACTTCTGATTCCCCTTTTCTCCGTTCATCTGTGAGGGTGTCTCCTCGTTTATCACTTGCTTCGGTCCTTCATAGCCTTTCCCCGATCTCAAGGTAATTTGACTAATATTTGCTCGGTCTGGTGGTTTGACAGTGGCAGGCAATTTCCCTTCATTTCCCCGCATTTCGTTCAGCGACGTGGCCAACTGGGACATCTGCTTTGCCAACATGTCCATGGCAGACTTCTGCTCCTGCTGGGCATCTTGAATTTTGTGCACCACGTCATTGTTAGCCTGCATGTTATTCTGCATGTGTTGTTGGAAATTTACCAGGTCATGCACCATGTCATCAAGATTCCGCTGTGGTCGGAAACCTTGAATTGAACTGGGATTAAATCCTTGATTTTGATTGGTTCCAACCACCTGGTTCTGGCGAAAATTTCCCTGACCTCCCTGATTATTGTTGTACTGGGTTGCTGGACCTGGGTGACTCTGTTGGAAATTTTGATTGTTTCCTGAATTGTTCCTCTGATGCGGTGGCACATAAGAATTCCCTTGGTTGCTCTGGTTCCTGTTGTTCCAGTTATGCTGATCCCCTTGGTTACGGAAATTCCAGTTGTTCAGCCCCTCTTGCTGCTTCCCTGCCCAGTTAGAATTATGCTGTGGTCCTTCCTGATTCCGGCTGGGCCATGTCTGCTGGTTCTCCGCTGGACCTGGGTGTTGTGACTGTGGTTGTTGGTTCCCTTCAGCCCATCTGAAACAAGGATTGTCCCTCCATGGTGCCTCCTTAATCTTCCACTGGTTCCAGTTGGTATTTTGATTACTTTGATTCCAATTCCCCATTGCATTCACTTGAGCTTGGAAATCTCCATCGAGTGAGGGATTATTGTAAAATTGAAGCTGATGTTCTTCTTGACCTGGGTTTTTTTCCTTATCAGTCGACCCAGGGGTATTTTTCTTTTCAATGGCATTTAGCAGTGCCTTCTCCAGTCGATCTATTCTGTCTCTAACCTCTTCTCCTTCTCGTTCCTTAACTGTGTTCGCGGAGCTTCTCCTCATGATAGCACGCGGGCAGTCATACGCCTTCTTCGCGTCGATTAATCTTCCCAGAATCTCGCGTGCCTCGCTTGCCTTATTCTTGGTGAAATTCCCCCCGCTCGAGGAATTCATTAAGTCCTTGGACTCAGGATTTGCCCCTTCGTAGAATAGATAAAATGTTTCAGCCTCCGTCATCCTGTGATTTGGGCAAGCGTCAAGCAGGCCTTTAAACCGAGACCAATATTGGCTTAAAGATTCATCGTAGTCCTGCTTACACTCTTGAATTTCTTTTTTCAAAGCGTTTGTCTTATTGGACGGAAAGAAATAGTCCAGGAACTCCAATTTGAAATCCCTCCATGTGGTGATCGAGTCAGGTGGAAGCCTCAGCAACCAAGTGTTTGCCTCTCCTTTCAATGCAAATGGAATCGCTCGCAGGCGATAGTCCTCCTCGGTAGTTTCGTTAGGCCTTTTCTGGATGCTACATAGCTTACTAAACTCGTTCAAAAACTCATAAGGACACTCATTCCTCCGTCCAGAGAATGTAGGTAAAACGCCCAGCACATTCGTCTTGATCTCAATAGACCGCTGACGTTGATTTGACACTATGGCATGAGCTGGCTCTCCGTCGAGATGTGCAGTTAGCGAACCAATCTCTGGGTCTAGGTCCACTAAGTTTGCCATTACAGACTCCTCTTCCTCCCTTTCCGAATGCTCAGTTTCTGACGACGACCGTGAATCCTCTTTCCCCGATGAATTCCACTCTTCTTCACTCCCTGATTCAAACGGAAATGGATCTACAGTTGACAACCCCGATCTGGTAGTTATGGCGGATGTTGATTCCTTAACTTGCCACTTCAACTGCACGTTCCTTGACCAAGATGGGTTGCTCCAGATTCCTGACCTTGAGCCCTTGCTCATAAACTGCCAAAAGCGAAATTCAAAAGATTAAAACTATTTACACCAAATCTCTAAACACATAAACAAACTACGCCATCCATCCCCGGCAACGGCGCCATTTGAAGAGTTGATTTTCTTGCTTGCTGTATCCTATCAATTTCTAATTACACACTTCCTAGATCCAGTAAATCAACTAGATCACAAGGTCTAGAGACTCACAAGACTGGAAGTCTGGTCGTTGGTACGCAAGCAAACCTTCAAAACCCTCAACCACAGATACTAAACTAGCACAGGGAAGTAGGGATCGATCCCACAGAGATGGACTCGTAAAATACATGCGTAGAGAATTGGAAACTATTTTTGGGTTGGCTGCTGCCACGCATATTTTGGGTTGAGGAATTTAACTAAGTGAATTTGGAAATAAAGTATGCTATGCTAACTGCTAGATCTAGGCAAAAAATGAATTATGTATAAGAACTAAATCAAATCAACTACTAGATCTGGGACTTCTACGAACATCTCTAGACCAAGGAGATTAAAACAAGTGGGGACCAAACTCTGAAAAAGGTAAGTACGGACAGAATCGAATCTGCAGCCTAACTAACTAAAGCATCAACTGAAAATGACTTCATCTTCTTCAACGAACACAAATAAATGCAGAGATCAAGAAAAACAAACTCAGATGTAGATCGGAGGCATAATCTTAACAGAAAACTAAACAACGACGGAAATTAAACTGCTAGACGAAGCAAACCAAGCAGAACAAAATCCCCATAATCTCATGCACAAATTTCACCTCCCCTGTTCAGATCCACACTTCGGATGCTAAATCCACTCCGGATCCAAGCATCAGAACAAAAATCCAACCGAACACAACTTCAATACCACGATTCTCGAATCTCCTAAAATATTCAGCAACAAATTCAAGAGAACATCTCAAATAAACAAACCAAAATAGCAAGCATCATAATAATCAACACGAAATCTAACTTCATCAAAGCAAATCAAATGTAAATAGAACGGATAAACTGATTCAGCAACAAAACAACAAGCTCGACTTCCAAACGTGAAGTTCGAGACTGAACTGAGTACCAAACAGAAATTTTAAAAGAACAATTGTTTCTTCGCCCTCAAGGGACGGTGATGCACTGATACGAGACTCCTGAAAACGAAAACCACCCCAAATTTCCCATATCCCTAGTGTGTGTGCTAAGAGCGTGACTGTGTGTGGAGTGTAACCGATCTGCCATTCTTGTTGCGCACTCCTTTATTTATAAGCTTCGAGGTGGGGCCCAGCGAGGTATTGATTGACTTGATTGCCCTCAGCTTTTGGCTTCCTTCCTCTAGCTTTTCCTCGTGATTCCGTTCCTGCTCCTCGCTAGATATCCTCCTCCAGCATCTCCTGGATCTAGCGCTACACACACACCTGGCTTAACAAAACTTGTTAGATCCAGCAGAAATGTGATGTTTTTCACTACATAACCAATGCATGAAATTAGCCTTATCACCTGTCTTACAAGAGTACACTAATTTGTCTTGCGATTGTTAGAAATAATGAGATAAAATTCCCAAGTCGTGTACAGGCGGTACTCTAACTATTACAATCGAAGTAAGATAACAACAATAAGTGGAATGAAAATTACAACGGTAATAATAAAACGAACCAACAATAAGTCGAGTCGAGGAAAGCCCTCTTTCACAAGACAAATTACGCCCCGGCTAGTGCTCACGGAATGACGTATTGCCCCCAAAGATAAAACGACTTCCTCCTAGCATGTAGAAGCACCTCAAACCCGCTAGGCACCGACGAACTTGATGGAGTTTCAAGAATCGAGCTATGCAAAGCTTCTAAGATGCACACTATGATGTAGAGAGGTAGAGAGAAGAGAGAATGATTTTTGTTGGTGTGTTTTCCCTCTTCCAAACTCCACCTATTTATATGACAGGGGAGGCCACCTCAAAAGTCTTAGCATTAAGGGACATCATAAACCAAATGGAGGTTACCACAAGATGAAAGGCCAAAGGCCTAGCCTTTTCAAATATCACACGTTTTCAACACTATGTCTCTCGAGATGAATATCTTCTGGCTTGCTTTTCTAGTTGCTTTGGGTATAATCATTCTGGTAAAATCCAAAGTTTTCATGAAAATCTTTGGCGTCTTTGGTCTCCTTTTTATCACTGTCATGGGTTTCTTTGCTTCAGGTAATCTCTCTCTGTATTCATTCACATGAATTAAATTTGAAATTTGGATATAAGAGTCTCTATTTTCATGTAGATCCATATGATTTCTGATGAGTCAACTTCGAGTAGTTTTGTTACAGCGTCAGACTTGCTCTCGTCCTTTGTTGAGTGAAGATTATGAGGAAGAAGAAGAGATGTCTGATGAAGATGAAGATAGATACGAAAATGAAGATGAATATATGTTTGATTCATATGATGATGATATTGATTTGGGAGAAGTGGAAGATGATAGCGATATGGAATATGATAGCATCAGTATATGGCAGGCGATGGAGAAGGTCCGTGAAAAAAAATGAGGTAACTTCAAATAAATACAAGAATGTCACAAGGTTATTTTGATTTTCAAATATGTTTCTTCTTACCGAAAACACCGAACCTAATTTGTTTGCTACGTAATTGATAATTGTATTAGTAGTTTATTGGATTCAATGTAATTCATCTAAAAGACTTAAACAATTTAAATAGAAACCTTGATTTTTCCGAGTACATTATGAATTAGAAACGTTGGTGGTACGATCCACATTAATACATGCATTATGAATATCGAGAGCAGCGAACTATTTTTTTCTTTTTTATTTTTTTATTTTTTATATACGTTAGTATGTCTTGAATCTGTTGTTTGCCGCTAGCCAAACGAGGTCTGTGTACCTATTTATTTATATAGAAGTAGACACACAATCTGTTCTTCTTTCCTGCCCGTGGACGTAGCCAACACAACGTTGGTGAACCACGTAAATCTTTGTCTCTTTTACGTTTCTGCTTGTCTCGATTACACAATTATTCTATTATGTTACAACATTATATATAGATATAAGTTAATATTGTTGTTAGTATCTCTTGACATTGTTGCTAGTGTTTGCTGATATTATATATACAATATATAAAATGAGAGTTTTGGGGGTATTTAGGGAAATAAGGGGAGTTTTTGGGGTATTTTGGGAAATACTCTTTTAAAATAGATATTATTATTTAAATATAAACATGAATGTTGAAGACAACGTGTTTTAATTTAGAGTCAATTATTTAGTTTCATAATTAGTGGATGGGAGTTGGTTATTTAGTTTACATAGTTAGTGAATTAGTGGTATATTTAGAGGCTTATTAACACAAGATGAGAGATGAAATGGCGCAATTGAACGAACCATACCTCATTCCACTGGTCTTTGCACCCCAACACGTAAGGAGGAGATGGCTTCTTCTTCCTGCCCTTCTTTTTCTCCTTCTTCTCTTAATGATTGCACTTAACAATTCATAAGGTTTGTGACATATGATCTAAACATATTATGATGGTATGCCATGGTATGCCACCTTATGCGACTGACTTCATTATATTTCAGGTTTCTTACGTTGGATGAGTCATTCTTGCTGGATAATCGGTTGACTTTTAGAGCCATGTATGCGTGTAGTTTTAAGTTCTTAGCTTTATAAATCCAGATTTGGAATGAGTTGGATTTAGTTTCTTTTGTTTATTCCTATGATTTGGGAATATCTTATGCATGTCAGAGTTTGGTGCCCTATTAATCTACTATTACATATATGACCGAACAGATTCTTTGGAGAATAAAAAAACGTGTGATTGGATTTCTCCTTGCCGCACAATTGGTGTATGCATTTCTTATAGTACAATTTTAGTGTGAAAGTGAGAACCAATAATAATCCACTATACTATTTTTTTATTGTCTAGATTTATTAATGTTTATACACTGACTCTCGATCATCATAATTCATAATATAATTAATTGCAGATTATTACAATAAGTGCCTCCGCGAACAAGTTGTCGAATATTCAGAAGCAAGCGGATGAATATGCAAGATTGACTCTGGAAGAATTGGACCCTAGGTATTTGGAGTGAGTGGGAGGTTTAGGTTTTAGTTTATAATGATGAGTTTGGTTTTAATTTTAAAGTTAAATGTAGTGTATAAAGAAATTATAAAAATGATGAGTAATTATTCATTGTGTTTAATTCTTTATTGTAATAGATTTTTTATCTTCCTACTCTATGATTTAATGTTTAAACATTATATTATGTGATATGTTTCAAATTTATTATGCTTCAATTTGTATAGAATTTTTATTCTCATATAACTAAAATTGTTACGTTCATTGTTAATATTGATTCTAATTTTGTTTAATTAATTTAAAATTAAAAATTAATATTTTTAAAAATATATTAATCTGTGCATAGCACATGCGTGATACTAGTTATTAAAAAAATTGACATTTATATATTGCGAAGTTGACATTATAGTTGTTAGTGCATAATTGATAATTTTACAAAGAGTATATTCGTGAGGATTGTTTTCACATTCGAAAAATATGTCACAAATTATTGACTATGTTGATAGACTTCTTAACATTGTTGCTGCTAGTACCAGTTGACACTAACTTTATTATCAATAATTTTGAAAATTCCAATAAATACTACTCTATCCGTTTCCTAAAAATAAAAATTCTTCTTTTTAGTCTATTATCTTGAAATAGAAATTTTCCACTTTAAAAAATAGACCGATTCAATGAATACATTCTTCAACGCTGTAGTGAATATGAAACAGTCGTTTGATAAAGTATAATACCACACCTGTTACATAATTTCTCAAGTAGGACTATATATATAGTCGCCTCATTTATCTTGATTCGAGTTCTTAGTTGATTTACAACTTTTTAGAAGCAATCATCTCTTTGAGATGTTACTGGCATAAATCTAATGGTATATGCATGTATTGCCTCCATCTAAATTAAGATAATAACTTTTTTAGTTGTAAATGCACAAATAAAATAATATATTCTGATTTTTAAAAACAATAAGGTAATATATTTATTTAAAATTAATACACATAACCATTTTGTATCTTTAGAGCATTCCTATCCATGCTCTTATTTAAGAGCACGGAAGTGGGCCCGAACCCACTTTTACTCCTTGTCCTTAGCTAAGAGCACAACACTCACATCCGTGCTCTTAGCTAAGGACAAGCTCAAGGGTCCCACCATTCTATTATTCAATTTAAATACTTCAATTACTAAAAATATTTCTACATTATAAAAATACATTAAAAAATAAAAATTACATAATTAAAATCCTAAAAAATAAAAATTATATAATTAAAATCCTAAAATATAAAAATACATAATTAAAATCCTAGAAAATAAAAAATATATATAATTAAAATCCTACAAATTAAAAATTACATAATTAAAGACTAAAAAATACCCCCGTGGAAGACTAGTCCTCTATCCCCAATGTTCTCTTGAGACCCCATATCATTTGCTCATGTGTTGCAAGTTGCTCCGGAGTCATCTTAGACGTATCGTTCATATAGAGTTGACCCAAAAGGGCCCACAACGTGTTGTTTGGGGGTGGAGGAGGCACAAAGGGAGCGGGGCGGGGGCGGGGGTAGTCGGGGCGCGACGGCGTGACCGCCGCCTTCTTCCTTCCTTGCGGCCGGCGGGAACTGCTCGGGCCAGCGTCGGGGCTACCCAAGCTAGTTCCGGCAAGCTGGGTAGCCACATCATCGGAGGCGCTATCGGATAGGGCTACCGACCTCGACGGTTTGCTGGAGGAGCTGGAGGAGGATGCTACTACGCCGCCCCTATACTTCGGATGAAGGCGCCCCTCCTGCCAACAATCGATGTACTTGAACGCTTTCAACTCCATGTGTTGGTAGGTCACCAAGGTAGCACTGATGATGTCGAGCTCGCTCATGCCGCTCCCCGCCGACCGCTCTTCCTGGAGGTAATACCCCTGGAACTTACCGATTGTGTCATTGCATCTGAAGATGCAATTGCGCACCATACTATCATTGCGATAGATGGTTTCCCCTGGTCGGGTTTCATTGTAAAGACGAGTGATGCGCCACCAATACGTTTCTCCGGTTTGGTTCGTGCCGACTTCCGGATCTTTAGAGACTGCCAAGTAGGCTTTGAACATCGCCATCATCTCACCCGGAGTGTACGGGGTGCGGGTGCCACGAGTAGGAGGATTAGGAGTAGGAATAGAAGTAGGAGTAGGAGTAGAGCTGTCGCTCCCTCCTGATCCGGGTTCGGGTGCCCACCCGAACCCCAAGGCATTTTGGTCGTCCACCGGGTAAGGGCGATAGCCACCCGCAACTTGCAAACCTTGGGTTTGAGGAGGGGCCAAAAATTGCGTTTCCGAACTAGGGAATGAGTCGGGGTTGAACCAATCGTGGTTCCAAACGCGATTGCCGGAGGTGTGATCGCCCGAGCCGGACATTGTGTAATGTGATGAGAATTTAGATGAGAAAATATGAGAAAAAAGATGAGAGAATGTAGATGATAGAATAGATGAGAATGTGATTTTTTTTTGTGTTGAAGTGGGGGTATTTATAGATGAAAATGTGAATTTTGGGGAGAAAAAATTGAAAAAATAAAATAAAAGTGGGTAAAAATGGATATAATTTTTTGGGAAGTGGGATTTTTTTTTTTAATTTCAAAATGTTTTTTAAATTAATTTTGAATTTTTTTTTTTAAAATTGAATATGGGTTTAGGCCGTTGGCCAATCAGAACACGCCACGTAAGGGTGCTCAGCGGCACGGACGTGCTCTTAGCTAAGAGCAGCGCAGTGCCGCTGGCACGCACGGACGGCTCGCAGCAGCGGACGAGCTCATCCTTGCCACTGGCACGGACGGACGGACGCCGCGATGGGGATGCTTTCAATTAAAATATTCACCTGTCTTTCTCTCTCTATTTAATATTTACATTTACATTTTCCTCTCCAATTAAACTTATTAACCAAAAACTCCTAAAATCTAATACCAATTAAAAAATGTGTCATTTTAACGGAAACAACCGGAGTATTTATCCGAAGCCATAAATGTTGATATATTCTTTATTCGTCAATCTTGAAACTATAGTTGTAATTAGAAAAATGAATTTGGGCCCTCCTACTTGAGAGTCTTGAAATCTTGGAGGTTGGGTTAAAGCACGATGTGGGGTTCTAGTTTATTGGGATATTTTTGGAAAGTGTATAAGCTATAGTTTAAATAAGTGGGCCTTTTAAGCTTATAACATGATATAACTGTGTTCCTATGTTACATAAAGTAGTACTCCATACCACAGACTAATATATCCATTAAACTTCAAATTCAGATTAATTTTGAAAATTCGTATATTTCACTTTTAATGATTAGCTATATTTTCATAATATGTTTGTTTATTACTTTTAATGATTAGCTATATTTTCATAATATGTTTGTTTATTAATATAGGACCGTGATAAGTTTGGAGTTCGTACAATATTAACCGTTTGCATTTGATCATATCTCTATTAATATAACTGTCATTATTTGAGGAAAATCACTATAAAAATCTGATGTGTGTACTAAAAAGGACTTTTAAACAATTCTAATTTTGATAATCTCATAAATTCAATTAATATCGTAATTAGTTAATGTATACTTTTGTGATTTTAACTAGAGTTAGTGGTATTGGTAAACGAGAATATAATGCTATATTAGACCATCTTCAACGGTACTGCAAAACTTAAAATGCAGTAGAATAATTCCTCCAACAGAATGCAAAACCAATCCTATTATAGGATTTTGAAGAAAAAAATATCTATGTTTAGATTTGCACTAAAACTATACCAATTTTTTTTTTTTTCTGATTTTGATAGTCCAAATCATTTTATTTTATCAAAATAGAAAAAGGAAAGAAAGAAGGGAAGGAAGAGAAGTAAAATTACAAAAGACATAGATAGAAAACTTACCGGAAGAGCGTTCCAGCGGCTGCTAGGAGAAGAAGATATGGAAATAACCTAATTTGATTTCTATTAATATTTGATTAGTAATTAATTAGCGGGCTTGGCCATTTTAATATAATACACATTTATTGATTAGTTAAAAATACTACCCACCATTTTTTTAAGTTAACAAATATAAATACTAATTAGTTATGCCTATTAATATTGAATAGTTATGCTTTAGTAAATTACATAATTTGGTAGCTTTTAATTTTTAATATTAACAATTGGTTTATTTTAGTCTAAGAATTGACAAAAACTCTTTAAGTATTATGCCTTATTCCTAATATCAAACTGAATATACTAACGATATCTGATTTATATATTTGTGATATCTTTAAATGAATTTTAATAATAAATTTTAGTTATTTATATGTACCTTGTAATATATTTGTAGTATTTTTATTGCATTTAAATTTTCTAAATTATATAATTATTTTTTATTTAAGAAATAATAGATTTCATATATAGTTATATTAATTACTCTTAACATATTATTTAATATAATTTAAGTTATTGACAAAGCGTCCTGCGGTTAGTGTGTAATTTAGATAAAATATATAGGTATGATTGAAAAGTATAAAATAAAAGTGAGTGGGGAATATTCTTTTGGGTTTGAGTTTAGTGTAAATGGTTGGAGTAAAATCAATATTTAGTGTGAGATTTACATTAAAATGGGTTTGAGTTTAGTGGAATGGCTACATTAAAATGGGTTTGAGTTTAGTGGAATGATTGGAGATGATCTTAGTCATATAAACATTAAACTGAAATAACCCCTGACAAAACATAAAATTTAAATCTAGGGCCTTATGGAATATACTTGCGCCCAAAACTATCAGATGGATCAATTTGATAATCACGTAAACCAGCCTCAAAACGGATATCGGGTATTGGATATCCGATATCCAAACCCGAAAAAGTCGGATAATTGGATATCCGAAACCCGATTTTTCGGGTATCGGATCGGGATCGGGTAGTGAGAATTTTGGATTATCAGGTATCGGGTTATACCCGAATTATTCGATTTATTTTCTAAAATTAATAAATTATATTTTTTATTATAATTAAATGTAATTTAATTTCTTAACTATAATTTAATTAATACTTATAAGATGTGTAATTTAATTTTTTAATTACATTTTAATTTCATTGACTTGTGATATTTATAATTTTGAATTTTTTTATGATATTAATTATTGTTAGATCTTGATTCTTATAAATTATTGAATTGTGATATTTATAAAGGATAAATGTTTGAACTTATGAATTTTGATGGTTATTGACTTATTGTGGATGAATGAAAGATGTTAATATGTATAATTTATGAATTTTGTATTTTTCAAAGTTTGTAGTTATTTTCTTTGAAATTCGAACTAATATAAGAATTTTGTATTCCTAAAAGTTTGTAGTTATTTTCACTAATATAAGAATTTTTGTATTCCTAAAAGTTTGTAGTTATTTTCTCTTATTATAAGAATTTTGTATTTTTAAAAAGTTTGTGATTATTTTTATTTGAATATTAGTACTTCAACTTTGTATTAAATTTGAATTAAATAATATTAAATAAATTCTAAAAGTTTGTAGTTAATTTAAAAAAAAAATCAAAATCACAATTGGGACTGGATATCCGAGTCGGGTATCCGGGTACCCGAAATCAAATTCGGGTCGGGTATCGGGTATTGAATTTTAGGAATTTTGGGATCGGGTATCTGAATATTTCGGATCGAATATCCGCGGGTACCCAATTTGACAGGCCTAAGCATGTTGACGACATGAGAAACAAAAGGTCCACTAACTAATTAAGTACTTTGATTAGCCTTCAGATTTAAACAAAAATTAAATCTATTTTCAGAATTTTCATTCTTTCCTTATATATAATATTATACAACAAATAATTATGTTATTTACACATTTTCCGACTTTCTAATATGCAATGATAAGATACGGAGTAGTAAATTGCTGTAATTTCTTTTCAAGATTAATTATGCATGTCCATACAATCTAATTAAGTTAGTGGTTGGAATTAATTCTTGATTCTTATCTAAAAGGGTATTTTCACTAATCATGATTGTATAATAGATTGATGATGGCATACATGATATCACTGCCCATGAATTTGGGAATTCTACGTCAATTTAGTTAGTGGAAATACATTACTATAAGTCCCATTTAACTGTGTTAGAGATGACTAAGAATACATGTGTCGTATTCAAACAAGGACTTATTTTTCTTTTCATTACAAGAATTCATCCCCAATTTAATTAGACTCAATCCCTGGCCCCATCTATTATTCAACACTACACTTTCAACACTAATCATGACTACTAAACCTTTTTTAGCTTAATTTATGTACGTACTAAATTAAATTGAAAATGTCACCTCATCCTTTAATTAGACTAGTTGTAAAATGGGTACTCTAAGTTGATTAAAATTAATATGTTACCATCACTACTTGTTTCTCGTATGTGGATTCATTTTATATTGCATTGTCAAATTTGAATGAGTTGAAATTAATATGAATCGAACTAACTATAGAATAGTTAAGTAAAACATTTGTTTTATCCATTTGTACTTATTGAGCCCATAAGGTTGTTGAGTTTATATAACTAGTTGAACTTGAACAAACTTTCAAGCGATATGATTAACTGATTGCACGACTATATTTTCTTCACTAATAAAAGAATTTAAGAAAGTTTGGTTGGATATATAAAATAAAAAAACTTGTGGATATGGATTGGAGGGGCCGACAGAATGTTTATTTATACCATATTATTTAATCCGAATCTATGGCTATTTCCATATCTTGCCAAAGTCAGCTCTAAGCTACTAATTCCTTTATTATATACATAAATCATAATTGTAAATATCCATCTTTTCTATATATGTGGATGTGACTATTGTATAAGAATAAACTTTATCTAGAACTCTTCGCCAAATGGTAGATGTGAATATTTCTACTCATCATGATAAAATTTGTATAGAAAAATGCGTACATGAAAGTGATCAATTCCTTAGTCTGAAAACGTTGTACAAAAGATCAATGAAAATGTAGTAGGGACTTGGGAAAGTGGAATCCAACCTTAAAGTATGTATATAACACGGTTTAGTTCACAGTTTCAAGCGTTCACATTATCATCCAACACTAAAATCCTTAATATATATGTTTGTATATTCCTGTCTATTGAAAAGACCAAAGTCATGTAAACAATATATATGTGATATGTCACTCTCACAATCAATAGTTCAATACCTTTTTTCGTTTTCTTTAGTTCAGTTAAAGTGTCCCAATATTTTAGGTATCTCATTTATAATGCAATTATATATCAAAATGAACCCTTGTTAATTAGCATCAAAATTAAACAAAGACACCAGAAGTATAAATTGTATAAATTGCAATTGACGTAATTAGTTTCAAGTTTATCATTCAATTTGGACAAATTGAGGAAGTTTCAATCTGAAATTTTCACCATACATGTTTTATAATTGGGCCTACTTTAGGAATGCTTGCAGAATATAATGTCATATAATATATAATTATGATATAAATGGTACGGCAATGTTGAAAACTATACATAAATATACAAGTTTTTTTTTTTAATATTAGAAATGAATGCCCCACGTTGTTTGAAATAATGCGCCAATCGTAGAACAATTTATTTTATTTTAACGCAAAATATGACTAATATAGCAAGTGAGAGATAGCATATGCATATGTGGGAGACCCTACACGGTATTTGTTATGATAATTAAGTCATTCAACAAACCTAGATATAGAATATTTAGATCAACATCAAGACTTTCCTAATTACTCCTATAGAATATTTTGAGAATGAAAAATTCATCGCTTGGAATATGTAGTACTCCGTAAATATTACATTGTACTTACTCCCTCCGTCCGCATATAGGAATCTCATTTTTCCATTTTAGTCCATCCGCGAATAGGAGTCCTAGTTCACTTTTACCATAAATGGTAAATAGGGTCTCACCTTCCACTAACTATCCACTCACATTTTATTTAAAACTTATATATATAAGTGAGACTTCTATTCCACTAACTTTTTTCCGCCCACTTTGCTTAACATTTCTTAAAACTCGTGCTGTCATAAATGAGACTCCTAATGGCGGACGAATGGAGTATTATTTTTTATAGATGTAAAGTAATCTATCCTAATGACGGACGAATGAAGTATTATTTTTTATAGATGTAAAGTAATCTAACCCAAAAAATTGAGTAAAGGATCTCATAAAAACAATACAGCAACAATACGGTAAGAACTCAACAAGAGAAAAAATGTAAGCAACATTATCATGGGCATCCACAATATTCCAAGCACGCCAATAGAAGATGCAAAATTAAACTAGCAAGAAATAACAAAGACCAACAAGAGGAACCAACCACTCACATATCCAAGAAATTAAAAAATTAAAAGAGGCTCATCCAAGGTAAGAATATCCACAGCGTCAGACAAATCCCCCTAGCAAAATCATACAAACATACCAACCTCTTGCACTCACTCTAACATAGGTCATTTGTTGTTATGATCGTCGACTGCATATTAGTTTATTGTTCACTACTTTAGACTAAATTTGCATGGATTTGTTATTTGAGTCACTCTCAAAAGGTCTCAAACTAATTAGACTTGGGAAATACTTATTTATTGTTTCCAATTGTCTGTTTTCTTCGATATGGTATGGAATTGCACCCAACAAACCTCTCATCAAATCGAGACCATACCGAGTATTTCTTATGCAATAAAATCGACTTCGGGTAATTCACCTTAATGCATCTTCTAGATATTTCTTGGATTTCATTGTTGAAGCAGTTAATACTAGTGATTTGGTTCTATATACTTGTTCTAGACCCATCATTCATATTATGGAAATCTTCAATGACTTCTAACCTTGTGACAGGATTTGCAGATTTTCTTCCACAATAATTTTCTCCCCAACACCAACACCCACTCGTACCCATGCCGTCTTGGTTACCTCCCTTTTCACCATCGCTTTTCCACATAATAATCGTTTTTGCAGTTGTATAATGCACCCAACCATCCTCGTCCATAAAAATTAGTTTTCTTTTATTGATGGTATGTTATCATTCTAACAAGATGATTCATATTTTTTACTAATAATATTTAAAATGTTTTTCTTTTAATACTAGTTTCTTTTCCTTGACCATTTTGCAATAAAATATACTTCCTCGGGACGATGTTTAATAAATGTCTCATTTCATTTTTATCATTTTTAGTAGTAAAAAATATATTCCACAAACTTATTCTCATTCATATTTTATACAGGACACTGGACACTTAGTAAGGCCCGAGGGGAGTATATTGTCAATTAACAAGACTATTAATATTAGATGAGAAGTATCAATTAGGGCTGGCAATTTTTTACACGACACGATAACACGACACGAACCGGCACGAAATTAATGGGTTTGGGTCAGAGCTTATCGTGTTCGTGTCCTTATCGGGTCGACCCATTAAGGACACGAAAATTTCGTGTCGTGTTCGTGTCGGGTTCGTGTTATCCGTTAACAATGCGTGTTCGTGTCGTGTTCGTGTCGTGTTCGTGTTATCCGTTAACACATAATATTTTAATATTATTATTCTTATTAACACATAATATTTTAATATTATTATTCTTATTATTTTCATTTTTCAGTACTTATTTTCGTGTCATTAATGGGTTCGTGTCGTGTTCGTGTCGTGTTGACCCGAAACGGTTCGTGTCGTTAATGGGTTCGTGTCGTGTTCGTGTCGTGTTCGTGTCTGAGGGTAGCGGGTCGTGTTCGTGTTCGTGTTTGAGGTTTTCTTAACGGGTCGTGTTCGTGTTTGTTGTTATCGTGTTCGTGTCGTTATCGTGTCGATACGATAACGACCCGACACGACACGCACGATTTGCCACCCCTAGTATCAATAGTGCTAATTTTTTTGTTGATGCGCAACAAATATCATCATACATTCATACTACTACTTAACCAATCTATCTGGAAACATTTTCCTTCGTGCTTAGCTAAGGAGTGAATAATCATAAATTCACAACACTGGTTTACTCAAATTTATTAGGTTTGCAGTTTGGTAACACTTGTCTAATTTGATGTTGACTATGATTAATGCATCCTTGCGTGGCTTCCTAAAGTCGGGCCTTGTCATGAAGTTTAGGAAACCGTCTTTTGAATTTGGCTACTCACCAATATTTATTTCATTTTGGTTTCGGAATAATTGCTGTTCTATTTACTCAGTTCAATTATTTGTCGTCACTTAAAATAACATTTCTAATTTTCATATTTAAAGGAAATTATGTATGGTTGGGCAAATGGAAAATACAAATATTCTGCTAGTTAAACGACGTCCTTTAATACATCCTCCTTAATTTTTATACATGCACACGTCATGTAATAAATCTGGACAAGTAGCATGTCGGAATTTTCATGAGACGATTAGGATAAACGTTAAAGTTAAGATTAAATAAAAGTTGTAGGATTGACAAAAAATGGTTCTTTTTTCAAATTTTCCTATTGTTGCCTTCTTTTATAACAACCATAAATAATGCATCCAAATTCACTTTTAGTTAATCTTAACAAAACATTTAATTTACTATCCAAGCGAAGGGAAGATAGATCACACCCACATTAGTCAAGTTACATGCACTTTTTCTCCTTGTGTGTCAATTCTTGTTAGGCGCAGACTCAAGAAAAATATTTAATAAAAAGAAAAAGAAGAAAAGTAAATTATCATAAAACTCACCTTACCAACTGTAATTGACACTATTTTCAAAATTAAGAAGAAAATTAACACAAGTAATGCATTGAAATAAAAATTTGACAAGATATTTTTTCAATCTTCAACGACTTCAAACGTGAGTCGCATTCTCGCCGGGCACAAACCTCAGCGGTTTCTTATCTACCTAATTGGACACAGACACGTAACCTAGGCCACGTGGCATTCTAGTCTTGAATTAAAAAAGGCAATTTATGTACATTTTCTTCCATCAATATTATCCTTCAACTCCCTTTGTCCATAAAATATTGTCCAAATTTAACTCTGATGCAAATTTTAAGAAATGTGAAGAAAAGTGAATTAAAAAAGTTAGTAAAATGAGGATCACATATTTATATATTAGTTTTATAATAGAATGTGAGTGTAAAAAGTTAGTGGAAAGTATGATTCATTTACCATTTTTTTTTCTCTAAAGAAGCAAAGTGAACAACTTTTTACGAACGAACCAAAATGGTAAAATTGGACAACATTTCATGAACGGAGGGAGTATAATTTTCGTATATTTAATAGTAAGATAAAAATTGTTCTGATATATTATAGATTTTAATCAATAATTTATCGTTGAAACTATATGTTTAAATATTTTTGTTCATCGTAATTATAGAATACTCAATCTTAATATATACTCCGATAGTATGACACGGCTAGTATATTAATACTCAATTTTAATACTATATATGTAGTGTTGAATATAAAGAAACATGACATTGATATGTAAGTTATGTCATATGGCACATTTTAAAGATTTATTTTATGCAATAAAGGAAAATTAGGAAATCATTTACTAATAGTGGGAATAATCAACGGTATTATTATTGTAATGTTGTGGATACTATGTATATAATGAACTCGATTCGTGTAATGTTATAGTTTTTTTTTTAATCTTTAATACCACTTGTCATATTCAATAACAATTGCCAATCCTAAAATATTTTAAAATACACATATAACTCTCAAATATTATACTCGTTTACTCTATTCCACCATAAATGAGACGCATTCTTTAATATACTCGTATTAAGCATAATTATACCCTTAACTTAATAGTCATACGTCATCCGAGTGGCTTAATGACGTGTACACGCACATCAAATTAGAATCTTGATTTGAGCTCATAACTCAAAAAAGTGGACAAGTCAAACCCCACCCTTATATTGGATAGTATAAATAGCTCAAACTACAGCACCATTAAACTCCAAATCAAAAACACATTCATACATAATAATGGGATACAGCACGAGCTCCTCCTCTTCGCCGCCCTCCTCTCCTCCGGCCATTCTCACCCCCTGCGCCGCCTGCAAGATCCTCCGCCGCCGCTGCGTCGACAAATGCGTCTTGGCCCCTTACTTCCCACCCACCGACCCCCTCAAATTCACCATTGCTCACCGCGTCTTTGGCGCTAGTAACATTATCAAGTTCTTGCAGGTAATTTCATATATCTTTCTCACATTTAAATCTAATCATATTTACTTTACTTGTCTTTTATTTTCCATTTCATTAATTTATCTCAAATCGTGATGGACAAACCAATTTCTACCATGACGTCGCTATAATTAATTATATATTAATAATCATTGTGCATGTTTTTGTTTTTCACAACATATAAGGTAGTGTGAAATTACCTTTTTGGTGGCTGAAAATACTGAAATGGGTTTATATTCTAAAATATGTAAGTGGGAAATTTTCCATGATCCACTAATTATTGGAGTCCTTTTTTACTACATATTTCCACCAAAAATCAAGAAAAAGGGGGGTTTTGTAGTTGATTTTTCTAATTCTAGTTTTCTTTCTTCTTCACTTAATTTCTTGTTTATACTATATGCCATCTAGACTTAAATATATTGACCACTCACAAACTGAAAATGACATTTATTAAGGTCAATTGGTTTAGGCGCCTACTCAATATGAAATTAAACTACGTGAAAATATCACTAATCATCTACAGTTTATAACTAACACAATTATCCTCAGGTACAAGTTTTAGCTTTAATGATTGCAAGAATCAATATTAATTTATACACTAAATTAAAACTAGCACTAACTTCATTCTTTGAAATTAATAAAAAAAATTACTTTGAAAAATTCAGGAGCTGCCTGAGGATCAAAGAGCAGATGCTGTGAGCAGCATGGTTTATGAGGCAAATGCTCGGCTGAGGGATCCGGTGTACGGGTGCGCGGGTGCAATTTGCCAGCTGCAAAAGCAGATCAGTGAGCTTCAAGCCGAAGTAGCCAAAGCTCAAGCTGAAATCGTCAACATGCAATGCCAGAATTCCAACTTGTTCGACCTCATTTGCAAGCAAATGTCGCCTGAGGAAAATATGCTTCCGTTCTATGATAGTCCGGTTTTCATTTTTGATGACAGTGTTTCGGGGATGGCTTCGGATCCTCTCTTGACGTGATACTTCATCGATCAATTTAGTTAAGGATAATTTTAATTTTAACATATATATACTTCATAAAAATAAATGGGGGGAAGGGGGGTTCTTAAATTTAGTTATTTTACTAATATATTTGAGGTTATGGGGTAGTTTGATAATCATAGAAATGTAGTACTATCACAATGTGAATTTCTCCAACTTTTCCAAAGGAAAAGAAGTGAATCAAGAAAAGTTGCTATTACTTTAAAAAAGGAATCGCCTTATTAGATCTTTGTATGTATAAAGTCTTGTATTTGGCATCTTTTGGTGACCTAATGCTTTCATATTTGATGATGATAAGTATTTTTTTTTATTTAGAGAAAAAGAAGAAGTATTCATTCATTACCATACATATGTATGAGTATCCAAGAGATCAGATCATGGGACTAAAAGAAATAATCAAGAACCTGTCTACCAATGACAAGACAAGAGTGAAAAATAGATGGAGAAGAGATGCCATGATGGAACAATGCAAGTTTAATTATAAGACATGAAATTCATTAGATAAGGTTGCACATGCAAGAAATGTCCTTTTTCATGTTTTGGAAACTCAAAAAACCTTGAAATTATATGCATTAAATAGAGAAAAATTATCATTGGGGATGGGCTGGTGATGAAGTGGTGGTTGAATATCATGACTTCAAATCCCACTACAAAATCGGTCTACCATAATATTCAATTCATATTCTGAATCAAATGTGTGAGAAAAAGGAATTGTGTAAGAGATTTTATTACAAATTCCAAATAGGATATGAAGTAAACTTAACAAGTTTGTTTTGATTGGATGCTGAGTTCAAGTGATACTAATCACATGTTTGGAGATGTTGTAGCATTCGACAATACGAACGCAACAAACATGTATACGAATTTGTTGACATATTTTTGGTTGTGTATTAGTATTACGCACATATTGAATTGGCATTCGTCTTTTTATTTATTTGTCGATTTATTCACATGGTTTTTAATACATTTATAGCATTACGTATTAATATTTTGATTGATGTTCATGTTGAATGTTTTATTCAACAAGTATTATGTGGTGTTTGGTCTATTTACTGCTAAGCATAATCATGGTTGCCCTGTAACGTCTATAGATGAATTTGTATCTAATGAGAATGTACACTCATTTTCATGGTTATTCGATTATTTGTTGAATGCATGAGTGTCGCACCAAAGTTAATTGAAAGACTGGGGAAGGAAACTTGTAATCGAAAGAGTTTTGATTGTTTGGTACCAGACATTGTTGGTGCATATGGCACATGATGATGAGTAAACTTTTTAAGAATGTCTCAAAAACAGTTCTGGAAAATGAAGATTTTAAGAAGGATTTGAAATCTTTGTGTCTATTCAGATTTGTAACACTATCAACCATCGTCTTGGCAGCAATTATAACGTCGTTAACGAACTTTATTTCAGTGCTTTGTGATATTCCTTCACCACCATCATTTCTATTCTCCTTAACCTCCTTAACCTTAATTACCAACACTCTCAATCGTTTTGTCATTAGGAGTGTCGGTCATTTTTACTATAAATGATAGGTAGACCTCAATTTCCTATAACTCATTCCACTCACATTCCATTATAAAATTAACATAAAAAAAATAGACTCCACATTCCACTATCTTTTCTCGTCCACTTTACTTTACATTTCTTAAAACTCGTGTCAAACTCAAATGAGACTCCTAATGACGAACAAAGAGAGAAATAATCTTACACATCATTTATAATGTGGATCCTACAATCCACTAACACTATACCCTTCCACTATATTTTTCATCTCTCTTTCATTTCCCGTATCTCTTTCTTATTTTATCAATTGCACATTAAATTAAAATCTATGTTATCTACAAGTTTGTCTATTTTTTGAGGATGGAGTATTATTCACAACTCAAACAAATATAATTTCACTAAAATTCACATTTCCAAATTTGTTTGATTTCATGAGCAAGCAACGAATGTCAATGTCAGTATATTTAAATCAAGCATATTTAAATCAAGCAACCACTAGATAGCTTATCAAATATTCCAGAACCGACAACATATGAGAACCAAAAAAGAAGACCAAGTGTGATATGCCTTTAATTTTCGAATTCTGTAACAGACAATTAATATGCATTTTTAATTTTACCGACATCAGTTCGTTCAGAAAATCAATAAACAAAGAAACCGTGCATTTATATTTTGAACATGCCTAATTCAGAAACAAAAGTATAACAAAACATATTTGTATCGGAAACTTCATTGAGTTAACATTAATTGAAGCGGAATTATATAATTTCCTTTCAATTAATCTTAACTTAATTAGGGAGTCTCGTGTTGCATGGGAAAATTTATCAATTTGAGTCAGTTGACCAATAATTTTTGGATAATCTACAATGGTCATAAATAGAGCCATTATTGTAATGCCACAGCCACATAAATCTAAACTAAATGAATGAGTAATTGATTTTTATGCTGAATACTACAATTTCTATATAACAATAATATATTACATATATTGACAATAATGGGTTTATGACCTTCTAGATTATGCAAAGATTAATGGTCAAATTGAGTATACTATAACTTGGACATACGACTGTCTAATTAAGTCAAGATAAATTGAATTTGAAAGAGAGATCAATTACAAAACCGGAGTTTACGAAAAAGATAAAGTCACTCATGATTACATTTCTTGATTTTTCACTAGTCAAGATATTGTTGTAAACGACTTAGTTTGCTCAATGAGAATTCGGTTAATTTGTGTCTCACACATGTTGGCTACAAAGAATTTGGACTGCACACACATTTACACTTTTATGTCAAAATTAAATGCAAAAGTCTTATATGTATGTGTGAATTCATAATAATATCACATTTAAAGACCATCGCATGTCGTTTTTTCGGTTTAAATATGTCGGCCTACCGCTTAGATAAGAGATGAAGATTATCGAAGCTTTTATTTTGGTTAGTTTTGGTATTAACAATAAATTTAATATTGTGGAAAAGTAAAATTATAAAAGAAACAAAAAACTTTATAGCATATTGTATTCGACTTGAATGATTTTTTCCGATGGTTACACCACCTTTTATAAGCTCTAATTCTAACTATTCACGAAAAATATATTTAATTTAGCAAGTACTCCTATCTATTTTGTATTTGATTTTTCATAATCTTCAATTGCAGATCGGCCGCAATGGGCGCTGATCAATAAGGCAGCCAATCAACGCCTTATTGTGAATGCTTTTACTTTACTCTATTCGCTTTAACCTTTAACATATCAATTGTATAAATCTCATGCTCTAAATAAATGTCCCAACTACCTTGAGATGGATGGAGTAATATTTTTTAAATTTATTAGTATAGCCTTATTTAATTCATCGTCAAAATATAATTTGGATTTATACGGATTTTATTTATTGTACGGAGATAATTGGTTTTTAAATGTTAAATTTCAATATGTCTCTGTATAGTAGTAATTCGGAAAGAGTGAGAGTATGGAACATACATATTAATAGATTATCCTTATAAATAACATGTGATTAGACACTTATAATATCTTATAGCATAATATACTAGTTCAATGAAGTCAAAAACATATACACACCTAACAGAAGAAAAAAGAAAATTTTTGTTATGTAGTGAGTCTAATGACGACTTTATAATTTCTTAGGCGAGGGAATATTAGTGAAATAAGAAGTCAAAATTAAGTAAGAGGTTATCAAATCATACAACTCTATTATTGGCATTTTATTCAACTCAAATACCGTGAGGATTAATAAATAAGTATATGTATAATGTATTTAATGTACCTAAATATGGTCATAGAGTTCCATTATATGCATTTCCGCGCCTTATTCCTGAACAGCAGAATTGGATCAAATTAGGTGTTTTAATATAGTTTTTCGGATGAGATTCGTAAATATACAAATTATTTTCTTCTTCATCACGAACCTATTATACTTCAGTCCATGAGAAATAATTCATACTACCATATTAGGAGGAGTTAACCTCATTTCAGAATATAATACATATTTAATCAAACTCCACCAAACAAATTGGAAAGTGAGATGGAATATAATCTGATTAATTATTAACCAGGTATAATTATTGACTATATATTTTTGGTTAGTAAAAAATAATTAAAAACATTATCTATACAGTGCTTGATATTTAAATAGTCGTGGAATGACCAATCGACGCGTATAAGGGCAACTACTACCTTGGAATAAATAATCCTTGCAATAATGTCTATATTTAGTTAGTTTTCCACTGTTTCATGTGCTTGGATTATTATGCTAAATTCTCAATAATAAATAATAAGCAGACATATCAATTTACTATACCCTAACGGAGAAAATTAGTGGTTTGACCAATATATTATAGTTTACTGTGTATTGGATTTGTTTAGTATTTGGCTATACTTACTCATTTGACTTTGTACTAAAGAATCTTGTACTGTGTAATAGTTTAATTTAAGTGATCTCTTTATATTAAATTTCCATCGAAACGAGTTTAGTGTGAAATTTTGAATGGTTACGATTAATTTTTTCATACAATATGGACCTTAATTATTACTAACTTCGTCCCACAATAGGAATCACATTTGGTGTGAGCACGGATTTGAAGAAATATAAATAAAAGTGAGTTGAATAAGTTAGTTGACTATGAGTTTCATTTATATATATTAATTTTATAATAAAATGTGAGTGCAATAAATTGGTGGAATATGAGACCTACTTATCATTTATGATATGATTCTTATTGTGAAATGAACTGAAACGACAAAATGTGACTCTTATTGTGGAACAAATGTACTAGTATGATTTAACATAATGTGACTTTTATTGTGGGATGAACTGAAATTGCAAAATGTGACTCTTATTGTGGGATAAATATAGTAGTATAATTTAATATAATGTGGCGATTTCGAAAATATGAGTACGAGTGTGTTTTGAGAATTTTTCATAAGAGGGTTGTAAAATTGAAAATTAGTCCTCATAGGTTCTCATAAAGTGTTATCATTATTTATTAGAAGTCCAAAATTAGTCCTCTAATTTTATCCAAAAATATATGTTAAAGTATATATATTTGTAACCTTTCGTGTGTGTACAATATTTAATTTTGGCGCGCAGCAATATCAAAGAGGTTTCTTTACGACACCAAATAATCAGCCCTTTTTTTAATAGTCCTTGTAGGCCATGTTAGACGATATTTCATTTACCTTTTCAGTGCAAAGTCCTCCAAAATCTAAAACTATGGGAACAGAATGTCTAAAAAGTTTACGATATTTTAATTTGATTTCGAAACTCAGAAATGTCTATTCCCTCCATTTCATTTCAATCTCCATCTTATCTTATTTAGAAGTCTCATTTCAATAAATCACTACTTAATATTCAATATACTCTAAAAGGACCGAAAATTGTCCACAAACTAGGTAAATATTACATCAGTCATTTCAATAAATATCACTATCTCATTCTTAATGGACCGTCCACAAACTTGACCTTTTGTTGTTGATTTTAAACATGTGATCATTTGCAGGACATGCAAAAAGAATAAACTAAATTAGCTGAAAGTTCAGGTTATAAACTAGAATCAACCCTAAAAAATTGCAGCAATGTAAAATTTCCGATGTCGCCACCGGTAAATGGGAACTTTACCGATGAATCCGAAGTCAAAAGCTAGTTTATCATAGCACGGAAAAACTTATCATAAACAAAAAAGTTGCTAGAGAAAAACACATTTTTTCGGCGAATTGAACAGCTACTGAACAGCTCCAAAAAATTCTTCAGGCAGCTTTTTTATATAACAAAGAAAAATCTGGTGGAACTATCTATTTCTGCAGAAGGGGCTCACCAGTTTCCTCATTTTTGTTTTTGTCCATAGCCTTTCTTGCAAGCTCGTAGCCTGCGAAGTTCATGGCGCCCAGAGGAGCGATCCAGAAGAAACGGGGTACAGCACCCTTAAATAGTCCGAGGGGGCCTTCATTGCGCAGGATTGAGAAAGCTACAATTGACAATGTCACGGTGCGTCCCTGAGGAGCAGTCATTGTCCTTGTCTTTATCACATCAAAGGGAGTTGTCAAGACAGCAGCCAGTCCACCAGATAGAGCCCCGACAGCTATGGTCTCCCAAGGTTCTAGCTCCCGTTCCAGAAGCCGTTGGACAGCCTGAAATGGTGAAATATGAATAATGAACTTGGTTTTGGGCCGAGTTTTTATTTATCCTGCATCATTATCTAATGTCAATCAGGACAGGCGCATCTTTTAGCTTATATTATTCCCTTTTTCGGGTTTAGTTATTTTAGAGGTTGAAAGTTACATGGAAAAAGAAGGCAGAATCTCAATCACTAAACACCCATTACTTATTTTTGATAAAAAAAAAAAAAGGAAAGTGTTATCACATTTCAAGGTAATTGAAGAGACGTATGGCGACAAAAGAAATTATTTCCCATGTAAGACACAATTCAATGACTGATAGTAATATTTATCATTTGGCAAGCTCCTATTTTTTGAAGCATGCGTAAAGAATGAGAGCACATAACTAGGATAAAGAGATTAATACCTTTTTGGATTCAGCATAAAGGCCCATGCCCGCAACGTAGAACGGAACTTCTCGGCAGAGAGTTGCACCAGTCCCACGGAAAAAGCCCCTGGGACCATCTAGCCGCCATGTCCCGACAATAGCTTCACCCACATTATCAAATATACCAGCCTGCAATCTTTGCTTCAACACCTCGCATGGAATACGCACTGCTGTTCCAAGAACTGTGCTACAGAATGACGCCAAGGATTGAACCTGAACACAGATTTTATAAAAAAAAAGTACACTGTATTAGGTATCGACTATCGATTGATAAAGCCAGAGCCAGATAGATGTACACCAAGTTTTTCCATTCTTTGAAATAGGTTTAGGAGACCGTCATGATTCTAACCTGTAATTCAGGAAGGGTTGGTGCAAAATTTATCAAGACGAGCTTGGTTGCTTCCATAATTCCAGTTCGGAGACCATGGCTGCACTAATAGTTGATCAACATTCTGACAGGTAGCAACAACTTGACATAAAAGGGATGATAAATGAAACTACACCTCGAAAATTGCCCCAATATGGCAGGAACAGACCCCCTATATAGGCCTCGGACTCCAAGTTGAGGAAGCTTCGATAAAATTTCTGCAAAGCTGAGGGTTGAAGATGCTTGAACTCTCGTCTGACAGACATGCCAGTACAGAACAGTCAGATTGTCTCATGGAAAGTTATAGACTCCTGCTAGAGGATCTTTTCTAATAAATATTGGACTATGACCTATTTTTACAAAATTACAGCCACCAGCAAGTAACACATCAAAAATTAATATGCCCATGTATCATCATTTCAGGAACCTAAAGATACTTTCTGGAGGAAAAGAAAATGTTTTGTTTCACAATAATTTACCTTAATCGTGTCAATAGGATGCATTAAAGCTGTAGACATAGCACAGGAAAGTCCTCCAATCAATGCTGCCTTTAGAACACTGCCAGCTGGTATTTCTACCGGTGGAGGAACAGCAACCACAGTAGCAGCTTCAAACCAAATGCTCCTGAAATTCGCAAAGAAAAGTTTGTGTTAGTTGCTACCAGAGGCTGAAACAAAGAGTTCATCAAACAAGCAGAAGTAGAACTAGAATACCCAATTTACTCGGGTATCCATACATGTTAAAAATGATAACATTATTTTGACAGGACATGTGACCTATTATACCACTAACTATATATTCGCAAACAGAATTGGCTCTTCCGAATCAATCAAAGATGCAACAGAGCTTGGATTGTTGTTAGAGCTGTTCAACAATCAACTGTTGATGCCAGTAACAAGATACTCTCTCCGTCCCACAAAATTTGGTATTTTTGACCCGGCACGGGTTTTAAGAAATGCAATAGAGAGTGGGTTGAAAATTTTAGTGAAATATGGGTCCTACTTCTATAAATTAGTTTTATAATAAAATGTGAGTGAGAATGAGTTACTGGAAGTGGGGTCCACTACCAAAAATGATAAAAGTGAAATGTGACAAATTTTGTGAGACGGACGAAAATAGAAATAAGTGACAAACTATATGGGACAGAGGGAGTATAATCTTCAAGGAGTTCCAAAACTTACACATTTAATATACTAAAATCAGAATGGATTCATAAACGCCATCTGACATAGTGCAAATCAGAAACCTAGTACAGTGCCTGTAATCATTCATCTTGCGAGGGTACAAAGTAAACCAAGTCGAAGTAATACACGAAACTAGCATCCAATCAGCATGGACTCATATTAACAGGTCCATGATGGAGAGAACGAAGCAAGTAAGGAGAGGACTGAAAATAATAAACCTCAATTTACCTTGGATCTTCTTGAAGTCGTTCAGATGGGAGTAAAAGCATGAAGTTCCGAAAATGACCATAGGATATAGATTCCCCTATATCAGCATTCAGAAAACGCATCATAGCAACAGCATTATCCTCATTCGCAGGCAGTCCTGCATTCTCCAATGATGCCACAATTTCACTTTTCTTCAGAGTCCCAGACTTGCTTAAACAGAGGCTGGTGTAAGCCCGAAGAATGGTTGGTTCTTTCTGTTCCATCAAGGACAAGAACTGTTTCCAACCAAAAGATTTTGAGAACAAGTGGCTTCTCGCACGACGCATGAACTCATTTGCATATCTCTTAGGTAGTTTTCTCTTTCTCATAGCAACTTCAAGATCTTCTAGGGTAACTTGCCCATCACCATCTCTGTCCAATTCGAAAAAAAATCTCTTTCCTGAAAACAATGATTTAGATTGTATCATGATGACGAGGAACCAAAATGCAGAATATATTCAGCATCAGAAATCACAAGGCATTAGATCTTCAATGTCAAAGCTAGAGATCATAGCAATTCATAATAGTGGAATATCAATTTCTTAATGAGCACTTAAATATTTTTACCCCGACATGCTAGAATCCATCTCTAACTCAAGAAGAAGTCAAGGCCCTAGTTTAAACACAAAGATAACTGTGGGAACCCAATTTTTCTATGTTCATCACCAGCTAACCTAGAGATAAACTTCACAGGTCATCTCTCACAGCCGACAAGGACCTTACTGTCCCACTCAGATTAATAGAGGAAGCAATGCTTGATCTAACTCAAGAAAATGTCAGAACCTTTTTTAGACCATGTAAGATAGCCCAACGAGGGACGACAAATTTTTTGTTGGAGTCCGCAGTGACAAATCAATGAATCACTAAAGAAAATATTGGAATGAGAATATGCCTCCGCAAAAACACAAATTAAGAGGGAACCATGATCCACATTAAAATACATGTAATTGGATGTTAGGTGTTTACACAGTGATACTATCACGACATGCAAGACCAGGCCACAGCATGTAGATTATAATTTATGATACAATCTATGAACATTTGAGCCAAGTTATTTGCATCATTGAACCAATAAAATATCTACAGTATAGTCGCTAATTTTAAATGAAGTAATCTAGAAGTGAAAAGCTCACCTTCAGCTTCAGTATATCTGAAGAAGTCCTGGACGGAGATAAGTTTTTTCTTGTCAGGATGATCTTCTTTCGAAGGTCGCCCTATCTGTGGTAAAAGCTCGATCAATTCTGTCAAAGAAACAGTTGACAGAGATGACCTCAACCGTTCAACATTGGATAGAGGAATACTTAACAACCCATTGGGCGATTTTTGCGGTGAAGTGCGTCCAGTTTCTTCCTCATTAACAGCATTATTAATGCCATCATCCCCGACATCCTTCACAGAAGGCACTTCAACCATACTTGATGGAACTCCTCCCACACGAGCAAACTTCAAATTCCCCAAAAACCCATTTACATCTGCCCTTTTTCCTTCTAAAATACTAAAAAATGCCTTAAAGTGGTCAAACTGATTAAAAGGTTCAGATGAAGGTTTACACTCATCACTCTTACACTCATTTTGCTGTACACCCACATCAAATTTCGGTAAATGGTTGAGCTGATCAACTACAAACCCTATAAAATACTCCAAAGGTAAATCTTTTCCTTCTTTAACCTTCAACTCCTGTTTAATCTCAGTATCAACCCCCATTTTTACTTCAGCTTTATCTGCCTTACTCATCTTAGGAACCTGCCTTTTCTCCTGCTTACATGATATCGGGAGAGCCTGTACAAAGCCATTTACCAAAAATGACAACGCCACATCAAGATGCAGACAGTTCCCATGAAAGCTCTTATCTCCATTCCCACCACTCTCATTTCCATATACCTCTTTCAACCCTTCCCTCGGAGAATTTACATTGTCATTGCGACTCACACGTACTTTACTATGCACACTACTTACACCTCTATCCTTAAACACTCCAACCAATATCCTGATTGGAACTCTCCTCTTTCTCCGATCACCGCCATTACCATTAACATGCTTCCCACTCTTCTTATTCAAATCCAACTGAGCTCCCACCACCTCATCACTAGCATCATCAAACCCAGCATTCAGGTTCAAATTTTTCGAAGCCCCATTAAAACAATGCTCAAAAGTCTTGGTAACCTTCTGAAAATTCGATTCTATAGGAGAAAAAGCACTCCTAACCACTTGAATCGAATTCAAAAACGATTCCAACGGATCATTCCCTGATACCACCATCACTTGAAACCCTAGCTAAATCACAGCTCATACGAAAATAAAAAAAATCGCCCCAATATACAAATTCAGAAATTTTACACAAACATCAGCCTCTGATCCAAACTAATCACTAAAAAAACACCAAAAAAATCAAAAAAAGCATCGATTAAAACCAGCACAGCTTCTGCTTAATTAGCAGCTCTCCTTCACAAATCATTCCAACAGTGATAAATTCTGCCTTGTTTGCTCGTGTGCAACAGTATATATACATCAATTATCAATAGGCCTTTTTTGACCTAGTGAATGAAATTCCGAAACGTATGCATTCCGCTACGAGATATGTAGATAATGAGGTATATTTTGTGGGATTTCTGCGTCGTGTAAATATATACTTACTAAATTCACTAGAAATTGCTGCGGATAATTGTGAGGCTCATAATATTTCAGCTTTTGAAAGAGGTATTTTAAAAAAATCTGCGATTGTTGAAGCAAATCTGAGGAATCTGAATGGTGCAAATGAAGAACAACAAACCGAAGGCGGTGGCAACTAGCAATGAGGCTGATTTCCGATTTTAGTAATTTTCATATTTAATTCAGATAAAGAAATTAAGCGAAGGTGGAGTCATTTGATAATTAATACACGTCCCTTGCATAATCAAATACGTTTGGTTCGTGAACTTACATTAATACCCTTGTAGTTCGACCTTATCCTTTGACACGTAGTGCTACTGCTCAATTTGTGTAGGGGGCATCTGTGGAAATCCCTTCGTAGATGCTGACTTGATAATGCGTGTCACATCATGGAAAATATTTAATCAGTTCCTAAATGTGTATTTAAAGATAAAGGTGTATATTTTGTGAAGAATCTCTACCCCACCCCATTACTTCACATTGTTTTTTATTCTTATATGTTTCAATTAGTATCGATGTTATGTACAAAAATTTAAAGTACTTGTAAATACTCTATTTACCTAAATATATATCCACTCCAATTAGATTTACCTAAATCAATCGCAATTAATATCGTAGCAAATGAAATTTCTTAGAGCATTCCCAATGGAGGTGGCGAATTCTCGGCGATAAATCGCCGGTTATCGCCGAATTATCGCCGGCCATTGTGGCGAAGTCGGCGATAATTCGGCGATAATGTTGCCGTTGCTTCGCCGAGTGGCGTTCTAACGCCGGATTATCGCCGAGCGATCGCCGGCCACTGTGGCGACGCTCGGCGATAATCGGCGATAATTAAAATTTTTTTTTTTTTTTTTTGAACCCAACGGCTATTTTACATTCCACCCCTATAAATATTTCCTCCACTTCCTCCATTCATCACCCACAATCTTCATTCTCTCCATTTTCAATCTCTTCTCCCAATCTTCAATTTTCATCAAAATTATGAGCTTTTGGAAGAAAAGTTCCCGATCGGGTAAGGATAAGGGTAAGGGGAAAGAGTCGAGTTCACAAATTCCCAACACGGATGAAGCAAACGAGCAGTGGATGCAGTCGTTGTTGGCGATGGGTTCTCCTCCCGGCCAACTTCCATACGGGGGTCCGTCTCCTTTGCAGACTCCTCCGGCGCGGAGACTTTCTCCGTACTTCAACTCTGCCGGCAGAATGCCCTTTCCAGCCGACGATGTGTATCGGCCCCAGTTCGACACCCCCGGATCAACCCCAGGCGACCAAGAATCTCAGGCCGCGACACTGAGCGCGGAGGACTTCGAGGTGGAAGAAACGCCCACCGAGCCGCCTTCTAGGAGCGGGAGGGGGAAGGCGCCGGCGTCGTCGGCTGCGACTGATACGGGTTCCGATGAGAGGCCGAAGCGGGTAAGGACTACTTACACTCTGCAAGAGTCCGAGCTGATAGCCGACTGCTGGGCGGACACGTCACAGGACGCGGAGCGCAGCAACTACCAGACTGAGATCATATTCTGGGAGCGGATTGCCGCGAAGTACAGGAGCCACAAGACTGCCTCAATGAAGGACCATGGCAGCGAGGCGATCCGTCGGCATTGGGAGCGCCTCATGAGGGACTGCGGGCACTTCAACGGTATTTATTCTAACTTGATGACTCACATGACGAGTGGCCAGAACGAGCACATGGTCCGAGATGAGGCCATCCGGATGTATAGTAGCCAGTACTTGTCGACGAAGGGCTTCAAGTATTGGAACATCTACGATAAGCTGAAGGATCTCCCCAAATTCCGGACGGGAATGCACGACGCGCTGCACGGGAAATCGGTGCGCTCGCGACTTAGCGTTTCGGAGAGCGAGGGGAGCGCGGCCCACATCGACTTGAGTGGGGATGGTCCGCACGAGCGCCCGGAGGGAGTGAAGAAGGCGAAGGGGAGGCGGAAGGGGAAGGGCGCAACGTCGGAAGTCGCGTCGGAATCCGTCATCGACTTAGAAAAAGCCACTTATTCGAGCAATGTCGCCAATCTGACCCAGATGTACACGCTGTACTTCACCGGCGGCGGGACCCCTGAAGAAAAGGCGGCCCTCTGGAAATGCATCCAACACCTGCAGAGTACGCTGGGGCTCGATCCCGACGCCCCTCCGGCCCCTCCGTCTTAGATTTTTTTTTTTTAAATCTTTGTTTATTTGCGTTTTTTATTTGTAGTTTTTTTTTTCTCGTTGTATTATATTTTCCAATGATTAATACAACGATGAATTGTTCATTATTAGTCTATTTATTAAATACATTTGTAGGGAAAATTAAATAATATAAAAAATAATGATGTAAAAATGAAATGTTGAGTTAGGGAGAAATAAGGGAGAAATAAGGGAGAAACCAATGTAGCACTTGGCTAAAAACTGGGGATAAATTTTGGTGCTGATGTGGCGCTGATGTGGCAGGAGTTAGGGAGAAATAAGGGAGTTTTTAGGGAACTCCATTGGGAGTGCTCTTAGAATGGCGTATGGTACACCACCATACAATGTGATGGATAATTTTCCAAATTAGTTATAAATTTTAAGCGACACTTTTCCAAATGATTATGATCGTCATTAACGCATTTTTCTCCGGAAATAGTGATTTTACTAAATTATAGTGACAATGAAATGCCGTGAATTTGCATAGAGAGCATTAAAGATAAAATGATATTCCAAAAAGATAAAATGATTGGATAAGATAAGACGAGCAATAACATAAAATAAATGTAAAAATAAAAATTATACTATATGTATTAGATAGTCGTCGTCCCATGAACTTTAATAAATGAAATAAAATGTGATTCTCTTCGGTGTAATGAGTGCAATTATCCGATTAAAATGCTCCATTAATTAAGTCATTAAACTCAGTTACTAGCATTTCAAGAAATACAATTTACCAAAAAAAGAACCTTATTCAAAATTGTTTCATTAGATTTTAGATATTTGCGTGCGCAAAAATTAGAAGTTTGCCCAATCTATTTCGAGATAAGTATTTATTTATTAAAATACCCTTGTTACCCCACATTTATATGAATTTCATTTAGGATAGTGATAAATTAACAAAAAATAGTATATACAAAATAGGATGTTTTACATATTTTACATTGTAATAAATTTCTGAGTAAAGATAAATTGACAAAATTTGTATATAACAAATTCCCTCAAATTTTAAATCGATTTTTCTTTGAATAGGTTTTTTTATTGGCTTATTATTTTGTACTAAATTACCCTTTGTAAGAGCATTCACAAATAGTGTGGACATCCTAATAGCCTAGCACTAAGACATCCCAAACACTACTAACTTACAACAATTATGTATGGTATGAAATTATAAACAATCATAGCAATAAAAACGTTCCATTATTTGGGCAACTTTCATAAATTGAAGCTCTTAAACTTTTTAAAATTTATATCTAACTAATATTATATCATTTAAATATAGAAGTAAATTTCACAAATTGAACTTCTTTGACTTTCTAAATGTCACGACCGCATTTTGCTAAGGGTAGCAAACGCGGTTTATAGGAGGGATTAAAAAAGCGGGGAAAAGAAAAAGGAAGAACTTAAGAATACGAGCAATTGCCAAGTCACATGACATCATAAAAATTAGGAGTCAAGTATTCAGTTACAAGGACTTAGAAGCACAATAAGCATTTCTTCTAATAAATCAGAGTTTCAATGAAAGAGAGTACGATTCTCTCTTAGCAAAAGTAAAGCGGAAAAGTCCTTACTAAACGACTTCGTGTGTGAAGACACGAATCGTTGGAAGATCTACTTACTTATTTAACTAACATCGACTCTAATCTTCACTCCTTTTTCTTGACGTTCAACCTGCACATTTAGAAATATGTTCTGCGACAAAATCTATGGCTATATGTTCCCATTTCCCTCGGGAATCTCAACTTCCCATAAGGTTGTTGGTGCAACGCCTTCACTTGCTGACAAGCAAGATATCTCTCAACGAAAGATGTTGCATCTCTTTTTATTCCGTCCAACCAGAACTTCTTCTTTAAGTCCTGATACATTTTTGTACTTCCTGGGTGGACGGTGCATGGAGTATCGTGTGTTTCGCTCATTATCTCATTTCTGAGCTCTTCCTGATTCGGCACACACAGTCTCCCTTCAAACGTGAGCGCATTTTCCGGTTCCTCCCGGTAATTCTCTTGTTCGCCTGTTCTCACTTTTAGGCGCAACTTCTCCAGAGTCTCGTCCCGTCTCTAGGCATCGACAATTCTGCCTCTCAAATCGGGAATAACTATTAGAGGGGAAATTATGTCCTCTACCGTCTCGGGTGCTCGCACTATCTCTAAACTCATTCTGTCAAATTCTCATAGCAGTTTCTCTTCCTGGGTGAACAAGACTGCTAATTGGTGTTGAGTCTTACGGCTCAACGCGTCTGCCACGACGTTAAACCATGCCCAAGTGGTAATTAATGCCACAGTCATTGTCACGACCGCACTTTGCTAAGGATAGCGAAAGCGGGTAAATCGCGACTAATGGGAGGGATTAAAGAAACGGGGAAAGAAGAGGGGAAAGAACTTGTGAATATACCCGAAGGCCAAGTCGATCATATCATAGAATAGAAGTCAAATGTGCCATTACATGGTCTTAGAACTAGAATAAACATTTCATCAATAAATCAGAGTTCGAAGGTGAGATTCTAAGATGTCTCACTTCACAAAAGAGCAGCGGAATAAGTCCATACTAGACGACTTCGTGTATGAAGACACGAATCGTGAAAGATCCACTTGATTATTTAGTAGCATCGACTCCGATCATTTCTCCATCCTCTTGACGTTCAACCTGCACATTTATAAATACATGCAGGGCTGAGTACAGGAGTACTCAGTGGACACATGCCGAAAACAAAACATACAATATATATAGTTGTCATCCATCCACAGTATCGCACGGGGGTTTTTCTTAAAAGGCCCGAGCATACTAAATTCTCTTGTGATCTTAAAAGTCTGACTGCAGTCTAAGTTCTTTTGGATCCTCGCCTTATCTGAGAATCGTGTACCGTGAAGGTGGCCACCTTCAGCGGACACATCGCCGGCCAACAGTTGATGGCTCACGGCTCTCGTGCACATTATTCCGAACAGGATTTGCGGTCCTATTGGGAACCGAATTCGTTAAACTCGGGCTGGCATCGCCAATACCCACGGGCTATTACCCCAACAGATAGGCCTCAAAACAAACATTTTATGGCATGACAACAACTTTAAAATAATCACTGCTTCATTTTGATTAAATGATTTTTCATAACTTCAAAAGTATTTGCTTTATATCCACACTATAGTGCTGGATATTAAAAGAAAGCCCACCTGATATGCTTATGTCTCAACTCAATTACTCGCTTTGGCCTCACTCGCCCTCGAGCAATTTATCCCTTGAAAATAAATAGCGTAGCACGCTAATTAATACTTGAATTATTTCTCTTTAGAAAGAATGCATGCATCCTATTGGATAGCACCTATATCTCAGTCTCGGCCTATAGGATTTTTCTTAATCCTACCTCGGCTTTACTACTCTGCAGAGTTTATTTATTCTCTTTATTAACTTGGAGAAATTCTATTTTCTCTAACTTAAATATTCGGGCACTTATTAACAAGAATATGAATTCTTGGAAAGTCTCTTCAAAAATCCTTCTCTTCGGATTTTTCTTAAGGCCGCCCATGGCGTCGCGGGGCGACACCGGTCGGCTTTCGCGCCTCCCACTTTACTACTTTATTTCTCGGAGTCTAAATAAATCATTCGGAAATTAATTCCTCGACCTTCGAGCTCCATCTCAAAATCCTTAATTTAATTCCAACTTCCCATAATTAAATCATTGGCCCAATCTACTAATTTCTTAGCCCGCTAATTAAATGCTAGAGCCCAACACTCCCTACTAGCTTAGAATGGCCCAATTGGTTGATTTAATTATTAGAGCCCAATCCTCTTATTATTCAAGGATCCAACAAGTGGAAAAAAAAGAGTGGCCCACTTCCAAAATTTAGAAATGGGGCAGCCCACATTATACTCCCTCACCCATCGGTCAACTCTCTCTCTCCCTCTCCCACATTTCTCAAAAACAAGAATTGGGAAAAACTAGATCGGAGGAGGAATGGCGGTGCTTCCTCCACTCTCCGCCCGCGACTTCTCCGGCGAGTCGCCATCTCCGGCGTCGCCGGAGGTCCCTCCTTCTTTTCTTAAAATCCTTTCTCTTCTCATCATTTATCTCCACAATAAATCCCCAAATCAAAAATTAAAATCCCTAACTTCAAAATCAGAGGCGGCGCCTTTCCTCTCCGGCGAAACCGCGCCGCCAGGCTTGCCGGGATTTTGGAGTCCCGCCAGCGCCGGTTCTCGCGCCGTTCGCCACTTCACTACGCGAGCGGCGACCCTTCTTCACCGTCGTTCCCCGTCATTTGCCGCTGCCGCCGCCTTGCAGCACAGCTTTCCGGCGAGAGGGGGCGTGGGGAGGCATCGCCTTCTCCTCCCTCTCTCAGCCGCGGCCTGCAGCTTCTTCGCAGGAGCTTCCGGACTCCGTCGACACTCGCCCGTCTGCCGGCCGCCTCGCCCCTGCTGCCACCGTGATCCGCAGCTTCTCCGCGGAAGTTCTTCGGCTCCGTCGACACTCGCCGTCGCCCGGCAGCCTCTCCGCCTAAGCTAAGTCTCCTCCCCCCCTTCTACTCAATTTCTAACAATAACAACGAAAGCTTTGGGGCTCTCTAGCGCTTATTGATTCGAAACTTGGCTGTATTCAATCACTGGGATGAGCTTGCTATTGTTTTTGCTACACTTAGTCTTGTTTCTATGATTGTCATACTTGTGGTTTACTGATTTGGGAGTATCTCATACTTGACTAAGCATTGGTACCCTCTGTTGATGCTTGGTTCTTTATGCTTGCTATTGTTATGACTATTCTATTGAGCTTCTATGAATCTAAGTTATTGGCTATCTATTTGGTTGATCTACATGATGCGATGGAGATGGGTGTTGAGGTTGTTTACCTTACTTGTTGAACTTGTATCGGTGGTGGTTGTCCTTGCCGTCACCACTCGCTGCCCTCTCCCTCCTCCCTCGCTGCTCTTCGCGCTTGGTGTTGTGTGGAATTTGTGGTGATGGAATGTGGTGGTGGAGGAGGTGAAGAGAGGCTGCTTATATGGTGCTAATCTATTGAAAGCTAGGTTTGAGACTTGGAGCCAAAGGCTCCTATTTTGGGCTTGCTAGCTCTCTCACTTTCGAGCTTGATGATTGTGAGATTCTTGCCGTTTTGGTGCAATTTTTGGATGACATCCTTGGCTGTATTTTCAGCCTTGTTCTTGGTGTAAGGAGGGATCTTGCTTACTCCCTTTTAGGCCTAGATGATGACTTCATCCCTTGTTTACTATTGTCTCTATTGCTCTATGTGGAGAATTGGGGATGTCTCGGTTCTTGGGCATATTTTTTCCGATCCCATGGCAGCAATGTGATGTCTTGATCATCACTTATACCTTATTGGTGAAAGCCAAAATCCTTGCTCTTTTATTGGAATCTTTCTAACCTCTTTGGTGGCTATTTCTTTATAGGTTTCTTTGGTGTAGCTTGGCTATCAAGGTGGTGTAGAAGTCGAGAGAGAGGAAGAGATGATCTTCCTCAAGATCCTCATGATCCCCTTCTTGGAAAGATCCAAATGTTGGTTTGGGAGCTATAGTCATACTTTCCATTTTCATGTAATTAGAGTCTCTAGAGAAGAGTTGTAATATAAGAGTGTATTGTCACTTTCACTTATGTAAGCACTATGTGAATAAATTCTTCGACATTCTTGTGTAATTTGTTCCTCAATTATTTATCTAATAAAAGCATAGCTTTACTTTTATCCTTGACACAAAACTTCTTTGCACTTTATTTTATCCAACGAAAAATACTTGCATTATTCCAAATTCGAAAATTACAACCACGTCTACGATTACACATCTTCCAGACGAAATTAATTAAGCTAATAAATCCGATTTATCCCGAAGGAAAGGATCGAAATTCCGGGGCGTCACAGTCATAGTCTTTTACTATTTCGGGCCATCTCCTCTGTCGCTTGTTCAAGTCCTTCTGCTCGAAGTAATATTTGAGACTCTTGTGGTCCGTGAAAAATTCACACCTAACTCCGTATAGTGATGTCTCCAAAATTTCAAGGCATGGACAACTGCCGCCTGTTCTAGGTAGTGTGTTGGATAGTTGAGCTCGTGCGGTCTGAGTTGTCGGGACGCATAAGCGATCACCTTCTCGTTTTGCATCAACACATATCCAAGTCCGCTCTTGGAGGCATCCGTATAGACTACGTACTCCGTTCCGGGTTCTGGGACTGATAGTACGGGTGCGCTGGTCAATTTCTCCTTCAATAGCTGGAAGCTTGCTTCACACTCAGGGGACCATGAGACCTTGGTTCCCTTCTTTAGTTGATGGGTCATTGGCCATGCGATTTTCGAGAATCTCCTATAGTAGCCAGCTGGTCCTAAGAAACTTCGAATTTCGTTGGGTGTAGTTGGCACTTTCCAATTTCGTACCGCCTCTACTTTTGCTGGGTGAAACTTGCTACGAAGCTCATGCTGAAAATAAAATATAAATTGCAGAGTGATCAAGCATACTGACTGGACCAAACTGATCTAGCAGATTCGCTAGACCTATCAGCGTGTCATCGGACGCGCAATCCGAAGCTACTTTCAAAACCTTAACCCACAAATACTAGTAATTAGTATAGGGAAGTAAGGATCGAATCCCACAAGGATGGAGGCGAAAAGCATATGTTCAGGACGTTTTGGAGGGATTTTTGGCTGCTGCCATGCAACTAAGTGGGTTAAGTATCAACTGGACTCGGAAGACTAAACAGAGTACTCTACCTAACTGATCAACTAGACAAGCGCCGTACAGAAAGCATGCATAACGACTAAACTTGAAACAAACATTTAAATCTGAAATTGAACAACTAAGAGCACCTGCAACTAAAGATCATGCTGAAAACATTCTTAAAATATGCAGACAATACAAAAAATTAAAGTGGGGACCAGATTTCCTAAACAGTCTAAGTTGGTAGAAAAGTTGTAAAAGTGAAAAGCATAAAGTAGAATTGCAGATCTGAACTCTAACTACCTCCTACTTCATCTTCTTCATGTAACTAAGCTAAAAACATAGTTAGAATGAGCATCAAACACCATTAACGCAGAAAAACTGAACATACCAAAGCTGTGAAATTAAACACTAACTAGGATGGATCTAAAATATCGAACGTTAACAAACTAGATTTAAGACATTCTAACACTACCAATTGCAAAAAGCATCCAACAAATCACAAATAAAGCTCAACTCCACCAGATCCAACAGAAACACCAACAAAAACTTCCATAACTTCAGATTTAAACCAGATCGAACAAAATCTAACATCAATATTCAAACCCCAACAACGAAATACCAAAAGATCTTTAAACTAAGATGTTCAAAATACTAAAACACTTGCGAAAACAGAACTAAAAGATGCAAAACAAAATGTAAGTGATTGTTTCTTTGCTCCGTAGAGCAGTGGAACACGATTTCAACTAATAGACGGTCGAAACTGAGATGCTTCCCCCTATGAACTAGAATGCAAAGAGCTTGGAATTAGAGTTGAAATGAATTTTTAACTAGGAACTCTATCCACTTATGACTGTGAGTGAATGGCTAGAAAATGAACTGAAAGCACTAGAGGAACTCCCAAAAACGGCTGTAAGAGCTGCCTCTTTCTTCAATGTTGGTCTCTTTATATAGGGAGGCTTGAGGCCCAAATCCCTAGGGTATGCCTTCCATGATTTGACATTTGTACCCTTAAAATAGGGGTATCTTCGAATTCTCTCTCTTTTGTCCTTTTCCTTGCACTTTCACTCCACATTTGCTCAATCTGCATCTGTTCGGTCAGTTTGCACCATCTACTTGACCTAGCAGCAACCTGCACACTTAAACTCAAAATTTATGCATTATCTTCCCCATAAGCATGTAATACACCCAAAACCAATGCATGAAACGAGTCTTATCACTGGTGACCAGATTCCTTCTGCAGTCACGACGTGTCCAAGAAAGTTCACCTCATCGAGCCAAAATTCGCACTTGATGAATTTGGTGTAGAGCTTCTCTGCCCGTAGCGTCTCTAGGGAGGTCCTTAAGTGCTCCTTATGTTCCTTTCTATTTTTGGAGTATATCAGCACGTCGTCAATGAAGACTAGAATAAACTTGTCAAGGTAAGGGTGAAAAACGCGGTTCATTAGGTCCATAAAACACCATTGGTGCATTCGTTAGTCCAAACGGTACCATTGTAAACTCATAATGACCATATCTGGTTCGGAAGGCCGTCTTGGGCACATCCTCTGATTTAATCTTCAGCTGGTGATATCCTGACTTCAGATCCATTTTGAAAAATACACTGGCTCCTTTGAGCTGATCAAACAAATCATCGATTTTAGGCAACAGATACTTGTTCTTGAGGGTTAGCTTATTCAGCTCTTGGTAGTTCGCACACATTCTCATGGTCCCGTCTTTCTTCTTGACAAACAGTACAGGTGCTCCCCACGGCGAGACGCGGGGTCTAATGAATCCCAGGTCCAGGAATTCTTGCAGTTGAACCTTCAGTTCATCTAGTTCTTTTGGGGCCATTCGATATGGTGTCTTTGATACCAGGGGGATTCTAGTTCTAGGTCTATGGTGAATTTCACTTGTCTGTTTGATGGTAAACCTGGTAGTGTGTCAGGAAACACATCTAGAAATTCACAAGCGATGTCCACCTCTTCCAACTTCCTTTCTTCTTTCTCCTCTTTGTTTAGGTAGACAAGATATGTCGGATATCATTTCTTCATCAGCTTGCTGGCTTGCAGCATCGAGATTACAAATTTTTGCGTTACCATGGAAATTCCGTGAAAGCTTGTAGTTGACCAAGTTAGACTTTTATTTTTGTTGTTGGGTAAGTAAGAGTAAAATCTAAACAAGAACTTATCAACACACTTAATCGTAGATACAAAGCGTAATGACTATCATGCCATTTGTTCAAATTGTTTCTTTCGTATAACTTATGCACGTAGGAAATCATCAATTAATTAGTTGTTGATTAATTAAAACAAATTAATATTTAAATTAGTAAGAGAACATTGATAAGGTAGTTAACTGATTGGTTAATAAAACTTACTCAATAGTGATGGTTTAGGGTAGACTTGCTCACGGTTCATGAACCGGCGGTTTCGGTTCGGAACTGCCAGTTCCGGTTTTGGGAAATATGGAACCGGAATCGAACCGTGAGCTTGTTTCACGGTTTTAGTTTCGGTTCCGAACCGCAGGTTTTCGAACGGTTCGTAGCGGTTTAGGTTCGGTTTCGCGGTTTCACGGTTTTTTTCCTTTATTTTATTTACCATGTAGTTTGAAATTATAAAATAAATTGAAACAATAAAATGGATAGTTTAAATTGAAGTAAGACGAGTAAGGTGAAAATGATATCAAATGTACAATTTCAATATACAAATTACAATGTGAGAAAATTTACAAACAAATTACAATGTGATACTCATAATTTACAAGTATCGTACTCGTCTAAACATAAACAAAAAAACGGGGGGTATTTATAGATAAAAATGGGGGGAAATGGAATCCAATTTGAATTAAAAATAAGTATTTAAAAAAAATAAATAAAAAATAGTGTTTTGTGCAATCAATTTTGAAAAGTGCAACCATCACCCACCACCAATCAATCAATTTTGAAAAATGCATATTCAACATTAATTATAGTAGTATGCTATATCCATATTCATTAATCAATTTTGAAGACTGCATATGAGCATATCCATATGTAAAAAATTGTGTTTATTTAATTTTTAATATTAATAAATCAAGTGAGAATGCATTAACTAAATTAATTGGTTTTAATTGATCTTGATTAACTAAATCATGTTTCCTCCTTAATTTTGTTTGAAATCAAATCAATATTAATTCATAAATATTTGAGAATTTTGTGTGAATTTGTTAAAATGCTAATCAAATAGTAGTATGTCATTATGTTGACATGAAATAAACCGAAATACTTAAACTGAACACTACATCAAGACATGAAATAAACTGAATATTGTCGGAACCGTGAAATTGCCGATTAATCGGCGGTTCGGTCGCGGTTTCGATTCGAAATTGGAACCTGAACCGAACTACGGTTCTAAAATTCACGGTTTCGGTTCGAGATATTCCTCACGGTTTTGGTTCGGAACCGTAACCGGCGGTTACAGTTTCGGTTTTAACCGACGGTTCAGTAAACCTTGGCCAGGTCTAGTTTAGGCCACTTTAGGGTATTCATTCATTACTTAAAAGCAAAAAGTATATTGACAATATTAATGATATACGATTACTAATATACTATGTATTTTGATTATTAATCTCTTTTTTTCATGGATAAACTGGGCAATCTCCTGACTAACATGTTCATCTCATCCATAGAATAATCTGCTCAACTGGATTCATGTTTCTTAATTTAATCACTATGTTAAGAAAGAAATTGAAAATGTAAACTCCTTCATTTCTACTGTAGTATCATAGCCAATCCAAAATTGAATGAAACAAATTGCACATCACTATAGGAAAATAAATCAAATTGATAGAAGTGAAACATAAATCAGAAAGAAGAAATCAAACGTCAATACCCTGTAGATTTCACAAAATCATAAATCAAAATGCTGTGAATCCGGAATTGATTTTAAATGTAGCGAACCAGAATCACAATTTATCGAATCCAAAGAATTATGAATAGGGTTTTACTCTTTTACGTGATTTATATGCACAATGTATGCTTTATGTGAATTAGCGTGATAACTATGATCACTTATTACATTCAATCAAGAATTCATTTAATTTTTTTTAAATAAACTCCTATATATAGGAGGAAATTATAAATTATATTCAGAGGGCTCGAACTCGGCACCTCATACAATAATGTCTAAACTCCTTGTCGCTGGAACAAAGGCCGTTGACGTTTAATTTGACAAGTCTTTCATTGCAAAACCCATCATATTTTGTCCTATAAACTGAACGGATACTAAATATCTTATTATATCATTTCAAAATATCTTTCGTGAGGAGTGTTATATTGCTAACTCAACACTTAATTGCTAACTACAACTAAATAACAGTCATTAGATATTTAAATTAAGGGCCTAGATCATCAACCCCGAAATGTCAATACGATTAACAAAAAAACGTGAACGAAGGTATTAAGGTCAATTTATAACAAATTAGTTGTAACTAACTTTTGAAAAATATCCCATAAGTTTAAAACGCATATAACTTTCTCGATTTAAATTATTTTTTCGCACAACATATATCAAATTAAAGATAATTTCATAAGGATTCTAACGAGATCTCACTTGCATATGTTCCGACGTTAAAATTTGAAGAAAAAAATTGAATTTTTTTATAAAATATGTCAATATAATACAGGTAGAATGTCAATATAAACAATGTGTTAATATTCTCAAAGCATTGTGTTGACATTCTCAAAGCATTGTGTTGATATTCTCGAAACGATATATTGACATTTTCATCCAAAACCCTAATTTGGTAGTTTTTTTTTCCTTTTCAATTTAATCAATAAAAATAAAAATTACACGTGGCAAATTGTAGATCACAAGTTTTCTAAAATCCTATGGTCTTAAATTAGTTGTAGTTAGTAATTAAATGATAAGTTAACAATTGATCACGATACAATCTCAATCTCATTGATAACGCATTCTACTCACACTTTCTTTTAAATCGAGCTAATTAATTGATTTGATTTTTTTTAATGAGCCCAATTACTTTGTTAAAACCAACAATGCAACTTTTAAGTTACTGCATAGAGCCCATCATAATACACATTTTAAGGCCCTTAAAACTTTTCTTCTGTCATGGAAATTGAGATGGGTCGGTCGGCCCATACCCGATAAAATCACATATGTAATAATTTAGATTAAATTCATATATTTTCCCAAATAATAATAACAATAATAATATTATATTAATAACAATGATAATAATAATAATAACAATAATAGTAGTAGTACAAATTCTCCAAGCTAGGAGAGAGGGAGTGTAGAAAAACATCACAACTAGCCACCCAACACATATTTGGCTATTCCATGAAAATGAGTGTTCAATAGGTAGTCATCCCACATAACTCCCTTAAGATCAAAATCAAACAATTCCATGTCAATAATGCTTCCTCTCACACTCATTCGTAAGTTCTCAGTGTTACTGTCATCAAAGCTGTCAATAAAACATAAAACATAGTATTAAATCAAATAAGATCCTTTTCCCCATATGATTAGATAAATTTAATAGAAATACATACATTGCTTGTGAAAACAAGTAAGGCTTGTAAAGGTCAGCTAATCGCATGGCTTTTTTGATTCTTCGTTTTGCATTAGTGTATGCACGTTCAAAAAAGTTGCAACATATAATATTTGCCAATCCAAGCATCTGTAAACCACCAAAACAACAACGATTGATTTTATTTTTATTGATGAATCTAATTTATTTAGGATAATAGACAAAATAGTAAATAAAAGAAACAAGCTGACCTGGACAAATGGCAAATAGTGAAAAGAAATGTAGTTGTGAAAGCTAGTCATTGTATTTAGAACAACTGGAGAGACAACTTTGATAGGTTTTCCGCAGCTATCAAACAATGGATTATTGTTTAAATAACGATGCATAAACCACTTAAGCTCATCATATTTCACTGGATTTCGCCTCGAGGAACCTATTTGGTATACAATTATACCCTCTTTTTCACTAATTGGATTTGAATGTGAAGCTATTGCAGCAATCATGCAATTTACCACCATGTCACCTGGTACCTATAATTTAATTGTTTCAACAATAATTACTTATAGATAAATGTATATATTTGGTAAAAAAAACTAGAATCAACATTAGCTTACCAAGTCAATTGCAGCGTGTGGATCACCTACAAAGAATTTGATATTCCCTTTACCATAAGCAACAAAGATGCTGTCCAAAGTTCTGTTGGTCACTCACAAAAAATATATATACTCTATTAAATAACTTTAGTCCAAGTTAGAATTAACTAAGTAATGAAAATATTTGCACCTTAGACCTTCGACCCAACCAGGAAATGGATCTTTGAAAGTACTTGTAATAATAGTGGGACGAATAATAACAACATTGCAGTTTTGGTTGAATCTCTCCAACAACATTTCCCCCATGGCCTTTGTAAATACGTACGTATTAGGCCAACCATGCATCATAGCTCTGCTCATACAATTCAAAATTTAAGTTTTAGTTTACACCAATTAATTTTATGAGTCCAAAGCATACATATATATTCACTATGTATAAACAAGAGAAAAATACAAGAAAGTGAAGCAACCTTTCGATGCCAAAGTCCTTCATAGCTAGAGTGATTTCTCTTTCTGACAGCTTCTGAGTATGGAGCAACCTTAATTTTTCTTGAATTACACTCTTCTCTCTGTTGATGTCCAAGTATGGTATTTTGGCGCCAGGAAGGGTTTCACCCATACCAAAAGCCTTTTCTTGCATTAATCCCACCTTAGTGCCATGCACATAAGCTACATATATTCAAAATTCAATTGAAATCAAGAAATATACATACTAGTAATATATACTCAACAAATATTTATATTATTGATTCCAAGAAAGGGAAAAATTATTGATCAGCATTTGTTACCAACTTTATGATCGAAGTCGAAAGAGAGAAAAATTAAATACTCTATTTATATAGCAATTTGTTCAAACCCTAAATAACTAACTAACCGGTGGAGACGTGAAGAAGCATCTCTAGTTTCGAACATTTTGTGCCAAAGTCTTGAACATTCTTGGCTCCCAACGAATTTATTTCGAAAGCTACATCATACCTATATTTCAAAATACCAAAATAAAAGTGTAAAGTCAACATACTAAGTTTGTTGTTTTAAAAATTCCCTTATTAAATTTGATTTAATTAGCTGAAATTATCCCACATAACTATACATACCTTTCATCAAATCTGGTAGTTGCGGCTGAGTTGACAATAATATTAATTTCTTGCCACATTTGTTGTCTCAGCTGTGCATCAACTATACCAAAATTTTCATAACCAACATCGCCCAATATCGGTACAACTCTTGAGGATATTATCGACTCAAAATCTTCCCCACATTCTTCTTTGAGAACTCGAAATAGCTCTGTGCCCACAACCTATATACAAAGAATCGAGAAATGGCAACCTTAAAAATATTTTTCATTGGTTCTATTGATTTATTGATTGAGCACAGGAGTTTTGGAAATAGAAAATCCTATTTTCTTAATGCATTTAATAACTTTAGCAGTCCAACTTATAACTAATTAATCAAAAACTTAAACGACGAATGGTTAAAGCCCATATCCATAATTATGATGTATATATGCATGGATTAATACTGATCACAAAAAAAAGGATATAAAAAATGAGTGAAAATATAAACAAGATATTTCAAATATGTATCAAAAATATACTAGTACTACTAGTATTTAATTTGAGCCTGTATTTTTTTTTTCTTTCTAATGGGAGCATGCAGGTAGCTATATAGATTTGAATGGCCGGAGTATTTGAGTGCAAAGATCGACATTTCACATTATGATGTAACTAATTCAAAAATGAAAAATTATGTATAATTACATTTATAGTACTACCATGCATTGAATTGGTTTTGTACCTCTTCTTCGAACCGTTGTTGGACAGATAATTTAGGGGTCTCTCTCAGTAGAAGAAATAATTTCTTTACATTGGGTTGCAATCGAAGTATCTTCTCTAGAAATACTAAAAAACACCAGCAAAAATATCAAAAAGAAAACCATTAATTAGAACCAGGCCAAATTAGGAACAATAACGAGAGAGAGAGAGAGTACTCTTTGCTAAAAAGCCAGTGGAACCAGTGATTAAAATGGTCTTTCCCTCAAAATGTTTGAGAATTTTACTTTCTTCCATAGCAAAAAGAATACAAGGTGCTTGAAATGAGAAAAAATGGGAGGTGTGTGTGAATTGTGATAGTGTGAAGTGTGGTGAGTTGATGCTACTTTATATAGAGAGTCGTCTTTTTATTATTGCTTAAATTAAGAATTTGGTAAAGCTAAATCTTGATGTATGCCTAACCAATAAATGTGCCAAAATTAAGAGTTTCATGAAAAAAATACTACGCATTCTTATCACTTGAAAAAAATTATAGAAAAGACCCATTGGTTTTAACTTTTAACCAGCATTGATGTCTCTAACTTAAGGGTTCGTCTGGTATATAGTTAGGATTATTTAAATAGTTAAAAATCATATTAAATTATTTAGTTTTAGATGGCCTAAATTATCATTAGTTAGTATTTAATATATTAAATATGTGGTGGTGATCAATTGCTAACTAATTAGGGCATCCACAACTCCCGGTCCGGTTCAGGCCCTAAGTCCCTTCCACGTCATCAATCCCCTAAATTTCAGTCCCAGGCCACAATTCCTCTAACCTTGCAGGCCCCATCCAAGCCACAACTATTAAATTGCACTATTGACAACTACAACATATTTTACTCGTAAAATAGAATACGTTGAATAATTAAAACACGAAAAATTCATTGTTCAGTCGAAAAAAAATTACAAGTCCTAGAAAATGAAAATTACAAGTCCTAGAAAATGAAAATTACAAGTCCTAGAAAAAAAAATACAATTCCTAGGAATGAAAAAACTACTTCTTCTTCATTTGTGCGCGAAGGTAGGCGATCATTTCATGGTACAACTCGAGCTCGAACTTCGACATTGTCGAGGTATCCCTCGATGTTAATTCCGTTAGATGGCCCATCCACAAGCTAATACTCATATCCAACATAAAGTCGAATATCTTGTCCAGAGAAGGATTGGGTGGCGGCGGCGGCATAGCGGTAACTTGTAGTTGCCTTCCCCTCGCTTTTCTCTTTGTCGATTAAGTTCCCATCGGATGGCTTTGAGTACTAGGGAATGATATGAAGACGTCGTCGGCTGCCACCAGGTCGAATTTCAGACCTCCTTCGCTCGAAGAGTAGTTTCCGGAGGCGGAAACTTTGGTTCTCTTCGATGCCCCACTTCCCGCCGGTTCTGCCCCAGCGGTGTACTTCGGGCTCTTCTCGACAATCTTCCAAACATCGTAGTACTTGAAGTGCTTCTTCCCGTCAGAGTAAAACTCAACCTTGGGTTTCGCCAGGAGGTCCATCTCGTTGTGCCTGCTCGGATACATCCGGACTACGTTAGTCCACTTGCCATTCCACTTCATCATCTCCTTTTGGACCCGACCTCAATGCTTGTGTAGCTTCACGTAGTTACGCTCGAACGTCCCTCTTGGTCAACCAATATTATATATCTAGGCAATCCGCTCCCATAACACTTTGCTGCTCTGCTGGTTGCCGATGATAGGATCCTCAGAGACGTCGACGAAGTTCTTGGCCAGCCACAATGTCTCCTCCGGCCTATACTTCTTCGGCCCCTCATCATCGGCAGCCGCAGCCTTGCCCCTCCCTTGAGCGGGCTCCATATCACTGATGTCGTACCCATCGGTGCTAACTGGCGATGGCAAGTCCATGTTGGATGCCACCCCCGGACTAGGCGCTGCATTTGGGTTGGGCGATGCCGGTAGGTACCGGTTGTTGGCGTTGACGAACTCGTTCATCTATCGTTCGTCGGTGTTAAACCACTCCATCGCAGCCACAAATATTGAAATAATTTAGAGGATAAAAATGGAGAAATTGGTGGAAGAATGTTGAAGAAATGAGATATAAATAGGCAAAAAATTCGAAAAAAAAGGTTGGGGCTTGCGGTCCCGCCCGAAGGCCTTTCAACGCTGGGCAGGGACTCGTTGGGGCACGACCCATGCTCCTCCAACGCTGTCGTGCCGGACCTGGGCGCGGCCCCGGGATGCTACTGCATCACCAGTGCAGCCCAGGCCGTGATTTGCCTCCCTCCAACGCGACGGGCTGTGGGCCGAACCTAGGTGTGGTCCGGCCCGTTGCGTTAGGCATGCTCTTAGCAATCCAAAATTAAGATCAATTCCTAACCATTAGATAAGGAGATCCAGTGGCAAAAATAATGCCAAGTAGATTAAATTATAAATTTAAATAATAATTAAATAAATTGAAACGTTATTAATATCAATTCATATATATAGTAGTTAAACTAACTATTTTCTCTCTCTTCAAAATAATCTCAAAACTTTAAATTTATGTAACTCTCTCGATTTAAATTGTTTTTTCATAAAAAATATATCAAATTAAAGATAAATTTATAAGGATTCTAACGAGATGTCAATTGCATATGTTCCGACAACGTTCTAATGATGAAATTTGATAATATTTATTTCAGTTTTCGTATATGTTGATAAACAGATATTTATCAACAAATACATCAAAAAATTTCAATACAATGCATGTAAAATATCAATAAAATTGTGTTGATATTTTCGTGTACTTGTGTTGAAATACTCATGTCATTGTGTTGATATTTGTAATACATCATGTTGATATTAAAAAAACCACGAAAATTATAATATGATAACTAAAATGACGATCTTATCCTTTTGTTGATATTTGGTCTACTATTTATTGGAATTCGTAAGGTTTAATCTCATCCATTCATTTTAAAATCTAAGATGTAGATTTGGTCTTAATTTTGAATTATGATGTTATAAACAATATAACAAGACCCTAGATCAGTTATACAAATAATTTAATATCTATATATGTTTAAATTGTGAACGGATAATATTATCTCGATTAACATTCAATAATTACTAAATTATCATCGCATAAAAAAAAACATAATTTTACATATAGGGGACACAATTCTTTTGCCGCCGCCGCAAATTCAAGAAATATTCAATTTCTACCGGTTTGTTCGACGGGATGGTTTCGCTAAGAAATCACGGGCTCTTGCTCCATTTTCATTCAATCTACCAATAGAGACGAAGATCATCAAAGTACGATTGCAACAGATAACATCAATACCTAAAATTGCCATCAAACATAAATTACAAAAAAGAAAAACCACACATCAAATTAATTTTCAACAAAATAATAATTATCAATTTTATTATCATCATCAACAAAATATTAAAAACAAAAAAAAGGAGCAAAGAATAAAAACCCTAGATATCAAATTCATGGAATTATCAGCAATTATATCCGGAACCAAATAGTGAAATGACTAATTAAATTCAATCAATTTAGGATATTTTGCGTATGCATATGCTCCTTCTGCTTGTCAAGCGCCAATAATCTTCTTCCGGCCCTCGGCCAGCCACCTGCATGCATTTATTCTTCATCTTTTTCCAAAGCACAATGTACGTTTTTGATAGGCCTAGGGAAATGGTTATCTGTTCTCAGTTAACCTTGAACCGAACCTTATTTTTTCGGTTTCAGTTAGTAGGTTTAAGCTAATCTCGGTTCTCGGTTCTAATCGAGAACCGAGAGGTTAGAACCGAAAAACCGATATTTTTTACATTTAATTTTTTATATATTGATTTTAGTTTCGTTATTTCAGTTTTGAAATGTAAAAAAAGAAATGAAAAAGTAAAAAACCTACCTATAGAAGTAGAATCGTTCGTCGCCCGCTTAGGCAATTAGCATATTCTGCCAATATGAATATTTTAGTATTTAAATTTTGTAGTGTATGTTTGTGATAATATTATGGTTTAACTATTATTAAAACCATCAGTATTCTACCAATATGAATATATGATTACGATTTATGAATTTTGTATTTAATGTTTAACAATTTGAAGTCTTGAATTTGAAGATGGAACATTATAGATCAAATCCCTGCGCATGCAAACAATTTTTTTTTATTGTCTGTCACTGAATTTCGGCTCATTCGGTGGAACCGAATAACATGTCGGTCAGGACCAAACAATAGGGATAACGCGTACGGACTTATAGTTAATTTATTTTACCAAACAATAGGGATGGGGTTTTCCATGTCATAGTATTATACATTTATACTATCACTTTGTACAAGTCCTTCGTGTCATAGTATGGTACCTATTATTAATATAATTAGGTCTCATTTGATAAGCTATGTTTCACCAGGATAATAGTACTATTAATTCTATTTATTGTTTGGTATACCCATTTACAAGGAGTATTGAGTTGTAGAGCAGAGGTTGTGCACAAAAAAATCGTGAATAATACTATATATAGTAGTTTACTGAACATCTTTTAATCATATTTAATTATTTTTTTATTTTTATTTTTTAGTAATTGACAAAAAAAATTACCTACTTTTAATAGATATAATAATTATCGTTACTTTCTATTATTGTTTTTCACCTCCATTTTGGTTAATGGATGAATAATTTGTTAATGGATACCCTAAACCCTAATTTTTGTAAAGATCTCTAGTTTCCGTCAATTGTTCTAGTGCTAATGTGAACTAATGTGAACAAGCATAACAACGATTAAAAGACGTGCGACAGCTATTTCTAATGAAATAGTTTTGACGACTTCAATATATAAATACTCGCAGAGGTTAACATTCACCTTTATATAGAATAGATATATTTCAATTTTGGGGCGTGTTATATTGCTAACTCACCTTTAAATTGCTAATTACAACTAAATGATAGGCATTAGATTTTTAAATTGAAGGTGAAGATCATTCAGCCCTTGAGTATTAATATCAATAGGGGATTAATATCAATTAACTACAAAATTAGTTATAACTAATTTTTAAAAGAAATCCCAAAACTTTAAATTCATATAACATATATCAAATTAAAGATAATTTTATAAAGATTCCAACGATATCCTACATGCATATGTTCCGACGTCAAAATTTGAAAAAATAAATAAATTTTTTAAATTTTTTCATACAACAGAAATGTCAACATACTATATAAAATATGTCAATATAATACATGTAGAATGTCAATATAAGCAATGGGTTAACATTCTTAAAGCATTGTGTTGACATTCTCAAAGCATTGTGTTGATATTTTCGAAACACTACATTGACATTTTCATCCAAAACCCTAATTTGGAGTTTTTTTTTTATCTTTTTCGATTTAATTAATAAAAACAAAAATTATACGTGGCAAATTGTAGACCACACGTTTTCTAAAATCCTATGACCTTAAATTAGTTGTAGTTAGCAATTAATTGATGAGTTAGCAATTGATCACTCCCCTTTCACTTCTAATGTATTTTTATTACTATATTTACACATATATATAGGAAGAAGGTCAATTGCTAACTCATCATTTAATTGCTAACTACAACTAATTTAAGATCATAGGATTTTAGAAATCTTGTGGTCTACAATTTGTCATGTGTAATTTCGTTTTTCATTTTTTAATATTAAAAAGATAATAGCAACTATCAAATTTAGGGTTTAGAAACATAATGTCAATTCAGTGTACGAAATACATCAACACAAAGACATGACAAAGTCAATACAATTTCATATTGACATTGTACAAGCATTGTATTGACAAATTATGTGTTGTATATTGATTTAAAGCTGTCAACGAAATTTATGAAATTTTTTAATTTTTTTTCAAATTTTGACATCAGAACATATGCAAGTGAGATCTCGTTAGAATTCTTATGAAATTATCTATAATTTGATATATGTTGTGCGAAAAAATAATTTAAATCGAGAAAGTCATATGTGTTTTAAAGTTATGAGATATTTTTCAAAAGCTAGTTACAACTAATTTGTTATAAATTGACCTTAATACCCTTAGGGAAGGTTTTTGTCAATCGTATTGACATTTCGAGGCTGATGTTCTAGGCCCTTGATTTGAATATCTAATGATTATTATTTAATTGTAGTTAGCAATTAAGTATTGAGTTAGTAATATAACACTCTTCTATATATACATATATAAATATGGGGAGTGATCAATTGATAACTAATTAGCAATCACAAATTAAGACCAAATCTTAGCTATTAGATTAGGAAATCTAGCGGTTGAAATAATGCCACATGGATTATATTTTAAATTATAAAATTATTAAATAAACTTAAAGGTATTAATGTCAATTCTCTCTCATCAAAATCATCTTAAAACTTTAAATTTACGCAACTCTCTCGATTAAAATTTTTTTTTTGCAAAAAATATATCAAATTAACGATAATTTTATAAGGATTGGATTCCAACGAGATCTCAATTGCATATGTTTCGACGATGATCAGGTGATGAAATTTGATAAATTATATTTCAATTTTCGTACATGTTGATAAACAGATTTTATTAACAAATGCAAAATAAAAATCTCAATATAGTGTATGCAAAATCTCAATATAATGTTGGTAAAATATCAATAAAACAGTGTTGATATTTTCTTGTACTTGTGTTGATATTCTCATGTCATTGTTGATATTTGTAATACATTATGTTGATATAAAAAAACACCCACGAAAATTATCATATGATAACATAATAACGATATTACCCTTTTGTTGATATTTTGTCTATTATTTATTGAAATTTGTGAGTTTTAATCTTATTCACTCATTTCAAAATCTAAGGGTGTAAATTTAGTCTTAGTTTTGAATTATGATGTTATAAGCGTTAGAAGAAAGACCCATATAAATATTATTATATTTATTATTTTGTCCAATCCCACAATATTTAATTTCTAGATTCACCATTGAGTATTATAATCCTAATCAGAAAATGAAAATTGCATTTAGGAAAAGATGAATACTCTCGTAAATGTACGCGATCGGTGTACACACACACGAAGCTTTAAAAGCTTTTAAGAAATTAGTTATATTAAGTGCATGGACAATGAATTAATTGAGTTTATTAATGCTTTGTATCTTGCATGTCTACACCATGACCACATCTAAGTGCATTCACAATTGAGATCACAAAGGTGTATCGGACAGCTTGGAGGGGTGCGTTCCGCGACACTCGGGGTTGCAGGGACAGGATGGGGCGTGGTGGGGGCATCATTATTTATTTTTGGTAGTAAAAAGCGGGAGTAACCCAGAAGTCTCAAAAAATAAAATTACCGATAATGAGACACTAAGTCTATCATGCAGGAGTCAGATACTAATGCCCGACGAAGAGGTATCTAAAACATGGACGCCCTGATGAAACATGTATGTATAGTGTGATAAGTAGTAGTCGGCAACAAAGTTACCTTCTCGGTGGGAGCATCATTATTTATTTCTCATTATCCATATTTCTTGCAACCTCTTTGCTTATGTCATAGTTTGACAATAACGATACAAAAAATACTCTATAATTATTCATTGTAATTTGGATCTCTCAATACTATAACTCTGGCATCGCCATTGGTCATGAAAATTGAAAGTAATAATTATGTATGTACCAGCCGAAGCGATATAAGTTGAGGTATGAGTTATGGATAACCTTATAGGAAACAGAATTTTCTTCTTCGCCACTGGTCACATAAACTGAAAGGAATAGGAATTATGATAGTATATAATTAATATACTAAAATTAATAAACTGAAAGGAATAGGAATTATGGTAGTATATAATTAATATACTAAAAATAATTAAATGTTCACTTATTGAGTGATTTCTCACTGTGAATAGGAGTAATTAGCAAGGCCTACAACACTGTTTAAAAACTGCAGCCTCATACTACTGTTTTTAATTCAGTATATGTCTCCATCCCCATACTACCGTTTTTAATATAATGAATATTAATGAAGAAATTTATTAACTGATAATTTTACTTTCAATCATCTATACCTCTACCTCGAACTCCAATCCAAAGAATATTCATAGTCACATACTTTATACTTTTTCAATCATACTATAAATTACACATTAAGGGGATCCACTTCATACCTGGTGTTATGTAAATACCTTTTTATCATTAATTATTATGTTAGTTAATTTACAGAATCTCATTTTCTTTTCTTTTCCTTTCTCATTTTACTTGTTTATACACTATTTTACATCATAAATTATTTAATTAAATTGATAAATTTACAAAAAACACATGTATTCTTATTTAAGACACTAATTAGTTTGTTAAAATTAAATTAATATAACCTAAATACATAATAAAGTTAAGAAAGTCCAGAACCTTACTAATTAATTAAATACATAAATTAATTAGCAATAATATACTTTCATTAAACAAAAAATTCCATTTAACTACTACTATAAGTTAATGAAAATCGTATATTGAACATATACCCCATAAAGCCCAAAAACCATTTAATTATAATTAAATGAAGCCCATGTAACAAATTAAACCAAATTTATAAAATCACGCGTCCACACCACTTACTCCAGAGTTTAGTCTCATTCAGAATTTCATTATATGTTGTTTCTTGTTAAGAAATTGATTTTTCATTCAACATTATCGTCATCAAGGTATGGTGTTCTTTCCTTATCAGCAATAATTAAAGGATTTGTTTGTGCATTTATACTATAGATAAAATCATATGCATTTTCTTCATTTCCCCAAAAGCTTCTCCATTTTCTATCTCCAATCCTCAAATATGGAAATTCAATTCAATACGTATAAAAAGGCCACATTGTTCAATAACCTTTTTTTGTTAAGTAACCAAGAACCAAAAATATATCAGCATTCAGAATTAGGTGTTTCTCTTTTGTTTATCTACTTGCTTTTTATAGGGTGAAAGAACTCTAAATTGAGAGAAAAAGAAGAAAAATAACTCACAATTTTTTTTTAAATATTGAATGCAATCATCGTGAAATATATTTGTAATGAAACTCATTGAGACTTCAATTGTAATCCAAGTTTTAATGTACCATAATCTAGAAATTTATTTTTCAAATTTCGTTAGATGTATAGAATTGGCGTGGATTGCATTTATATGTATGATTGTATGAATTTATTGATGGAATTTGTGCCGTGTTCCCCTTTCATAATAATCAGCCCATTTACTGTCTCAAACACAATTATGCAGATTTAAAATTTCTGCATAAAGCCCAGCCTAATTTGGGGTAATATCAATAATATGGATAATTAGTCTCCATGTATACAAGTAATACTATCATTTAGATTAAATGAATATATTTGCCCAAATAAAAATTAGTAATAGTAGTACAAATTTTCTGAGATACAGGAAGGGCGTGTAGATATATAATCACACTATCACAACCAGCCACTGTAGACATATTTGGCTATTCCAAGAAAATGAGTGTTCAAAAGGTAGTTATCCAACATAATTCAATAAACAATTTAAATTAATCCATTGAAACTGCGATATTTAAATCAAGAAGATACATCATTTAATTAAATTGGTCAGCCCAAATTCAAATATTAACTCCGGTCCAACAAAAGAGCCTTCCAAAGTCGAATAGGGGCAATTCCGTCAATTCAGAAGCCAAAGTCGAGCGCGGGAAACAGATCCTCTGCGGCGCATCTCTCACTTCACTCTATTATATTATCCTGCTTTCAACTTCTCTTTCTGCTAATCAATTTTACATTTTGTTTCCACACCACTAATTTACTTGATTAATTTTCCTGTAAAGACCATGAATGGCAGCGACAATAGGCGCAAAGATCGGTGGGATTCTCGTATTTCAAAGAAGCAGCAGCTGATTCTAAATGCGGAGGAGCAGCTTGAATCCAAGCTCGGATTTGATCTCTTCACCCAAGGAGATACACGCCTCGGCTGGTTACTTACTTTCGCCTCTGTCAGCATCCTCCATTTCCCCCAATTTATCATCGCTTTAATTCCATCCACATGCATTTTTCATTGATTCGATTCCATTTTTTTTATATAATTTGATGTGGTTCCTCGATGCAGTCGTCTTGGGAGGACCGGGAAACTAATAAGGTGCACAGTTGCGTCGATTTGTACTTTGTCTGCCAGGTAAAAGTTTAATTTTTTAAGACAGTATTTAGTTTGGAAGAGAATTTGGTTGTTTTGATATCTGTTGAATGTTTTTGGTGCAGGATGGTTCAATGTTTAAGGCGAAGTATAAGTTTCGACCTTATTTTTATGCTGCCACCAAGGTAGGGTATTACACACTTCGAATGCTACAAATAAAATTTCTATTTATAGCAACTCTCCTATGATTGACTACTTTCAATAATGTTGTCATAGGAAAAAATGGAAACCGATGTTGAGGCGTATTTGAGAAGGCGTTATGAGGGCCAAATTGCAGATATTGAAATTGTAGAGAAAGAAGATCTTAATCTTGTAAGTAAAAAACGACCTCTATTATATTTTCACTGATGTTATCTCATCTTACCTCATTATGTTCGATATACACACATTGCTTGTTATTGTTCTCTCTTTATATTAGGTGCTCAAGTGTAGTTACTTGTTACCTTATCTTCATTAGTTAAACATGTTTATTTTCCTATGCTGTTATTAAATAACCTTTTTTTATGTACATGAGCTTGAGTACGCATAAATACATACTAACCTTTTTTATGTACATGAGCTTGAGTACGCATAAATACATACTGAAATTACTATGTACTGAAGTACTCCAATTGTCACAGAAAAATCACTTGTCTGGTCTGCACAAGTGCTATTTAAAGATATCTTTTGATACTGTTCAACAACTAATGCAAGTCAAGAAAGATCTTGTTCATGTTGTTGAAAGAAACAAAGCAAAGATGGACGCCGAGGATGCGTATGAGTCCATATTGGCAGGGAAAAGGTAATCCTATCTTCTTTTGATAAATTCATAACAATAAGCTCTGTCTGAATCTGCAGATGTTTTGATTGAGCAGCAAACAGCGGCTCCAAGATTTTATCGATTGTATCAATGATCTACGTGAATTTGATGTACCCTATCATGTTCGCTTTGCAATTGACAAAGGTAATTCTGGATACATGTGTGATTTTCTCTCTTATTCTCTATGTGAATTCACATACAAATATCCCACATAATACATTCTTGAGTTCACATAATTCAGATATAAGGTGTGGACAGTGGTATGATGTAAGTGTATCCAGCTCTGGGGTTATAGTGGAAAGGAGAACAGATCTGTTGCAACGGGCAGAAGTTCATGTCTGTGCTTTTGATATTGAGACCACAAAGCTGCCGTTAAAATTTCCAGATGCAGAATATGATTCAATCATGATGATTTCGTACATGATTGATGGCCAAGGGTACCTAATCATTAATAGAGAGGTATATATGACCAGACCTAAATTATTTTACATACATGTTTTTCATGGCGCTTATCTTAGGTTAAGGATGATAGTTGCTCCCATTCCCCCTCTTTCCTTTTTTATTTGGAGGTTGACCAAGGGAAATGTGGATATTAAAATCTTATAATTGAAAAAGGTTACTGTTTCTATTACTAAAATTAGATAAGCCTGATCTCTGGGATCTCTATAATGTGATTTCTTTAGCAGTCCCATCAAACTTGCTCTACTAGATCAAAGATCTCATTTTTACAGTTTTGCCTAGTCCAAGTGCAGTGTTTTAGTTTGTGAAGATAAAACACGTTTTACGCAAGTTAGCTTGTTAGGTGATTAATTTATGTGAATGTGCTATAACTGACAATTAGTTATGTTTGCAAATCATTGCAGTGTGTTGGGGAGGATATAGAGGATTTGGAGTACACTCCCAAACCAGAGTTCGAAGGTTGCTTCAAAGTGAAAAATGTTAAAGATGAGGTATTAATGGCGTATGACATATTATTATACACCTGAAACGTATATATTTTTTAATTATCTATGTCTCTGGGAATTATCGCAGAAAGGACTACTTAGCTTGTGGTTTGCTCATATGCAAGATGTAAAGCCTGGCATATACGTGACATACAATGGAGACTTTTTTGATTGGCCATTCCTGGAGACCAGAGCAGCCCATCATGGTTACAACATGAATGAAGTATGTGTCGCTGCTAGCCACATTAAACTTCTTAAGTTTTTCTGTTTTCAGAAGATTCTGTCATCAATCTTTTCCACTGATGTATCACTGCCTAGCCACTCGAAACTTCTACAGTTGTTCCATTTTAGAGTACTCTGTCATCAAACTTTTCCACTGATACATTGGATCATTAATATAGGATGCTCAATTTTGTATCGCTCTGAAGCTCTTTATTTCTGTTGCATGGTATTGCGATATGTCCTCTTACTTTCATGATTGTGGAGATAATTAAATTAGAAATCACTGATTACTGTGTTTGCATTCCAAATTTCTCTTCTCTAAAGGTTTAACTGGTACTCATGAACAACTGAAAATCACTTATTTTCTGTTCTATAAAATTCAAGCACCAACATCTATTATTTTAGCAGATTGATTGCGTAATCTTGGTAGCTATATTGCATCCATTTATTCGCAAGCTCATTTTCCCTTTACCAAAAGTCCAAGCTGTATATAGTCTTGTTTCTCTGGTTCTCTTGTAACTTATGAACTGCAGGAACTTGGATTTCGATGTGACAAAGTTCAAGGTGAATGCCGTGCCAAATTTGCTTGCCATCTGGATTGTTTTGCTTGGGTTAAACGTGATAGTTATCTACCTCAAGGCAGCCAAGGCTTAAAGGTGCAACTACTTTATTTAACTTCTGGTTTTAGATTCTTCCCTCTTGCTTTAAATTACCTATTTTTGTACGATTTTCCATCTAATACATTTATAATTTTTATTTTCCCTCTTTCTTTTAGTTACCTACCTTGCAGACGTCATTCTTTTCCAGCTTTCAACTACTCAACTATTGTTTTATTCCCTTATTTTCCCTTTTATAACATAATGGCGTCAGCCATGGGATTTTTTTCAGACATGGAATAGCTAAAAATGGGAGTGTTCTGATTCTAAACTAAGCATAGTTAAAATGACTCTTCTCCATTGTTTCTGTGCTCATAAATGGTTCTAGGATTTCATCTCGTGTTTATCCAGTTCAAATAATGCACTCATGTGACTCTGATGAATTTGAATCGTGTAACTCATGTGATTTATCTTCTTTCAGTAATATGTCTAGAATCTAGATTATAACATTAACTCTTCATATTTCAGTCTGTTACGAAAGCTAAATTGGGCTACGATCCTTTAGAAGTCAATCCTGAGGATATGGTTCGCTATGCAAAAGAAAGGCCGCAGGTATGTACACTATTGTAAAATATTAATTGGAGAAGATAATTGATGATAAAGGTTGTTTTTCAGCTTGAGCAATATAAATTTACAAACAATATCAGAACTAGCTTAGACTCATCTTTAAATAGTGGAGAATTACTAGGTTCAGAAGTAGGTGGTATGTTTGGTGGAACCTTCTTCTGTTCTGGAGGCTGATACTAGACAACACACTCAGTCACAGACTTACAATACATGTGCATGCAACTGTATAAGCTGCAGACTGCAACTGTATAAGCTGCAGACTGCAACTGTCAAAGCTGTAGTATCAACGTATTATGCAATGGGAGTTGCACAAAGCGGATTTGAATAAATCCAGTCAACAAATAGGAGTTCATGTTATTCAAAACAGGTTCCCATCTGTTACGGGGCTGCTCTAAAATAGAGAATTGGTATGGAACTGGTATAAAAAAGATAAATTATTATCTCAGTATCTCTAGTCAGCAACAGCCACCATTGTCAAGGCGAATGTGTTTTAAATAACAGTGAAGGCATGGTTTTGCCCATGTTAGTTGGTTGATCTGAGATGATCATATTTTTGGATTAGTTTAGATAATTGTCAATATTTATCTTTAGTTTATCATCCTTAGTTGTTTAGAGTTGATCTTTAGGAGTCTAATAGCTTGTATTTTCCTAGTTTGAGTATGTTTAGGATCTTTATTTTGTTAGAATTTTATTTCAAGTTGGAATCTTTAGTAGGTTTTATACATAGGGTTACGTTTATCAGTTTTAAGCGTCCATAAATTTAGTTGAGTTTTTCCAGCGCAAGCTATGTGTTGTCGGTGTGTTGCCCTCCTTGAAGGTGTGGCCTTTTCAAAGGTGTTATCTAGTAATCATTCTATTACTTTATAGTATTATATTATTTTCTAGTCCTTTTCTGTTATTTTCCTGGTGGTTTGGTGTTGTCTCTGATCTCTACGGCTTATCACTCTTCATCCACCTATACTCCTACCATTATCAGTCAAACAAATCTTAGAGACTTGGGATAACATGAAACTCTCATGGATACCTTTGAAGTGTTACTAAAGTTTTTTGCATTCAATTTCTTAGAAAAACTGGCACTGGCATTGTTTCTTTTGGCCTATTGGTATTTGGTGTTTTTGCCATCCACCCCCAAGATAACAATGGAGGCATTTAACAATCAAGGATCCCTCATTTTTCCATCCTGAAAACAAGTATCAGGATGAACTAATTGTTCTTTATTTCATTAGTTCTACTTTCTGTTTAACTTAATCATGATCTTTACTTGACCTTTTACTGCTTTCAGTATGAATGTATGATGTTTCATGTGTGATACTCCACTAACCATCTACTTGGTTTACATTGTTGTAACTTCGCAGATGATGGCATCATATTCCGTTTCTGATGCTGTTTCTACCTACTACCTATATATGACATATGTACACCCCTTTATTTTCTCCTTAGCAACCATAATTCCCATGCCACCAGACGAAGTTTTAAGAAAAGGAAGTGGGACACTTTGTGAAATGCTTCTCATGGTTCAGGTGAATCATTGAAGTGTTATACATTATGTTTTATGTTGGAACTGTGGGTCATTGATTCTTTCAAGTGCATACAAGCTTTGTTCTTCATTCACTAGGTTTATGCTTTGCATTATTTGTCTTATGAGCCTTCTAGCCTCTCCATGTTCTATAATGTTATCCAACCCAATGAGTAAAGGAAAAGAAATCACATAACAGGAAACATCAGATAAGCCATTTTAGCTCCGTTGGCCTCTTTTAAACTACATATGGTGATACCTTTTTGTTCTTTGCCTTTTTATTCTTGCAGGCATACCAAGCAAATGTTATCTGTCCTAATAAGCACCAATCTGATCCGGAGAAATTTTACCACAATCAACTCCTTGAGAGTGAGACATACATTGGGGGCCATGTGGAGTGCCTAGAAAGTGGAGTTTTTAGATCTGACCTTCCAACAAGTTTCAAACTTGATCCAGCTGCTTATGAGGTAATCATCTATCTCAGCTCCTATTAAATAAAATATGGAGTATGTGTTATTTTGTTACAGCAGCTGTGTTTTACAAGGTCTTCAGCAAAACTTGGAGCAATCTTAAGTGAAACAGTGCAATTCTTTTATATGGTGCATATCATGAACGGCAATCTGTACCATCAATTTTGGAACCGTAAACATCATTTTCTCACATATCTTGAATAAGGAAATACCTCAGCATACACTATATCTTAGACATGTTGAATGTGTCCTTCCTGTCTTATAACAGAGTGGTCTAGGGTTCAAGCACCACAGTTCCCCCACCCCAAAGTCAAAAAAATCAAAATATATTTTACACGTGCTGAATGCTTTCAAAATCTTATACATATGATTAAATATTAAAGTTACTGATTTGGCTGCTAACTGTTCCTATTTAGAAAGTTGTGATACATTATACACATATAATGTTGAAGGAAAACATGCTAGGGGGTCGATTATTTGTGTTGGATGATCTGTGCTCAATTTTTTAGTCTGCAAAGGCTTGTAACCTGCAAGAAAATTTTCCTTGTAACTTACTGAAGTAAGAATGAATTATCCTTACAGCAATTAATAGACAATCTAGACCGGGACCTGCAATATGCTATCATAGTGGAAGGAAAGATGGATCTAGAATCAGTTACGAATTATGATGAAGTTAAGAATGCCATTTGGGAAAAGGTAATGTAACCTCTTCCGTCCATGTGAAGAATGCTTCTGATCAACTCATTATGTAAAGCACAGATGTTAGATTGTTTCCTTTGCTTTATCCTTATATTTAATCTTATCCAACGGGAGAAGTTTATCTCATCTGAGCTTTTTCTTTCTTGACCGTATCATCTGAACTGTAACCCTTTTCCTCCCTTTTTTTTGCTGATCACCATCTGAACTAGTCAATCCTTGTTAATCGCTATCTCGAGCCCAGTGCAGGTAGAGTATTCCATATTCCTTTCTTTGCACAATATATTTGATCATGCAAAAAGAAAAAAAAAGGGTTTTGAAGGGGAAGTTCAAAAGCATCAATATATTTGGAATTACCTTGTATCTATCTTTCTTCATAAAAAATTAGATGTTGCCCCATGTTTACAAACATACCTTGGAATTTGTGCATGATCTAGTAGAAGACAATATCTAAATAGTGCAAATTGAGAGGGTTGTATATGCAAACCTGAATACGAATATTGTGTGCATGTGGGTAGTAAAATGCATGTATTATTAGTGTGTATGACAAATATGTGCTTGTTTAAATCTCCTCAATTCTCTTCTTATCTGTTATCATATTCAAGTTTGTAACAAATGCATAGCCTGTATCCATGTGACTTACTAAGTTTGGTTTGCTTCTCTCCTTCAATGTGCAGCTAGTGAAACTGCGAGATGACCCAATATGTGAAGAATTTCCTCTCATATATCATCTTGATGTTGCTGCTATGTATCCAAACATCATTTTAACAAACAGGCTTCAGGTAATCATATATCATATCTCTTATTATGAACTTCACTTTGTAGTGCAATTTAGAGTATTATACACAAAGGAGAAAACATAGATGCACATATCAAACCACAGTTGATCCTATCATCTCAACATGATCCTATCATCTGATGATCTCAACATGATCCATGACCAAATAGGTAGTACTATTCCATGAAATTCAAACCAAGCATTTTCTTTTTTGTGAATTTTTTGGTTATTGCTTATGGGGGCAATTAGCCATTTCCGAAGCTTCCAAGCCTTGAAGCTTCTGTCAGATAAATGCAGTCTCCAATATTTTATCGCAATATAATTACGGTATATGATCTCTACTTGACTGTGTGGGTGCTATGTTCAAGAGTCACGGGAAAGTTTCCGCTTGATGGATTCATGCAAGATGCAACAATAGTCAGCATATAATTTAATTAAAGTCCATTTAGGCTGATATGTACTCGTAAGCCATAATATGACCCTATTACGAGATGGCATCTGACTTGAAATGCTGTTATACTTATGTTTCTTCACTCTCAAATTGTAGCCACCTTCAATTGTCACGGATGAAATATGCACTGCATGCGATTTTAATCGTCCTGGAAAAAATTGCCTTAGGACGCTTGAATGGGTTTGGCGTGGAGAGACATACATGGCAAAGAGAAGGTTTGATTAGTATTCCTCTATCATTTAGTTAATTAAACAGAAAACTGCCGTGAGTATTTTTTAATCAATCCAGTTGATTATATTGCTACAGTGATTATTATCATATAAAGAGGCAACTTGAGTCTGAGTTTGTTGATGGCATGAATGGAAAGTTATCCAACTCTTTCCTTGACCTGCCTAAAGCAGAACAACAAGTGAGACTAAAGGAGCGACTAAAAAAATACTGCCAAAAGGTATGTGTATATCGTTTCCCACATCCCTTTATTTATAACAGCAACTGCTTGAAACAGAGTTTATACTATTTTCTCCATCTTTTAGGCATATAAAAGGGTATTGGATAAACCTATTACTGAAGTTCGAGAAGCAGGGATCTGCATGCGTGAAAACCCATTCTATGTTGACACTGTCCGCAGGTAGGTGTCTAAAATATTGTCATGATTCTTTTTGGCACTTTCAATCCACTATTTCATATGGACCCTGTGAGGATCTTTCACAACATTATTAACTGTAAATTGGAAATTTCAAGCCAAGTGGCCACACTCAAGATTGTCCTCTTTTTTGTTGTTGTTTGGTTTAGCTTTCGAGATAGAAGGTATGAATACAAAGGGCTTAATAAAGTTTGGAAGGGAAAGTTGTCAGAAGCAAAAGCCAGTGGGAACTCTATCAGAATCCAGGAAGCACAAGTATTAATCTCTTGGTCCGGTTTACAGTAATGTAAGGCTGTTGTGGAAGTAAGACTAACTCTGACGGAATTACTTTTTCAGGACATGGTAGTGCTTTATGATTCACTGCAACTTGCTCATAAGTGCATTCTCAACTCCTTCTATGGCTATGTTATGCGCAAGTATGTTGTTAGACTTCCGTGTTATTGAAGTCCTATCTTTCATATAAGTCTTATGTGTTCTTAAATGTCTTGGTGAAATTCTAAATTTGTCAGGGGTGCAAGGTGGTATTCAATGGAAATGGCTGGGGTTGTTACGTATACCGGAGCTAAAATAATTCAGAATGCACGCTTACTGGTAGAAAGAATTGGGAGGCCTCTTGAGTTAGACACCGATGGTATCTGGTGTTGTCTACCTGGATCTTTCCCAGAGAACTTCACATTCAAGACAAAGTGCGTTTTAGTAGCAGAAATGCTTGGCTGCCTTTTATATATTCACCACTCACCCATTTGATTTTTCAGTCTATGTAGATAACAATAAACTGAAGTTGCAACATGATGATTGAGTTGTTATTGTTTATGTTTTGATATAATGTCCTGTATTTTTCTCATGCACTAATGTTGTTTGAAGATATGCTGACCACATTTTTGTAATATATGATCAGAGACTCAAAGAAGAAGCTGACAATTTCATATCCATGTGTCATGCTAAATGTGGATGTGGCTAGAAACAACACCAATGATCAATACCAGGTTAGTAAATAACCCTTCCCTTCTTATTCCAGTTAGTTCCGACGTAACTTTGTAATTTCCAAATGGTTTGTCATTAACGTTGGGCAGGAGAATTAAACGTCATATTACTAACACAAGAATCATCTACTGCTTCTTGCAGAATCTAAAAGATCCTTTCAGTAAGACATATACAACGCATAGTGAATGCTCAATTGAGTTTGAGGTGGATGGGCCATATAAGGTGATGCCAAGTAAATGCATGACAGCTGTAGATTTGCGCTTTCGGCGATGACTTTGTCCGTTAATTTTTCTTATATTACTGATTACTGAAGAACATATGTAATCTTATGCATATAGGCAATGATTATACCAGCTTCCAAGGAGGAAGGGATTTTGATAAAGAAACGGTATGCAGTTTTCAATGATGATGGTACCCTAGCTGAACTCAAGGGTTTTGAGATCAAGCGAAGAGGCGAGCTGAAGCTGATCAAAGTTTTCCAGGTAATTCTGTAACAGGCAGTGCCCCATGCTGTGACATTTGAAGAACTAACAAATTTATCTGCCTATTTCTATCTCCCATGTTTATGCTTTTGTGGTAATTTATCCTTATCAGTATTCTAGTACCAAGCTTTTTATTATCTAAATTGTTTTTATTTTTTGTAGGCAGAGCTTTTTGATAAGTTCCTTCGAGGGTCAACCTTAGAAGAGTGTTATTCAGCTGTTGCTGCTGTTGCAAATCGCTGGCTTGACCTTCTTGATGTATGTTACTTAGTTTGATGATGACTTCCTTTAACATATGCAAGATTGCAATATCCCATTGCCAACATGATTATTAATCAGTTTTATCTAAGTCTAACTCGCACCATTGGAGATACTGGAATGGTTACCTTACTTTCTTTTTTTGACGTTTTAGCTTGCTCTGAATAGTAGAAATGCATTTCTTTTGAGATTAGGCAATTTTGAAAAGTACTTTGGACTTTGGAGTATGTTTGACATATTTTCAAGTAAAGCAAAGTATTGTCTCGAAGATATTCTGTAGCTCTTATTTTGACTCTCTTTCCCAGCAACTATGTATTTTCTTTCTTGTATAACTAAGAACTCTTAGCTGCATTTCCATGAGATTTCATCATCTTAAATATCTTATAATCACAGAACCAAGGAGAGGACGTCACAGATAGCGAATTGCTTGATTATATATCAGAATCAAGTACAATGAGCAAGTCCTTAGCAGATTATGGACAACAAAAGTCATGCCCAGTAACAACAGCAAAGCGCTTAGCTGATTTCCTTGGGGATGCCATGGTTAAAGATAAAGGATTGCGCTGTCAGTATATTGTTGCTTGTGAACCGAAGGTATACAATTCATCATACAATGAGATGCTATCAATACCACCAGTCCTGTTTCTTGTTCTCTTCAATAAATTTAGCTTCTTTGGCAAGGATAAAAAGAATAGCATATAGCCATTTAGTCATGAATTGGTCTGAATGCAATACAATATTCTAATGTGCTTTTGGATAGATACTGATTAATTTTTAAGAATAGCATTCACTCAAGAATTGGTTCCAGTGCAATTTGATACAGCATTATTGGCTTAAAATAATATTGACACACCACATTGAACAGGGAACCCCAGTAAGTGAACGTGCTGTTCCTGTTGCAATTTTTGAGACTGAACCAGGTTTGATTTATACAGTTCTCTCTTGCTCTTTTTTTCTAATTTTATATCAACAGAAAAAAAGTGCTTAGCTGCTATGAAAATGCATTACAGAAATTATGAAGTTTTATGTGAAGAAGTGGTGCAAAGTCTCATCAGATGTTGGCATCCGGTCAATCATTGATTGGTCATACTACAAACAAAGGCTTAGTTCAGCTATTCAAAAAATTATCACAATCCCAGCTGCCATGCAAAAGGTCACGCAAGTTACTGCTGCTGGGTAGCTTATTTCCCTTTTTATACCCCTCTCCCTTTACTGAACTGCAATCTCATACTTGCCAGGTTGCAAACCCTGTCCCAAGGGTTATTCATCCTGATTGGTTGCACAAGAAAGTTAAAGAAAAAGATGACAAGTTTCGCCAGCGGAAGTTGGTTGATATTTTCAACCGAAAAGAAAAAGATGATGCTGTGGGATTGAGTGGTTATCCTCACACTATAGATGTACAGAATATTACAGACATGGAAGACTTTAGATCTGGAAAAACTCCTCCTGTGAGACCTCAACCTATTGTTCATTCATTCGTGATCCATAATGAACAGCATCAAGTTGAAACGAATAGTCTTGGGGGGAGTACGGAGCAAAATGATATACAAACTGGACAAAATCAGTCTACTCATCCATTGCAAAAGGCTCCTGAAGAGACTATTGATAGATTTGTCGACTATCAAGGATGGTTGGAGTCAAGGAAGAGAAAGTGGAGAGGGACTCGGGAAAAAAGGAAACGCCAACGGTATTCTTCATCATTTAAATAATTGTTTCTATAACATTTTCATAATAGGATACTTAAATTTTAAGTTTTTTCACTGTTGATTTTTGTTTGTTAACTTTTACTTTCACAGGTTAAACATTGTAAATGATGTGGAGGCACCCAGTGGCTCTGCAAATAACAGACATGCTCTCGGTGGAGTTGGGGTGAATTCCTATTTCCAGAGGCATGACTTAGCCCTCACCCGTTGCCATTGGCAGGTGATGCATTTTTTTAAGAATAATTTGTTTTGTAAATTTTCAGTTGCTTTGTATTTTCCTCCATAGAGAGCTGACTGTGATTCTTCTTTTTGTCAGATCATTCAGCTCGAACCAAGTGGACAGCATGGCAAATTTTTTGCTTGGGTAGTTGTAGAAGGAGCAATGCGTAAGATCCCCATATTAGTTCCCAGAGTATTCTACCTCAACTCCAAGGCCCCTGTAACAGAAGAATTCCCTGGAAGGCGTGTAAACAAGATTCTTCCCCACGGACACCAAAGCTACAACCTTATTGAGGTACACCTTCTAAAGTGTACATGAGTAGTTCTAAACTTCTAATCACAGAAACCAGCCTTTAAGTAATCAAGTTGTAGTTTAACGTTGCATTTTTATTGATAGGTCATAATTGATGAAGACCAATTTAGGACCGAAAGCAAGAAATTAGCCGCTCACCTTGCAGATCCTGAAGTTGAGGTATCTTTTTTTCTAGCCTAGAGTGATATGCTGCTAGCTTCTTCAAGTATTTGTCTGGATAATTGCAGTGCAAGATGTTAATAATAATACGCACAATTTGTCTTCACTTTGAAACTTCTGAGGTCTCTTGACTTAATGAATTTCTCTAACATCATATTTCCCCATTTCTACACTCACTGCTACAGGGAGATAAAACTTTAACATTTTCAGCGGATCATATAGTGAGTTCATAGTTAAAGGAGTCAATTACACTGAAGTAGTCTTGATGTGATACTTGCAGTTGTCTCATAGTATGACCCATTTCACATTGCAGTAAACTTTCTGTTATATCATTCCTTACTTTTTGTTAAAATCCACTCTTCAAGTTTGTTGTATGGTACGTTGAATAGTCGCAATTGCAACCACTTTTTTCATCCAACTCTCAATGGTAATGATATCCTCATAGTAGAAGTAGAATTGTATCCATTTCCTCCTTATGTAATTTAGCATTGTCTAAAAAGTAGACGATGAGAACTTCCCTTGTAGTCATTACAACATAATATCAGTCACATGCTTCAGTAGAGCTGTTTTTTTTAGCTCATTCCTCTAGTTGTGGTTGGTTTGGAGATTCAGGACTTGTACATTAAGCCTCATTTAACTTGGTTGATAAGGGTGGATTACCAGAAATTATGCAACTTAATTAAGTCTATGAAAATTGCAATAACCCTATTTTCCCACTCATAGAGCTAGTCTGGATTTTACTTTCTGATTATAAATTTATGATGATAAGAATATGAACTTTCTCAGGGAATATATGAAACCAAGATTTCACCGGAGTTTAATGCCATCCTTCAGATTGGTTGTGTCTGTAAAGTGGACAAATCAGCAAAAAAAAGAAACTTCCAAGATGGCTGGAGTTTGAGTGAATTGCACATGAAGACAACAACTGAGTGCCCATATCTGGAGCATTCATATAATTTCTTCTACTTGTATCATAGGTACTATGTGTTGTCGAAAAACAAGTTATATTTCCTAGTTAATAAACCAGGTTTTCTGTAGTTAAGGTAATATCGTTTCTATCAAATCATACTAAATATTTTGGCATTCAATTTTCTTCAGCATCTGTGACAGCCGAGCCATTTTTGTTGCATATTTTCCTGCATCAAGCCAAATAGCTGTTGTGGTAGTCAGTCCTTTCCAGAGTAAGGAATTGTCATCACAAATGCTAGATAGACAATTTCGTGAAGCTACTAGCCAAGCACTATCCACGCAAACTACTACAAATGAAGACATTACTTTCAAGGTATTTTGATTATTGATGCATTTTTTCATAATAATATATTAATTGTTTTATCATGTTCTTGCACTTTCTCGTAGGTGGACTATGTTGGGCATGTCAAAGATGCTCAAGGAAACTTGCAGAGGATGATAACCGAATACAGGTCTCTCTCATAATTTACAAAATCTCAGCTCCCTATAATAGTTGATGTTGGCAAATGAAACAAAAATAACATAATAATGTCCCACATGCATGTAAAGAGAGGACTTAAACCAGTATATAAGTCTAATGAGTCACTCCTCCTATCACCAATTGGGCGGGTCGCCAACTGTGGACTAAATTTAACTGAACTGAAACTGAAAAATGAGTATATTTGGGCTATATATTTGCTGATATTCTCCTGAACTTTTCTTTGATATAATTTGATACTCCTTTGATGTAATTTGATACTCCCTGTGTTCCATGTTAATAGAGGCGTCTCATTTTTTGCCCTTGTTTTGGAAAAATAATACTCCCTCCGTCCCACAATAAGAGTCACATTTTGCCATTTGGTCCGTCCCACAATAAGAGTCACATTTCACTTTTACCATAAATGGTAAGTAGGTCCCACATTCCACTAACTCACTTCACTCACGTTTTATTATAAAACCAATATAAAAAGTGGACCACATATTCCACTAACTTTTACAACCCACTATTCATTACATTTCTTAAAACCCGTGCCAACACCAAATGTGACTCCTATTATGGGACGGATGGAGTAATAAATAGTTAAAGTGGAGAAAAAGTAACGTGAGAGAGAATAATTTAGAGAAGATCACTAAATTATTCTCCCTCTCACGTTACTTTTTCTCCACTTTAACTATTTATTACTCCCAGTCCACTAGACTAGTTTTACCATTTTGGGCCGTCCCCCAAAATTAGAAAAAGTCTAAAATTGAAAGTTTTTAACCAATTACAAGCCTCTATTAATGAGACCCCATAATCCACTAACACTACCTTAACTATCTTTTCCCTCTCTCTTTCTTACTTTTTTCAATCTCTCTTACTTTACCAATTGCACATTAAAATCCGTGTCATATACAAGTTTGTCTATTTTTGGGGGACCAGGGATTATTATTTTTCCAAAATGAGTGCAGAAAATGAAATGCCTCTATTAAGGCGGAACGGAGGGAGTACCTATTATGTGGCATGTATGATTTGACATATACCCACTGTGTAATTTCTTTGGCAGACATCGGCATCATGGACCTGTAATCGCTGTTATAGAGTGCCCTAATATTCAGTTATTGAAGTCTGGCATTAGGTCACTGGAAGACTATCCTTGTGTAACCATACCCTCCAATGCTCGTGATAGCAAATATCAGGTGAATCTGAGTTTTGCATTAAGGTTTATGGTTTTATTTATGTGTTGGTTTATTGTTGCACTAAGTACTAACGTATTGCTGAATTCTTTGGTTATCAGGCTATTGGTTGGCAAGTAATTGCTGCAAAAATTGGACTACAACGATGTGCTGCTTCATCACAATGGTTGAATGAGAGAGTTACACTTTCACGATATGCCCATGTAAACGCTGCTGCACTCATTACTTGATATATGCTGTACTTTATTATATTATTTTCCGTTTTTTATGAAGATAGTCATATATAAACAGGTTCCATTAGGAAATTTTGAAGTTGACTGGCTCATACACACTGCTGATATATTTTTCTCAAGAGCTTTGCGTGATCAGCAACAGGTTTTTGCTTTCTTTATTTGTTGAGATTTACTTTCCTTCCGACCATAAGCAAAAATAAAAGATGTAGTAAGCCACTTGTGGCCTTACATATTTCACCCTGGGCGAGTTTTCATTGGCATGGAATTTGGTCCAACAGGTTTTGTGGATATCTGATAATGGCTTCCCAGACTTGGGAGGCACTACTGAAGATGTACCGTGTTTTATAGATGAAGTAAGTTATATAGACTTCAGAATGAGTTATATTTGTTGGGCCTGGCACTTTTTTGTACTGGCCAGTGGCCACAGGAAAATACTTGCTCCATTGTTAGTAATCAGGGAGTTTATAATGATGTCTGTAACCAGGTCAATCAACCTATCCTCACTTACCCTGGTGCATATAGGAAAGTTACAGTTGAACTTAAGGTATAATTCTCGTATCTCATTCTCCCTCCTTTTCTTCTGTTTTCCCTTTTCTCCCTTCTATCCATTAAAGTAATCCTTGTCTCTTATTTTTCAGATTCATCACCTAACTGTCAATGCTCTTCTAAAAAGTAACCAAGTGAATGAAATGGAAGGAGGAGCATTATTTGGTTTCGATCAGGATATGAATTCATCTTCATCTAATACAGAGAAACAATATTGTTATGATGAGGAAATTTCCTGTGCTCCTGCATTTCGTGCTCTGAAGCAATTAATCCAGAGATGCCTTGCTGACGCAGTTGCATCAGGAAATGTGTTTGCAGATGCTGTATTACAGCATCTCTACCGATGGCTTTGCAGGTTTTTACTAAAGTGTATTTCTGTGCATATAGTATTGTTTAACTAACCTCCTTTCACAATTTGCAGTCCAATATCTAAACTTCATGACCCAGCTCTCCATCGCATGCTTCATAAGGTGATCTTTTTGAACAGGGAAATAAGTCTTACTTCTCCAATTGATAAAGAAATATGATGGGTTGCATATGAGTCAGCTCATGTCATTAAAATTATTTTTTTCCTATCTCATGTTTTTTTCCTATCTCATAAGGCGTTCAATTAATTTCTACTTAGTAAATTGATGATATTTTCACTTCCAGGTTATGCAAAAGGTGTTTGCTTTGCTTCTGGCGGAGTTCCGTAAATTAGGTGCAACAATTGTATTTGCAAGCTTCAGCAGAATTATAATTGATACTGAAAAGTCAGATCTATCTGCAGCAAAAGCTTACTGTGATAGTGTACTTAAAACTCTGCAGACAAGGTTCGTCTCAACATGCATTTTGCTGACTTATTATCTTTATGCAAGTATTGTTGGAGGGAGGGGCTGGGTTGGCCAGTTTTGTATTTTGACCACTTCTATGTGGGTTATTTTCTTGGGTGGCGCATGTCATCTCAAACTTTCTTTATAGCAGGGACTTGTTTGAGTGGATTGAACTTGAACCTTTCCAGTTTTGGCATTCCCTACTCTTCATGGATCAGGTAAACAGCTCTTCTTAGTTTGTTGCGAACCAAAAATTTACTATTTTAGTATTGAAATATCATTATACAGCTTTTATTGTTTGTTGTGATATTATTGATTTGATTATGGAGTGTTTTTCTCTTTTCTACACTTATCAGTTTATTTCACCTGAATAGAGATCTGCTAAGTGTAGTCTTAGGTTACGTGAGAAAAATATAACTGTTATAGCTCATCTTCGCACTTTAATTCACTTTAAAAAAAAAGTGATAAAACTAGATACTTCTAATTGAACCAAGACTTGTACAATGGTTTAAAGCATTTGTATGTCACCAAGTGATTAGTTAGGCACATGGAAAGTGTCATGTCCAGCATTTCCAACACGCAGAAGGGCTTTATTGTCAAAATCTAATAAAAACATTATTCTAGCAACGAACTACTACTAATTTCTGACACCTATACAAACTTTATTTGTTTTATCCTTTCCCCTTTACTTTTTATACATTATTTTGATTGCCAACTTCTTGTTTTTCAACCTTAGTACAACTATGGTGGAATTCAAGCTAGATCAGAAGATAGACCCACAGAAGAATGTACTAGTGCTGTTGCAGAAAGTGTGTGCACTGACTCTCAAGTAGAAATCGTCTCCAACTGGGCCATAGCAGAAAACTTGACAAAAGTAACTCAGGTAGGCTAATCATCCATGTGAAATTAATTACTTCTTTATCTGTTTTAGATCAAATTGTCCCCTTTTCCTCTTTAATTCTGAAGGTTGTTTTGCATCAAAGCTTACTCAAAGGAAATATAAAGAAATCGATATTAGCCACAAACAGTGTGGACAGTTTAGCAACTCACACTCTTGATACCATTGTTGTTAACAACACCACAGATACATCAGACCAGAAAAATGGCCTTAACTAATATGCTACCCTTCCCGTTCCCTGAACCTCCTTTCATATTAAAATATTCTATAGCCGTTTAGTCTGGCAAAGATACTGCCTTTGTGCTACTAAATGAATTCCAGAATTAGTATCAGCTGCATACTCAGTTGCATGTAATGCCTAATCAACTGCTTTTCTTTTGTGCAGGATCACTTTATCTTAATTGTATCAGAATTTTTGTATTTTCCATGGAAGTTTGCGCAAGAAGAAGCAGCAAAACGAGCATCTGGCATGGGAGACCTGTGCACTCCATCAATCACAGCTGCTACTGCTGAGATTCTTGAATCACAGAAAACAGAGTTCCTGAAGAAAAAGGTATAGTATTTAGTTCATACTTCATATGAAGTGAGTTCTAAATCTTAACAGTTTAAAATTTATTGCTTGATAATCAAATTCTGTGTTCTACAGATTGCATCTGACTTTACGGACAAACTTCTCAAAATTGTATGTGATCCACATCTTCACATAAAAGGAAGAAACCAGTCTGAGATTGATCCTCCTGAAAGTTCGCATTCTTCAACCAATGTCCAAAAGGGAGATGCTGCTCTAGATTTCATCAAGTATGTCTGTGCAGTTTTGGCACTTGACCAAAATGTTCAGCATGAAATCCTGGTACAGACTAGCTCTAACATTTTCTCAACTGCCAAAAGTCTAAATTTATTATGTATTTTGCTTCTATTCTGATCCCATTCATCACGCCCTGCAGTGGTAAATTATGCAAGCAATATCATTCATGCGCTATTTGTATGCATAGTGCAATTAGCTATAGCAAAATAAATCGATTGTTATTTTACATATTCATACATGCTGAAGGGCACATAGGAGTTGTACTCATATGTAGCTCCTCTGGTAATTCTTTGGTTGTTGTAGACCAAACATGTCTTGTTTATGCAATTTATTTTCTTGGTTTTGGACAGGTTATGAGAAGGAATCTTCTGAAATTGGTACGCGTGAGAGAATTCGCTCCTGAGGCTGAATTTCAGAATCTACGGACATCTTTAACTTTACCGAATGTCATTTGCAGGTAAAAAATGGCTGGTGCTGTATGGTTCTGTCTTGAGTCTTCTAATTTATATCATCTACGGAAAAATTGTTTATTGAGTAGTACTATTGTGGTGCTTGATTGTCCATAGAAGACAAAACTACATAAATGGAGTATCAAATATTGCCTGTTTTGTGTTCATTTATAGTTTATGTTCTAATTCACAGCATTCTGTATGCAGTTACTGCAATGACTGCAGGGATCTTGATCTGTGTCGTGACAAGGGATTAATCGGACAGGAATGGCGTTGTGGTGTGGCTCAATGCGGGCAAGCTTACGACCGTGAAGTGATTGAGAATGCTCTCCTCCAGATTATTCGGCAGAGGGAAAGGCTGTACCACCTTCAAGACCTTGTGTGCCTCAAATGCAATCAGATTAAAGCTGCACATTTAGCCGAGCATTGCTCGTGTGCTGGATCATTTGTTTGCAGGGAAGATTCAGCTGAGTTCTGCAACAAAATGCAGACTTTCCAGAATGTGGCGGTGGATCAGAAGTTTCAGCTCCTCCAAGAAAGTGTGTCTTGGATCTTACAAGTCAAATGGATGTGATCTGAATATCCCAATATAAGCTTTGGACGAAAGTAGAAGAGAATCACTCGGATTCTATATTTTAGAAACCCAAACCAAGATGAATACAAGTCGAATCTACTTGTGTAAAAATGTAATTTAGCATTCATTGTAGGGTATGTTTAGACAATATTATACTTGTGTATACAAATGCCTCATGATATGAAATCATTATATAATGTCATTTCAATTTAATCTTAGATGGATAATCATGAGATAATTAGTCGTAGCTAACCCCTCCAACTAAAATAATCTCACGACTCAATCCTAGAGTATATCACATAAATGCTTATTTCCACATGCCTTCATAGTCTGCTAGATTTTGTGCGGGTTGTATTCTGAATTATATACTACTAGCATTTTTGTGATTGATTGTCTTCATAGTGTGCTAGATCATGTGTTTATATCCACATGCCTTTCACGATATTCTTAGTTGTTTACATTCATTAAAGTTTTTAGCTATTGTGTATTTTCCAGTGTACATTGTTATTGATGCAAATCATTATGGTTACTGGCTCTTATTATTAGTGTTTAACTTATGACTATACATGATTCCATGTTTCTGAGATGTCTGTTATGCTGAGGACTGTCATGAGTTATTATTTGAGATATTTATTGTTTATGGAGAAGTAATAAGTGTCTCTCTTATGAATTCGTGTTGTATGGTAAATTTGCTTTACTAATTAAATGCAGCAGGTATATTTATTGGGAATTTACTCAAACACTATTTGTGTTTCAGTTGGAGAGAGTTGAATTGGTATTATCCCAAGTTGCTGGCAAAGATATCACTGAGCCAAATTGGCTTCAGTGCCTTCAGGAGGTGGTGTAGTTGCTGTCTCTGCATCATCCGGTGGAGGAGGTGGTGCTGCACCTGCCGCAGCTGCTGAGTCTGATGGTGTGAGTTGCCAAAAATGGCAAAACTGGACAATATTTCACGGACGGAGGGAGTAAAACTTAAAATCATGAATTACAAAATGATATATTTCATCCGTCTCAACTAAGTAGAGTCAAAACATTTAGACATGCATATTAAGAAATTAGGACATCCAAAAAAGGAATACGATTCAATTTAGTTGTGACGGAGAGAGTAGTATTATAAAATTTTGTATAAATCTTTCTAATGAACACGAATGGAGTACAACAGGACCTTCACTCCCCTTTCAATCTGACAGTATTTGGAGGAAACTCACCCCTCTCAGAAATACCAATTTCCGTCCCCAATCCGGCAAAAGAGGAGCACCGAAGAGGTGAGTATGGTGACTGGAGGACAGGCGACTACATGTGCAGCAGCGTGGATTCTCGAGAGAGCGAAACTAATAGCATCACTAGTTGTTTGCATTGCCAAAATTTGGAGAAATAATAATAGGGTCTTGTTCTACATCATGATCAAACAAACCATCACTATATACGTAGATAAGATAAGGGAATCGGACTGCTAGATCCTTGCAAGTTGCAACAAATAGGCGCAGATCAAAATTCTACTCTAAATCTCTACCAGTTAAAGTTCATCAATTGCTAGCTTAGAATATTCCCATTAGCATCTTAAGTCAATGAAGAAGTTCAGTGTTTAAAAAACTAGTATTATCACCCGTGCTATGCACAGGTCATATAATTTTCACGTACTAATTACACATTCATAACAATGAAAATAAGAACTGATATCATTGAATAAAGTTTAAAAATAAGAAATAGTACTATATAATAACATTTGATTAGATAAATAAAACAATATTTCAAATAATTAAATATAAGGTTAAAGATATCGATTAGTATACTTTAGAATATCTAAAGCAAATATAACAATCATACTTCAATAACATAATAAAAGATAATCATACAAATTAATCACAGCTTATAATATTCAAATAAAAAAAATTCATAAGTGAAAGAACAAAAGAAAAAATATACTACATGAATGAATAATAATATAACTTCACTTGATAACAACAACACAATAGTTCATAATTTTTAAAAAATTGTCCTTATAAACAACATTAACACTAACTCACAAGTGCTAATTATGAAAACCAAACGTCCAAACGAAAGCAGAAACTGCGGCAAAAGAGAAAGATACCGAAAGGTACAAAAACAAGCAAGGTAATGAGCACAACTGTGATTGCCAAAACATCAAATTCTCATCGACTAAAGATAAATCATCTCTATCATCATGCGAGTAAATGAAGTCTTTGTGTGAAAAAAATTAAGTAAAAAATAGCATGAACAAGTTTATTTTAAAAGATGTGCAATTGCTCCAAGGTATGGCTCTTGTTAAACCCAAAAACTAAGGGGCTTCTTGTGCTTGGTAAGCGTAAGGAATACAAATGGAATGGAATTGTTACTCCTTGATTGATTCCATAAAGAAATTATTAATTCAAAAATATTTTTGCAAAATATTTTGGATCATACTATTATTTTGTACTATACACATGAGTGAGTGTGTGTGGCATCTCAATGGGAGAGAGGGAAATGGACCTAGTTAGTCATCCGGGAACTTCCAACTTCCAAGACGAGGAAGGAAGTCTCCTAGCCACTTGGCTTTAGGCCTGCCTACTAGTCTCTTTCGGGGACCAATCCATCATAGAACCAACGCCGGATAGGTCCTCTCCGAACCGCTTCTCTCCTCTTGGTTGGATTGATTCTTTCTTTCACGTCAGCGACGAATCTTAGGTCTATCCTATGTATCCTAAACCCTCTAAGCAGAGAAAGAATCTATTCACTGACTAAGCCAACTACTCACTCTCCAGCCGGATGAAATCAATTATCATAGCAGGACAACCCCTTGTGTGTGTGTATGTATGTGCCGATGGGTGTGTATGTGCATGCTTGTGTGTGTGTGCATAGTGTGTGTATATGTGGTGGTGGAGGGGTGTGTGTGTGTTGTGCAAGTACGTGCAAGTAAAAATAAAAGGATTTCTATACTTGAGAAGCAAAGAATCATTATTATTGGCATTAAGGAAAGGAAGAGTAATGACGACAATTATTGGTACCTATCCAAGAAAATCCACGTAGTATAGGAAGGTATTCTCTCGACAAGGAAGTTTGATTGTTCTAGAAAACACAACTACTTCTTTCCTGTAATCAGCATCGTCTTCAGATCCTTGAACAAGTCAGCATCGTCTTCAGATCCTTGAACAAGTCCACTGAGTTTACTGAGAGGATGGTTCATCCTCAAAGAAAGGTGGTTGCCTGAACTACTCGGTATAGAATCACCCTTGATGCAGCCAAACTCTTTGAGGTGAGAAACATAAGATTCAATGTTTTTGCTATTGTTTTCAAGTTTTTCCTACGAAGAATAGTGACTATCAACCATCAGTGCTCGCACGACAGTCAGTGGAAAAATCAACAAAATAATTCACTCCGTACATTTGGATTTAAGGATGATAGCTCAATATTTAAACATATTTTATTATGATAATGAAATAGAAGCAACAATTAGAGCATCCACAACGCTGTCACTCGGAAGAGCACAGCTCGTGCCAACTCGTGCGAAGAGGGCGCTCTCTTTGCAGCGGCGCGACGCACCTGCCCACGTGTCGCGACGTGGGTGAGCGGTGACACCCACTCGCCCCGGTGAGTGGGCGTCATTTTAATGCAGTTTTTTTTTTTTGTTTTTTTTTTAAAATCATAAAAAAATTCCAAAAAATTCCAAAAAAAATTTCCACTTCCCAAAATAGATCTGTTTTATGACTATTTTTTTATTTTTTCCTATTTTTTATTCCCAGTTCATCCAAATTATCTATAAATACACCCATTCGTCAATCATTCATTTTACATCAAACCAAACTATGTGTCTCACTCATACTTTTTCATACAATTATTTTGCATCAATTCAAACATATTGGGGCAAAATTCGGCAACAAGTAGTCGGTTCCTCTAATTGAACATATTTGTAAGTTTTATTGGTTTGTAATTTAATATTTAGAATTTAAATTAAGCAATTTAAAACTTTTAGTATTTGAATTATGCAATTTTTTATTTTTTAGAAATTTGTAATGTAATTTCGAATTTTTAATGAAATTTTATTAATAATGAAATGCTTTTAGTAATTGTGGTTTAAAATTGAATAATAGAATAGTGAGACCCATGAATAGTGAAGAACATAATTGTGGATGTTGTGTCTTAGCTAAGAATAAAGAATAATGTATGAATAAAAGTGGGACTAGACCCATGAATAGTGAAGAGCCTGTAATGGATGATGCCCTTAGATTAAATATGGACTGGTAAAAAAGAGAAAATTGTTAAAACTTACTCTTATTGAGACAAATCTTTCATTCTGAATTTGCATTTCATATGTGAGAGTGACGCAACCAAGTTTGCTTTAGAATCAATCCCATGTTCCCCGCTCCGTTTCTGTCAAAGAATGAGTAGAATTAATAAACAAAAAATACAATGGACTACAAAATCACTAATCAAATCAAGTATTCAACCACACATTTCGATCGTAATTAATCAAAAGATAATTCACTTCGTACATTCTTCCCCGATATCACCCCGAGTACAAAATAAATAAAAAACAAATACTAATCCGCATCCCAGCTCTCATCGAATTTGAAGACGATTACATGATCCATCACCTTCTTAGCTGGTTTTCCCCATAAAAACAAAAGGAAAAATCTATGATTCAACCATACGACATGCAAGCTTAATTTGGGGAGAAATCAACACTTAACTACCTTATGATCACAACAAAACTACTTGATGATCGAATTCTCAGATCAAATTTCACCGAAATTAAACACATGACATCAACTTATGAAAATAAACATGAAAAGTGAGGAAATCAAACCTTGAATTTAGATATGGAGACCATGACTCTGCTTTGACGATGATTTTTTTCTTAGATCAAGAAACAAAGAGCGCGATTCAGAGTGAGAGTGTGATAGTGAGAAATAGAGAGTGAATTCACTTATTAAGAATTAAAAAATAATAAGATTTTAAATTGCCAAAATTTTTAAATAATAAATGAAACATTATTTTAAGAGGCACGAATCTAACATTTGACTTGTTAAAGAAAATTTTAACTAATTCATAAGAAGTTTAAATATTAACCAGTTATTATTTTTTTTAAGAAAATAAGAGAGAAATAGTAAAAAAAGAATTATTACTACAACCCATATCTTTAGTTTGGGTGTATTCAAGTTTCAACGAAAAAATATGTTGCCGTTATCGGATTGAATAAAAATGAATTCCAGCGAGAAGTGCGTTGGTGTATTAATACCCACACCTTTAGTTTGGGTATATTCATATTTCAATTAAAATATATTGGTATCATCAAATTGAATACAAATAAATTCTAGCGAGAAGTACGCTGGCATCATAAGTGTGAAAAGCATATTTCAATGGAAACCAGTTTAATGTAAACAGTGAAAAGCGCGTTGGCATATTAAATTAAAAAAAAGAACCTCGCTACGAAAAGCACGATGGTTGAGAAAAAGAATATCGGCGAAAATCACAATGGCATATATATATATATATATATATATATATATATATATATTCAAATGAGGAAATTTTTTTATACAAAATTGAGGCAAAAGTTTAGAGTTAGTCTCACGTGCGCGCATCACACTTAAAAATAATCAAATTAAATTATGTTTAAATACAATAATTAACTTCATAAGTATAGCAATTAAAGTTTCACAATTCTAGAGATAAAACAAACCAATTATTTATAGAATGTCTCAATAACAAGTTTCAACATTCTAGAGAAAACAAACCAATTATTTCTCAATATGTGATTGGGGAAGGTAATGGAAAATAAAACTAATTATAGAGAGAAAACAGAGAGAAAACAAACCAATAACAAGTTTCAACATTCATAGAGAGAAACAGAGAGAAAGAAGATATGATATAAAGTGATTGAATAAGTGAGTGAATAATATCATTTTAGGTACTTAAACTATAAGAAAATATCATATTCAGTACTAGAGAGATAGATAAAGAAAATATCAAATCCAGTACCTAGATATGAAAGTCCCAAAATGTCCTTCATGTCTTGAGGATATTTTGGGTGTAAAATTGTGATGAATAGTCAAAAAGTACCATAAATATGATTACATCTTAGTTCAGGGACTACACATGATATTTTTAAAATTTAGATACCATTTGCGTGCAAAACGCATAGTTCAAAGACTATTTGCATAGTTCACTCTTTATTTTATACTCCCTCCGTCCCATAAAAGATGGCACACTTGTGGAACGACACGAGATTTTAGGAGGTTTTGTTTTGTATGTTAAATGGAGAGAGAAAATATAATTTTTATATTCATATGAGAGAGAACTTTTTCCAAAAAGGAAAATATGACATATTTTGTGGGACAAATAAAAAAGGAAAGTGTGACATCTTTTGTGGGACGGGGAGTACTAACAATGTAACAATAGACAGTTAATAGGTTATATACTTTGATTACAAGGATTTTTTTTCTTCATAGCCAGCTAATTAAAATGGACAAGGTTTCATATATCAATTAGTAGTATAATTTATCTCATGAAAAGTATTAATGTTTATCAACACTATGGTACACCACCGTACAATGTGATGGATAATTTTCTAAAGAGCAGTGATAAACGCAGTGAATTTCTACGTACATAATTGGATATTTTAGATATTTTCACTTCAAAATTAATTTATTATTTTTAATTATTTTAAAATAGATTACTATATTACATATCTATCCTTTAATATAATACATCCGAAAAATTTAAATTTTCAAATTAAAGATTATAGATTTGGAAAAAGATTTGCTTTTCTACTGTATATCTATTTAATTATATCTAAATCAAATGCAATTGGATATTTTAGGTATTTTCACTTCAAAATCAATTTATTATTTTTAATTGTTTTAAAATAGATTACTATATTACATATCTGTCCTTTAATATAATACATCTGAAAATTTTAAATTTTCAAATTAAAGATTATAGATTTGGAAAAAGATTTGCTTTTCTACTGTATATCTATTTAATTATATCTAAATCAAATGCAAATCATTATGAATCTTACAAACAGATTCCTTCAAAGCATTTCCGTCAATTAAATGTTAGTCATATAGTTGTACAGAGAAAAAGAAAAAATATTGTTGATATAGCTTTAAAATATTAAAATCAGTCCAAAAATTTAAAAATTATACGGAGTACTATAATTCTTATAATCAAAATCGAAAACTCAATCAATATTCATACACTATCAAATTTTCATTTATTCCCTTCATCTCTAGTAAGTGATACTTCCTCAGTCCCATGCTACTTGCACATTTCATTTTCGGACTGTCCCCAAACTATTTGCACTATTTATATTTTAGATAAAAAAAAAATTATGGTATGTAATTAAGATATTCGAGTTAGTTCGTGTTTCCTTCATCAAGTGTTGTCTTATTGCACTTAAAATTTTAATTTAATTACATTAATTACTCGTGTTCAAATTTGCGCCGTTAAAGTGAAAAGTGTGAGTAGTATGGAACGGAGGAGTACATTTCTTTTTCCTCACGTGTGTTTTGAGAAAATGATAATAAATAATTAAAGTACGGTATTCTCCCACTTACTTTGTTTTTTCATCATTTAACTACTTATATTAATTTTTCAAAACACTTGCAAAAAAAATGTGTCACTTACCTTAGGATGAGTGGAGGCAAATTATAATACTCTATATAGCTTTAAAATATTAAATACATAAGTTAGGAACTATGTTACAATTATTTTATCGAAATTTCACTGTAACGTTCTAAAAATTAAAAATTTAATGGAGCTAAAAATTTGGAAAGTGAAAAGTTAAAACAAAATTATGAAATTCTTAAATCAAAATTTTAACCTCAATTGTTGGTATCTTTAAATCATAATTTTCCAATTTTAATTTCTTTTATGATAAATTAAAATGAGTTAGGAAGTCTAATATTTTTACAAACAAACAGAGAAATATTAAAAATATAAATTTAAAATATTAAAGCTATACCAAAAATTAAGAGTTTAGTTAGAAAACTGAAATTCGGAATGTCAAGTAAATTGAGCAGGTATTTAAATAAAAAGATATTTAATATTTATTTTTAAAATATTAATTGGACAAGTTAGGAACATGTAATTATTTTCTAACAGAATTTGCCTGTAAAATTCTAAAAAATAAGAATTGAATAATATTAAAATTGAAAAATAAAATATTAAAATTAAATAAAGTCAGAAATAGCCAGGGTATGATTTATTTAGTATGGGATAGTAATTATAGGATAAATAATTAAATACTTAGCTTCAAATATAAAATAAAAGAGTTAAAAATATATGATTTTTTTTTTATCATGGTTCAACTATAGCATCCCAAAAATTAATAATTTAATGAAATTAAAATTTTAAAAGATAAAGGTATAACATGAAAGTGTATGAAAATATTTAAAATAGAATTGTATATTCAATTAGGATTACGATAAAATATCTCAAATTTTAATGTGTTACTTCATATAGTATATCGAGCTTGAATTCTAATATTTTATGAAGGAAAAGTTAAAATACTAACTATATAACTTTAAAATACTATATTGAATAGATGAGTTATGAACATATGGTTATTTTTTTTTATCGATGTTCGACTGTAACGTTTCAAAAATTGATAATTTGTAGAAATTAATCTTTTGGAAAGTAACGTATTCAAAACAGAATTACAAAATTTAAAAAAAATTAAAATTGTAAACTCAGTTAGTAGTATTAAATTTTAATTTTTGCATATAATAGTAAATTGAACTAAGAAACCCAATACTAACCTAATACTTTATATAAAAAAAGATAAAATATTAAATAGAAGAGTTAAGAACATATTTTCGACTGAGGTTCAACGTTTTGTAAAAATTAAGAAGTTGAAGAATGAAAAATTTGAAAGTAAAGAGTTAAATTCCATTAGTATTAATATATCTCAAATTTTAGTTTGCTGCATGATATAGTAGTGAATTGAACTAGGACCTATAATATTTTATAAAGTAAAAGATAAAATATTTACATATACCTTTAAATTAGTATGGAAGAGACGAATTAAGAATATGTGATTTTTTTTTTTTTGGGTACGATTGCAACATTTGAAAATTTAGAATTTAAAGAAATTAAAATTTGAAAAACAAAAAATGACTATCAAAAGTATGAAATTCTTAAATATAATAATCATAACCTCAATTAGTATTAATATATTTTATATTAGATTTTAATTTGTTACATGTTATATTGAATTGGATTCAGAATAACAAAAATTGAAATATTAACTGTATATCTTAACATAATTTGATAGATGAGTTAAGACTGTTGATAACTTTTTTTTAATTGAGGTTTAACGTAATGTCCTAAAAATTATGAATTTACATAAAAGAAAAATATAAAGAATTAAATCAAAATTATAAAATTCTCAAAATCAAAATTGTAAAATTCATTAATAATAATATATAATATGTATCAAATTTAAAATTATTTGAATTCTTTTTTTTTTTGGAACTTTACTAAAAAATAATCAAATACTTTTTTAATTCATTTAATTAACATTTTATATATATAACTAATATTTTACAATCTTTTTAAAAATAAATTGAAATTTGAAAAGTAAAGGTATATACCTTATTAAAATACTACTCCATGTATTTTGGAAATTAAGATATATTTACAATTTTTATTTTTGAAAGTAAACGTATATAGTTAACGTTCCAAAATTAGTACTCTTATATGAACAACTTAGAAATTTAATTAAAAATAAAATACGTATATAATATAAAATTACAAAACATCATTTCCCATTCCATTGCTTCATGATTTTAATTTGTACGTTCGTAAGATTGAATAATTGATTTGTTACATATAGATTTATAATAGGGATAATGTAGTAAATAAACAATATAATTAATAACAAAAATAATAGAAATAAAACTAATTTGGTCCTATTTAAAAGGTAAGGGTATTAACTATTATGTATGTAGAAATTTTTGTAAGTAATATATTAACTGTATTAAAATCCACAAATATTTATTCAATAAATTATGCATATATTCATTATCAGATAATAAAATGTTTCAAAATAAACTATATTAAAATTAGTGTCACTAAAGCACAAATTTAATCAGAACTTTTATTTTGTACTGCATTTATAACAGTTAATGAAACATAAAATTGGATGCAATTATTTTATATATATTTTTAATTATATTACTATAACATTATAAAATTTAATTAATATAAAAAATGAATATCGCAATTAAACTTTATAAGTTAAGAAAACAAACAATATGTATAACATAGTAAGAATTTAAAATTTGTTAATATTTTTAATTTATAAGTTAAATTAAATTAAATTTATAAACTGTAAATTTCTTATATTTCAATTTATAAATTTAACTTAATTTCTATAGTGTATGTCAAAGAACAAAACATACGAACAATATACAATATCACAATTATTATTTATAAGTATTTGAAACTAAAATTTACATATATTTAATAATTTTATTAATAACATAAAACTGCACACATGGAAGATAGTGGGGGATGAGAATGCTAACTCTAAAAATGTGGTAGAGAGAGAGAGAGAGGAGAGAGACGAAAGAACTGCATTCAATCCTAGCAACATTTTGGAAGATAGAGGAGAGAGAGATAGGAGAGAATTGCTCCAGAATTTTAGCAAAAATAGGAACAAAGAGGGGAGAGATTATAGAAAAAACGTTTTCTAAAGTATATTTATTCCTAAAGGATAGATAAGTAATATATTAATTAATTTAAAAATAATAAAAATTTATGAACTGGTTTTAAAACTGAAATTCCTAAAATATCCAATTACGTACGTAGTTATTCTCTACGTTTATTACTGCTCTTTCTTTAATTACTTTTAGTTACAACAAATCTCCATTTGACAATTCTATTATTTGAAACTTGATTGTGATTGTAATTCGCAAATAATGATAACTTAATTAATTAATTATTTGACATTCTCTTTACTATTTTATTTAATATTTTAAGTTAAATAATTCTTTTTCTTTATAAAGTATTACAGTTTTTAGCTCAATTCATTATATTATGAAAAAAAATGATATATAATCTGTTAATGCAACTTTTCTTTTATAGTTTTAATATTGAGAATTTCATAATTTTGATTTAATTTATTGAAATTCATAATTATTTGAATATTACAGTCTAATTAGATAAAAAAAATTCACATGCTTTTAACTGGTCTATTTAATATTTAAAAGCTATAAAATAATTTATTTTCTCTTCCGCTTCTTCTTCTTTATATAGTAGTACTATTAAAATTCTCAACTCAATTGCTGTTACGTAACAAATTAAAATTTGATTAATGATATAGTAATATGAATAGAGTCTACCATTTTGATTTAAATTCTTTACTTTCTAAATAATTCGAATTCATTACGATTTTGATTTGAATTCTTTACTTTCGATTTAGTACTAACTTTTATTCTCATAAATAATAACTTAATGTACATTAAAAAAATTAAAGCAATAAATTGTATTCAAAAGAATAATAATTCTATATAATAGAATAATAAATTTTATTTAATTAAACAATATGATTTTTCATAATAAATATAACTTTTATTCTCTAGAATACTACTCCACTTTCGATGATGATTTTCAATTCAATCGGTAACATGCTCTCCATATATCCAATAAATCAAAGGGTTTGAGTCACGAAAGTAAAATTTATCGTTGACAATAATAATTTTTATTCACAAAATAATTTTTTCTTGAAAATAACAATATATATTTTTTATTACGACAATAAGATTTATTAACGAAAAGGATAACTTTTATTTATTAAAATAATATTAATAAATTTCATTAACAAGAATTATTATTATTTATAAATATAATAACTTTTATTTATAAAAATAGTAACAAATTTTATTTGTAAAAACAATCATTTTTAATTTTATATTTTAAATATATATAATTATTTCAGTAAAATTACGAAATATACTTTTAATTGTACTATAATTAAAAGTATGAATACTCTAATTAAGACTTTAAATACTCAATTTAAAATTATGAATATATTGAATTAGGCATGGGGATTCGGTCGGTACTTTAAATACTCAATTTAAAATTATGAATACATTGAATTAGGCATGGGGATTCGGTCGGTACGGTCGGAACCGAACCGATTAGTCAGTTAATCGACTCCCATTTTTTCTGAAATCTAGAACCGAAACCGAACCCTTAGTCGGTTCGGTTCCTTAAGGAACCGATCGGTTATGACCTACAGGTTCTTAGGTTCTACCGAAGGAACCGAAATCAATTGTGGTCGGAGAAGCGGAGCAGCAATAGCGGCGGTCGGCGCAGTGGCAGCGTCGGAACAACAGCAGCAGAGAAGAGTGGGCTAGGAGGAGAGAGAAACAACTGTCAGAGAAGCAGCGGCGGTCGGTGCAGCAATCGCGTCGGACAACAACTACCGAGAGCAATGGCGGTAGGTGCAGCAGCCGCTTTGGATATCGACAGCAAAGAAGAGTGACGAGGAGGAGAGAGCAATGACTGTCGAAGAAGCAGCGGCGGTCGGCACAACATCAATAAAGAAGAATGGAGAGGAGAGAACAACAGCGGTTCTTTTTTAGAAAGAGCAGCAACCGTTTTTCTTAGTAAATGCCTTAGAATCTTTTATAATTTTTATTCAATTTGATAGATGATTGATTACAATGAATATAGTGAAAAATTAACCTTTCTGTTCTCGGTTAGAATCGAGAACCGCCTAAATCCAAAACTCACTAACCAAAACCGAATCTTAATCTTATTTTTTCGATTCTCGGTGATCCTCGGTTAATCGAGAACCGGGAACCGTTTTCCCACCCCTAATTGAATGCAAGCATAATAAACATGTGCCGAGTAATTAAACTTCATAATCTAACATTTATGTTTCTAAAATAATAGTAGGGTAAATTAGTGACAATATAAAATATAATTATATCAAGATAACATAAGGGTATTATGGCATAGAAACATTATGTCTCTAAATCACTGCTCTTTTACATATTTGCGTGCGCAAAAATTAGAAGTTTCTCACAATCTCTATTGAGATAAGTATTTATTTATTAAAATACCATTGTTACCCACACATATATGAATCTTCATTTAATGATATCACATCATCATATCCTCAATTTAATGAGATGCGATGATGCATAACAACTGACACCAAGACACTTGCACTATCCACATGTTATATCTCCCTAATTTGAATTATTTTACCATAATCATGCTCATTTTCTTCTCTGTTGTAAATATAGAAATTCATAAAAAAACATAAACTCAAACATCATCTCCCATTTTTAAGAAGATGAGTGTTCAGTTTCAACTTTTTTCTCAAAATTACATGTTTGGGAGAATTTTTTTTTTTTTTTTTTTTACTTCAAACAAGATTTATACGTATAATTACATGTTTGTGTCGTCTCATATGCAGCCTATAACTTTTTTTATTTGTTAAGAAAAATCATACTAGCATTTAAAATACCACTCCATAATTTATCTACAATGCGCTAATGCAATCTAGTTATTCATGAAAAAAAATATAATCATGATTCAAATTCATATATACAGAGCAAAACAGAGACTTTGTCATATGAAAAAAAAAGGTTACTTTCAACTATTGACATAAACTTCAATCACACCAACATTTTACCAATGCAAACATCTTTTGCAGAACCTTGACACACACTTCTCACTCTATTAAAACAATGAGATGAAAAAAACACAAATTAGCAAGCAATTTACTATAGCCACTATGAGACTGTAGTAATGTCCTTCATAGGGCTAATATCAACCCTCGGTGGGCCCGAATGCCTCCTCGGTCCGGCCGGGGAGAAGGACAACCGTTTCTTTGCAGAGCCGCCGGCTACCTTATCAGGCGTCCGGCCTCTCTCCCCTTGGACCGGGCTAGCCATCCGCGACTTAGCTCTTGTCGACTCTGTTGAAGCCATGTAGCCACGAACCGTGGCTTGTGAGCTTGTTATGCTATCATCATCCCTCACGGACGAGCCAGCAATGCTGTGCCTCCGATATCTATACGACTGAGCACTTCTGTTGCTTTTCAACTCATCATCTGTGCCATTAGTTTCCCTTGGCCTAATCTTAGAAGATGGTGTGATTTTCGACTTGGGAGTAGAGGGCGACTGCCTGCTGGGAGGCCGGCTTTGTTTATGGTCACTGTTCAGTTCTTTACTCGTTGCATTCCCATTTTCGTGTGGACGAGTAGCCATCCATCGCTCTAACCAACTCCAACCCCAATGAGGATTACTCGGATCCATGAATGTTTGGTTAGCACTGTTTAAAGAGGCCCTCCATGTTTGCTGCTACACACAATTCAATCCATATCAGTGTAAGAAACACTACTTCTTTGTGATTAATTCTAATTGTATTGACAAGATCGCGTGGATTACCTGATGAGTATACGCATAAGCTAAAGCGCGCTCCCTTCTTATCGCAGCTTCTTGCCGGTGGTGTAACCTGGCTTCGATCTGCTCTTTCGACAGCATGCTATCATCCCAATCCTCCCCAATCTATATTCCAAATACATAACTCTATGAAGCACATTATATATATTTCTTGCTCATGAAAAAGTGATTAGCAAGAAACAGCCATAAAGAGAATCATGGATCATATGAAAAATGAAAAGATGCAATGAGAGAGATAACTGAGGGCGGTTTCACTTTACCGATGCTCTCCACTTCTGAACCTCGCCTTCGTGTTTTTGCTGGATCTGATGCTGAATGGACAAGTTCTCCTCAGACTTTCTGGCTCTCCTTGCTCGAACCTCTGACTGCATACGCCCCAGCATTTGCGTATATTTTAAGGTGCTCGTTGCTTGGCGCTTCACTGCTTGCCCCTCTATCAATGACTTCAGCCTCGCGCGACCTCTCAACGCCTTCAATTCTCTCCTAGCCTAAAATCAAAGAAAAGGTTATGACTTTAGATGAAAATATCTATTTTTCAGACATTGTTACTAAGTTGAGACAATCAATCATACCAAAAGGCAACGGAAAGCTGACTGAATCTTGATAGCAGCTATCTCATCACTGGTTTTACCCGAGCCACGGGGTGCAGATGTGAGCCGGACAACCTCAGCAGCAGCGTGAGCAGCAGCAACAGCGGCCTCAGCAGCCGCAGCAGTGGCAAGAGCAACAGAATAAGCATGCCTACTCTGTTCATTCTCGGCTTCCGTTAGCTTCACCTCCTCCACCGGAGATTGAGAAGCAGGAACCACTGCTGTGTTTTCTGCATTGTACAAATCCAAATACAACACTTCTTTCCCCCAATCTCCAGATTTTCGATTCTTCTGATTACACAAACAAAACTAGTGAAAACATCTCACTTCCACACCCCCAAAAAGGTGAAATTTTGAAATAAGTTTGCTACCTTTCTGCTACTCTGCCCTGATCCACAGCTCATTACTTTCTTTACTGTATGAAGCCATCCCATTTTCCTTCCCATTCCTGACTGAAACATATTGGACTGCCACTTTTAATCACATATAAACTAATAGTAGTATAAAATTAATACTACATATCATGATCTATTACTCCTATAATTTTTGGAATAGCATACAAATAATTATAATTGCAAGTATAATACAATGTCCAAGAAATAAAAGTTAATCAGATAAATGTCTATATAAAAGAATTAAGTCATGTAGTTAAATTTTTTGCCTTCATAACTCCAACTTCATGGAGGCATAAAAATCAGGTCATTAAAAGGCATGCAACTGCTCAGGCACCTGGTATTATATTTCAAAATTTAGTTCATTATTTGACTATATGTGAAATGATTTTTATTCTAATCCTACATCATGATAAGTACTAGTATTATTTTTTATTTTAATTTATAATCATAATTAAAAGTGACAGTCCAATGTAGTATGAACAGAATATACCTAACTATTGAGCCACATATAAATATCAATATTCACAAACAACTAGTTTAAAAAACAATGAACAAATCTGTGCTGAACATACCTAACTATTGAGTCCCACACAATTTAATTAAAGGGTCTTTTTACAAATAATCAAACTTTGCTGTTCACATTCAACAAAACGGACATTCCCACAGGAAATCACCCTAAAATAGGATAATATGTCTTGAAATTACCAAAACAAAGGGAAGAAAAAATCAAACAAGAGGTATTCATTCCATTAACATCCAAACAAGAAATTTACCAGAAATCAAAATAAAACAACCTAAACCCTCCAATTTGAGCTCCACTACTCAGTGCGAAACTGTCTAATCGGAAGTCTCTCCAATTTTTTTTATCGTTTCAATAGTAAAAAAGTTTGAGACCTCCAGCATGAATCGAAGGGATAGCAGAAACATAAATAAAACTGAAAATAGGAATTAAAAATACATGGGAATGAACAAACCGTTATTGAAAAATCTGGTGTTGTGAATTTCAAAGGCAAATCGTGTATAATGAATCTCCTCTTCTCCGACTTGTGCTACTGATATATCGACAAACAAGCAGTGAATCTGTCACCAAGGTGGCTTCAAAGCTGTCATATCATATCATATGTAAGCGGAAATGTTTGTTTAGAGAGTGTTTAATAGAGAAGAGAGAATGAAATCTTAATCTGATAATTAAGGAAGTGATGAAACACGTTTTGAGAAAATGTAACGGACAGGGTTAGTTTGGGTATTTGCCTGGGTGCGTAGCTAATAGCAAGTCGCCACGTGGGATGTCTGTGGGTCCTCATCTAATTCTGACTTGGAAATATTTTGTTTTAAATAATGAGATGGTCAGTTTAATAAATTTTCGAACTAGTACTTGAAAACTAACAAACCACCACTTCTGTTTTCCAGGTTTTGGGGTTTGTAAAATCGTTTACTGTGAATTCAGTTACTTGTTCGACAAGAATTTTGGTAGTCATCGACACATATAAGTAATACTCCATCAGTTTTAGCTTAAACGAGACGTTTAATTTTTCGCACATATCTTAAAAAAATAACGATAAATGGTTAAAGTGAAGATAAAAATAAGTAAAAGAGAGAATAATATAGAAGATTGTCCCTCTTACTTGATTTTATCATCATTTTTGTAAAACAGGTCAGAAAAAGAAATGTCTTGGAAGGCATATTTAGAGTTATTATGTCATTTTGGTATGTTCCATAATAGTGGAGTTATTTCTTTTTTAGTAAAAGTCTAACATACTTACTCTCACTTACTTTATTTTTTCTTCATCTCTCTTTATTTTTTATTTCCTACTTTATTCTTTCTATACTCAACTTATTCAACATAATTTTTTCAAATCGCGTGTCAAAACGTCTCCGCTACTATAGAACGGAGGTAATACATTTTAGACTTTTGTTTTAGGTAGACACTGAAGAATATAGCAGGACAAAACTAGCATGTGAACACTTGGGAAAAGCATTTGACCAAGTCAGTGACATGGTACATACAATTTTAATTTTTTTCGAACTTGTACATTAATCATTTACAATCGGAATCTTTAGTTCACAAGAGTATGTCAGAAAGACTATTCTTAAATTGTAAATAGGCAATTATAGTGTCAGCACAATCTTTTCCACATTTTTTTGTCTTCAGTGGTGTTACTTTTACCCATCATTAATCTGAAAGTATAATTATTTTTTTTAAAAAAAAACAGCTCTTTTAAGGCATCCGCTATCACAATAAGTTAAAATGCAACTTTAATTTAATTACCCTACCAAATAAAATATTTGTAGCAGGATAACAAAATACTACTGCCAAACTAAAGAAAATTCCTTGTTAGCCAAAGAAATCCAAAGAGAAATAACAAGTGATTTTAGCACTTTAGGGATAGTGGGTATCACGGGATAGTGGGTATCACGTTATTTTTCTTTCTAACGTTAGAAAGACAAAAGTAAATTTTGTTGTTTGGGTGATTTTCAAAGTCGGCTAATATCATTATCAGCATCACATCAAAATTTAGAATTTAGAATTTAGAATTTAGAACTTTGATGTTAATGTTGTTTTGACTTTGACATATTTGAATTGTTTTTGTTTATTGAAGTAATTAATACTTGCGTGTAGATGTGTCAATTGTTGGAATAAATCTAGAACAAAATACTCTTATCATTCAAACAAAGTTTAATTCACATTGGAATAAATTAGTTCTTTTATTCTTCTTTTAATCTATTTGGCTTATTGTGATTCGTATATATGTTTATTTGGAAATTATGACTTTGGACCTTTGGTAGGAGAGGTGGAGGTGGACCCATTCCTAGGAGGGTCAAAGATTAATTTTGAGGGTGTTTATTTAACTTGTACGGTAAATTATTTATTTTCTGTAATAGCAAAAGATATACTCTATATTAATAGTGATAAAATGCAAACTTATATATGGTACAAATTCCAAACTTTTTAACATAGTGTTAATACAACAGTATAAAATTTCATGATTTTGATATAACACAATATCAATGCAATGTCAATATGGTGTCAACCGTTGATATTGTGTTGATATTTTCTATTGATGTTATTTTGTCATCTGTTGACATTTTCTAACGGTTCAGATCATAATTTAGAGTTTGTACAGTATTTAGAGTTTGCATTTGATCACATTCCTAGTCAATGTACTAATAAAAGGAAAATATAGCTACGAGGATAATAATGTGAAAATAATAGTTCCTTCCTAAAATACCCTTAGAAGCGTGTAACGACTTATTTTACCTTGTCACACAATTTACAAAAATCATATAGCAAATTCGTTGACAATTTTGCGAAAATGATAACATTAATATACATTGTTACATGATTTTAAAACATGAGTAAAAAGTAAGAACGATGAAGTAATAATAGTTAACTAAATACTTGAATTCTTGAACTTTGCTTTTGCTGATTACAGAAATAAGTGATAATAAATTTAAGGGAAATTGGTCTCTAAAACCATGAACTTTGCCTAACATTTGATATTTCCCATGAACTTTGAAATTGGTATATAATATCACGAACTTTACATTTTGTTTGGTATTTCCCGAACTCACTCAAATAAGATATTTTCATCAAAATCTTATTTAACATAGGCAACCGTGATATGTTTTATAATATTTGAAACCACTTTTTAAGTTCATAACATGTAGCATAAAAAGTCATGTTGAAAATCACGTTGATTTAATTGTGTCAAGTATGATAAAAGCCTTGTAAGTTAGTCAAATATAGTAATAAACATGCCGTGGGAAATACCAAACAAAATGCAAAGTTTGTGATATTATATACCAATTTCAAAATTCATGGAAAATACCAAATTTTAGGCAATGTTCATGGTTTTAAAGACCAATTTCCCTAAATTTAATTATAATCTATTTTATTTCACGTGAAACCTTGTTAATTTTTATACAATGTTTTCAGGTGGCTTTTCATACAACTGAAAAATCGACTTTTTACGTAATTGGCCCGAAGAGTTGAGCTAGTACCAAAAGTTAACGCACTACTTTCCATCACGCTACTTTAATATAATGTTGACTTTTAATGAGTTTACTCAAAAATCGAATACTATATAGAATTGGATGCATTTTCTATACCTTTTATGACATTGATTTCTTCTACGTGTGATCAAAAGTTTTGAAAACACACGTTAGCATTTTAAATACATACTACTATGTTGAAAGGGTATAAACTTGATAAACCGGCAAAAGGTTAAAGGAGCATTATTTCAGATAAAAAGTTAGTAGTAATCAATATATTACTTCTGGTTGAATTTATCATAAAAAACAAAAGAATTTTACAAATTTTATTTTATTTTCAAGAATAATATCATTATTTTATAGGAATTGGTGAATGTTTAATATTTAGTACTCTTCCGTCCCAAGGTAATTGAGTTGTATTTATTTTCGGATCGTCTCAAGATAGTTGAATTATTTTTTTTGGCAAAACACTTTATTCTCTCTTTCTCTCTATTACATTATTATCTTTCCACCTAACATGTAAACATCAATGTATTAAATTGCATGCCAAAAATTGCATCAATTATATGTACCATTTTTTAAAATTGTATTGTTGTTTTCTATGTGTTTGCTTTTAAAGCTCCGTTGAATTGATGGGATAACTTGGGTCAGTTTAATTCATACCATACGTACCAAGTAGTATGGTGTGCTTGTATAAATTTAGTGAATTCAATTACATAGTTTGGTAATCTGGGTTACCAAACCAGTATACAAGACTTAGGTTCGAAAAATCTCATATGAATTGACTATATTCATACTATAATTTCCAAATTTTCATAGCAAGAATTCAAACCATCAGGATGAACTATGAAGGTTATTTTTAGTATACTCAAGTAAAAAAAAAAAAGAGTTTTAAGAGTACGTATCACAAAGCATCATTTTTTGTACAAACTAGAAGAATTCATGATTTTACCATGCACAAATAGTTTCGTTAAAACACATGAGCACTTTATGAAGGATACTGTCATTAAAAATACAATGAATATCAGGGAAAGGCTAAATATCTACAAATAAATATAGATTATGGTTATTTAAAAACAAATTTTTATGCCATTCTAGATGGCATCAGAATCGGGATTCCCCAATCAGCATCATTTTTCAGAGGAGTATATGTCATGACTCTTGAAGCGATCCAAGTGTGCCCGGGGGAGGATTGCAGGGAGCACGAGAGCTGCTTTGTGATGATTCTGGCTTGTCGTTGCCAAGGCAAGGCTGTGAATTTTTAGCTGGCGTTCGAGGTGTATCCATCTTCAAGGATGGGGTTTTCCCTTTTACTTCCTCCAGCTTTCTCTGCTGCTCGAACATTTCTTGGAGACGCTTCCCTTGCTCTTCGATACGTATCTGCAGATTTCTTTGAATCTGAAAAGACACGGTTCGACATTACAGTACCTTACCCAAGAAATCCGGTCACTTTTATAAAGTTAGTATCCTATTTTTTCACCCAAAGATGACTAATCCAAGTTATTCATTAAACCTATATCCAAGTCTTTGGAAAGAAGAAATGGATTGATAATGCAACTAGGAAAACATATCGAACTATTAGTACTGAATTTTGATTTGAAGATACTAGGATGTGTTTGTTGGTTGAGAATCACTATATTAAGGGACAATAAGCTGATCAGAATCAGACTGATTAAAGCAGGAAAATTTCGTGGACTTTCTAGGCAGTGATAAGAATTTTAAACGTACCTCAAGTTGATCGTGTAGCTGCTTCTGTACTTCCATCTGCAGTCGGAGAGCTTCAGTTATCCCCATTGTTCTGCCATCAAAAGTTAAATCTGAGAAATCGACCTTTAGTTGCAAGAGTAGAAAGAGATAGAGACGCACGCTTTCAAGTCGCTTGCAGTTTTTAACTTCTTTTCTGGAGTTCCTGCCAATGAAGAGCATAATACAATCGATTATTTACAATCAGATAATAAACGCGAATATCATAATCGGAGAAAGCGCATAAAATGCTATAGAAGTGAAAATGTTGCCAAGATGCACGAGAATCAATCGGTTTCTATCTACCTTCTGGTGAGTCTGGCTTATATCTGGCAGTTCTGTATTTCTGAAATTCCACAGCATAGTAAATAGAAGAATCACAAAAAACCAGAATCTCAAAAGAAAAAGCATCTTCTCATACCTGTAAATGGCTTTTCACGTTATATATCGTCAGTCCTTTGACATTCATGATCTTCAAAACACCCTTTGGCGTAGCTCCTGAAATACAAGTTTTTTTTTTTTTTTTTTTTTTGGGAATTTATCTGTTATATAGGAGTACCATCTACATATCAATAATTGGAAGTTAGTAAAAAGCAGATACTCACTGTCGCCACCACCGAGCTTATTCACCGCTTCCACAAAAGCTTCATGAAGTTCTGGAGTCCAACGCATTCGTGCTTTGCTCGAGCCTATTGCTGGACAATAATTTACATTTGGTACCGGACGAGGCTGCAGCTGCTGAATAGAAAAGAGAAAAGTAATAAATTGTGAAAATAGAAGAAAAACAAGGAGACAACTAGACATAGAACACCAAATATAAAGAAAATCGAGACTATTTTTAAGTTAACGTCCGAAAGCATCAAACACCATATAACTATTATGGGAAATGGTATAGAAAAACAAACGTTTAGCTCAGATTCGGGAAGATTGCCAGGAAGGAGAAGATCACCCCAGTCTGAATCGAGTGTCCCATCATTAAGTTTAATCAATTGGTTGGCCCATTCCTGCCAATTAGTTTTCCTAGCACGGTCTTCTATCACCACCGGATCTCTAGATGTCTTGATCTGGCTGTCCTGGTTGGGGACTTTTAGGGGAGTATCGAGAAAGTTCTCAATCTCATTCCACAAAACATCATGGTTCCCATTGGCATAGCCTTCTAGATGTGAGTAAGGATGTTGGTTTGCCATAAAAGAATCTCCGTATTTTGGCGACAACGAATACATTGTCGAACTTATTGATGCACTGGAAGAAAAAACTCGAGGCGAATCTGGTAACTGCGGAAACTTGTTAAATGATGCAGGGGCCATCCTCAGCTTTATTCAAGAACAGGAAAGAACCGGAAGATACCTACAAAAAGAGGAGAACGAAGCCACAATTATCAATTCCATACAAATCCTTCATGTACTCATTTGATTGACTCCCAATTTGAAACAAAAAAATAAAAGGAATCAATTTTCTTCTTCGAGAGATATAACTCATTAGGTAACATAAGAAGGGGAGAGTCTCTGTCTCTACGTGATGTATATCTATCTATTCAATCAATTTAGAAACACTTTCAATGCTATAAAACTAGCAAAACTTGAATCAGATAAGAATTCAAGAACTTAGTAAGATATTCAGGCACGATTTAGAGCTAAAACAAATTGACAAAACGAGTAAAACAGCTAAAAATTACCACCCTAATTGAAACATACAAGGAACTACTTTATCCATGACAGTCGTCACCTGTATGTTAAATTCTCTAAATTCTTGTCCCACATCGACTTAGTGATGATATATATAAGTACAGATAACTCTCCCCCTTATAAGACCTTTTAAGGGGTGAGTGACCTATTTCTAATACTATAAACTATAACTACACCAATTTTATCAAGTATTTTATCATCAAAAATCAACCAAATAAATCGATGTAGACCTAAAACCATCAAATTTCATTGCACCAATTTCGTATTAGGGGAAAATTTCTACCATAAATTCAACAATTTGATAATGAAATATTAGCTAATTTTACCCCACAGCAATGAAGATACATTGGTTTAAAGGAAATAATTTTGATAATTCCATTTCAATGTTAGTTCAGAAGCATCTGTTAACACAACTAATTAAACTAAATTTACATTCAATAGCAGAAGAGGGGAACAAAAAAAAAACAAGTAAATTTCTCAGAACACAATTCAATTCAAGAAAATCAAGAGCAGGAAATAGAATCAACGCGTGCAAAGAAAGGAGATGATATAGAATATAACGTGAGTTGAAAAAACGGAGCTTGAAATATAAGAAACGAACCTTTTGGAATTCGAGAGGTGGGAGAATCCGATGGAATCAATAATGTAGCGATATAATCCAACGTTGAGTTTGAAGATGTTGTTTTCGAGTAGCTGACTTTCCAATTGTAGCTAGATGCACGTATATAATGATTGGGTATGCTCTTTCTTTTAAAAATAAGACAGACAGACAGTTTGCACACACAATCAAATTTACTTGCATGAAATGAGTTGTTGATGAGTGTTAGCGTGGGGAAACTCTGTGTTAATCTTGTCGTCATCTGGGCCGTTGATTTGCGATGACTTTTTTCTCATTGACTTTTAAATCTACGGCTGGAAAAGTGGCTAGATTACATGATTTATTCATCAGAGCATCTCCAAGGAAATGAAAGAGGTAAATCTTCTATTTACTTTATCAAAAAGTGAAATATATCCTTTCAAAAAATAACACATTCCAAAAGAAAAATGTACTCCCTCCGTCTCACAAAGTTTGTCCCATTTCACTTTTTACCATTTTTGGTAGTGAACCCCATATTCCACTAACTCATTGCTACTCATATTTTATTATAAAACTAATATATAAAATTAGGACCCACATTCCATTAACTTTTTCAACTCACTTTTCATTACATTTCTTAAAATCCGTACCCGGTCAAAGTGGGACAATCTTTGTGGGATGGAGGAAATATATAAAAAAGGTAAATTATTTTTTTATAAATAAAATAATAGTACAAAATGCCTTAAAATGCATAAAGTGTAATACCTTCTCTCTTGGAAAATTATTTTTCATGAAAAGACGCAAATATGGTAGTTATAAGATTTTACCAGATACCTCTTCAAAATAGAAAAATGTATAATACGTTCTCAAATACCTTATCCTTTGGAGAATGATTTTTTATAGAAAAAGGTAAATATGATAGTTATATGACTTTACTTTTCCATTTACCTCTTCCCTTGGAGTAAAAATTTAGTGGTTAATCCTCACCAAGGTGTCAATCCTATTTGGTATACCATACTAATAGAGATTTGACAAGTGGAAAATACATATAGTCATGTTTCTAACTAGATATATAAACAATGGAAACATTAAATTATACAGAAAGTTTCTTTAGATTCCATATAAAATAAATACTATGAAAGAGATATTCATTATTCTATTTATTGAAATAATTAATTATCATCACAATTATTGTCAAGTCATTTTTTATGTAAATATACAAAAATGGTAGCTTTATATTAGAGCATTATTTGTTTTATTTTATTATGAAACCATGGAGATATTTCATGTATTAACTATTATCAATTAACTTTAATAAGATTAAATTTTTTAAGTGGGGATCACTATCACTTTCGTTATAGTAGTTTTAGTTTTTTATAATTTTAAATTTAAATGTTATTTATGGAACTTTTTGATGGTATATTGAAAAGGATAAAATGTACTAGTATTAGTTTTTAGATCATCTTATTATTATTTAATTATTTTTATAATTTAACATAGCACTCATATATAATATTCATACAATCAATGTGTAATGAAAATATCAAATAAAAACTACACTATATAATTAGTCATATTATTAATTTAATATATAATCTTCATAATTGTTTATATTTTTTTAATTTAATTTAGAAGTATTTAATACTAATAAACTTGCAGTTATAATTACAGGTTTTATTTATCTAAACTTTTGTATATATAAATAAAGAAAAAAAAAGTAATCACCGAAAATCTAAAATGGGTGACATGATCGTTTTCTGTATTTATGTTTAAGATGGCCTATACAATAATCATGAAAATTGATTAAATATTGAAATATATAGTAGTGTTAACATAAATACAGAAAACGATCACGTCACCATTTTAGATTTTAAGTGATTACTTTTTTTCTCTTTATTTATATATACAAAAGTTTAGATAAATAAAACATATAATTATAACTGCAAGTTTATTAGTGTTAAATACTTATAAATTTAATTAAAATTATAAAGAATTATGAAGTGCATAAATTAAATTAATTATATGACTAATTATATAATGTAGTTTTTGTTTAATATTTTCATTGCACATTGATTGTATGAATATTATATGCAAGTGCTATGTTAAATTATAAAAATAGTTAAATAATAATAAGATGATCTAAAAATTAATACTAGTACGTCATTTTATCCTTTTCAATATGCAATCAAAAAATTCCATAAAAAAAATTTCATAAATAACACTTAAATTTAAAATTATAAAAATCTAAAACTACTATAATAAAAGTGATAGTGAACCCCAATTAAAAAATTTAATCATATCAAAGTTAATAGATAATAGTTAATACATGAAATATTACCATGGTTTCATAATAAAATAAAACAAATAATGTTCTAATACTATAAAGCTACCATTTTTGTATATTTACTTATAAAATAACTTTACAATAATTGTGATGATGATTAATTATTTAAATAAATAGAATAATGCATATCTCTTTCAGTATTTATTATAAATGGAATCTAAAGAAACTTTCCATATAATTTAATGTTTCCATTATTTATATATCTAGTTGGAAGCATGACTATATGTATTTTCCACTTGTCAAATATTCCCTCCGTCCCAAGATAAGTGACTTGTATTCCTTTTTGGGGTGTCCCACTATAAATGACCTATTTCCATTTTTAGCAAAAAGTCATCTCTCTTACTTTATTCTCCACCTACTTTATTCTCTCTTCTCTCCTCTACTTTTCCCTCTCTCATACTTTACTCTCTCCACTTTAACTTATTTAAATATCATTCCTTAAATCTCGTGCCCAAAAGAAGTAGGTCACTTATCTTGGGACGGAGGGAGTATCTATTAGTATGGTATACCAAATAGGATCGACACTTTGGTGAGGATTGACCACTAAATTTTTACTCCTTTTCAACTTATATCTTCTTAAAAAGTAATTGACTTCCATGAAAGAAGGTAATTTAAAAAGAAAAACAAAAATAACTAACTTTTTATCATTTGTATGAAGAAGATGTATACATACTTTATCAAAATAAAAGAAGGTATACTATCTCCTCAAACAACCTTTCCATTGGAACATGAAATTTTATGAAGAAGAGGCAAATATAGTACTCCCCGTTCCATAATAGATGTCACACTTTCCTTTTTAGTTTGTCTCACAAAAGATGTCACATTTTCATTTTTGAAAAAAAGTTCACTCTCACATTAATATAAATATTATATTTTCTCTCTCCATTTAACACACAAAACAAAACCCCCCTAAAATTCCGTGTTGTCCCACAAGTGTGACATCTTTTATGGGACGAAGGGAGTACTTAGTTAATTCTCTTTAGTACCTCTCCGTTTACCCTTTTCCTTGGAGATGCTCTTAGTGGAGTTAACTTATTGTGAATTACACTATTAATGAAAAAAATATGTTAGCACGGAGCTGCGTGATCTTGAGGTCACGGGTTCAAATACCGCCACCTGTTGGGAGACTTTCGGCCTTAATCCGTAGATCCGGTCGAGCAAGGTTAGTTGGATTTCGCCGGAGACAAGTCCGGTATACAGTTGGTCAAACCAAACAAAAAATAATAATTATGTCGGAAAATGCAAATACCCTTAAATCAGTTAAAATGGAGAAGCATTTTATGATATACCTGTGATACTAATCCGAAAGGGAGAACAAAGAATCAAAACTTGATATAAAGTATTTAGGACGTTCATTCCTTTTAAGTTTCCGTGTTCGTATTATTTCTTGATAACGTAGTATGTATACTGACGACGTTCGGCCATTTAAAGGGGTGAATATAGGTACATATTACATCTATAATTTAATGTACACTATAATTAAATTCAGAGGGTAGTTGAGTGCCTTAATTAATTGCAATTGATCATGTGCAGAAATCAGTTGGTGTTAGTCAACCTAGCACGTCCATTGACCTCAAAGTTGTTACATGTAGAGCATGTGACCTCCACCAACAATTAGGAATCAATTCAATTTTATAAAATCAGCTTGCATTGTCCAATAGCTTAATTTCTACATTTGGACAGATAAATTACTTAATAATAAGTCCAGAGTCTACACTCCATATTTCTTCGCTCAGTGATGCAAAACGCATAGAGAAACAAGACTGAACGGATAAGTAATAAGAAACCCTAATTTATGTGAAAACGAAATTATAATTATAAAAAATAAATTGCCGTCCAAAACAAAAGCAACACTATTTATAAGCGCCTAAAAACCCTAGAAATTCAAAAGGAAATAAAACGCAAAATAGAAAATTAAAACAGAAATTGCAGTTTTCACCCCATAAACGATGTCGGTGTTGCGATGAGTTCAATTCCAAATCGCGTTTCGCATGCACCGTGCAAATTTCAAGTCATTCTAACACCGTAGGTTTTTGCCCGATTTCTACGTTGGAACTGCATCATTCAGTTTCTGCATACTTATATTCCCTCTATCCCATTAAAAATTAAATATTTTCTTTTTTAAGTTTATCCAATTACAAATGAAATTTTTCCTAAAATGTGAACAATACCATCTCTATTTTTTCTTACTTTACTGTCTTTTCATTAACTCACAAAACAACACTGCATAAAATCTCTTACTAAAAATCAAATATTTAAATATTTATTGGTACGGAGGTTGTATAATAGTACAACATAATTTGTGGTTGTAATTGAATAATTTATTTACACAAGCTGGATTGAAAAGGATACTTCACCAACTACTTGCATAAGCTATCACAAGACTTTCATAATTTCCTGCAAAATATAAACCAAAGTTGCACCATTATTTCACAGGTTCTGCAAACATAGAGAGAGAGAGATGGCAGATGCTGCAGTAGAGTTCTTGTTGAACAATCTGAAGGATCTGTTGGTTTACCACTCTCATCTCATCACCGGCACGAAGAAGCAGATCCAGAGCCTGGAGACGGATCTGCGTCTCTTGAACGCGTTCCTCAAGGACTCGTCGAGGAAGCGGAGGAAGGATGACCAGACCAAAGTGCTGCTCAGGAACATCCGCGATGTAGTTTATGAGGCCGAAGATGTGATCGACGCCTTCATTATTAAGGCCATGGAGAAGAAGGCCACCACTCCCTTCTTAAAATTCTGGAAGTCGTCCGTCGATCTCCATGAAATCGGAGGAAAAGTGGAGGAGGTCAGAACCAAGGTCGAGAAGGCCAGGATTGACTTCGCCAATCACAGTGTCCACCACGACGACGATGACGATGGAAAACCTGAGGTAAGCTTCACCATTTTTACCCATATAGTGTTATTTATGTCCCTCCGTTTCTTAAAAATTGAAACTTTGATAACGATAAGAGTTTTAATGCAAAATTGATAAAATAAAATAGATGAAAGAGAAGATTGGTAAAGTAAGAGAGACGAGACAAAAAGTAGTTTTCGTATTAGTGGATCGTGGAATCCATTTCCTAAAATGAAAAGTTTCTATTTTTGAAACGATCAAGAATGAAAGAGTTTCTATTTTTAGAAAACAATGGAGTATACATGTGAACATTACTCTTATAAAAATTGTTATTAACATTTTTAGTTTTATAGTTTTTGTAAAATTCAAAATTCGATTAGTTCGTTTTGTAAATAAAAATATACCTTTATTTTATTAAATTTTTTGGTATAATAGAATTTGGTATAGCAAAGTTAAAAAATAATCAATTTTAATATCGATACCATGCAGTATCTTCGGTAAGTTATACTGAAATTAGGTATATCGGAATTTTATGGCACACCGGATTTCAGTACATCAATTCCATGATATTGTTCTACTGCGCCGTCCCATAAAAATAGTTATCTTTCATTATTAGTAAATTTTTCTTTTTTATGAGGTAGACTTCATTCTCTACTGACAATATTTCAATTACTTTTTCTTTTGTATCTCTCTCTCATATTTTACCATTTTGACAGTAAACCTCGTGTCGTGCCTTTCCAAAAGTACATATTTTTATGTGAAGACACATTATTTTATATACTCTTATTTTTAAGGTGTTTAACCATTAAGAGAAAAGATTGTTGATTGTGATAAAGTAGAAAATATGAATAAAGTAAACAAGAGAAAAAATTGTTGAGTGTTTAAAAATGAAAGAGAGATATAAAAAAAGAGAGAGAAAAAACTAGTTGAACATTTTAATTATTTTCCAAAGAGTAAAGATAAATTAACAAAAATTGTACATACAAAATGCCACTTCTTTTTAAACCGGTTTTTATTTAAACCGATTTTCTTATTAACTATTATTTCTTCACATAATTACCCTTTTGTTATATTTGTAAAGTTAAATCACTCTTAAATTACATTAGACTATATATGGAAAATTTGAAAATAAGGAAGATCACTAGCAACAAAAAATATGAAAATAAATGCATTAGGTTTTCTCGACCATTTTAATCCTATGTATTTGGTGTTTTTATTTAGCGTGGAATCATATTAGCTTCAAAATTCTAATTGTTTCTTATTCTTAGATTGCACTCAAACAACTTTAAAATTAAATGTAAATATTATTATTCAATAATTATAAATTAATTTTTTACAGAAATTTATGAAAAAACCAAAAAAAAAAATTACTTTTTTTATTATAAATTTATGAAAAGAACGAAACATAAAATAAATAATTTCCCACTTGTTAACATTAAAATTAACAAAATGATAAGAATATAATAAAAAGCAAACAAATGAAAACATTGTTAATTTTAATTTAAATTAATTTCGTATGTAAATTTAAACGGAAAAAATAGTATTGTACTAGACAAGTTAAAAAGAGAAAATGGGTATCCCAGACTCCAAGTCTCCAACATGACTTGTGCTATTACATTACTATAATAATGTTAATTCTAATTTATAGGAATAATATAATAAAGACTACAAATGTTTGCAAATGCCAATATTTATTTTGTGTAATGTTAGTATTACGAAATTAAGTGTGCATGCATATACTCATTTTATAATATAGAATTTTAAGAATTAAATAAAATAATTGGATTCGAACGACTATGATAACTCTAAGATTTTAATTATATATTGATCGTTTTTATAACTTAGAATTTAAAGATAGTTTAATAATAAAATAATTGGATACGAACGGTTATAATTATTTTGTAATTATATGCGTATATAATCGTTTTGGTAACTTAGAATTGTAAAGATGAGTTAATAATAAAATAATTGGATGCGAATGGACATTACTATTTTTTTATTTCATTGGAGGATAACACTAAGAAATTAATCATATATGCGTGTAATCATTTTTGTAATTTATAATTTTAAGAATTATTTAATAATAAAATAATTGGATGTGAATGACTATAATATTTCTTTGGATGACAATACTAAGAAATTATTATATACACATGTAGTTGTTTTTATAGTTTGGAATTTTAAAGATTGTTTATTAATAAAATATTTGGATGGAATGACTACGATTATTTAGTTCGATGATAACACTAATAAATTAATTATATACACATGATGTTGCTTTTATGGACTTATGATTTTTAAGATGATTTAATAATGAAATAATTGGATGCGAATGACTATTATTATTTTGTATTTAATTGGATGAAAACGCTAAGAAAATAATTAAATATGTATGTAGTCATTTATAACTTAAGATTTTAAGAATTATATATTAATAAAATAATCGGATGTGGATGACTATAATTGTTTCTTTGGATGATACACTAAGAAATTATTATAATAGTCAATTTTATATTTTTGAATTTTAAAGATTATTTATTAATAAATATATGGGCGTGAACGACTATGATTATTTAGTTAGATGATAACAATAAGATTTCAGTTGCATATATTTATAGTCGTTATAACTTAGATATTTAAAGATGATTTAATAATGAAATGATTGGATGTAAATGATTATTATTATTTATTATTTTGTTGGATGATAATATTAAAAAAGTACTTATGTATATATATATATATATAGGTAGTCATTTTTATAACTCAGAATTGTAAAATTGATTTAATGATAAAATAATGAAATGCAGAAGTTAATTTAAAAGATAATTTAGTTTGTATTGGAGAATTTAAATTTAGAGTAAATGGAATGAGGAAATATCCTTTTTGTTGTTAATGGAAGAAGAAATTATGCAACCAATATTATCTACCTAATTGAATAGATCGATTCAACATTATTGATTACAAACTATGCCATTGATTATGTAGTAAATCAATTCCTAAATATATAAACGTTGATGAAGGAAAACGCTTTCCTAAATTATTATAGGAGGGTAATCACGTAATACAGCAAATTAGTTAATAATTATAATTTTATTTTGTAAGTAAAATACCTAAAATGTCCAACTTTGTACATACAATTTTTGTTAATTTATCACTACCTTTTTCAAAATAAGTGATCAGTCATCTTTGTTGGACAAACATAAAAGAAAATTAGATCATTTTTAGTGGTACATACTTACTATTTTTACGTATATATTGATGTCAGTATATACATAATATACCATAAATTATGATATATACTGAAACTTCGGTATGCCCGACATATGAGATTTCATATGGTAAACATACCGAAATATTCTGGGAAGGTATCATATTGTACCGAAATATCAAAAATTCAATATTTTTGATATTTTTTCAATGTGATGAGTCTGGTATTATGGTTTTTGTGTATTTTTGATATTTTTTCGATATGATAAGTCGGGTATATAGTTTTGTAATGACCCGTTCTTTCGTTTTAAGAATACTACGATAGTCACAGCGAAAAGTTTCGGTGAATTCTTCCAAGTTGACAAATCAATGCATTGACTTACTGAATTTCATCTTTTCATACAGCCTCGACCACCCAGACAGAAAGATGTGGTAGGATTCAAAGATGTAACTGAAGAACTAATATCACGTCTGACTAACGAAAAAAACGACTTTGATGTGGTTTCCCTGATTGGTATGTTTGGACTAGGCAAGACAACGCTGGCATGGAAGGCTTTCAACGATCCCGAAATAATCTTCAAGTTCCCCGTTCGTATATGGCTTCCTGTTTCTCAAGAGTTCTCAGACAAGGATATCTTTCTAGCTATTCTCAAAGAGTTCACCACAATAACCGACGAAATCCGTCAACTAGATGACATGAAGATAGCCGGACTAGTTGCTGGATATCTTGCGGATGCAAGTTTCCTGATCGTTTTCGATGATGTCTGGACTCAGCCTGATTGGGACAGACTCCGCGTTGCCATGCCAGAAAACAACACAAAGGGGAAGGTTTTGATCACTAGTCGTATTGAAGATGTTGGCAGATATGCTAGTTCGCCTAATCCTATCATGAAGTTGCGCTTCTTCACGCAAGAAGAAAGTTGGGAGCTGCTCCGGTTAGAGGCGCTTCGCAAGTTAGACTGCCCTACTAAGGAGTTGGAAAATATCGGCCAACGCATCGCAAGAGATTGTAAAGGGCTTCCTCTAGCAATAGTTGTCATTGGAGGCATCCTCGCGGCAAAATATTCAGCCTCTGACTTAAGTGAAACGAGAAAAGCATGGGAAGATGTATCCACGCGCGTAAGCTCATATCTCAACGAGAATGACCCTGCAGATCGCATGAAGAAGTTCATATTGTTGAGTTATGACAGGTTGCCTTACCACTTGCGCGCGTGTTTTCTCTATCTGGGGCTGTTTCCTGAAGACTACGAAATTTCAGTGTCAAAGTTGATCTTCATGTGGATTGGAGAAGGATTCATACAACAGAACAATGATCTTAGCTTGGAGGAGTGTGGGGAGACGTATTTGCAGGATCTTATCAACAGAAACTTGGTGACTGTTGAGAAGGTTAAACCTAATGGTAAGGTTAAAACATGCCGGATTCATGATGCCTTGCGCGATTTCTGCAGAACTGAAGCCAGCAATGCAAATGAAAACTTTCTCCAGGAAATCAAGTCCAAAAATGGAGGCTTTTCACCTCCTGTTTCCGACTTGGATAAGTATCGCCGTCTTTCTATTCATTTCAATTGCTTGCAATTCCTCGCTTCGAAACCTTTTGGTCCTCGTGTTCGCACATTTGCTTGTTTTTCCAAAGATGAATTCATCTTACCGGCGGAGGACATTCCACACATGTTCTCAGCTTTCAAATTGCTCAGAGTTTTAGAAGTCAAGCCAATACGGCTCACCAAAATCAGTAGCCAGATGTACCAGTTAATCCATTCAAGGTACATTTCCTTGTCTTTGGATCTGTCAACTCTCCCTTCCAAGTTCGGCTCGCTTTGGAACACGCAGACTCTTATAATCGACACAACGCATCGCACTCTTGAAGTGAAAGCAGATATATGGAAGTTGACACAATTAAGGCATTTCAAGACAAATGCGTCAGCTATCTTGCCAAAGCTAAGTAAAGATAGCAAAAATGGCGCGGAGCTCCAAACACTAGGCACGATTTCTGTAGGGAGCTGCACACCTGAGCTTTTCGAACGAGCATGCAATTTGAAGAAATTAGGCATTCGCGGGAAACTAGCCCTGCTTGTGGAAGGAAACACTGGATCCTTTGATAGTTTGGGGAAAATGAAATATCTTGAAAAGTTGAAGCTGGTGAACGATGTACATCCTAGGCCGATTTCAGAAGGCCAACTGCGCGGCCTTCCTCAGCACTATCAGTTCCCATCTAAGCTCAAGAGCCTTACGTTAGTCGCGACATCCCTGAGTTGGAGCTGGATGTCTACCCTCGGCTTGCTGGAGAATCTCGAGGTGCTCAAGCTGAAAGAGAAGGCGTTTGCGGGCGCTGACTGGAAGGCAACTGATGGAGGTTTTCGTTGCCTTGAATTCTTGCGAATTGAAGAGACGGATTTAACTATTTGGGAGGCATCATCATATCATTTCCCTAGACTTAGAGGCCTTGTGCTCAAGAACTGTGAGAAGCTTCTTGCAATCCCGATCGGGCTTGCTGAGGTAGCAAGCCTGCACATGCTGGAGTTGTACGTCTGTAAATCTGCAGCTGCATCCGCGAAGAAAATAAACGAGACGAAGAAGAAGGCAGAAGGCTCTGTATTCAAGTTTTCCATTTTCCCTCCTACTGATTGATCAATCTCAACAGGTAACTTATCTTTCGGATGCTAAATACTTATGTCTATTGAATATAAATTTTTTTTATTGATAATTAGTTTAAAATTTATTATCACATTTAGTCTAGATTCTAGTTAAATTATATGTTGATGTTTGCAGGGCTTGCAAAATTGTTTGGCTTTCTTGAATAAATGCGACAGTGCATTTTAATTTGCTCTGTTAGCAAAATGTTGCACATGTTGAAGTATTTTGTTTTGTTGAGTGAATACGCTGCACTTGATTCGTTTCTTTATCCTAAACTGACAAAAGAACTTAAATGGTTGTGATAATAATGTTCAGAATCATCAGATAATGTATGCTGCGCCGCAAGTACATTATATAGTTGCATTTTCTGAAATTATGGTAGTAGTTCACCAGATCATTGATTTCAAACTTTTGTACAGAAATGAACTTACATAATTTTGTAGTTTTTCTCCATACATTTATTTTTGAACTTAAATAGTGAACTTTGTTAGTTTAATATGTCCTCAGAAATTATTTTTCTTTAAACTAAAGCGCACTGGATCGTCGAAAGTGCCACCGTTAAAAAAAGCGATGAGTTTTAAAACGACGGTGTTTGAATATAAGTAGTATGTAATTTTTCTATAAATGCACGAACTTCAGAGGCTTTCGAAAATTTTGCCCAAACTTTGAAATTTTCTATAATTTCCCCCAATTTTTAAAATTTTCTTATTATTCTCTTAAGGATGGACTTTTTAAAATCCTTTAATGCTTACTTTGTTTTAAATTTGATATGAATATTAATTTTATTTATCAGTAAAAATTTAAAAAGAAAAATAAGTAAAAAAATTTAATTCACATAATTTAAATAATGATTTATATAATAAAAAATAACCGTGTGTAATTTCTGGCATAATCATGTTAAATCATTAAAAATAAGCATTAGCAACTAATATACTCCGATAAAAATAAAACCAACATTCTAATAAAATGCAATTTGAAAGTCAAATTGCAAATATGTCATTTCACAATCTCTTAAATTTTATTATTTTTTTAGACTTTAGACCATGTATATTGGGGCCATAGTATATCTCCTTCATATCAAATTATAAAGTAAATGAAAATGAATGAAGGTCTCCTTCTCCTTAACTTGAGATCGACAAAGTTAGGACATGAGACCACTTGGTTTCTCTCTTTCTTTCATCATGCATGCATCAATGAGATTGTACGAAATGTTTAATTATTTTTCTTAGTATTTATTTATCTTTAAAATATTGTATTTAAAAAATAAATAAAAATATAAAAAAATTCATAATTTTTTATTCTCTATAATTATTGACCAAATTTGCTATATTTTTACACAATTATTCTCCAAATATAATCCTTCGTCTTAATCACAATTTCTTATTTCTTAAATAGCAATAATTTATCTTCAATTTCATCTTTGAAGTGTTGTAATTATGTTTTTAGTTTGTTTTATATATATATATATATATATATATATAGAGTTGTGATCAATGTCGAACCAATTTTAAAGACCGAACTAGAGATCAAATCTGGGCCATTAGATCTAGTTTTTTTGATGAGATGTGTTGCTGTGAAAATTTTTTCGGCTTCATTACAAGCCCATTTTACTTCATTATATAGGTTTATTACTTCATGTTGTACTTCAAATGCTTCTACACATACTTCATTCCAACAATTTATTACATTATTCCATGTGTTTATTAAACCAGATTAGCGCCATAGCGTTGGTGATAGATATTGTAGAGAGAGAGAACGACACGCGACGGCGAAACCACATTTACGTACTGGAATGAAGTAAAAACCTACTGGAATGAAGTAAAAACCTACTAGAATGAAGTAATATATTCTGGAACGAAATTAAATCTTCGTAACATGTTAGTATGACTTATTTACCTTCGGATGAATAAAAATAGACTAGTGATGAAGGAGAAAATAATTTATAAATTTGTGAATCTCATCCATAAAAAACTAGATCTAAAAGCCCTAATTTGGTAGGGTTCGGTGGTTCGGTCTTTAAGAGTGGATTTGTGGATAATGGGACTCTATATATATATATATATATATATAGAGTCCCATTATCCACAAATCCACTCTTAAAGACCGAACTAGAGACCAAATTTGGGCCCTTAGATCTTAAATTTGATGGATGAGATTAGATCATTAAGGGTTATTTTTCGTAGTTCATTATATAAATAATTTACTTCAACGCGGGGGTATTTAGGTCCTTTCGCATTGGAGATAAAAAATTTAGGGTTAAACCCATCCTAAAAATTTTACTCATTTCATATTCCCGCCTCTGCTCCTGCGCTACTTCTTCTTCTCCAAATCTCCAAATCGATTCATCTCACTCCAATCGATTCATCATCAACTGAAATCGATTCAACAACTTCATCTCAGTAATCGATTCAACATCTTCATGACAGTTGAAATCGATTGTACCAACGATTCAGCATCTCGAGTCGCCGAGTTCAACATCTACAGCCAACGAGTTCAAATCCGATGACGATTCAAAAATGACTCAAACACTCAACTCTACTGCATCAGGTAATACACTGTTTTGAAGCTTTGCATAGTTCAAAAGTTTAATTTACTTCATCTATTTGTAAATTGGTTTATGATTTTTGTCTTATAAGTTTATCAAGTAGAGCCGAGGAAGGTCAACATAAGCTTCAAATATACTCATAGGCCGATGGACAAATCACAACTGGTCGAGAAAGCAAATCCTGAGGAAAGTTTCTCTACTGGTCGGTCGGAAGCAAATATTGCAAGTCAAATCCCTCCACCAAAAGGTAAATGAAGTGATAAGTTGTTATGAAGTAGTAAATTCATAGAATGAAGTTAGCTGTGTTTTATGAATTTGTTAACTGTACTGTATGAACAACTTAACCTATTTGATGAAGTTATAACCTCACGTACTGAAGTAATGTAAATCGATTACTTCACAATACTTTTGATATTTGGTAGAAAAGGTATAAAAAAATGTGGCTGTGTAAATCGATTTAGTCCATTTCATGAGGATGTTACTTCATTTCACAAGGCTACTTCATTTGATGAGGCTATGAGTTTGGTGCTTGAATCATTTGAAATATGTGGCAAAAACTAATATGCATCTTCTTAATGTGATTTATTACTTCATAATTTGGAGATCAAATCGCAAAGGAAAGTTCGTCTGATGTTCGTATAAATTTTATTAAATGTGTTGTATGCATATTTTGCTAGAAAAAAACATTGAATGAACTAACTAACCTATTTGATGAAGTAGTATTCAGAGGATGAAGTAACTGTGTTGTATGCATATTTTATGAAGAAATAACAGTTGAATGAACCAATTCAGCTATTTGATGAAGTAATAACCTCATGGAATGAAGTAATATAAACTGACCTATTTTGTATGTACATTTAGTTGTGAATTATACCTTTAATGAACTAAAGAACCTAAATCATGAAGTTCCGAACTATTTTAATGATGTGACATAAACTATGTTTCAAATGTTGAATTGTTGTTATGTGTTTCTTGTATATAGGTGAAGAAAACAGTGGGGTCCTCTAACTCACAGTTGGGTGAGAAATCAAATTTGAGGAGCGAGATAAAGAGTTTCGGGAGATGTAGTTGAGTCATGGTAACATGCTGATGAGGACATTTGTGCAGTCCGTTCCCACGCCTAACAAATGGGTGGTGCCCAGAATCACGGCTCAGCCGATTGAGATGTGCTTGTGTGTCAATTTTGGATGATTTCTTGTATTGGACAAGTTTGTGTTTTTTCCTTTTTTTCTTTGTAATGGAGAGTTTGTATTGGTTATGGGGTTTATATAGTGAGGATGATTTGGTTTACAACTTTCACATATTGTTTAAACGGTTTTTACCTTCCCTTTTATTAACTCTGTTTGAAGTAATATTTCAGTATGATGAAGTAACTATCGTACTGAATGAACTATTTTTTACCTTGCCTTTTATTAACTCTGTTTGAAGTAATATTTCAGTATGATGAAGTAACTATCGTACTGAATGAACAATTTTTTACCTTGGCTTTTATTAACTCTGTTTGAAGTAATATTTCAGTATGATGAAGTAACTATCGTACTGAATGCACTATTTATTAACTCTGTTTGAAGTAATATTTCCGTATAATGAAGTAACTATCGTACTGAATGAACTATCTTTTACCTTGTCTTTTATTAACTATGTTTGAAGTAATATTTCAGTATGATAAAGTAACTATCGTACTGAATGAACTATTTTTTACCTTGCCTTTTATTAATTTTGTTTGAAGTAATATTTCAGTATGATGAAGTAACTATCGTACTGAATGAACTATTTTTTACCTTGGCTTTTATTAACTCTGTTTGAAGTAATATTTCAGTATGATGAAGTAACTATCGTACTGAATGCACTATTTATTAACTCTGTTTGAAGTAATATTTAAGTATAATGAAGTAACTATCGTACTGAATGAACTATCTTTTACCTTGTCTTTTATTAACTCTGTTTGAAGTAATATTTCAGCATGATGAAGTAACTATCGTACTGAATGAACTAATTTTTACCTTGCCTTTTATAGACTCTGTTTGAAGTAATATTTCAGTATGATGAAGTAACTATCTTACTGAATGAACTATTTTTTTATATAATACTAATGGCAGGGTCTTCATGTACAAATGGCAGATGTTACATCGTCATCAAACTTCAGTGTTGACGCAGGTCTTATGGAAAACTTAAAAGCTAATATAATGGAGAAGGTAAAATCAGAATTTTCAGAAGTATACAGCTCAAACAATGAAATAGCTTGTCCTTGTAATGAATCATTTTCTAAATCAATATCAGGATTTGAATACACTATGTGTTGTTCAACATGGATCAAATGTGAGATCGCATATAGATAATGAGCCAAAGGATGATGGAACCAAGGTATAAATCTAAATTACATGACTAAAAATCTTTATCACCCTACTACACACAACATACAACTATGTGACATGATCCCTTTACTTGTTTGATCCATGTTTACAATGTCAAACCTAACAAGCACCGAATACTTTTTACTTCATTATATTTATAATTTGGTTCATTATGTAGAAGATCCAGTTCGCAAATATGAGCTGCGAACTCCAATTGCACCAATCCGTTCACAATCTTCAATGACAAAATATGAGCTGCTTCACCACCCCCTTCTCTGTGAAAAACACAATGCCATCTTTCTTCTCTCACTAGTCTCTGTCGACAACCTCTATATACTCTTTTTTGCTTCTATCCGATTGTATCCAGATTCACGACAATGCTGCCGTTGCCGCACCACCGCCTTCTCATGCCGCTGCTCGCCGCGGCGGCGGCGCTGGCGCTTATATTTGTATCCGTCGTCCTCTACCGAAAGATCACCCGCAAGAGGACCGTTCCGGCTGATCTGATGAAGCCTCCGTTTCCGCCACAACGCTTCTCCTAATCGCTCCTCCGCACCTCCAAATCGATCGAGAATTTGATGAAGATCGCGATTGTCCGGCGATGCAGATCGTGGATTGATGAAATTGCAAAACGATCGTGAATTGAGGAAGCAAAATTGTCCGGCGATGGAGATAAATGAAGATTTAAGTAGATTACAGGAAGAAGATCGATGAAAATCGATGGAGATCGACGAAGATTGAAGAAAACCGAGATCGAAGATTTGAGGGAGAGATGAAACACGTATTTTATTTTAGGAGGGTTAATAAATTGATTTCCTAAAATACCCCTCAACAAGGTTTTTTAAAATAAAATAATTAAATAATGGTAAATTAATCCTAACCACAAGATAAAAAAAATGGAGGGCCATAATTAAGTCTCTAGTTCGGCCCTTAAGAATGGTTCGACATTGATCACAACTCTCTCTCTCTCTCTCTCTCTCTCTATATATATATATATATATATATAGAGTCCTATTAACCACAAATCCACCCTTAAAGACCGAACTAGAGACCAAATTAGGACCACTCATTTTTTCTTAATCTTATGGTTATGATTAATTTACAATTAATTCAATATTTTATTAAATAAAAACGTTTTTTTTTTTATTTTTTAGATTTTTTTAATTTTTTTAATTTTTTTTAAATTTTTTTTATTTTTTTTATTCGATAAAAACTTGCTGGAGTAAATAATGAACTATATTCACTACATAATGAACTAAATGAATGTATGTTATGAACTTATTACTTCAGTCAGTCGTGCTATTACTTCATTCCGTTAGTTTATTACTTCATTCAGTCATGCTATTACTTCATTCCATTAGTTTATTACTTCATAATGTGTTATGACATAATTATCATTCGGTTGAGTTTAGGGTTATTACTTCATTCCGTTAGTTTATTACTTCATTCAGTCATGTTATTGTTATGAGCTTATTACTTCATTCAGTCTTGCTAATACTTCATTCCGTTAGTTTATTACTTCATTTATTCATGCTATTATTTCATTCTGTTAGTTTATTACTTCATTCCGTTAGTTTATTACTTCATTCAGTCATGTTATTACTTCATTCCATTAGTTTATTACTTCATAATGTGTTATGACATAATTATCTTTTAATTGGGTTTAGGGTTATTACTTCATTCCGTTAGTTTATCACTTCATTCAATCATTTTATTACCTCATTTTAATTGTGTTATGACATAATTAAGTCTCTAGTTCGGCCCTTAAGAATGGTTCGACATTGATCACAACTCTCTCTCTCTCTCTCTCTCTCTATATATATATATATATATATATATATATATATATATATATAGAGTCCTATTAACCACAAATCCACCCTTAAAGACCGAACTAGAGACCAAATTAGGACCACTCATTTTTTCTTAATCTTATGGTTATGATTAATTTACAATTAATTCAATATTTTATTAAATAAAAACGTTTTTTTTTTATTTTTTAGATTTTTTTAATTTTTTTAATTTTTTTTAAATTTTTTTTATTTTTTTTATTCGATAAAAACTTGCTGGAGTAAATAATGAACTATATTCACTACATAATGAACTAAATGAATGTATGTTATGAACTTATTACTTCAGTCAGTCGTGCTATTACTTCATTCCGTTAGTTTATTACTTCATTCAGTCATGCTATTACTTCATTCCATTAGTTTATTACTTCATAATGTGTTATGACATAATTATCATTCGGTTGAGTTTAGGGTTATTACTTCATTCCGTTAGTTTATTACTTCATTCAGTCATGTTATTGTTATGAGCTTATTACTTCATTCAGTCTTGCTAATACTTCATTCCGTTAGTTTATTACTTCATTTATTCATGCTATTATTTCATTCTGTTAGTTTATTACTTCATTCCGTTAGTTTATTACTTCATTCAGTCATGTTATTACTTCATTCCATTAGTTTATTACTTCATAATGTGTTATGACATAATTATCTTTTAATTGGGTTTAGGGTTATTACTTCATTCCGTTAGTTTATCACTTCATTCAATCATTTTATTACCTCATTCTATTAGTTTAGTACTTCATTCCGTTAGTTTATTACTTCATTCAGTCATGCTATTACTTCATTCCGTTAGTTTATTACTTCATTCAGTTATGTTATTACTTCATTTCATTAGTTTACTACTTCATTTCATTAGTTTATTACTTCATTTTATTATTTTATTACTTCATAATGTGTTATGACATAATTATCTTTCAATTGAAGTAAATTCAGTATATAATGAATGCGAAAAATAACTTCATAATATACATTCATTTAGTTCATTATGTACTGAATATAGTTCATTATTTACTCCAGGAAGCTTTTATCGAATAAAAAAAATTAAAAAAAAGATTAAAAAAAAAAATTTTAAAAAATAATTTTTTTTAAGATTAAAAAAATAAATAAATTAAAAACATTTTTATTTAATAAAATATTAAATTAATTCTAAATTAATCATAATCATAAGATAAAAAAAAATGATTGGTTCAAATTTAGTCTCTAGTTCGGTCTTTAAGAAGGGTTCGACATTGATCACAACTCTATATATATATATATAGGGATGTACTAAGATGACAACACTCTTTATTGTAACACCATACCACCATTGTCACGCCTGTATTTTCTAAGGATAGAAAACACGGTTGATCGCGACTAGGGGATGATTAAAGAAGCGGGGAAGAAAGGGGAAAAAGACACAACTCGACCAAAGCTTGAAATAATAGTTATAGCTCGATTAAAATCAGAGTATCTCAACAATCAACAACTTAAAAGAATACTATCTCAACAATACAAGAACTCAAAAGAAAGACAATAACTCAGCGGAAGCATTTCGAGAGTAGAATACTGCTATGTATGAAGACACAATATATTCTGGACATTTGATAAACATTCTTCACTTTTATGCTCAACACCCGCCGCACTCGTCACCGCTCAACCTGCACATTTTTAAAACAAATGCAGGGCTGAGTACTTGATGCACTCAGTGGACTCATGCCGAAAACATTTTTTATAAAAATTGTTTATCATGCCATTAACGAGTGACCTCGGAGTTTTAACTTTGAAAGGGCCCGAGTCACTAAAACACTTCACCAACATCATCATCACCATCAACCTCAACGTCATCAACATCACCATACCATATCTGAACTATATGACAAGGAATGTGGCCACATTCCAAGTCACTAAACCGGCCAACTCAAAGAGATAGCGCACGATCTACTGGGTGTACACCAGCCTGAGTAGGGACTCACTCCCTAGTCAGACCCGAATTCGTTAACCATACATGGCAAAAGCCACTTCAGATAGGTCCCACAGCATCACAAAAAGAAAATATGGCATGACAAACACATCTCCCATCATTTCAAAAATAACATGATTAGGACATAGCCTTTATTTAAAAAGAAAGTCCACCTCGTTCGTTTTAAGCCTTAACTTGTGCTCCATTCCATTCTCGAAAAGCGTGCGTGAAGTCGCCTATTGATTTAGTGTACTCCGGCCCAATCTTCATTTAATTAAATTGGCCCATCCCAACTACTCCAATCCATCTCCTTTATTAAAACAGGAGGCCCAAAACTTTAATATAAATCATTTGGCCCAAACATTATATAAAACAAAGGCCCAGACCTTCTCTCTTCCCTCTCTCTCAATTCCTTAAGATTGGTCTCTTCTTTCTTTTCTATATCGTCTCCTTCTGTCTAGCCATCGTCTCTGTCATGGCACCACTGCCTCGTTTCTCTCTGCACCGCCGCGCGTAGCGCTGCTGCCATCCTCTCCGTTGAGCGCTGCCGTCGCCGTCGCCATCACCGCCCTATCTTTCCCTCATCTCCGCCACAGCGCCGCTGCTGTCAAAATGTTGTCGGCATCATTGCTGCCAGGTAAGCCGTTGCTGCTCCTGATCGAGACAGCCATCAGCCGAAGTCTAAGCATCACCGAAACCATCTCACTCTGCTCTCCGTTCACACCGCTGCTGTCCGTCGCCGTTTCGCAGCACAGCCGCTGCTGCATTTCCACCGCCTCGCACCCTCTCTCTTTTCCTCTCTGGTCGAAGGTAAGGCTGCACTTCCCCTGGTCAGAACGCAACACTGCTGCTGTCGCGGTGCAGCACTGTTGTTCGTACCCAACGCCGGCACTGCTGCTTTGCTCCCTCCGTCAGCCGGTCTCTCCTCTCTTCACGTCATTCCCGATGAAAGCCACCGCCGTCTCTCTCTCTTTTTCTCTAAATCCTCCGCCACCAAGCAGCCCCAATTCACCCTCTTTTTCCTCCTCCATCTCTCCATCGATCTCGCTGCTGCGTTCCCTCTCTTCTCACCGAAATTTCAGCGCTGCCTGAGTCGCACCCCTGTCATCATCGTCGTCAAACTCTGGCGCCACCCTCGCCTTTCGCTGGGGTGCCATCGCTCATCTTCTCGCTGCCCCATCGCTGCTCTTCGTCTCCCTCTCCGTCAGCTCTATCTATCTCTCCCTCTTTTCTCTCTGCCGCCATGCTACTGCCCGATTGTGGTGTAGGATCGACACCGCCGTCATCATAGCGCCTCACCGTATTCTCTCTGAAACTCTCAAGCTTGAAACTGGTGAAACAAAATGAAGTTGATTGGGAGTGATGAACGTGGGATCATGGGGAGATATATATGTAGAAACCGATTTCATGGAATCAAGGGGAGGTAGAAACTGATTTGTTGCGGGTTTTGTGGAACAGAAAAATTTGCGAAACTAATCTGGCGTTTAAATCCTGATGATTGGTTGCATAATCAAAGTGGCTCAACATGAAAATTTAATAAATGACTTGGGCTCATAACAAAGGGCTTTCTTCAAAAAGAATTGAATAAATTCTATAGGCCCAAAATGTATAGTATATTATTTTATTACAAGAATCGTGGGTGAAAAATCAGCTAAAATATTCGACTTCCTTCCAAGACAATTATAAAAAAAACAAAAAGTCGGGGTGTTACAACCATTTTAGGCCATTAGATCTGAAAATCGTGTGCTTGTCATGCTGCCACGTGTAAAAACACGGAGGGGTAAAATAGGAAATTTCTAATTTTACGTTACCAGATTGCAGTGCTGTTCATTGAATATTGCAGTCTTACCACAGCAATATTGCAGTTTACCACGACTGCAATATCTAATGCAGTACACTGCAATATCTAATACAGTAGACTGCAAACCCATGTTTTTTCACGAAACTTAATCCTAGGCGTCCATAGATGAGATCTAACGGACTATATTGGTGGTATGGTGTTATTCTATCTATGGTGGCACCCTAGTGCACCATAGATAGGATAACACCATACCACCATACCACCATACCACCCATGTGCACTAGGGTGCCACCATAGATAGGATAACACCATACCACCAATATAGTCCGTTAGATCTCATCTATGGACGCCTAGGATTAAGTTTCGTGAAAAAACATGGGTTTGCAGTCTACTGTATTAGATATTGCAGTCGTGGTAAACTGCACTATTGTTGTGGTAAGACTGCAATATTCAATGAACATCACTGCAATCTGGTAACGTAAAATTAGAAATTTCCTATTTTACCCCTCCGTGTTTTTACACGTGGCAGCATGACAAGCACACGATTTTCAGATCCAATGGCCTAAAATGGTGGTATGGTGTTACAATAAAGAGGGTTGTCATCTTAATACATCCATATATATATATATATATATATTTATGTATTTTTTTATAAAATTAAAATAATAAAATATTTAATACAAATAAATGTATTACTTTTTAAAATAATATCAAAATATATATAATGGTTTGTTTGGGTGGTTATGGATAAACTACTTGAAGAAATATGGTTGGAATAGGGGAATATTACAGACGCGTAAGATATAGAAATAAATTAAATATTGATAGACGATAGTAGTGGTTGGTTTGGTTATTTGATGGTTGTTTATAATTGAAAAAATATTTATATTGACCTTAGACCTAGTCCAATAAAATTGAAAAAAAAGGTTATCGTCTAAAACAGTAAACACTACGGGATGAGATCTCCTGCTATGTGCAAAAACACAATATTTAGTATTGTGCATGAAATGCATATAATGCAGCCCATGTTTCTTTATGACAAAATTTTAGACAAATATATAAAGGGATGTGATCAAATGAAAACTCTAAATATTGTACAAACTCAAAACTATAATCTGGACTATTGAAAAATGTCAACAGATAAAAAAAAAGCAGCAACTAGAAAATGTCAATAGAATTTCAACGGTAGTCAATGATTGATGTTGTGTTGATACTGTATTGACATTAAAATCTTGAAATTTTACACTGTTGATATTGTATTGAAACTGTGTTAAAACTGTGTTGAAGAGTTTTGAATTTGTACAATATATATATTTACATTTTATCACTATCCTATATATAAATATCTAAAGAAATGCACAAATTAGATGGAGTACGTATATTTTCAAGAAAGGAAGCAGCGCAAGTTTTCTGTGTCTCTATTTTGTTTAATAAGTTTACTTTTACTATTGGATAATTTTTTATTATAAAATTTTATAGTAATACTTTATAAATTAGTTATTATATTCATAAATCAAACGAACAAAATATAGATTCATGAATATACGTAACATATTTTATAAGATTCACAAGTTTAAAACATATTTTGTGAATCTAACAGAAATTTAAAAAATAGTGCGTTATGTTTTATTTAATATTTTTATTTTAGTATCTTATCATATATCCGCCCACAAAAAATAGAAAACATTTGTCATTTTTTGATTGTCCACGAAAAATAGAACACATCTTAAAAAGGAAAGTTTTCAAAAACTTGTCTCTTACTTTTTCCCCTTCTCTCTTACTAATAATATGGACCTCATATTCCACTAACACTACTTCTCTCTTACTTTTTTCTCTTCTATCTTACTTTACCAATTCCACATTAAAACCCGTATCATTCATAATGTGTTCTATTTTTAGTGGACGAAGAATATAAACAAAAACATAAAACATGCATAATATACTCCCTCCGTTCCAAAAGATTATGCACTTTGGGTTCGACACGAGTTTTAATGCAAAATTGGTAAAGTAAGAGAGAGGTAGATAGAAAAAGTAATTAAAGTATTTTAAGTGGAGAATGGGTCTCACTTTATTAGAGATAAAAAAAAGTTTCCAATATTAGAAATTGCATATTCTTGTGAGACAAACTAAAAAGAAAAAGAGTACATATTCTGATACGAGTATATCTACAGAATATCCTCATATCTCTATTATTCCATATATTATTGATTTAGCATATATTTCCCTTATATTATTAGGATCTTTATTTTCTTGTTCTCTCAGTCAGAGTAGTCTTATAAATAGGAGACGTTATATTCTTCTCATTCAATCAAGAAATATCAATTATCCTTATTTTATTTTCACGCTTTTATTTCAATTCCGTATTGTTCTTGGTTTGATCAACGGGCAAAGCTCCCGCGACTACCTTTTATCCCTCTGACAATCGCTATCGCGATGCCAGAATCTTGTTAAAAGAAATCATCTCTTAACAATTGGTGCTTTCATCTTCGCAACTCATAGCTCATACCAATTATCAGTCGCCCGTTTACACAGATTGGCAGCAGCCATATCAATTCCACGTTGCCCTACAACCGCTACCATACCCGTCGGATGGACACCAACAACGTCACCTTTACCACGCCCAACAGCCCACTAGCTGGGACCCACCATGGCTATGCCAGACCACAACATATCAGCAACCGACGTCCTACGAGGCAGATATGTACTCGCCACCACCACCCGAACGTCGTCCTACCTGCTGGGACCCACCTGCCTACTTGGAGACACCGGGACAACGCCCCTTCCACGAGGTCTCAGCATACGGTCAGCCGCAGCCCGCGCCGCAGCCGCCTCATCCAGCCACAGCAGTGGCAAACCCAATTGAAGCGATGCTTAATCAATTATTGGAGGCATGCAATGTTAGATTTTAGTATACTGAAAAGCATGTATCGAGCAAGTTCGCGCGAATGGAATCTTGTTTGTATACGAAAAACTCTACAATCCACTTTTAACCCGATTTAGTATTATTCGAGCAGTTTTGGACGAATAGAATCAGTATATTATTAAATTGTGTTTTCTTGTGCATTTATAAGATGTTTTATAAACATTTAAATGTATAAGAAGCAAACAGAGTCTAAGTCTTTTGCTTAGTAGACTGGTTGTGGGCGCCGTCCACTTTAAGGTAACACAATCGGTTCTATGCAATGCTTTGCAAAAGAAAAAGAAGAATTTCACAACCCAGATAGGCTTAGACTAGCTATCATGAAAGGTTGCAATGTCAATCTGATTATTTCTAAGCCTTTCTGAAATAAGATGAAGTTGGTGTGATATAGCACTGAATGGATCTAATAGCAAGACGTGTCTTTATGTTATCTACTGAAAAACTAGGTCTTGATAAAATACTACTCCCTCCGTATCGGCTAAGATGACACATTGCTTAGCCGGCACGAGATTTTAGGAGTTATTGGTTAAAGTGTTTAATTGGAGAGAGAGAATGTGGGTGTAGGTATTAAAGTAGAGAGACGGAGATAGATGAATATTTTAATAGGAGTGAGAAAAAGTGGCTGAGTGTATTAATTGGAGAGAGAAAGTTACTAAAAAAGGAAATGTGTCATCTTAGTTGGGACAAACAAAAAGGAAAATGTGTCATCTTAAGCGGGACGGAGGGAGTATTTCTTAATCTACATACGTTAGCATTGAGCATACGGTATTGATTATGCACTACTTTGACTTATCAATTGGTGCGGGTTTTTCGTATACCATCAATCCTCATATATTGGGTAGTGGTGATTAATATCTTGGTGCTAGGATTGCTATTATGTTGAATCGTGCGCGAGGTGAGTCTCGTTTGACAATGTCCTCAAGAGGCGCTCGAACAAGGTTTTATTATTCGGAAAACTGATCAGTTGGAGTTTTATTACTCTACGAATAATAAATAAGTGTTTCTTGCTAAGTCCACTCTTGGAATTAATAAGATGTTAATTAATTAAGTTCATAGCGGACATTAATTAATTAATGGACATTTCTATCTTAAGCGCGGGAAATAAATAATATAAATAACGGAAACCCGGATTACTTGTAATTTCGGATTTGGATGGGGAGGTCAATATTACTTCTGTAGTGGTTGCTCGTAATATTCCAATATAAGCTTGTATTAAATTGCGGGTGCAATTTAATTAGTAAAAAGCTAATTAGGGTGAGCCCATATTCAAAACCTTCCATAGATCACTGATTGGGCCCAAATATGAACTTAATATAAATAGGAGAATAAAGGAGAGACATAGACAATTAATTTTCTCTACTAAAGTTTCCTTCCTTTCTCTCTACAGAAGGAAGCGATTTTTTTTTCTCCTCCGTGAGATTTTCAGCTCTTCCTTCGTGAGAAAGTTCTGTCTTCTTTATTCGAGTCCTAGTATTTTGATAAGATCAGTCCACCCAGATATCGAGATACAGTTCGGGAACCAGTTAAAAGATCCGTGGTAGTATTGAAGATTATCGTGGAGAAGGCGCAAGCAATCAACGATTCTTTGGAGAATCAAATTGATAACTCTAAACCGTAGTATTCATGTTTATGATTTACTTTCTGTAAGCATGAATTATTTGCGTTCTAGCATGCAATTAATTGTTTAACATGTAGTTAATTGATCCCATAATCAATTAAATAGATCTGTGTGTATGATTTATTTATGTATGTATGACTTCTGTTGTGTAAGGGGCACCAAATCCCAGCATGCAAAAGGATGGAGTCTTGCCTTGATGAATGCATTGACCGCCGCATCGACAACGATGCAGTGTATGGCAGATGGAGTAATAATTAGAATTGTAAGGTTTTAAAACGGAGTACTAAATTCGGCAAGATGTTGTACCAAAAGTGACATTTCCTCCTATTTCTAAAAATAGAATTTTTTCATTTTTAGCTTGTTTACTAAAAAATAGAAAGTCTCCATTTTATGAAATAGACCTCACATTTTACTATCACTAATTAAATTCATTTTTCTGTTCATGTCTCTTATTTTATCTACTTTTTCTTTTCATCCATCTTACTTATCAATTTTATATTAAAACTCGTATCATTTCTTAAGTTCTTATTTTTAGAGGACATACAAATGATATGCTATATTATAAGTATTTCAAATGCTAAGATGGAATATTAGAATTTCAAAATAATATATAGATAAACATGAGGGAGTATTTGGGTGGCACCATGTTTAGAAGGACACCATAAGATGGACGCCAAGGATTGAATTGATGAAATAGAGTTTGTATTGTAGTCTTATGTGTTAATATTGCAGACGTGGATATTTTAGTCAATTCCTAAAAAATTAAATTAGAAACGGATTTGGTAATATGTAAACTGCAAATACTACTTGGTAATACTCAATATTCAAAGAATATTACTACAATCTGGTAAGGTAAAAAACTACTCCCTCCGTCCTACAAAAGATATCACACTTGTGGGACGACACGAGATTTTAGGAGGTTTTGTTTTGTGTGTTAAATAGAGAGAAAAATATAATTTTTATATTCATGTGAGAGAGAACTTTTTCAAAAAAAGAAATGTGACATCTTTTGTGGGACAAACTAAAAATGAAAGTATGACATCTTTTATGGGACGGAGGGAGTATTACAAAAGATGCAGGCGTGTAACACTGCAATATTCAAAGAGTAACACTGCAAAATTCAAAGAGTACCCACAGCAATCTGGTAATTGACTGAAAATAGAGAATACTGATTTTTTCCTTCAACGTTTTTTTATGTTCTAATTTAATTAAAAATAGACTGTCACATGGCAGCTTGAGAATTACACAATCTTTAGATCTAACAGTTTAAAATGATGGTATAATATTAACAATAAAGAGGATTGTCGTATTAATACATTCCTATGAACATGTGACAACTTGCCATACTCAATATTGTTTCACAATAGAGTCTGCTGTGAATTTTTCCTGTCCAACCAATATTAGTGTGTGCCTCCCTCCAATTTAATACAGTATTGTTCTAATTTTCATTTGATATATATAGTGATAGCTTTACGTGTCTGACTCTGTCTTTCTTCTGTTTATATTTTACCTCCCAATTAGTGTTGTCATCACATATTTTACTAAATAATCTAATAGCGACATCTAAACTACCAATTTACATTAATAAACTTTTGAGACATACTATAGAGAAATTTATAGTTACGGTAAGAAATAAAAAATAGGATACGAGAAGATATGTAAAATAAGATAAAAAAATACGCGCTTCATGTCAAGATATGCAAAGATATAATTTTTTTTGGTTATTATTTGATAGAACATAAATTATCTAAATTTGTATTGTATATTAAATAATATGGCTTAACTTGACAAATCGGTGAGTTACATAAATATGGTTAAAGTTATAGTTTTGTTAAGATTGGATAGAGCCCTTATCAACTTTGAGTTAAGCTTAACTATGATATCAAACAATTAGAAATATCCATATATAATTCTCTATCTTGATATTACTTACTTATAAATACGTTCTAATATTACTAGATAATATAACAGTTTTGGTGTGTGCTATCTATACATTTACAGTTGTTTTGCAAAAAATAATTATTTAAGGAATTTAATTACTATTTCCTCCGTCACATTAAATATGTAATATTCGGGAATCGGCATGAGTTTTCATTTAGTATTGTTTTGTCAATTAATGAAGAGATAGTAAATTAATAGAGATGAAAAGGTATTAATAGAGATGTTTCCATTTTAGGAAAGAGAGAAGTATTTTCCATTCTAGACAATGGTCAACATACTTATAATAATAAGGATTTCTTGGTTTAGTAAAATTTGGAAGTTTATAGAAGGGGCCGTTGCCGGAATATTGGTAGAGAGAGATGTCAGACACAGCTGTTGAGTTCCCGCTTAGTGTGGTGAATAGGTTACTGATTTACCACTTCTCGGATCTAATCGGCGATATCGAAAAACAGATAAAGTCTCTTCAGATCGATCTCCGCCTCTTGAAAGCATTTCTCAAGGCAACGGTGAAAAAACGGAGAAAGGATGAGAATGCGCAATTGCTTGGCATCAAGATTCACGATGTTGTTTATGAGTTGGATGATGTGCTTGACGTCTTCTATTCCAAGCTCATCGACATCGAGGAACAACCGCAGCCCATGTCTCTCAATCTCCACCGCATCTGTGGAAAGGTCAACGGCGTGAGAGATGAAGTCGAACCATACTGGCTCATTCATAGCAGCAACAATGCTCAATAAGGCTACGGAAAATCTGAGGTATTCTTATTTCTTAATTTACGATTACGGAAAAGTCATGTGATATTGTAAATACAAGAACACCGTATTGATCATTGAAAGGGTTGGATTGTTGGCACTAGAATTTCTCTTTGTTTTGATTGAGATAATGGTTGTAGTTTCTGTTTTTGGAGCTGTTACAGAGATATGTTTTGGAGGGAGAAAATATTGGTTCTTGGATAGATTTGAAAATGGTTCAACTTACAAAATACTTAAAGACTCTTCATCTTAAAGTGGAATACCAGACAACTCTTCTAAGAAATGAAAACACGTGCTAGAGAATTAATGACTAGTGTTATAATCAGCCAACCTACTAATGACACTCTAAACAAAAAGCATAATTATACGTTTGCTGCACATTAACTACAGAAAGTATAAAATCACAACATTAGTCATTAGCTATTTGTAATTTTTTGAATAATGTGTGTTTTACTCAGTGTCCTGAAACTAAACTCATGAAATAGGTTTGATGGCCAAGGCAGGAAGGCGTGGTGGGGTTTGAAGATGTGACAGAAGAACTAATAAGGCAGCAGACTACAGAAACCGATTATTTTGATGTGGTTTCTTTAATTGGCATGTATGGCCTCGGTAAGACTACGCTAGCATGGAAGATATTCAACCATCCAGAGATAATCTACAATTTCCCTGTCCGTATATGGCTTCCAATTTCTGAAGAGTTCTCCCAGAAGGATGTCTTTCTGTCCATTCTCAAATATTTCACCACTATAAATGAGGATATACATCAAAAAGATTGCCTGGAGATTGCCAGAATGGTTTATACCTATCTCCAAAGAGAAAGATTCTTGATTGTTATGGAAGATGTGTGGAGTTCAACTGACTGGAACACACTTCGCATTGCCATTCCAAAGTCCAATAAAAAGGGTAAAATCTTGATTACTAGCCGCGATTTTGAAGTGGGAAACTATGCTAGTCACCCGAGACCTCCCGCAAGGTTGCGTTTCTTTAAAGATGATGAATGTTGGGAGCTGCTACGACTGGAGGCATTCGGCGAGCTAGACTGCCCTCCTTTGTTGATATATTATGCAAAATATATTGCGGGCAGTTGTGAAGGACTTCCTCTTTCAGTAGTAGCCATTGGCGGCATCCTTGCAGCAAAATTTTCAGCCTCAAATATGACTGCAACGGAAAAGGCGTGGAAAGAGGTATCCAGGAATATAAGTACATACATTAATGAGAATGACATCAACATAGAGGTTTTACGTAAGAGTTATGAAAAATTACCTAACCACTTGCACTCATGCTTCCTCTATTTTGGGATGTTCCCTGAAACTTATGAAATTCCAGTGTCAAAATTGATCTTCATTTGGATTGGAGAAGGATTCATACAACCAAAGTTTGATAGTAGTTTGGAGGAAATTTCACACATGTATTTGGAGGAACTTATCAACAGAAACTTGGTAAGAATCTCTAAATTTAAGCCTGATGGTAAGGTTAAAGCATGCCGGATTCAGGAAATCATCCGTGAATTCTGTCGCATTAAAGCTGCAGATGAAAATTTCTCTCAAGAAATCAAGAATGTTGCAACTTCTAACATATCTAAGTATCGTCGTATTTGTATTCATGCCAATGAGTTAAAATTCATCTCATCAAAACCTTTAGGTCCTTGTGTACGCTCATTTGTTAAAGCGGATATCTGGAAGATGAGGCATTTAAGACATTTTCAGACAAATGCCACTGCTACCTTCCTGAAAGCCAAGTCCAGGAAGCAAACGTGGTGCTGAGCTTCAAACACTTGGAACAATCTCAGCAGAAAGTTTCACTGCTGAACTGTGTGAGAGGGCTCCCAATTTGAAGGAATTGAGCATCCGTGGTAGACTAGCCATGCTTCTTGAAAGAAAGATTGGATGTATTGATTGTTTGGGGAATATGGCGCATCTTGGAAAGCTGAAGCTAATAAACGATAAACTTTTTGAAGGGGGACTGCGTCGCCTTCCTTTATACGATCAAATCCCAGCTGGGCTTACTAGCCTTACACTACGTTCCACTTTCCTTAGTTGGGATCATATGTTTACCCTCACATTGTTGCAGAAACTCGAGGTGCTCAAGCTAAAAGATAATGCATTTGTGGGGGACACCTGGGAGGCACAACGTGGAGGTTTTCAGTCTCTTGAATACTTGCACATTGAACAAACAGATCTGGCTATATGGAGGGCTTCACCACTTAGCTACCCCAAGCTTACAAACCGTGTGCTCAAGAACTGTGAGAGGCTTTGTGAAATTCCTATTGAACTGGCTGACATACCAACCCTCCGAGTGTTGGACTAGTATCGTTGCCCATCTGCAGCTGAATCCACCAGGAAGATTTTGGATGCAAAGCAAAAGACACCAGCTGAAGGCCCTGAATTAAAGTTCTCCATCTTTCCTCCTATGAAATGACCAAGTGATGTTTATCATTCCAGGTATCTTATATTTCAAATAATTTATACATAAACTTATAATAGTTTAGTGTCAATCCTTAATTTTATCTCTATAGACACTTGTCTTTTGCATCCCCTCACATTTCAAGCTTCTTATCAGGTATAGTTTTGCTAATTCTACTTGTGGTTGCATAAAAACTCAAGAATGTGCCTTCATTATTTCAATTTTATTTACTTATATTCTAGTTTGGGGAATATTCATTATGTGGCTTGCTTGAATAAGTAATGCACCTCAATTTGTTTTCTCATTAGGCTCGACTTTGTTGTGTTGGAGTTGGAGTTGTATATTTGCATCTCTGCAGCATGATATGCAAAGAAAAAGACAATGGTTCAAGGCTCATGCGACATTTCTTCTGTCAAATATTCTCTACGTTGTTGGTTGCCTTGAAAACCTGTGAAGAGAGGGCCTTGGTCTACCATTGAACTTCTTTTGTATATGTTCCGGGACTTTAGCAGATATTGAATCTCTCTTTTGAATTCAAACTCAAAGCATTTTCGTGTATATCTTTTTTGTGCTATGAAAAATATCACTCCCTCCGTCCCAGCAAAAGACTACTCTCTCATAAATTGCTCAAAATTATACTCTGAACAAAATCAAAGACTCAGCTGCTCATACTCTTGAATTCGTATATAAGCAAATTAGAATAATCCTAAGTTAAGAAGAGCTGTAGAGTTAGGAGTTTGAGAAGTTGGTTAGACTCTGCTACACATACTGTTGAATTCGTTTACATCTTGTGCCCTTGCCCATTCTATTTCCTGTTTTCAACTTTTTGTGTGAAAATTATTTTTATGCTGAGATTTGCTTTGGGTGTAGGATTGAGCATTCATTATTATTTTCTATTTAGAGTTCATCTTATTTCTAGGTCAGACTGCAGTGGACCTGCCTAAATGAACGTGATAAAGCCATAGAAACTTGAGTGTAACAGTTTAGGCTTATGTCCATAGCCATAATCATAGGTGCATATGATCAAACATGACAGTGATGTGATAGAAATCCTCAAGCAAGGAAATTAACAGGGAAATTACAACCATGATAGACCACTCAATATTCAATAAAACACTATCAGTTCGGTTCCAATTGTATTACTTGAATAACTAATTAGCATCTTCTCCAATTATGCTAGCTTGGTTAAGCAGCTGGTTGATTAAGTGGAAGAAGGGAAAACCACAAAATCTAAAATATAAAATGAGAACAAAGCAAACTAGAGTGTATTAATCCAAATTGCCCACACAAAAGATAAAACACAGTATTAACTTCAACAATGCATCCACCTGCAGTATTTTGGAGATCATTAAGCTTATTTCTTTCTTGCAATGCATTTGGTAAACATGACCTCTTGAGGGAGGACCTTTAGACGAGGGCAATTTTGTATCTCTACCCGCTCCAGCTTCGGTATTGCACCTTCTCCAACTTGTAAACTCTTCAAACTCCACAACTCCCCAATACATAGAACTCTAAGCTTTGCAAACCCAAGTTTTGACACCACCATTTGTTCACCGGTGAAAGCATTCCTCAGTTTGACAAAGCCTAGCTCGGATAGATTCTCTAGTACCGGCATGGGGTCTTCATCAAGAGAGCTATTAGCCAATGTCAAGTAACGAATCATCGGAGGAAAACAGTTGGGACTTGGTAACCTGGGGAGGACTCCATCTAGTTTAAGTTGAGTTAGACGGTTTAGAACACCAAGCTCATCCAATGAAGGCATGCTTCTAAAACGTGACCCTCTTAAGATAAGGCATTCAAGATTCTCCAACTTAACCAACGAAGCAAAAGTCTTGCTTACATCTGAGGCTCCGTCAAATTCTTCCATGCCCAATTTGCGAAGACTACTCATCATTTCCAGGCCGGAGAGCTCATATATCCAACTATCAACCGAGATGTAGGTCAACGTCTGAAGATTCATCAATGAATCTATCGTCAAAGGCTCCCAACAGATTATATCAGACATGTAGAGGTGACGAAGGCTGCCCATTTTCCTTATAATATCTGACAGTTTCACCATGAAGTTCTGTGCTATATCGAGAACCTCGAGCCTTTCTAGGGAGCACAACGATTGCGGGAGCTCTTGAAGGAAATTGTTTCTCAACCCCAAGTATTGTAAGCAAACCAATTTTCCAACCATTTCTGATAATGCTTTTAAGCCAAAACCTTCGAAGTCAAGTCTCTTAAGCAGTTCAAAACTCTTCCAATACGACGGGTTAACATCAAAGTGAAGCCCTCCACGAAAGAAAAGAGAAACAAGATGCTTAACTTGATTGGCGGAGTAATTGAACTTCTCTCTGCTACAATTTATAGCACTATGACGAGGTTTGTTCGTGGCTATACTACTTCCATCACTCCTTAGAATCTCAAAACGTATATCCTCCTCTGCTTTAATGACAGCTAACCTGTGAAGATTGCTATTGATGCAGCAGTTTTTCACGCGTGAGTTGTCTTTGCTACTCAAGTCCTTTACTTCAACCATGTATTGATTAACCAATTCATCTAAGTACTTTCTTCCAATCTCCTCATCCGTTTCGTATTTCGCTTCTCCTTGTAAGAGCATACCTCCCGTTGTCCACAAATGTATCAAATTTTCCACCCTTACAGTATTCCCTTCCTTGAAGAAGACCAAATGCAAGAAACATGACTTGAGCTTTGGAGGCAGTTTATGGTAGCTTAACTCCAATACTGATGTTACTGCACTTAAATCCATTGTTTCTACTAGAAAACGTTCCCCATTCTTTCTCCAAATGTTTCTTGTTAGATAATTGGCTTCCCACCACCACTATTGCTAATGGCAAACCACTACACTTTGCCAAGATCTTTTTTCCTATTTCCTCCAAGTGGTTGGGGCATTTGGTGTATTTTTCATTGAATACCGTCTTCACAAACAATTTCCAACTCTCATTAGGATCAAGAATATTCATCTCATGAATGTAGTGTGCATCCCTTATTATGTTCCGTGTGCGGCTCGTCAGCAACAACCTACTTGCTTTACCTGCTCGCAGAAGAATCGATTCAAGATGGAATGCTCAAATTGCAGTATCGATATAAAAAGTGAACTAGAACTATTAGGATACTCTATCTACCTATAATTAGTTTAGAATGAAAACTTATGAATTTCTATGTCATTGATGGATTTTTACTTAATTTTACAACAACATGCAAGTCCAAGAGATTAAGTGTGATGTACACTCTAGTTCATAATCCTTATCTAATTGATTGTTAGTCCTTAATCCTTATCTACAGGTAATTAGAACCAGATCTACATTGATGAACTTTTACTTCATTATACAATAACATGCAGGTCCAAAGTCAGAATTCAAGCATAAAAACTAAACCAACAACCGGCCAAAATCCAAAATTTCCGGTAGTGGATTGAAATGTATTGTTGCTTGCAAGTACATAGATTTGGAAATAAAAATAAAGAAAGTTGTGGGATGATAGTACCTTGATGATGAAAAACAGTCATGAAAAGCTCCAAGTCTGTGTTTCTCCAAACGTCATCAAGAACGATGAAATATCGTTTGCCCTTGAGTTGTTCCGCAACCATATAACGGAGGTCAGTGTTAGTCAATCCCTCCACCTTGACCTTGTTGTATTCCATTCCCAACTGCATAAGCACTTCCCTAAGCACATCTGCTTCACTGAAATCACTGGAAACATATACCCAAGCACGACATGGAAAATTCAAAACCACACTCTCATGATTGTATATAAGCTTGGCAAGAGTTGTCTTCCCCACACCCCCCATTCCAACTATACTCGACACACAAACGCCATCTTCTTCCTCGTTGAAAACCGCTTTCTGAAGAAGAAACTCGACGTCCTTGCCCAACCCCACAACATTCGGTTCTTCAATCCAAGCAGCCGATTTCCGTGGTTGATAACTTGAGTAGGAAGACTCCAACTTGGCATACTCCATGATTTTTCCGATCTTCATCCGGATGGCAGCGTTCAGTTCGCCAATGAGATTGAGGTGGAGTACTTTCGACTTTTCCATCGACTTGTCAAGATTGAAGATGAAGATATCAATGGCAACGTCGGCGTGGTGAGCCATATCAAGGACTTCAGACATCCAGTGAGAGTATATGGTTTCCTCTCTCAGTTTCACGGCGCTGAGAGCAGAGTTGTTGAAGATTTCCAGCGTCATATTCAGATCATCCATCACCGCTTTCACTTCCTTCTCCGCACCAGCTGCAAGGGGAACAGCCTTATTTAACACCAAACTCTCCAGCTTTCCCATCGCCGATGATAGCACTAGCTCCGCCATATTCCACACCTGCTACTCTCTTTTTCTTACTTCAATAATTCACATAAATTTTTTGACAAGCTTGCAGCAGCGATAATATAATATTCTGCTAAATGTTTCAATTAGTTGTATTACAAGTTCTTTATATTATTACACCCCTCTTTGTTTATAAATAAAAGCAGTAATAAAGTTTTGGTTTCGGTCTCAAACCGGCGGATTTTTGGCGGTTTTTTACGCTTTCGAACTGCCGGTTTTTGCAGTTCCGGTTTGGTTGTTTTCCGGCGGTTTTTCGCGGTTCAGGTACGATTTCGGTACAAAAATTTTTGAACTTGAATCGAACCACGGTTCAAAAATCGACGGTTTCGGTTCGGATAAATTCTCACGGACCGCCGGTTCGATTAACCTTGGGCAGGTCTAACTTGAGTCCTACTTTTGTTACAATATAACAAATCCCCAAACATTAATAGCAACTAGCTGTTATAAAACAATTATTTGTCGTTGACATTTGCTCTTACAACTGCCCTTCGCACGTTCTTAGACTCAAAAAATTTGCATCCCACGTTCTTATCTCACAAGACATGGAACAAAAAACCATTATATGATACAGTAGTTTTACCAAAGCTATTTCTCCATCTTTATTTAAACTTGGGTTTCATTACTTTTTTTTATCATTAAAAATAGTTTTCATGGTGAATAACGTAAGTAATAATGATTAAAGTAGTAGTATTACTTAAAAATGTGATTCACTATATAAAAGCTAGAAACTGATATAAAAATTTGAATAGACAATTCAAAATATAAAAATTAAAATATTTTTCCATAGTTAGAGACAAATACAATAAATTAGTCACAACTAACGATTACTAAACAAGAGCGAAGTAATACAACTATTGATTATTGATTAACATGTCTACTTACAAATATTTAATGTTTTAAAATATTAAACTCTGTTAGTCGTTGCATCAAGAGTATGGCATTTAATTTTGGACGGTCTACCAATTACCAATAAATGATCAACTAGGGCAATATAAAATTTAATACTATTTCATATGCTATGATGGAATATTGATATTTGAAAATAATATATAGCAGTGCAAGGTAGTATATGTTAAGATCACCATGTGGTGCAGGGTTATGAGTGACATCAACATTTTTTTAAATGTGCAAATAGACATATTGCAACGACATTGAATAGTGTTTCACACCTACAGTTGTTGTGACTTCTTTGAGCCAAACTTAGTTTGCCTTTCTCCGATTTGATAATATCCGATTTCATTTGATAGCTTTGCTGACTTGGTTTATATTCGTGTCATCACATATTGTATTAAGCAAATCTGGACAACCGATTGCTAGCATATACTCTTTCCGTCCCAAATTTATAGTCACGTTTAGTTATGAGACGAGTTTTAAAGAATTGGTAGAGTGTGTAATTAATGAAGTGAGATGGAGGAGTGTGTAATAAATGAAGTAAGATGATGGAGTGTGTAATAAATGAAGTGAGTTGGTTGAAGGTGAGTCCCTTTTTGAATTTTTGGTTTATTTTTGTATTGATAATGACATTTGGGTGTAATTTTAGTGAATAATGGGGTAAAATTTTATGTCCAAATATGGAAAATTCTAAATGTGACTATAAATGTGGGATGAACTTTTATGGCAAAATGTGACTATAAAACTGAGACGGAGGTAGTATCCCAGAATATGTTATAATTTTACATTTGTATAGCAACGTTTGCTATTTTATCAGTATTTTGTTATAGTATCAAAATTATAGTTGCTGTGGTACAAGCTAGATATAACAATTTATAAGGAGTACAATTATAGCTATTTTGCTGTGTATTATCTTATTACTTCAAACTAATACTAGTAAGTAATAGGGATTTCTGAGTTGGTGGTGGTCAACTCCAATAATTTATAACTAATACTCCAATAATTTTACAAGGTAGAGATGGTGGTCAACTAACATGTGGATCTGAGTTGATACTTATAATAAGGATTTCTTGGTTTCGTAAAATTTACAAATTTATAATATGTTGGAATCGTGGCTCATCACAGGACTTTGGCCATTAATATCAGTGACAAAGCATTTAATTTTATGAAATTAAATGATATAGTGTCAATTTACGTCTGGATTTGATGACCTTAATATATTTATTTCTATGAACCGATGCCTAGTAAGTGAGAAATAATGAATTAAAGTTGATCAAAACATGGTAAGGATCAACTCCCTTGGGTCTCCAATAGAAATCTCATTTTCCCATTTTTTGTCTAGTCCACATTAGAAGCCCCATTTCACTTTACTATATTTGTCATGTGCGATAGTGAAAGTGGCTCAACAGCACGGGGTGTTCCAGAAGAAGGCTTCATAGATGAGCCGTGCAATAACTACGACTTTTCTGGTGGCACATTGGCATGGGGCGTGCCTTCCGATGCAGTGACGCATGGGTCACACTTATTCGCCCTCACGCACTGGTCGCACATCAACCACAACTTGCCACTAAGCGAGCTACTTCTAAGGTACATGGAACTTCACTACATCCAATTGACGTGTGCTTCCAGTATTTATAGACGAGGATGGCTTCTAGATCCTTCTTTGAATTCTTCATTCTACCCCTCCTCTTGAAGCTTCCTTCGTCTGGTAAATTTTATGCTCTTTTTGCTCCTCCTCTACTTGTTTTCCTCCGCTTGGCGAATGTTTTTTCCTTTTCCTCAGCCTGGTGATTGTTTTCCTCCTTTTCCTCAGCCTGGCGATTTCTCTACACAACCTGGCTTAAAACACTTGTTAGACCCACGAAACTACTGAATTTACCCATAACAAATTGGCCTTATCAAGATGCATCTACAAGAAGAGCTGTTTTTCGGTGCAAAAGGAAGATAGTGTGTTTGATGAATGGAGTTTGGAGCAAGATTTTGGTTCTCATATGAAAGTTGACTTCAGGGAAGATGAGAACTGTCAAGAGGAGATTAGCAATGTTATTGATGCTTGTGTGGCATACTTAAGACCTTCTGTCGAGGTCCCATCCAAGCTTGTATTGAAAACTCTCCCATCAAATCTCAAGTATGCATTTTTTGGTGAGAATGAGAAGGGGAGTTGAAATTGATTGAGCTTTTAAACCTTCATAAGCAAGCTCTAGGATGGTAAATTGTCGAAATCAAAGTAATTAGCCATGCAGTTTGCATGCATAAAATTCTCATGGAAGATGAAGCTAAACCAGCGAGAGACAAACAGAAAAGGCCAAATCCTATTATGCAAGAGGTTGTTGAGAAAGAGGTGAAGAAGTTGCTAGACTTTGGGATGATCTATGTAATTTCTGATAGTCAGTGGGTGAGTCTTGTTCAATGTGCACCCAAGAAGGGGGGCATAACTGTGAAAATCAATGAGAAGAACGAGGTCATGGCGATGAGGTTGGTAAATTCAAGTAGAGTTTGCATGGATTGCCGAAAATTTGATAAAGCCACAAGGAAGGACCATTTTCCATTGCCTTTTTATGGGGTACAATCAAATAACAATTGCCCTAGAAGATCAGCACATGACAACTTTCACTTGTCCCATTGGCACATATGCATTTCGTAGGATGCCCTTTGGCCTTTGTAACATCGGCTACATTTCAGCGGTGCATGATGGCTATCTTTACTGATATGAATGAATAAGGACATAATGGAGATTTTCATGGATAATTATTTCGTGTTTGGCTCTTCCTTTGATCAGTGTCTACATAATCTAGGTCGTGTGCTACAAAGGTGTGAAGAGTTGAATCTCGTTGGGAAAACTGCCAATTCATGGTGAATGAAAGAATTGTTGTGGTTGGACCACAAAGTATCATAGAAGGGATTGGAGATGGAAAAGGCAAAGATTAATGTGAAGGGAATTTGTTTCCTTGGCCCTGCCGGGTTCTAGGAGGTTTATCAAATATTTATCCAAAATTGCTAAACCCCTTTGCAATTTATTAGAAAAAGATGCCAAGTTTATCTTCAACGATGAATGTCTTGCAGCTTTTTAGTTGTTGAAAAGCAAATTAGTTGAGGTCCCCATAATCATCACACCAATGTGTGATACCTCGAATTTTGCTGTAGGAGCTGTTTTGGACAAAGGAATAACAAAAAGTCTTTCACACCATCTATTATCCTAGTAAAGTTCTCATTGAAGCTCAAATGAACAACACAACAACTGAAAAAGAAATGCTTGATGTAGTTTATGCTTTTTGACAAGTTTCGTGCCTATTTGCTTGGCACAACTTTCGTGCCTTTATTATTCAGCTGATAATTTTTAATTTTTGAATAATTTAAGAAATATAGAAATTTATATATTTAGAAATGCCTACAACTACACCTGTATGTGCTCGGAATCTTTCCCTAAACCTCTTGAAAATGCCGAGCACCTTCATGTGCTCTGCGAACTATCAAGATGTTTTGTAGGTGCTCGCCACATTCCGAACACATGGAAGTGCCCGTGGCATCCAAACCCATGGGAGGTGCTCTCCAAATATGCCGACGAAGCAAATAGAGACCACCTAAAATGCACGGAAGGTGGTTGGTAGTTTCCATTGGTAAGTGCTTCTTTTTTGTAGTGTCCCACGTTCTTATCTCTTACGAGATAGATAACATACCATATTACTCCCAAAGCTAGATCTCCATGTTTATTTAGACTTTTAAAAATAGTTTGATGGTAAAATATATGAATTTTAATACTACATTAATAAAGTAAAAGAAATATGAAGTAACAGTGTTGATGTGTGCTATCTATATAGTATGTACTTCTTAAAAGAATAATTTGAGGCATCAAATAATTTTAGAAGCTAGAGATGGTAGTCAAGTTACATATAGATCTGTGTTTACGTGAATATTCAAATTTCAAAATAATACTGTTAGGTGCTAGTATGTGTTAAGATCACCATGTGGAATGTAAATAAACATTTAACAACTTGGCATTGAATATCATTTCAAACCTAGCTACAGATCGCTGTGACCTTTTAATAATGAAGCTTATAATACTCGTATTAGTTTGCCACCCTCCAATTTAATAATGTCCGATTTTCATTTGATAGCTTTACGTTTCTGACTTGGTGTTTGTTTTTACCTTGAAAATCAAATTATTATTAGTTGTGTCATGATGTCATCACATGTTTTATTAAGCAATGTAATCCTGACATCTAAACAACTTGCACTGCCAGCATATATCCTACTAGCTCCGTCTCCTATTAATTGTCCACTATTATCATTTTTGCTCGTCCCTCATTAAGCGTCCACTTTCACTTTTTACCATAAATGGTAGTAGATCTCACATTCCTATTATAAAATCAATATATAAAAGTGGAATCCACATTCCATTAATTTTTTCAACCTCACTTTCCTTTAAATTTGTTAAAACCCGTGCCGGAACCAAAGTGGACAATTATTGGGGGCGTAGGGAGTAGAATATATCAAATTTATTTTGTTATTTAATCAATAATACGCGCGATATTATTTTTTTTCTTTTTTACTTTTTTGTCCATTCGCTAATAAATGTATCGTTTCACTTTTATTACTCCCTCTGTCGCAACTAAGTTAAGTCGTATTCCTCTTTGGGACGTTCCAACAAAGTTGAGTCATTTTCCTTTTTGACAAAAAACAAAATATTCAATCTCTTACTTTATTTCATCATCTGCTTACTCTCTCCTTATCAATCCTACTTTTTTCTCTGTCATATTTTATATTACTTTCATTTAATTTATTCACCACAATTTCTTAATCTACGTGCCCAAAAATTTTATACCAATTTAGTTGGAACGGAGGGAGTATAATATATGGCAGAGAAACCCACATTCCACTAACTCACTCCACTCACATTTTATTATAAACCAATATATAAAAGTGAGACATTACATTTCACTAATTTTTTCTACCACTTTGTTTTATAAAGTCAAACAATTTCTTAAAATTTGAGTTTTGGAACGTTTAATAACGGACAGAGGGATATATACAGTACAAGCTAGATTTTGAAAGAAAGGAATCTAATAGTCAACTTACATGTGGATATGTGTTGATACTTATAATAATAATAAGGATGAGTTGGGTTTGAAAAATGTATTACCAATTTATAATACATGAACATTGACATCTCATTAGTATGTTGAAATAGAAAGGAGCTGTTTTCCTGTTGCCGAAATATTGAGAGCGAGAGAGATGTCGGATTCAGCTGTTGAGTTCCCGCTTAGTGTTGTGAATAGGTTACTGATTTACCACTACCCCGATCTAATCGGCGACATCGAGAAACAGATAAAGTCTCTTCAGATGGATCTCCGCTTCTTCAAAGCTTTTCTCAAGGCAACAGTGACCCAACGGAGGAAGGATGAGCATGCGAAATTGCTGGGCACCATGATTCACGATGTTGCCTATGAGTTGGATGATGCGTTTGACGTCTTCCATCCCCATGCCATGGAGGAAAAAACAAAGCGTGTCAGACTCATCTACATGTTAAGGAAGCCCGCTTCAAGTCTCCACACCATTTCTAGTAAGGTCAATGACGTCAGAGATGAAGTCGAACGATACTGGCTGCAGCGCATGAGCAACTATGGTGAAGACGTATCCCAAAAATTGGAGGTATCATTCATTTTACAATTTTGGATTTCGCAATAGACTAAAGGTCATTTGTGGTCCTACGACGATTTTACAATTTTGGTCTAAAAATATTATCTTTTGAATTATTGCATCCTGAACAAATGAAAACGGTCCGGATTTAGTCCATTTTGAATGGAGCCGTCAAATTTTTAACGGTCAACGACAATTAAGTGAATTTTGAATGGATTAACAACTTTTAAGAATATTTAGGACCACAAATGACCTTTAGACTTTTTATAACAAAATAATAACAAATGTTAGGTTATAAAGTTTGCATTTTATCACTGCCCGATATGCAATTATACATGCTTAATTTGGGATATTATGCATACCTTTATTTATTTTTTATTATATATATATATATAGGGGTGTATTAGAGTCCTTCACATCTCTTTGGTGTTAAGCTTCAAAGAAATCACAACCATTGGATCATTGAATTGGATGGTTGTGATCAATGCATTATTAGACTATAATGTTGCATTATTAGTCGGTGTACACTATTAGAATGAAAATCTACATAACAACTAATTTTAAAGTTACAACGTACATCCAATCACGTGCTGCCACATGGCACGAAAAATGCAATATTGTATACAGAAAAATGCAATACGCATTTGTAGAAGCTATAAATAAATTTCGGCAGATTGCATTTTTGTTATATGCATATTGCATTTTTTATTGTTAAGTTTTGCATTTTAGACATTAACTGTTTAAATTGCATTTTATATATAGACGGATTGCATTTTTATATGTGAAAATGCAAAACTTAACAATAAAAAATGCAATTTATGTGAAAATGCAAAACTCAATACTATAAAATGCAATTTACATACAACAAAAATGCAATCTACGAAAATGCATGTACAACTAGATTGCATTTTTGTGTTTAAAATATTGCATGTTTTGTGCCACATGCCAGCACCAGATTGGATGTACGTTGTGACTCTAAATAAGGGGGCACCCTAGTGCTCCCCTATATATATATATATATATATATATATGTTTGTGTTAAAATGACAACACCTCTTAAGGTAACACCATACCACCAATCCTAGCCAATCATTTGTACACATGGACGAATAATCAGCTGCCATGTGGCAATCATAAAAATTGCTCAAGGATAAATTTTCGCGGACTGCAATATCCAATACGCTAGACTGCAATTTTTCCCGCCTGCAATATCCAATACGATGGACTGCAATACATAGATTGCAGTCTAGTGTATTGGATATTGCAGTCTAGCGTGGTGTCACAGTGCCATTTTAAAAGTGTTGTCATTTTAACGCACCACTATATATATATATATATATATATATAGGTTTGTGTTAAAATGACAACACCCCTTAAGGTAACACCATACCACCAATCCTAGCCAATCATTTGTACACATGGACAAATAATCAGCTGCCATGTGGCAATCATAAAAATTGCTCAAGGGTAAATTTTCGCGGACTGCAATATCCAATACGCAAGACTGCAATTTTTCTCGCCTGCAATATCTAATACGCTGGGCTGCAATCTATAGATTGCAGTCTAGAGTATTGGATATTGCAGTCTAACGTTTATAATATTGCAGTCTAGCGTGGTGTCACAGTGTCATTTTAAGAGTGTTGTCATTTTAACGCACCCCTATATATATATATATGTATATATATAGGTTTGTGTTAAAATGACAACACCTCTTAAGGTAACACCATACCACCAATCATAGCCAATCATTTGTACACATGGACGAATAATCAGCTGCCATGTGGCAATCATAAAAATTGCTCAAGGGTAAATTTTCACGGACTGCAATATCCAATACGCTAGACTGCAATTTTTTCCGCCTGCAATATCCAATACGTTGGACTGCAATCTATAGATTGCAGTCTAGTGTATTGGATATTGCAGTCTAGCGTTTATAATATTGCAGTCTAGCGTGGTGTCACAGTGTCATTTTAAGAGTGTTGTCATTTTAACGCACCCATATATATATATATATATATATAGGGGTGCGCTATGGTCCATAAGTGAAATCCTGTCAAAAATCAAAGCGAATCTCAGCCCTTTGATCCTTAGATTGGATGGTTGTGATCATAATATCCGAGCTACATTATTACAGTATAAGCGTTACATTATTAGCCGAGCTACATTATTAGACTACACATTCTACATTATTAGACTAAAGCGCGTTACATTATTAGTCGAGCTACATTATTAGACTACACAATCTACATTATTAGACGACACGTGTCATTAATCTAACGGTTATATCACAAGATCCAATAACTGAGATTTGCTTTGAATTTTGACAGAATTTCAGTTATGGACTTGATCACATCCCTATATATATATATATATATATATATATATATATATATATATATATAAATAGGGGTGCACTATGGTGCCACCATAGATAGGATAACACCATACCACCAATATAGTCCGTTAGATCTCATTTATGGACGCCTAAGATTAAATTTCGTGAACAGAACACGGGTTGCAGTCTACTGTATTAGATATTGCAGTTGTGGTAAACTGCAATATTGTTATGGTAAGACTGTAATATTCAATGAATAACACTGCAATCTGGTAACATAAAATTAGAAATTTCATATTTTACCCCTCCGTGTTTTTACACGTGCAGCATGACAAGCACACGATTTTCAGATCCAATGGCCTAAAATGGTGGTATAGTGTTACAATAAAGAGGGTTGTTATCTTAATACATCCCTATATATATATATATATAGGGGTGCGTTAAAATGACAACACTCTTAAAATGACACTGTGACACCACGCTAGACTGCAATATTATAAACGCTAGACTGCAATATCCAATACAGTCCAGCGTATTGGATATTGCAGTCCGCGAAAATTTACCCTTGAGCAATTTTTATGATATTGCAGGCGGAAAAAATTGCAGTCTAGCGTATTGGATATTGCAGTCCGCGAAAATTTACCCTTGAGCAATTTTTATGATTGCCACATGGCAGCTGATTATTCGTCCATGTGTACAAATGATTGGCTAGGATTGGTGGTATGGTGTTACCTTAAGAGGTGTTGTCATTTTAACACAAACCTATATATATGTATATATATATATATATATATATATATATATATAGAGTCCCATTATCCACAAACCCACTCTTAAAGACCGAACCACCGAACCATACCAAATTAGGATTTTTAGATCTAGTTTTTTATGGATGAGATTCACAAATTTATAAATTATTTTCTCCTTCATCACCAATCTATTTTTATTCATCCGAAGGTAAATAAGTCATACTAACACGTTACGAATATTTAACTTCATTCCAAAATATATTACTTCATTCCGGTAGGTTTTTACTTCATTCTAATGAGATTATTACTTCATTCTAGTACGTAAATGCAGTTTTGCCGTTGCGTGACGTTCTTTCTCTCTACAATATCTATCATCACCCCGCTACGACGCTGATATGGTGTAATAAACACATGGAATAATATAATAAATTATATGAATGAAGTATGTGTAGAAGCATTTGAAGTCCTACTGGAATGAAGTAAAAACCTTATCCAATGAAGTAATAACGTTTCTGAATGAAGTAATAAATTCACTTGAATAAATTGCATTTTTTAATGTGAATAAAGTAAAAACTCATGTCAATGAATTCGAACGAAACATATGTTGAATCATTTCAAAACCTACTTGAAGCAAGTAAAAACATGTTGTAGTTTCAATGTAGTACGTACAGAATGAAGTAATAAACCTATACAATGAAGTAAAATTGGCTTGTAATGAAGAGCGAAAAAAATTTACACAACAACATATCTCATCAAAAAACTAGATCTTATGGCCCAGATTTGTTCTCTAGTTCTTCGGTCTTTAAGAAAGGTTCGACATTGATTACAACTCTATATATATATATAGGGGTATGTTAGGGTGCCACCACCCCTTAAAATAACACCATACCACCATTTCTAGCCAATCATTTGTACACGTGGACGAATAATAAGCTGCCACGTGGCAAAAAAAAAAGAAGAAAAAACCCCCAAAAAACACGGGCAGTAATGTGCTAATCTTTAAACAGCAATTTTTCTTGAACAGCAATATCCAACACGTTAGACAGCAATATAAATTGCTGTCTAACGTGTTGGATATTGCTGTATAGCGTTTATAATATTGCTGTATAAGCGTTGTCACGTTGTCATTTTAAGAGGAGTTGTCATTTTAACACAAACCTATATATATATATATATGTAGGGATGTACTAAGATGACAACCCTCTTTATTGTAACACCATACCACCATTTTAGGCCATTGGATCTAAAAATCGTGTGCTTGTCATGCTGCCACGTGTAAAAACACGGAGGGGTAAAATAGGAAATTTCTAATTTTATGTTACCAGATTGCAGTGATGTTCATTGAATATTGCAGTCTTACCACAACAATATTGCAGTTTACCACGACTGCAATATCTAATACAGTAGACTACAAACCCGTGTTTTTTCACGAAACTTAATCCTAGGCGTCCATAAATGAGATCTAACGGACTATATTGGTGGTATGGTGTTATTCTATCTATGGTGGCACCATAGTGCACCCCTATATATATATGGACGTGATCAGGTCCATAACTGAAATACTGTCAAAAATCAAAGCAAATCTCAGTCATTGGATCTTGTGATGTAACCGTTAGATTAATGACACGTGTCATCTAATAATGTAGATTGTGTAGTCTAATTATATAACTCGACTAATAATGTAACGTGCTTTAGTGTAATAATGTAGATTGTGTAGTCTAATAATGTAGCTCGGCTAATAATGTAACGGCTATACTGTAATAATGTAGCTCGAAGATTAAGATCACAACCATCCAATCAAGGATCCAAGGGCTGAGATTTACTTTGATTTTTTACAGGATTTCACTTATGGACCATAACGCACCCCTATATATATATATATATATATATATATATATATATATATATAGGGATGTATTAAGATGACAACCCTCTCTATTGTAATACCGTACCACCATTTTAGGCCATTGGATCTGAAAATCGTGTGCTTGTCATGCTGCCACGTGTAAAAACACGGAGGGGTAAAATAGGAAATTTCTAGTTTTACGTTACTAGATTGCAATGTTGTTCATTGAATATTGCAGTCTTACCACAACAATATTGCAGTTTACCATGACTGCAATATCTAATATAGTAGACTGCAATATCTAATACAGTAGACAGCAAACCCGTGTTTTTTCACGAAACTTAATCCTAGGCGTCCATAAATGAGATCTAACGGACTATATTGGTGGTATGGTGTTATCCTATCTATGGTGGCACCATAGTGCACCCTTATATATATATATATATAGGGGAGTGTTATATTGCTAACTCAATGCTTAATTGCTAACTACAACTCAATAATAGCCATTAGATATTCAAATTAAAGGTCTAGATCATTAACCACAAAATGTCAATACGGTCAACAAAGATCGCAATAAGGCTATAGGATTAATTCCAATAAAAATCAATAGGGGTATTAATGTCAAGTTAGTTATAACTAACTTTTAAAAGAAATCCCAAAACTTTAAATTCATATAACATATATCAAATTAAAGATAATTTTATAAGGATTCCAACGATATATTACATGCATATGTTCCGACGTCAAAATTTGAAAAAAAAAATCTAGAATTTTCGTATTTTTCGTACACAGGTTAATGTCAATGCAGCTAAGATAATATGTCAATATAAAGCATATACAATGTCAATCCTAAATTTGTGTTGACATTCTCAAAGCATTGTGTTGATATTTTCGAAACACTATATTGACATTTTCATCCAAAACCCTAATTTGGCGTTTTTTTTTTTATTTTTTTTCGATTTAATTAATAAAAACGAAAATTACACGTGGCAAATTGTAGACCACACGTTTTTTAAAATCATTTGACCTTAAATTAGTTGTAGTTAGCAATTAAATGATGAGTTAGTAATTGATCACTCCCCTATATATATATATATATATATATATATATATAGAGTTGTGATCAATGTCGAACCAATTTTAAAGACCGAACTAGAGACCAAATCTGGGCCATTAGATCTAGTTTTTTTGATGAGATTTGCTGCTGCGAAAATTTTTTCTGCTTCATTACTAGCCCATTTTACTTCATTGTATAGGTTTATTACTTCATTTTGTACCTAATACCTTGAAACTACAACATGTTTTTACTTGCTTCCAGTAGGTTTTGAAATGATTCAACATATGTTTCATTCATATTCATTGACGTGGGTTTTTGCTTGATTAACATTTAAAAATGCAATTTATTCAAGTGAGTTTATAACTTCATTCAGGAACGTATTACTTCATTGGATAACATTTTTACTTCATTCCAGTAGGACTTCAAATGCTTCTACACATACTTCATTCCAATAATTTATTACATTATTCCATGCGTTTATTAAACCAATATTAGCGCCATGGCGGTGGTGATAGATATGTAGAGAGAAAGAACGACACACAACGGCGAAACCACATTTACGTACTGGAATGAAGTAAAAACCTGCTAGAATGAAGTAAAAACCTACTAGAATGAAGTAATATATTCTGAAACGAAGTTAAATCTTCGTAACATGTTAGTATGACTTATTTACCTTCGGATGAATTAAAATAGGCTCGTGATGAAAGCGAAAATAATTTATAAATTTATGTATCTTATCCATAAAAAACTAGATCTAAAAGCCCTAATTTGGTAGCGTTCGGTGGTTCGGTCTTTAAGAGTGGATTTGTGGATAATGGGACCCTATATATATATATATATATATATATATATGGTCATATTCTAATGCTTATAGCACACTAATCCAAAATCAAGACCAAATCTCCACCCTTAGATTTTAAAATGAGTGGATGAGATTAAATCTTACGAATCTCAATAAATAGTAGACAAAATATCAACAAAAGGGTAATATCGTCATTATGTTATCATATGATAATTTTCGTGAATGTTTTTTATATCAACATAGTGTATTACAAATATCAACAATATGGCATAAGAATATCACACTAGTACAAGAAAATATCAACACATATTTATTGAGATTTTTACATGGTTTTATTGAGATTTTTATATGGTTTTATTGATATTTTTTTATGTATTTGTTGATAAAAATCTGGTTATCAACATTTATGAAATCTAAAATAAAATATATATAATTTCATCATCCGAACATCGTCGGAACATATGCAATTGAGATCTCGTTGGAATCCTTATAAAATTATCTTTAATTTGATATATTTTTTGCGAAAAAATAATTTAAATCGAGAGAGTTACGTAAATTTAAAGTTTTAAGATGATTTTAATGAGAGAGAATTGACATTAATACCCTCTAATTTTATTTATTAGTTTTCTTAATTAAAAATATAATCTATGTGGCATTATTTCAGCCACTAGATCTTTTAATCTAATGGCTAAGATTTAGTCTTAATTTGAGATTGTTAATTAGTTAGCAATTGATCACTCTCATTGGCCATTAGATTAAATGGAGTGAAAGGGAATTGACATCAATGATTGATCCATTCTTCTACACTTCATTTGTTTTCCAATTTCAGCTTGCATTTTCGTCGAATATCACATCTCGACTTATGATAATACTTCTTATCTTCAACTTGTAAAGTCTATAGCCTTTGGACATATTGCTATAGCCAACAAGTATACAATTTACGCTTGTTTCATCAAGCTTTTGCCTTTTTTTCTTTTAGAATTTGGGCATTGCAAACTGAACCAAAAACTCTCAGATGCTTCACTAATGGCTTTCTTCCACTCCATGCTTCAATTGGAGTTCTATCCATAACGGATTTTGTTGGATATCAATTCAATAAATACACGACTGTATGAACGGAGTCTGCCCAAATACTTTTAAGCAATCCTTTTGGCATGAATCATTGATTTTGCCATTTCCATCACCGTCCTATTCTTGCCTTCGGATACACTATTTTGTTGTGGTGTGTATCCAACACTAAGCTGTCTTTCAGTGCCTTCTTCTTGACAATTCTTGGTCAATTGATTTGAAGTGTACTTTTTTCCATCGTCACTTCTCAGCACTTTGATGGTACGACCACTTTGATTTTCCACAAAGAGCTTGAATTTTCGAAAGACTTAAAATACTTCAGATTTTTGCTTCAAGAAGTAAACCCACGACATACGAGTAAAATCTTCAATAAAGAGCACGAAGTACCTATTTTCACCATTAGAATTTATCGACATTGGTTCGCATACACCGGTGTATACAAGCTCTAAAATTCCTTTGCCCTCCAAGCAACTCCTTTTGAAAAAGGTGGCCAAGTCTCAAATGCCATAACAATGATTCATCCATTACTTGAGTTTTCAGTGCCACATTTCCAGCATACTTGAATGTTAGAGGAAAAGCTGCGACTCTTCTCCATTTAAATTTTCTACCCGATTTTCTTCGCCTCATTATCAAGTATAACGCACGAATTTCTATCGGAATGGACAATGTATCCATCTTCAATAAGTTTTCCAATACTAAACACATCCTGCCTTAAATCTGGTACAAGTAGCACATCACTTATGCGCTTAGTTCCCTTCTTGTGTCAGGACTTATTGTTCCTCTTTTTTGGGCTTTGACAAGAGCCATTTCTCATCTTCACTTGAGAATTTATAGATGTATTAATGCTCACAAAGATGGACTCATCATCTGATATATAGTTACTACAGCCACCGTCAATGTACCATGCATCTTCACTTTTTTGTTTTTTGCTTTGTGAAGCATAAAACATACTCCATCTGTCCCATTGAAGATGACTTACTTTCCTTTTTCGTCTGTCCCAACCAAGATGACCTCTTTTTTTATTTAGGAAATATTTAAAATATTCAATTATTTTTTTCCTATCTTACTGTATTCCTCTCTCCTACTTTTAAACACCCAACAACCTTTTATCTCTCTTACTTTTTGCATCTCTCCTACTTTTCAACATCAACAACCTTTTATCTCACTTATTTTATTCATATCTCCTACTTTTTAACACCCAACAACTTTCTCTCTCCATTCTTAAACACTTTAAAATTGGCATGCATAAACTCCCATGCCGTCCCAAGAAGGGGTCACCTTCCTTGGGACGGAGGGAGTATATTATTCTTCACTCTGCTTTTCTTCCAAGAAATTCGCATATTGCTAGTGTTGTGGTTTATTGTTCGTATAGCAATCATTTTGAAGATGACCAAACCGACTGCATTTGTGGCATTTCAGTTTGTCTTTGAACCAACAATCCTTATACTCATGGTTATTCTTACTATAATGAGTACCCTTTTTCCCATTTTAGATTTGTGAAAAAACTTTACCATTATGTTTGTTTTTCTCTTGACCTCTTCCACGACCATATGTTCCACTAAGATTTTGTTGGCCACCACTAAACGATGATTCACCAGCACTTTTAGCATTCAAATTCAATTTTGACTGAAATGCACTCTCAATCGGCTTTTCCGATTGCCGTAATAACCTCTCCTCATATGGTCTCAAAGAACTCATCAGATCATGAATGCTCATTTTAGAAATGTCTTTAGTTTGCTCAATAACAACAACTATAGCATTAAACCTTCTTGGAGGACATATCAAAATCTTTTCTATTATTCTCTAACCTGAAATATCTTCACCATACACTCTTATTTGATTTGTGAGCTCAATAAAATTTGAATGAAACTGATGGAGGGGCATCCATCCGGACTGTGGATTGGATCCAGTCGAGACGTTGCGTGTTGTATCGCCAACGTGGGGAGCCTTTTGGAGCTAGGCTTTGAAGGTTGTCTGATATGTCTCCGTATAGGACGTCTCATGAAGGGTTGCGAGGCGGCCAACATAGTCTTCATATAAGTCATGGTAGAAACGTTCCTCGAGCCAAAAGGAACTCATCCCAGTTCTTGATCTCAGTATTATCTTCCCTATAGCTCATCCAATCCGATGTCGAATGGCTGTAAAGGAACATCGTCAAGTACATACGATCCTCCAGGGGCAAGCATGATCACCGTTAAATCATGGCGGGTCATCGATCTTCAAGCAAGGAAATATCTATGGATCGCAGATTGATCGTTCAACGGTGAGGGACGGTTGGAGTTTCCACCCAAGGGTGTTGCTAGTGTCCCTGGAGTGTCAGACGTCCGGTCCGATCCTACTTTGGTAACAATGGTTGTGAGTTTTGCTAGGGTTCTGATAAGGATCCATGTATTATGAGATCCATTTCCCAATGAGAACCCAAATTGATGCTTGATCTAACTAATTTTTTTTTGTGGAGATTTTCAATTTAACAAGCAATTCAAAAATTAAATAAAGATCCAATAAAATCCATTGAATTTAAGCTAGAAGAAGGAAGATCAACAAAAGATAACATGGATTAAAAGAAGAATGTCATTGATGGAATAAGCTAAGGCACTTACACCATACTAACATGCCCCCATGGCTAAACCTTCAAGGAAATCCATAAGCCTCAAAGCATACATCTACTTGATCCATGCTTCACTAAGAATTGATGGATTCAAGCAACCTATAACTAGGAATTGGATAGAAAACCTCTTCAAGAGAAACAAAGCTCTCAAGCATATAATTTCAACAACTTAGGAATGAAATGGAAAAAGGGGCTATTTATAGTTTAGGCCCAAAATTCAAGAAAATGACCCACAATATCTATGCTGCGTCACCCTACCTCGCCGGGTAGGATTTGGGGCATTAAATCACCGGCCGGGTGGTCCCCCCTGACTCCTTGACGCCTTCGGCGATGCACCCGGGCGGGTGGCATTGTGGTTACTCGGCCGGGTGGGAACACTTGGCTGCGACTCCTCCAGTGGGTAACACCCAGTCGGGTGGCTAAGTGCGTCAAATCCTACCCAGCCGGGTGGAAGCTTTCCTCCCTCGTTTTTCGGCACGATCCTCACCGTGGGCACCTCGTTCTTCATGGACTCCTCAAGCATGGCCATTTGGATAAAAGTAGAGAGCCCCTCGCGGAGCCGCCTCGCCATGGTCCTCATCATCCGTCCTCCATGTGGGGTTGTATCATTCGTGACTCACCCGGCCAGGTGGTTCTCCTTGACTCCTTCACGCCTTCGGCAACACACCCGGGCGGGTGGCATTGTGGCTGCCCGGCCGGGTGGGAACACTTGGCTGCGACTCCTCCAGTGGGTAGCACCCCGTCCGGGTAGAAGCTTTCCTCCCTCGTTAGTCAGCACGATCCTCATCATGGGCACCTCGTTCTTCATGGACTCCTCCAGCATGGCCTTTTGGATAAAAGTAGAGAGCCCTTCACGCAGCCGCCTCGCCATGAACCTTGTCATGGGTCCTCCACGTGGGGTCGTATTAAGTTCCCTCCAGGTTGTGTTTGACAATTGTCTGTTGTCGAGCAAAGGACTCATGTTTGAACGTTTATAAGACTTCATCTTCTTCAGCCACTTTGATCTGCATGTCGAATAACATCTGTTAGATTCCCTAGGTGGAGTATATGCGTAGTGGCAGTGGTGTGTCATAATCGGAGGTCTCGAAGCTATAAAACAGATGGGAGAAGATTACACAATGGAAGCACCAGGTGATAGAGCACACGTGAACGAAAGAAAGATCAAATATGATACCCTAGCTTGAGTTCTAGGGTTTTTCATAACTTGGAGATGAGATAAATGATTTATTCTTTATTTCTCAATACTTTTTTAACTAGGGAATTCCACCATCTATAGAATTATCAATCTTGGATGGTTCGACCTTCCTAGTTCCTCTTCGGAAAGAAACGACGAGAAAACCCGAAGTTAAAACAATAAAATATATAATCTAAGACTGAAGGAGATGTCTTGTGTGTAATGCAAGATATCGAAAATTAATTCAAATTTTAAGGACCTACTCCCTCGGTCCCTGAAAATTTTACAATCATTTCCATTTCCATTCGTCCCAAAAAATTTGTCATCTTTCACTTTTATAATTTTTGGTAGTGAACCTTATATTCCACTAACTCATTCATACTCATATTTATTATAAAACTAATATATAAAAGTCGGACACAAATGTCACTTACCTTTTCAACTCACTTTCTATTAACATTTTTAAAACCCGTGCGAGGGTCAAATGGTGACAAACCCGTGCAGAGGGAGTAGTTCTTATTCGGATGAGAAGTCCTTATACTTTGCTGGATTCATTGTTTCTCTCTTCGGACGTCCGACGATAGTGACACTAGGCTTGGTTATTTCTCCGTCATGGCTTTGGTTGATTGGGTCCAATTGTGTTGTGGTCGTGGATGGGAGTTGTGCTGTGGGTGGCTCGCGGTTGCATTTCCGGTCAAAGTAACTTATATTACTGCATCATACAAAAAATTGTGGATTAGGGTCCTCTTATATTGCTCATAGCATCATAATCTAAAATTAAGACCAAATCTACACCCTTAGATTTTAAAATGAGTGGATGAGATTAAACCTTACAAATTTCAATAAATAACAGACAAAATATCAATAAAGGGGTCAAATCGTCATTCTGTTATCATATCATAATCTTCGTGTTTTTTACATGAACATAGTGTACTATAAATACCAACACAATTACATGAGTATTTCCACACAAGTACACGAAAATATCAACACAGTTTTACTGATCTTTTACATTCATTATATGGAAATATTTTGATATATTTGTTGATTAAAAATCTGTTTATCACATATATGAAAACTGAAATAGAAAATTGACATTAATACCCTTTATTTTAATTCTTAAATAATTATCTTTAATTTGATATATGCAACTGAGATCTCGTTAGAATTGATCTTAATTTCGGATTACATGTGGATTATATATTATTTACTGAACCCAAATAATACTTGCCACCTCTTGGATGGAGCGAGTATTACAAGTTTGCAGTTGTATTATTAGTTAATGTGCAATATATTTGTAATTTTTAGAATAATGTATGTTTGACTTAAACTAAACTCATGAAATAGGTTCGACAGCCAAAGGCACGAAGGCGTGGTGGGGTTTGAAGATGTGACGGAAGAACTTATAAGGCGTCTAAGTAAAGAAACCGACTATTTTGATGTGGTTTCTCTTACTGGCATGTATGGCCTCGGTAAGACTACACTAGCATGGAAGATATTCAACGATCCAAAGATAATCTACAATTTCCCTGTCCGTATATGGCTTCCAATTTCTGAAGAGTTCTCCCAGAAGGATGTCTTTCTATCCATTCTCAAATATTTCACCGCTATTAATGAGGATATACACCAAAAAGATTGCATGGAAATAGCCAGAATGGTTTATACCTATCTCAAAAGAGAAAGATTCTTGATTGTTATGGACGATGTGTGGAGTTCAACTGACTGGAACACACTTCGCATTGCCATTCCAAAGTCCAATAAAAAGGGTAAAATCTTGATTACTAGCCGCGATTATGAAGTGGGCAACTATGCCAGTAACCCGAGACCTCCTGTGAAGTTGCGTTTCTTTAAAGATGATGAATGTTGGGAGCTGCTACGACTGGAGGCATTCGGCGAGCTAGACTGCCCTCCTGAGTTAGAAAGGGTTGGAGAATATATTGCGCAAAGTTGTGAAGGACTACCTCTTTCAGTTGTAGCCATTGGCGGCATCCTTGCAGCAAACTTTTCAGCCTCAAATATGACTGCAACGAGAAGCGCGTGGAATGAGGTACTCAGTAATATAAGTACATGTATTAATGAGGATGACATCCACATAGAGGTTTTACGTAAGAGTTATGAAAAATTACCTAACCACTTGCGCTCATGCTTTCTCTATTTTGGGATGTTCCCTGAATCTTATGAAATTCCAGTCTCAAAATTGATCTGCATTTGGATTGGAGAAGGATTCATACAACCAAAGTCTGATCGTAGCTTGGAGGAAATTGCACACATGTATTTGGAGGAACTTATCAACAGAAACTTGGTAAGCATCTCTAAATTTAAGCCTGATGGTAAGGTTAAAGCATGCCGGATTCATGGAATCATACGTGAATTCTGCCGCATTCAAGCTGCAGATGAAAATTTCTCCCAAGAAATCAAGAATCCTACAACTTATGACATATCTAAGTATCGTCGTATTTGTATTCATGCCAATCGGTTAAAATTCATCTCATCAAAACCTTTTGGTCCTTGTGTACACTCATTTGTTAGTTTTTCCGAGGATGAAAATGATACACTGGAGAATGAGAGTTCAATTAACCTTATCCGAGCATTCAAAATGCTCAGAATTTTAGATGTTTCTTCCTTCAATTTCAACAGTATCGGCAACTACTTGCCCGATTTGATTCATATGAGGTATATAGCCTTTTGTTGTGATTCGGAATATCTTCCACCAACATTCAACAAGCTTTGGCACATACAAACTCTTATAGTTCGCACCAAGTCTCCTACCCTTAGAGTTAAAGCGGATATATGGAAGATGAGGAATTTAAGACATTTTAAGACAAATGCCAGTGCTACCTTGCCACAGCCAAGTCGAGACAGCAAACATGGTGCTGACCTTCAAACACTTGGAACAATCTCAGCGGAAAGTTTCACTGCTGAATTGTGTGAGCGGGCTCCCAATTTGAAGGAATTGGGCATCCGTGGGAGACTAGCCATGCTTATTGAAAGAAAGATTGGATCTATTGATAGTTTGGGGAACATGGAACATCTTGTAAAGCTGAAGCTAATAAACGATGTATATCCTGAACCAACGAGTGAAGGGAGTCTGCATCGCCTTCCTTTATATGATCAATTCCCATCTGGGCTTACTAGCCTTACACTATGCTCCACCTACCTCAGTTGGGACCATATGTATACTCTCACATTTTTGAAGAAACTCGAGGTGCTTAAGCTAAAAAATCAAGCATTTAAGGGGGACACCTGGCAGGTACAATGTGTAGAATTTCAATCTCTTGAATATTTGCATATTGAAAGGACAGATTTGGCTATATGGAGGGCTTCACCACTTAGCTACCCCAAGCTTACAACCCTTGTGCTCAAGTACTGTGACAGGCTTTGTGAAATTCCAATTGAGTTTGCTGAGATACCAACCCTCCGAATGTTGGACTTGTCTTGTTGCCAATCTGCAGCCGAATCTGCCAAGAATATTTCGAAAGCAAAGCAAAAGACACGGGCTGAAGGCCCTGAATTCAAGTTCTCCATCTTTCCTCCTATGAAATGATCAAGTGATGTTTATCTTGCCAGGTAATTTATATATTTCAAATACTTACTCATACATAATCTTTTAATATATTTGGGTCATATCCTTAATTTTATCTCTATTGACACTTGTCTTTTGCACCCCTTCACATTTCAAGCTTCTTATCAGGTACACTTTAGCTAGTTCTACTTGTGGTTGCTTAAAAGCTCAAGAATGTGCCTTCATTATTTTAATTTTATTTACTTATATTCATTTGGCTGCAAAAACATTACCTGAGCTTTGCTAATTCCAGTTCCTTACAGTATTAGGAAGCCATAATTGATCAATTTAATTTGCTAGAGCAGTTACACTTTATATGAGAATTACTTTTCATTTGTGAAATAGAGATGAGCACTTATATAGAGAGAGGTGGAAATGCTCTTTGCCGTCCGAAACTGCATAACTGTTTCTAGTTGGATTTAGTTCATTGCATTTGATTGATTTCTGAAGATTTTAATAATAATGACATTTTCCTAGTATTCGATTATACATATGCCCTTTTGTTTTTGTTTAACCATATGTAAGACGCAAACTATTAATCACATTCTTGAATGAATCATCACAAAAATAATTCAAATGGAGCATATGTTTATGTGCTTTAGCTACATATTTAAAGAAACGAGTCGTGACTCGTGATGTTCAATTTTATATATGCGTTTTATGTGGCTTGCTTGAATAAGTAATGCGCTTCGATTTGTTTTCTCATTAGGCTCGCCTTTGTTCTGTTGAAGTTGGAGTTGTATATTTGCATCTCTTCAGGATGATATGCAAAGAAAAGGACAGTGGCTCAAGGCTAATGCAACATTTCTTCTGTTCAATCACTACAACAAAAAAGAAGTCTAAGGCCGCTTTTTTGGTTAATTAAGGACATTTTTTTGTGTTTCTAAATAAATCACCGACGCTTTAAAAAGTGTCCTTATTGTGAGCGTGCCAAATCTAATTAAGGACGCTTTTAACTAGCGTCGGTGAATTAATTTTTGGGACGCTTTTAAAAGCATCTCCAATGGATTTGTGACGCTTTTAAATAGTGCACACAACAACAAAAAAAGCGGCCATTAGTGACGGAAATATCCGTCAGGAATAATTTCCATAAAAAACATGACCGAGCCTGTTAAAACACTATAACAATATATGTGATTGTTCTATTTGCATCTTTATCAACACTATAACATTAACCAAAAAAGAGTACCTCACTGACTTCATCTTCTGTAATTCTTCCATCTACATATCAACCTTGCATTCAAGAATTCATTTAATATGTGTATATGTGATTGGAAATGAGAATTAAATATAAATCCATAGTTATAAGAGTAATTACATGTCAAAGTAAGTTTTAAGTGGACGGTCGAAACTCTGATCAGCGATCTGATCCCAAAATTCCTTGTGCTGCTCCTTGGTAATGGTGAGAAAGAAAAAAAACATTGTCAGTAAAGAAAATGTAGAAGACTAAAAATCCACAGGCTGGAGCCGACCAACAACATAGAATTAAGAAGAGCACGGCTGAGAGCTGACCAACTATACAAAGAAAATTCGATAATGATAAAAAGTTTACATCTGATAGAAAGGGAGACAACTATCATCTCTTGGACTTGATCCATCAAGGTCGATGTCAAGACCACCAATGAAGTTATCCCTGGAGAGGGCTTCAAAGATTCTCCTAATAAAAAGAAGGCTATTAAGATTGCTAAAGTGCAAATAAAACAAGAACAAAGAAGCTCATAGAGGAGAAGCGAAAAAGTCATACTTACTCTCGAACCAAAACATTTGTTTTCTGGCAAGAGGTCAACTGGCATAACAGATAGGCGTTAGTGAAAGCGAGAGTAATGCTCTTGCATTACAGTATGCTCTTGTGTCACAGAAGCTCTGGTGATGGATATCACAAGACATAAGTCCATTCAATCTGTTTTATCTCATAAGTGTGTTGTTTAAACAATACCATATCAAAAATCCACCTAAAACAAGATAAATGTTTAAATAATGGTCTCATCATAACATTCTTCGTACGTTTAGTAACTATTGGTGAAAGCAGCCTTAAAACTGCATTTTAATTATGCTCAATATTATAAATTCAATTATTCATTATGCTCAATATTATAAAATCAATTAATCAATTATAAAACTATCACATTGCAGAAACTATATGCAAATGTGATAAATAATCAAATTACAAAACCAATATACCCAGCAAAGAAGGATGACATATTTGTAAAGTCATTTTTTATTTCACAAAACAGTTTTAAGAATTGCTACATTCACAAGCCGAAGATGAGGACATGTATGAACAGAGTATAGATACACAAAATACCTAAATTCTATACGATTTAATACTTTCCAGATTGACCAATGATCAAACTCATACTCATACTCATACTCATAAACTTAAACTTGTTCTACTCAATTTTTCTTTTATCATACTCACTCACAAGTAAAAAAAGCTGACTCATAAGAAGAATTATATGAGAATTAAGCTCAAAGTTTCTTCAATTTTTGAGAAAATAATCATAAAAATTTGGACTCACCTTCTGAAGCTTATATTTAAATTCCTGAACCTTTTGATTTGGAGAACGAACTCATCATCGATCTACTCTCCAATTTCTCTAGGCAACGAAAAAATGAGAAGGAAAAAAGGAAAATCAATCACTTATATATACCACCAAATAAATTAATAAAGGAAATCAAAATCATCAAGGAAAAGTTTATACCTCGTCCGGTTAGGAAGAAAAAAGGAATAAACCTAAGATGCAGGCGGTGGAGGAAGACACTGCAATTTCGCTGGCGTTCGGCCGAATGTGATGAAAGTGGGGAAGACACTCCGCTGTAGAATCGGAGAGAGATTTCAAGCGAGAGATTGTGGATTCCAGTTGTGGATTCGTCGAATTTCAGGAGGAATTGATCGGTTTGGAGGAAGATGAATGAAGGAAAAATGAGAGTAGAATTGGGGGAGGGTTGAGTTAATCACTAAGATATTGAATTAGAAGTTAAGGGTGAGAATTAGATGTTAGGGAAGGAGGAAAAACCGCGGTTGAGGCGAACTTTCGCCGGAGAACAATACAGTGATGCTAAAGATGAAAGTAGGGACAAAAATGTGAATGCATTTAACGACGCATTTAGGAAAGTATCCCTAATTTAAAGACGCAATAGTTTAATCGTCTCTAACTTAACTACGCTTATATTTAGCGTCCTTAATTTTGTTTATTTTTAAAATTTTGCAACGCAAATGACTGCGTCACTACTTTTGCGTCTTTATGGAGTATATTTGTTGTAGTGAATAGTTTTCCACATTGTGGGTCAAAAACCTGTTTTAAAGAGATGACCTCGATCTGGACTTGTACTTCTTTTATATATGTTCAAACTCGTGTATGAGTACATCTTGTTGTGCTGTGAAAATATTACTTTCTCCGTCCCAGCAACAGACTAGTCTCTCATATATAGCTCAAAATTATTCTCTTTAACAAAACCAAACTCTGCTGCTGTACATGTTCTTGAATTCGTTTATAAGCATATTCGAATAATCCTTAGTTAAGAAGAGCTGAAGAGTTAGGAGGTTGAGAAGTTGGTTAGAAGTTTCTTAGAATAGTTAGTGTGGCAATTATCACATGAAATCGGTTAATAGGATAGTTTCTCTTAACTCCATGCATGCAACAAAATCTGAAATTCTAAATTAATAAGAAGTAATACTATAGGTTTGTTACAATAGGAAATACTTAGCTGGTTGATTAAGTGGAAGAAGGGAAAACCACAATATCTAAAACATAAAATGAGAATAAAGCAAACTATAGTGTATTAATCCAAATTGTGCATCCACCTGCAGTATTTTGGAGATCATTAATCTTATTTCTTTCTTGCAATGCATTTGGTAAACACGATCTCTTGAGGGAGGACCTTTAGACGAGGACAATTTTGTATCTCTACCCGCTCCAGCTTCGGCATTGCCCCTTCTCCAACTTGTAAACTCTTCAAACTCCACAGCTCCCCAATACATAGAACTCTAAGCTTTGCAAACCCAAGTTTTGACACCACCATTTGTTCACCGGTGAAAGCATTCCTCAGTTTCACAAAGCCTAGCTCAGATAGATTCTCTAGTACCGGCATGGGGTCTTCATCAAGAGAGCTATTAGCCAATGTCAAGTAACGAATCATCGGAGGAAAACAGTTGGGACTTGTTAACCTGGGGAGGACTCCATCTAGTTTAAGTTGAGTTAGACGGTTTAGAACACCAAGCTCATTCAATGAAGGCAGGCTTTTAAAACGAGACCCTCGTAAGATAAGACATTCAAGATTCTCCAACTTAACCAACGAAGCAAAAATCTTGCTTACATCTGAGGTTCCATCAAATTCTTCTATTCCCAATTTGCGGAGACTATGCATCACTTCCAGGCCGGAGAGCTCATATATCCAACTATCAACTGTGATGTAGGTCAAGGTCTGAAGATTCATCAGGGAATCTATCATCAAAGGCTTCCAACAGATTATATCAGACATGTAGAGGTGACGAAGGCTGCCCATTTTTCTTATAATATCTGGCAATTTCACCATGAAATTTTGTGCTATATCGAGAACCTCGATCCTTTCTAGGGAGCACAGCGATTGCGGGAGGTCTCGAAGGTAATTGTTTCTCAGTCCCAGGTATTCTAAGAAAACCAATTTTCCAACCATTTCAGATAATGTTTTCAAGCCAAAACCTTCGAAGTCAAGTCTCTTAAGCAGTTCAAAACTCTTCCAATAAGATGGATCAACATCAAAGTGAAGCCCTCCACGTAAGAAAAGAGAAACAAGATGTTTAAGTTGATTGGTGGAGTAAGTGAACTTCTCTCTGCTACAATTTATAACACCATGACGAGGTATGTGAGGAGATAGACTAGCTCCGTCATTCCTTAGGACCTCAAAACGTATTTCCTCCTCTGCTTTAGTGACAGCTAACCTGTGAAGATTGCTATTGATGCAACATATTTTCACTCGCGAGTTGTCTCCGCTGCTCAAGTCCCTTACTTCAAGCATGTATTGATTGATCAATTCATCTAATTGTTTTCTTCCAATCGCATCCGTTTCATCTTTCACTTCTCCTTGTGATAGCATGCCTCCTGTAGTCCATAAATGTATCAGTTTTTCTACCCTTACAGTAGCCCCTTCCTTAAAGAAGACCAGACCCAAGAAACATGACTTCAGTTTAGGAGGCAATTTTATGTAGCTCAACTCCAATACTGATGATACTGGCCTTAAATCCATTGATTCTACTAGAAAATTTTCCCATTCGCTCTCTAATTGTTTGAGGTATGACAACTGGCTTCCCACCACCACAATTGCTAGTGGCAAACCATTACACTTTGCCAAGATTTTTCTCCCTATCTCTTCCAAATGGTCTGGACATTTAGCTTGTTCAACGAATACCGTCTTTAAGAACAATTGCCAACTATCATTAGGATCAAGAATTCTCATCTCATGAATGTAGTGTGCATCCTTTATTATATTTCGAGTGCGGCTCGTCACCACCAACCTACTTGCGTTGTCTGCTCGCAGAAATTTTTTTTAATCAAGAGTGCATGGACAAAAATGATCAATTTATGTCGGCATGCTCAAAACGGCTATTCAAGAAGGAACTCAAGCTTTAAAAGATATAATCAAAAGTCAATTGAAATGATGTGACTTAATCAACAATGAGATTGTGTTTAAATAGATTAAACGCAAAAAGAAAGAGAGAAATGCATAGTTCATAGCTCGAAGGATTTGAACAACGATTAGATTGCGGAAGATTCCCACATACCAATAATGACTTGAAGCAAATAATTTTTCTATTGATGCATTTAAAATTTCGTTACATTTCAATTCTTGATTGACTGATGTATGCATATAATGTTTCTCTACGATTCTTCTACGATTTAGTATTTTGAGTTGTCACAATTTCCTCGAATTATTTCCTTTTTTTGCAAAAAATATAACATGTCATTTATTTTATTATACCTCTTACTTTACTTTTGCTTCTCTCCCTATTTTATTCTTTATCCTACTATAAAAAACTTTTGCTTCTCTCCCTATTTTATTCTTTATCCTACTATATTTTATCTCATATATAAAGTATAAACCACTAAACATAATCTTCTTAAATCTCATGCCAAAAATAAATGCATAAGTAATACGTGACTGATGGAATACAATCTATTCACTATAATTATAATTTAATTAAGAGCAAATTTCTGAATAAAAAACGAATTTTGGTCATTTTTGTAACTTTCAAATATAGTCAATTACTATATCATAACTTTCATAACTTTTTTTAACCTGTTATAATTTATTTTTGGAAAAAGTTGTGTATAATTTGAAAGCTGATAAACATTAGCTTAATGTTATTCTATACTAAAATCCATGACTATCATGAGTGATGCACTAATGTGCATAAAAGATAATGCCCGTCAATAGAAGTGTCGTTCACTTTTTGTTTAAATAATAGGTAGACCACATGTTCCACTGACTCAATCCGTTCATGTCTCAATGGAGATATGCGAAATTCAATTTTTAAGATATATTTTATGAGAGAGAAAATATATTGATGCAAGTAACTACCACCTACTTTTTCTATCCATATTTTTCCCTTCGATTGATATGCAGTCTATTAAACACTAATATTTGTAGCATTAATCTACATCATCTATTTTATAATCTAATCATCCATATCGATCCTTGTTTATGATCTTAAGGGTTGATTTAAGGCGATCACATACTATTTATGGGATTTTAAATTTTTAGTAGTATTGGAGTATTTTTTTCAAATTTTTAGGATGCATAATTTTCCGTATTTTTTTGTGAAGCAATTTCGATATACATTGGTCGTTTGTATTTTAAACTTGAGAATTATTTGAAGTGAAAACATTTAATAGTGTAAATTACTTGTAGAGAGATGACTAGATCTAATCCAGAATATGATAAGATTTTCATGAGTTCGGAAAGCATTATCAATTTATAGATTTTGGAAGAAAAGATGTGGGATGATAGATGAACGTACCTTGATGCTGAAAAACTCTCATGAACATCTCCAAGTCTGCGTCCCTCCAAACGTCGTCAAGAACGATGAAATATGGCGTGCCCTTGAGACATTCTGCAAGCATATCCCGGAGGTCATTGTTAGTCAATCCGCCCACCTTGACCTTATTGTATTCCACTCCCAATCGCAAAAGTAGTTCCCTCAATACATCTGCTTCACTGAATTCACTAGAAACATCTACCCAAGCACGACATGGGAAATTCAAAACAACTCTCTCATGATTGTAAACTAGCTTGGCCAGAGTTGTCTTCCCCACACCCCCCATTCCAACGATACTCGACACACAAACCCCTTTATTTTCCCCATCGTTGAAAACCGCTTTCTGAAGCAGAAACTCAACGTCCTTGCTTAACCCCACCACAGTGGGTTCGTCAACCCAAGGATCCCATATTTGTGGTTGAAGACTTGGTGATCTCGTTGAGGAAAACTCCCATCGCTCTGCATACTCTTTTATTTTTTCGATCTTCTCCCTGATAGTATTGATCCGTTGATGAATATGGCTGAGGTCGTACACTTTCTTTCGCAGCAATCCTCCCTTGTTTCTCGATTTCTCAAGATTGAAGATGAAGATATCGATGGCAACGTCAGCATCGTGAGCCATGTCTAGGACTTCATACATCGAGTGATCACATATGCTTCCCTCTCTAAATTTCTTTCCGCAGAGTCCAGAGTTGTTGAGGATATGCAGCGTCGTATTCAGATCATCCCATAGCCCTTTCACTTGCTTCTTCGCTCCAGTTGGAAGGGGAACAACCTTATTTAGCTCCAAACTCTCCAGCTTTCCCATCGCCGATGATAACACTAGCTCCGCCATATTATCTTTTTCACACCACCTACTCTTTTCTTGATTCAATAATGAACATAAGATTTTTCGGAAGCTTGCAGCAATTGATAGAAAATTGTATTAGTAATTAAGATTTAAGAGGGTGGAAATTGGCAACGAACTGGTCTTTCTAATATTATACTCCCTCCATCCACGATTATAAGACCCACATTGAGTCTGTGCAAATTTCAAGAAAAGTGGGTTGAATAGTTAGTGGTGATATAAGGTTTCACTTTATATATTGGTTCCACGTTAAAATTTGAGTGTAATGAGTTAGTGGAAAGTGAAGTATACTTGCCAAAAAATGGACATTATTTTGTTGAAAGATTAAAATGACTAATGTGGACTTCGACGAAGGAGTATTGTGTAAAAGTTTCAGTAATTTGTATTGTCAAAGTTTGTTCTACCTTGTTTATAAAAAACAACAATAATAATAATAATAATAATAATAATAATAACAAAAATATACTCCCTCCGTTCTACGTTACTTGAGGCGTTTCTTTTCGGCACGGAATTTAAGAAAGTTGTGTTTAGTGAGTTAAATAAGTAGATGAGAGAATAAAATAAGAGAAGGAAGAGAGAGTAAAGTAAAAGAAAGAATAAATTAGATGGGATTAGATGTTTTGTTTTTAGCCAAAAAGAGAAATGACTCAAATAACTTGAGACAGCCCAAAAAAGAATATAACTCAAATAACTTGGGACGTATGGACTAAAAGATTCCTTGATTTATGTTAATCAAGTTGTAAGCCATGATAACTTCAAAAAAGTTAGAAAACTAGAGAGCATTAAATAAAATAAATGTCCGCAGCTAGATAATATAGTAAACTGGAAGCAACGGCAATTATATGTGTTTCCATGACCCATTCTCTCATTTCCATGTGCATCTCCTTCGCTAAACGATATTTTAATTAAGTTAACAATTCACATCTAATGAACCGATCTTTGCAATTTCAAAAGTTTCATTATTTGTATTACAAGTTGGATACCCTTCTGTGTATGATCATATAAAATTAATAATAGTAAGAAAACGAATAGATTCCTGGCTTTATATATGAACAAGTTGTGAACCATAATAGCTTTAACAATTATAATTTACTGTTTTAGTTGGGTCAGAGAAATCAATAAATAAAATAATTGTAGCCGTGCCAACAAGGTCTTGCAATTATTTTTCCGAGACCCATTATGGAAGCCATGTGCATATTGCTCGGTCATGTGATATTCAATTAGAGTTAAAGAGTGAACTATTAGTTCCTGATTTTGTCAAAAAAATGTACTAATGGTTCTTAAATTTTTTTTTATCATTTTTAATACGATAAAACTAAAGTAACTTACACCACTAGTGTGATTATTTAAAGATCTAGGACATTTTGAACCTTTCTACTTTTCTTTTAATTATCATTTTATTTTATAAACTCAATTATACTTTCATTTAATTAATTTTTAATGCTTTATGATTTCAAAATTTTATATAAGAAACCATATGTTTTAATTATGCTTTATTTATTTTTAAAATTAAATATTATTTTTTATACATATTAATCTATATGTTTGAGAAGAAAATATTATACTTAATAGTAACAGTTTTAAATATAAATATTAAAGTGAATTATAGAAAATATTTTGTGGGATTTATTTTTACTTAAAATATTTTTAGGAGAAGGAATAATATAATAGGGAATTATAGTAATTTTTTATTTAAAAAATATTATTTAAAATATTTAAATATTACTGTACTTAAGTGAAAAATAAATATTTTAATTACGTTAATTAAAATATAGTATAGTGAAGAATATTTTTTAAATATAATAATTAAAATTTAAGTGAATTATGTCTAACATAAATTAAAGCGAACTCTTGCAAGTAACATTTTTTACTAAAAATATTAAAGTGAACTATAGTAATATTTTCATTATAAAGCTTAATCTATACATTATTAAAGTAATTATTTAAAAAATTTAAGTGAATTAATTCAAAAGAAAATATATTTGTTGTAAAAGGTGCTTTTATGTATGTCTAAAATAATTGTATAATTGAAGAGGTACCAAAATAGTAATTTTCAGATATCGAAAATTCCCTCCATGGCATTTAGGAGATTTTTCAAATGCAGAGGATTATAAAAGACTGACAGGTACCAAAAATGAAATTTTTAGGAACCAAATAGGCTATAAAAATTTTTTAGGGATGATCGGTGCATTTTTCGACAAGATCAGGGACTATTAGTATAGTTCACTCTAGAGTTAAATATGTTTGAGACTTTCCATACATATTTAATGTTGATTTAGAATTTAGGACTATTTTGATGAGTTGGTAATGCTTAGATATAAATATTTATATATTTTTTTAATTAGTTGGTATTATAGGTAACTTATTATGTAAGTATGTGTTATCCACTTATCCTCAATGAACTATCCAAACCCACAACTTTTTCCTCAATATACACTGATATGTATCTCGCAAATTTGGTTAGATAGCATTTCTGCCTCATTTCTTGTGTTCCAAACAACAACGAAAAAGTCTTCATCTGAGCTTATCTTGACACAAAGCCCACATTTCTTATCTTTGCAAATCTTCTTATATCTCATCTTACTTATCAAATGAACCCTATACTCCCTCGCTCCCCAAATATGTGTTCCATTTTGACCTAACAATGATTTTAAGAGATGTAATAGAAAGTGGGTTGAAAAAGTTGGTGAAATATGAGTCATACTTTTTAATACTCTTTCCGTTCCTGAAAATTTGTTACTTATTCCTATTTTCGTCCATCCCTAAAAAAATTTCATCGTTCACTTTTACTAATTTTTGATAGTGGACCTCACATTCCACTAACTCATTCTGACTCATATTTTATTAGAAACTGATACTCTCTCCGTCCCATAATAGATGTCACAGTTTCCTTTTTAGTTTGCCCAATTAATGATGTCACATTTCCATTTTTAGAAAAAGTCCACTCTCACATTAATATAAAAATTACTCCCTCCGTCCCACATTTGTAGTAACATTTAGTTATGGCACGGGTTTTAAGGAATTGGTAGAGTGTGTAATTAATGAAGTGAGAGGTGGAGTGTGTAATAAATGAAATGAGATGGTAGAGTGAGATGATGGAGTGTGTAATAAATGAAGTGAGATGATGGAGTGTATAATAAATGAAGTGAGTTGGTTGAAGGTGGGTGTAATTTTAGTGAATAATGGGGTAAAAATTTATGTGCAAATATGGTAAATTCTAAATGTTACTCCAAATGTGGGACGGACTTTTATGGTAAAATGTTACTACAAATCTGGGACGGATGGAGTATATTTTTTCTCTCCATTTAACTCACAAAAACAAAATCCCCTAAAATCTCGTGCCGTCCCATAAGTATGAATCTTTTGTGGGACGGGGGGAGTATATGAAAGTATGACCCACATTCTATTACATTTCTTAAAACCCGAGCCGGGTCAAATAGTGAAAAATTATTAAGGGACGAAGGGAGTATTAGTTTTTATAATAAAATGTGAGCGAGAATAAGTTAGTTATTTATAGGGTCTATTACCAAAAGTGATAAAAAATTATAGTAAGACAATTAATATGGACAGATCAAAATGGAAAACTAGAACACATATTAAGGGATAGAGAAAGTATAGAATATTTATATTCTATTTGATTCTATTAGACGATACCCACTCTGTTCACGTTTCCACGTTACCCAGCTAAGGGTGTCTCCGGTGGCGCCCCTCCCACTAGGACTTCCACTAGCCCTTCCCACAAAAACCGCATGCCACGTCAGCACTAGCCCTTCCCATTCCACTGCCACATCACTAGCCCTTCCCACTGCACTAGTTATTCCAACTAGCCCTTCCCACAATTAAATTAATTCACAATTAAAATTAAAATTCACGGAATTAAAATTCGACACGAATACGAACGGGAAATACGAATATTTCATTAAAAAAAACATACATCATTCGAAAAAAAAAAAATTACATAGTAGATAAAAAAAAAACAACCACATCAGTGTCCACCCTTCCGCGTCCAAACCTCTTCGATGATATTCTCCTGAAGTCGAATATGGGCATTTCTTTGCCGCATGTCGGCAAATGCGCGCAACCGCTCAACCTCTCCATGAGGTACCCCCATGTTCACATTCGCGGTGGCCACGCCGTGGCTTGGACCGACACCCGTGTCATCTTCGCTGGTCCACTGAGTCAGTTCTTCCCCTTCACTTTCGACAATCATGTTGTGCAAAATGATACACGCGTACATGATGTCGCCGATGTTGGGAATATACCACTGCCGTGCCGGACCCCTCACCATCGGCCATCGACTCTGGAGCGCACCAAATGCGCGCTCAACATCCTTGCGCGCTGCCTCCTGCCGGGTTGCAAAGTAGGACTTCTTTGCCCGATCGCATGCTTGATCGTCTTCACAAAGACGGACCAGTTTGGGTATATCCCATCCGCCAAATAGTATCCCATGTTGTGCTGGTTGTCGTTGGCGACGAAACTGATGGCGGGACCAACGCCATTGCACTGATCGTTGAACAGGGGCGACGACTGGAGGACGTTGATGTCGTTGTTCGACCCGGCCATTCCAAAATAAGCATTCCATATCCACAGCCGGTAGTCAGCTACAGCTTCAAGGATCAACGTGGGATGCTTGGCTTTGAAACCGGAAGTGTGTATCCCCTTCCAGGCGGCGGGGCAGTTCCTCCACTCCTAATGCATACAATCGATGTTGCCCAACATCCCACCCGTGCATATTAATCTGCCGCTGGCAGTCTTCGGGGCTCGGACGCCGAAGATACTGATCCCCGAATATCGCTCTAACGCCCGCGCAAAAATTCAGCAGACACTCGACGACTGAAGACTCCCCAATGTGGAGGTACTCGTCGAACATGTCGGCCGGGCCTCCGTACGCCAGTTGCCTGATTGCGGTCGTACACTTCTGTATTGGCGTGTGTCCGGGTTTTCCAGCCGCATCCTCCCTGATCCTGAAAAACTCGTACCTTCTCTCTAATGCACCAACGATATGCATAAACAGAGGACGATGCATCCTAAAACGTCGGCGGAATAAGGCATCCCCAAAACGCGGCTGCGGAGCAAAGTAGTCCTCATATAACCGAATATGTGCAGCAATGTGGTCCTGGGGTGTCCGTCGGCGATGGATCGGCCAAGGTACCGCCGCCGCTGCTGCCTCTGCCGGAGCAATCGATCAATTGCCTCTTGCACAGCGAAATCCAATTCATCATCACTATAACCATCACTATCACTAGCGCCTCCGCCACTACCACCCGCACGACTACTCGCCATTATAGATAATTGAAAAAAGAGGTTAGAGAGAGAAACTTGTCAACACAAGTGGTGTGAATGAAATGAAGTTGGGGGAGCCCTATTTATAGAGTTTTTTTTCTTTTAAAAAAAAAATTAAAAATTTCGGACGTCCGACCTTCGCCACAGTGGCGGACGTCCGGTCGGACGTCGATGCGAGGGGCGAGCCCATCCGACGGGCACTCGGGACGGGCGTGGGCGCCCTTCCCGCCCACTACGGCGGACGTCCGGTCGGACGTCGGCGACGGGCGACCGGGACGGACCCCGGTGGAGACACCCTAACATCATGCGTTACTCGATGATAAGTTATCAGAAATTCGTACAACAATTTTATAAAGGACACCAGAGATGGCCTTTGATGTGAGTAAGAACATTCACTATGGTTGGGCCGGTCTCTAGGCCTTGAGATAGGTCCTGCCAACCATTACTAGGTTATAGGCCGAAGAACGACAATCGCTTTTCTCTCCCTTTTGGCCGATGGGTGATGGCCGATGATCGCAACCCCCCCCCCCCTCCCCGCCCATTGTGAAAGAAGAGCCGATCATCGGCCCTTACACATGTCTTTTTTCTTTCTTTTTTATTTTTTATTCCATAATTTCTACACTATAAATATCCTATAATTTTTTTTATTAAATTTTGGTTCGCGTTTTATTCATTTTTCCTATTTTATAATACAACGAAGATTTGCTTACTATATTATTTTTGTATTTTAATTTAATTTATGTGATAACATATTAAATATAGAATTACAAAAAAAATTGAAATAAAATAGTAATGATATGTAAATAAAATGGGAAGTGGGAAAGACTCTTCTATTGTAGGGAGTTAGGCTCAATAGATAAAATGTTAACATGGAAATTAGAAAAAAAAGATAGCCTACCCACTATGAGCGTTTTAAAATACCGAGTAATGCATAAAAAATTTGGTGTATTGGGGCAATCATGTGGTGCTGATACGGGCACTTTTAGTTAGTTAAATTATGGATTTGCTTTTATCTTTTTCATATATTTGTGTTCATGTTCATTAAGTTAATTATTAGCATTATAAATAAGAATTATTGTAATCATTTCAGAAATCAAGAATATCATTATTATTTTATCATTCATTCTCTTCTCCAAAGTGAGAAAATCGTTAATTATTAGCATTATAAATAAGAATTATTGTAATCATTTGAGAAATCAAGAATATCATTATTATTTTATCATTCATTCTCTTCTCCAAAGTGAGAAGATCGTCTTGCTCGACGGGTGAATCGGGCACTTGCCCGTGACAAAATTTATCGATCGCCAATCTACGGACACCGATCAATCCAATAGAAGGTTTATCCTATCAAATTGGTGCTTCCATCGCGATCTCACCCTCCAAAACACCAATCGAATCACAGCTATGTCGCTTCCCGACGGGAATCCATCGTGTACAGCAACTAGCCACACCGATCGAACCATAGCTACGTCGCTACCCGACGGGAATCCATCCGCGCAAAACAACTAGTTATGCCTTCCCACCATCTCGAACCAAAGTTGCACCACTGCCCGACGGAAGATGTTCTGCGCACAACACCAGATTTGGTTGCCGAGTCCCACCTGTCTGCCGAGCTCTAGCCGCTGGACAACTCTACTTCCGCAACCCGACATTCCACCGCCAATAGCCCGCCAAAGTTGATGTTTTCGACTCTCTTCATCGTGTCGTAGTTCCCACCTTAAGGACAAGGTGGATTTCAAACGTGGGGGAGTTGATATGAGCATTATTTAGTTAGTTAAATTAGAGATTTGCTTATCTTTTTCATATCTTTGTTTTCTTGTTCATTAAGTTAGTTATTAGCATTATAAATAGGAGTTATTGCAATCATTTGAGAAATCAAGAATATCAATATTATTTTTCCGTTCATTCTCTTCTCCAAAATAAGAAAACCATCTTGCTCGACCGGCGAGTCGAGCACTCGCCCGCGACAGACATTTATCAATCGTTGATCTACGGACGATCAGCCCGATAGGAGATTTATCCTATCAGGTGCTGACTTTACGCCTCTGATACGGTCTTTGTTCATTTCATATTACTTCTATCCACGAAAATATAGATCATCTGCCATTGATAGTAAGTTTTCATCTCTAATAAAGTAAAACGAAATATATTTCAATAATATTTTTAACTAATATATTTTAATAATAAAATAAAATATATTTTTCATTAATAATATTTTAATATTTTTTCTTTTATATATATATTTTTAATTTATTAATTTTACATTAAAATTGTTCAATATACAATTAAAATTATCCTATTTGGACAAGGTTGTCTTAATATCCGTATAGTAATTCATCACATATTTTACTAGAGCAATCTAATCTCGACATCTGAACAACCAATCGGTATCATATAATTTTACATTACCACGTCCTTTTTTTATTGGATATTGGTCTTTAAAATCATAAACTTTGAACAAATTTTGGTATTTCCCACGAACTTTAAAACTGGTATAAAAATTATCACAAACTTTATATTTTATTTGTTATCCCATGACATATCAATCACCATATCTAACCAACTTTCGTACATTTTTTTATCCTAGTTGGCACTACTACATCAACGTGATTTTCTTTATAGCATTTTATCTTATTTGTTACGAACCTTAAAAGTAATCTGAAATATTATAAATATTTCACGATTCCCTATGTATAATAAGATTTTTGTTGAAGATATCTTATTTGAGCTATCATAGAAAATAACAAAAAAAATGGTAAAATTTGTAATTTTTTAGACTAATTTTAAAATTCATAAAAAATACTAAATTAATTTAACCAAAATTTATAATTTTAGAAACTAATATAACTTTTTTTATTTGAGCAGTATTTTGTTACATCGATGTTAATAAAGTAGTAGTTGCAGTAGTGTACAGGTAGAATCACTAAAAGTAGTATAATAACTGTATTTGACTCATATGCAACTTGTTATTACTCCCTCTGTCCCCAATTAAGAGTCACACTTTTCCATTTCGATCCGTCTCCAATTAAGAGTCTTACTTTATTTTTACCATAAATAGTAAGTAAGTCTCACATTCCACTAACTCATTACACTCACATAGGGCTGGGGAAAAATATCGAAAAAATGATATATCGCTCGTATCGTATTGAAAAATATCGAAAAATTATCGAATTTTCGATATATCGTAATTTTCGATACGATACGATATCGTATCGTAAGTTTTCGATACGATAACGATATGAATTTCCTTATATCGCGATATATCGTTTTATATCGAAAATACGATATACATCGATATTTTCGATATATATTGATATTTTATTTTCGATATATATCGATATATATCGAAATTTTCGATATATATCGATATTTAACGATATATCGAAATATCGATTCGATAACGATATGAAATTTTTTTATATCGAAAGTTCGATATATCGAAACTTTCGATACGATAACGATATGAAATTCTTTCATATCGATATTTTCGATACGATACACGATACAACGTTTTCGATACGATATATCGTATCGACCCACCCCTACACTCACATTTTATTATAATACCAATATAAAAAAGTGGGTTCCACATTCCACTAACCTTTTCAACCAACTTTTCTTTACATTTCTTAAAATCCGTGCTCGGTCAAAGTGTGACTCTTAATCGGGGACGGAGAGAGTATAAAACAATGATTTGTTCTTGATATTTGCAATTACAGCTGCCTACCCACGTTCTTCTCTCACATGGAAAATATTACTCGGTAATAAACCTACTTTACTCTCTCTTACTTTTTTCTCTCTTTATCTCTCTACCTTTTTTATTTCTCACTTATTCTCCCTTTAATTAACTCATCTAATACAATTTTTCTTAATCTCCGTACTGGAAATAAAGGCCTCCATTACTAATTTACTATGGAACAGAGGATGTAGTAAATAATTTAATAAAGATAGAGAAAAAGTAGATAAAGTATGAGATAAAGATTTTTAATTTATAGAAAAGAGACTATTTTATGTAGATATTTCAAAATAGTAAAAGTGAGACTATTTTTTTTATAGAGGAGTATGAATTTTAATTATACATTAGCGTAGGACATTAGCACCTAATATCATGAAACTTTATAAAAGTTGGGTTTTTTCCACAAACTTTAAAATTGACAAATAATATCACGAACTTTACCCTAGGTTTGTTATTTTATACCGGTGAAAAAATTTCGGCTATATTAATAGATTGAAGAACAAATTTGGAGGGTGTTCTTCAAGAAAAACTATTTTTAAAGATTGAAAATCTTGAAACTCTCGAAGTTGTTGTTGAGAAATTACGGAAAAAATTCGTATCATGATATTATTTGCCAAAAAATTTACCGGTGAGAAATAACAAATCCATGGTATAGTTCATAATATTATTTGTTAATTTTAAAGTTCGTAAGTAAACTCAACTTTTTAAAAATTTTATAATATTGGATGTTAATATCCCTATTCCTAAAGCTAGTCAAAGCAACTGTTCCATCAATCATCAATGAAACGTTTCTTTTATATACGGGATTTGTAGTTTTGAAAAGTCAATATAAAAGAGAAAAAATAGAAAACGAAAGAAAAAAGTAAAATAAATAAGAGAGTAATAAAGAGAGAAAATTAAATATATTAATTTTTTTTGCCGAAAGGAAAATGACTCACGATTACGAATAAACATCATAAAAAGAAAAGAACGACTCTGCTTATGGATTTTTTTTATGAATTTTAATGATACATTAGTACTCCCACGGCAAGTATGTTTATAGTAAGATATCGGTGAAGTGGTGTCTATAGAGAGAGAGAGAGATGTCGGATATAGCTGTAGACTTCCCGCTATGTATGCTGAATAAGCTACTGGTTTACCACTCCTCCGATCTAATCGGTGACACCGAGAATGAGGTCAAGTCTCTTCAGAGAAATCTCCTCTTCATCAAAGCCTTTCTCAGGGCATCACAACGAAGAAAGACTGAGCTTGTGAAAACGACAGCCATTCAAATTAACGATATTGCTTATGAGTTGGAAGATGTGCTTGAAGTCTTTCTTTCCCAGGATTTGGAGAAAAAACCAACTGAGTCTCCTCTCCAGATTCAGGATGCCTAAGAAGACTCTGAATCTCCAAAACATTTGCAGCAAGGTCAATGACGTCAGACATCAAGTTGAACGTTGCTGGTCGGATCTCATGGATATCCTTAAACAGGAGACTGAGAACCAACACGGAAATTTAGAGGTAATCTTAATTTTATGCTCCTACTTGCATTATCCCACTTTTTAATTGCCTAGCTTATCTGGTAGTATTAACATTTCTATTTGAATACACCTCTAACTAAAACACTAACAATTTACTCCCTCCGTCCCCAGATAGTTTGTCTCATTTTTCCATTTCAGTCCGTTCCACATAATTTGTCTCATTTACTTTTTACCATTTTAGTAGACTCATATTCCACTAACTCATTGCTACTCATATTTTATTACTCCCTCCATCCCAAGGAAGATGACCCTTCCTTGGACGACACGAGATTTTATGCAACTTTATTTTGTGTGTTAAGTGGAGAGAGTAAAGTAAGAGAGAGGGAATAAAGTAGAGATAAAGGGATTTCCATTTTAAGTAATGAGTCATCTTGATTGGGACAAACCAAAAAGGAAAGTGGGTCATCTTTAATGGGACGGAGGGAGTATAAAACTAATATATAAAAGTAGGACTCATGTTCCACTAACTTTTTCAACTCACTTTTCGTTACATTTCTTAAAATATGTGCCCGATAAAAATAAGAAAAACTATCTGGAACGAATGGAGTACTGTACAACAAATAGTCCAACATAATTTATTCTTTATATCTCATTACTTTTCTATATCTAGAGCTTCAGTAAATAGCCGGCCATTGAACTTTAGTTATTATGACCTTCAACTCAATTTAAGCCCTTTAACAGTTGAGATGCTTAAGTTTCTTTATTTTTCTAATCAACTTATATAACAATAGTTTTAAGACTCTAGCTCAATCTAGAGTTGCCAACTGGGCCGGGCAGCTGACTCAACTTATTTTAATACAAGTGATACCTGCAAGTGTACGAAATTAGTATAGCAATTAGCAAGCAAGAGTATCTTATCCCACAGAGACAAGATTATATCAACTTAACTACCACAAACAAATGTTAACTACTATCTAGACAATCGAGAAAAGTTTGGTTTGTTCTAACTCTACTAAAAGCATATAAAAAGTAAGTAAGCAAATGAAAATAAGTAAACACGAAGTGAAGAGATAACATGGAGAAAATTGTAGAACTCAAGGATCCGATGCACAATTCCAAGCTCTTATCCAATCAAATTGTCTTACCTTTTGGTGTCCCTAGAGTTATTAATTCGACCACAATTATAGAATTAACTGCCTCTCGAGGTGAGAAACCTGTAAATTAGATACTAGGATTGAAGTCCCCTTCTAATCCTAAACCCCTAACTCCCAAAAGCTCAATAAGGTCAAAGACCTCACTCAAAACCTCAACTCTCATGAGTCCTATTGTATTAAGGTGTGAATTATTCTTATTTACAGATTAGTTATTTCATCTCCCGATTAATCTAATTAATCATACACAATCAAGTGGTGATCAATCAATTGAGAAATAAACCCGAAGAATAATCAAACAACTACAAGAGCAAGATAAGAACAAAATTAATTGGATAAAAACTATGAAAATCAATGCATCATCACCAAGAATTCTACAAGCAAGGGTTTAGTTACTCATGTTTTTCATAAAAACCATGTTTGTAACAAAAGATTCTACGAAATAAATGAAGAAAAGATTAAGATACTCCTATCAGAATGATTCTACGGAATGACAACTTCAATCTTCCGACTGGAAGTCTTCGATCTTCAATTCTCTCTCTTAAAGTGTTTTTGGCGGTGTGTGTGAGTGTTGGAGGCAGTAGGTGTAGAATATGTGAACCCTTGGCGTTTTTCCCTTTAATCTTCCATAAAAAATATATCGCATGGCAAAAGAATGCGCCAAAACAACGTACCCGGCCAGGTGGTGTTATAAAGGGTAATAATCACCCGGCCGGGTGATGATTTTCGATCAGTTTCTGACCCTTTCAGCGCAAAAACACCGCCGTACCCGGCCGGGTGAATGTACAGGATAATAATGCACCCGGCCGCGTGAAAGTTTCTAGAACGCGCAGTGTATAACGGCCATAACCTTCTACCAAACTCCGATTGAGGCGTGCGAGATACCCATGCGAAGCGCTTTCGAAGACGAAGAGATTGATATGCATTAGGGGATAATTGGACTTCAAAATCTCTAGTAAATATTGTCTCAAACCAAGGCTGCTGCACATCCACATATTTTGTACCTTTTTCTACACACTCTTAACAAAATGGTCAACATACCAACATAATAGAGAAGTAGATATAAACACGCCCTATAGTAGAAAAAATATGATCAAATTTATACAAAACCACCCTCTAAAACCATGTAAAATCCAAGTATGTCAGCAACCCGGCCCAAGCCCAGCCCATCAATGAAACGTACCGTGGGCTGGGCTCATTGGTTGAAGTGGGCCCCTTTTGGGCCAGTTTGTAAACCCATGAGGCCCAGTTTAGGCCCAGGGCTGGCCCATCAAAGGCCCACCTTATATAATTAATATTTTTTTATATTTATTAGTTAGTTCATAACTTATATGCCATCATCTATTAGGTGGTGTTCGGTTTCCTAGATAAAATAATACCAAAATATAATCTAAGATTGAGTTGTGAGATTATTTTAGTCATAGGAGGTTAGCTATGACTAATTATCTCATGATTATCCATCTAGGATTGAATCTCATGAATGAAACACACTACATATTTAATATCGGGACACAATCTTGCAAACCGAACACCTTTTTACAATAGTGGTTCTTCTTTTAGTTATGCACTTTTAGATAGAGTAAAGAATGTGAAAAATAATATTAGTACAAAGTCAATAAATGAACTTAATCATTATTTTATTTTAGATTTTGTGTGAGACATAAATACAAATAACAAATTAGTATGTTCTATTTTTGCATGTAATAATTTTGAAATCTTTTGTGACCTACTTAAATAAATAAAATCAACTAAAGCCCGGTCCAGCCCACTTGCCAAATGGGTTTGGGCTGGACCGGGGCTTAGCAAAATAAATAAAACAAATTTTGAGTCTTTATAGATTTGAGACATTCTAAAGAGGACAACATAAAAGTATATTATTTTTTAAACACATAGTAATATATTATTTCTAACTATTAAAAATAAAATATTTTATTTTTTAACTATCCCACTAAAAATAAAATATTTCATGAAAATAATATTATCTATACTTTTTTCTTTTCTTTTATTAACTCATAAAACAACATTACATAAAATTCTATGACAAAAATCAAATGTTTTACTCCTTCCGCCCGGCATTAGGAGTCTCGGTTGACCATTTTCATTCGTCTGGCATTAGGAGTCCCGGTTAGACATCCCCATAAGAGAGATTCCGGAAAAAAAGATCATATTCGCTGACCTTTCGAAATTTAGGATTAATTTCGCTGACCTTTCGGAATATGGGGTCAAGGCATGCGAATTTTTTAGAATAAAGGATTTTTGATTTTTTCTCTTTTTCTTATTCATTTTCATATAATTTTTCTCATAACATTTATAAATTGACCAAATTACCCACGTAAAATTTGACCCCAATTCTTTAAATCTTCTACCCATCGTTAAAACTCTTCTAAAATTCTGACAATAAAATAAATACACTTACGGACACATGGATAATCTACTCCCATGTCTTTTATTTTGTTCAGGTAAGATTTTTATTTCAAAAAAATTGAAAAATTTATCCTAAAATGAATGACCTGCTGCTCATAAGATTAGATTTTTATTCAAGAAATTTGGTGTTAAAAAACGTATGGCAGGAGAAAGAAAAGCAAATCCCACAAATTTAAAATATGAGAGAGTGTGTGTGAGCATAAGCAGAAAAATAAAAGTGTTGCATCAAATACAAGTGCAAACTTATAAAAGTATCAGATACGCGGTGGAAGAGAAGGAGGAGGAGGGTGGAGGCGCCGAGGAGGGGAGGGGGAGGAGGGTGGACGGAAGATTTTGTTTTCTGTAAGCGTGAAGCTTTTTTTGTTTTCAAAATTATTATTTTGTTTTCATATACTACTAGAAGAGTTAGTATTTTGGTCTAAGAATTAAAGAATTGAGATTTAAATTAGGTGGATAATTATGTCAATTCATAAATATGACGAGGGAAATACCACGAAAAATGAATAAGAAAAAGAGAAAAAATCAAAAATTCCTTATTCTAAAATATTCGAAATTAATCCTAAATTTCGAAAGGTTAGCGAATATGATCCTTTTTTCCGAAATCTCTCTTTCCATAAAAGTTAAATAAAAATATTATAAAATAAAACACTAAAAAGCACAATTAAAAACACATCCAAAGAATAAAGCAAATAATAATACAAATAGATCTCACATTCCACTATCACACACTCCAATTATTACACACTCAAACATTTCTTAAAACCCGCACTCAACTTGACCGGGATTCCTAATACCAGACAGAGGGAGTATATTTATTAAAATGGGAGAGTATAGTATTTATACAATTATTCTTATAGTATTAGGGTTATAATGGCCGATCTATATTTTGCAGGCAAAATACCTTTTTAGAAACTTAGTATAGATAGGTACACGTATCTGAATCTTATGCTCCGACTGTTACGTGTTAAAATGATACGTGGATTTTATTTTAAATTAAAAAAATTATTAAATAAACTTAAAAATTGCTAACTAATTAATAATTACAAATTAAAATCAAATCTCAGTTATAAAATTAGCGGATCTAATAGTTGAAATAATGACAAATGGATTATATTTTAAATTAAAAATATTATTAAATAAACTTAAATGATATCAATTCTTATATATGGTAGTTAAAATTAACCACTCTCTCCTCAAAATCATCTTAAAATTTTAAATTTACGTAACTCTCTCAATTTAAATTATTTTTTCGTAAAAAATATATCAAATTAAAGATAATTTCATAAAGACTCTAATGAGATCTCAATTGCATATGTTCCGACGATGATCGGATGATGAAATTTTATAATTTTTATTCAATTTTCGTATATGTTGTAAGCAGATTTTATATCATTAAATACATCAAACAATCTCAATATAATGTATGTACAATGCGAATAAAACTGTGTTGATATTTTCTGATACTTGTGTTGAGATTTTCATGTTACTGTGTTGATATTTGTAATACACTAGGTTCATATAAAAAAATCTTGAAAATTAACATATTATAACAGATTGACTATTTTACCTTTTTGTTGATATTTTATCTACTAATTATTTAAATATATGATCCACTCATTTTCTTTTCATAAAAATAATATTATCTATACTTTTTCCTTTTCTTTTATTAACTCATAAAACAACATTACATAAAGCCAAAAACCAAATATTTTATATTTATTGAAATGGGAGAGTATAGTATTTATACAATTATTCTTATAATATTAATTATAATGGCCGATCTATATTTTGCAGGAAAAATACCTTTTTAAAATGTTAGGTACACGCATCTGAATCTTATACTCCGAGGGTCATGTTAAAATGCATATAGTATTAAATCCACAACTAAAACCAATTCTACATCATTAGATCTTAAAATAAGTGGATCACGCATTTAAATAAATAGTAGATAAAATATCAACAAAAGGGCAAAATAGTCAATCTATTATTCCCTTCGTATTATTCTCTTTTTTACTTTATTATTTTTTCACTTTAATTATTTATTATCATTTTTACAAAATGAGTGCCGAAAAGTCAGTGGGACTGCTAAAGCGGGACGGAGGGAGTATAATATAACAATTTTCACGATTTTTTTATATCAACCTAGTGTGTTACAAATATCAACACAATGACATGAAAATCTCAACACAAGTACCCGAAAATATCAACATAGTTTTATTCATATTGTACATGCATTATATTGAGATTGTTTGATGCATTTAATGATATAAAATCTGCTTACAACATATACGAAAATTGAATAAAAATTACAAAATTTCGTCATCCGATCATCATCGGACATATGCAATTGAGATTCGTTAGAGTCTTTATGAAATTATCTTTAATTTGATATATTTAAAAAAAATAATTTAACTTGAGTGAGTTACGTAAATTTAAAATTTTAAGATGATTTTAAGGAGAGAGTGGTTAATTTGAACTAACATATATAAGGATTGACATTATTTAAGTTTATTTAATAATTTTTTTGATTTAAAATATAATCTGTGTGTCATTATTTCAAACTATTAGATCTGCGAATCTAATAACTAAGATTTGATTTTAATTTGGGATTGTTACTCCCTCCGTCCCGCTTAAGATGACATGTTTTCCTTTTTAGTTTGTCCCAACTAAGATGATACATTTCTTTTTTTGGTAACTTTCACTCCTCAATTAATACACTCAACCACTTTTTCTCACTCCTATTAAAATATTCATCTTTCTTTATCTCTCTACTTTAATACTTACACCCACATTCTCTCTCTTCAATTAAACATTTTAACCAATAACTCCTAAAATCCCGTGCCGGCTAAGTAATGTATCTTTTTAGCCGGGACGGAGGGAATATTTAGTTAGCAATCGATCATCAACCCTCCGACTAATATATCTAGGAAGTAAGATTAAAACTTCATCTGACTAATATATCTACGAATTATTATTTATTATATACTCCATAACAATTAGAATACAAAAAACCAGAAGAATTGGATAATGTCTACTATTAAAATTTATGTCATGCATACTAAATAGTGCTCCCTGTTTCCCATTAAAACTAAAATGTACGTATTCATTTTTAGATTGTCACTTTAAAATGTAAATAACGTCATTTCTACTTTTTCATCTTTCTCTCTATTCTTTCAACATTAACTTACAAAATAACACTATAAAAAATTTCGTGTCGAAAAACAAATGTTCTATTTCTAATGACACGGAGGGATTATAAATTTTTCGTTTGTAATTACAAGTTCATAGCGCAATATTAAAGTCATGAAATATATAGGTTTTAACGCCAAGGTGGGGAAACGAGGTGGGCTTCATAGATGTGACAGAAGATCTAATAAGGCGGCTGACCGAAGAAACCGATTATTTGATGTGGTTTCTTTGATTGGCATGTATGGCCTCGGCAAAACTACGCTGGCATCGAAGATTTTCCATGATCGACAAATCCGCGACATATTTCATGTCCGCATATGGCTTACTATTTCGGAAGAGTTCTCAGATAAGGATATCTTTCTACAAATGCTCAAACACTTTACCACTCTAACCAATGAACTAAGTCATAAGCATGACAGAGAAATAGCCAAAATAGTTGCTGACTATCTTAGGAATTGCAGCTTCTTGATCATATTGGATGATGTATGGTATCCAACTGACTGGAACAGACTTCGCGTTGCTATTCCAAAGGCCAATAAAAAGGGTAAAATCTTGATCACTAGCCGCGATGATGAAGTGGGAAACTATGCTAGTTACCCGAGACCACCCGTGAAGTTGCGTCTCTTTACACAAGAAGAAAGTTGGGAGCTTCTCCAGTTCGAGTTGGAAATTGTTGGGCAACAGATTGCAAGAAAGTGTGAAGGGCTTCCTCTTTCCATAGTAATCGTAAGCTGCATTCTTGTTGATATTTTAGCAGCCCAAGATACAAGTGCTGTGGAAAGAAATTTGAAAAAGGTATCCGAGAATGTAAGCAAATACATTAGTGAGTATTATTTTAGAAGCATAGACTATATACGTACCAGTTATGACAAATTACCTTCCAACTTGCGCGCATGTTCTCTCTATTTGGGCGTGTTTCCTGAAGACTATGAAATTCCAGTGTCAAAATTGATTCGTATGTGGATTGCAGAAGGATTCATACAACAAAAGCTTGATCGTAGCTTGGAGGAAACTGCATACACATATTTGGTGGAACTTATCAACAGAAACTTGGTAAGAGTGGATAAGTTGAAGTCTGATGGCGAGGTTAAAACATGCAAGATTCATGACATCTTTCGTCAATTTTGCCTCGTTGAAGCCGGTTATGAAAAGTTTCTGCAAGATATCAAGGGTAGGGTATACGATTGGCCAAGCACGATAACTGAGTATCATCGTGTTTGTATTCATTCCAATTTGCTGGAATTCGTCTCTTCAAAACCTTTTGGTCCCTGCGTACGCTCATTTGTTAGTTTTTCCAAGGAAAAACATGATGTTACACGGGAAAAAAGTTCAAAGTTCATTAGAGCCTTCAAAGTGGTCAGAGTTTTAGAAGTTTTGCCCTTCACATTCACCAAAATTGACAGTGAGTTTTACAAATTGCTTCATCTGAGGTACATCGCCTTGTCATCAAACTGGTCAATTCTTTCTTCAGAATTCAACATGTTTTGGAACCTACAAACTCTTAGGGCGTGTTCACCTTGCTTGTTTCACTATTCACAAGATATAGGTACGTCAAGATTTGAGCTACTGTTGAGCTGAGATAGAGTGAGCAAAGTCTGTGTTTAGTATTCAAGATTTCGGTGTTAGATTAGGACCCGAATTACTGTTCACACATCACTGTTGACAACGTAAAAGACTGTTTTATCCCTACTATTTTAACAAATTGCCCACTTTAACCTCACCCTCCTTCAACTCATCTCTAAACCAGCTATTGAAGATGAATCAATAATCACGATCAAGAATTGGTCCATGGAGCAGTGGGCAGTTTCCACATACTTCAACACCTGCCTTCACCATTATCTTCCTCCTCATCATCATTATTGACATCCCAACTCAATTCCTGCATTAGGGTATCTCCACCGGCGCCCTTCCCACTCGCCCGTCGGGGACGGGCGACCTGACGGGCGCCATAGTGGGCGGGAAGGGCGCCCACGCCCGTCCCGTGTGCCCCTGCGATGGCCTCGCCCCTCCCGTCGACGTCCTACCTGACAGGCGCCACTGTGGCATGGGTAGGACGTCCCACTCGGACATCCCACCGATTTTTTTTTTTTTTTTAAAAACTCTATAAATACGGCTCGTGTCGAAATTTTAATTCCGTAAATTTTAATTTTAATTGTGAATTTATTAATTTTATTGCGGGAAGTCCTAGAGCAATGGCAAGGGCAGTGATGTGGCAGTGGAAGGGCTAGTGCTGACGTGGCATGGGAAGGGCTAGTGGGAGGGGCGCTACCGGATACACCCTTAGGACTCAACCTCTGAAGGCGGCTGGTCGCCTCTGCTCTCATATTCATCTCACAATGAACTCCTCGCACTCTACGCTCCTTTCTTCTTCTCATTGTATCTCTTCTTCTTCTTCACCTCTCACACACACTAAATCCCCATTTCCATGTATAGATACAATATATACACGCACTTCATAATTTCAAGAAACATAGCTGTTGAATTTCAATTATCAATTATCAATAAAGAGGGAGAAAGTTTTGAAATTGGAAGGAATCGTGGCTTCCCTTTTTGTTGAATTGAAGAAGGGGTTTGTGTTTTGGTGAAATTTTTCATATGTAATGCGTCTCTTCCGATTTCAACCCCACCCAGAAACACAATCCGCCGCCTCCTTTCCCCAAACGAAAAAAAACAAGTAACCTCCTCCTCTGTAGCCACCGTACGATCCACCGCCGCCGCGGGTGCTTCTCTGCACAGATGGGGGAAACGGAAATTGAAGGGAGCCCGCTGCCTCGCACTGGCCCTGACGTTCACCGGAATCGAAGATTAGAGCCGCTTTGTTTCCGTTGTAATAAGTGGGCAATCTCGCAGCCGCCTTCTCCGGTGTTTTGTTTCGAAGCGGCTGCCCCGTACTTTCAGAGAAATCCGCCGCCGCGGTATCAGAAACTATCGGCTTTGTACCGGTATGCATCTTCCGTCATCGGATTTCCCGTCCCGCCGCTGCCGCCGTGAGAAACTACTGCCAAGATGTGGAGGAGTTTGAGGGACGAGGAGAGGAGTAGTTTGGAGGGTAAATCAGTAACTATGCTTCTATTTCTTGGTGCAAGCAAGTGGCCCAGAATTGAAAACCACCTATTTTGGAAGAATTGTTTTTGAGGTTTTCTAAAGAGAACAGTGCGGGCCTTGTTAATTTCTAGGGCCTTGCAAGAAATAATTGTTGTAAACTAAACAGCTCAAATGCTTAGAATTGAACTCATTTCTTGCTATAACCGACAAACTGAACATGCCCTTATAGTTCACACCATATCTCCTACCCTTGAAGTCAAAGCTGATATATTGAAGATGAGGCATTTAAGACATTTTAAGACAAATGCCACTGCTACCTTGTCCAAGCCAAGTCCAGGCAGCAAACATGGTGCTGAGCTTCAAACACTTGGCACTATCTCAGCAGAAAGTTGCACTGCAGAACTGTGTAACAGGGCTCCTAATTTGAAGAAATTGGGCATCCGTGGGAGGCTAGCCTTGCTTTTCCAAACACAAATTGGATTTCTTGATAGTTTGGGGAATATGGAACATCTTAGAAAGCTGAAGCTAATAAACGATGTACATCCTAAACCACCGAGTGAAGGGAGACTGCATCGCCTTCCTTTATATGATCAATTCCCATCTGGGCTTACTAGCCTTACACTATGCTCCACCTACCTCAGTTGGGACCATATGTATACAGTCGGATTGCTGGAGAAACTCACGGTGCTCAAGCTAAAAGATAATGCATTTACTGGGGATACATGGGAGGTACAAAGTGGAGGTTTTCAGTATCTTGAATACTTGCGCATTGAACTAACAGAGCTGGCTTTTTGGAGGGCTTCACCACTTAGCTACCCCAAGCTTACGAGCCTTGTGCTCAAGAATTGTGAGAAGCTCTGTGAAATTCCGATTGAGTTTGTTGACATACCAACCCTCCGAATGTTGGAGTTGTATTGCTGCCCATCTGCTGCTGAATCTGCAACGAAGATTTCGGAAGCAAAGCAAAAGACACCGGCTGGAGGCCCTGAATTCAAGTTCTCCATCATTCCTCCTATGGAATGATCAAGTTATGTTTTTCTTTCCAGGTAACTTATTACTCCCTTCGTCCTACTTTAAATGAATTATTTCTTATTCGGCACTGAATTTTATTTAGTATTGTTTTCTGCGTTAAGTGAAGAGAGAATAAAGTAAGAGAAAGAGTTGAAAAAGTGAAGATATTGATGTTTATATTTTAAGAAATACATCATTTATGGTGGGACGTACTAAGGACAAAGTATATTTAAAATACTTACTACTTCATAATCATTTTATTAACTAGTTGTGGTTGCTTAAAAACTCAAGAATGAGCCTTCATTATCTCAAGAATATTTAGGTTTATTCCTTGGCCAGAAAAATATTACTCGAGTTTTGCTGACTCTGGTTCCTTTAGCAAACCTTACAAAATTATACTTTGTCGCACAAACTCTGTTTTTCTTTATGTTTCTTTTACTAATCGTAAACCGTTATTTTTTTTTAGTTTTTTTATTGGTAGTTAGATTTAGTTTATTGCATTTGAACGATTTTCTAAATTGTTAATAACCTACACATTTTCTTAATCTCGTCCTCCCATTTTTTGTGTCTAATGGTTCAAAATTGGCTTTGCGTTAGAAATTAATCATTTATATATATCACATTTTTGTTCACCTAATTTCGGATGCAAATATTAAAATCTTGGGTAGAATCACGAGTTGAAGCTGCAGTATGTAAGTTTAAAAAATCTCCTGAACAAAATTTGAAGTTGCATAAAAAGAGTAGCCCATATATATGTTTATGTGCTTTAGCCATACATTTGAACTAACAGCTCGTGATGTTTGCAATTGCAGCTGTAGCATGGTTGGTGCAGTGTGGCTTGCTTGAATAACTGCTGCATTTTATGTTTTGCTCATTTTCCTCTACTCTGTTGTGTTGAACTTGTTTCACTTCCTAATACTATTTCAAAGGTTCGTGTAATATAAAGGAAAAGAGATTGGCTGAAGGCTACAAAAATACTTTTTTTACCTATTTTTTCTCTTTGTAATTTGTCATGCTTATTAATTTAAACCATTCCTCCATATTTATTTCTTTCTTTTCTTTTGTGAAAAACAAGGAAGCGTTCCATAAAAATATATGTGAATGATATGCTAAAAAAATTAAGACAAAATTGTTAAAGTGAGAAAGGGGGAGAATGATAGTTAAAATAGTGTCAGTGGATAGTGAGACTCATTATTAGTATTTTAATGGTAATATAAGTTGTAAATAACTTAATGTATATGGATAGATATATATTGGGATAATTTTCTATAAATAAAATACCTATATTTTTTATGGGACGAATGAAAATGGAAAATGCACATATTTTTATTGAACGGATGGAATATATAAATAAGTGCTTATTAATTCGTACCATTCCTCCATAAGTGCTTAAGAAAAAAAGATAGATACAAAATTCTATATAAATAATTGCTTAAGAAATACTCCCTCCGTCCATATTAGGGGTCACTCTTATTGTGGGCACGAGTTTTAAGAAATGCAAAGAACAGTGGGATGGAAAAGTTGGTGAAATATGAGACCCATTTTTTTATATTAGATTTATAAAAAAATGTGAGTGAAGTGAGTTAGTGGAATGTGAAACCTACTTACTATTTGTAATAAAAAAATGAAGTGTGACTTTATTGTGGGACGGACCAAAATGGCAAAGGGTGACTCTTATTGTGGGACGGATGGAGTAGTTATATTTCCTTGTTTTCTTAAGAATTTGATATTTTTTTATATCCACCTTAAACTTTTTATTTTCTATTTTTTAATAAATGTTTATTTTATTTATATTGTTAATTTTTGTTAATGATGTGGATGTATATGGAGTATTCCCTTCATCCCAAAATAAGCGGAGCACTTCTTTTGGGCACGTGATTTAAGGAATTGATATTTAAATAGTTAAAGTAGAACGAGTAAAGTATGAGAGAGAGAGGGAGAGAGGGAAAGTAGAGAAGTAAAGAGAGAATAAAATAAGTGGATAATAAAATAAGAGAGATGAATTTTTTTTGCTAAAAAGAGAAATTACTCACTTAGTGGGACATCCCAAAAAATATGTGACTCGCCTATCTTGGGACGGGGGGAATATTATTTATAAGAAATATAGAATCTTTACTATTAATAAATAAATAAAATAATTTTTAATTAATAATTTGGGCTAACCTGAAACCTGAATGTCTAGGGTAGGGTGGTAAGTTTATATTTCGATAAATTCCAACCCAATTTTGGCCCGTTTGACATCCCTACTTGCAGCACGCACATAAACACAACACACGCAATGCGCACACACTACAACACACACACACACACTATAATAATATGATCCAAAATATTTGATAAAAATGTATGTGAATGAATCAATTTTTTGCTTAATCAACATATAAATTATTAATACTCCTTCCGTTCCAACTAAAAGGAAAGAGTTCATACTTTTCGGGGACGGAAGGAGTATTAATTATTCATATTTCATTCTATTCCATTCCATTTCATTTTTTGTAGTGCCATCAAACATAGAAGTGAAATCAACCAAAGAATAACAATTTCAGTCCTTTTTATATTTCTTAACACAACCAAACAAGAGAATGGAATGCAATTCTCATTCTATTCAAACTAAAGAGGGAAAGTGGACATCTTGAATAGGAGGAAGCGAGTACTATGTAAATCAACGAAATGAACGAAAAAGAATCTGGTGGAGACGTGGAGTAGTTAGATTAGTATTCCCCATGTCCCATAAAATAAGGACACTTTCCTTTTTCGTCCGTCCCATAAAAATATCTCATTTCCAGTTATGGAAAGTTCTCCCTAACTCATTACCATATACATTAATTTATTTAGAACTCGCACCACTAGAACCCACCAATTTACTTTAACTATCTCTTTCCTCATATCTCTTACTTTACTAATATGCATTAATTCTCGTGTCATCCCAAATGTACTTATTTTTTTTTGGGAAGGATGGAGTATGAAGTTCTGCAAATAAAGCTTCGTCGTTCAATTTATGCTTGGTAGTAGTGCAAAATTATATTAACGTAGTTGGACATATGTGAGAGATGAAACTGGTAAGTCATCGACTGATCAGAATCGAAACACGCCTAGTCATCGATGAAACACGCCTAGTCATCGACTGGGGATGAATCAGGATAGACCAGCGAGTCGCTGAGTTGCAACCAGCAACTCATGGCGGACGAGTTCAATTCAGTTTTGGATTTCTACCTATTTAAGGGTTTCAAACACGCCTCCAATCACACGCATTCACGCCCTAAGCATCATAACTCCCTCAGAGCAAGAGGAAGACGTCCAAAATACTCTAATCAACGATTTGGAAGACTTACATCCATCCAGCTCTTCTCCGTGACATCCATTCTCCTGTGAACATGAGTACCTAAAAACCTTTGTAGATTTTGGTGAAAACTACAAATTTATATTTTGATTTATATAATTAAACTTTTTTTACCTAGTTCTTGCTATTGTTTTGATTGTTCTTGTGCTCTTACTATTCTTTTGCCTGATCAACATGAAAACTATGTCAGTTTAGCTAAATCAATCAAGACATAGTTAGCTTTACTTGGTTAAATACAGCTCCTTGTCATGGCTTTTCCCTCTTCTTGGGCTCCAATATATCCATGGTTCACATCTAAAGCGAATCCACTAATGCACGGTACCCACGGTCGTATCAACTGGGCTTTCAAATAAATACTATATAAGCCCAACTCTGATTTATTTTGTAACTCGGCCCTAAAAAAATTCGAAATGTTGAGAATATGTGAGATTGGGCATGTTTCTTGTATATTCGATGAAGATCATATGCCACTGAAATTCCGGACCCATCTATCTCTATTGTCACTAATATTAGTGAGAAACTATATTTCCAACAAACAAAACCTCTGCATTCTTTCTTCCATTCTCTATTTTCACTAATATTACCTTCTAATATTGGTGGAAAACTACATTTCCATCAAACCATTCCATTCTCTCCGTAACCATGCCTCGCTCCAAACTCCTCGAAATCAACCTCATCTCCGCTCAAGACCTCCCCCCTCTCGCCGCCACGCTCCGCACATTCGCGGTCGCCTACGTCTCCCCGGACCACAAGCTCACCACCAAAACCGACCACCGCGGCCACACCAACCCCTCCTGGAACTACAAGATGCTCTTCCACGTCCCCAAAAACTTCCTCAGCCAACCCTCCGCGGCCCTCACCGTCGAAATCTACAACCTCGCCTGGCTCCGCGACCCCCCCATCGGCATCGCCCGCCTCCACTTCCCCACCCTCTCCCCTCCCCTCACCCAAAACAGCGGCTGCCGCAGCCTCTCCCTCCAGATCTCCCAGCCCTCGGGCAACCTCAAGGGAACGCTGAGCCTCGGCATCCAGCTCATCGATATGGACGAACACATCAGCCTCTCGTCCCTCCGAATTACCAACGAAAATTCCGTTGCTAACGAAAAGGCCAATATTAGCGAAGGAATATCACTATCCGTCGCTAATACGGATGAGAGGCCGAGGAGTCCGATATTGGAGAACTGGATGGAGGGGATACCGGAAAATGAGGAGGAGGGGAAGGAAATGGCGATTGAACAACGGTGGAAGAGGAAAAGTGGGCTGTTTAAGTGCTTCTCTAATAAATTCAGATTGAAGAAGAAGGTGGGAAATGTGGATACACTTCATCACAGATCGCAATCAGAAGGGGGTCTGGGAAGGTTTTATGGCTGAATCTTCTACTTCTGGGATTGCTTTCCTTTTAGCCTTCAAAATTATTTTTTTTTTGTTATACGTTTGAATAGATGTTCTATATATATAGTTTTGAAATCAACTTGTGGTTAAATAGTGGAATTAAGTCAGCTGGTCTGATTTCTTTGAATTAAATTCATTGCCATATTAATTGCCATTTGTAATTAAAAAAATGAAATAAAATTTTCCTGTAATATAAACTATAAAGCATGATGTTTAAGTATATATTTTGACACAAACTAAAATTTAGTAATCACCATTTATAAAGTTAACCCTCATTCTTTTACATTATACAATAGTAAATTCGATTCCCGCACCTAGCTCGTTTTTTGCTATTTGTAAAACTTCCTCTTTATTGTTTTATTGGTAATACTTCCTTCGTTTTACAGTAGTGGAGTCATTTTGCCATTTTGATACGTTCCATAAGAGTGAAGTCATTTTCCTTTTTAATAAAAGTAACATATCTCTTCTCACTAACTTCTATTCTCTATTACTTTATTCTCTTTCATCTCTCTATATTTTTTTATTACCTACTTTATTCTTCTTTTACTTAATTCATATTTTCCTTAAATCGCGTTCCAAAAGGAAACGTTTCTACTACTATAGAATGGAGGGAGTATTATTTTTTTCTTTGGGTTTACCGTAGGTATAGAAATAATTATATATGTATTCATTAATTAAAACTAGATACTGATTTGATCTCAAGTGATTGATATCAAAACCTAAGTCAGAACAGAAGCTCATGGATCGATTTGAGAGCAAAGGAGGAAGGACAAGGGTAAAAAGGAAATAAAATATAGTAGTAGAACAAAGGACTTTCTATATCCACGATTAATAGAACTCTTTTGACTTGGGATTTCAAGAAATATAGTTGAAAAGGGATTTAAAAAGTTAACGGAACGTGGATCCTACCTTTATATATATTAGTTTTATAATAAAATGTGAGGATGATGAGTAAATAAAATGTGAAGTCCATTACTAAAAGTAGTCAAATGTACGACTGTCAATGAATTATGGACTAACTAAAAAAAGGGAATTGATATCAATTAATCATATACGGTGAGATTGATTACATACAATACGGCCACTTGAGGATTCGGGTATATATTACTGTTGATTGAAAAAAATATGATAAGTATGAAAGTCAGAAGGGCATTCAAAATTGAACAGTAGTATTCGAATTTAGAACTTGGCAACGCACAAAGGATTAATAAAAAGATCTAAAATAATAGTACTCCATAAATGAAGGTTGAATATAGCACAAACACAAACTGTGGTTCCTCTACAAAAAAATGTGGTTTGAAAACAGTAAAGATGTGGTTTGAAAACAATAAAGATGAGAGAATTCAGCCGGTTATAGAAAAACGAGACAAATTAATTTTCCAGTTAACCATGGTGAAAATAATGTAAAACCTGTAACAGCCTAACTTCATTAGATCATCACCAACACCTTGGATCGGGCTGGACGTCCTCCCAGCGCAGCACACGGGCGCATTCGCCGCATATGGCATGGCCACCTGCCTTAATCTGTTGACTCCTCAAGGTCAGCAGGTGCGCGAGGTTTGTGCATTGTCGGTGTCCGTATTTGTATTGGTGGCGTCGTCTGGCTCGTTCTAGTGCATAGTCACATTTAGGAGCCGGTGCTGGGGGAGGATCAACTGCAGGTTCTGCAACAGGCTGCTGCTGCTGCTGCTGATGCTGTGCGGGTTCTTGGACAGAATTTCTCTGCTGCTCAGTGGGTATGTTCTCTTCTGGAGAGACTCTTCGAATTTCCTCCCACTCGAGCGTCTTCTGATACACCTCCCAAGCCAAATCCTGCTCTTCTTTCGAAAGCTTCTCGTCTTCGTTTTCTTGCAGCAGGGTCTCGTGCTCATGGTAATTAGTGATCCAGCTGAAACAAGACAATGATTAGGCTTGGCTGTCATTATGAAACCGGATCGATAGCAGATAGCATATGAGACACACAACAACGAGCATTTTGATCCCAACTACAATTTCTTGTAAATTGAATCATATATGACACTGACATACTTGTGGTAGCAAATTCCATAAAAAGCCGAAATCTAGTTACCTGGGATGATGATCGCTTATCAAGCTCTCAATTATTTTGTCCGAAGATGAACCTCCGTGGGGAAGTGGCAGCTTCTGCTTTGGTAAGTTTCCTACACGAATAGTTGTATTTGGCTCAGTAGTAACTCCAATATCTTGTCCCAGCTCAGGTGTTATGTCATCATCACCAAAGTCGAACAAATGTAATATCTCTTCTTTGGACATTGTTCTGTGCACCTGCTGTCGGTCAACGACCCTTGCTGCAAGTCCTTCCTTAGTCACCTGTGAAATTATCTTATAAAGATTGTGCTCACCCTAGCAACTTACTATTTCAAATTTTAAATTTCGATTACCTGGCGCTTATAAATCTTCTCTTCCATTGTTGCGTGTGCAAGCAACCGGTATGCGAAAACAGGCTTTTTCTGCCCATACCTACAAACCACAAGCATCTGATTTAAACCATATATGAATCTAATTACGTTGTATCTTAAGAGAAAAATGTGGCGTACACACCTCCAAGCCCTATATATAGCTTGAAGATCATATGTCGGGTTCCAAGATCCATCAACTATAATTACTCGGTTGGCCGAATGAAGATTAATCCCCAGTGACCCAGCTCTAGTCGATATCAAAGTGCATTTCACTCTTCTGTTTGACGGGTCGTTGAACCTCTCAACCAATTTCTGCCTCTCCGAGCTTTCTGTTCTTCCATCCAATCTGTCAAAGATGCAGAAGAAACATTAGTGAACCGCTCTTTTTTCACGAAATCTGGTGATACTATTATTAGACGACAGATTCAGTCGGAATTTCCAGTGAAGTAATCAAGATATTAACAACATTTTTGAAATGCTTGAAAACATATTTACCTGTACCAGTCCTTCCCCTTTTTCCAACATTTTCCGTTCTTCCTTGGACGAGGCATTTTCGAAAGATAAAACTCGATTAGGTCCAAAGTTAATATACTCTGGCTAAACACCAGTGCCTTATCACCGATACTTGAACACATTGTGAGGATATCAAGTAGCAAGACCATTTTGCCGCCTTGATCGGGCTCCTTATAGCTATTTTCCTTCAAAAGATCCCTCCACCAGTCCTGTTAGAAAAGTAAAGAAACAGTTAAGGTCCAAAACAGCACTATATATTATTAGGTGACTCTGCAACATTAACTTTACGAAAGGAAATCACCACACCTCACGAAGGAATCCATTATAATTCTTTTTCTGAGGATTCCCCAGCTTCTCTGCAAGACACACAGGAAGAGGCAACAGAATAACCTATTAGAGCTTAGTTTTGGAATATCGAGACAAAGAAGATAGAGTACAACAGTTTCAGCTGGCCAATCAGGGCAACTTAGATGAAACTTACCAATATGGCTTAGGAAAAAAAAGACTGAAGTTAAATTTAAATTATAAATTTCTCTCTATGCTAAGGAGATGAATGAATGACTCAACTAACAATTGAAAGTTAAATTGTTAGTTGTTACAACCAAAAAAAAAAAGAAAAAGAAAACTAGGATATATCTAGAGTACCTCCAGGGAGTATATTGTAGTCGATGTTCTCATCACTAGAGCAGTCATCTGCAAGATTCTCCACATCTTCACATTTAGCAGAATCTTTGTTTTCTTTCCTCAGTTGCAATATTCCAGGATGGTTCCATATCTGCAGATAATGATGTACAACTTTGAACTTATAATCTACATATTTAATAAAACGAAATAGTTTGCACAGAGAAATATTATTGACGGCTGTTGCCACTCTTCAGAATATAGAGTAGTTCCGATGAATTCAAAAGAAGTGGAGAAATATATCGTGTGAAAATTAGTAACTCCGAGAACAGATATTCACTCACTCACTCACACACACACATACACACACACACACACACACACACACACACAGAAGGGTCAACCAAACAAGAAACTGGTAGCTCTTGTTAAATTTTAAATAGAGTGGTGTGACATAAATTCTAGTTTATCAGTAATATCAACCTTGCTAGCTGTGAGGAACCATGAAATTCTAAACAGATATAGATCTGAAGTATGTATGTTGTATGCTGTATTGTTCGGCATCAGTTCAGAAAATTGAAGGGGATATTAAAAAATAAATCATTCGTTTAAAGACCTCGAATTTAAAACATTCTGCAGCATTCAGAGAAGCACACATGCATTCACAAGATAATTTAATGATACATGTAATATAGTGAACAAAAGGAAAACTGGAAATTCACATACCTGAGCTAAGGCCTGGTACCCTGCAAAAAAGGATCTCTTAATTATCTTTTCACCCGAGATCTTGTCCTTTGTGAAACCATGAACATCAAGAAACCTCTTATACATTTTTCTCTGGAGTGGAGATAATTTCACAGAGATGACGAACACAGTTTTAGGAGGCAAATCTTTTTTAACCACATTCATGTCCATTCTCTGAACAAATCCTTTTAACTGTTCATATAAAATATGAGACCTTTGATTCATTATCTTTACATCTTCTGCAGTAGAATTGGTGTGTTGACCATTTTCAATTGGGTTCTGGAATCTGCAAAGCACAATCATGTAGCATGTAAATAACAGGTAAAGAGAGGGCATCATGAGAAAAGTTTTTTACCTATTCCTGAACTCATGGCTGCTGCCAAGAAATCCTTCTCTAACAAAATCAACCATCTGTTTCACATAAAGTTCAAGATGAACACATAGTGGATGAAGAAACTATGAAAACCCAGAAAAAATGTTCTGATTTGAAACCCATACACAATAGTACTCCATGAGATTATTCTGAAGAGGCGATCCAGTTAACGCTATCCTCCTCTGGCACCTCACTTGTTTCAATGCCTGGGTTGTATCAGCCCTAGTGTTCTTGATAATGTGTGCCTCGTCGCAGACAAGAATGTCAGGTCCCTCCTGACAAATATGTTGTCTTTATAAGAATGGACTACATTTTTTGATCAATAAAAAGGTAAGGAAATTCTAGGATACTGGATGATGCAGAGAATGCACTAAGAGCAGATTCTAAAAAAGTTATCAAAATGAAATAACACTATAGTATATTAAGCAGAGTTGATCTCATGAGCATTCAAAGACTATGGAAAAAGGATGGGAAAACTCATTTTTTATGAGGATTGCAAGTTGGCAAATTCTCATTATGGAGCGAGCAAGGGGTGGGAATGATCCCACAAAACATCTTTAAAGAAAAAATATCTGAACATCATAGTAGCATCTAAATTTTAAATCATCCCCGAATTCTTTTATTTGTACTATCACGGATGCATGAAATGAAAAGAAAGAGGAAATCATAACTGAACAAGCTCTAGCAAACCCTGGAACTATCCAAAAGAATAAAGCATACTCCACATATTGCAGAATGTAGGATCAATTTCATTGAAAAAGAAAGATAAGTAGAAGAATACAAATTCACTTCTTAATACTTTCGTCTTGCATATTGAACATATTGATGATCACCTGAAGTGCATTAGTAATCTCTCTAGCCATATCTCTGTCCTTAGCATACTTTCCAAGAGACATATTCCGGAAAGCAGTATAACCAATCAAGAAGACACCGCCTTTAATTCTCCATTTAGCAAACAACTCGACCCTTCTTTCCCTGAACAAAATCAAATAAATTGAGTAATACTCCCTCCATCCCTAAACAATAGACACTAACCCACAACATATTACCCCCAATATATCAACATATTTCTACCACATGGCCCACCAATTTCTCCTCTTACAATATATTTATTGATCATTACTATCACTACCCTTAGGTGGGATTTTCTCCACTTACAATACACACAAGCACTTCTATGAAAACCCGAGCTGTATGTCTATTGGTAAGGGTCAGAGAGGGTATAAAAACAAATTGGGAGTATTATATCTGGTAAAACTTGAATTTTATCCATCTTAAGTTCTAGGGATATAATATCCCAGAAGCACAAGCATAAAGTTTGAGAAATGAAGAAAGACAGCTGGATAAAATAAACTCAAGAATTTTATTGGAATAGACCAGCAGAGGTTAAACAAATTTAAAACAACAGAAAAAGAGTGTATAAGAATGTTGCAAATCCAGGGACCTTATTACATCAAGTTCCAGTTCAGATCCTAGATCTGGACTTCGTAACTTCTAACAATCATGCATTCAGTAGAAAGAATGACATACCTTGGAACATCTTCAACCATGAAGATCCGTAGAGGTTTTAGCTCAGATGGTCTCCATTTCATAAACTCATGCCGCCAATTGTGTAAAACACTCACTGGTGTAACTATGAGTGCAGTTCTCAGGCCTAGGTCTACACTTCTCATAGCAGTATACAGAAATGCTATGACCTGCGTGCAGAAAAAAATTTAACATCGTGACAATATCTATCCATATTAACATAATCTAGTCAGGTAACTCTAAAAAGGAATAGACCTAATTCTATAAACCATATAATTAACTATCATCCTAATTTTTGTTTGGTAGGTGATTGCATAAAAAGTCACCGGCAGAAATGACGAGAGATGCTCTTCTATCCAGTTTAAAACCACTACCTGAATTGTTTTACCTAACCCCATGGTATGCGCCAGAATGCAGCCAAGGCCTTTATCACCAGACCTCACTTTTGTCACAGACTGAACAATATTTTCCCACATAAACCGGATTCCTGCAACCTGAAGCTCACAACAAATTAGATTTATGAGTTATGAGTGAACTGTTAAATTAAGTAAGAAAACAAGAAAATTGAAAAATAGGTCAGGAAATGGAAATCTGGAACAATGTTGGATTATGAGAAATTAATCATGGTTCAAATTGCCTACAGCTTATCTGAAATGTTTACATACTCGTCATTAGTAGTTAACAATCAAAATAAAAGATTGTCCCAATCTTAAACACACAGATACCTTTATGCACAGTGCATGGGACTTTTCTGTAGTGTCATGACATGTAAAATAAATAACATAAAGAAAACAGTATGATAGTAGGCAAGGCCAAACCTGGTGGATCTTTAATTTCGTTGAGATGCTAGGAGGAATTCTAACTGCCTCTTCGCCTTCCTCTCTGACCACATTTACTACGTAGCCAGAAGATATGTCGCCCAGTATTTCTAAACCAGTGCCATCAAATGAGCTCCTGTTATTGACTGAAGAGACTGGAGATTTGGTAGAAAACCGCGCCTCCAATGATTTAAGCCGCTCTTGACGCTCCTGTAAAAGTATATTTATCGGGTCCATGTTGATATCTAATGCACTAAAATAAGATTCAGGATGAACGCTAACCTTCTCAATTGCAATTTTCTTCTTAGTTTCTTCGCCCAATTCAGCATCATCAATGATCCTCCTAATTATCTTCTTACGTCTTCTTTTAGTGCTGGACCAAAAGAAAGGACAATAAAATTGAAATAATGGCAGCGCTCAAATTGATTATAAGAAAAGAACGGTGTTTTTGTGTGTGTGTGCAGAGATTTCATGTCTCACATAAATTTATAAACACGATCACAGAATATGGGTCCAGCGTACCTAGTATTTATGCTTCTGCCAGCATCTGAATCGTCTGAATCTGAATCAGATTCTGAACTAGAAATAACTTGGCTATCTAATTTGGTGGCTTCCTCCATATTCAATGGTTTACATTCAGCATCTGGACCCTCACCATCACTATCCAAAGTAATTGTACAGAATTTCTTACTATCTGGTTGTTCATCACATTCTCTTGAACGTTTGATGCCCTTCAACTCAACCACATCCACAGAAGAAGAGGCATCAAGATTATTCTTTGCCCTCTCTCCATGAACAATGCCAAACAACCTGTTCACACTATCATTTATTTCTTGATCTCCAACATCTTTTTCAGCAGTTACATCCTCCTTACCCATCGAACCATCTAATTGATGCTCCCTCATTCCATCAGATGGAGAAAGTTCTCCTTGAGCAAAATCCTGATCCAAATAGAACATAAAAACATGGCAACAACATTTTAGTTGGCTAGCAGCAAGAAAGGAAAGGTGGGTACTATGCCTAAAATAGATCAAACATGAATTTCATCAAGCATATGACTATACGGAAGCAAGACATAATAATAGTCATTCATGCTAAACATGTCAAACAAAATGGTTGTACACACATTTTTAATCTGGAATAAGTGACAATTAAGAAAGCTAAAATAAAGGGCAAAAACAATCAATCAAGCTTGCCTATCATATCAGTTAGCTCAATTGAATTTTATTATGAGATTCAGAAGATAGCCTTACATGAATCATATGCACTTCCATTTTGTTTTCTAGGTGCAAAGCAGTAAAAATTAGCGGTTATACTTTTTGTTTAACACCCAATCGGTCGGAAAAATTCTCAATACGGGAACCTATATTCTAATTTCAACCCATTTGAGAATATTTCCCCAATTGGTCTCCAGAGAACGCCCAAAAACAGAGAGCAGGATGTCAATAATGACTGAGAGAATGAGAAAATGGCCGAAAGTAAATAAAGAGAAAAATTATAACATCGCCTCAGTTTTACCCCCGCCATCCCATAAAAGATGTCTCACTTTCGTTTTTAGTTTGTCCCACTAAAGATGTCATATTTCCATTTTTCGAAAAAGTTCTCTCTCACATTAAATTAAAATTTATATTTTCTCTCTCCACTTAACATACAAAAGAAACCTCCTAAAATCCCGAGCCATCCCACAAGTGTGACATCTTCTATGGACGGAGGGATTGCAAATCGCTGTATTTACCAGTCGATTTGAAATGTCAACTACGTTTTAGTATTACATGATTTAAAATCCAACCACATTAATTTGACCCACCTGTTATTAAAATTGAATGCCGGGATTTACGGGTTATACATAAATACAGTCTGCGGCCAGTTGGTTTAAAATATCTAGCCATGGAGATTTCAACGTCCAATTCACTAATTTGAAGAGGAAAACAAAAAATTTCTATAAATTCTAGAGTTCAAAATTTTGATACTACAATTTTCTGGTTTCGAGAGTAACCTTAATTCCAATTGCAGTTTTACTGCAATTCTTAAAATTAAAATCTAGTGAACCAACAATATTTCCTAGGAGACTGGCCCAAATTATAATGATGATCTAAACATCAAGCATGTAGACAAAAATTCCAATTGAACTACTAATAAACCAAAACCTTTGTGCTATGATTGGACCTAGAAAGTTTATGAGAAAATCACACATAGCGGTAACAGGTAAAGCATGTCCTACTGAGTCTCTCACCTTCCAAATTATGGTAACAAAGTCCCAGCTGTTCATAAACATCTAATATTTATTTTTCCACTCCATGTGAATTACTCAATATCTTTAAGATTAGGAAAAACGTTATTTAAAAAGTATCTTTCGATTTGGAAGTTTAACTCTTTCGAATGGAACTTTTATGTTAGTCTATTAGATTACATACTAATTTACTCAAGACGGAGCAAGTATTTTTCCCTTCCAAATTCCAATATTTTCCTATTGGAGCTTCCCTCATTCCTTTTATTGAACATAATCATGTGAATAGGGCGTTAATGAGTTCTAATATGCAATGCCAGGCAGCTCCGCTTCAAAGCAACCAAAACTCATATGTTTGCTAGGTATAGTAGGATCTAATTTAGGGTTGATTACATCAGCTAAATTGGTAAGATTTGTCAGTAAATGTGCAAGAACTGCATGTCCTCCATGAGCTTCGGAAAAAAGAAAGGTGGCAAACATGGTAGAAGGTACTGAACAAGAGTTCCTTGTCAATTAATCTTTCCAGTTCACGAGAGTGACTGAAAGATGGAAAGCAGATTTTTTAGATGTATGAATTCTTATCTCTCTGAATCTCAGATATACTAACTAGGAAATAGGACCTTTTTTACCAGTATAAAGCCAGAGAAACCACCAAAACAAGCCCAAAAAGTGTCAATAAACACTAGTTATGCTCCTGTGACCTTGACTTTCTAAGCCAGAGCTATCTGGGATATAGCATCAAAATCTATTATTACTCTTGAAGACGTTATCAGTCACATAAATATGATAGATATAAATGAGTGTATTATGTTATTCAATGACTTCCCTCGTGAAGTCTTAAATATTCTGATGTTTCTTTTATTACGACAAAGAACTGTAACATCATGTTGCATATACAAACAGCTCAAACCTCAATAATCCACAGAATCACAATGCATGTTGCAAACGCATGAAATCCTTGTCCAGCTAGGCTATATTTGTCCAAGCTTATTCAGTTAATTGTAGATTATGCTGTCAATATAATTTTGAGCATATTGAATTCAAAATTTGAGCATCTTTTCACCAAAATCATAACTACTATGAAAAATAGTAGAATAAATTGTAAATAAATACACTAAACCAAGTAAACCTCTTTGCTTTGCTTCCTACGCCTCCTTCGTTTCAAATGAACATGAAGCTTGCGATCGGCATTTGCATCGTCTTCCTCTTTAACCTGTCACCAAACAAAATCAAATATAGCAAAAGCAATTCAATCAGCTATTAGACACAGGTGAAGGGGTTAAATTATCACATAGGTACCTAGAACTATAACAGCAGCAAAGATCCATGAGTGTACAGGTGATCTTTTATCAATGAATTCTGTTAATAAATCAAATGGTCTAAATAAGATAATTAAATAATTATTAATCATCTCACTACATAAAATTTAACAAGACTAGTTCATCTTGACATCTCTACGTAATTAACTCGTCTATATAAGAATATTGTATCAAGATAACTATTTGAACATGCAAACAGAAAGTGCACTTGGAGACTCACAGGCAGCGCAATTAAACTTTCCCAGGTAAGAATAAAAGAACTTAATGACTTCTACTATTATAGTACATATCAATTCAAATGAACTTTAAAAACAAAACTAACCTTTCTAAAGTTTTTCTTTTGTTCTTCAGTAAGATTCAAATCTCCTTCATTTGCTAAAGCATCAGCAATAAATGGATCAGACAATGTACCATCAACATCATCAATCTCTTCCACCTGAAAATGTGGTACAAGTAAGAGACTTCTGTAAAATAGACATACTGTAAGAAATAACACGAGTTCCAAGTGCCCATCTTCCAATATAAACCACTAGAAAAATTGATTCCACTAGAAAAATTATGCTCAACAGAATTTTTAAAATCACATTATGGTCTGTAAAACCTTCCAAAAGCTCAAACAAAGGCTTTGTATTTTTTTAAACATACAGCTCCGCCCGCAGCAGACATTTAAACTACTCCTTCCATAAACCTACAACTGTCTACAATTATTAGAAGCTGCTTAACATGTGGCATAAAACGATAACTGTGCATCTACTTCTATGGCAGTGAATCAATGATCAACTAATATATTAGGTTGTACTTCTCTCATCCAATCATAATGAATTGGAAAACTCAACAATAAATTTAATTTAGTAAACACATGGAGGTAAATACATGACTTGGCATCTTTTATCAACATCCCGTTGTCAGCTACGTGACTATTAAAACTCAAAAATATCTCACCTCATCAACACCTGGAAATTTCAGACCCAGTTCTGCAGCCTGTTGTGGGGTGCTTGCCAGATAAACCGAAGCCCAGTGCTCGCTACCAAAACTTACATTTTCGAAAGATGACTTGTCAGAGCACATTCTACTGAAAGAATCCCAATCTACAGTTGTAGTATCATTTGCAGTTTCACTGCTTTCACTTTTCTCAACTTTCTTTCCAAGGAAACCACTGGCACCCTCCTCCAAGACTTTGCCATGCCGTCTGCCCTAAATGAAAATTTTCAACTTCAGAAATATAACTTATCACATGATTGTATGAATTCCTTGAAATGGTCTGAGTACGAACCTTCTAACAGGCCTGTGGACCTGGAGAAACTCTTCAGCCTTTGTAACTGATTCAAGAGCATCACTGGACAAATTAGTTCCAGCCCAGTGAGTCCTATTTTTCCATGCTATGGTGCAGCAACCATTCGGAGCTTGTCTTTCGATCCACTTATAGAGACTGGAGAGATCAATACCAGCACCATCAAGTTGCTCCTGCTCAGTTACATGATAAGATGAGTGGAGAAGTGACATTTACTGCTAAAACAGAAAATAAATGCTCCCTCCGTCCGCCATTAGGAGTCTCATTTCTTGGTGGTACGGGTTATAAGAAATGTTAAGAAAAGTAGGTGGAAAAAAGTTAGAATATGGGTCTCACTTGTATATATTAGTTTTAAATGAAATTTGAGTGGAATGAGTTAGTGGAAAGTAAGACTTTACGTTTTCCTTTTTAGTTTGTCCCAACTAAGATGACACATTTCCTTTTTTGGAAATTTTCTCTCTCCAATTAATGCACTCAACCACTTTTTCTCACTCTTATTAAAATATCCATCTTTCTTTATCTCTCTACTTTAATATACTTTCACCCACCTTTTCTCTCTCCAATTAAACACTTTAACAAATAACTCCTAAAATCCTGTGCCGGCTAAGCAATGTGTCATCTTAGCCGGGACGGAGGGAGTACCATTTATAGTAAAAACGAACCGGGACTCCTATTCGCGGACAGACTACAATTGAAAATCAAGACTTCTTTCGCGGACGGAGGGAGTAGTTTTTATGTTTCATATTCACCCAATGACAGAAAAAAAAATACAACTAGGTTATAACAAGTTTCTTGAATATTTTTTATTTTGGAGCAAAAGGTCGGGGAGAATCAAAATAATTTATTTCCTTTAATGTTACAAAACCACTTGAACAACTAATCTTAAGCATAACAAATATTGCAAAAAAAAATATTTCCATGCATAAAGAGAAAAATTTAAAATAGCTACCAATAAATGAGCACTTTCCGTCTCAAGCTCGTCAAGCTCCACTTCCCATTGTTCCCTGAAGGCTGCCATTTCTCCGGAAACAGCCTTGTCCAACTATCCACCACCAAAATTGATTCAAAATGAAGGAACATTGACAGAAAGATTTTTTTTAAAACTGACATAAAAAGCTAGTATACCTCATCACCAAAGAGAGATTGAGCCAATTCTTTCCTAACATCAGCCTCGACATTGATTAAGGATTCCTCTTCCAGTGCCTCCTGGGCTTCCGCAGCCTGAGAAGAAGATTAAGTCAGTATTAAAATAAAGAGCACCTGTTGCTTTCTTCAAACTAAGAGGATCAAAACATTTTACCTTACTCTCAACTTCTATAAGCTCAGCAATTAGCTCCTCTACATCCTCCTCGGTCAAGGGTTCCTGATAAGATATAAAGTTGCAGCTTTAATAAGAGAAGAAGGAAGAAGAGAAGGGCAAGAAACCAAAGTATGCATGTCGAAAAGGATGCTATCATTTTTCTAGAGCATTAAAAAGAAGACTACATACAGATGCTTACAACAGTTCAAACTAATTAGGCAATCAAGGTACTCACAACACTTCGAACTTAATTCGCATACAATCCCAAGGGGATGACAAAGAGTATTTTCCCAATCAAGGTATCGAATAAGCAGATAACAGGATAATAAGTAGTGAAGACAAGTATGGCTATGATTATTTGGAACAATTAGCTAGCAGCTGCCATAAATTCTCAGTGTTCGGTTATTAGAATTGGCCAAAAATTACCTCTTTCATAAGGGGTGACCAAGTCTCATAAGGCAAGACTAATCCTACATGGCACTATCTCGAGACTAAGTACTAGGCCGCGTTCATCCAACTGAACGACACATAACGAGACTAAGTCCTGTCTGGTCCAACAAACAAAGCACAACCTCGATGCAGTTCTCTCTCATCCATACATGCAATTATACTCTATGCAGAAAACACAAGCCACGAAAGGACAGAAACAATTGAAAATAACTCAGCCATCAAAAACACCATTTAACAAAGGTACACCATTTCCAGATTGCATCCTTCCTTCTTCCTTAACCTAATTCTAGCAAAGGCGTTATAATTTCACGAACTTCATACAAATAAACATGTTGAACAAGATAGCAGGAGAGGCAGAGGCACCAAACAAACAAAAACAAGGTACAACCACCGAAGCAAAACGTACAACTCGGCCACACTTTTCCAGATGCAAGATAAAACTGAACAAAACGGGTCCAGGCATTACCTCAGAATGAGATTCTCCTTCCAGCTCTTCTTCACCTTCATCGTTATCATATTCAGCTGAATTGTCGGAGAATTCTTCCTCAGCGTCAATTGTTTCTTCATCCTTCTTCTCAATCTCTCCTCCATCAACCATCACTGTGTCTGCTTGGATCAAATTAAACTTGTTGCAGAAAATTTGCAGTGTCTTCTTTTTAAATTTTTATTTATTCATTGGGTTTTAGCAATGGGGATGGTGAATTTGGGCATTGGCAAAACTCATAACGACGTCGTATCGGCCGTAATTGGTGAATAGGGCCTAGCTGTAAAAAGATGCCCTAATTAGAAAATTTATTTGATTTTATCTCTATATCTGCTAAATTAGAAAATTTAATATTTTGACTTTATCTTATATCTACTGAATCAGAAAATTTATATTGCTCTTATCTTTATATCTGCTGAATCAGAAAATTTATACCATTTTTGACTTGCTAATACCACTCAAATAATAAACTTTCCCCTTTATTTTATATTTATATTATTTTTTATTTGGAACTTAATTAAAGTTTGAGTATTAAGAATCTTTTAAAAAACTGAACTGTACATTGAATTTCTGTAATGTGTAGGATCCTTAGTACACAAAGTAATTGAATGAACATTATCATTTATTGAAGAAATTATGTACAATTGTTCCATAAAAAGAGTCGCATTTTGTCATTTCATTTCGTTATCACATAAAAGTCACATTTCACTTTTACTATAAAATTATATTCCCATTTCGTTATTTCCACTCATATATTATTATAAAATTAATACTCCTTCCGTCTTATTTAAGATGACTCACTTTCCTTTTTTGTTTGTCATAATCAAGATTATTCATTACTAAAAATAGAAACATTTTATCTCTACTTTATTCTCTCTCTACTTTACACACAAAATAAAGTTGCATAAAATCCCGTGTTACTCAAAGAAAGGGTCATCTTCCTTGAGACGGGGAGAGTGTATATATACAAATGGAATACCATAGACATAGTCCAATAACTTATTCAACCTACTGTTTTTTTTTTTATATTTCTTAAAAAAATTTTTTGTTCATACCAAATATAATTCTTATTATGGAACACTATCAAAAAAAATTGGAAACAAACTCCGTAAAATGAAAAGAATTGACTTGGAGTATTACTTCCTCGAAATTTCTAAATATTGATATATTCATATATCGGTAGTATGTATTTTATTATTTCTTGTTATTGTAGATGTAATGCGAATATGTAACGATTTGTTTTGAAGCAAGAAGTAGTATGTAACACTTGTAAGAAAAATTATTGGTCATATGTATTTATTATTTCTTGTCATTGTAGATGTAATGCAAGTATATATAACGATTTGTTTTGAAACAAGAAGCGTGTAACACTTGCAAAAAATATTATTTTGTTTACCAAGATTTTTTTTTCTAGATATATTGTATATCATCGTACTGCTGGCAATCACATAATCTGGATATCAATTGATTAACTTTCTCAAACTTCAAGGCATTTTCTGGGTTGGGCTGTTTTCAATTTAGTCCAATCGGACTATTAATTTGATGAACAACCGCTGGTTAAAAATGAAATTAATAGTATAGGATGTGTTCAACTTTCATGATATACTATGATTTGGGCTTAATTCTTAGCTATTTCTATGGTTCATAGTCCCGATTCAAAATATAATGGCCCAAGATAATTTGTTAGGCCCGCACTATTCATAACATGTTTGCTAAGAATTAAATCAATAATGGGGAGACCTCTTTTACAAAATTACCCCCAAGAAATATAGAAAAGACAGATGAGTGTTTTGATCCATTAACCTGAAAGTAGAAATATTAGCTTCACCAAATACAACCCAAATCTTTCCAAAAAACTTATATGCTAGAAAATGTTATTTTAGCAATTTTATAGTAATATACAAATATCAATTTCAGCTCTTCCAAAATTATATTTTGCACCTGCCAATGCACATGTTTATTCCATATTTTAAGAGCTTACATATCCAATTTCCCATTGAAGGCCATAGTGAATGTACATGCCATACGAAAAACACAACTTCTAAATGATTTGCAAAGGTAAATAAGTGAGAAACATATCTGCTTGCGATCTAGGCACTAAAATAACAAAGCATCACCATTATTATAGAGTTTTGAAGTAGTAATAAAAAGACAAATAGATTATTGAAACTGAATTCCTCGTATTGTAAATTATGCAGTTTTAGGTTTTAGTGGTTCATAAACCTAGGAAGGATTTCATATCTTCCTTCAACTTTTGAGGAGTAGTAAATTCATCGCTGCTAGTGTACACATAAGAAGCAGCCTTACACGTCTCCACAAATATATCTCTGCATCTTCTCGGCAAAATTGTTCCCTTTGTGTACACAATTTGCATTAATTTTCTCCTGTGATTTTCAACTATTTCTTTTATCTCTGCAATAGCTTCCTCTTCAGTAATGCCTCTTCCGTCGGCTAGTAGAATGCTCATACAGTTGTTTCCTTTATTCTCCTTGCGTTCCTTCTATAAAATGAATCTTACTTCTATTTTTCATGTTTCTCAAAGTTAATTACAACAATAAGTCTCCACATATTTTGAAAATTTTTTATTTTTATTTTTATTTATTAAATATTTTAAAGGTGAGAAGAGAAAGCTTACCTCAAAACTGCAGACGTCGTTGATAAGGCGGATAATGATTGAGACATGCCTAGACAAATCAGTACATTCGTCACTCATGAGCATCTCATCGGACAACTTTACGCCGATGAATAACAAGGCCATGAGAACTACGATTTTTCCGGAAACTGATAACCACGATGTAGACATGTACTCATCCAAGCTTTGTTGCGAGCCATTGCTCCACGCATCTAATTCTACCTTGAATGATGATACTACTTCAACCCACTGCACTTGGAACATATAACTATCAAACCACCAAAAACTGAACTAGAAAAACCAAAAATAAAAAAAGAAGAAGATAATTTTCTATACTCAACATAAAAAAATACTATCGTATTAACCAATTAACATATCTAAACAATTATAATCTACGTAGTATCATAATATTAATAAATATGAATCACCGCAAAGTTTATTTTAGGTACAATATATATTTATATTATATATGTAATATAAAGAATAAATTCGGTTTTCGATTTTTATATATTCGAATCTAAAAACCAAAATTTGCCAAATAATTAAACCAACCCGAACTAAAACCTAAATAAAACCAAACCAAGTTTCAAATTTTGGTTTAGTTCGGGTTGGATGTTTAGTTTTAGGGTATTTTTTATAATGTCAGATGTTAATCCGCCTTGAAAATTGTGCTTACCATTCCAACTATAAATTCTTTGGTACTACGTCCTTGTGCTACACTAGCCATCACTGCCAATTCGTTTACTGTATTGTACAGTGCTGTGAAAATGATCTCAACTTCCATTGATTCGTATTCTGCACTCGCCTTTTCTTTCCATCTGTTTTGTTCATTGTATAAATGATGAACAAGTAGGAAACTGAAAAATATTACTAGTAATTTTTAATTTCCCTAGAGAGAGACATTTAGTGACATGATAGATTGATAAAATATGGAATTAAACATGTTTAAATCAATCAATTCATAAGAATATACGATTGAATAGCTGGGATTATTTTTAGCACTTCAAGATTTTACTTGGATTAAATTGCAAGAAATTAAGCTTACTCGTTGACTAATTCAAGAATGTTGTAGCACTCTTTTCTTGAACCACCATAGTCGAAAAAATCATCGATAAGGGTTGCAAGCACAGTTGTTTTAGTAAAGGCTAGACGAGCATGAGCAGACGTAGCACAATCATCGATGACTAATGAAGCCAGAAAATAAGAAATGAATACTACTTGTCTTCCAAACTTCAAAGTGTCCAGTCTACAATCTGCATACCACCTACATAATTTGGTTAATTCATGCAACAATTTTATGCTTATACTTTATATAAACATAAATAAAACTATACATAAACATAAAGTACATTGCCATGGTCATCATACCTTTGCAGTTGTTGAAGTTCTTTGTGGTACTGAGCTTGGCAAATAGTGAAATCTTGCATCGCCAATGCTACAAAATCTTCATTGCATATATTTGAGAATCTGTTGAAAAAATAAAACAGAGCATGATTCACTTTTAAGGTAAATTTATCATGAAAATTAAAGGAAAGAAAATACAAAAGAGCTTTGAGTGGAAGTCCAAGATGTCCAAATTGATATTGTAACAAGTAAAGTATCTATTAACATAAAAAAAAGTAAACTATAGGAGTATTAATTAGTAATATAAAAAGGCAAAATATATACACTTTGGGTAAATTCTTATCCTTGAGAGTTGAGAAGGAAGATTGTAGCCTAGTTCGCATGAAAGGTTAGAACTATGACGAAAATTCCCCTTTTTTCACAACTCATGACAATCTAGATCGATACACACTACAAAATCCATGGGTTCCATCCTAAAACCAATTCGTGATAAGAGGAGAGACACACGAGACTCATATTTGTATACTATTAAGTTTCAAATAGCCAACATACATAAAACATAAACATATACCTCCAATAAAGCAACTTCAATAAATTGGATGTTGTTACAATATTGCATACCTAGTTTTAAGTCTCAGAGCTTGATAATGACTCATGTCATATAGGTCAAGGTTTCGTCTAACTCCCAGCCTTATTGGTATGCCATGGTAGTTATTCATGTAGAATTCCACCTTGAATTTATGAGAGAAGATTAGTCTAAACTTAATCTTATCAGTGAATCAAAGCATATGAACTCACCAATTTGTGCAATTTCTTGTCAGGAATGGATTTACTATGCAACTGGTGGTTGAGAAAAGTGGTAGTCCAACCAAGTATATTCACAAGACACCTCTCTTCTTCGTCTATTCTCTCATGCGCTGCTCTGTAAAGCTCGATAACCATCGCCACGTCAACTGTTTGCTGGCTAACGCCATCTTGATTATCATATGGTGCAAGTTCCTCTATGAAGTGCACAAAATGAATGAATTGTTGTATACTATATTATAATGTATTTTAATGAATTGTTTCTACCTGAGGAAATTTCATATCCTTTAACTCGCAAAAGTCTAAATGCCATTGCATGAGTAGTAACATTGGAAAACATAATTTTGTGTTTTTGTTGCCACAACCTGTTTGATCATGGAAATCAAACCAATAATATAGAAGATGGTAATAAAACAAAGTAAAAGATGAAAATAAAAAACCATTAGACAACAGAATATGGAAGCACAAAATCAATTCTTTACTTACATGTATGTGCTTTCTAGGATAGTATCGATTTCGGATTGGAAGTAACGGTCGGGTCCCAACCTTTGAAGGGTGTCAATTACACACAGATTAGATGGTATATGAACAATTGCAGTTTCCAATGAATCGTTGATCTTCTCTTTTATATTTTGCATCAAGTCCTACAAGAATGCAACGGTACGTATAAGAGCATCTCCAATGCCAGCTAGCCAACCAGCTAGCCGAATCGCGTCGCTAGCCGGTCGGCTAGCCAAACCATTGGAGTAGGCCAGCGGGAAATCGGCCAAAATTTCGGCGTGGGCTAGCCGATGGCGTGGTGCTGGCCGATGCGCTGGCCGCCATTGTGGCGTGCCGATCGGCCAGCGATCGGCCAGCCCTATTTTTTAATTTTTTTTTAATTTTTGAAAAACTATATAAACGCGATTTTCTCTATCTCTAAATTTCTATACAAGAGCAACATCTAGCGATGGACAACAACAACTAGCCCAATACAAAATTAAGACCTAAAACAGAAACATGTCATACCGTCGGGCCGGGGGCGCAGAGAGGCCCCGGACCCCCATGGCAAGGGGGCGTCGCCCCCCTTGAACCCCTGACTCGCTGACCGGGCAGCGAGACCCCCGTTCGGCTAGCGACAAACTATAACAGATTGAAGGCATACTAACTTTTTAAATGTATTTTTTTAATAAATTAGTGAGGAGTAGAGTGGGGCGGTGGCTCGTGTGTGGAAGCCCGGATTTTTTTTATTATGTAATTTTTTTTTATTTTTAGTTAATGTACTTTTTTTTATTTAAATAAAATTAATGAATTTTTCCGTATATGTCTCGTAAATTTAATTCGGTAATTTAATCGTAATTTTAATTTCGTAAACGTAGTATATTTTGAATTATTTTTATTGCAGCTGGCCTATGGCTGGCCTAAATCTGATGTGGCAGGTGGATTTTTAGTGCTGCTAACGTGGCAGGGAGAGAGAGTGGCTGGCCTATGGCTGACCTATTTGCATTGGAGATGCTCTAAGTCCATTTTGGTCTTTGGGAATTTTCATTATCTTCTAACAGAAAAATTTATAGTGCATAATAAAAATAAGGGTATATGTCAATTTTGGTCCTAAACATATCACCAAAATAAAACATTCGTGCTTTGAAAAATAAGTCCATAATAAATGAAAATGTGGACGAAGTAGTCTTTTTTTACGGTTCTCTCAAAAAACTAACGGTCAACACTAATTGCACAGTGGCATGACCATTAGCTTTTTTTTACGGAACCGTCAAAAGAGGACCACTCCGACAAAGATCTCATTTATTATGGACTTGTTTTTCAAAAAGTGAAGTTTTGGACCAAATTCGTATTTTGATCATATATTTTGAAACAAATTTGACCTTTACTCTAAAAGTAATTATACGTACTTGTCCTTTCATTTATATAACTGAAACAAGATAATGATTTAGGAACTTACTATTGTAGTAAGGCTGCATCTAAAGGTGAGGGATGACTTATTGCCGGTAACCGGAAATCCATGGCCTGTGAAAATACAAGATGTATTTATTTACTACCCAATAAACATAATCAAGCATGCATTTATCAATAAACATATAAAGTGCTGACGTGGAAAAGTATTCCTCAAACTTCCAACTCTGGAGCCGGAGAAAGGGGTGACCAAGGCGAGCGACATTTTCAGTTCCGGCGGGAAGGTGGAGGATTGCGGTGGCGCCGTTGGTTGCCGGTGCCTCTATATATATTTAAGATGTAGCAACAGTCATATATAGATGTTCCGAATTATAGTGATTTGAATTTTTTATTCTTTCAACATTTTGTTATGCATTCCTCCTCTCGGCTTATACTCTCCGTCTGCATGATTACTAATTCGACATGAGATTTTATGTAGTGTTATTTTGTGCGTTTAGTAGAGAGAATAAAGTAAGAGAATGAAAAAAAATAGAAAGAGTAATTTTCTATATTTAGAAATGTGTCATTTAGAATCGGATATTCCAAAAAGGACAAAGAATAAGGGATGAATGAAAATAATAAAGAGTAAAGGTAAAAAATGGTCCTAAACATATGCTCATTTTACGATTTTGTTTCCAAACATTATGTTTTGAATTTTTACATCTCAAACATTTCAATTCAGATCGCAAACGGTCCAAAATTGACGGTTCCGTTAAATTGTAACGATCAATTAACAGCTTAATTTGGTCAAAATCGATTTTAAAGGCGTTGACTATTAAAACTTAACGGAACTGTCAATTTTGGACCGATTGTGATCCGTTGAAATGTTTGGGATGCAAAAGTTCAAAACATAATGTCTGGAATCAAAATCGTAAAATAGGTATATATTCAGGATTAATTTTAGCCATTACTCAATAACAAATATAGACAATTAATGGGAAACGGCTATATTAAATAAGTGAATTTTACATTGGCGTACTATTTGAGTTTGACTTAGTGGGCTATAAGCAAAACAAAATTTGGTGGTTATCAAACTTTGTTGTTAGCTGCACAAGCATTTATGTTGAGATAATTCACGAGGGCCATATTCGTGTACAATAAAGCTATGCTGCCACTGGCTAGCCATATAAAAATATATAAAAACATTATTCAAAAATTAAGAAAATTAAATCAAGTTGTTAATGCATAGCCCATAGGTATCCACACATACATCATCTCTAGCTTTGTAAAATAGATTCCTCAAATGTTTCTTTTAATATACTTCCTCGGTCCACGATATTTATAACATACACCATCAAGTTGTTAGTGCATAGGTATCTACGATATTTACTAGATTCCTCAAGTGTTTCTATTAATATAATTCTTCGGTCCACGATTATAAGTCTACATTTGATATAAAACAAATTTAAGAAATATAGCAATTTATGAGTAGAAAAATATTAGTGGATGATGAGTTCTATTTTTATAATTTATTTTATAATAAAATATGAGTTAGATAAAATAAAGTTAATGAAATATGAGGTCTACTAATAAAAATTGTAAAATGTAAATGAGACATTTATTGATGGACGGATGAAAATGTCAAAATTGGACATCTGTGGTGGATGGATGGAGTATTATTTAGTTTGATTGATAAGATAATACACACTAAAATAGATGTAAATATACTTCCTCTATTCCACCGAAGACATTTTCCTTTTTAGTTTATCTCAACTAAACATGACAAATGTCTGAAAAATAGAAATAATTTTATCTCTATTCCCCTTTCTTATTTTATATTCTCTCCACTTAACACAGAGAATAAATTAAGTTGCATAAAATTTTATACCAGTCAAAGAAAGAGTATCTATGGAGGTATATAGATGGTACCACACACAAAAACTCTTATATCTAGCTTACACCATAACAACTATTAATATGACATAACAAAATACTGATCAAATAACAAAAGTTACTATAAAAATGTAAAATTAGATATTTCTTGGATATATACTAGCAATTGGTTGTTCAGATGTCGCGATTAGATTGCTTGATACGATTGCACTTTTGGAATAATTGGGTGAATAATTGCATAAAGCTTGCTATGATGAATAATAGAAAATAACGGAGAATGAGTAAAATCTGTAGAGCGAAAGCGTACCTAGACCCATAACGAATTGGAAGGCGGAATTGCTTTGCAGCGGCTATGGATCTTCCAAACAATCAGAGACGTCCTTCACAATAGTCTCTTCCAAACAATCAGAGACGTCCTTCACAATAGTCTGTCAAGAGAATATAGAGATATTGAACGTTTTTCTGACGTCTAGGGACTATAAGCCTAGCTTATAAATTATAAGCCCCTTTATTTTCTATTCGTTACCCCATCAAATAAAAAATCACATATGGTATCTATGTTTATTTCCATAATAAATAAATATACTTTTAATCCACATTAAATCTTTATAGAATCATTTAATTGGACAACTAAAATATAACTATACATGTTAAATTAATTACGTGGAAGTCTAAATTTTTAACCAACACCACCAAGTGGGAAGTAAAATATTAAACGAATATAGATAAAAGTAAAATATTAAACGCACCACCAATTGGGAAGTAAAATATTAAACGAATATAGATAAAGTCAGAAACGCAAGGCCATCAAAATAAATCGCAAATTATCATATTGTAGAAAGGCAAACTAAGTTTGGCTCAAAGAAGTCACAACAATGTAGGTGTGAAACAAAATTCAATGTCGTTGCAATATGTTTATTTACGTATATAAAACAATGTTGATGTCACTCATAACCTGCAAGTGATCTTAACCTATATTCCTCTATCACAACTAATTTAAGTCAAAAAATTTGAACAGATTAAGAAGTTATATTGAAAAATAAAAAAAAGGAATAAAGTTGAAAAGATAAAATAATTGTAAATAATATGAATAATTGAATGTTTTATTATTTATCAGAAAAGGAAATAACTTAATTTAATTGAGGTGTCTCAAAAAAGAATATAACTCAACTTAATAGAAACGAAACGAATGAGTAATCTTACGCTAGTACTATATTATTTTGATATTTTAGTATTCCATCATAGCATATGAAATATTACTAGTAGACGAATGAGTAATCTTACACTAGTATATTATTTTGATATTTTAGTATTCCACCATAGCATATGAAATATTACTAGTGGATCACTAGTAGATCATTTATTAGTAATTGGTTGGCCGTCCAAAATTAAATGTCAATACTTTTGGTGGAACGACTGGCTAAGTATACTATTTTAAAACATTAAACATTTGTATGCTAACCAACCATCAATGTTATTGTATTACTTCGCTCTTGTTTTGAATCCTTGTTGTGACTATATTATTGTTATTTGTCTCTGTCCATAAAAATATATTCGCTCCATTTCATAGAAGATAACTCTATTCTTAGGCAATACAAAATTTTATATAATTTTATTTTGTGTGTTAAGTGGAGAAATTAAAGTAAGAAAAAGAGAATAAAGTAAAAATAAAAATTATTTTCATTTTTAATAATGAGGTCATCTTAATTGGAACAAACCAAAAAAAAATGAGTCATTTTCAGTGGGACGGAGAGAATAGTTTACTTTTTTTTTCAATATTAAATTGTCTATTAAATACTCCCTCCGTTCCATAGTAATAGGGACGTTTTTCCATTTCCGCCTGTTCCATAGTAATTGAGTCATTTCTCTTTTTAGTAAAAGTCAACACATTTTTCCACACCTACTTTACTCTCTCTTACTTTTTTCTATCTTCATCTCTCTACCTTTTTCATTTTCCACTTTATTCTCTCTTTACTTAACTCACCTAACACAATTTTTCTTAATCTCCACGCGGAAAAGTTTTGCCTCCATTACTATGAAACGGAGGGAGTATAAGTTTCTATCTTTTACAAGGTGAATTTCATTTAACTAACACTACTTTAATCGTTTTCCTCTTAACTTTTTTTTTTTCAATTTTACATTAATACTGACCATCAAAACTATTTTTAATGGTAAAAAGAAGTATAGAAACCCATGTTTAAATAAAAATGTAGAAATAGCTTTCGCAAAACTAGTGTATCGTAAGATTCATAGTGGTTTTTGTCCATGTCTTGTGTGTTGTGACATAAGAACGTGGGAGGCAAATTTTTTTAGTCTAAGAACGTGGGAGCGTGGGGGCTGGGAGGGCAGTTGTAACGGCAAATATCAATGACAATTGCTCTGGGGGGTTCGACTTGAACTCGTTTAGCGATTAGGCAGGCATGTATAACGTTTTGGGTACTACCGATACCGGTTCGTCGCCGGGCACCCAAGGCTCGACAACTCCGCCGGTGTACCAACCACCACATTTTGATGTGGATGCATACTATCGTCCCTCCCCCAGAGGTGCGGGCAATCGCCGGGATTATTCCAAATTCCGGAGAATTTTCCGGATGAACGCACTTAGGAATACCGGCCGATAGGTGGACGCTCTGCCAGGATCGGCGTCAATGCCGAGGTGGCCGAGGAGGAAGAGGGCGACGACGAGGTTGTGGTGGACGGCGGCCGTCATCCATACAACCAAAAAGAGACGTTGGCTCTGTACGACGCTTGGATCACCGTCTCGTACGATCATGTCGTCGGGAATCAACAAACCAGCTTGTGTTTCTGGAAAAAAGTCACCGAACTTTACAACGCACGAAGGCCGAAGAAGACCTTTGCCCGCAACGTGAAAAATGCTCCGCGGTCATTGGGACCGATGCGACAAAGATGTCAAAAAATTTTGCGCGATATACATGGTAGAAGAGGCGAATTACCAAAGCGGAGCCAGTGGAGCCGACATTCTGAGAGAGGCGTTGCGGGTGTTTAAAGACGACGTCGGTAAAGATTTCAAGTATGTCGATGTTTGGTCGCAAGTCCACCACCTTGAAAGATGGGCTGGCGGTGTCCAGTCGGGCTCGAGATCGCAACGCACGAAGCACACAGCGCGTGGCCAATACTCGTCTAGTGAGGGCGGCTCAGGCAACACCTCACAAGAGGGCACGTCAACCGATGATGCAGGGGGGTCTTCCGGTTCACGACGTCGGCCACAAGGGACCAAGGCGGCGAAGGCGGCTAGAGCGAGGGGGAGGGGTAGGGGCCGCGGCGAATCAAGCCAGGCGGGCTCGGGCTCGGGCTCCGGTACGGGCTCGAACACCCTAATGTCCATGTACCTGCTCGCCACGATGGCTGACACTTCAAAAATGAGTCCTCCCCAATTCGAAGCCCATATGGGCGGCATTGAGCATATGAAAGCTCAACTTGGTATTCAGTCTCGATTTAACTTGGGTGCACCGCCACAGACTTCGGGGGATGATTCGCCGGCGGAGTAGTTTTTATAGTTTAATTTAGAGTATTTTAATTATGTATTTTTAATTTTTTTTAGGATTTTAATTATGTATTTTTTTTTATTTTTAGGATTTTAAATTATGTATTTTTTATTTTTTAGGCCTTTAATTTGTCATTTTTATTTTATTTAATGAAGTGTGTTTTTATTAATTGAATTTTTTGGAATTAAAAATAAAAAATAAAATTGAATGAATAGTTAAGGGATGAGATGGTTAAGAGATGGAGGGATGCAGGTGTTGTCTCTTAGTTAAGAGATGGGCTGAAAAGTACAGTGAGGCCCATGAATAGTTAAGGGATGAGATGGTTAAGGGATGAATAAGAGATGGTGTTGTGGATGGCATAAATACCTGCAAGTATACAAAGTAGGAATAGTATAGCTAAAGGTCAGTATCAGATATCGATTTCGGGAAAAACAATCAGAGACTCTCTACCTTCTACTAAGCTTCATTCACTATTTGAAAAACCGAAACTTTTGGAGATTTTGAAAACTAAAAACAAGTTGAAAGCAAATAAACAACTAATGCAAATAATTAAAGAGGTAAAATATGAGAGATAAGAGAATTCCGTGGATGTGCGTTCACAGTTATGGTTATCCAAATTTCAACTATAATAACCTAGCACAGTTTATACTTCGATAGAACGAGTCACTTAAGTTTTTCCCATGCGGCACAAACGTAGATTACTAACACTAGGGTTGTGAATTCTAGATTAGACTCTAACTATCAAAGTCTCATTCCAATAGATTAGATTATAACTCCTTAAGTTCTTAAGACTCAAGCCCTCACAAAAGGTCCCTTCTCTCGAGTGCAGATAAACCTATGTGTTGTACTCGTTCCTTTTACAACGTAAAACTAGCTATCTCTCGATTAATCTAGTTAAACAGATATAGTTCTAAAGTTGGCCAGAAAAAATGACAATAAAAGCACAAGAACAAGCAAAACAATCACAAGAGCTAGGAAAAAGTTCATTTCAACAAATCAAAACATGTTCATAATAGATTTCACCAAAAATTCTACAAAAGATGTTTAACTATTCATAGACAAGTAGTAAAAACAAAAGTAGAAGTACTAGACATGAAAGAAATTGATAAAACCCAAGGTTGAATCTTCAATCTTTAGTCTTCTCTTGCCTGGATCTGCAGAGCTCCACTACAAAGTACTAGACATGAAAGCAAAACAATCACAAGAGCTAGGAAAAAGTTCATTTCAATAAATCAAAACATGTTCATAATAGATTTCACCAAAAATTCTACAAAAGATGTTCAACTACTCATAAACAAGTAGTAAAAACAAAAGTAAAAGTACTAGACATGAAGAAAATTGATAAAACCCAAGGTTGAATCTTCAGTCTTCTCTTGCCTGGATCTGCAGAGCTCCGCTCCAAAGGAAGATGCATGAATTATGTGTGGAAGATGGAATGGAAGAATGTGTAAAGGGGGAAGGATTGGAGGTTTTGAGATAAAGATTATGAATTAGGTTAAGAGATATTTTTAGGCTGTAAAAAGGTTTATTTTTGACAATTTTCGTGCCCTACAATAAATGGGAGAGATTTGGGCAACAATTTATTTTATTCCTTGAATTTCGGCCTAATTTCCATCAGCTTTGACTGCACTGCGCAATATTTGTAGAATGGTCATAACTTTCTCCATAAAACTCCGATTAAGATTTGCAAGGTATCCACGCGAAGCTCTTTCGAAGACGAAGAGAATGGTATTAATCACTGATTGGACTTCAATACTACCCCTAAACTCAGCTTGAACCGAGGCTGTTGCACCTTGGACTTTTTGCACCTTTTTCTGCCTGATTCTATCATTTCTCAACTAACACGTCAAAATACCAACATGCATAACATATTCAATTTAAGAAAATAATTTGCATGATTGACACTTAAAACAAATCAAATCTAGCCCTTACAAACATGCAAAATCTGTGTTTGTCACCTATACATTTTCAAAATATATTAAGGGCTGAGTACTTGTTGTACTCAGTGGACACATGTTAAAATATATCTTCATAAAAACTGGTTTTGTCAAGCCATCACTAAGTGAACCCAGGGTTTTATTGAAATGTCTGAGAACACTAAAATCATTTTCTCTTCAAATTGTGACTGCGCAGTAAATTTTCCCAAAAACTATACCATATCGGAACTTTTTTTTGGCGCCGGAAATGTGGCCACATTCCACGGTCACAACAACTGGCCAACTTAAAGGATGGCTCACGGTCCTTGGTGTACACTAGCCCGAGCAGTGAAGAATGTGTAAAGGGGGAAGGATTGGAGGTTTTGAGATAAAGATTATGAATTAGGTTAAGAGATATTTTTAGGCTGTAAAAAGGTTTATTTTTGACAATTTTCGTGCCCTACAATAAATGGGAGAGATTTGGGCAACAATTTATTTTATTCCTTGAATTTCTGCCTAATTTCCATCAGCTTTGACTGCACTGCGCAATATTTGTAGAATGGTCATAACTTTCTCCATAAAACTCCGATTAAGACTTGCAAGGTATCCACGCGAAGCTCTTTCGAAGACGAAGAGAATGGTATTAATCACTGATTGGACTTCAATACTACCCCTAAACTCAGCTTGAACCGAGGCTGTTGCACCTTGGACTTTTTGCACCTTTTTCTGCCTGATTCTATCATTTCTCAACTAACACGTCAAAATACCAACATGCATAACATATTCAATTTAAGAAAATAATTTGCATGATTGACACTTAAAACAAATCAAATCTAGCCCTTACAAACATGCAAAATCTGTGTTTGTCACCTATACATTTTTAAAATATATTAAGGGCTGAGTACTTGTTGTACTCAGTGGACACATGTTAAAATATATCTTCATAAAAACTGGTTTTGTCAAGCCATCACTAAGTGAACCCAGGGTTTTATTGAAATGTCTGAGAACACTAAAATCATTTTCTCTTCAAATTGTGACTGCGCAGTAAATTTTCCCAAAAACTATACCATATCGGAACTTCTTTTTGGCGCCGGAAATGTGGCCACATTCCACGGTCACAACAACTGGCCAACTTAAAGGATGGCTCACGGTCCTTGGTGTACACTAGCCCGAGCAGTGAAGAATGTGTAAAGGGGGAAGGATTGGAGGTTTTGAGATAAAGATTATGAATTAGGTTAAGAGATATTTTTAGGCTGTAAAAAGGTTTATTTTTGACAATTTTCGTGCCCTACAATAAATGGGAGAGATTTGGGCAACAATTTATTTTATTCCTTGAATTTCTGCCTAATTTCCATCAGCTTTGACTGCACTGCGCAATATTTGTAGAATGGTCATAACTTTCTCCATAAAACTCCGATTAAGACTTGCAAGGTATCCACGCGAAGCTCTTTTTAAGACGAAGAGAATGGTATTAATCACTGATTGGACTTCAATACTACCCCTAAACTCAGCTTGAACCGAGGCTGTTGCACCTTGGACTTTTTGCACCTTTTTCTGCCTGATTCTATCATTTCTCAACTAACACGTCAAAATACCAACATGCATAACATATTCAATTTAAGAAAATAATTTGCATGATTGACACTTAAAACAAATCAAATCTAGCCCTTAAAAACATGCAAAATCTGTGTTTGTCACCTATACATTTTTAAAATATATTAAGGGCTGAGTACTTGTTGTACTCAGTGGACACATGTCAAAATATATCTTCATAAAAACTGGTTTTGTCAAGCCATCACTAAGTGAACCCAGGGTTTTATTGAAATGTCTGAGAACACTAAAATCATTTTCTCTTCAAATTGTGACTGCGCAGTAAATTTTCCCAAAAACTATACCATTTCTGAACTTCTTTTTGGTGCCGGAAATGTGGCCACATTCCACGGTCACAACAACTGGCCAACTTAAAGGATGGCTCACGGTCCTTGGTGTACACTAGCCCGAGCAGTGAAGAATGTGTAAAGGGGGAAGGATTGGAGGTTTTGAGATAAAGATTATGAATTAGGTTAAGAGATATTTTTAGGCTGTAAAAAGGTTTATTTTTGACAATTTTCGTGCCCTACAATAAATGGGAGAGATTTGGGCAACAATTTATTTTATTCCTTGAATTTCGGCCTAATTTCCATCAGCTTTGACTGCACTGCGCAATATTTGTAGAATGGTCATAACTTTCTCCATAAAACTCCGATTAAGACTTGCAAGGTATCCACGCGAAGCTCTTTCGAAGACGAAGAGAATGGTATTAATCACTGATTGGACTTCAATACTACCCCTAAACTCAGCTTGAACCGAGGCTGTTGCACCTTGGACTTTTTGCACCTTTTTCTGCCTGATTCTATCATTTCTCAACTAACACGTCAAAATACCAACATGCATAACATATTCAATTTAAGAAAATAATTTGCATGATTGACACTTAAAACAAATCAAATCTAGCCCTTACAAACATGCAAAATCTGTGTTTGTCACCTATACATTTTTAAAATATATTAAGGGCTGAGTACTTGTTGTACTCAGTGGACACATGTTAAAATATATCTTCATAAAAACTGGTTTTGTCAAGCCATCACTAAGTGAACCCAGGGTTTTATTGAAATGTCTGAGAACACTAAAATCATTTTCTCTTCAAATTGTGACTGCGCAGTAAATTTTCCCAAAAACTATACCATATCGGAACTTTTTTTTGGCGCCGGAAATGTGGCCACATTCCACGGTCACAACAACTGGCCAACTTAAAGGATGGCTCACGGTCCTTGGTGTACACTAGCCCGAGCAGTGAAGAATGTGTAAAGGGGGAAGGATTGGAGGTTTTGAGATAAAGATTATGAATTAGGTTAAGAGATATTTTTAGGCTGTAAAAAGGTTTATTTTTGACAATTTTCGTGCCCTACAATAAATGGGAGAGATTTGGGCAACAATTTATTTTATTCCTTGAATTTCTGCCTAATTTCCATCAGCTTTGACTGCACTGCGCAATATTTGTAGAATGGTCATAACTTTCTCCATAAAACTCCGATTAAGACTTGCAAGGTATCCACGCGAAGCTCTTTCGAAGACGAAGAGAATGGTATTAATCACTGATTGGACTTCAATACTACCCCTAAACTCAGCTTGAACCGAGGCTGTTGCACCTTGGACTTTTTGCACCTTTTTCTGCCTGATTCTATCATTTCTCAACTAACACGTCAAAATACCAACATGCATAACATATTCAATTTAAGAAAATAATTTGCATGATTGACACTTAAAACAAATCAAATCTAGCCCTTAAAAACATGCAAAATCTGTGTTTGTCACCTATATATTTTTAAAATATATTAAGGGCTGAGTAATTGTTGTACTCAGTGGACACATGTCAAAATATATCTTCATAAAAACTGGTTTTGTCAAGCCATCACTAAGTGAACCCAGGGTTTTATTGAAATGTCTGAGAACACTAAAATCATTTTCTCTTCAAATTGTGACTGCGCAGTAAATTTTCCCAAAAACTATACCATTTCTGAACTTCTTTTTGGTGCCGGAAATGTGGCCACATTCCACGGTCACAACAACTGGCCAACTTAAAGGATGGCTCACGGTCCTTGGTGTACACTAGCCCGAGCAGTGAAGAATGTGTAAAGGGGGAAGGATTGGAGGTTTTGAGATAAAGATTATGAATTAGGTTAAGAGATATTTTTAGGCTGTAAAAAGGTTTATTTTTGACAATTTTCGTGCCCTACAATAAATGGGAGAGATTTGGGCAACAATTTATTTTATTCCTTGAATTTCTGCCTAATTTCCATCAGCTTTGACTGCACTGCACAATATTTGTAGAATGGTCATAACTTTCTCCATAAAACTCCGATTAAGACTTGCAAGGTATCCACGCGAAGCTCTTTCGAAGACGAAGAGAATGGTATTAATCACTGATTGGACTTCAATACTACCCCTAAACTCAGCTTGAACCGAGGCTGTTGCACCTTGGACTTTTTGCACCTTTTTCTGCCTGATTCTATCATTTCTCAACTAACACGTCAAAATACCAACATGCATAACATATTCTATTTAAGAAAATAATTTGCATGATTGACACTTAAAACAAATCAAATCTAGCCCTTAAAAACATGCAAAATCTGTGTTTGTCACCTATACATTTTTAAAATATATTAAGGGCTGAGTACTTGTTGTACTCAGTGGACACATGTCAAAATATATCTTCATAAAAACTGGTTTTGTCAAGCCATCACTAAGTGAACCCAGGGTTTTATTGAAATGTCTGAGAACACTAAAATCATTTTCTCTTCAAATTGTGACTGCGCAGTAAATTTTCCCAAAAACTATACCATATCTGAACTTCTTTTTTTTGTGCCGGAAATGTGGCCACATTCCACGGTCACAACAACTGGCCAACTTAAAGGATGGCTCACGGTCCTTGGTGTACACTAGCCCGAGCAGTGAATCACTCCTCACTTAGACCCGAATTCGATTATAACATAAACTGGCTAGTAGGGTCGCTCCCTTTCTAGACAAACAAATAGACAATACTCAAAACAAAAATATGGAAAGGCAAAACATTCTATAAATTTAAATAACTGAAAGCAAGTTTGGCAAGAAGAAATTCAAGAGTAAGTTCGATGATACGAAGTCCGATCCAAATGGAGCCAAGGAGACTCGTTCTTGCCACTGGTGCAAGAAGTCCGACCTCATTAAGAAAGATTGCTTCGCTTGGAAAAGGAAGCAAGCTTCAGAAAAAGGGTCGAATTCTAATATTGTCTTTAGTGAAGATGATGGGGTACCAGAAGTCTTGAATGTGGTGGATACAACTGATGAGAACTCTTGGATCATGGATTTAGGGTGCTCTTTTCATATGAGCCCCAATATTGATTGGTTCCAGAATATGAAGCCGGGTAATGGAACAGTGCTCCTAGGGATTGATCAAGTTTGTCAGATCTAGGGGATTGGCAGTATAAAGTTGAGGATGCATGATGGATCTATTAAGATTCTCATTAAGGTAATATTCATACCTCAAATTAAAAGAAATCTTATTTCTCTTGAGACATTGGAACTTAAGGGATATTCATTCAATTCATCTGATGGGAGAATGATAGTTCACAAAGGATCAGAAGTGAAGATGGTGGCTAAGAGAATTAGGAGTCTATATTACCTTGATGCCACTGTCATACTTGGGGAAGCAAATGCCACTGTGGTGCAAGATTTGAAACTATGGCATTTTGAGGATGGGACATCCTGCAGAAGGAAGCCTCAGGCAAGCGGTGAAGAGGGGGCTGATCAATGGTGATACTGGGCAAAAGATGGATCAATGTGAAGATTGCATCAGAGGAAAAGCTAAGAAGCTGCCATTCCCAGCATGTAAACACCATATTTCTACCTCTCCACTAGACTATGCACACTCTAACTTGTGGGTACTTGCCCCTGTGAATTCTCTGGGAGAGGGGAGGTATTATATGTCGATCATAGATGATTATTCAAGGAAAGCTTGGGTTTATATCTTGAAAGAAAAGTCAGATGTTTTTTCTGTGTTTAAGAATTGGTGCAAGGAAGTGGAGTTGGAAAAAGGTTGTTCACTTAAGTGTTTTAGGACAGATAATGGTCTTGAATACCTATCTAAGGAATTTGATAGTTTCTGTAAAGAAAAGGGAATGAAAAGGCACAGAACAGTCTAACTAATCTCCAACAAAATGGCATTGTTGAGAGGCTAAAATAGGATATTGCTGGAAAGGGTAAGGTGTATGCTACTTTCATCAGGTTTAAAAAAGAAGTTCGGGGGGAAACAATTTCTATAGCTACTCATCTAATCAACAAGTGTCCTTCATCTAGTATAAATGGTGAAATTCCTGATGAGAAGTGGTATGGAAGTCAGGCTGATTATTCTAGACTCAGGTCATTTGGCTGAAGAGCCTTTGCTCACACTAGAGAGAGTAAACTGGATCCAAGGGCATTGAGGTGTGTAGTGCTTGGATATCAAAAAGGTGTGAAGGGTTGCAGATTATGGTGTTTGGAGCCCAAGAATCACAAGATAGTGGTAAGCAGGGATGTTGTATTAGATCAGATGCCTTGTTTCAAGAGTGACAAGAATGCTACTAGTGGATGATTTTTTTGAGGTGGAGTCTAGCGCCTGATTCAAGGGAAACCCTGGGTTCTGATACACCAGCCTGATGATGATCATGTGGGTGATCAACTGGTTGCTCCAGAATAGCAAGGGCAGGACCTAAGCGATTACTTATTAGCCAGAGATAGAGCAAGGAGAACTAATAGGAGGTTGCCAGCAAAATATCCAGATTGTGAAATGTTGTCTTTTGCTTTGGATGTAGCTGAGCAGATAGAATATTCTGAGCCAGCTACGTATTTAGAAGCAATTAGTGGACCAGAGAAGGAGAAAATGGATCAGTGCAATGAAAGATGAATTTGATTCTCTCATCAGAAATAAGACCTGGATCCTGGCCGATAAGGATGTGATGAGGAGAGTCATAAGCTGTAAATGGGTATATAAGAAGAAAATTGAAACTGCTGATCAAGAAAAGGTCAGGCTCATAGCTAGATTAGTTGCTCGGGGGTTCACTCAAGAAGAAGGGGTGGATTTTAATGAAGTATTTTCACCAGTTGTAAAGCACACCTCTCTTAGAATGCTCCTGGCTATGGTTGCACAAAAGGATTGGTTTCTAGAACAACTTGATGTTAAAACCACATTCTTAAATGGAGAGCTTGAAGAAACCATATACATGGCTCAACCCAAAGGTTTTGAAGTCCCTGGATTAGAGGACAAAGTTTGTATGCTTAAAAGAAGCATATATGGTCTGAAGCAAAGTTCAAGACAATGGTATAAGAAATTTGGAAAGTGCATGTACTGGCATGGCCTTAGAAAGTCTAAATATGACAATTGTGTGTATGTTAGAAGACAGAAGGGATCTTCTGACGTATATTTGCTGCTATATATGTTGGTGGCTGGACTTGACATTGGTGAGATCAGAAAGATCAAGGAGCAGCTGAAAGCTAATTTTGAAATGAATGATTTGGGTGAGGCTAGGAGGATATTAGGAATGGACATGATCAGGACAGAAAAAGAGGAAAGTTATGGATGTTCCAGTCAAACTATATCAGTAAGATCTTGAAGAAATTCAATATACAGAACATGAAGCCTACTGGAACTCCTCTAGCCCAACATTTCAAATTGTCTTGTGATCAAAGACCAAAGTCAGAAGAAGAAAAGGTGGAGATGAGTCTGATTCCCTACTCAAACATTGTAGGAAGCATCACGTATATAATGATTTGTACAAGGCTAGATTTGGCTTATGCTATCAGTGCTACAAGTAGGTATATGACAGATCATGGGAGGGAACACTGAAATGTTTTAAAGTGGACTCTCAGGTACCTAAAAGGAGCTGATAATCTGGAAATTTTATATGAGCATAAGTCAGAAAAAGAAGGGGATGCATTACATGGTTTTTGTGATTCAGACAATGCTACCAATCTGGATACAAGAAGATCTCAGACAGGGTATGTTTTCACTATCTATGGTTCAGCAATTTGCTGGAAGTTAGTGCTCCAAGATGTGGTTGCTTTGTCCACCACGGAAGCTGAATACATGGCTCTAACCCCAGCTGTGAAAGAGAGTAAATGGCTGAAAGGTTTGACATCAGATTTTGGGATAAATCAGCAAGCTATAACAGTCCATTGTGATAACAATGGGACAATATGTCTTGCTAAGCACCAGATGTTCCATGAAAGGTACAAGCATATAGATGTGACTTTAGTTTATTAGAGGTGGGGTGGAGAAGATTGATACAACTCACAATCCCTCGGATATGCTCACCAAGCCTTTGAGCAAGGAAAAGTTTGAATATTGTTTAAAGCTTTTAAACTTGATCCATGTTACTGGTTGTGCTGAATGATTAATCCAAGGTGGAGGTTTGTTAATTGATGAATTAACATTCAGCTCAAGAAATGAGCTCAGTGATAAGACCGTTGGAAGCTAGACATTACTTGGGATCAAGGCGCTTAATGTTTCCCTTCTGTTTGCCATAAGAGCAGCATGGACTTCGGCTAGGGTAATGGCTCTATCTTGACCATACAAGATCGCATCCCGCATATAATCATAGGAATTGAGCAAGGCGTTGAGGACCAATATTGCCTTATCTTGATCACTGATCTTCACATCTACGGCCTCAAGATCATCTATTGATTTCGCAAAGTCCTCCAATTGCTCAATAATTGATCTTTCTTCAGAGAAACTGTAAGAGTACAACCTCCTCTTCATGTAGAGGCGATTGGCTAACGATTTCGCCAAATAAACTTCATCCAGCTTCGCCAAGATCGCTACTGCTGTTTTCTGGTGTTGAACTTCCCTTAAAGCTTTATCACCAAGGCATAAAATCACGACGCTATGAGCCTTCAATTGCATCTCGTCGAACTTCGCCTGAGCCTTCTCATCGAGAGCGGGTGCCTTGCCCTTATCCTCAGGATCTGTCGGAGTCAAAACAGATGCAAGCCCCTGCTGCACAAGAACCGCACGCATCTTTATTTTTCAAAGACCGTAATCGTTCTTCCCCGTGAATTTCTCAGCCTCTAGCCTAGCGGCCATCATCTTCTCTTTCTTGATTTATCAAAATTTTCCACTGGACGGCGCCAATTGTTGGAATATCAATCAATCGAACACAATTGAAGAAACACGAAAGAGAGAGAGGAAGAACACACACACTGACAGAAAGTAGATCGTGTATTTCTTGATGTAAATGAATGAAGATTTTTCTCTAGTTACAACTATACATTTCTCAGATCCATATCCTTTATATCTCGCTGCAATACAACTCTAAAAGCAAGACAAATCCCTAACTAAAAGAATGAGCTAAACTGAATCAGTTGGAACTGCTCCTAACGGTCTTATCACTGAGCTCATTTCTTGAGCTGAATGTTAATTCATCAATTAACATACTTGAACAACTGTATAGTAACAGAAAGCCCACATAATAATGTAGGATAGAAAGTCCACCTCATTCGTTTAATTTCCTTAACATGAATTTCTCGCTTCGACCGTAGCTTGCAGAGATAATCTTTTTGGAAATATCACAGTATTATATACTAATTAGACTCAAGGACCAATCTAATTAATTAGAATGAATGCCAAATAATTAATTCCTTTTTTCACTTATCCGTTAAGAAATTTCTAAAACTCATATACTATTTGATGCTTCTTCTTGTATTAGTCTCGGATTCCATATTTAATTTGGCTCATGCTAGATTACTAAAATTTAATAATTAAATCTGGAATGATATAAATTTCAAAACTTGGCCAAGACTCCATTTTGTTTAAGCTTAAAAATAATTAAATCCGGAATTGGGTCTCACTTTCACTATGCATTGCACTCCCTATTTATTAGAAATGGGCTCAGATTATTTACACTACTCCTTAGCCCGAATAAATAAAATGCTAGCCTAAACAATAAAATCAAATGACCCACATATAAATACCCACTTAGGCAGGTTCTGGTTTCCGATTTATATATGCATGCTTGTACATATATGAAAGCAAAGAAAGATTCGGGATTTACCTTTTTGACGTCGGAAAAATGGTTGTTGGATTGGGGACTTGATCCTACAATTATTCGCAACTCTCCCTCGTCGTACTCCTCTATTCTATGTAGGTGTGAAAAGATTTTTCTTTTTGAAATGTTTGATTGTGATGGTGGCTGATTTTGGAAATGTTGGGGTTTATATACTTGTTATTTCCAGGCAAGTTGCTATCCAATCGGGGGGAGATTTAATTGCCTAAAATCTCCTCAAAGATCTAATTTGGATCTATTTGTTGATCTTACGGCTAAGAATGTGGTTTGAGAATTGAGGGAGCATATGAAGCTTTAATCTCTTGCATTAGCATTAAATGCCCACTTGGTTGAAATCTTCTAAAGGATTTGATTGGACGTGGAGGTAAATTTCCTTCCTTGATCATCCTGCACAAATCTGCGTATTAGATATGAGTTGATTTTCTCACATCCATTTCAAGATCTGCTCAACAATTATTTTCTTACATTCTCAAATTCTCACCTTTTGTAGGAAATAACATCCATTAAGGAACATATGCGATTCTCATTGATGTACCAGATTTACTTGGAGTACGAACATGACTGTTAAATTGGCTGCCCGAGACTTGCTCGTCTTTCTCCTTAATTGTAATAGACTAGGATATGCTTGTTTGCGATGTTAGACTTAATCGGGCATTCTATTCGGGTATCGGATATTACAAACTATTATCTGGATTTATTATTTGATTTCACTTTTAATTAATCGTGGTTAAAACAAACAACTTCTATTAATATCTTGTCTCAATTCTCATCTAACTCAAAGATCTCTTATTTTAAAATATAAAGGGACAGGTTTTTTTTTAACTTATCTATAACTATTTGTTGTTAAGCTAATACTACAAATAATAGTAATGTCTTAATGTTTTGGGATTGTTACACCACCTCATGTTTCCGTCGTCCAAACATCTGTCATCGCTGGCTTATCACCGCCAAAGCCGGTCAAGATAAAATCTAGCATTAGCCCATCAAAATTCTCAATATATTTAGTGTTTAACAATAATTTATGTAAGATGATTTTCATAAAGAATTGATTATAACCAATACCAAAATAAAGAGATGAACAAAAGCTTTTATTTCAAATTGATTACTTTAATTTTGATTTATGTTTGTATTGATCAAGATGAAAGTCTCATCTCCAACTAAGTATTAACACCATGAAAATTTAAAATTTTATGTGATTCTAAAACTAAGAAAAAAAAATATCTAAAATTTAGAATTATTTTATGAGAAATTGTTTATGAAAAAATTGACAATCCGAAAAATTCATAACCTGAATAGGCAATAGCCACAACCCGAACGAATTAGTCCGATTAACATTCCTAGATTTAAGTGAACCCAAAAAGTAGGTTACATTATTTTTATATTGTATGTGGCCCAACTTATTAAAAATCCATTTACATGAATCTTATTCTTACATCTACCATACTGAGGTCAACTAAGAACATTAGCAACACAGCCAACCCGGGTGCGACTGCTCTGTAGCGACGGCAACGTGTTTTTCCTTTTCGATTAGCGAACAAGTATCATGCATGCCAACGAAATAATTTTGTGAATAAGATATTAAAACAAAAATTAAAATAAAATCTTGATTATTTATTTCTTAATTATATGACTGATCGGTTGATGATTAATCATTATTGCTTTCCTTGAACCTGTCGAATTAATGTGTAATGACTGTTAATTAGTTGGCGTACTTATTAATTAACCATCTAATTTTGCTATTAGGTGGAGCATGGGAAAATAAAATATTTCAAAATATTATAAGTTGGTAGGAACTTTTCTAGTGCTTATTTAAATAAAATCAAAGCAAGACATTACTATTAACTATAGTGAAGAAATTAGGTCATGCATTTAATTATATGACATTATTATATGTCTCATCAATTATTGTCAAATTGTCATCATATCACGCCTTACCTAACTAGTTTTTTTCTTTCTTTTTTTTTCAAAATTAAACTTCATGGCAATAATCCTCATATCCAGACATCCTAGAAATTATAAATGAGAAAAATCAATTGCAATCATCAATCATCAATCACTTGTAATATTTCCTTCATTTGATACACGGCAATTGAATAATGAATAATTAATCTGAGTAGCTTGTGCAATTGATTATCTTGTACATGTAACACACCAAAAAATAACCATCATAGTATATAATTAATTCTCGTCACATTGCATAAAATATGAAAAAGACATAAGAGTATGGTATTATATGTTGTAATGCCTTAAACACTACTCTAGCCTTATATACATGCGTGTATATATGCTCAACTGTATGTGTGCAATTGCTGGGGCCATAGTCCTTTAGCTTTGCATGTGCAATGTTGGTTGCATTTGTGCTTACTTTTCCCCTTAAAATAACTGTTACTTTATGTCCATTAACAAGCATTTCTTCATCCATTTTTTCTTCACAACATAAACTAAGTCTCAATGCATCCATCCAATTTCAACAAAGCATCTAATTAACACTAATACATAAATCAAACAATCAATGATCCTAAGACTAATTAAAGCATAAGAGAATTATTACAAGGAGAGTTTAACCAACAATAAATTAATCACAAAAACGAAAACTCCAAAAACAATTAATATTGTCAATGAAGAAACGGAAAAAAAATGTATGTTGAAAAGAACAGAGAGAAGAAATGAAAATTAAGACAAACTTAGATAAAAGAAAAAAAGCCAAGAAATTGTAAATTGAAGCCAAGCATCAGACTTGCCTAGAAGTTGCATTTTTCTGTCATGATCGATCATGAAGAAAACTCAACCCCTTGGAGGCAATAGTTTATATGGAACATGTTGCATCCTCTCATGCAAACTTGTTTCTCTCTTAAGCAATGCCCACGAAACAGCCTCGAAGACGAAGCCTCCGCCGTCTCCGACATCTTTATTCCACCTGAAAAAAAGTCAAGAATATAAGAAAAAAAGGAGAGAGAGAAAGAGAAAGAGGTGAGAGGTTTGGAAGGAGTGGATATTGGTACTTATAATATGGGAGAATGATTTTGCTTAGTATAAAGGGAAAGGGAAATAAGCAAAGGTCGACAGGTTGAAAGAGGTTGGATAAGAAAAAGAAAAGATTAATGATTATGATATATTTTCATCTTACTAAGGGGGCTTTAATTATAAGAAGTTTAACTTTGTTCAAGTGCAAGAGAACCTTTTTGTACAACTAAACAAATGCTGGGACTTAGTTGTAGATTAAAGTGGGAATCAGAGGAGGGCTCTTGAAAAATTGTGGGTCAATCCCTAAATTAGATAAGGGAATAAAAACAAAAGAATGATTGGAAAAATATTATTGGCCAAACAATGTCTTAGAGAGAACAATCAGAGATAATGATTTGGGCAGTATAGAGATGATTTTAATCATATGCTATATGTAATTCTCACTTCCTCCGTCCCGTGTCAAATGAGGCGCTCCTTTTAAGCAAAAGATTTAGAAATTTTTGTTCACTGATTAAAAAAGAGAGAATATAATAAAGAGATAAAAATGTTAATTTTTGCAAAAAAAAGAATAAATCATCTTAGTTGGAACGACCCATAAAGATATGTATCAAAGGCTTGTGAATCCTTTAAGTAGTGAAACCATGATAGATAAAGCATAACGAAAGTAGCCTTGGGTGCCATTTTTCTATCAATGGGTCTATCTTCCTAATTTACACTCTCCATCTTCAATTCTTCCATAAATTCCTTTTGGATCTAGTTTTTTATCATTATAAAAAAAATTGCAGAATAACCCCATACTACACCATTAAATAATTTGGGAGGTAATTTCAGGGATGATAATTGATGTGAATCAAATTAAATTTTTGTTTTTATTCATATTTAAATCGTGAGCATGTCTAAAGGGAGTACTCTCTCTATTTCATGTTAATAGAGTCATTTTTTTGTATTTTGAGAAATTTCAAGTTAATTGAGTCATTTCTATTTTTGACAAAAAGTAATTCTCCTTTTTACTTTATTCTTTCTTCATCTTTCTTATTTTTCACCATTCATTTACACAGTATTCTTAAATTCCGCGCCGAAAGAATGCCTCTATTAACAAGGAACGGAGGGAGTACGTATTACATAGTGGGATATTTATCTTTTTGACATGTGAAATGAGCTTAGTTTAATTCATTAATTCTACTTTTATTATTATGATCGAAGTTTAGACTTTGAGATATATAGTGCTATTTAGGATGGTAAACATTAAAATCTATAATATTCTCCTTTTGATGCGTGTTCACGGTTCTATTTTATGATATCGAATGTTATACACCATTCCATTAATGCCTTTATTAATCTCATTTCGTCGTAGATGATAAATTAAAAGAAAATACTTCAAGTAAAAGAAATACTAATACAAAACAACACTTTATACGTTTAATAATTACCTTTTTTCCAAAATAAATTATAGCTATTTCCTCACCTGTTTTATGCTTTAATAATTCTACATTTCTTCCCACCAATTTGAAAACCCAAACGAGCAAAAACAAGGTTGGAAATAGCACCAATTCTACAAATCTTCAGCAAACTAAAAAAGAATTTGGAGTTTGGGGCGGCCCACGTTACAATCACGGGCACTGCGGGCTTTTTCCAGGCCCACCATAGTAAAAATGTGTGCCCCATTCATTGTTGTAGGAGCTTTTGATGTTGTAGCAATTGGTGTTCTCGGCTAAGGTTGATATATCTCGGACTGAGCTGAGGCTGTTGTCCGAATCCACGATCTCTAGATTTCTAAAATAACTCGCTTTTCCAAACCCCGCTTCTGCATAATGGCCCGAGCCCATTTGGGTCGAGGTGTGTTGGCCGTTGGCTCTAGAATTTACGACCTCGCCTCCCCATTCAACCATCGTGGCCCGGTCCGTTAGATGGGTGAATAGCTCAGTGGGCCAGTAGCCCACTAATGTGTTATCACCAAAGCTCATCCACCAATTTCCCAATTTAGGGTCCTATTTTTAAGAATTGGCCAGGCTAATTAGGTTATACTAATATTCTAGTACTTCTTTATTTTTGCAATTTAATGAAAATCTTGTGAGGAGTGAATCAAACCTTCCAAATGGTAATGGTGATGTCGAATTGATTTCCGCCTGTGGATGAGACCGGTGAGATGGCTGCTCCAATGGCTATCCGGCTGTTTGTTTGTATGAATCCGGAGCACAAGAGGTTGTAGCATCCCGTTGCTTGATATGAATCGCTCTGTCCAACAACAAAAATAATTAATAATCATAATCGTAAATTAATTTGCCTATAAATAGGATCTAATATTTAATATTCACATAGTTTCTTTAGCTATCCATAACCACTATACTCCAATATTCACATAGTTTCTTTAGCTATCCAGAACCACTACTCCAATATTCACTTTTGATTGTGTAGATTTCCTTTTTTCGGTATTTATTAATATGTTGTTTTTAAGAATTTGATTTGAGTATATAGTTAATAGGAGCCCAGTTTTCTACTAGTATTTAATAAGAAGATGTGCAAAATACAATTCATCAATGCTTAGGCAGAAGGGCAAGGTAAAATAAATGCACTCCTAATTATTCAAGAATCACTGAATTTCTCAAAGAGATCCAAGTATTGTTTCTTAATAATTTATATATGTGGACCAGGAAACAATCATATTGATGCAGGAGGATGAAATGTCCCTTTTCACGAGTAAATATTGCTATAAATATATTGTCCTTGACAAGTACAAAATTCAAGTTCGTATGTCTATCTCTAAAGAAATCTCAAGTCTAAAAATTTTAACTTAATTTAATTAATTAGTTGTAATTAATTAGTTGCTAGTACAGTTGAAGTTTGATTCTCTATCTTTGTAATTAGTTATGAGAAATTTGTGAAAAAATATAAAGACACATGTTATTAAGTGTATATTATGATGACATACCTCAGGGACATACTTTCAAATTTTCCACAGCTCAAGATTTTATCTCACAAAACTTAACTTTTATATGGAATATTTTATTAGAATTGTTATACACATATTTATTTGTTATGAGTTAGTAGTTATTTCAAGGTTATGCGGTAGGTGGGTGTAAATTATTTAGCGGGACCTTTGAATTATATATAGCAATAATATTAAAATAGATAAGTTCTTGATTCCACGTAGTATAAACATTAGAGGTAAGACACCTACTAATTAATTAAATTGACTTATCAAGTTATGATCCAATTTAGTTCTATTTAATTATAATATACCATTTATCTCTCCTCACTCCTGACATACGACTAGATTAAACTTAAATCTAGTAGTACCATTTATCTTTAACAACAATTGATGAGTTTTTTTCAAATAATTATTGGTTGAAGAAAAATCTATAAATATATAGAAAGCAAAATGAAAGTGAAAGAGAATTCACGTACCGTCCAATAAGTAAAGAGTCTTGGCCTGCTATCACCATACAACTCCGGACTGACCTGACTAGTACAACCCATCAAAGCTTCAGAATTTCAATTTTGTCTACTTAAATTAAATAACTAAAAAATATTTTACTATAATCATATATTAAAAATTTCTTAGAAGGCCAAAAATATTTCACTATTAATTTATACATTTATGCATAGAAGACACATTAGGGTACCTGCCAACCAGCTTCAATACTATTGAGATCGGAGCCATCAAAGGAGCCGGAGAGAACCCAAACTTGGGAGAGGCTAAACTCGTTCACCTCTTCTATCGATGGGTCCCACACGTTAATTGTCACTTTTGCCCCGTAAACTTCTCCCGATCCCGTTGTGTATGCTATCGCATGCTTCATTCAATTCATTAATTACAAATTAAATTCTATTCATTAATCACCAAATTAGTTATGTAAGTGTGAAGTCAACTTCTACTTCAACTTCTAATGTAAAGTGGATATCTTACTAGCTCCGGTATGAAAAAAAAAAAAAATATTATAAACAAATTAAGAAATTTAATCATTCTTTAACAATAAAATATTTGACTTTGTAAGTCATGGTTTCAAATATAGAATCTACTCATTATCATTAACTTTTCTGGTAATAATTGACAGACTCTATAGTATTTATTGGATTTTACGATTTTATGACTTACAATCAATGCAAGTGGAATTAAATTAACACATACCTCGTGGCCATAGCCACTAACAACATCAGGAGCGTCGGCGCGGCGGCTAAGCGTCGCAGCCGCCGCGTATCTCGACGATTTTTTACCGAAATGGTAGAGGGATTTAGCCCTCAGCACGTCGTGCGCCGTGCTTCTTCGTATCGGCACAGTGCCCTTTGGGCAGCGCTGCCCCTTTTGATGCCACATTTGCCACACACTTCTATTGCCATTGTTTCCTCTTACTCGTTCGGTTTCCGCCATTTTTATCCCCTTTGGCATTTCCGACGGGGTTTTCTGCATTAATTATTAATTTCTTTTGTAAATACAAAATTAAATTTAAAGTGGATTCCAACCTAGACTTTTCTATCCTACATTAATTACTCTATTACCAGACCAATACACGTAAAAGTAAGACTCATATCATTATTTTCTTTAGAAGGTAAAACCCTTTTTATTATTGAATCATTATGAAGAGTTTGTTGGGTTATTTTGATACTTGCAAGAATATTTGGATATACAATGAGATAGAGAGGTGGTTGGAAGTTAAAGGAATTAATTGGACAATAAAGAGATAGTAACAAGTTGGAAAAAAATTAACCTGCCTTTGCGTGACGTTTCCAAAATTTAATGAAAGGTGTCTTTTTCCGAGCTAAAAAGGAAAAAAAAAATTAATTTACCTGAATTTTGTGATTCTTGAGAAGAGGATGATCCAAAGCTGGCTGTTTTGTTTTGTGAACACAATCAATCATATCTCCATCTGGGCTCTGAAAATACACAAATTAATATGATCATTGAGCATCAAACAACTCATCCATATACAAAAAATTTATCAATGTCATTAATTTTACAAAACAACATAAAAATCAAAGCTCGATTCTGTTCATTTAATCGAGCTTTGGTTTCAACGTATACGACAAGAAATTAATAGTAATAATTTTGTCGTAGCATAACATTCCTCTATATATGTAGATTACCTGAATGGTGAGGAGAGGGGACTTATTGATGCTTTCCAAATGCTTATGAATCCTCTCAAGTCTCAAGCTGCTTACTTGTTGTGTGTATTTGGTGTAGTTTAGAGAAGTGGCTTCACATTTTAGAGAGAGAATGGCAACAAAAGATAGAGCAAGAAGAGAGCAAAATGGAAGGGGGAAAAACCCTTTCATCTTTCAGAGCAAAAACAATACAAACTAGAGCACCATTAGTAGATAAAAAAAACAAGAGCCACCTCTTAACAACCCCAAAAACAGGCCAAACAGCAAAGCTATCTCAGAAAAAGACCTCTCTCTTGAATTGAAGGTGCACACAGTTCCACACACATTCACCACATCCAAATCATGATTGCCTGCAGAAATGGATATGTTATACATCAACGTAAAGGAAATTGATTAAAAAAAAAGCTTTGTTATCATTTCACACACAATAAATATGAAAGAGAGAAGAGGGAAAAGAGAGGTATAATCAGTGAAGTGTAAATCAAGGAGACCTACCCTTCTCATCCCTTCTTTATTGCACTCAGCCACCAGTTGTATAATAAAGCACATATATCTACCAATCTGACTATCTTCCCCTCGCCATTTATTTCTCTCTAGATTTCTTTGGCCAATTATGTGATTTTTTAAATTTAATTGGCACTTTCAAATTAATTGACATTGGCTTGTCATTGACAATTCTCCTTTTTATAATTTTGTGATTAAATGAGGATGAGGAGTTATTGCACCTGGGGAAATTTGGCCTCTATCTGAGCTGTGACAGCTTATTAATTGACTAATAGTAGTGCTTAGTGTTAAATTAATTTTATGTTGATTGACATTGAATCTTGCAATCTTCAACAGTTAAATTTGAATTGAGGCGCGCGTGTATACTAAGCTGGAATACGTGCACAACTAAGATTAATCAATGACTATTGGATCTTGAAATAAGCGGACAGGATTGAAAGTTTTGAATTTCAATATATAGTACGCAAAAATCTACGTCCTGTTAGGTTGAGATTTTTTAGCTTAACTGAGAATTGAGATACATTTTCAGCCACTCATCCACAACATTTTCGAAATGTCAACTGTCAACTCGGGAATATTATTGTCAATAGCCTACATATAAAATGTCAACAACTTATAGTTGACATTATACGTGTATATAATTGACATGAATTGTATATGTAGTTGACATTATGTGTGTAGTTGACATGAATTGTACTCCCTCAATTCCTTCATAGTTGAGACGAAACTTTTCGGCACGGAGTTTTAGAATGGAATGTTGGGTGTGTTAAATAAATGGATAAAAAAGTAAGAGAAAGGAAAAAGGTAGAGAGAATAAAGTATAAAGTGAATTAAATAGAGAGAATAAAGTAAGAGAGAGTAAAGTAAGAAAGATGAAAAAAGTTACCATAAATGGAAATGATTCAACTATGAAAGAACTTCCCGAAATAGAAAAATGACTTAACTATGAAGGAACAGAGGGAGTATGTATAGTTAACATTATATGTGTAGTTGAAAAGAATAGTATACGTAGTTAGACAAAAAAATTTAAAAAATTAATTTGTTTAAAATTTAAAATAAAAAAAATATTTATTGAATAAAATGTATCATGAAATTACCATTTTGCCATTCATAATTAATTAATCTAAATATATTTTTCATATGACAAATTTTGGACCATTCATTTAATAAAATGAGTGACTGATAATACATCTCAATTCTCAATTAGACTAAAAAATCTCAGTTAATTACAACCCAATCTACAAATGGGTAAAATCTTAATTCCGACATAATCTCGTAGTTTTTGTGGTTCTAGTGATGTGAACATATGATATTAGAAATATCTGTATAATAACATAAATATATCAACACATGTTATATTAACGTATATGATAGATGGAGTATTTGATATTAAAGTATTAAAAAAAATTTACATGAAAATTATTAAATATCATCATTCGAACATATACAATTAAGATATCGTTAAAATCATAGTATAAAATTAGCTTTTCATCTTGCAAACATATTCATCATTCAAATATATTCAATGTCAACCGGTTGACACTGTGTTTGACATTTTCTGTTGACATCAAATTCTTAAATCTAACAATCCGGATCATAGTTTTGAGTTTGTATGTAAGATACAGTTTGCAGATTATCACTATCTAATTTGATATATATCTTGTGAAAAATAATTTAAATCAAGTGAGTTGTGTTAAATTTAAAGCTTTGAGTGATTTTTAGGAGGGAGAAAATAGTTAGTTTTACTTTTAACAAATAAAATTAATTTTCCGATAATACCTCAGACGACTGGAAATTGGTCTGAGCATTTGAGATCAATTTTTACATTTTCGGTACTTCACATTCTGTCTATACATTAATCTCGCAAACTATCTTATTAATCGCAAACCATCTTATTAATTAAAAAAATATATACTACTAATAAAAAATGTATCCCAGTTTTATTTGAAAATACGATCTCATGTTAACTGGAGTATTTTATTACATCAAATTCATGGAACCAAATTCGGGTTGTCGCAAATGAGCTTTGATTTCCCAAGCAAGGTTACAAGATTGTAATGATGAAAATTCAGATGTCTTATGCTTGAGAATTAATGAATTATTTTATAATAAGCTAATGATATCATTAAAATTACTATTTTGAAAGTTTTATGAGTTGCGTACGTGGGAGAGAGGCTTCTATTCTGTATTCTTGTGAGGAAATTCCCTGTTCCAAGCTACAAAAGTGATCAGTCCCATGTGGGATTGCATCTTAATCCACATTCTTTGATGTGCATCAAAATTAATTATACCCAATTAAAATATAAATTAATACTATCAGATTCTAAGTTTATTCATTGTTTTGAGCCTCCCGTCTATTCTTGAATCTCGAATAAATTCATCCAAAATATTTGTACTAGTAATAGTTTTGAAGGTGTCAGCTTCTTTAACTCTCCAAGCCTGGAAGACTGGGATTTTGACTCACACTTATTTTCATGTGGACATGACTTTTATGTCCTCCCTCAATCTAAACTAAATTAATTGTAGAACTATTTATTACTCCATTTAATAATTTACTAGTACATCTCATCTTTATCAAGATTTAAATGTACCTGCCAAATTCAGTATATGCACTTTCGGAAACTTTATATAATCTGTTCTTAAGCAATGCCCAATAAATTTAATAAATACAAATTGTAAAACTAATACATTTATATTTCATAAAAGTTAATACATACTTAGATGTTATATCTAGTCTACCATATACTAATAAGAAAACAAAAAATAATATTTCCACCGTCTCAACTAAGTTGAGTAAAAAAAATTTATCACGGAGATTAAGAAATTGTATTAAAAAGTAAGAGAGAATAATAAAATAGAAAAGATAAAAAGGGAAATGGATTATTTACTGTGTTAAAAAATATAGTAGCGGCTGTTGTGGATAAAACGCAGCAAAATCCTCACAAAACTCAGCATAACTTCACATTCTTGTATACAAACACAATATCCAACAAATTAATGGTATTTTTTTTCTGTATATAATATTTGGGTATTGTATTGAATATAATAATATTGTCATTATACATTATTTCTAAACTTAAAAAAATATTGCAATGTGAGGCCCACGGGACAACATCCAAATTAATGGTGTTTCCTTATTGTACTTTATATATGAGTACTTATTTAAGTAGTGTATTGAAATATTGAATGCATAATGCTAGCAATTTCTAAACTGAAAAAAAAATTGCGGATTGTGAGGATTTTGCTGTGTTTTGTCCACAACAGTCCACACCAGAGGCTGCTGTGTTTTTTTAACACAACAGAAAATCCATCTCTGATTAAAAAAAGTAAAATAGGTAATAAAATAAAATAAGAATTATTATATAATTTTTTTTTAGAAAAGGAAATGACTCAAACTTAGTGGGGACAAAGTAATCAGTATTAGGTGCAATTTGAGTAACAAATCCGGAGTTAAAGCAATCGAAAGTATGACAATGCTCACAAAAGTGATGGTACAAGTGATGAGTTTGACACAACTAAATTTTGATTATTTTGTTATTTGTTATTTCTATATAATCGCTATTTATATTCATAAGTTTTTAAATAACTCTCTCTGTTTCATAGTAGTTGAGTCGTATTCTTTTCTTGTTTATCCCAAGATAGTTGAATAATTTTATTTTTTTGGCAAAAATTTTATTTTCTCTAACTTCAAAAAATGTCCCACTAAGATGAAGCGTTTGTTTTTCAGTACGAGATTTTTTGTAGTGTGTTGTTTTGTGAGTTAATGAAAGGATAATGATGTTAGAGAGAAGGAAAAGTAGAGATGATGGTATTTCCAATTTTGGGATGTTTCATTTTTAATGGATTTGAGGGATTATTATTTGACCCAAAGTATCTATATTCATGCTTAAATAATACTTTCTCCGACCCATAGTAGATGTCATATTTAGGGATTGACACGAGATCTTAGGAGGTATTGTTTTGTGTGTTAAGTGGAAATAGAAAATAATATATTTATATTAATGTGAGAGAGAACTTTTTCCCAAAAAGGAAATATGACATCTTTTATGGGACAAACTAAAAAGGAAAGTGTGACATCTATTATAGGACAGAGTGAGTGCTCCTTCCGTCTGCGAATGTGAGTCTCATTTTTTTCGGCGGGAATTTTAAGAAATTAGTATATGAAAAGTAACAATGATACAGCTCCTTTTTTTTATATATAGGGGCATAAAATCCATGATGCAATAGGAAACAATAACAAGCATACAGAAATAAATGAGCAATCACTATGTAACTAAATCTAATGCAGTATAGGTAATCTATTAACTGCTTGGGAAGGAAATCTAATTTTCAAGTATTGATGGGATATGGTTACAGTTGTGGTGAAGTTCTACTTTAAGTCTAATATGGAAATTAGCTTCCCGAATTGGGAGGCTTTTTTTTTTTCCTTCTGGATTTGGGAGAGACACATAAGCCTTATGTGTCGCATATGAAGATGAGAATTTCATGTAAGACGCATATGGCTTATGCATCTCCTATTGATGAGACGCATAAGATAACTGTTGAAATTAAAAATTGATCAAGTTGGATCTTACCTTATCATGGAGTTAGAATAAATTTTTAGTTGTTTGTTTTTTCCTTCTTAGTTTGATGCTTCTTTCCAGGATGGTAGCACTTGTTTGATGTTCAATTTGGTGAAGAAGAATCTGTGAAGCTTACTCATACTCCGCCGTGTCTGGTGCTAGGGGGGAGTGAGCTCATTTTAGTTTTTCTGCATTTGGTGGAGTGGAGATTTTTATGTTGCATCTGTAGTTGTTGCAGCAACTCCAATTCCAGCAAAGTGATGGCTTGCAATTGATCAAGTTGGATCTTCCCTTGTCATGGAGTTAGAATAAATTTTAGTTGTTTGTTTTTTTCCTTCTTAGTTAGATGCTTCTTTCCAAGATGGTAGCATTTGTTTGTGCTTCCATCTTGAGGGAGGGTGTTGAAATTAAAAATAATTTGTTGTTATTGTTTTTCTTTTATTAGATAATGTTTAGCATTTTATTTGTTAGTGTTAGTTTTCTCCAAGCCTATATATTAGGCCTTTATTGTATTTTGCGGTTCAGCTTTGAAAAAAATGTACTTATTAATGAAATTTTCACTTTCTTTCTCTCTTCCTGTCGTCGACAGTTTCTCCCAATTTTCATAGTATTTCTTGTTCCTCCTTCAATGGAGGTTTCCCTATCCAAATCAATTTGCCATTTTCAACAATAACTCTCGCCAAAAAAAAACGCTTCCCAATTAGGGAAGCTATTTTCCATTTTACAGCCAAAAGTAAAATGCGTTGCTATTGTAGACTTGATAGAGTACACTTTGCTCGGTAGAAAGCGCTCCCTCGGGAGTACGAAAGATCTAAAATAGGAAGGATCAGTTTATGCATTTACAAGCACAAATAAGATCCATGAATAACATCAGAAGGTCATGAAAAAAAGAAACGAATGTTATAGCTCAATCTAATTAAGGGAGAAAAGGAAACCTGAATATCAACTCGTGAGAGTGTGTCATGCGCAAGACGATCAAATGAAGTGCAACAAAGTTGATTCATGTGATAAGAGCCACAGAAACCATATCATTGTCTTAATCTAAAACATAGCAAAAAGAACAGAGAGGATGACTAAAATAAATGTTAAGGCTTTCTTTCATATAGCTGCAGAAACGATTTCAGCTTTGACATTGTTCAGAAACATGCATTCATAAGAAAATGCTAAGTAAATATGGTTACAATGCAAGTTCTCAAATTAGGTCCAAGGAAACTGAATACGGACAAAGGAAATTGGAATAATTGGAGACTCATTCTGCAATATCAATTGCCAGATTTTCTCTTTTGTTATATAGCTTCATCTACAGAGTTTCTTTAGTGTATTTGCATTTTGCTGCACGAGTTGGAGATGCTGTAATCACCATAGCATAGTCCCCCAGACTTGAGTTCCTCCTACTTCAGTTACCTAATGGAAATAAATACACAAATATGAAAGTACAAACTCCAGTGGCATAAAATATACTCTCTTCGTTTCTTCATAGTTGTCATTTTTGCATTTTTTAAAGTTCCTTTATAGTTGAGTCATTTCCATAAGTAGTATAGAATTAATACACTTTTTATTTCCTACTTCATTTTATCTCTTACTTTATTTACTTTTCTAATTTATTTTCTTTAATTTTTCTTTCTCTTACTTTTCTAATTTATTTTCCTTTCTTTTCTCTTTCTCTTACTTCATCTACGTTATTACCTATCCCATTTAACACACTAAGTATCTATTTTTTAAATTTCGTGCCAAAAAAGAGTACCTCAACTATAAGACCATGTTTATTGGTCTCTAGAGGTCGTCCACCACCTCATTTCCATTTAAAAAAACAAAAAATAAGAAAAATTGAAGGAAGTGGTCCTTCTCCCTCCAAAACCTTGGTTTCCTCCACACCCACCACCAACCACCTGGTCTCCCTCCATTTATCCAATGAGATTGTGCCAAAAGGCATAATCTCATTGGTTGATAATTTTTTTCTTTTAAAATTTATATATCTTAAATATATTATATTAAATAATTATAAAAGTTATACCAAAATTTATAATTTTTCATCCTTTATAAATATGGACCCATTTGCTATAGTTTGCATAAAAAATCATTTTTCTCCTCCAATAATCCTTTTTCTTTCATACAATTTCATACTCTTTTAATTTTCTTTGTTGTTAACTATAGAGGAGGATTAGAATAATAAATATTTCATGTAGTAATATAATAATTGAAAATTAATCTAAAAATAGATGTATAATGGTGTGGTTGGGTGGTTAATGATAAACTATAAGAAATGGTATGGTTAGATTGGATGAATATTAATGAAGTGAAAGATTATGTGGAGGATATAAAATTAATTAAATATTAAAAAAGTAAATGGTTGAGTTGAGTTGGTTGCTGATAAAGACAGTCTAAAATAAAGGGTATATACAGAGATAGGTAAACTATATATGAAACAATATTTTACCAAATTCATTATTGCAACAGCCAATTCAAGCCATCAGTCCATATTGAACTTCTTCAAGGGGCTTTTATTTTTAAAGTGGATATTGGTTCAGCGTATATGGGCCTGAATATTGTTGGGCGAAATTTCCGATGAGCTTTTCAAAATAAAAATAGATTTACAACTATAATTACATTCTTAAAGCGTATATAAATTTCTAAGGCTTGTGTAGTTAAATATTTTTATGATATCTTCTGAGGAAATATTTTTATCTTTGGTATAACCGTCCAATTAAAAATACAAAAATCGAAACTTTGAATCATACAAATAGGTAAATTTAAATGAGAAATCCTTTTTCTGCAAGATAAGATATGCCCTGGTAGTATTCTCAGATCTGACATTTCATTCCTAAAGATAAAACGGCTTCGTCTCTGATGTAGCAACATTACTAACAACAGAGCTCTGGTGAGAACTGGATAATAACAAATGCTGAGTTTCAACAAATGAAAATTGCAAAGAGAGAGAGAGAGCGCTTATGCTAATGCATGTAGAGATTTCATGTGTCTTGGTTTGTAGAGAATGTGTGAGTATGTCGCCCTATTTATAGGTCAGAACTACTAAATGTGGAGCATGTGGAATCAATGAAGAGTCAACTCTATCAATAATGGTAAATTGTAACGGTAAGATGTTTCTAAAGTTACAAGCTTCCATTCATGAAGAATGAACCTGGACATATTTATCTTGACACCTATCATATAGTTGTTCGTTCTAGAAACGCATCCGGATAACCCGATCAATGTGTACACATGGACAATTATGTGTCAACCCACATAAGCTTATTTGCCACATGTTTTGGTCCACGTGCCCAATGTGAGATTAATTAATTAACTAATCTCATAGCTTCGTATTGTTATGACATATTTTAATTCATTATTTCTCAACCACCAGGAATCGATTTTAAAAAAATGAGCATATATCATAGATCGATTATACCCCCCGTCCCAAGTTACTTGAGTCGTATTCCATTTTGGATTGTCCGAAGTTACTTGAGTCATTTCTTTTCTTTTTTTTGGCTAAAAACAGAAGATCTAATCTCATCTACTTTATTCTCGCTTATTTCTTTTACTTTATTCTTTCGTATACTTTATTTAACTCACTTAACACAACTTTCTTAAATCTCGTGCCGAAAAGAAATGCCTCGAGTAACATGGGATGGAGGTAGTATACTTTAATTTCTCATAATTAATATTTTGTCACTTTAATTTCTCATAATAAATATATTGTCACTAACAATATATCCAGTTACATAATAATTATTTAACTAGCTCGAATCATCAATTTATCCAGTCATCAATAAGTTCAAGCATAATATTGATGAAACACAACATGATTTCTATGCCTTAGTACTATTGACTTCATACAATTGAAATATCATATTTCCAAAAAAAATACTAACCCAAACACAGTTTTCTGAAAATTCATATTTAATTATTTCGAAAAGTCACCTATAGATATAACCAAGAAGGGTATATACCCTTACAAACAACAAAAAGAGCAAAAAATGGAAAAAGAGCACACAAATAACAGTACAATTGAAGTTGGCTCATGATGACCAATGCTAACGAAAATGAAAACTAAATTGAACGCTAGTGCTATTTTTATAGGCATGCAAATAATGAATTGTTGTGAAATTTCCATGCCTTCCTTCAAATAGCCTCTAGAATTGGGCCTTGCATTAGGCCCGTGAATCCATAGCCAAGATTGTGCTAAGGTTCATTGGGTGCATGTAGGTGTTGGATCCGGTCAAGATTTGCTGAACTATTAGTCGGTTGGCCCGTTCTGACGGGTGAAACGGATCCCAGAACACGTACGCATCTCGGTTCGGGCAGAGATTTGAGAGCGGCGTGCAGAGGCCCACCCCGTTGTACGGGCCCTGTCCACAACATGCTATCTTCGAGGTCACAAATCCTGTCCACATTTAAATGTACATTGTTAGCATTGATATAATTCATTACCCTTATTCATTAACATATGTTTGTAATTAAATACCAATTTTACTGAGCAAGGCCCATCATGTTTGGTGATATTAATATATTGATCAAAATTTTGTACTAAGCCCATTGATAACCATTAAACTGATTGCGACTGATCCACACTAGTTTATACCAGCATATAACATCAAATTAGTAATGACAATTAATCATTCATTCAAAATCAATTTGGCTGTACTCAGATTATTAAATACTCATTAATTTGTAGCTAGGTTTGGTATAAGATTCATGCTAGCTAATTAATTTATTTATTGAAAAAAAGTTACCAAATTGTTGAGGGTTGGAGATGAAATCCAGATGCATTTGATTGGTGTTAGCAGCAATGAACACATTGTCACCAACTTTTCTGTTAAGTTGATCAAGCATTTGAACCAACTGAGGGTTGAAAAGTGCAGCAGCTCTCATCAATTCAGCTGCACACTCCCCATTTCGACTATGCTGGGCCAATTCAGCCGGGACGCATCCTAACGGGCCCGTTCCGGTCACCAAAACCCGTCGAGCCCCAAGGTTGTACAACCTCTGTATCATAACATAGCCAATTTTCTCACCATTAACTTTAATTTTTGTTTTAAGTAATTTTAAGATGAAATTAACTTACATGTAACACTTTTTTGTACTCGGAAATGACAAATGGCACATAGTCTTCGAGAGAATATTGCTGAGACCTGATAGAGAATGGCACCAAATAATAGTTGTTCACAAAATCATTCCCACCTAATGTAATCAACACTAGTGAATCCTTCACAACTCTATCAGTCTCTTCTCTCCCAATAACTTCGCTTAATCTCTGCTGGTACTGTTTGAACAAGTTCAGTTGTTGGTATATTCTAATAATGTTTACCTGCACATCACAAAGAGCTTTTCATTTATTTGATAAATTAATCTAGTCCCATAAAATCTATGGCAATGTCATATAAAATAATTACTATTATTTTTTTAAAACTATATTAAATTTTGTATGTTTCATATATGCATATATATAATTAACATGTGCAATGCCAATAGTCCTTTTGCCACACCTTTTATAGGTGGAACTGAGTGAGAAAAGCTAGTAGTACAAGAAATTGGGTGCATACTTTCATGGATTGATAGTTATATATTAAATCCTCCAAATTAAGAGTTGGTGTGACATAAAGAATATGACAAATTAGGAAATATAAATTTAATTTGGTACTTGGTTAGGAATTAATTGAAGTAGAGAAAACTTACAAACTGGATTCCTGTGTCATTTAGTACTCCAACTCCTGCTGAAGCAAAGTTGGCACCAACAAGCAATTTCTGCCCGGTAAGCTCGGGGCTCAGGTATGGCAATGTCGGTTCCCACCCGTTCGTTTCACCTGCACAAACTCGAATTTCTATAAATTAGAAATTAATTTTTACATTAAAAGAAATCATGCATGCAAGTATATATATGGAAAACTTTACTGATGATATCGGGAATGTTGAGGCCGTTGGAGAAGCGACCAGTGGGACGGTGCGATGGGTAGTCGATGCCATAGGGCGGGGCATCGGCCCTAGCGGTGGTGACCAAGTAGTTGTTGTTTCCGTTATCCACCAATGAGTCTCCAAACACAAAGAAGGCCTTAGCTTCAGCATTGGAGCTTAAATCCCCCAAGACCAAAATTAGCAAGAACATAGTAAAAATTCTTGGATTCTTCATCACCCTAGCAATTTATATTGAACAAAATGACGATACTTAAGTTTTACTAATTTTTTGAGAGAAAAGCAACTCGGTTTTGGGGTGGATAATGGTGGAGGCCGGGATTGGTGCCTTTTTATATGCATGAATTTTCAACTAATGGCTTGGTGCAATTAATTAGTGGTTAAAGGAAAATAGTTGAAGTAAAAAATAAAGAATCAAAAGGGCCTATTGAGTATGGTGTGGTATTAAATTTGACAGTTGTTAGAGGGAAAAATGCTGTGAGTTTAATAATTTTTGTAATGTAGCTTAGGTCAAATGTGAGTGTGTATGTGAGAGTTTAATTATTTCTTGTAATGTAGCTCAGGTCAAATGTGAGTGTGTGTGGTTGAGTTTAATCATTTTTGTAATGTAGCATAGGTCAATGAGATTTAGTTGTTGAAACAAAGGTAAAAGTTTGCTTTTTTATGATATATTTAATAGCTATAGGTGGGAGTTTAGATTTTCTTCTTATTGCAATTTATAAGTTGTTGGAACAAAGGAATAAAAAAGAACATGTTATAAGAAAGTTTTATCCCATTTCCATTTGTATATATTAAGATTTTGTCAAATGAAAAAAAATTATGCAAATCAGCAAATGGAACAAAAGGGCTTTGTCTAATTAATAAAAAATGGGACACTGCCTATGTAATAATATTTCTTAATATGAGAGTATTCATACAATTAATATCTGGCTCAAAAGTCCAAATCCAACGCTTTACTTGTGGCATAACATTTACTCCTAATAAGTTTTGTATTAGATACAATCATTAATTTTAAAAAAAGAAAATATTATTGTCAATATTCGAAGAGAAGAACTTTCTATGGACAAGTTTGCTTAATTATTCTCATAATAATGTAGTCAAAGATTTATTAAACTTTTGACCATCATTGAAAAACACAGTCTCCATGCATATTATGGTTTATTGAAGCTACAGCAGTAATAGTAACGGTCTTCATTATTTTATAAGTGTTATTTAGCAAATAATGGTGCAATTAAATTAATGTTGCCTTTATTTAAAACATTGTTATTTTGGAGCTATAATTATAGTCTATAGACTATGGGGTGATTCCCTATTTGATATAAAGGATATATTTATCATACTAAATATTTAATTTGTCTATATACTTTTACACTCACATATGTGATTCATTTTCCATTGGACAAGTTATTCTTTTATAATCACGGAATAGTGTGACATGCATACAATTTTCTACATCTCAAAATGAAAGGTAAAAAGTCTTATAACTCGATAATGTGTTATACTAGTATATTACTCTCTCTGTTTCACTATAGTTGAGTCATTTTATCATTTCGGAAAGTTTCTTTATAGTTGAGTCATTTCCTTATATGGTAACTTTTTTCTCTTTCTTACTTTACTCTCTTTTACTTTATTCTCTCTACTTTATTCACTTTATACTTTATTCTCTCTATCTTTTCTTCTCTCTTACTTTTTTATCTATTTATTTAACACACCCAATATTCATTTCTAAAACTCCATGACGAAAAGTTTCGCCTCAACTATGGCGAAACGGAGGGAGTATTCAAATTAGAACTTTTGTATTAAGAGAATATAATTATAATCATTTGCAATCTTCAATCATGAAAATATACCACCGATGCATTATTACTGGATTAATGGCGCCTGAACTTGAAATTCATAGGGAGTGAATTTTCATCTTTGAATGCAATTAATATGAAAGCTAATTAATGTCTAACACACCAATTTTATACGTCCGATGCAGTGGTTTCATAATACTTGTCGAAACGAAGAGTAATTAAGTTTCACCCCATAGTTAATATTAATGGACAACTATTTTGGTACATATATGGTTCCATTAAACATAGCACTTTAAAGATTCAACTGCCTCCATATGGAATAGTATATTGCACATGTATTACAACAACATTGACATCGGTTATTTAGTCTGTGAAAGTACAACTTTTCAACACAAATAGTGCAACTTCTCAAATCTAGTAGTCCAATGTGGTCATTGATTCAATTAAAGCCTACAAGTTAGAAACTTCATCTAACTTTATAATTCCAAAAAGTTACATGAAGCCGATCATAATTATATATAAATAATCATAATTCATTTTTAGGATAGATCATAATCAAATATCGGAACTGCACAAGACATATAAAAGTTCATAAAAAATCAATTTCACACCATGAAAGTTTAAACGGTCATCATATTTTTTTTTTCAAAAAATTAAATATAATTGAGTCAACAGAAAGGACATTGTCTACTAAGAGCAGGGGTCATATTTAGCATCTTATGTCTTGTTCGCCTTTTTCTTTGAAGCTCGTCCCATAACAATGTATTTTATCACATTCCATAATATTAAGATTATATTGTACTCTTCTATCCCAATTAAGTTGATACAAAACTTTTAGGCACGAAAATTAAGAAATTTTGTTGAATAGATTAAATGAAAGTAAAATAATATAGGAGAGAGAAAAAAGTAGAAGAGATAAGAGAAAGTAAAGTATGTGATTAAATAAAGTAAGAGTGATGGAATGTTTTGTTTTTTGTTAAAAAAAGAAATACTCGACTTTGTTAAGACATCCCAAAAAGGAATACGACTCAAACTTAGTTGGGACGGAGGGAGTAGTATCTCATGACTATCCATCCCACCTCAACTTTTATGCATTGGCGAATCCAAAATTTTTGAATCTAGGGTGCAAGTTTTACGACAAATCTCCCCCTGTCCGCGAAGTGGAGTCCCGTTTTCCCATTTTAGTCCGTCTGCAAATAGGAGTCTCGGTTAATTTTTTCTATAAATGATAATATGGTCTCACATTCTACTAAATCATTCGACTCACATTTCATTTAAAACTAATATTCCTTCCGTCAATGATTAAATGCCCCATATTTGATCAGCACGAGTTTTAAAAAATTATTTGACTTTATAAAATAAAGTGGATAAAAAAATTAATTAATGGAATGAGGGGGCACAAAACATATGAAAAATAAAATTATATTATTAGTCACACATTCCGAACAGGAGGTGAATTTCAAACAACATCCTCTATTCCACAAACAAAGCTGTCAAATCAATCATTTTTTTTCTAGCTCTCATTACGTGAATTAAAATAAAAAAATTGAGTAACCGTCTAAAAACACTTCGGACAATAAGTATGGTACGAGAATTAAGACAAAATTGATAAAATAAGAGAGAAATGGAGAATTGTATGGTAAAGTAAGAGCTATGGTGAAAATTGTAGTTAAAGTAGTGTTAGTGGATAGTGAGACCTACATTATTAAATTGATATATAACTTTTCAAAAATAGAATGCACATATTTTTGTGGGACAGACAAAATTGAAAAGTGCATATATTTTTATGGGACGGAGGAAGTATGGAGTAGTACAAACCTCCGTCCAACATTATATGTTCCAATTTTTATTTTGGTCTATCCCATATATTAATTACCTCACTGTATTTATTTTTGGTAATGAATCTCATATTTCACTAACTCATTAATCATATTTTATTACTATTGCAATATATGAAACTGAAAATATATAAGAATCACATTCCATTAACTTTTTCAATTTACTTTTCTTTTATATTTCTTAAAATCTGTGATGGATCAAAATAGGATACATATTGAGAAATTATTAGATAAATTGCAATTGATTTCTCTATTTAGGAGAGTTAAATGTTCGAACCGAGATATTAGTGCAACCATAATTTTGGCCTAATCTATTAGGGCAAAAGATTATTAGGTTGCATTGATTGGGAATCCGTTGAACTCGAACCTAATTTAACTGCCGTTAAATAATTCAAGCGAATGATCTATTCGAATACATTTATATTTTGGTATTTTCAACTAACCAAATAAAATGGCTGGATAGTTTAGTAACTTTAGTTGGGCCAGAATTCCCCCAATTTTGGTGGATTATTCTCAAATTTGATAGTTTAGCTCACTTTTTTTTCGATGTGAGAAAAATGTATGCTCGAGCTTGCATTTGCAGCGAGCTATTGTTCGACGACAAAAACTTTAAAAAAAAAACAATAAAAGCAAAACCAACCAATGTTCTACCCCTACAAGCAAGCACATATACACCAATTCCTAACCCAACAAGAAAGAAAAGAAAACGGCTAGTAGGGACATCAATGCCCAAGGCTAAACCAACCAAAACAAACTCACAAATGCAAGAAAAAAGTAGGCACAACAGTAGGATCAAACAAAAGGATGAGGTAAGCCATTCCTACCTCACAATCAATTAGGCTTTCCAATTCCCATTAGGAGCTCATGTCTCTTCGTTGAGCTTTGGTTCTCTCCAAACTTTAACTTCGTCCACTCATCATTCATTTGTTCTGATGAAAAGAGGAATTATGGGCACCAACCTTAAGTCCAAGCACTAAGTCTCCAAAATAAGCATTTCTCTCGAACTCTCAATTGGATTGAAACTCTTAAAAGGTGATTTATTTTTTATGTCTCAGATCGTATTTCGCTCCATCAATGTGATTATTATATAAGCTAAACATATCTTTAGATTTTTTTAATTTTAGTGTTTACTTACTAGATTCTCACACTATATTTTTGTTTTACTAAATCCTTATATATATTATTATATTTTATTTTAACGAGGTCATATACTATTTATTCTTTTTGTAACCTATACAATTAAGTTTGATCTCTATAGGTTCATAAACCTTAATCGAAATTTCAAATCATGAAATCAAAATAAAATATTGTTTTAATTTTCTGTAGCACATGTTGTCACTACATTGTTTTCTTAACAAAACAACATATACATATAAGGCTTCGGGGATGCAAAATAATTAAGGACAAAGTAATGATAAAGTAATACTCTTTTCCGTCCCCGGAAATTATTCACTCCGTACCAATTAAGTTGAATCAAAACTTTTCGGCACAAAGATTAAGAAATTGCGTTAAAAAGTAGAAGAGATAAATAAAGTAAGAAAGATAAAGAGAGAGTAAAATAGCTGATGGAATAAAATAAGAGTGATTGGATGTTTTGTTTTTTATAAAAAAAATAAATGATTCAACTTAGTTGGAGCATGCCAAAAAAGAATATCACTCAACTTTATAGGGATAGATGGAGTATAAACTTTTAGTTATGCACGAATTTTTAATGTACAATTGGTAAAATAAAATAGATGAATAGATAAGTAGTGGAAGTAGTGTTAGTGAAGAGTATGTTCAAGATTATTAGTACTGTAATTGGATTTTCAAATTTAGAAATTTCATAATTTTTAGGATAAAAAAAAAATTAGTTCATACTACTTTTTAAGAGAATGGAGGGAGTATTATATAGGATAAAGATATCTTTAGATCCTTATAATTTTAGTGTTTATTTTACTAAATCCTCGCACTATAATTTTGTTTTACTGAATCCTTATATAGTTATGTTATTATATTTCATTTTAACGAGGTCATATACTCTAAGGATTTAGGGTTTATAGGATAAAGTAATCGCACGAAACTTATAAAATAATATCACTAAGCCTAAAGAGAGGTCAATGCAGTTATTTTATATTCAGGAAATCTCAGAATAAGAATGTTTTTTGATTACTTTTAACTTAGCTTTTCTTTCTTTTAGCTGCACACAACTAACACATTTGACTATTGATAACGAGAGCATATAGCCAATTAATTAAACCATATATCTCAAGATAGTCTAGTAGATAAATTAATAACCATAACAAAATTTAAAAAGAAAGACACAATAACAATCTATTAATATTTAAATGCTCCACCTCATTTCACAAATTTTTGGCCCTCAAATTTAAGATCAAAAGAAAAATCACACATCTCTAAAAATTATTTTCCAACTCAGCAAACTCTAGACAGCATGATCATTACTGTCTGAAGATACATAAATAAATAAAAGTAGATAACAAAATAGAAATTATTCGGAAATAGAATTCGAAATATTTAGGTCCTTGAATCCAAAGCCAAGATGGTGCTGAGATTCATGGGCTTCATATATTGAGTATCTCCACTCAATATTTGTTGCACTATAATTCTGTTGGCCCTTTCTGATGGGTGAAATGGATCCCAAAATGCATACAAATCTCTGTTTGGGCACAAATTGGACACCGCCGTGCAAAGCCCAACTCCATTGTATGGGCCTTGCCCACAGCATGCGATTTTCGACGTCACAAATCCTGCAAAAGTAATAAAAATTTGTTAAAATCATCAGGCAATGTGGGTCCCACTATCAACTACACTAGTTCAGTTATATTTCTTTTTCTTTTCTCTCACTTTACCAGTTTAATTATAATAAAACTGATGTCGTCCTAAAAGTCTCTATTTTTATGGGACATTGATAATTGAAAATTTTAATTTGAAAAAGAGAATAGTTACCAAAGGCTTGAGGATTAGAAATGAAGTCCATATGCATTTGTTGTGTGTTAGCCGCAATGAACACACTAGCCCCTAGTTCGGAGTTGAGGCTGTCCAGCATCTGAACCAGCTGTGGGTTGAAAAGCGCTGCCGCCCTCATCAGCTCCGCGGAGCATTCCCCGGCCCGGCTGCGCTGCGCCAACTCAGCGGGGACGCACCCAAGTGGGCCTGTCCCGGTCACTAAAACCCTCCTAGCTCCCAAATCATACAATTTCTGTAGCATCAACAAAAAATGTTAACATTATATATGTATTTTTTTAATTATTAATTAATTGGTGATAGTCATGGTAATTGTATTTGTTCATACATGCAAGACTTTGCGATACTCGGAGATAAGGTATGTAACGTAGTCAGGTAGGGAAAACTGTCTGGATCTTGCTGAGAAAGGGACCAAATAGTAGTTGTTGACAAAGTCATTGCCTCCTAGTGTGATGAGAACTAGAGCTTGGTTCACTAGCGCAGTCGTTTGTTCAGGTCCGATGATGCTCGACACCCGTGTCTGATACTGCTGGAAGTACTCGAGTTGTTTCCCGATGCGAATGATGTTTAGCTGAAATATTTACAAGTAATTAGTAACTGAGGATTCAGTGATGCACACCCGAACTCATATTAGTGTGATACTGTCCATTTTGAAACAAATGGAGCAGGGGTTGCAGTTATATAATATTTGCACATTTTCTAATTTCCCGATGTGGCAAAAGTTAAGGTAGATAATGATTTTAGCATGAATTGAGAAAAATGTACTTACAAACTGAATTCCAGTGTCATTAAGGATTCCAACTCCCGCAGAAGCAAAATTAGCACCAACAAGAAGCTTGTCTCCTTTAAGAAATGGGCTCAAGTATGGTTCTGTGGGCTCCATTCCAAGTTGTTCACCTAAAAAAATTACACATAAATTATTCATTCAAAAACAATCAAAAACCAAGGAAATTGAGCCATTGATAAGGACTTACTGATGATATCGGGGATGTTGAGGCCGTTGGAGAATCGGCCAGTAGGCCGATGGGTTGGGTAGTCGATGCCATAAGGTGGGGCGTCCGCCCTTGCACTGGTAATTAGGTAATTGTTGTTGCCATTGTCCACCAGCGAGTCTCCAAACACGAAGAAGGCCCGTGCTTCGCCTCCACTCACCATGCTAGCTATTGCCAGGCTAAGAATCACACATGCAAAGGGAGCCATTCTAAAAATATAGTTGTTACAATTACTAGTAGTGAGTGGCAAGTTTGTGAGTGTGATGGGATAAACAATGTGATTGAACTATATATATATAGATGGATAAGTGTGTGGGAGGTGTTGATTGTTGAGGCTCAATAAATGGGATTGGTGAAGGTGAGAAAAATAAATCATCTGATCATTAAAAAAGCAGAATATTTTTTACTGTACTTGTATGGGTTTTTTGGAGTGTGAAAAAAAGGATCTCTGTTGTCAATTTTTGGAATGGAGTTATGGGGAGTAATTGAGTTTAATTAAGAGGTTGTTACTTTTGTACTTGATTGGAAACTCAAGGAATGGAGTGGTGTTGTTTGTTAGGCTTTGAGTCATGAGATAATGTCCATTTTGAACATGTCAAAGAATGTTTCATGTTTGGATTCATACAACATATGTGAAATGTTAAATTGAATTGGTCAAAATCTTAGATACTTTCATCATATTAAAACAAAACACAAGTCTACTAGCATCATATGGGTTGTATTTCTTAAAGGGAAATATCGCTATATTTTAAGTACTTCAAATGATTTCTTTAGCTACTCTTTATCCCACTTTTGGTGTTACATTGCATGTTTTTAAACATAATTGCTAAGTACTTTTTTCCTTCAATTTTTGTCTCTTGGAGTATGTTTTAGGGCTCAATAAACCAATTTGATTTTATAACTAATTTTTGCATTAAATTTGGAATTTTTAGTTAAGGTAGTTGGGTGTTAGTGCAGTTAAATCCACGATTGAGGTGTATAGTTTGTTGTTAAGTAAATTGCATACAATTTTAAAAAGTATTAGTGAGATGAACTAGTGGGACGCAAAAACATTATTAGTGACGAATTATAGTACTTTATGCTAAGTTATATGACTTATTATTGATAGAATGATGTAAATAATATATAGTACTTAGTACTTACCACGCTAGGACTAGGCCGGCTCACATGCATCCCAACATCAAATTAAATGTGAAACTGAAATTTAAATTTAAAATTAAAATAATTGACTGTGCTAAAATCAATAGGCATGTCTATCTTATGTCTAATTCGTGTCTTTTATAAACACAAGTATTTTCTTTTCTTAATAAAGAGGCATTAAAGCTGCTACTGTGATAATATATCTCTTTCTATCTTATTCTATCATTATCAGTATAATAATAAATAATGTCTTACGTTTTGGCTAATTTGCTTGTAATGAAATACTGACATAAGCCCACAACTGATACTGAAAGAGCAACAAAACTATCTTAATTTTGGTTACACTTTACAACATAGATTTGAATAATTAATTGTGATTTTTGACATATGGGAATTATTATATTTGAGCCATAACATCAATATAATTTTCGCATCGTCTCATTTATTTTCTATAATTAGCCGACACATTATTTTGCAAAAGGGATGGAATAAGACATTCATATTCAGCAAGGTCAAATTTCAATATAATTTGATGGAATTCATTCAGAAAAAAACTAAATACATATAAGTCAAATTAAAAAGAAAAAAGGCAGCCATAGGAAATGAAAATTTCTTATCACATGCATTACACATCAAAGATGCAAATCCAAAACAATTTTATTTATTTATTTACGCCCCATCATTTAATGTCAATGCATAGTTATTTATTACGTCAAAAGGCAAATCAGGCATTTTTCACCTAAGACAAAAGGTTAAAATGCAAGAGTTGTTATATAGAAATAAATGGATGATCAATGAAATCTTTTATATATAATGTGGTGAATAAATGAAGTGGGGAATTTCTTCTCCACCTACTTTAGACGGCCACTTTTATCACTAAATAAAATTAAAAAAAAAAAAAAAACATCTGTATTTCGGTAAGAAAAGTTCAGTCATAAATATCACCAACTACCTTTTAACAAAAATTGGACTTCCTGAATTGCTGCGTTCATGAAATATAAGGAATTTAGAGAATGAAAATTGGAAGTATATTTGCGCAATATATAAAGTCTAATAATCAAAAAGATTTACATACTATATGGAGTATATACTATTCTCTTCAGTTTAGTAGTAATATGCATGCATTCTTTTATTTTTTAATTAATTGGGGTGTATTAGACAATTCTTTGTGTGCAATTGTTCCTAAACAATGTAGGAAAGATTAATCATTTAATTGTATGTACTTAAAAAGCATTACGCAACAGACTTAACTTTAAAAGTGCTAGTGAAATTGGATATTTCTCTATGAACAAATTAACTCAACATTAACACATCAAATTATTAGTAACACATATAAAGGGCAAGTTCATAGTGAAATATCAATCTAAAATAATATAGAAACAAAAACTTAATAGTAATATATAAATCCAAAGGTGTATCAAGCCAGCTATCTCCTCTAATTTTTCAGGCTCATTAATTGATTTAACAAGATCCACAGCATTTGATTGGGAGACAAAAAAAGTTGGTAATATCAATTCTGCACTTTTTATTTGCCGGTATAGTACAATAATAATGGAACATCTCATCATCTGCTGTTGATCAATGAGAAAGTACAAAAATTCAGAAAGACAAAAATGGCTGCATCACGAATCCCAAATTGATCTTCCCTGCTTAATTTTGGCTCAAACAATCAAGTTTCCATTTAAACATTAATAGATCCAAGTTAAAAGATTGTCAAGATTTTTTTAAAAAAAATAATGTGCATTACTACTTTATTGCAACACCTAAAAAATTACTACAATTGAAACATAAAGCGATAATCACCTTTAGAGTTTGATTATTTACCTCCTCCACCTCAGATAAATACTGTAGATCTTAAGTTCAAGTACGAGAATGTAACGATTCATGAAAAGCATTGTCCATTAAAGTATGAAAAAAAAAAATTAATTTCAATTTCAATTAGAGGAAGAAAATAAGCAGGACGTGTAAATAAATGTTAAGGTATTTATTAATAAGTAGTGAATTTTAATTTTAGGCAAACTTTTAGGGAAAGCAAAATAAAATTGGAAAACGAAACAAAGTAGCCATAACCATAGGCGTACAATTACTGAATTACTAAGTGTTCCTTTATTGGAAATAAATGAGTATAATCTTCACCACTTGCTCATTCATTTCGAGAATTAAAGGTGTAGGAAATAGTAGGTGAAGTTAAAATCTTAAAAATACTTAAAAAGTAGTACTAGTTGGTGGTTATTGACGTCGTTACGTCGGCCGTCGGCGTCACCAAAGAATAATCAGCAGAAATTTTCGGAGTGAATAAGTTTTGTAAAAGAATTACATAAATAGATACTCTCTCCACACTCCACCGATCCATAACTTAGTGGAGTAACTGTTTCTTTTGACACAATTTAAAATTATGATACTACGTCCAAAAAACACAAAAATATTGGACATAGTTGTATATAATAATGTTTAATTGGTAAATTAAAAGAGTACGAGGGAAAAGGAGGGAAAAGGAGTGTGGAAGTAGTGTTTGTGGATTGTAGGATTCACATTTGAAATAATGTGTTGGTTAATATTTATTTATTTAAAACTTTTCATATTTAGAATTGGTCTAATTTTGGTGGACGGCCCATAACGGTAAAATTAGTCTATTTTTTATGGACGGGGATAATATTTATTAAAATCTCTACAATCTATCTCAAATCGACTTGGTGATGATCTCATCTCATTAATATAAGAGTGGATCACTCTCCCACCTTATGAGGCCTTTTAAGGAGGGTGAATGACCCATTTCTAATATGGTATCAGAGCGGGCCCAAGTCGATGATGGATCTCTCTATATCTTATCTGCCTCACGAGTGAAAGACCGATGTTAATTCCAGCTCGTGAGACCGATGTTAATTCTGGCCCATATCAATGAAAGTTCTTTTATATCTCTTAACTTGCCTACCCATGTAATGGATCTCGGGAGCATGTTGACCCATTTCTAATATGATACTAGAGCAGACCCAAGTCGGTGATGAATCTCTTTATATCTTATCTATCTCATGATAGGAAGACTGATGTTCATTTCGGCCCACATCGATGAAGGTTCTCTTATATCTTAGGTTCTTTTAGGCCATCTTTGGTTGACGGCTTGGTAAAGCTGACAAAGAAAATAATTCCTAATCCTGGGAATATGATTTTTAACAATATTACTTTTTCGTGTTTGGAAAAAAATAAGATTTTTAATTTTATATTTGATTTAAATACTAAAATATAAGTATTTTTTATTAATACAATAATAATAACATTTTAAACTTTCCTTAATATATTACTTCATTAATTAAAAATATAAATATACCTATTATATTATTATATTTATTATTATAATGAATAATTAAAATATGAATTATCCATCATATAAAATTAATAATAATTATAATAATAATATAATTAGAATTATATTTTGAATCTATAATTTTAAAATTTAAATAAGACTTTGATGATTATTTTATTAATTTATAAGATAATAATTATTATTATTTTTATTATATGATTCATAATTTTAATAATAATATCATTGGTTTTTAATAAATTATTAATTGTTTCAACAAAAGAAATAAATTATAAATTGTTATTATGATAATAGTTGTATATATCATCCATACTTCACTACATTAAATACCTAAAATTTAAGAATTTTAACTTGGAAAAAAAATACCAAAAATAAGTTAAGATTCAGAATTCTAGAAAGTTGTACTCCTTCCGTTCCAAGATAAGTGAGCACAAACTTTTCGGCACAGGATTTAAGGAAATAGAGTTTTGTAGTAAGTGAAAAGTGAATAAAGTAAGAGAGTAAATAAAGTAGAGACAAAAAGTGAGAGAATACTAAAAAAGAAAATGACTCACTTATCTTGGAACGTCCCAAAAAGGAATGTGAGTTGCATATCTTGAGACGAAGGGAGTACTATTTTTCTTGTTTTCACAATTCTGATTACTTTCCCGGTTTTATAAAAAATCAAAACAAACACAAGAATTTAAAAATTAAGAAATCAAATTACTATCTCAGACAGAATCATGACAACCAAACATAGCCTTATATCTCTTGTCTTATCTCATCTATATAAAAATGGATAACCCTTCACTTATGAGCACTTTAAAGGGGGTGAAGGGCCCACTTCTAATACTCCCGCGTCCCGTATTACTTTAGGTAATTTTTTTTTGCTCTCATTTTGAGAAAATGATAATAAAAAATAGTTAATGTGGAGAGAGGGAAATGTAAGAAGGAGAATAAGATAAAGAAAATATTTCTCTATATATTATTCTCTCTAAGTTGATTTTTCTTCACTATATTTCCAAAATGTCTCAAATAATATAAGACATAGAGAGTAGTATTTAATAATTAGTTACATACAGGATAAAGAAAGGATAGAGGAGACACATAAAGTAAATTAAATTAAATGTGTCATTTTTTATTGTAAAGAGAAATGAATTAAATAATTTGGGACAATCCATCATGAAATATTACTAAATGAACTTAAGAGTTAAAACTAAGTATATGGAATGACTCCCACCATATCTGTGTTCCTTTGGAGGTTGTTGTTTGGTAGGTTGCCGGTTAATGAGAAGTTGCAGGGACGGGGTATTTCCTTAGCGTCTAGGTGTTATTGTTATCGGTTTGCATCTGCCGAGTCCTTCAGTCATGTTTTTCTCTTGAATTAGTCGGCGATTTCTGTGGGAGCATTTTGATGACCAGTTTCCTTCATCGCGCACACTGATTCACACGAAAACTGATATTGCATTTAGACTAGGTTATTGGCGGAGGTCCTTCTCTAGGGCTCCCACCATGCACGTTAGCTTTACAGTCCCTTACTTGATTGTTTGGTTTCTTTGGACGAAGAGGAATGACCACAAGCATAGGGGTCTTCCTTTCTATCACTCTTATGTTCGTTGGCAGATCACTTATCATCTGTGCACCTATGTGCTGGCTGGCAAGCTCACCCCAATTCAGTGGAGAGGGAGCTTGTCGCCGATTGATTTCATGTCATCATCTCCCAGACAGTGTGTTTTTTGTATTCGCTCATTTTACCTTGGGTGAAGCTGAACACTGACGAAGCATTCTCTACATCGACACTAGAGGCCGGAGATGGAGGCTTGGTTCGTGGTTCTGATGGAGGTTTTTTGTGGGCCTTCTATTCTCCTGTTGCTGTATCGTCGAGCTTTGAAGCAGAGCTTATGGCTAGACCTGCCCAAAGTTTACCGAACCGACGGTTAAAACCGAAACAGTAACCGCTGGTTATGGTTCCAAACCGAAACCGTGGGAATTTACCTGAACCGAAACCGTGCGTGAACCGCCGGTTCCGGTCGGTTCCAAATCAGAACCGCGAAAAATCACCGAAAAACCGTGAAATCAAGCCGGAACCGACAGTGAAAAAACATAAAAAAACTGTCGCAAAACCGCCGGTTCGGAACCGAAACCGAAACCGGAGGTTTTGGAACCAGAACCGTAACCGCGAAACACCCTCGCGGTTCGGTTCCGTTTCAACAATTTCTAAAACCGTAACCGGCGGTTCCGAACTGTAATCGCCGGTTCCTGAACCTTGGGCACCTTTACTTATGGCTCTTCTCATGGTTTTTCGATGGTTATGGAGTTCTGTACTCGTATTTTGATAGAGTTGGACTCAATCCAGTTACTTACTGTCATCTGGACAGCTTGGCTCTACGGATCTCAAACATTATATGGCTTTGATTCGGAGCATGATTTCTCAGCTGCAGGTTCGATTCTCACAATGCAAAATAAATGAATCTGTCTATGTATAAAATGCAAAATAAACAGTCTATATCTAAAATGCAAAACTCAATAATAAAAAATGCAATCTGCCTATAACTATAATGCAATATGCCGAAATCCATCTATCACTTCTACAAATGTATATTGCATTTTAGTTTTTATAATATTGCACGTTTCGTGCTGCCACAGATTGGATGTGCATTAACACTTTAAAATTAGTTAGCATATTAGTATATCCTACCTATATAAACAACATAATAGTTTGTGTCACAGGGGCGTAGCTACGTGAAGGGGATAAGGGGCATTTGCCCCTCCTCAACATACTTTTTTTTATCATTTTGTTTTAAAATTTTACCAATTTTTTCAATTTCCTCTACAAATGCCCCACCACAAATTCTTAAAATTTCTTTATATAAATATTTTTGCCCCTTCTGAATTTAATTCCTGGCTCCGCCCTGGTTTGTGATATACTGACATATATAAACAACATAATATCATCCGGTAATTAATTAGAATTACAAGGCAGAAAGAAGAATATGTATAGATACATAGTAGCGGATGGTAATCTGTCTGAGATTGTGATATTTCGAATTTTGCAGCACGCCTATTGCCAGCAAAGAAGATTGTGATAAAGATTAATTAAGTCGATGTAGCAGTGCTGCCTTGTCAAATTATTAATGTTTCTTGATGATTTGTCACCTACTATTCAAGATCAGTCTAAAGTAGATACAAAAAAAATATAAATTTACTGAGATAAATTAAAAACTTGGCACTATATTCTAAGGCCATTGCCCATTGATTTATTCTACAATTTACGATAGCTTGGAGCAACTTGAATTACAAGACACTTGATATTTGATACTGTTAAATGGATTAAATATCAATGATTGTCGTAATTGTGTTTACCTCAAGAATAAAGATACCACATTTGTCATTGTGTGTTTCTAGGTAGACAATATGTTAATTATGGGCATTAATAACTGCATTATTAACGAGAGAAATTTTACCATGAAAGATATGAGTATGGTTCTCGTATCCTTTGACATAATCTCACTACTTTCAAAAGTACTCAAGAAGTTCCACTCAATTGATAGTGAGCCAACTAAGATACCGTTGGAACCCAACGTGAATTTAAGCATGCACACGAGTGAGTTTGTGTCTCAAAAAAGATATGCAAGGATCATAGGGAGTCTGATTTTTATCAGAAACGACACCCAACTAGATCTTGCATGTTCGGTGAATAAGTTGAGTCAATTTACGATCAACCCAAATAATAAACATTGAAGCATACTTGAAATATATTCTTAACTTTGGGCTACATTATGTAATGAAATATCCCCAAGTATTTTGACACAAACTACATCCTGAATTTAAAACACACACATTAATGACAAACCTAGTATGTGTAGTGGGTATAGACGTCACCACGGTTCAAGAACTGCCGATTCCCGGTTCTGAACCGGCGGTTCAGGTTCCAAAAAATGCCGAACCTGAACCGGCCCGCCTAGCTTCCGGCGGTTCCAGTTCATGAACCGGTTCAGACACGGTTCATAGCCGGTTCAAGACCGGCAGTTTTCAGACGGTTACGGTCCGGTTCCGAGCCAGTTCGCCGGTTCAAGTTCGATTTTTTTTTTGTTGTTTTTTTAAAATTTATTCATTTATTCATTTATAGTGCTAATAAAAAATTACACCTTGTAGTTGTAGTCTTTTACTTACTATCGAATAAATAAATATAACGAAAATGACAATTGACAAATAGAGTAGAAGTCGACATTGGAGTTGGACAATTGGAATTTTATTGATACAATGATTACAATCATACAATTATACAAATTTGAACGATATGTTGATATTACAAATACAAATGTTGAAAATTGAAATTACAAAAGAGTCAAAAGACTTAATACATAACATAATACATGTTTGTTAGCTTGTATAACAATTTAAATAAAAAATCTTGAAGTAGAAAACAACAAATTATAAATGTAAATAGATAGTATAATATATTATATATATATATACTCTTAGTCGGCGAAGGAGATGTTTCTACATAACTAAATTGAGGATACCTTTAGCAATTCAACCTTAATTGTTGAGTTTAATTTAACCATCAACAATTACGGTAGAATTGTCAAAAGTCTCCCGGATTTAGTCTTATAGAGAAGTCTTCTTCATCGACTAGAGTATATATAAATACAATTATATAATTGTATTTGTATATTTTAAAGTTGAAACAATTGAAAAAAAAAAAAAGAAATAAAGGAAAAGGACTTGAGCCCAACTTAAATTTAAAATTTAAGTTGGGTTGCCTACGTATCCTTAATGCTCAATTACATTAAGGAATCAAAGTCCACGTAGTTCTCTTACCTTACTTACCTATTCGGCAATCGGCGGTAGACCTCCCACTCCACCTCATTGTTGTTGTTCTTCTTCGTCGGGGTAGTAGTCTTGGTCCGTTTGTACCTGGGTGTTCCAATCTAGCTCTTGGTCTCTAATGTCAGCCGAACACCAATCGTCAAGTAACATGGCGGCTTCTACTTCTTCTATCGTCCAAGACGTTGCCTCCAACACTAAAAGCGGACTCGACGGCGACAGTGGAAGCCGGAATTGAAAAAATCTTCTTGGCCATTGATGCAAGGATGGGAAAATCTTTCTCATGTGTTCCCCACCAATCGAGGACGTCGATTTGGTTGGGAATGAGACCTTCATCTTCATTCAAAGAAAAGCGTGAGTCAAAATATAAATCTAACTCACTTACCGTACTCCTTGCCGACGAACTGCCACTGGTGTTGTAACCGTATAGGTCGGCCAATTGGGATTGTGCGTCGGGGTCATCAACTTGAAAGAACCCAAAACTGTGTTGTTGATGAGGGGTGGGTCGTTGTCTCACTTGGTGGGTACTGTTGTACTTGGCTTTGTATTCGGCAAAGAGAGTTCGCAACTCAAACTCAAATGCATGTTTGATGACGGAGAGATTGGGGAGGTTTATTTGGAATATCTCGGACAAACGTATGTTGTTGTCCTCATTGTCATCCGATTGCAAAGACCGAAGTGGTTGAAGATCAATAGAACTTAAATTGTTGTAATAAAATTCTAAAATCTTCAAGGTACCGACTAATTTCCATTTCAGATCCAAAACCTTTGCAATCAAAAACACCGTTGGAATCTCACTGAAATACTTAAGCCATTTGTCAATCATATAATATAAAACACACATCAACTCAGGATTTGAGACGGAATTTTTCATAGCCGTCTTAAAACCAAGTGATATATACATGCAATGCTCTAAAACACGAATAGATGTGCAATAATAAACACCCGATAACGCAATAGTAACATTTTTAAAAACCTTTGATCAATTTAAACAAACTCATGCTTTGCTCCCAACATGCATGCGATAAATATAAATCAGGAACGGGATAAGTCCTAAAAAAATCAATCAAATAATCTATATGCTCCAAAGTAGAGTTCAAACAATCATATGTGGAGTTCCATCTAGTAGACACCTCAATTGTAAAATTTGTGTACCTGATCTTCTTTTGATGACAATATTTCTTCCAAGCCTTACCAATGTGAGGCTTCCAATGGATCAAATTTACGGCAGTTCTAATAGGATCAACATGTTTTTGCCACAAAGAAAGAGCATCTTGTACACATAAATTTAAAATATGACAAATGCATCTTTGATGAACGTACTTACCATTTATAACCGGGGCACAAGCCGCAATTAAGTCGGCAATACTTGCAGTGTTAGCGGTTGCATTATCAAAACCAACAGAAAAGACCTTATTGCACAATCTATATTCATCCAAAACTTGAATAATTAAAGCAGCAATTGCGGGTGCGGTGTGTGGCGTAGGAAATTGTCTAAAACCAATCAAACGCTTGTGCGACGTCCAACTATTGTCCAAAAAATGACATGTAATGCCCATATAAGAATTTCTTTGAAAAGCATCAGTCCACACATCAGAGCAAATGTTTTCTTTGTGACCCAAGATGGACAAAAAACGTGTTACTTCTTTTTGCTTCTAAAAAAATTGTCTGTTGTTAGATCTTTGATGTGAAGTTGCGGGTATTCTTTTAGCACTGACATTAAAAGCGGTTTGCATAGTAACTTCATATTTTTTGTCATCAAAAAAATTGAAAGGTAAATGCTTCATTACAGCCCATCTAACCATAGCATCTTGAGCGACTTTATGATCATATTTAAAAAGAGGCGTACCTGTTGTTTCAGACGCACCGGACGGGAAGTTTAGTTGGGTTTGGGATTTGGCGGTCCCATATTCGATCGGATGCTTTGCCTTTAAATGACGATGGAGAGTACCATAGCCCCCACCGGCAAAAAAAGGGGTAGGATTTATCGCATAGTTACAATATGCGACAAATTCATTGGTCTCTTGTTGAGTGGTTGCATCTAGTACCGGGACTTATTAGTCTTACCCCGCCCGGTTTGAGTTTCAGGAGGAGGAACCGCTTCATCATTTTCACCAACTTGTCCGGCGCTTGTCGGAGGATATTGTGCAGATCCTCCACCATTACCATCGTCGTCGTCGGATGATAAATTCACGTTGCCATAAGAGTGATAAGACTCGTAACCTTCGCCGCCGGCGCCACCACTCATGTGGCTAAGTACCATGGCAGCCCTATGATCTTCTTTGGCCTACAAATATTATATATAAAGTTATAAACAATATAAATAATGTATAGTACCAAAAACAAGAATTTGTAAAATTAATATTCGAACAACTTACTTGCAAATGCATAGCGGTTTGTCGGGAAACCTCATCATAACCTCACGACGACTAGGGCGCCTTGATTTCCGACGACCACTTTGATCTTGGTCTTGGGCAATTCCCTTGCCCCGATCACCACCACGACGAGATGAAGACATTTTTTGCAAATTGAAAAATAAAGAGAGAGTATAACTAGAGTAGTGAGGGATGATTATGATAGACAATTGAAGTAAATTATAAGAACAATTTGCACAAATATAGTATACAACTTGAGCAATTAGAGAGAATGGAGACAGAGATGAGAGAAATTGTGAGATTGAGAAGAGAAATCATTGTTAACACAAGAATGAGGTGAATAAAAATGAAGGGGAGAAGGGGTATTTATAGGAGAAAAAATCAGATTTAATAAAAAAAATAAAAAAAATTTGAAATTCAAAATTTTGAAATCGGTCGGTTTACCGCCTGAACCGCCGGTTTCTGGCCGGTTCCTGACCGGTTTCCGACAAAACCGGCAGTTTGGTCGCCGGTTGCCACCCTACGCTGCAACCCTACGCCTGACCGCCTGACCGCCTGAAAAAGCTGCCGGAACCGGCGGTTTCTGGCCGGTTTCCGACCAAACCGGCGATTTGGTCGCCGGTTTCTGACAGAAACCGCCGGTTTCCTGCCCGTTCTGCCACCCTACGCCTGCAACCCTACGCTGCCACCACTTGCCGCCTGAAAAAGCCTGCCGGAATCGGCGAACCGCCGGTTTCGACCCGCCGGTTACGGTTCTTCATTTCTTGAGAACCTGAACCGGCCCGTCGGAACCGCCGAACCTTATCCGGTTTCGAACCGTCGCCACGGTTCCGAACCGCCGGAGACGGTTCCGGGCCATTTCAGCCGAGCCGGTTCGGTTTGGTGACCTCTAAGTGGGTATGTGATCAATATGGGGTGTGATGCAAGTTTATTGCTTTGGCCAAAGTAGTGGAAGAAGACGAGTAGCTTAGAATCATCCTAGAAGATATAATATCCCTCCGTCCCATCTTCAGTGAGACAATTCTATTTTGGCATAAGAATTTAGGTAGTGAAATTTAAGATTTAGATTGAAATATTAAAATAAGAAAAGAATAAACTAGGTAAAAGAAATAGAGAGAAAAGTAGAATAAAAATATAGAGTAAAGTAGGAGAGATAAGAGGAAAAAGTAAGAAAAAAGGAAGTTAATTGTTTCCAAATAAGGAAATCTCCCACTTAGGCTGACATATCCACAAAAAGGATACGTCTCACATAGACGGGGATGGAGGGAGTATGTAGTGATACACTGTGGTAGCCAAGACACTATAAGTATTTGACTTTTAATGATTCTTTTTAGGAGGTAGAGTATGGTAGGATACTTAAGGAAAAAATCACCTATGTAAGTGACAAGTAAGGGCGAGTTGTTTCAAAGAGTAAATCACTTAAAAACCCAAAGTGGTGTTCTATGGCTGGAAGAAAGGGTACAAATGTGAAAACTAATGAGTTTATGAATAATATTGTGTTAAATTTACACCAATGAGGAATGGTTCAAGACATCAGGTACACCAGACCGTTGATATGTCCGATGATGTTGATTATGGAAGGTTTAAAGCCCTCAACTATTATTCCAAATGCAATATTATTTCTTGAGAATTGAGCAAGGTGTCTGCATTCATACTTATGTTTCTTTATGTTGGTTTGATCTTGCAAGGGGGAATGTTGGAAAAATTTTAAGAATAGAAGGAGAACCTCCAAATCTTTTGTGGTACCTCCAAATCTTTTGTTAGGTATCTTGATGGTACACTTTTTTATGTCACATTTTCTAGCTTATAAATAGATGAACTTTGGGAGAAAAGAACACACAACACAAACAACATCTTCATCTCTCTAAAAGTTCTCTCGCATTCATTACTTGTATGAAGTTTGTTTGCTCAAAAGTATAGTGGCTTTCTGTTGCTTCTACACGTTAGCAGAAAATCGTTTTATCTTTGGGACAATTCAATCTGAAAGCACTACCAATGGCGTAATTTGTCTTGCGAAAAGGAATTTTCTTTGACTCGACTACTAATTTTTATATGTTTTCATTGTAATTTACGGTCTTCACTCTATTTATTAATTTCCCTCGGTTCTAAAGTATAGTAGTACCTCATGTACACGGCTCGGAATGCTTGCATACAATGTATATGCATACGCAGGCATGACACGAACAGGTGCTCTTCCATCTGCAACACCATGCTCAGGATATTGAGCAGTGACGGTGCCAATTGCCAAAGGTGATACTTAAGCATTTAATGTAGAAGAGTAGTTTAGAGACAGAATGCATGCATGGTTGAGGGTGCAGGTTGTTGAATAGAGAGTAAAGTGATTTTGATGCCACTAACACTAGCATTGACAAATGACAATTGTGGACCAATTTCTCATAAATGGTAACTCAACCTAGAAAGGCCACTTTACCTACATTGGCCCCGCCTTTGCACAATTTACTTAGCTAAATTTGTGGTACCAAAATACAATGATGAATGAAATGTGATTGTAAATTCTTTTGATAATCTTACATACTCAGTCATTCTATGAAAACTGTAGAGACGAGACGAGACGACCTTTTTGTAGCTGAGTCTAAATTTCTCCATTCAATAAAAATTACTTGAGCTCAAGTCATTCTGCACAAGGAGGTACCATGCATTTGAAGAAGAACCCCATCATTTTTTTCTGTAACAGGTAGAAGTAACTATGAGTATGAGGCGTATGCTTCTTCTTACAAATTAAACTTGGCATAATCTATTTATTGTAGAAAATGGAAGGAAAACGTACTCGTTTGGAATTTACAAGTAGCTCGGGAGGGATCTTATAGAGATCTTCATCCACAGGTTTAGCAGAAACTGAGGATTTTTCCTGTTTTGAGTGAGCAAAATGCTGATTTCTTGGTTCAATCATTAACTCACCTTGCTTAACTTTCTTCATTTGCTGATCATTTGATTGCTTGTTCACTCCTCCTGTTGCCTGAGACAAATTTTTAAGACATACACAACACACAACTAACATGGGTCGGTTTGACAGCTCTATTCTTGACGTACATTGATGGTTTTGGAGTGGAAGCATTATAATCTTACCTACCATTTTCATATGTGCAAGTGGGCATTGTAGAGCCAATTTAAGGCTATTCAATGAAATCCACATCCTCTAGCATGCAAGTACAATGCATTGTTAAACAATTTTACTATAAGTAACAAATATGGAGTAACTATTTTTGTATTTCAACTCATTCTTCTCTAAACTTAACAAGCAAAACTCTAACTTGACATATTTTTATTTGTTAGGGGACTAATATTGGTTCAAGTTTAAATTGTCTAAGTCCAAATTTTAGATTGTTCAATCAATATAAGTCCATGTCCATCTATAGCTATATATCTTAATCTTAAATTTGGGTGAGGAAATGAAGTTTCTGCATTTTGGTTGTTTGAATGTCATTGTTGATAACTAATCTTAAATGCATGACTAGAGAACACGAATTTAGTTCACTATAAGAGCGATTTAGTTCACTATAATTTATTATGAATTATTTATTTTGTGAAATATTTAGTTCACTATAATGTCGTTTTGGTTCACTCCGTGTTTTAAAATTTGTGTTTGTAAATGAAAACGCCTTTATAGTGAACTAAATTCTTGTTCTCTAATTATGCATTTAAGTAGTGATTTCCCTATATCACTACTCTAGTTTTTACGGTGTAAAGGTTGAGCGAAGGATAGAGAAGAGAAACCAACCTTGCCGTGAGGAACGGTAAGAAGTGGAGGAGCATTGTCACTGACGCGGCTGCAATCAGCTGAGCAGCTGCAGCGGAGCAAGCCAGCCTGCCGAGCGCAGTCGAAATACTGGGTTATGGGCAGCTCATTGGCATTTTCCCAGTCACCAAAAGCCGGAATTTGTCCATTCTTTCTGTACTTTTCCTATAAAACACATGCAACTTTAGGCCAACAAACATCTCCAAAAACAAAGTGATGGTGTTGATGAAGAATTAAGATGTTGAAAGTTTTGGTACTTACTGCGCCCATGAGAGAAATGCTGCAAGAGAGAGAAAATGGGTGGTTATGGTCATGTGATGGGTACAAAAATCAGTGGGGTTCCAAGTTTGATTTAAATCTTCTCTCAGTTGTGGTGGGGATGTGACTGCTTGGCTCTGTTCATAATGTCATTGAACATGCTAATTGCTAAGATAGTTTTCAAAACCGTTACTCCCTTCGTTAAGGCTAAGATGACATATTTCTTAGTCGGCACGGGATTTTAGAAATTATTAATTAATATATTTAATTGGAGAGAGAAAGAGTAGGGTAAGTATTAAAAAGAGTGAGAAAGAGTAGGGTAAGTATTAAAAAGAGTAAGAAAGAGAACTGAATATTTAATTGAAGTGAGAAAAAAATGGTTGAATATATTAATTAGAGAGAGAAAATTACCAAAAGTAGAAATGTGTCATCTTGATTGAGACAAAACAAAAAGGAAAGTATGTCATCTTAGCTGTGATAGAAGAAGTATCATTCTTGTCTAGTAATGGAGTTTTTTAATACATTAAGGGGTGTTCGGTTTACAAGATTGTATCCCGACTTAAATATGTAGTGTGCTTGGTTAATGAGACCCAATCTTACAATTCAATCCTAGATGGATAATCTTGAGATAAATTGGTCATAGCTAACCCCCTTATAACTAAAATAATCTCACAACTCAATCTTAAATTGCATCTTAGTATTATTTTATCTAGGAAATCAGACGTCATCTAAGATTTGTCATAGAAACGATGTGCTTTGGTCTTAAAAAAGAATTTTTTTTGGTATTCCAGTACTGGTATTCTTTCTAATAATAATATGAGCATAACATGGAATTGGTAAGTGATTCAGTGAATAGACTATTACTAATTGGATTAGTGCACCTATTACTAAATGGAGGTGAATAAATTGAAGAAAAAAGATATAAAAAAAGGTGGTCAACCATATTTTAAAAGTGAAAAAAAGCTATTCATTCCGTTCCAATGAAGATGATTCAATCGTTGGACGGCATATAATTTTATGCAACTTAATTTTATGTGTTAAGTGAAGATAATAAAGTAAGAAAGAGATAATAAAGTAGAGATCAAGATGTTTCAATTTTTAGTAATGAGTCATCTTGTTTATATAAACAAAAGTCGTTACTAACACATCCTAAGAATTCAATGAGTTTAATTACACATGATGAAATAATCTAAACACATACTCCCTCCGTCCCAGTTTAAGTGTCATGTTTTGCCATTTCCGTCCGTCCCAATTTAAGAGTCTCATTTAGAATTTACCATATTTGGACATAAAATTTAACCTCGTTGTTGATGAAATTTACACTCAAATGTCGTTACTTTTATAAAAATAAAACAAAACAAAATCATAAACATAAAAAAGTCAAAAGGGTCTCACTTTTCATTGCTTCACTTCAATTATTACACACTCCAACAACCACTACCTCACTTCAAATATTACACACTCCAACAATTTCTTAAAACACGTGCCCCAACTAAATTGCACTCCTAAACTGGGACGGAGGGAATAGTTTGTAGGGAAAACATAGAAAAAATAAGAACTAAAGCAATAGAACCCAAATGTTGAATCTTGTGGTCTTGATCTTCTCTTGAATCCACTCTTCAACCACCTTCAGCAATGATCACAATGGAAAGAACTCTAAAATATTATGCTATGAAAATTATGCAGCAAAAGGTTACATTGATGAAGCTTGATGGGGTATTTATAGCTCCAAAAATCGTGCCACATAATATGGTAAATCTTCAGCAAATTGGAGAGAAAATAGGGAAAATTTTGTACGCCGCATTTTTCCAGTGGGCCGTTGCACTTTGTTCAGCGGTCGCTGCAAATCATCTCATAGCTTTTGTATCTCGATCAGCGGTCGCTGGGCGTGTTCATCTTTTCAGCTTTATTTTCCTAAGCGGGCCGCTATAGGGGCAATGGTCGATGGTAGCCAGTGGTCGTTGGCATAGGTGCAGCGGACCGGAGGACCGCTAGCTGGCTTGAATACTTTAAATTTCCATCTTCGACTTTTTGCTATCTTTTTAGGCTTTATTTTCTACCTTTTTCACAAAACACGTCAAAATATCAAGATAGATAATATATGCAAATAATGGACATTTAATGCAACTTTGACACTCAAAACGGACCAAATAATGACCTTAAAACAATGCAAAAATCCAAGCGTATAAGTGGACATATATAGTATTAGTTTTGTAATATAAATGTGCGTGTGGATGAGCTAGCCATATAACTACTCCCTCCGTCCGGTAATAGATGTCTCATATTTAACCGGCTCTAGTTTTAAGAAATTGGTCGACATTGTATAGAAATTGGTATAACAAGTTAGTGAAACATGAGTGTTACTTTTTTATAATAATTTTATAATAAAATGTGAGTGAAATGGGTTAGTGGAATGTGAGATTCATTGGCCAGAATATGTAAAAGTGAAATGGAACATTTAGTGGCGGACAGGGAAAAAAGGAAAAAGTACATTTAATGGAGGACAGAGGGAGTATATAGTATTTTGGTTCATCTCCACAATTGCCAATACTACATTGTACTCCCTCCGATCTAAGGTGGTTGGGATATTTTTTGGGCACGTGATTTAAGATATTGATATAGAAATATTAAAGTGGAGAGAGTAAAGTAACAGAGAGGATATAGAGAGGATATAGAATAGAGATAAAGACAGAATAAAGAATGAGAGAAGATAGACTTTTTGCCAAAAAAATTGACTTAACTATCTTGGGACAACACAAAAAGAAATACAACTCAACTAGAGGTGTCAAGTGGGCCGGGCCGGCCCAGCCCCGCCCGGGCCCGCTGAGGCCCACTGACATTTAGGCCCAGGCCCATGTCTGAAGCGAGCCGGGCCGGGCCTGGGTTTTGGTATTTTTAATGAGCCCAGCCCGGGCCCGGACCCATTTGGAAAGTGGGTCGGGCTGGGCCGGGCCGGGCCTAGTTTGCTAATTAATTAAATGGCTAAATAAAATTATACTTACATTCATTGCATGCATAATAAATTATAGAACTATGAAAAAAAGCAATTATTGAACAATGTTATGGTTTGGAGTAATATAATTATAGGTTAATCAATCAACTAATTACACGCATATAAATTAATTTTGCTCCTATAATCCCACTATTCCCACAAAATTAGTAGTTACATATGATATGCTACTATTATGGAACTATTTTAAATATTACTAGTAATAATAAATCAAATATAACTACTATCTATAATTATGCAAATCAACTACAACTATGTGAATCAAATGTAATTGGAAATCAAATTTAAATAATTGTTGACTTAAGTTAGTAATTAAATTAATTGATTTTTTTGCATAATATTATTAATAAAATCTATGATTATCTTTAAAATATATAAATATAAAACAACATGCAATCTAGTAATAAATTAATAGAAAAGATATGAATACACGTAAGATAATAAAGCATAATAGATAATACATATTTATACATATCACATAAATATAAATGACTAATCAATCACTTTATATATGGAACTAATCTCTTCAATTATATAAATCAAGTAATAAATTCTAAGATACACTATTTTTAAAAGGAAAAGTAGTTAACAATTAATCTATATAACCATGGAAATAAAATTTGAAAATATAAGTTTTGATTTAGATTGATTAGATAATTTATTTAATACTCCCTCCGTCCCGGCTAAGATGACACATTGCTTAGCCGGCACGGGATTTTAGGAGTTATTGATTAAAGTGTTTAATTGGAGAGAAAGAAGGTGAGTGTAAGTATTAAAGTAGAGAGATAAAGAAAGATGGATATTTTAATAGGAGTGAGAAAAAGTGGTTGAGTGTATTAATTGGAGAGAGAAAGTTACCAAAAAAGGAAATGTGTCATCTTAGTTGGGACAAACTAAAAAGGAAAACGTGTCATCTTAAGCGGGACGGAGGGAGTACTAAATAGAATAAATAATATGTATAATATGATATGAAAAAAACAAATATATTCACATAATTAAGAATATATACTATAAAATTGAGATTCTGCCGGGCTGGGCCGGTCCTGGGCCGAGCTTGGGTTGGCCCTGGGCCTGGGCTGGTCCTGGGCCTGGGCCGGGCTTTAAGTGGGCCCTGGGTTTGAAGAAGGGCCAATTGGAGCCCGTTTAACCTACTAAGCCCAGCCCAAGCCCGCTTCATTTCATTGGTGGGCCAGGCTGGGTCGGCCCGGCCCATTTGACACCTCTAAACTCAACTACCTTAGGATGGAGGGAGTTTATAACCATTTATATCTTGAAAAAATTCTTATTTTGACTTATCTTATATTGTATCTCACTATTATCTTGTCTAACGAACTGAACGTCATCTATAGTACTCCCTCTGTCTCCTAAAAATAGTACATTTTTTCCTTTTTTTAAAAAATTGAAAATTTGTATTTAAGAAAATTTCTTTCTATCTCTTATCAATTTTACTTTAAAATCTGTGTCAGTCAAACTATCTTGTTTTCAGGGAACCAAGGGAGTAGGAGTATAATTTATCACGGAGTATGAACTATACATTAGTCTTGAAACAAAATGGTAATAAAATCAATGTAGTCACCATATACAACACATTCATCTCAATTTTCTGAGAGGCAAAGCTCCACCAAACAGCTTTTCCACCTCAGTTGCTTCCAATTTCAGATCATTCAACAGATCCATCTCTTCCTTACTCAGCTCTTTCAGGAAGTAATCTCTGTCTTTGATCAGCTCTTGGAACCCTTCCGCCAGCCTCTGGACCAACGTCGTCTCCGTCTCCATCGCCCTCTCCACTTCCTGCTCCACCTCCTGCTCGATCTCCTCCACCTCCCTCACGATGATCCCCTCGCCCTCCTCCACCGTCCTCTCCAGCCGCTCCACCAGGGGGGGCTCCGGCCCGCACGTGTTGTCCGTCTTGATGAACTGGCTCAGGTCGCGCCCCACGCTCTTCGCGGCCGTCTCTAGACGGGGCACGATGCTCTCTGGCAAAACCGCGCTTCGGGTGTAGATAACTGCGCCTCCATAGCCATCCCATGCATCGTTCCGACCGCGATAGTAGATGAATATGTAGTCGTCGGGTTGGTTCTCCACCTGGGCTGATAGAATGTACCTGCTCAAAACATTCAGAATCATTAATCTTTTACTCCCTCCGTCTTTCACTAAATGAAACAATTCTTTTCGGCACAAGATTTAAGAAAATGAGTTTTGTTAGTGATTCATTTAGCTTGGATCCCAAAAAGGAATATGAATCACTTAGCAAGGGACAGAGGGAGTATCTTTTTTTTATTAATTGCAACATTTAATATTTAGACCACTTTACTACTAGGACAACACATCCGAATCATCAATGTTGATGAGACAGAAATTACCAGTCATCTTGGTAGTGAAGGAACTCGTTGTCGTGGTTGTATAATATCCCCGGGTATTTAGGATCTTGGACGAAGTTCTGGACTGCTGTTCGAGTGAAGAAGCCAGTGTCCGGTGTCTTGATCCGCCATGTCAAGTTCGCGACAAGCTTGCTGCCCTCGGCATGGAACTCGTGCAGCTGGCAATCAAAAGTGTCGAACGTAGGATTCAAACCACTGCTTATGAACCACTTCCCGTTGAAATCGCTCATGTTGAAGTTCTGCACTAGAAGAGCTGGATCTGGCACGGGAAACTCGCCTAGATCAGATTTCTGAGGCACACACTTCTTTCGCGAGACTGCACAGTCATTGAACTCGTCCACTACACTGTTGGCAAACAAATCTCCACACTTTATCTGTGATACACAAAGATCAGAAAATACTAGTAAGAACCGAGAAAAAGCTTAAGACATCACACATTTATGGCTAGTGTTGGAAGTTACCTGACATTCAGTCTCGTCGGGCCTGTTGTTGCAGGTGTTGAGACACGCGACATTAGCAGCACATGATGGATTAGCGATGCACTTTGCAAGCTCTATCCTGTATCCAACATCATTGCTCGTGAATAATAATCACGAGACAGGGAAATGGCATAGTCGTATAATGTTGTACGAATGTCACTACTTTGTGCTTGTATTTCTAGTAAAACGGAGGCGAAACGTGAAAATCTCATTACCTACACTCCTTCAATAAGCAAGTGCAAGTTTTCAATGCATCCACAGCCTCAGCCGAGGGACTCATCATTAGTGCTAACGCCACTACAACCGCTGCTCCCTCAACATAGCTCCGTTTCTTCCAAAACTCAAGACTTGCAACCTCTGGTAGTAAATGAAGTTTCTTCTTCACCTACATGAACTGAAATCTGTCAAAACAGAAAGTAACAACATGAACTCTTTCAGAACGCATCAAGAAGTGGACTCATCACCTCAGCTATAACCGAGCAAATCCCACCACGGCTTGAAGGAGTTTTACCCGTTTCTAGTGGTGACTGTCGCGACCCCAAACCTTCACGAAACTGACGAGTTTTTAACAACTTCATGTACCGGAGGCTCCATTTACCCGAACCTATTCTTACCATCAGATTGCCGTTGAGATTAGCCCTACTGCAGCCATATCTTTTACAACTAGCTAGCATCGATTTATCATGCAATAATTTGCTTTCGCCATTGGAAAGCACTCCTGAGTATAGCGGAAAAGCCATGGTTCACGCTGAACGCTACCTGAGTTGGATCAATCACTTTAGATATGCTTCTATCAACTCAAGCAATAGCTCCAAGCATGAATGTGTCACCAAATTTCTCGTTAAAAGTCAATGTATGCATCGGGATTGTTTGTGACATAACGTAGCAATAAAAATCATGATTGCTATTCATATTTCTCCAAACAAAGTAAAACTCCAGTAGCATATGAATTTTGGAATAGTTTTAGACTGAACAGTGAGGCCAATCTTGAACATATATCCTCTCACAAGGACAATTAAATGTGAAGATAATCTAGAACCTCAAGTATGTGAATTATGGCATTTAACTGTTCAAATCAATAGTTATTACTCAGTCAAGTCACTTGTAAATGTATACACTAGAAAAAAGGGGAAAAAACAAAACTTCCAAAAAAGCAGAACTTGAATTGTATATTACTCAGCCAAATCACTTGGGACACTCAAAGATTACATTTTTTCAGCAATTTAATCAAATTAAATACCAGCATTGCACAATTTCTAATAGTCCCTCAAACTAAAACAAGCTCTCACACGGCAATGTCATAATCGCACCTAACAAAGCACAAACATATTAAGTGTGGTAAATATGAGAAATGCCAAACTTATAAACAGTGTAAACTAAAACAAAATCAATTTAGAAACAAAAAAGCAGAGAGGACCTCAAACCTTGAATTTGTGAAGCAAGAATGACCGTTTTTGTGCATCCCTTTTTGGGGCATTGAGCAAACAGATTATAGTAACCGTGAAAGGGAGAAAAGGATTAGAAATTTGGAGGGGAAAAGAGGCGACGTGTGGAGTTGAATTCATTTGTAGATGGATAAGGGGGGTTACGAGCCCTGCAACGTTGACAGGAGGGGTTTAAGTAATTTTACAATTGAAGTGTTGAACACGGGATAATTAAACACAAAATATTTCAAAAATGTTTCAATTAAATACAAAAGGTTTTAAAGTTATATGTATCGTACAAAAGGTTTTATTAGTGTTCACATTTATACATTCCATCTAAATAAATTTAACGCCGTTAGTTCTTTAACTATTCCATAATCCATCCAACATATCAGTATAGTACTAGAATTTTACCTCAAGGAGATAACTTCGCTCCAAAAAATCTGGATAACTTTTCCCTCTAATTACAGGTAAACTTTGATTTTCTCTAAATATTTTGGTGGTCTTTGAATAAATTATACTCCCACACACCAAATTTAATAGGGATTTCAATTCGATTTGGTTTGAGAGTATTCCAACTCAAATTTTTGATTCATAGTTTTGATTCGAGAGTATTCAAACCTTAAATTTTGATTCGTAGAAGTTGGTGGAATTTTTCAACATTGTGCTTATATTTTGCTTCTTAATCAATTAAATTGCAGTTTGATGTGTGTGTCAACATATTATTATTCTATTTGGCTGTATATATTTTTACAGAGCAATGGAATAAGGGAGTAGTATTTTAAATATGGCTAAACTTGTAAGTTTATATATGCTCATATGTGATTAATCCAGTTGCATTTTATGAGTTTTGATTGCTATGATTGTGGTTTAGTTTAGAAACATGTAACACAGTAAATATAGATGGCACGGAGATAAATTGCAATAAACTCTAATTCTTTTATCCATTATTGAATAGGATTAAACATAATAATTAAGAAAACTAACGGGGTTAAATTTATTTAGATGGAATGTATTAATTTGAATAATAATGAAACTTTTTGAATGATATATGTAAACTTAAAATTTTTTGTACTATATTGAAACATTGTTGAAATATTTTGTATGTACTGACGTAATTACCACGGTTGAACACTGGTACTAGAAATATTACTACAAATATAATAGAACTAAAAAATACTCTATCCCCTGAAAAGTATTAGAACTAAAAAAATACTCTCTCGGTCCCCTAAAAAGTATGAACATTTAGTTTAGCACGAATTTTCATGTATAATTAGTAAAATAAGATAAAGATAAAATGTAAATAATGTTAATGGAGAATAACTACTTTAAAATTAAAAAATTCATGTGACGAACTAATAAGAAAATAGTTCACATTTTGCAAAGACTCATAAAGATTAAAGTAAATAAAAAATAAAAATAAAATAAAATATTATAGAAAAGTTCTTTTTTACTTTACTTCCTGTCATAAATTTAAAAGTTTATGCTCTATTATTCTCTCTTCCCTTTTGGAAGAGGAATAATTTCATATATTAACCTAAGAGTAAAAGCCAAAACTGGTCCTGAACATATGCTCATTTTATAATTTTGGTCCTGCACATTATCTTTTGAATTTTTGGGTCCCAAACATTTCAATTTGGATCACAATTGGTCCAAAGTTAACTTTTCCGTCAAATATTAACGGTCAACGTTTTTAATCACGATTTTGACCCAATAAAGATGTTTAATAACACAACAAAGTTTAGTGACGGAACAAATCCGTCACTAATCGGAACTAATAAAAAGAGGAATCCAAGTGTTTGTATCTCTGTGCTTGTGTGTCAAGGATGGAGAGAAAGAGAGAAGCATTTTTTGGACAAGTGCGAGAAATGCTCGAAGAAATACGTTGTGAATTCCAACTGGAAAGCTCATTCGAAAACCTACGGCACAAGAGAGTAGTGATGCGACTGCTGCACCCTTTTCTCAAGGTTCCCTTTCAATTTTTTTTTTCAGATTTAGTTAGACGTAGTCTGATGAGCAGAAGGCCAATTAGACGAAGAAGCTGAAGCCGAGATCTGGAAAAACCGCATGAAGGCGGAAATCGGTGACTCCGCCGCCGGGTGAACGGACGGTAGCGGCGGCAGAGGTGTCAACGGCAGCTGGACGCCGCTAATTTGGGGACGATTGACGATTTGAGCGAGGTGAAGGGGGCGAATCCTCTGCAGGCACGACCTCGGCAGCCTATGCTGCGGCGCCGCCGGCGCCGGTAACCGCTCGTGCGCTGGCGAGCCGGTCGTGGAAATCGTTTTAGTTGATGTTGTAGACCGGCGGCTGCTGCGATTGGGTCGAATTAGGGTCCATAATCGAAACTGCGGAGGAGGAAGGCGGCGGAGGGGAGGAGTTTCCGAATAGATTTTTGATTTTATTTTTGGATGCATAGTCTCTCTTTCTCACAAACACTTGGATTCCTTTTTTTTTTGGAATCTCCCAATTAGTGACAGATTTGTTCCCTCGCTAAATTTTGTTGTTTTATCAATCATCTTAATTTGGTCAAAATCGTGATTAAAAACATTGACCGTTAGTATTTGACGGACAAGTTAACTTTGGACCAATTATGATCCGAATTGAAATGTTTGGGACCCAAAAATTCAAAAGATAATGTTTAGGATCAAAATCATAAAATGAGCATATGTTCAGGACTAGTTTTGGCATTTACTCTTAACCTAATTAATACATCTCATATTATTCTTCACATTTTATCTCTTGTTTTACAAATTATGAATTAATTTCCATGTCATTTCATATACCAATATGTTGTTGGAACGGGAAAGTATTATTTTTGAATCTAACTCAATTGAGCTCTAAACAAAACTTACTGTACTTGATTTAATTATATGATCGAACTATAAAAATATTAATTATTTGGACTTCATGCTAGGGGTGGGGAATTATACCGAAATACCAGAATACCGGACTTACCGTACCAAAAATACCGATTTTTCGGTATACCGTAGTTTTCGGTACGGTATGATATTGTACCGAAAGATTCGGTACGATAATATACCGCGGTATATCGTGGTATACCGAATTTTCGATATACCGGATATACCGTCATATCGAATCGTCGATATATACCGACACTTAGTATACCGATTGATTATTATATATAAACATATTATATATACATTTATGTTATATTTATACTAAAATTTAAAAATAGAATTCTCTATTATATGAAAATAAAAAAATAGAATTGTTTTTTTAAATATTTTGGGTAAAATAGATTTTTTCAGTTATAAGGGTGTTTCGTACCGCAGTTTGGTCTACCACAAAAGTACGGTATACCGAAAACACGGTATGATAACGGTATCAAAAACTACCCAAATTTACGGTATACCGAAAAGTTCGGTACGGTATCAGTATGGGATTTTGTCATACCGTAACTTTCAGTACGGTATACGATATGACACTCATGATACGATATACTGTACCGAACCACCCCTACTTCATGCAAAACTAATTGAATTATTAGGCTCCTAAAATTTATTGGCATTTATAGCATCTGTCTCATTAAAAATGAAACATTTTTTTTCTATTGTTCCATTAAAATGAAACATTTCTTAAAGTAGAAACATCATTATCTTTGTTTTTTTTATCTCTTTTAATTTATTCTTTCCTCATTAATTCACAAAAAACCATAATATTATATAAAATTGTGTGTCGAAAAGTAAATGTTTCATTTCTAGTAGAAACTGAGGAAGTATATTCAATGACGGTTATGAAAAGTGTATTAGTGAAGAGCTAAAAATATTTCAAATATTTTGTTACCTTTTACTTTTAAATACTATTACCAAATACTCCTTCCATCCCATAATAGATGATACACTTGGGGATTGACATGAGATTTTAGGTGATGGTGTTTTATGTGTTAGGTGGAGAGAGAAAATAATATATTTATATCAATGTGAGAGAGTTTTTCCAAAAAAGGAAATGTGACATCTTTTGTAAGACAAACTAAAAAAGAAAGTGTGACATCTATTATGGGACGGAGGGAGTACCAAATACCAAATCCCAGTATCCCACAATGTTTTTTTGTAAGAAGGTTGAAATTCATTGCGCGTACACTGGGGAAAGGTATTTAAAATTTATTTTTCTAAAATTTATCTCAATTATTATAATAAATTCTTCTCTATTTAATAACATGAAAGTTTTAGGTACATATTGTACGACAAGAGGTGTCGATCCACATTCAAAACCAATTGAATTATTAGGCTCCTAAAATTTATGGGCATATATATGTTTAATGATGGGGATGTGATAACTGTATTACATCATTTTCAAGGGTACACTAAAACTTAAAATGGAATAGGTATTTAACTCCAATAGTACTCAAAAACCAATCTCATTTTTAGTTTTTGAGAAAAAAATATCTATCTTTAGGTTTACATTAAACTCAAACCCAAATTTTTTTCAAATTTTGTGAGTAAAAAGAGCATAATAGAGAGAATATTCTTTTAAGTTTGAGTTTAGTGTAAATGATTGAAGTAAAATCATATTTGGCGTGATATTTACACTAAAATAAGTTTGGGTTTAGTGTAAATGGTTGGAGAAACGGAAACTAGAGCCGAAAATATTTCAAATATTTTGAAAATGACTTAAATTACGTTAATCCACAACGGTACAAGGTAATTGGTCAGAGTCATACAGATAAGTACACATTTACAATTTTAATTTTACAGGTATAAACTTTAAATTCCAAATCCCACGCATTAAATGCTTTGGCAAATGTCCATGACAAGTTGACTATTTACCTAATCCCTTTGTCACAGAACCTCTATAAAAGAATCATTAAAATAAAAGTATTTGAGAATTCATTATATAGTGAAAAAGTGAAGACTGCTTTTGTGAATTCAAGTAAATTCGAATCCATTCTCTTGCACTCTAGTGCAAAGTAGTCGTCATTTATATATGTTCTTGTTTTGTGGTTAAATTCCTTAACTCTTTTGCAGATTTGAAGTGTTTAAAATCTACATTAAGTTGCTTACAAAGGTATTGGTTAATTTCACCTTGCTTCTTGTTGATGATTCATGTTAACTTTATATGAGATCATAGATGCACGTTTTAAATTTTATGCAGACCAAGTGTAATGATTTTGTGCATTTTAATTTGTTGGGTTTTATCATAATTTGTTGTCGTGTAGTAATTTTGATAAGTTTTTGTCGTTTCTTTAATAGATGAAATATCTAAAATATCCAGTTATGTACGTAGAATTTATGTACGTTTATCACTACTCATATTTTAAACCTTTCGTTGATCCATTATTAATTGTTTAGTAGTTACGAAGAATAATAACTTCGAGCATGTCTATTTATAAATGTTTGTTATATTTTGGTGTTGTCGTGTAGTAATTTGATGAATTATTCTCAGTTTTGTTTACATGTGTTTAGTAAGATTTCATATCTAATTTAAAAACATAAGGTTTGTAGATCCAACTATAATATTAATAAATACATAACTCCATAAGAGTCCATTTTTCCTGAAAAATGAAAAAAATTGTTGTAGGATTTATTGAAAATTTCTCACATTTTTTCATAAAATATATTATCGTCGTGAATCTCGTCGTGCATATAATTATTTGTAACAAAGTTTTATATATATATTAGTACCAAATAGCAATTACTAGTGATGTTTGTTTCTAAAATGTTTGTTTATTATTATATACATTAGAATATTTAAATATTTATTTTTAATCAGTTATTCTTATAATTCGGATCTTGAATATTTTAATAATTTGTAATGTGTAAGTACGTAAAATATTTCAGAAATAATGGAGCAGGGATCATCCACACCAAAATCTCTATCAAATTCCAATGAAATGCTTAGTGATGAAATGCGTGCTATTGTGGATTCTTCTTCCCAAGCTTTCCCAGCTGAAAAGGAAGCAACACACAGGTAACTATTAATAGCATCAATATAACTTAATAATTAGTCGTGATTTAAATTTTTAAATATGTAAAGCATATACTATTATCCATACGTCTAAATACTAAAGTAATTAAACTGTAGCATTATCCCCGAAACAAGTGCACTAACTTTTTCACAAAGCAATCAGACGCAATTTTCAAGAATTCTGTTGCAGGTGAGCTTTTCTTGATCCTTTTATTTCACAATGATAATGTAGCTTAATTATGTTTATGCATGTAGTATTTTTTATCCATGAATAAATATTAAGCATCATATTCAATTATTGTAAGGGGGAAATGCTGTCACAATTTCATGGCGCAAATGTGGAGCCTTCTGCATCCTTTGGTAATTTAAAATCGCACGATCAGCAGTTGTAAGTACTATTTTGATTCTAATAGTTAATTTTTTTTATTTGGTTATATTTATATTTAAGGATATATATTTTTTTTAATTAGAGGTAATTTTTTTTTAAATTGTGCTTTATTTTGGGTTTTATTATCTTAAACCACAACGGTTTTAGTTGTTTTTAATTTTCAACCATAGTAAATGCATAATCACTATAATTTTAAAACTAATCAAAATTTATAACTTTTGGAACAGTTAATTGACTCTATTGGTTTCATTTTATAACAGTGTTCAGAGCAATAATGCAATGATACCTGATGACAACACATATTATGATGCGATGATATATAACCTACCGTCTACAAATGGAGGGCTGCATATTCAATCCTTACAAACATTGGTAAGACATACGTATATATATAATTGCCCATTATTTTTATGATAATTGTAACTCGGAGATCAAGGGTATAATTGTTTAATTAGTAGAATAACGAAGAATTTTATTTTGGCTGCCCGTCTATATGTGATATTCTAAATAAAATGTATGTATTTATGATAGGTACCGTTTGAAAGGTCGAGTGTTGATGCCTCTCTTGGTGCCAACCGACACAATGTTTATTCGACATTTCTAACTGAATCCATTGATATGGCATTTGAGAATTTAAATTCAGTAAGGTAATGTTCTTGTGCGAAACAAAATAATATAAGTGATATATGTGCATAATATAATTCATAATTAAGTCCATGTTCTATATTATGATTATGGTGCCATTAAACTTCAACTAGTGATTGATTTAAATACCTTGAATTTAGGTCAATGAGTTCTCATGCCCTTCCATATCCATTGAGCACACCCAATGCCTTTGATCCACGCATTGGCAGCTCCGATAATAGAAAAGGCCCTGCAACATCAACACACGAGGTAAAATACCACTATCTACAAAATGTGATTTTTTTTTTAAATTGTGTTTTGCAGAATGGGTAAAAGTCAATGATTATTTATCGATTAACTCTCCATTAATTGTATTATATGCAATCATTTGCTAGTTGGGAAAAGTGTACGTTATTCCGTCCATTCCACAATAGTAAAGTACTAAGTATTATTTTATTTTCTACGTTCGTTTTGAGAAAATGATACTCGCTTTTTTCCATAAGAATATACACTTTGGGTTAGACACAAGTTTTAATGCATAATTGGTAAATTAAGAAAGAGATAAAGAGAAAAAGTAGTTAAAGTATTGTTAGTGAAAAATGAGTCACACCTCATAAGAGAGAAGATGATTTCCAAAATTAGAAAGTGCATGTTCTCGTGGAACAGACTAAAAAGGAAAGAGTGTATATTTTTATGGGACGAAGAAAGTAATAAATAGTTTAATTGGAAAAAGAGTAAAGTAAAATAAAAATAATAATGTAGATAAGAGTATTCTCTATATTATTCTCTCTATTACTTTTATCTTTATTCACTTTAACTATTTATCATCCTTTTTTCAAAATAAGTGACACTACTATTGCAGAACAGATGAAGTATTTAGTAACTAGTTCATTTCCTTGAATAGATACCGTTAGAAGGATCGATGTGTGGTGCATTAAATGGTGTGGCATCTCAAGATACTTATGCTGCACAAGTGCAAAACAATGCCTTCGATCAAGGCATTGTCAATCCAAGTAGTTCCATCGGCCCCTCAACATCATCATTGAAGGTATGAATTTTATAGTACATATTATTTACATGGAAAATAATAACTATCAATAAAATTAAGTGGAGTGCTCATGTTCCTCTTCTACTTATTTTGCAGAGGAAAGTGGCTTGCAATGATGATATAACTCAAAACAATCAGAGTTGGAATTCATCTGGGGGAGGTCTTCAGAGATACAGTTCAAGCAGCTACAATGGGGAAAGGTATTTAAAATTTATATTTCTAAATTTACTTGCACAGTTTCCATATTAAATCCTTCTCTTAAATTAATAATAAATCGTATATGAAAATTTCAGGTACACATTGTATGATGAGAGGTACAAAGATGCCCATCTTCCTATAGATCCACATTTACGCATCTTCAATGCAACATATGGAAATGGTAATTTTCTTTATTTTTTATCAATCTCTTTGTAGATAGATTTGATGCTGCTATAGTCTATTTTACATGTACTTTAGGTTTGATTAACTATAAACGTGAGAATATTAATGCAAAAATTATTGCAGTGCAAATATTTTATGTACTCTGGTGCAAATCAGTGTATATACTTTATACGCATCGTGCGCATTTGCGCAGATAATTATATATTAGTGCAATCTATATTACCATTTTCAATTTTGAAGGTTCTCATTTTACCTTTCCCACTCATACTAGTCTAAATATATAACTTTTTTTTAGGAAATGGAGAGTCATCGCAGAGAAAACGGGCTGATATTTGAAGGTGTATGTCTAATGGTGTTTTATGGATAGACATATGTAGTGCAAATCTTAAATTTATGTTTATGAACAACAGAGATTTATTTCTAAATTTTTACAATTATTTCGTTAGTTTGGTTTATATCATACAAAAAAGGTTGAAACCCAACCTTAAGGGCCCCACACATCCTGGTCCGACAGTATTGTGAGGAGTGTTCAATTAGGGTATACAGTGACCCGCTAGGGGGAGGGCCTAACCCACTGCTTGTCATAAGCCCACCTCCCAAGGCCTCACACTTGTGCCTGAGAGGTGTTGCAACTATATGACAGTAGTGGAACCTATCCCACATCGAGTGTTTGAGGGAAGTTGAAAGGTGTATATAATTCCTGCTCAACCCCAATCAGTTTGAGGCTTTTTGGGTGACCCAAAAACAAATTCGTGCGGCATGACCCAAAGCGGACAATATCAAACTTGTTGCAGTCAACGCTCCTAACACTGGTTGAAATTTATATCTCTTCGTTTTTTTATATAAGTTTAGGCCTCTGCGTATTGTTACAAATAATCCGTATAAAAAACTTTTGTTGATAACATAGGAACAAGATGAGTCGGGACAAGCGACTCAGGTGGAGCCATTGGTAGACAAGACAACGCAACCATGACATCTGCGATCATACGCCGTATAGATGGATCCTCCAGAAGGCACATTGATGCCCCATCTCAGAACCTTTTTGAATTCCTAAGAAATGGTTTCACCTGACAAACATTGTCTAAATGTAGATAGAAAATTATTTGATAGTAGGGGTGTCGAATCTATAGGCCCGGGATGACTTGCCCAGTCCTCAAAACCGACAATGAAAATCCATTTGTTCTTGCTGCAAATGCATCGGCGGCTATACGCGAGGTGCATAGGAAGTGGCATAAGGCGAATGAGATGGTTAAGTATTATATGTTGGCATCTATGTCTTCAGTACTAAAGCATCAGCATTCTGCCATGGCTACCACTTCTGTGATTATGCGAATCTCTTTATTACACATAATCGAGCAGTTAAGTCTCAAGCCTTTCGGAAGGAGAGCGCATCTGTGAGAGATCATGTCCTTAAGATGATGGGCCACCTTAATCAAATTGAAATTTTGGGAGGGACGATCGATATTGAGTCTAAAATTACTACTTCCTAGCTTTCAGCAGTTCAAACTCAACTCTGAGATGAACAAAAGGAATTACATCATTGTTAAACTGTTGGATGAACATTAGTTAGTAGAGGAATTAATGATTCAAGCTAAGGCATCTATGTTCGGTTCCTCTGGCTCTAAGTCTTGCGAAGGAAAGAGAAAGAAGAAGGTGAACAAGAAGCAAACTGAAAAGTGCTTCAAGTGTGGAGAGAAGAGGCATTGGAAGCCAGACTGTCCTAAAAATGGGCAAGGCGATAGGTGATACGCTCAGATTTTGCATTATTTTAAGGCCATTATTTGGTCCGTTTTGATTGTCAAAGTTACATTTCATGTTCATTATTTGCACATTTTATCTATTTTGGTATTTTTATATGTTTTGTGAGAAATGTGCAAATTAGAGCCTAAAAAGATAGCTAAAAGTTGAAGTTGGAAATCTGGAGCTTTTAATAGGGCTAGCGGTCTGCTGCAACACAGCCAGCGACTGCTAGCCACTAACGACCGCTGAACAGATAGCGATCCGCTCCGGGAAAGTTGTGTTGAAAAGAAGAACACACCCAACGACCGCTGGGGTGTGCGCGACAACCGCTCCAAGAAATCCAGTAGCTACGAGATAATTGCCAGTGACCGCTGAAACAAAGTGCAGCGACCACTGATCAAGAGACAGAAGCTACGGGACATCACACAACGACCGATGGTCAAGGTGCAACGGCCCTCTGGAAAAACGCGGCGCACAAATTTGACTTACTTTCTCTCCAAAATTTAGCATACTGTGCTGAATATTTGTAATAATTGTGGTACAAGAAATTGAGGCTATAAATATCCCTTCAAACCTCACCAACAAGGATCTTCTTTTTGTTGCATAATTCCAGAGTATAATATTTGAGAGTTCTACTTGGTTCATCAAGTGCAAGGTTTTTGAAGAAGGATTCAAGAGAAGATCAAGGCTACAAGGATACTACCTTTGGGTTTTTAGTTGCTTTAAACTTGATATTTTCTTTGATTTCCCTAAAAGCTATGTCTTTAGATTATTACTTAATGTGTAACTAAATTCATAGAATTCTAGGGATGTGCTAGTAACGACTTTGGTTAAACAGTTCTTATTTATTTAATATCTGTTTTGTTCATTACTCGCTTTTATTTTAAGTGTTGAATAATTGCTTCACGTCTGAGTGATACATTCTGTGATGATCTATTGACTTGCTACATATAATCGTGAGAGGAGGTTTGATAATTCAAGCAAAGTCGGATAGCTGACATAGTTACGAGATTTCTTTCACTTTGTACTCCAGGAACTTTGTTCTCCATTATTGATTCTGCTAGATCATGAACGAGATCATGCATACCAATCTTGTTCGTGTGCAACACATTGGTTTTTAGAAGAGATTGCATACCAATCTTGTTCGTGTGTAACACATTGGTCTGTAGAAGAGATTGGAGTAGTAGCTCGTTACATATTTGATTTCCAACATCTTCCACTTGTAGAGTCCCCTTTGATGAAATGTAGCCATGAGCCATCCAAAGAAGGATCAGTTCTTCCTTTTGAATGTACTTGTCCTTAGGAAAGGCGACAAAATAAGCAAAAGCATTGTCGGAGTTCTAGCGGAAGATGATGATAACTCAATTTTAAAGCTAACATCATCAAACTCTCTTCCACCGACAACTTCCATATCTCATTGCCTCTTACATGTATCCATTCCTCTTCCGTCCTTTTGAAGCGTAGGTGATGCACTATTTATTAGCAATAAAAATACCTGCAAGTTTACAAGGTAGATCTAGTATAGCTAAAGGTCAGTACCGAGATATCGAACGCAGGGAATAAGATTGCAACTGGCTATCATATACTAAGCGTCATATACTATCTAGAGACACAAAGTTTTTGGTTTTAGTTTCATAAGCTACACAGAAATAAATAAACAAAAATAGAAAATTAAATAATACAAAACAGGCTAAAGAAGTATAGTTTTAGGATCCAACTACTAAGACTAGTGATGATTAATCTCACTGAACTTTTAACTTTTAACTTTATGTGTCTCTAGGATTATTAGAAAAGTCGCGATAATCAGATAAGCCCTCTCTCGAGTGTACCTATCCAGTAGATTAGACTCTAACTATCAAAGTCTCCTTCCAATAGATTAGATTCTAACTCCTGAAGTTCCTAAGACTCAAGGCCTCACAAAGGATCCTCTCTCTCAAGTGCAGTTAAACCTATGTGTTGTACTCGTTCCTTTTACCACGTAAAACTAGCTATCTCTCGATTAACCTAGTTAAACGGACGTAGTTCTAAATTTGGCCAGACAAAAGAACAATAAAAGCACAAGAACAAGCAAAACAATCACAAGAGCTAGGAAAATGTTCAATTCAACAAATCAAAACATATTCATAATAGTGTTCACAAAAAAAACTACAAAGGATGTTTAACTATTCATAGACAAGTAGTAAAATCAATATTTAACTATTCATAGACAAGTAGTAAAATCAATAAAAGTACAAGACATGAAAGAAATTGATAAAACCCAAAGTTGAATCTTCAATCTTCAGTTTTCTCTTGCCTGGATCTGCAGAGCTCCGCTCCAATAGAAGATGGATGAATTGTATGTGGAATATGGGATGAAAGAATATGTAGAGAGGGCAAAGGTTGGAGGCTCTGAGATGAAGAATGATGAATTAGGTTAAAAGGTATTTATAGGTGGGAAGAAGGTTTATTTTATATAATTTTCGTGCTATACAATAAATGGTAGAGATTTGGGCAACAATTTATTTTCTTCCCTGAATTTCCACCTAATTTCCGCAAGCTTTGACTGCACTACGCAATGTTCGTAGAATAGTCATAACTTTCTCCACAGAACTCCGATTGAGAAGTGCAAGATATCCACGCGAAGCTCTTCTGAAGGTGAAGAGAATGGTATGCATTAATCACTGATTGGACTTCAACACTACCGGGAAACTCGGCTTGTACTAAGGTTGTTGCACCTTGGCTTTTTTGCATCTTTTTCTGTCTTTTTCTATGTCAACAAACACGTCAAAAATACCAAATGTATAACATATGCAATCTAAGAACATAATTTGCATGATTGGCATTTAAAATGAGTCAAATATAGTCCTAAAAAACATGCAAACGTGTTTGTCAGTAGGATTCCTCCAAGAGTGGTAGCAGCTAGGGGCACTCCAGAACATTTCTTCATGTTATGTTACCCAATTATTTCCAGCTGTGGAGACACCTTTCTCCTGGACTGAAGGCACGCTGCTCCAGAACCGCCCAACAATGCTCATCCGACAGCGCCAAACAATGCTCATCAACCTCGTAAAGAATAGCGTTGAGCTTTTGAAGACAGTTTCGAATTGCCTTGCTCTCGGTTTTCTTGTCTTCAGCATCTTCCAAAGCAGCTTGGATGGTGGTGAGAGTGCTGCAGGGCATCTTCATCACCTCATCGACGCCCAAGATTAGTCCGATATTCCGATTGATAAGAGAGATCAGTTTGTCAAGAACGAGTTGGAGAAATGCCTATGCCATTACGGAACAACACAATTAAGGATTTTTTTTTTCTGATATGCAAACCAGATATGAGAAGGCTGAATGAATGTGAGAGGATAATGGTATATTGGTGTGTAAGTCTTGTCACTTTGTATGTGCAAGAATTGAATTGTCAATTTGTGAAAAGTTGAGGAATGGGCCACCTGCATTGTCTTATGTTCAATTGTTCAAAAGTTAGCAATGGAATAATTAGATGTATATTAGACGTTTTGTCCATAAATCAAGATTAAATTGTTTATTGGTTTGATGATAAGATGCACTTCAGTCTATTAATACATTTTCATCCCACTAAACATTTCGAACCACTCACTAAGACCACCTTTTCATTGTCTGTTTGTTCCTAGTAAATACCACGGCAGCAAAACTTCACAAAAATCACTTAATTTCTTCAAATAATCAGAAACACTTAACATGAAGTATATATACATCATAAACCTCAAAAGTGCATATTTTCTACACATCCTAAACATATTATAAACAAAGAAGTTGTTACTCAGGAGCTTCAACTGATAGCTAAAATATCATAATCGGGCAGCTTAGGCATTTCATCAGAAGAAGTTGATGTTATAATGTGTAATGCGAAGCAACTAAGCTTAATTGTCGAGAAGTTCAACTCCATCGCCTAACTAACATGATAAAGAGACATAATGAACTGCAGATGCCTACTCGGTAAGACAGGGGAAGGCCCAAATCATTCATCGGTTTGACTCTGCTCTCAAGATCATTGGGACCCGGTGCTTGCGGGGTCACTGTCGTGGCAGGCTTTGCTTATAAACACAGAAATTCACCCAAGCACAAATTCTTAGGCACTTGCATTCGACTCTGAGCGTTTGACGTTGTACTTTCTTAGCCCCTTGCCACAATGCCAACTTTCTGAAGTTCTTCCAACACTCTGAAAAATAAAGAAACAAACTAGAGTAAGAGTTAGTAACTGTATGTTAATAAAATATAGAAGTAAAGAAGAATTTAATTACTAACCATCTTATAAGTTATTTTGGAGAAATATAGATGCTGTGAACATGGGCAATCTTGTGCCAATCCTCTCCACATCCTCTCTGGCATCGCCTTTCCAGTTGTGGGCATCCACTGACAGTTAGCTCTTTCAGATTTGGCAAGCTGGAATCGATACAACCTTTGGGTAGTCTTCCAAGACGAGTCTATAAGAGATGGTAGCTGATATGGGAGTGATTCCAGCTCAGGAAGATCGTTTAGGTATAGATGAGTGAGGTGCTGAAAGGCTTGAGGCAAGCGCGTCATCTTGTGAAGAGCATACAACATGAGTTTCTTAAGATTATGCAGATGTTTAATATCTTTGAGAAACTCTAGTAATTCATGGCACTTCCAAATGGTGAGGTCCTCCAAAGCAGTAAGGTGTCCCAACATCCCTTCTGATAAAGATCTCATTGTCTGATGACAGCTGTGTAGACATAATCGTGTAAGCTCTTTTAAGGCTTTCGAGCCTTCACTTGTTAAAGAGATCTCTTTTGCATTTTCAATTTTCAATGGCCGCAGCTTATTGAACTTTTTCAGCGCTTCTATTGGGAAACATGTCAGGTTCTATCCAATTACAATTGACAGATCACTAGGAACTTCGTGCTCAGATAATAAAGCCAAATCTGAGCTTCTACATACTAGTTTCGTCAACTTTCTGAGGGACGAGAGTGATGGCAATACTAATGAAGAGCAACGGTTGATATTTAAGAATTCCAAATTTGGGAATGCTTCTTTACCACTCTCTTGCTCCTTGGAGAGCCCCTTCAGATTTGGGAGATCAATTAAATGCAGATGATTCAGAGCTACAAACTGTATCTTTACTGGGTGTCCACACCCAACTTCTTCTTCTTCAATAATATACTCCACCCCCACATTCCTTAAGAACAGCCTCTCAAGATGAGGTAACTCTCCCAGTTTTGCAAAACTCCTAATATTTTCACAGTCACTTATTTCAATCGTAACTATTTTTCTAAGCATTGACTTTGTCATCCAACTTGGGAGATATCTACCCCCGAAGGCTTGTAAATTAAGAGATTCAAGATTGGTGTGTGGTTCAAGTGCTTCCAGAACCATTTCATCAACGTCCGCCTTTATCTTGGATACATCATTTCTTTCCCATGACAATCTCAACTCTCGAAGATTGTTTTTCTCTACAATCTTTGCTTTCTTTGCATCCATGTAGTGTTTCACTCTCTCCAGAGGCTTAATCTGAAGCCTTCCACTGAGGTTCAAACATTCCAGTTCCTCAAGTTGGTTATCTCTCTTGACACCGACAACAAACATACTCAATGTTTTCAAGCCATTTAACTCTCTCATTTTAGATGGCATCTCACACAATGAGTCGCAGTCCCATAAACATAGATGTTGGAGATTACTTAAGCATGTTAGCTTCTTAGGTAAAGCCACAAGCCTGTCACAGTAATCCAAATTGAGAATTTGCAAATTCCAAAGTGTACATAAGGAGTCCGGGAGAGTGCGAATTTCTGAATAGGACAAATTCAAGAATCGCAAATGTTTAAGATTGCTGATGGAAGGAGGCAAATCTTCTATTGCTACTGCATTTAATACTCTTAAACTTGTGAGCTCCAAGATGGAAGTGATGTTCATATCTTGCTGAAAAGTTTTAGGAAACACAACAGTTCTTTGTATTAAATTTACCTCGCGGATAGTTGAGGCCATTGGGAGATCCCTTTCACTTCTCCCTCTTGGAGAAATCGCCAATCTCTCCAAATCTCTACAAAGTCACGTTGTTTTCCTCTTCTTCAGTATTTCTCTTCCATAGGAATTAACCTCACGTTAATTCCTATCAAATTGGTGCTTTCATTAGGTTCTCATCCTCCTATTGATTTCTACCACCATGTCCGTCTTGCTGTCAAACTCTCCTCCAGACTCTCCTCCTCGGTTTTCTGGTGTTAATCCCGTGAGATGGATTTTGGATGTTCAGGAGTATTTTGACTATCATTTGTTTTCTCAGGAACTTTGTTCTCCATTATTGATTCTGCCAGATCATGAACGAGATCATGCATACCAATCGTGCTGGTTTCAGCATCTGTTAGTAGAAGAGATCTAAGCAACAACTCATCACAGATTTGATTTCCAACGTTTTCCACTTGTAGAGTCCCTTTTGATGAAATGTAGCCATGAGCCATCCATAGGAATATCAGTCGTTGCTTATCAATGTAATGGTCCTTAGGAAAGGCTGCAAAATAAGCAAAGCATTGTCTGAGTTCCAAAGGAAGATGGTGATAACTCAGTCTCAAAGCTGGCACTATCAAACTTTCTTCTGCCGACGACTTCCATATCTCACTATTTCTCACATGTATCCATTCCTCTTCTCTCCTTTTAAGCCGTAGGATTCCTCCAAGCGTTGTAGCAGCAAGGGGCACTCCAGCACATTTCTTCATGATCTGTTTCCCAATTACTTCCAGCTGCAGAGACACCTGTTCATCTGATTCGAATGCGCACTGCCGCATCAGTGCCCAACAATGCTCATCCGACAACCCCTCAAGGCAATGACATGGAAGTGTTCTCATGATATCAGCAACTTTCTTCTGGCGCGTGGTAACGACAACGGATGAACCGGTTGAGCCGCATGATAGAACATCTCTCAGCTCAAACCATTTACCCTGGTGGTCGTTCCAAACATCATCCATCACAATTAAATATCTTTTTTTGCTCAACAATTCCCTAAGGCGACGCTCTGCAGCATCCAAGTGTTGCAGATCTGAAGCATTTCCACTCCTTCCCGAGGCAGATTCAATCATGGCCTTCACCAAAGTCTTCATCTCAAAGTTATCAGAAACACAAACCCAAATCCTCACATCGAAGTGCTCTTCCACCTTCGGATCGTTGAAGACTAGTCGAGCGAGAGTGGTCTTCCCAAGGCCGCCAACACCGATGATTGTCAGAACGGACATCTCCTGTTTCTCCTTGACATCATTCACCAACATCTCCACAATCTTGTCTTTGTCGTCTTCCCTGCCATGAATCTTATCAGGCTCGTTCAACAGGGAAGCCGTCTCACGTGAGGCCACCAGAGCAACTTCCCTTTGCCTGTAAACAGACACCTCGCGTAGATGAAACCTATCCTGCTCCGCAACAATGGCCTCCAGTTTCTCGTTGACTTGCTTCATCCTCTTTGCGATGTTGTGGCGATACAGAACTTTCTTGGGGCTGTAGCGGCTGAGTTTCAAATAAGAGTGGTTGAGTTGGGAGACATTAGTGTTGCACTCATCCAAAATGTCATCAATCTCATAAGCAAGAGTTGTGAGCTTCTGCAGCCAATTTCGAATTGACTTGCTCTCGATTTGCTTGTCTTCATCCTCCAACACAGCCTGGATGGTGGTGAAAGTGCTGCACAACTTCTTCATCTCATCATCGATGTCCAAGATCAGTCCGATCTCCTCCTTGATAAGAGAGCTTAGATTATCAAGAATGACTTGAAGAAATGCCTCTGCCATTATGAACAACAACAAACGATTCTTTTTCTGATAGCCAAAGATATGTGAAGGATGTATGTAACCGGTCTAAGTCTTTTACTACTTGGTTATTTTGTATTTGCAAGTATCGAATCGTGTAGAGGACTGGGCCAACTTGGGTTGCCAGAATAATTCAAATGTTAGCTGACGAATAATTGAAATGTTAAATGGTTGTGATGCTATAGTTTATATCCTGGAAGTGGTAGTTGACTCTCATCAATAGCACCCCAATTGCCCAAAAATATGCAACTATGTATTGACAACATGTTTGATGAGTGTAAATTGTAAAATAACATTTCATTTATTTGTTATAGTAATACATTTTTTTATAATGTATGATCCGGATTAAGCGTTGGATTACTTCAGAAAAATATAATTTTGAAAAACTCATATAAATGAAATATAAAATAGCCTAAATTTACTTAGGTAAAAAAGAACCTAGAACTGAATTTTGTTAATTCAGCGTCACCTATTTATCTCACCATTAGGAAACACACGATAGAAAAGAATAGAAAATTGATATGAGATCATATTTCTGTTTACGGTTTCATGTTTACAAATAATTTCAATACCAATGATTCTAATAATTTGTCCATTTGACTTTTGAGAGGAGGTAACTGAGGAAGTTTAAGTCTTTTAGTTTGTCAATTTGTATTTGCAAGTATTGATTTTTCTAAAGCAAAAATTAAAGTATTTGGTATAAAATGGGTGGGTACGTGCCTACGTGGGGTAGAGACGACTCACACGAAGTGGTGTGGTAATGGTACGGCGGATCACCCATTTCAACATTTTAAAACTTCTTAGAATTGACACCATTTAACTTGACATGAATTTTTAAAAATATAATAGAAAGTGAGTAGAAGAAATTAGTGGAAGCGGAGCAATACCAAAGCGGAGCCAGTGGAGCCGACATTCTGAGAGCGGCTTTGCGAGTATTTAAATCCGACACCGGCAAAGATTTCAAATTTCCCATTGTTTGGGAGGCGGTCAAACATCTTGATAGGTGGGCTGGCGGTGTCGATTCCTGCACGGGCTCGAGCTCGAAACACACGAAGCATACGGCTGGCTGGTGGCCAATACTAGTCTAGTGAAGGCAATGCCTCACAAGAGATTGAGTTCCCGACATCCGATGCAGGGGGCTCCTCTGGTACACAACGTCGGCCGTAAGGGAACAAGGCGGCGAAGGCGGCTAGAGGGAGGGGGAGAGGCGAATCAAGCCAGGCGGGCTCCCAAGGGCCGCCGAACATCCTAATGTCCATGTACTTCACCGCCACGATGGCTGACACTTCCCGCATGACGTCTCCCCAATATCAAGCCCATCTTGCTGGCATTGAGTATCTGGCAAATCAACTTGGTATTCTGCCTCCACCTAGCTTGAGGGCACTGCCACCGCCTTCAGACGATGATTCGTTGGCGGAGTAGTTTTTATAATTTAAGGGTGCAATTTTTAATTTCTAGTATTTTAAATTATGTCTTTTTTTAATTTTTTTAGGATTTCAATTATGTTTTTTTTTATTTTTTTAGGATTTTAAATTGTAATTTTCTTTTATTTAATGAAGTGTGTTTTTATTAATTGAATTTGTTGAAAATAAAAATAAAAAATGAAATTGAATGAATAATTAAGGATGAGATGATTAAGAGATGGATGGATGCAGGTATTGTCTCTTCTGTCCCTTATGAGCTTGCAACAGCCATGACTTTTGGACAAGCGAGGGCTGACCTTAACTTGATGTATTGGGTTCATTTTGCTACCATAGCATAATACATGAATCTATTATATCTCCACCAAGGTTTGAGCAACTTTTTTTTTTTTTTTATCTTGAATAGTTGAATATCTTAAGAACCCTTAATTATTTTAGAGTACTTCCAACTTGAGAAATGTTTTGTATTCTTCCTAGTTTGTGTAATGCCACAGGATCCTTACATTAGGAGAGATAAATTTTTGAAATATGCCCAAAAACAGACCAAATTCGTGGAAATCTAGTTTCCGATCCTAACTATAAATCCTAACTATAAGAGCATCTCCAATGGCTTTAGGCCAGCTACAGGCTAGCCACTCTCTCTCCTTGCCACGTCATCAGTACTAAAATTCCACCTGTCACATCATCATTTTACTCAAATAGGCTAGCCTAAGGCCTGCCACAGGCTAGCCGCAATAAAAATAATTCAAAAACAACTACATTTAAGGAATTAAATTTACGACAAATTACGGAATTAAAAACGGGCTTCCATACACGAGCCCCGCCGCTCTCTACTCCTCATCGTCGCCGCCGCCACCCGGGACCTCCACATCGGTGGGGGTATCTGAGCCCGCGTCTGAGCCCCCCATCAGTGCCCTCGTGGCATCCAAATCCACCTGCATGTTGTTGAGCATCGAGCGAAGAAACCTCTTCTCCGTGGGGTCAGTTGCGGCCCTCCACTCTTGGAAGACCTTGTACATCCGTTCCTCCGTTTTTTGACGCGAGAATAAGGTGTACGCGCGTGGGGGGGTGCCGAGATGACCTCTTGGGGAGATAGGGGGGAGGATCCCCTCGCTGCCCGTTGCGCCCGCTTTTGGCCAACCGGGCGAGGGTGACGAGCAAAGGATAGAGGGGACGGAAACTCCTCAGCATCCGGGGGGAGGTCGTGGGTGTTAGAGTTTGTATACTAGAAATCACCTTTCGAGTGATTGAATACTGTTAAAACTCTTATTTTATTTTCCAAAGGAATAAATATATTATTTTTGTCATAATGTTGTTATGTTTTACATTTAATAGATGTTTATTGCATATTTAAATGTATAAGTAACTTAACAAAGTCTAAGTCATTGTTTTAGTAGACCGGTTGTGGGCGTCGTTCACTTTAAGGTAACACGGTCAGTTCTAAACAAAGAAAAATAATAATTTCACAACCTAGATAGGCTTAGACTACCTATCGTGAAAGGTTGCAATGTCAATCCGATTATTTCTAAGCCTTACTGAAATAAGAAGACATTGGTGTGGTATAACACTGAATGGATCTAACAGCGAGACAGTCTTTATGCTATCTTCTGAAAGACAAGGTCTCGTAAATTATTTCTCAATCAATGTACGTTAGCATTGAGCATACGGTATTGATTATGCACTACTTTGACTTACCAAATGGTGCGGGTTTTTCGCAACCCAATAAGCCTGGTATATTGGGTAGTGGTGATTAATATCTAGCGGTGCTAGGATTGCTATTATGTTGAATCGTGCGCGAGGTGAGTCTCGTTTGATAACATCCTTAAGAGAAGCTTGAAATAAGGTTTTATTATTCGAAACCTAGCTAGTTGGAGTTTAATTACTCTATGAATAATAAATAAGTTTTTCTTGCTGAGTTCTCTCTTGGAATAAATAAGATATTAATTAATTAAGTCCATAGCAGACAATAATTAATTAATGGATGTTTCTATCTTAGGCGCGGGAAATAAATATAAAGTATTGGAAACCCGAAGTACTTATAATTTCGAATTTGGATGGGGAGTGCAATATTACTTCTGTAGTGGCTGCTCGTAATATTCCAATTTTTAAGCTTATATTAAATTGGGTTTAATTTAATTAGTAAAAAGCTAATTGGAGGAGCCCATATCCAAAGCCTTCCATAGAATCCTGTCTGGGCCCAATATGTGACTTATTATAAATAGGAGAATAAAGGAGACATAAAATAGACTTGATTTTACTCAAAATTTTCGGCCCTCTCTACTCCTAGTAGTGGTCGAATTTTTCTCCTCCATGGGAAAGGATTTCTGTCTTCTCTATTTAAGTCCTAGTGCACTGGTGAGATCAGCCCACCCTGATATCAGTTTACAGTCCGGGAACCAGACAGAAGATCCGTGGTTTTGTAGTAAAGATCTTCATGTGGAGAAGGCGCTAGCTATCTTCGATTCTTTGGAGAATCTTCGAGGTATAATGGCTAAACCGTAGAAAAGCATGTTTTAAGTTTCAATTAATTTAAAGCATATTTTATTTGAGTTATGAGCATGATACATGTGATAATTACGCGAATAGATTTTGTCTAAATAATCTGCTAAATAGATCGGAATTATTATGTAATTGATTTATGTGAGCGCTTCCGCTGCCAACCCCTTTAGTGGGATCCGCCGTTGTTGCAGCTGTAATCGCCGGAATAGTTCAGCTTCTGCTTCTTCGGCCACCCAGCGTCGCACCCTACCCGGAACTTCTCAGAGTCCTTCAGCACCAGATAGCATCTCTAGAAGGTGAACTCCTTATAAGTCCCCTTCACGGGAAACTGACTCTCCGCTACCCTCCGGGCATCCTCCTCAGTCTGCCCACTAGTCATCATGCGGAGGGCGTTGGTGTACAACCCCGAAAATCAGCCGACCGCGGCCCTGATGCGTTCCCACCCCTTCTGGCACTCCTCCCCGCTGTAGTCCTTTCCGTGCGGGCAGTACCTCCTGTAGGCTGCTCTAATCTTAGCCCACATGTTGACGATCCGCTGGTTGTTCGCAACCAGCAGATCGTCGCAAACCGACAACCACGACTTGGCCACGCCGACGAACTCATCCTCCGTCCACTTCCTCCGCGTGGGGTGTCGTTAACAGCGTGCTGCGACGACTCGCCGACCACCTTGCTCTTCCCCTTGGTCTTCTTCTTCTTCGGCGCGGCCCAACCCGCTGGAACGGGAGTGTCCGCCTCCCCGATATCGATCCCCAACTCATGCAATGAGAAACGGTCATCCCCGGTGAACTGCGTCTCCACAGGGGTTGACGTGTGAGACGAAGCCGTCAAAAAATCAAGAGAGGGACGATAGACCGTGTCCCCCCGGTGACCCCTGCATCCCGGGATGCATACCGGGCTGCATCCCTCCCTGCCATACCGGCATCATCCCCATCATCAGTTGCAGCATCTGCTGCTGCATTTGGGGCATACCTCCCTACCCCGGCGTTGCCTGCCCCCCGCTGGCCTGCCCCCCGCCCGGCATCCCCCCTGCGCTCCCGCCATCATCCCCATCAACTGTTGCCAAGGGACGTTAAACCCTTGGCCCATCTGCCCACCCATCTGGCCCCATCCAAATCCCACGGGTACCGTGGGAATCTGAGATCCGCTCGTCGCCGGATTGGACTCGTTGTTGTTGTTTATCGCTCGATGTTGCTCTTGTACAGAAATTTAGAGAGAGAGAAAACTCGTTAAAACAAGTGGTGCAAATGAAAATGAAACTAAAATCGTGTATATATAGTTTTTCAAAAAATTTCAAAAATAAAAAATAAAAAATGGGCGCTGGCCGATCGCTCGCCGATCGGCACGCCACAATGGCGGCGAGCGCATCGGCGTGCGCTCGCCGGTTTCTACGCCGAAATGCCGCTGGCCGGTTAAAATAGTTCGGCTAGCGACGCGAATAGGCTAGCCGGTGGGCTAGCCGCTATTGGAGATGCTCTAATTTTGTCCAACTTTGAATGCCCGTAACCTCATTGCTCTAGCTCCGTTCTATTCGCTTCAAATTGGGGACCGAACCTTGTTATCTAGTTTCTGAAGCATCCACTCGAGCCCCTCCTGAAGTTCGAGATAGGCCTGTTTATGCATGGCCTTGAAACTAGCCGAGCAGCCAAAAAGATTTTGGAAACCTTGTGAACCCAACTATTATAAATTTAAGTACCCAACTTTGAGAAGGCATAGCTCCCTTATTAGAACTCCGAATAAAGTGAATCCACCTTGATGAGTGGCCTTTAAGGCTAAGTCCCTCCGTTCCCTTCGAAGTGAAAGGTGGGGTGGGCGCTTACATACACATAGATATTCACGATCACACATAGTGATAATCATCAATACTTGGCCATTTTACATGAACCATGCGTTCTGAAGTTGGAACTGGCGAGAACAGCAGCAGCAGCAGCAACAACAACGTAATACGATCTTTATTCGCTGCCGCCACTTCAATGATGGCACTGCTGACGACCTCAAGGACCACAACTCTGGCAAGAAATTCAAGGAATTGAATTGCAAACTTTGGAATCAAAAGATGTTACGTGTAGAACGTCTTAGAGATTAGTCTCTGTGTCCGCACAGAGACCTCCAAGAAATTATGGGAGGCACTCGACGAAAAGAACCGGTCGAGGATGCTGCTATGAAGAAGAATGGCTAGTTCTTTGGAACATTGTTATTTGAGGGATGTAAAATGACTTGTCAATCAAAAGGAGGGTCCTACCTATGATACAATTTCATTCTTTAATTTACCACTTTTGTCTATTATTTGGGATGCATTAAGCATAGTAGCAGGGGGGGGGGGACCTGCTCCCCTCACTCCCTTTTGTAGAATCCAGCATGTAAAACATTAATATGACTTAGCTGATTGCTCTTTCTCGAGCTCTTTCCTTTTCTCGTCACACTAGCCAAAGGCAATTAGCTAAGGTCGACAATGAAAGATGATGACAATGACCATGGCAGCAATACATCATTGAACAGAGTAATATCTATCGCGAAGCAACTAAAACACTTTCAGAATCCTAATCAAACAACAATAAACTCCGAAATTTCAGCTCACTAGTCGAAAAGTTGCAACTCCATCGCCTAACTAACATGCTAAAGAGACATAAGCATACCTATTTATTGGCTCGGTAAGGGAGAGGAAGTCCCAAATCATTCATTTATCTGGCTAGCTCAACAGCTACCTCTTCGGGTACCTAACGAAGTCCTGAACATCATCAAACATCAAACATTAAAAAATCATTCTCCAACACCAATGTCAGATAAAATACAAAAACCTCAAGAAAGCTAAGTAAAAACACAGAAACTTGCCATTGGTTCTCCCTTAATCATCCATCTCACAAGTTTATGCATTTCACATAACCAAACAGATTCAGGTTCAGGACAGCAATTCCAAATACCACCAACTTACTAAAATCATCTTTTTAGTTTAGTTTTTTCGATTTTGAGCCAATATGAAATTAGAATTTTAATAAGGGCTCGTATATATTAAAATTTCAAAAATATTGTTATTAGACACAAAGTTCATGAAAATTACATTTAAATTTTAGCTAGTGATTTTAAGTGTTAGGAGCAACACATTTGAAGAGCTTTTGAATTGCATAATTTGAGGTGAGGTCTATTTCTATAAGTTAAGTGGTAAAATGGTTATAAGTGTGACATAAATGTTAGATGATGTCCATTTTACATGTATATGTAGTGGTTATATAATTATAGGCCTCACATATATATATTAAGCCTCCGGGATGAACAATCGAATCAAACTTAAAGTGATTAGATGGTAGGTTTACATCATTTGTAACTATAGTGATTAGATAGTTTTAAGTCTCACATAGATATTAAGCCTCGAAGATGAACAATAGAAGAATTGCAAAAGAGTGTAAATGTAGGTTTTGTTCAATGATAAGATGGTTATAAACTTATAAGTCTCACATAGATAAACTTGGCAGAATGGCCAATCGAATTACAAGATCAAAACATGATATAAAAAAGGACCATAAAATAACGATAATAAATATAGTCAAAAAATGAACATATGATCTTTGAAGAAGGCAGCAAAAACAGAAAACAGTAACTCACAAACAATGTAAATATATAAATAAACTATAAGGGTCTATTCAATTTTAATAAATTGCAAATATCATAGCTAAGATCAAAATACATCATAAACATCAAAAGTGCATATTCTCTACACATCCTAAACATATTATAAACAGAGAAACTACAGATAAATGATGAAAATATGTTGCAGAAATAGGCATATAAGGATATTTTCTACTTTTGTAACTTATCAATCATCAACCGAGAACTGAACCAACATAATCGGACAGCTGAGGCCTAACTAGTCGAAACAACAATATACTCCGAAAATTTTTAGCTTACTATCTAACATAATAAAGTGACATGCTGAACTGCAGAAGCCTACCTCTTTATTGGCTCGAAAGAGAGGGGAATGCGCGAATCATTCATATGTTTCGCTAGCTCTACATCTACGTCTTCGGGCACCGAACTAGATCCTGAACATCTTCAAACATCAAACAATCATTCTTCAACGAGATTATCAGATAAATTACAAAAAATTCAAGGATGCTAATAAAAATAAAGAAGAGTACATTGAATTACAATTACTCAGAGTCTTCATAATATTTCTCGTGGTGCATCTTCTTCAACTTAAGAAAGATGTCGATTGAAGAACATTTACTAAAATTATTTTTATGATCGATTTTCTTACAAATATAGTTGACCTATATTAGAGAAAAGAGAGAAAAGGAGATGTGGTGAACGTAGGAAATCTTGTGCCAATCCTCTCCACTTCCTCTCTGGCAGCGCTTTTCCAGTTGAGGGCATCCAATGATTGTTAGTGCTTTAAGATTTGGCACAGCTGGAATCGATACAACCTTTGGGCAATCTCTAACAGCGAGAATAGTAAGTGATGGTAGCTGATCTGGGAGTGATTCCAGCTCCGGAAGATCATCTACATGTAGATGTAGCAAAGTGAGGTGCTGAAAGGCTTGAGGTAAGCGCGTTATCTTAGGAAGATCCCATAACATAAGCTTTCCAAGATTATGGAGATGTTTAATATCTTCTGGAAGCTCTATTAATTCGGGGCACCCCCATATTTCGAGGATATTCAGACCAGTAAGGTGCCCCAACATCCCTTCCGGTAAACATCTCATTGTCTTGCAATCGTGTAGAAATAAACGGGTAAGCCCTTTTAAGGATTGCAGACCTTCTCTTGTCACATAGATCTCTTTCGCGTCCTTAATTGTCAATGACCGGAGCTTACTAAACTTTGCCAGCATTTCTATTGGAAAACTTGTCAGATTCTCCTCAATTTCGATGCATAGTTCCCTGGGAATGTCTTGCTCAGATAATAAAGCCAAAGTTGAACTACTGCACGTTAGTTCCTCTAACTTTTTGAGAGATGAGAGTGATGACAATATTAATGAAAAGCAACGTTTAATCCTCAGTTTTTCAAGAATTGGGAATGCTTCTTTACTCTCTTGCTCCTTTGAGAACCCCTTCAAATTTGGGAGATCAATTAAGTAGAGTATTCTCAAAGACATGAATTGTATCTTTACGGGGTGTCCATTTTGTCTTAAAGATGGTAATCGAGAGAGGCGTTGTATGAAGGATGAACCATGGTGGCTAAGACTTTGTAGAGAATAGGAATTTGATTTGTGTTTTCTGTTGTATTGAGAGTTCAGTGAAGCCCCATTTTATAGGGGTGTTACAACATGGGAAATCCCTCTAATTCTAGGTACTACCAAATACATTAATTGCTTATTCTAGGTACCACCATATTCTTTATTGTAATACAAATTACCAATGTGTTGGTAATTGCTACTAGCCGTTTGAAGGCTCTTCTTGACATTTTAAACTTCTTCTTCTTTAATAATATACTCCACCTTCACATTCCTTAAGGAAAACTTCTTAAGATGAGGTAGATCTCCCAATTTAGGAAAATGCCTACAATTTTCGCAGTCAATTATGTTGATCTCAACTATTTTTTCCAGAGTTGAATTTCCCATCCAATGCGGAAAATATCTGCCGTTGAAGCCTTGTATGCAAAGACATTCAAGATTGGGGTGAGGTTCAAGTGCTTCCAACACCTTATCATCAACTTCCTCCTCTAGATCTGTCTTGGATCGATCATTTCTTTCCCATGATAGTCTCAACTCTCGAAGATGTTTTTCTCTGCAATCTTTGCTTTTTTTGCATCCATTTGATCTTTTACTCTCTCCAAATAACTAACCTCAAGTCTTCCACTGATATTCAAGCATTCTAGTTCCTCAAGTTGGTTATCTCTCTTGAGACCCACTATAAACATGCTCAATGTTTTCAGGCCATTTAACACTCTCATTGTAGATGGCATATCACACAACGACTCGCAGTCCCACAAACATAAATCTTGAAGATTACGCAAGGATGCAAACTTTTTTGTTAAAGCCACAAGCCTATTACAGTAATCCAAATTGAGAATTCGCAAATTCCAAAGTGTACAGAATGAGTTGGGGAGAGTGCGATTTTCAGAATGAGATACATTCAAGAGTCTTAAATGTTTAAGATTTCCAATGGAAGGAGGCAAATCTTTTATTGCTTTAGTATATAATACTCTTAAACTTTTGAGCTCCAAGATGGAACTAATGTTCATATCTTGCTGAAAAGTTTTAGGAAACAATGCAGTTTCATGTATCAAATCTACCAAAGGATAGATGATACACTTGCGAGATTTCTTTCACTTTGTACTCCGGGGACTTGTTCTCCATTATTGACTCCACCAGATCATGAACGAGATTATGCATTCCGATCTTACTCTTGTAATTGACATCTAGAAGTGATCTGAGAAGCAACTCATCACATATTTCATTCCCAACATCTTCCACTTGTAAATTCCCTTTTGATGAAATGTAGCCATGAGCCATCCATAGATGGATTAGTTCTTTGTGTACTGAAAATATAGTAGGAATATAATATTTGTGATACGATCATGGAAGCCGTGCACTGAGAATTACAACTACAGCTGGATTCAACTGACAATCGTCCTATTGAGATGATATCTGAAAGCTATGAAACTGCCACCATTGTGTTCGTCTTGGAAATAGCTTCGCGTGGGTATCTTGCACATCCCAATCGGAGTCCGGATGAAGGAGTTATGGCTGTTTTACAGAAGACGCGCAGAAAAGGCGGAGAGCTCCAGAAGGAACACCCGGGCGGGTGTTTTTCAACCTGAAAAACACCTGCCCGGGTGAAATGATTCCGTGGTCCAGAAGGAACACCCGGACGGGTGTTTTGCACCTTGCAATTCACCCGACCGGGTGAATCATCCGAGACTTAGATTTTGTGGGCCTTTTCCCCATTTTGAACCCTTAGTATAAATACTTTTTGATGTTATTTCATTTCTTTAGTTTTTTATGAAATTAGATGCTTGAGAGCTTTGTTTCCTCTTGAAGAGGGTTTCCTATTCAAATCCTAGATTTAGGTTGCTTGCTACCATCAATTGCTAGTTCAAGCATGAGATTTCCATCAATTGCTAGTTCAAGCATGGATCAAGTATAGATATGCTTTGAGGTTTGTGGTTCCCTTGAAGATCTAGCCATGGATGCATTGTTAGCTATGTTGTAAGTGCTTAAGTGTTACGAGTACAACACCACCATCGTCGACGGCATCAACCGCGACGACATCTCTATCCCAGGGAGGGGATGAAATAATCCCGGCAACAACTCTGACTGAGGAAGGGGATTCTACTACACCACCGACACCACAAGTGGAAGCGACAAAGAGGGGCAAGGTGAAGAACGCGACCGGAGGGAACATGGTGAAGAAGCTTAGGCCGAGGAAGGAACTCAAGGCTCCGGAACGTTATCAAGACTTCGTCGCCAAATAGGCGCCGAAGCTGTTCGAGGAAATGCCCCAGTTAGCTTAGTATTTAAATTAGAATATTAGTTGTTATTTGTTTTGCTTATTTTATTTAATTATGAACGATTGTTTGAGTCGAGCGTTTTATAAGCTCCATCGGGTTTTCTTTGTTGGTTCTTTCCCGATGTATAGGATTAGGTCGAACCAACCCTAGGGTCCTAGATATTATAAATAGGGCTTCCCATTAATTCTCCAATCAATTAATGAAGAATTATTTGCCCAATCATTTTGCGTAACACCATCAACCCTAAATCACTGCCGACGGAGATCTCCTCCGCGTCAGTTCAGTTCGTTGGCCGCCGACCTTCATCTCGAAGGCGCCGGATTCTTGTGTTTCGCACGTTACTGTTTGGATTATTCTCGTTAAGAACCAGGGGTATCTTAACATCTGGTGCTTCTCATCTCGAACTCAATGGAAGTAGTTGATAACACAATTAATTCGCCGGTTGTACTGACTGGAGGCAACGCACAAGAGCTTGGGATCGGCCCGTCTCGCCGGCAACAGCAAGGAGGCCGACGCGATCGGCAAGGTGCTTCTCATCCCCTCACGCACGGTTTAGATCAAATTATGGCCAGATTTGATCAATTGGAAGGTCGTATCGATGGATTGGAGAATCCAATCCCACCGGATTCTGACCCCCCCGATGACGAGTTTGATTCAGATGATAGGGAATATGCCGCCCATCGAGATTCTTCGCCGCTGCCTTTGGAGATGCCTCTCCGGGGCAGAAGGAACGGTTTTCGCGATCCGAGACAAGGTCGGCGAGGCCATCGTGGTGCTCGGACTTACCTTTATGGGCATCGTCAGGACCATCACTCACCTAGGGGATATGTTTCGGATAATCGTCTAGCGCTCACTTATCAGAGACAACGCTCGAGTTGGGATCCACCCGAGACTCGCCAACGGGGTCGGCGGGGTGACCGTCAGTCAACATATTGGGACCCCCCACCTAGGCGGGACTACAACCAGAACAGGGGAAGAGACATTCAACAAGGGGTTAAGATCCACGCACCACACTTTGATGGATCGGATGCCACAAATTGGATCTCCCGTGTGGAGTATTATTTTGACCATATGTTGGTTCCTGAGGAAGACCGCCTTCACTATGCGGTGATGCTATTCGACCCCCCTGCGGCGGAATGGATTTTTAACTATCGGGATAACAACCCATATGTGTCATGGCGAAGAGTTCCTTGTGGTATGTGGATGCCACCCATTTTATATTGAGACAGATGCCTCCGATGTTATTTTTTTTCTATGTATCCCAATTTCCACCCTATGCAATGTTATTTCCTTCCTTATTCATCTTAGTTTTCTTATTTTTTTTTGGGTTGCTCTTATTGATAAAGTTGAAAATCAATTCTCAACAAAATACCTAGATCAAACATCACAATTGGGTAAATCCTTAGGAAATGGATTATAAAATACAAGGATGCTTATCAATTTGTGTGTATGTAGGTGTCATACATACGATACATATAGGATATGGAAGTATTTAAATCCTACTTAAAACTAGTAAAATGACTAAACTAAAGATAGCTATGTTCACGTGTTTTCATTGTGATCTAAAGAAAATTATAATAATAAAATAATCTTCTAGAAAGTTTGAGAGAAATGAAAGGTCTGTTTAAACGTGAGATAATTTCTTTTAATAAGAATAATCTAGAAGTATGGAGAAAAATAAAAATAAATATAGAGAATACATTAAAATAGAAAATAAAAAAAATTCTGGACAATTGGACATCATAATAAATACTCCTTCCGTTTCTCCATAGTTGAAGCGAAACTTTTCGGTATGGAGTTTTAGAAATGAATGTTGGGTGTGTTAAATAAATAGATATAAAAGTAAAAGAGAAGAAAAAGTAGAGAGAATAAAGTATAAAGTGAACAGAGTGGAGAGAATAAAGTAAAAGAGAGCAAAGTAAGAGAGGGTAAAAAGTTATCAAATATGAAAATGACTAAACTATGAAAAAAACTTCCCGAAATGAAAAATGACTCAACTATGAAGAAACGGAGGGAGTAGCTAGCTATTCTTTCATTTTGGAGGGGGCTTCGGTCCCTTCATCTTATACTAGAGAATAGGCGAAGCATCTCAAGGTCACAAGGTACAATTCTCGTCTTTTATAATTAACTTTTATTAGAGAATAAATACAAATGGTTATTTATTTTATTTGAGTAATAGTGATCATGAGATTTTGTTGGTATTTATTGATTATATAGGTATGTGTATCAATCAGTGATATTATATAATCCGTATATGTTGCTATCAATCAGTGATATTATATAATCCGTATATGTTGCTTATAACGTGAAATATGTGAATTCCGAATATGTGATGGTATTAGAAAAGTATGAGTTTTATTCGTTAATCTAATATGACCAGGTGTAAAAGGAAGTTGCTGAGGTGTTATCATAGATATTATTTGAAATAAGTATACTTGATTGTGCTTACGGGCGCTTGAGTATATTCTGTGGGTACAATTGGCCTGTCATAAGACAGCAACTATTGGCATGTCATAAGACAGTAACCTGTATTATCTGTGATCACTCGTCTTCTGGATAACCGAAGCGAGGATCGTTTGTTATCTGATATGTTGATATGTCTGATATCTGTCATCTGATCTGTTTGATATGCACCCTCATGGGTGATATGATTTTCTGTCTGCACTCTAAACGGGTGGTCTGTGCAGAGTCTTCTCGTGGACAAAATCTGCTTCTGATTCTGTTTCTGATCTGGTCCGCGTACTCTAGTCTGTCACTAAGCACTTAATTGGGCTATACGTGTTTTGATATGTGAAAATTTATATGCTTACATTAAAAGGATCTTATGTGATGCTAAATGATATATTCTGATGCAAAAAGGGTGTTTCTGACATTGTCTGATATGATTCGACATTGTATGAAATTAATTGACGTTGTTTGACATTAGCTATTGATAATTGATGTTATCTAATGAGGTATTATGAAATAAGGTGTTAAGAGTTGTTAGATGATATGATGTTATCTTGTGAAATTAGTCATATGTTAAAATAATATGCCTATGAAAAGGTGCTTTGGTAGATGAATGACATCATAAAATAAGCTAGAAATTGAATTTTAATTTGCTGGGATGCTGGGAGTATTATAATTTATAGTACTAAAATTGTGGCGTTCTCTATTCGATCTGTTATTGGTCGAATATTTTCACAATTACTTATATTATTCTTAATTATTTTTCTCAGCATTGAACTTTCCATCCAGTGTGGAAGATATCTACCACTGAAGCCTTGTATATAAAGAGATTCAAGATTGGGGGAGGTTCAAGTGCTTCCAACACCCTTTCATCAACTTCCTCCTTTAGCTTGGTTAAAGCATTTCTTTCCCATGACACCTAACTCTCGAAGATTATTTTTCTTAACAATCTTTGCTTTCTTTGCATCCATATGGTCTTTTACTTTCTCCGGATGCCTAATGTGAAGCCTTCCACTGATGTTCAAGCAGTCATGTTCCTCAAGTTGGTTATCTCTCTCAAGACCCACAACAAACATGCTCAACGTTTTCAGGCCATTTAACTCTCTTATTTTAAATTGCATCTCACACAATGACTTGCAGTCCCATAGCCATAGATGTCGAAGATTATGTAAGGATGAGAGCTTCTTAGGTAAAGCCTCAATCCTAACATAGTCATCCCCGTTGAGGATTTGCAATTCCAAAGTGTACATAACGAGTTGGGGAGAGTTTGCATTTTAGTATTAGACAACTCCAAGGATTTCAAATGTTTGAAGGTATTCTACATGAATCAACCAAAAAAGTCTAAAATAATTCCATTTTAAGCATAGTACTATAATCCACCTAAAAATCTAACTCATGAAAATTGGGGACACAAAATGGGATTAACTCTTGTGGATGAAATATGGATTTGGTGGGTAATTCGACTTATTTTAACACAAGTAATACCCGGAAGTATACGGGGCTAGTGTAACAATTAGCAAGCAAGAGTATCGTATCCTACAAAGACAAATTTGTATCAACTTAACTACCACGAACAAATGTCAACTACTATCTAGACAATCGGAAAAGGTTTGATTTGTTCTAACACTACTGAAAGCATATAATAAGCAAGTAAACAGATGAAAACAAGTAAATAAGATGTGAAAATATGATATGGAGAAAATGTAGAACTCAAGGATCCGGTGCACAATTTCCAATCTCTTATCCAATCTGTTTGTCTTACCTTTTGGTGTCCCTAGAGTTATTAGGTCGATCACAATTATAAATTAAACCCCCTCCGGAAGTGAGAAACCTGTAAATTAGGTGCTAGGATTGAAGTCCCCTTCTAATCCTAAACCTCTAACTCCTAAAAGCATGAAAGATCAAAGACCCCAATCAAAACCTCAACTCTCCCGAGTTCTATTGTATTAAGCTGTGAATTATTCTTATTTCCAGATTAATTATTTCATGTCCCGATTAATCTAATTAATCCTACACAATCAAGTGGTGATCAAGCAATTGAAAGGAATAAACCCAAGAATAATCAAACAACTACAAGAGCAAGGTAAGAACAAAATTAATTGGATAAAAACTATGAAATTAGTGCATCATCACCAAGAATTCTACAAGAAAGGTTTAGCTACTCATATTCTTGGAGAAAACCAAGTTTAACACAGAGAATCCAAACAAAAACATGATAGATAGATACTAAGAACTCATGTGGAACGAATCTATGGAATGAAGCTTCAATCTTCCGATTTAGAGTCTTCAATCTTCAATTCTCTTTCAAGGGTGTTCTTGGGGGTGTGTGTGAGTGTTGGAGGCAGTAGGTATTGAATGAATTTAACCCTAGTCGTTTTCTCCTTCAAAAATCGTGTTTTAGCAAAATTAATTCGCCAAAACAGCTACCCGGCCGCATGAATTTATAAGGGTAAAATTCACGGCCGGGTGACACTTTTCGACCCCTTACTAGAAGTCCAACGCTGTTTCACTTTGAAAGTCTGTTTTACTTTAGTACTATGATCACGCAATTTGAAGTAGCAATTAAACGCAGGTTGATCAAGAAGACGCTAACCAACTGACCAAGACAACTTCTAGGCAACCTACTTGTCGTCTGGTGCGCTAACCAGAACTAAACCTACTTTCAAGGCCTTAACCCACAATACTATGAACTAGTAAAGGAAAGTAAGGGTTGAATCCCACAGAGATGAAGTGTTTTCACATTTGTTGTTGACATTTGGGAGATGGCTGCTGCCACGCTTCAAAAGTGGTTTAAGTTTAATCTACTAGACTGAACGACTTGATCTGACTTCTATCTAACGGATCAACTTAAACTAGACTACTCTTGGCTCTTAACTAATCAACCTAGAGATCAACTGAATTAACTGAGAGATTTAAACTAACTTCCTCGAAATGGCTAAACAAAAGGTAAAGTAAAGTGGGGACCAATTCCCTCGACTAACAAACATCCGAAAAGTTGTCAAAGGGTAAAGTTGGTATAAAGCTGCAATTCAAAATCTGAACAACTAACTACTTCATCTTCTTCATTAGATCTACCAGCGACAGAACGTAACATAAAACTTGAACATCTTGATAAGAGAACAATCTGGAAATTGGATGTAAAGAGTAAACTTAACCATAGCTATCAGATCTAACATACTTGATCAACTCAGACGAGAAATGAACAGAAGAAAACCATAATCCATGCAAACTTAAACAAGAAGAACTTCAGATCTACGTAATCTAACATGGATCCCTAAAATTCAATACAGTCAAAAGCAGATCTAATGAAATGGGACGCAACAACCCAAATCTCATCCTCCTATACCACCAATTGCGAAAAAGCACCCAACCAGATTCCAACAAAACTCTTTGAAAACAAGATCCAACCAACTCAGCGAAAACATTCATGATTCAAACTCCAACAGCTTCCAATGAATTTAGCTCAAAACAAATGAAACCTGAACAGTGAAACACTTCATTATACTAGGCACGAATTAAACGATTCAGAACAAGCTTCACAAACACGAGGTTCTAAACGAGAGAAAGCTTCAAAACAAGATTGTATCTGACAGAAACTTAAAGTGATTGTTTCTTCGCCCTAGTAGGACGGTGGGACACAACTCAGACTGAAATTTAAACCACCACCATCACCAGACAATAAATCCCTCCGCCAAGTGTGTAGAACGGAATCTAAAGGAATGGAGAGTATGTGAGCTCCCTAGACTCAACCCCGGGAGAGAGCTAATAGTAAGAGCTGCCTCATTCTTCCTTTCCTTTCCCTATTTATAGGGAGGCTTGAGGCTCCGATCCCTAGGGCAATCTTCCTTCCAAAAGGTCGGTTCTACCCGTCGCATGAGGATCTTTAGAATATGCTCTATCTCCTTTTGGGTGATCTCGCTGCTTCCGCTTTGGTTTGACTTGATCAACTCGCAGAGCATTGTAAAATGCTCCATTTTCCTCCTTGATCCGTTGTCCACCTGATTACTCCATGCATTTTCTGTTCCGACGGATTTTCTACACACCTGGCTCAAAATCGCACGTTAGTCTCCAAAAACTATGGAATTTCACACCAGAACAGATGCATGAAACGAGCCTTATTAAACTTGTACCCGGCCAAGTGAAATTACAGGCTAATAATTCACCCGGCTGCGTGAAAATTTCTGGACGGTGCATTGTTCTTATAACGGGCATAATTTCTTCTACCAAACTCCGATTGAGGCATGCGAGATACCCACACGAAACTCTTTCAAAGAAGAAGATATTGGTATGAATTAGGGGCTGATAAAACTATGGAATTTCACACCAGAACAGATGCGTGAAACGAGCCTTATTAAACTTGTACCCGGCCAAGTGAAATTACAGGCTAATAATTCACCCGGCCGCGTGAAAATTTCTGGACGGTGCAGTGTTCTTATAACGGGCATAATTTCTTCTACCAAACTCCGATTGAGGCATGCGAGATACCCACACGAAACTCTTTCAAAGAAGAAGATATTGGTATGAATTAGGGGCTGATTGAACTTCAGAAACGCCGACAGAATTGTCTCTAACAAAGGTTGTTGCACATCCACATATTTTGTATATTTTTCTACACATTCTTAACAAAATGGTCAACATACCAACATAATAGAGAAGTAGATATAAACACGCCTATTAATAGACGAAATATGATCAAATTCATACAAAACCACCCTCTAAAATCATGTAAATTCCAAGTATGTCAACTCCCCCAAACTTAGATAATTGTTAGTCCTCGGGCAATGAAGAAAAAGAACTAAAAGAAGACTTGGATTTAAAGGGGTTTAGACTTCATCATTGTTTCAAAGAGTATGTAATAAAAGAGCATATCAAAACACAAATTCTCTATGGGGTCAAGCCGTCGAGTGCACATTTACTACTAACCCGTATATCACCTTAGATTCATGCTTCTCTCAAGATATGTGTATGTGTATCTCACTCTCAAAAGTGTATGTGTATGAAACTAATACTCTCAAATCAAACAAAAGTGAATAGTTTACCATAGGCTTGCTAAAGGTCCCACCTCTCCTCTACTATGTTGTGACAATAAATCAAAGATCCGAAAGGTCTTTTCTTATTTTTGTAATGTGGCTTTTTGGACGGTATGGAATATTTAGGCTAAAGTGGCTGAAAAATATAAGAAGTACAAGTACCCACATATTACAATTCCCAACAAAAGACCATTTTCCAAAACAAATCTCAGATAAGTAAGACTTTGTCGAACTTCTTCCTCCCATCCGGTCCCCACTTATTTAGAAACCCAATCAATAACTCTTATAGACTTCGTCTAACTTATACCTCCAAAAATTTCCTTCTAATTTTTTTCTCCTAGACTTCGTCTAGCTTATACCACCATTTTTTTTTACAATCTCACCACATCTTAAAGAAATCTTTTCTCACTATATTCATCCAGCTCTCATTTTTCATAATTCATTACATGTAGAATGTAGGACTCCCAACCCAATTGATTAGCTTGTCAAATATAAAGGCTTAAGGCTCAAAATTGGCTAACAAAAGGTTATGAGTACGATTAGTGTTTGGATAAAGATATGGCTAACAAAAATGGTCTAGCGTCATCTCCTCTTCCTAAATTCACGTGTAGACTTAAGAAGACCAAGAACAAGTTCTAGAAACATATAGCATGATTGATGATACATCACATAAAAAGATTAAGGCTCAATTCTCATTCGGGTAATAGCATGAATCAAGGAAAACAAGCAATTCGTTACTTATGCACCTATTACTCAAACTCTCAAGTCAAAGACCATGATAGCTTAAAAGATGGATGATGTTTTAATCATTAACAACTAGTCTTTACCCCAAGAAACCAAAATTCAAACAAGTTCAAATTCAATTACACAACAACCCAAACCCAATACAATTCACGGAGGTCTAAAGCAAAATAAATCTATCCTAAAACATAAATAACAAAAGACAACTAATCAATCCGAAACAGAAATAAAACAGTGAAGTACCTCATAAGGCTCACTATCCACCATATCATCCCCCTAAACTTATTTAAGGCTATGCAAAGAATAAGTTTGAAAAGTTGGTGGAGAAGGGAGACTTACATGATAGGCAAACAACACAAAACATACTCTAATGAAAACAAACTAAAAGTTACTTACTAGGGGTTACCTCCCCTATAGTGCCTTTGGTTATCGCCGTTGGCTCGACGTCTTCAAGCTCTCTCAATTAATTCTAAACCGGATGATGGAATCCGCATTATTACTCTTTGCCACTATCGCATGAATGAGCCAATTCATCTGCCTCATCCATCGGCTGATCACTGAGCTTTGAAAAGATGGAACTCCCTTCATTTTGGCCAATTTATTCTTCTTTTGAGGCATTTTCTTTTTCAGTCGGGCAGACACTTCTTCCTTCATCTCATCCACGCCTTGTTCATCTTCATCGTGATTCATTTTGGATTGCCCTCGGGTACAGATGGAATTTCTTGACCGATACCACTCTTTAAACTGATAGCATTGATTCTTTCGGGTGCACGATTGTCTGCTCCTGAAATTGAATGGTAACAACATTAGCAATTTGACTCATCTGAGTCGCCATGTTCTTCATGTGTGAGCTCAACTTCTCCATGGTTTGCTCTAGCTTGTCTAACCTCTGGGATGAGCTTTCTATGAAAGCTCCAGATTTTCCGATGAAGGAAATCAATAACTCATCCGTAGAATTCTTCTTTGGCTCCTCAATTACTCCATAAGAGATGGAGAAATCATGCGAGGGTTGCTGAGCATGGTCGGAATATCCAAGTGATAAGTTTTTAGTGGACCTGGTTATACTGTAATCATTACTTCCCATTTGATTGGGTAGTACTCGTCAATAGGAGTCATGAACATAGAGGGTTGGGAATCCGTCCACGAAGGGCCTTCGACCATTGATGTTTCAGGAACCATGGTGGACATCGAATCACACGCCTCCCATGAGTATATGGGGATTGGAGAAAGATGGGTCGCAATAGGAGTCATGATCGACCCCTCCGAGGTGTCGAAGGTCTACTCCGGCGTCGAATTCGAACGAGGCCAGGGTGGCAGTGGATTAGGGTTTCTGAGGGGTTGAAATCCATTTAAGAGAAAGTGAGGAGGACGAGGAGGCGGTGGTTGGGACGCCTTTTCCGGCGGCGGCGGTGAAACGAATTAGTGTTTCGAGAGGTTGGGAGCGTGCGAGAGAAAGAGAGTGATAGAGTGAGAGTGATGGAGTGAGAGTAAGAGTGAGAAGGGAGGTGGGTGGGGGTGATTATTTGATGGCAGAGATTAAATAAGTGAGAAGGGAGAGGGTAATTAAATTGTCCAAATATAGTAAGTAGAACCGAGACTCCTATTCTCGGACGGACGGAATCGATAAAACGGGACTCCTATTATTGGACCGAGGGAATATTTCATTAAAAAAAAACTTATTTTATGATCATAACTAGCATACCACGACGAGGTAGTGATATGTTCCATTTTCATTTTTCTAGAACACGAGAAGCACCCATTCTTCTGAAATCCTCGCGCGCAACTTTTATCAAACCTATTTTAAATCACTTTTCGAGTATTTAATTTGATTCCACGTATAAAAATCAAAACTCTATTTGAATATAGTGTGGATCATACTAACATTCACACATAGGGTAGTGATCAATTGTTAACTTATCATTTCATTGCTAACTACAACTAATTTAAGGTTATATAATTTTAGAAAACGTGTGGTCTACAATTTGCCACGTGTAATTTTCATTTTTATTAATTAAATCAAAAAAGATAAAAAAATCTCCAAATTAGGGTTTTGGATGAAAATGTCAATATAATGTTTTGAAAATATCAACACAATGCTTTGAGAATGTCAACACAATTTAGGATTGACATTGTATATGCTTTATATTGACATATTATCTTAGCTGCATTGACATTAACCTGTGTACGAAAAATACGAAAATTCTAGATTTTTTTTTTCAAATTTTGACGTCGGAACATATGCATGTAGTATATCGTTGGAATCCTTATAAAATTATCTTTAATTTGATACTCCATCCGTCCCACAAAGATTGTCCCACTTTGACCGGGCACGGGTTTTAAGAAATGTGATGGAAAGTAAGTTGAAAAAGTTAGTGGAATGTGGGTCCTACTTTTATATATTAGTTTTATAATAAAATGTGAGTATGAATGAGTTAGTGGAATATGAGGTCCACTTACAAAAAATGGTAAAAAGTGAAACGGGACAAACTTTGTGGGACGAAGCAAAATGGAAAAATGAGACAATCTTTGTGGGACGGAGGGAGTATATGTTATATGAATTTAAAGTTTTGGAATTTCTTTTAAAAGTTAGTTATAACTAACTTGACATTAATACCCCTATTGATATTTTTTGGAATTAATCCTATGGCCTTACTGACGTTTTTTTTGTTCATATTGACATTTCGTGGTTGATAATCTAGGCATTTAGTTTAAATATCTAATAACTATTATTAAATTGTATGTAGCAATTAAGCATTGGATTAACAATATAACACTCCTCTTTAGTCTTTACACGTAAATATAAGTCCTTATAATTTCTGTTATACATTTCAACTAACTAAAATTTATTTACAACATTTTCAATGCTACAACGACTCTGTTTCTTGTATATACAGGGGCACTCTTCCAAGCCAGATCTCTTGGCATTTCTATACAAAATATATACGCAGTGGAAAAACTTAATATTTCTTCGGTAATTCGTTCTTTTCGCTACGTTTAATCGGAAGATCGCAATCTATCATCCCTTATGCATATGAAATGTAATCTATTGTTCATCCAATTTGAACAGAGAGAGGGAAATTGGCGAATTTTCGAAATTGGGATTTCTGATGCAGACTGAATTGAACTGAGAGGATAAAACGGTCACCGGAGATGTCAGGCGGCGCGCAGGGAGACCTTGTGGCGCGGGCATTCGATTCGATGCTCAAAGAATGTTCTAACAATAAATACAATGCTCTTCAATCCGCCATTCAGACGTATTTGGGTGCGTTTGTATCTCTACATTATCTAAATTAGGCCTCTCTTGCTCAGCATTTGGGGCTGTATGAGATAAATATACATGGAGTGTTTCTTGTTTAGTTTATCTGTTTATGTATTTTTCTGTGTTTGTTTGGTATGCCACACTTGATTGAGTTTCAGAGAGTAGTTATGTTTGGTGCTTGATTCTCTAGGAAGTGGTGTTGTGGAATGCATGTTTTGTGTTTCTGAATGTGAGCTAAGTACTTCATTTTAAAAGGTTGAGAGGGAAACAGAAGCTCCATTATTCACTTGTGGAAAAACAAGTACTCTCTCCGTCCACCAATACAAGGGGAGTTTTGACCCGGCACGGGTTTTAAGAAATGTAGTAGAAAGTTGGTTGAAAAAGTTAGTGAAAGGTGGGTCCTACTTTTATATATTAATTTTATAATAAAATGTAACTGAGATAAAGTTAGTGAAATGTGGGGTCCATTACCAAAAGTAGTAAAAAACAAATGAAAAGTTTATTAGTGGACGGACGAAAATGGCAAAATGAGAACGTTATTGGTGGGTGGAGGGAGTAAGTTATAGTGAAATTAGAACATGTGGCTACTTATCCTCCTTGACTGTTTTCCATCTTTCACTTATGTATTTTCTGTTTTTATATTTTTCATCTGTGTATGCTTTTCCTTGGCTACTTTATTTCTGCATGCGGGAATGTGTTCCTGATTTATTCATTTACCAATTTGTATTTGGAGTGGTGGTGGATCCATAAATTGTGGCGTTCTCTCACAAGAATGCCTTATTCAGCAATGTTTTGGCAGATGTTTCACATTTTCCTTCTGTTATTGTGAGTTGAAATATCTCATATGTTCTTCGTTGTCCTTTGGTGCTCCAGCCTATAGAAAGGATTTCAATCAGCAGTCAAATATTGGTGAGAAGCATGATTCATCCGCAGCTCCAAAGCAAAGGTGTTCTAGCGACAGTGAGATTTAGGTTTTGGTACTCTTGCAAATAATGTTATGAAAATATCATCTTTTTCGAACTGCATTTGCTAAATAACTGGCTTGGATGTTGACCTTGGAGGACCTAGGTATCCAGTTGACTGAAATGGGGAGCAAGAATAATCAAGTTTGAAATGTGTATCGATATACATCTGAAGTTATTGTTATTATACTAACCTAAGGGAAGATATGCAGGTCCATGAGAGTCTATATATGGATGTATACTTTATATATACATAGATATGCCAGAGTGCTATATAGGTTATGTGATGCTCAAAATATAGACGTCCATCAGTAGAGAACTTAATTGAAGTCATGTGCCTTCAGAACATCAGTGTTGTAAAATGTATATCAAGTTATGCATACGTCAAACGATGAGTTAATGTTATGATGATTGACATATCATTGGTTTTCATCATGGATCACTAAGTTTGTCCTCATACATCCCCGATACCTTATGTCATACTATGTTTGGTTGTGAACTCTGTGCTATGTCTGAAATTTGGTCTGGAGAGAGAGAATTTAGATTAAAAGTAATGCTTGTTTGATATACATTCTCAAATTATGCGTTGTAGGAGAGAGAATTTCAAGGGGAAATATAGATGTGTTTTGCGACATTAATTGTTTTTGATAAATAATTGTTTTACCCTGCAAATAAGCACATTTCCAAAAAATGATTCCATAGTGAAGGGTGGGATTATTTTGGCTATACACAACAAAAAATAGCTCTAATTGTGGCTGTTGATCGTAAGAAATGGGCCTCTAGTTGGTTCTTTGTCCACCTTTGAAAAAACGGTTAATATCTCTGTATTTACTGCAACCCCGGTTCTTTATCTATGTCCCATGTAGTTTCAATTTGTACAATTAATTTTTTTTTCAGTGGCTCATTAGAACCTGACTCTGGAGTTGAAAGAAATGAGGGAGCTGAATCGGCTGCTAATGTCGAACCCACAAGCAGCCGTGGGTCAACCACAGCAGCAATGTCAGATGTTGCTGGTCATATGCAAGGACGAGCATATGCTGATCTTCTTCTGGATCCCCTTAAGCTTGCCTTTGAAACGAAGAATACTAAATTGGTGGAACTTGCATTGGATTGCTTTCATGTAAGTGCTCCATTGTTCATAGTTGTTTAGTTTATACTTCATAGAAGCTCTATAAGGGCTAGGATATTCACAATTTAATACGTGCCAACATGAAAGTTGATATTGATATTTCGTGTTGTACAGTTGATCACATTGCACCTCTAGGGCATGCCGATTTATGTTTTTACATTTATAAAAAATCAATACAAATAATATTGATCTCTTATCGCTGATTGCATATCATGTTTAATATCTCTTCCACCGTAAAGTATCAAGGATTTTTCATGAATAAAAAATGTTATGGATCTAATGCAATTTGTTAAGTTTCTTCTCATATCTTTTTTTTTAAATGCAGAAACTCATTGTGTTCAATCATATAGAAGGTGATCCTGGTCTTGATGGTGATAATAATTCAAAATTATTGACAGACATCCTCAACATGGTTTGTGGCTGTGTAGATGATTCGACACCTGACAAGTACATGTTTGGACACATTAAGAAGCTTTCTGCACATTTGACATTTTCCTAGTATAACCATGAGAAAATAAAATGCAGTGTCACTCTTCAAGTAATGAAAGTGCTTCTTTGTGCTATAGCATCCACGAAGGTTCGAGGTATTTCACTTTATGGTCTCAATTATTGTTCCATTGTCCTAACATGGGTATAATTTTTCTTTGAAACCCCATTTCCCCAAATATGTGTAAACATACAGTTGAGACTTGTCTCAAGAAAATCTATATTGAATTTCTTCACTAAGATTTTTTGCCCGTTAGATTATATGCTGTAATATTTTGATCTATTCTTATGCAGTCCACGGTGAGCCGTTGCTGGGAGTCATCAAAGTTTGCTTTAATATTGCTATGACTAGGTACCTTTAATATTATTTCTTGATTTGTACGACTTATATACATCATCTAGTGCTAATACAACCTGGCATGTTTAGCAAGAGTCCTATAAACGAAGCAACAGCGAGGGCATCTCTGACACAAATGCTCAGCATAATTTTTAGACAAATGGAAAATGATGTGGTATGAGATATATTCATATACAAATTCTTTTGCATATTGAGAACATAAATAGAGTGATTATACATGAAGAAACATATACGTCCTTTTCATATAGGTATCTCCGGAATCTCCTAGAACCAAAGATGCTCAAATGGAGGACTCAGAAGTGTCGCTTAGTGATCATGATGATCCAAAATTGACTTCAAATGACATTATATCCGTGAAACATTTAGATAGTACATCCATTGGGGATGAAGAAATTCAGAGTCTTGTTGGTGGCACTGACATAAAGGTATATCACATAAATTGACATGTTTACTTCTTTTTCATGCAGTTTGATGTTATGTTTGTACATTTTCTTTCCTAAGATTCTTTAAGATTTGTGTTTAGAAATCTCATATCTGCAATTTGGTTAAAAATCCTCTCTGTATAGGGTCTAGAGGCTGTCCTTCAGAAGGTTGTGGATCTTGAAGATGATAGTAAACTTGAAAGGTACAGTCGCAATAAAGATTTGCGTAAGTGGGATACGAATTCCTTGTCATGCTCGATATGCAATTCCTTAGTTTAATGAGTATTTATCTTCTTCCTGAAAACTGCTAATTTCTTTCAGAGGAACGGGTCAAAAGAGCATGACTGTTGCACAAAATGATGCTTTACTTCTTTTCCGTACTCTCTGTAAGGTTTGTCATCTGGATGGAACCATCTTACATTTTATTTACCCCTAAATTTTTTCTCTACATATTTTGAATTAATCTAGCAATTTGTTCACAGATGGCTATGAAGGAGGGTAATGATGAAATTACTACCAAGAATCGTATTCTCTCTCTTGAGCTTTTACAGGTTAAACTTTCTCTTACCTCCGTCTCCCCCCATTCCCTACCCTAAACCCCAAAAATCTGTAGAATAGGTGTAAATTAGGCTTTTGTTGGTGCAACAGAGTGTAAACATGTTATTTTGTTCTTTGATAATTTTGTTACAGATAATGGGGGAGATATTTGCACCATATCATGATGATGTTCCACTGTTAACTGAAGTATATTAATAAAACATAGTTTATGTGGATTTATAGGGTATATTGGGTGATTGTGGCATTTCAATCACAAAGAATTCTCAGTTTATTGATTCATTAAGAGGTCACCTTTCATTTGCACTACTTCGGGCATCGGTTTCCCAATCTCCTATCTTATTTCAGGTAAGCTATGGTTGTGCTTTGATACCCTTAACTTATTGCGTTAAAATTCTAATAGTTTTGTTTCATGTCTTGCTAGCATGCAGTGGGGATTTTCGCAGTTGTTTTGTTGCGATTTAGGGAAAGTCTCAAGGTCAAACAAAATTCACAAACATTATTCATCTTGTCTTATAAGAAACAAAATACTTTGTTTCACTTGCCCTCTCAACTTGAACATATTAATTCTCTTGCAGGCTGAAATTGGAGTTTTCTTTCCCATAATTGTTCTGAAAGTTTTGGATGGATCAGATCTTAACCAAAAGCTAGTTGTACTCCGGTATGCTGTCGTCTTTCGAAACTAATATTGGAATATAGGCATAAGGTGCACCATCAGGTCGCTCGAGTTCTTGCTCTGCTACCTTGTGTCAATAGCAGCTGTTGGCTTTTAATTATCGTTGATAACAATTGGCAGGGCAGTGGAGAAAATATGCAAGGATCCGCAGATGCTTGTTGACCTCTTTGTAAATTACGATTGCGACAATGTAGCACCAAACCTATTTGAAAAGATGGTATATGTTTTGTGATATAGGTTTATTTTTTCACTCCGTATAACTTCATCATCGTGTGATCTCTTTCTCATCTAGGTAGCCAATTTATCCAAAATTGCTCAAGGTACTCAAAATGTGGATCCAAAGTCATCTACCGCATCCCAGACAGTATTGATTAAAACATTATCTCTTCAGGTCTAACTCGACCATTGCCTATCATTAAGAGAACTAACTTTTACGTTGTCGTTTATATTCACCTATACCTGCATGTTTTGTTGCTCCAGGGTCTTGTGAATATTCTCAAATCTCTAGTAATTTGGGAGAAAGGGCACAGAAAATCTGATAATCAGAATGAGGACAACAAATCATCTGAAGGTGTGGCTAGAAGACTGGATGGATCAAAAGGTACAGAAGAATCACTTAGCAATTTTGAGGGGTTAAGGGTTTATAAGTCCACTGTAGAAGCTTCTGTCTCTGAGGTATGTACATTTCTGCTAGTTCATTAAATAGGGGTAAAAGTGCCTAAATACAAGAACTTTCACTCAAATTTGGTTTTGGACCTGAATCAAAAATTTTGCGTCCATACACACAAGTTTTCAATTGTTCCGATTTTTAGAACAATTGTCAATTTCGGCGAATTGATGTCATCATGGCTAACGGAAGTGGAAAATGTAATGACATCTTGACTACCTGAAGTTCATTGATTGTTTAAGCTATGTCGTAGACCTTTTGGAGGTCCACCTCAACATTAATTTGGAGGCAGCTAAAAATCATGTGAAAAATTGAAAGTTCGTGTATTTGGTGCCAAATATGTATCATGTGCAAAAAAAAAATTTGGTGAAAGTTTGTGTATTTTGGCTCAATCATCTCTATTATACTCCGTATATCACTTGATGTGCAGTCCATTGCTAGCAATGAAACTATATAGCTATTTCTTTTTTTTGAGTAATATGTTCTATCTATTTAGAGGACTTATACTTTTGATACTCACAGTTCAATGAACAACCAGCGAAGGGCATAGAGCACTTAATATCCAGTCAGGTAGTGGAGAAGAATCCAGCTTCAGTTGTCCAGTTTCTTCGGCACACTCCTGATTTAGACAAGGTAGATATGATTCTTCGCATTTGCTTATTTTCTCTTAAAAATGTTTTAGCTTATAGAATCTGATTTTTTCAGGCTATGATTGGGGAGTACTTAGGTCAGGATGAGGAATTCCCCAATTCTGTTTTGCATGCGTATGTGGAATCCATCAACTTTTCTGGAATGAAACTTGACATTGCAATACATGAATTCCTCAAAGGTTTTGAACTTCCAGGTGAAGCACACATGATTGATCGCATAATGGAGACATTTGCAGCACGGTAGGCATTGTTTGTTGTAGCACCACTTTCATACGAAGCATCCTATCACATAATTATGAAATATTATGATGCCAACAGAAAAGTTGTTTATTCTTTGATGAGAGATATATCTTTTTTCTGCAGCTACTGTGCCGACAATCCTGGTTCATTCATGGCTGCAGACACAGCATATGTGCTTGCTTATGCAATTATTTTGCTTCAAGCTGACGCTCACTATTTAACGGGGTGGCCAAAACTTTCCAGAAGCGATTTTATACACATGAATGCCAGTAGTGCTGAAGAATCTGCTCCTCAAGCACTCTTGGAGGAGATCTATGATAACATTGTTAAAGAAGAATTAGTAATGAAAGATAATTCAGTCGACTGCTTGAAAAACAGTAAGAATAAATTAGAACTAAATGGGAGACGCGGCCTTCTCAGTGTTCTCAATCTGGCCTTTCCTAAAAGGATTTCCTCAGTGGACTCCAAGTCCGAGAAGGAGGCGGTTCTTAATGCGATACACGCTGTAATTAAGGACCAAGGCGACAAAAAGGGGGTCTTTTACACGTCAGACAGAATTGAGATTTTACATCCAATGGTTGAAGTTGTAGGATGGCCATTACTAGCTACGTCATCTGTTGTCATGGGCGAACCAGACAACTCGATGAGGATTAGCATTTGTATGGAAGGATTCAAAGAAGGTATACTTATAACATACGCCCTTGGGATGGACACCATTCGCTATGCATTTTTGACGTCGTTACTGAGGTAATTATTGATTCTAGTCAACTTGACTTCTCAAGCATTGCCTATTAATTACCAACTTATTTTCATTTTATCACGCAAAGCTATCTTAGGATTCCTGGCTTTCTTATCAGCTTGAAATTAACAACATAAATGGCAAAAGAAATCATCTAAGTTTTTTTATTTGGAGAACTTTTTTTTTGAGTTTCAACTCATACACACACCAACACATGCACTGAAGGTGACTCGAACCCCCAACCTATTGGTGGGAGGGGAATAGTCGTCTTACCAACTAAGTTGCGCTTCGTCACTTGTTTATACATTCATGTTTTTATAAACAAACTCTTGACTTGTTTATTAATCTCTGAGGTAGCATAATGAATGGAAATGTTTTGCTTGGAGGTATTCGATTTGAGGAAAGGGTTTTGAGTGATCAAATCCATCAATACAATTCCGAATATAGCTTAACATTTGATACTATTAAAAGGGGCATGTTAAAGCAGCTGTACACCTAAGAGTTTCTGGTATGCTTTGGCCGTTACAAAAGATTTATAGTAATAGCTTATAAATGAACTGCAGGTATAATTTCTTACATGCCCCTAGAGATATGCGTGGAAAAAATATAGAAGCTCTACGGACCCTTCTTGATCTGTGTGATACCCATATGTATGCCCTTCAAGACTCTTGGTTAGCCATTCTCGAATGTGTTTCACGTCTCGAATATGTCATTTCATGGCCTGCTATGACTGCGACTATCGTGCAAGGAGAAAATCAAAACTCTAGAGATGCTATTCTTCGATCTCTGAGAGAGCTCTCAGGAAAAGCAGTGGAACAATTGTTCTCGAATAGCGTCAAACTGCCCAGTGAATCAGTGGTTGAGTTTTTCACCACTTTGTGTAATATATCAGCCGAGGAATTAAAACAGTCACCAGCTCGTACTTTTAGCTTGCAGAAGATTGTTGGAATTAGCTATTCCAATATGACTCGCATACACGTGGTAATTTGATCATACCTAACAATGCAATGTTCTTTTCCACTGATTTTTTGATTTTGTTGAATGGTCGTTTGTCATATATTTACTCCTCATTTCTCATGAGGACGTGAGAACACTGCACCTGAACTTATAACTGCACTAAAAAATGGGCTGAAAATGCAATGACTTTATATGTTCAATGCAATGTTCTTGCGTTCTCACAAATACGTAGTTTTCACGAAAATATATCTATATATATATAACCAAAACACGAAGGTCATTTTTACCCACGTAGGTCATTGTATATAGTTTTTGGTTCATTTTAGCAAGGATGGCCTAAAATGTTCTAACAATGACCTCTGTATTTTTTAAGTCCATATTTTATAAAATGACCTAAAAATGAACTAACAGTGACCTACGGGTTACCTAAAAATGACAGTTCTGCGGTTTGTCATTAAGATGAATACTTGTTTTGATCATAATCCTATTATATACAGTTATGCACACATACATTTTCTTGCAATCTGGGACGATTATGGTCCTAATTGCTCTATTTTCAGGTTTGGGCTAGAATATGGTCCATCTTGGCACAACATTTCATCTTTGCTGGGAGTCATGCTGATGAAAAAGTTGCAATATATGCAATAGATTCTCTACAACGACTCGGAATGAAATATTTGGAGCATCCTGAGCTTGCACACTTCACTTTCCAGAAAGGAATTCTAAAACCATTCGTTGTACTCATGCAAAGCAGCAAAAGTGAATCCATAAGAAGACTCATATTAAATGGCATAGTTCAAGTATGTTTGCCTTGTATTATCCGATCCTTTTCAAATTTTATTGTTGCTTTTTTCGATATCGATGTATTTGAGTTGAATTAAACAGATCATAAGATCTAAAGCTGGAATTTTAAAGTCCGGATGGCATAGCATTTTCATGATTTTTACTATTGCTGCCAACGATGGCCTGGAACCAATAATCGAAAGTGCATTCGAGAACGTTGAACAAGGTTTAAAACCGAACATTCTCTCTTTTCTGAAATTCTGCATGTTTTTAGAAATATTTCTGTCTAACAAAGGGTGCTGCAGTTATATTGGAGCACTTCGATCAGGTTATTGTTGAATGTTTCATGGATTTCGTGAACTGCCTGATTGGATTTGCCAACAATAAGAGTTCTGTCGAAGTCAGCTTGAAGGCTATTGCTCTCCTCCGCATATCTGAGAATCGTCTTTCAGAGGTGTGGCTTCAAGTACTTACTAATAGGAATGGTATTGTGGGTTTTTATTTAAATTTGTTATTTTTATCAAACTTTCTGCTAATACATCTAGCAATTATTTTTTCTTCTTGTTTTCAGGGCCTTGTACCAGTCGGTTCTCTGAAATTCGTAGAAGGCTCAGTTGACGAAACCCGCAAATTGGCCGAGCATTATTGGTTACCCATGCTGATCCGTCTTTCTAAGCTCGTATCTGATCCAAGATCAGAGGTCAGTAATGGTGCACTCGAGGTTTTATTCGATTTGCTGAACGAGAGAGGAAGCAAATTCTCATCATCATTTTGGGAGAATATTTTCCAAGAAATCCTTTTCCCGATTTTCGATCATGTGAGACATGCTGGAAAAGAGAATCTTATGTCTTCTGTGGAAGAGTGGCTTCGTGAAAGCACTATTCACGCTCTCCAGTTGCTGTGTGACCTTTTCAACAGTTTTTACAAGGTAGATCAAGTTGTTTGAGACATATATTTATGTCACGATTACGACTATGTTATTAAACTTTTCTTGAAAATTCGTTTACTTTAAATGTTTGATTACTGTAATTACTGCTGCTACTGAATGTTGCTAGGAATGTGTACTTGAACTACTACTACAACTACTAATATAAAATTGTACCATAAAATTAATGTGTTTGAAGATGGAGTCATGATAGTTGATATTCTTTTAATGTAGGACGTGTCTTTTATGCTGCCGCAACTGCTCAGTTTACTGTTAGATTGTGCAAAAAAACCCAATCAATCCGTGGTGTCCATGGCTTTGGGTGCATTGGTTCATCTGATTGAAGTTGGAGGGCACCAGTTCACCTCCGAGCACTGGATTACTTTGTTGAGATGTTTGAAGTATACTCTCTCCCCCACACACAAATGAGTGCAATTTTATTCCTTGTTTTGTTATTAAATTTACTGATTGATTCTGAGCAGAGATGCTGTATATACATCTCAACCACGAGAACTTCTCTACGAATTGAGTTTTGAGAATGGGAAGTATCGCAAAGTATTATCGGGAGACTTGGGCAGCTGTACCCCATCTGGAGATATATTGTCTAACAATCATGATGCTATCCACTCTAACGGTGCGGTGGGGACAGCAAACAGTGATGAGAATGTACTTAAACAAAATCAAGAAACGATGCATGCAGTAGATATGGAAGGATCTCAAGGTTAGTGGTACAGTAATATGTTTATATAGAATAATTATCAGTAACTACTACCAGATGAAAACAGTAAAAAGTGTTTCTGTAGGCTTGCCATCACCAGGTGCCAGAACTACGGAAACTGGTGGTGGAACCCTTAAGCATAGCCAAACATTTGGGCAAAAGATTATGGGGAATATGAGGGACAACCTGTTTATGAGAAGTTTTACGTCGACACCAAAGAACTTTTCATTTGATGCAGCACTGGCATCTTCTCCATCCAAGGTTTGTTTTTCCAATTTTTACGTTTATTATAAGTAATCATTCTTGATTACATCATGTTCTATTTTGGGAAAAATCATGGCACGTAAAAGATGGTGCATGATATTTTCTTAGCTAATGGATCCCTGCCTTCATTTGTTAAAAAAATCGACCTTATAATTTGGGTGTAGTTTCCCTATGCAAATAAGGAAGCTAATGCCAAAGAAATGGAGGAAAGTCTGATTTTGGGAACCATTAGGAGCAAATGTGTGACGCAGCTGTTACTTCTAGGTTCGATTGATGGCATTCAGGTACTTGTCTCTTTTGTGCAATTATGATCATTTGTTTTTCGGTAGATCTTGTCTCTGTTACTTGCCTCGATTTCATGTCGTTCCCCAAACTTGCTAATGTACGATCCTTTATAATGGGAACATAACTGTTGCCTCCTGCTAATATCATTGGCTCGATGCACTTTTTCGACTTTCAGAAGAACTACTGGAACAAGCTGAGTGCAGATGCGAAAATCATGATAATGGAGATCTTGTTCTCGATCCTTGAGTTTTCCGCTACCTACAACTCATATACCAATCTCAGATTGAGAATGCAGCAGATTCCTACGGAAAGGTTGGCTAAAACGAGCACTCGACTAGGAAACTTAGAATTTGGCATGTTATTACACGGTTACTCTCCTATGAAGTGAGTTTTTGAAATGTGGAAACCCTCCCCTCGACAGGCCTCCATTAAATCTTCTCCGCCAAGAGTTAGCTGCAACTTGCATCTATCTGGATATCCTGCAAAAGACAACAGCAGCAGTCGAAGTTGAAGACGAACAAGCGGTCAAAGAAGAGAAGCCTGAAGGCATAGCTGAAGAAAAGCTGGTCTCTTTCTGCAAACAGGTGCTAAGAGAAGCATCCGATTTTCAACCTAGCACGGAGGAGACGGAAAACACGGAAATCCATCAAATTCTAGAACTGCGTGCTCCTATAATCGCGAAGGTACACTATTTTCTTAATTGTGAAGGGAAAATTATAATCTCATTTGATGCAATCTAATCCTTGTTCGATTTCTAAGCTTAATATTGTGGTTTTCAGGTAGTGAAAACTATGACTGTGATGAATCCCCAGATTTTCAAGGATCACCTCAGAGATTTCTATCCTTACTTTACGAAACTCGTATGCTCTGAACAGGTAAGCTCCCTTCTGCAAGCTCTATTTTACGTAAATCAATCGGACTTATAAGATGTAATGTTTTAAAAACTTATAAGTTGTCAAAATGTTTGGATAATTAAGCTTAGAAGTTAGAAAGAGAACATTGATTAGAGATAGAAGATCCCAGGTTGACATAGTAGAATATATATTGGACAATAGCACTTATTTTTCATAAACTGATCATGAAAAAATATGAGAGCTTATATTTCAAAGCATATAAGTTGTTAGAGCTGATAGATTGTTTTAAAGAGCTTATATCAAATGAAATATCATGAGGTTGAATATCACCATTTCTTCCTAGCTCTAGTTCGTTGCATACTGCATAGGGCTCGTTTAAAAATGTTGTACCAGAACTAGGTTTGATCAATGAATGGCCGTTGTGGTTTCTTCTCGTACACATGACACGATTCCTTTTGCAGACGGAGGTTCGCAGTGCGGTTGCAGATCTTTTTAACACACAACTCAGCATGATGTTGCTGGTCGGGGAGAAATTGTAAATTCAAATACGACTACAGCCATTCTTTCTTCCCGTGTCCAACTTTTTTTTTTTTTTTTTGTAAAATTTACTTCATTTTATACCTGCCTCAGGCCATATGCAGAATCATACTAGCTTGATTGATTACGTGGTCATGTAGGTTTGGATAAGTTGGATTTTTCATGTAGGATATATGATTATTTCGACACATTTATATTCTGCATTATTGTAAAGAATTTTCTTGACTTCAAAATTTTACCGAGCTTGTCGAGTTTTGTAGCAAAAAAAATGTCAAAAAATAGGCAAAATAAGCAAAGCGTTCAGAATTGATGAATTTATGGAATATAATGAGTGTGATTCGGTTGAGTCAAATCTGAATCCTCCGGAGAGTGTGACTCAACCGAGTTACTAAAGTGCACAAAGCGACTTGGTTGAGTCAGTCGTCCGGAAGGAGCAAATCTTAGATATAAACTTATCTTTTGATGCGAAATTGTATTCATATACTCCCTCCGGCCCAATAGAAATGAAACATTTGCTTTTTGGCACTGGATTGTGGATTTTATGTAGTGTTGTATTGTAAGTTAATAAGATGAAAAGGTAGAAATGTTATTGTTTCTATTTTTGAAAACATTTTATTTTTAATGAGACAATAAAAAAAATATTTTTTAATTTTATTGGAGCGGAGGGATAGAATGATATCATGGAGCTAGAATTCTACCTCATATTTCCTATTACTATAACATATGTGGATAGAGCTAAAGTTGAAATAGACCAATTCCACATCAAGGAAATGATCCATATTCCATCCATCATCTCTGCTCTCACTTTATGGGAAGATCAAGCAAGGCATGAAAGCTATAGAAGATTAAAGAACCAACAATATTCAATTACTTTTGGGTTTTGATCTATTGCAAAACTCACTCTTAATACAAAAACACAGAACCAAACATATGGAGTTCATGTTTAGGTCATTGTTAGTTCATTTTGAGGTCATTATAATAAGAATGATCTAAAATAATCTTAACATGACCTCAAACCCGAATTTTATAATATGACCTAAAACTGCTTAATAATGACCATTTATGTTTTTGGTGTATTATTGACCATTAGATTGACAAATCTCTAGATCAGGATATGGTTTGGACTTTGTATTGTGATGATTTTTGTATTGATAATTTTCCCTTTCTTTAGAATGATATTGTCAGTATCCTTATGTGAACTAATATTGATGGAGAAAATTTCTTTAGAATGATATTGGCAGTATCCTTATGTGAACTAATATTGATGGATTCAATGTTTTGAAAGTAAATTACTGTCGATTATTTAACTATATTATCATGGAAAGTGAATTACACTTGTTATTTTAATTAAAATATTCTTGTGTTATTAAACTAAGCAAGCATGTAAATAGTAGAGTCGAGTATAATTATTTAACTAGGCCTAAGTATTGAAACTAATAGGCATGTAAATCGGTCTATACTCTATATGTTCACAACATGTAATTAAGTCGACTGACACTAACTACCATCTAAGAAAGCATCAAGCGGGTAAAGTATCTGTTCTAAACTAATTGGATTCGGTGATTCGGTCCAAGGAGGTGATATAGCATTTCTACATTGAAAGATGCACCAAGAATTAGAGGCAAATTCCCTTTATGTCCTTCTTCCCCCTCCTCTCTCTCACCTCCATATGTCTCCCTCACTCTCTCTCTCCCTCTCTCCCAAATCACTCTGTATCTCCGTCTGCCTCTCTCAATTGACGGAATTGACCGATGCATTGCCACCATGCCGGCAAGCCCACCAGCCGCCATGCCTACCGCTCTGCCTCGCGCCCTCGCCTCGTCAGACTTGGTGGAGAAGGGTGTAGATTGTACAACGGCAACAGATTCTTCCAACACCCACTCTAGAAGGGTAGAGTGTGTTCATTCAAGCTTCCACTTTTCAAGCTTTCTTCTATGCGCATGGAAGGGGTAGATTGTGGAATTTCAGAGAATCGACGAGGGCTTATTTGACAAACACTAGCAGCATTTATGGAATGTGCATCTCATGAAACCTATATCTGGGTGCAAATCATGGAGACTGAACAACTAGTATTAACATTAAATCAGTAGACGCCAGTGTCGTCCTTTTTGTCCAGTTTTATTATCCTAGCGGACGTCCGACCGGCGTGCCGGATGAGGACGTCTGATATCCGCGGCGTTCCCGGTACGTCCGTCGTGATATCCGCGCGACGTCCGTCATTGCGTCGGACCAACGGACGTCCCGATTTTTAAATTTATTTTTTTTAAACTCTATATTTACGGCTAGTTGCAAACTCTATATATACGATTTTTTAAAAACTCTAACGCTCGTTTGGCTAGCGGCAAATTATAGAGATTTAAGGCATAACATGTAAATTGTTTGAATCGTTTTTAGCTACGGGATGGTTTTTCTTTTGTAACTATGTATTTTTTTTTTAATTTAAATATGTATGCTTTTTAAAATAAAATAAAATCATTGCATTTTCCCCGTATTTGTGTCGAAATTTTAATTCCGTAAATTGTTTAATTTGATGAATTTGTGAATTTTTATTATTGTGGAAATCCGTCGGGATGTCCGCCATTGTGTAGTGGGATGTCCTTATGACGTGGCAGTGCAGTGGGAGGTCCTTATGATATGGCAGAAGGTGTTTTTGGAATGTCCGCCGGGACATCCGCACCATTGTGAATGCTCTAAAAGTGTGTATTTATCACACTTTTAGTGCATGTGTATTTCTCCCTCCGTCCCAGAAAATTTGTCACATTTTCTATTTCCATCCGTCCCACAAAATTTATCACATTTAACGTTCTACTGTTTTTAGTAATGGACTTCATATTTCACTAACTCATTCTCACTCACATTTTATTACTCCATCCGTCCCAAGGAAGATAACTCACAGAAAAGTACGTCTTAGAAGTATGGTTCTGAAAAAATAACGAATACAAAAAACGGATCTGCAAGCGCCTGCAAAAAGTGTATTTTTTCTAATTAATCCTTTGGAAAACACATTGTACCATTTTTAATCTAATTGACTTAATTTTTTTTTTAATTTTTTAAAGAAAACTAAATATTACCTCTGTCCCGGCTAAGATGACATATTTTTAGGTCGGTATAGGATTTTATGAGTTATTGGTTAAAGTGTTTAATTGGAGAGAAAAAAAGTGGATATAAGTATTAAAATAGAAAGAGAAAGAAAGATGAATATTTTAATATGAGCGAGAAAAAGTTGTTGGGAGTATTAATTGGAGAGAGAATGATTCCAAAAAAGGAAATGTGTCATTTTAGTTGGGACAAACTAAAATGGAAAACATGTCATCTTAAGCGGGACGAAGGAAGTACAAATTGGGATTTACTTTCTGGCTAAAGTTTGGTAGACTAGAAAACAGTTATCGTAACAAAGACTTCAAACAGTTTCTTCTAGTTGGGGTGATCTACAATATAAGTTCCTAAGAGCATCAACAACGTTGCGAGTCGGACCGCTCCTGGATCCAGGCCCGCAGCCTGGCGCGTTGGAGGGGAGGGAGACGGGGCTTGAGCCGCGCCTAGGGACAGAGGAGAGGCCCAGGGCCACGCCCGGTTGAGTCACGTCCCGACGTTGTTGGTGCTGGGGCCGCGTCCGGTTGCGGATCTTCCCGTCGTTACGGGTGCACGGGCCGGACCCGGGCCTCAATTTCTGATTTTTTTTGCATTTGGAATTTAGATCTAGAAGAAGAATGGAAGAAGAAATGAAGAGGAGGAAGACTGGAAGAGGAAGAGGAAGAGGAAGAAGATGGGGAGGTAAAGAGACGTGCATAGTTATGTTGGGAACAGGGAAGTGGAGACTATTTTGATTTTCTCATTTTGATTTTTTTTTAGTTTATATAATTTATACTCCCTCTGTCCCATATAATTTAACACACTTCACTTTTACCATTTTTGGCAGTGGGCCTCATATTCCACTTATTCATTCATACTCACATTTTATTATAAAATTAATACTTTAAAAGTAGGACTCACATACCATCAACTTTTTCAACTCACTTTCCATTAGATTTCTTAAAATCCGTGCCGGGTCAAAGTATCCCAAATTATGTGGGACAGAGAGAGTAATTTTATGTTGGAAATTTGGAAGTGGCGCTTTCATTTTAATTTTCTTATTTTGATCAATTTATTTTAATTTGTTGTTTATAAAATTTTTGAATTAAAAATGAATTTCATGTATTAATTGTTCAACATTTTCAATTTTTACAAGTAAAAAATAGGTTGGAGTTGTTAATAGTGCAATTGAATAGTTGGGGCTTGGATAGGGACTGCAGGGTTATAGGATTTGTGGCATGGGCCTGAAATTTAAGAGAATGATGACGTGGAAGGGACTAGAGGCCTGAATCTAGACCAGAGTTGGGGATGTTCTAAGATAAGAACCTTTTTTTAATTTTGACTTTTGGAAAAACGTTGTTTCGTGTGTTTAAATTATTTTAGTTTTACATTAATCATACAAATATATACTCATATTGGTAGAATACTGATATTAAAACTTAATATCATCAAAAACATACACTATAAAATTTAGATAATAAAATATTCATATTGGCAAATATGCTAATTGCCTAAGCGGGTGACGACAATTCTACTTCTCTGGGTAGGTAGGGTTTTTACTTTTTTCATTTATTTTTTTTTTTACTTTTCAAATCTGAAATAATAAAACTAAAATTAATATATAAAAAATTAAAAATTAAATATAAAAAAATATCGATTATTCGATTCTAACCTCTCGGTTCTCGGTTAGAACTGAGAACCGAGATTTGCTTAAACCTTCTAACCGAAACTGAACCCTAACCTTATTTTATCATAATCGAAAAAATAAGGTTCGGTCCTTAGTTAACCGAGAACCGAAAAATAAGGTTTGATTTTATTAACCAAGAATCGTTTCCCCATACCTAAATGAGACTATAAATGGCGGACGGAGGGAGTTAAAGTTTTAGCAATTGCATGCAAGAATCAAAGCGATTTCTTGTGCGTGATAGTGCAAGTTTATGTGAAATTCAGAAATTCACACTTTGGTGCGAATTAAATTATTTCGTGTGATGTATTTTTGTGCAAAAATAAGAAATTCTGTCGATCGTATGAACCTCCAAATTGAATTATTTCCCGATTGTATATTACTAACATCATTTTGAAAAGAATTTATATTGTAATCTGTGATTGAAATTTATATACTCATTCCGTCCCCTATCAAGTTCTATTATACAATCAATTCATGTCTAAATTAAATCAAACATTGCTTTAACTAGTCATATTATTTTCTCTAGCATGACTTCTCATACCTCCACGTCCTACTCTTATATTTGTTGAAACCAAACTAACACAAGGCAAGAAACTCTCTCTCCCCATCTATTATTATTTGTTGAAACATGTTGAAACCCAAAGAAAATCTAAACTCAAGGCAAACCACATACAAGGTAGCATGAATTCCTCCTCCCCCTCCAATATAAATCCACCTCCACCTCCTCTCTCTCTCCTCCAAAAACTGACGACCACCACCATGGCACCCCTCTTTTCTCTCCTCCTCTTCGCCCTCCTCCTCGGCACGGCCCGGGCCGAGGACCCCTACCACTTCCACACATGGGACGTGAAATACGCCACCCTCTCCCCCTTAGGCACCCCTCAAAAGATCATCACCATCAACGACCTGTTCCCCGGCCCCCGCCTCAACGGCACCTCCAACAACAACATCGTCGTCAACGTCTTCAACCACCTCGACGAGCCCCTCCTCTTCACCTGGAACGGCATCCAGCAGCGTAAAAACTCGTGGCAGGAGGGCTTGCCCGGCACCAACTGCCCCATCCCTCCCGGCACCAACGTCACCTACAAATTCCAAGTCAAGGACCAGATCGGCAGCTACTACTACTACCCTTCCACCTCCCTCCACCGCGCCGCCGGCGGCTACGGCCCCATCACCGTCCACAGCCGCGAGCTCATCCCCGTCCCCTACGCCTTCCCCGAGGCCGAGCACACCGTCCTCGTGGGCGACTGGTACACCAAGCCCCTCCCCGACCTCACCAAGCTCCTCGAATCCGGCCGCAGCCTCGGCCGCCCCGAGGGCGTCCTCATCAACGGAAAAGGCGGGAAAATTGAACCAAACCCTAACCCTAAGGAGGAGCCGATGTTCACAATGCTCCCTGGCAAGACCTATCGATACAGATTCTGCAACGTCGGGATGAAGAATTCAATCAATGTCCGATTCCAGAAGCATTCCATGAAATTGGTGGAGGTTGAAGGATCTCACACGGTGCAGAACATGTACGATTCGTTGGACGTTCATCTCGGCCAATGCTACGCCGTTTTGATCACCGCCGATCAGGAGCCGGGGGACTACTACCTGGTCGCGTCGACGCGGTTCACCAAGGAGGCGGTGTCGTCGAGGGCGCTGTTGCGGTACTCCGGCGGGAAATCTCCGGCGCCGGCGGAGATTCCGGCGGCGCCGGTGGGGTGGGCGTGGTCGCTGAACCAGTTCCGGTCGCAGCGGTGGAATCTGACGGCGAGCGCGGCGCGGCCGAATCCGCAGGGCTCGTACCACTACGGGAAGATCAACATCACGAGGACGATTAAGATCGTGAACTCCGCGGGGGCTGTGGACGGGAAGCTGAGGTACGCGATCAACGGGGTGTCGCATGTGAATCCCGAGACGCCGCTGAAGCTGGCGGAGTACTTCGGAGTGGCGGATAAGGTGTTTAAGTACAATCTGATCAAGGACGATCCTGGCGAGGTCGGCGAGACGATGACCATGGCGCCGGACGTTGTGAATGCGACGTTTCGCGATTTTATTGAGATTATTTTTGAGAATCAGGAGAAGAGCGTGCAGACGTGGCATTTAGCCGGCTATTCGTTCTTCTCCGTCGCGTAAGTTTTCTTTAATTTGAAAAAATAAAATAAAAAGGAAAATAATTAAGCAGCGCTGTGTCTGCTTAATTTATATAAGTATAATGGATGACATGAACATGGAACAGGATAGAGCCGGGTACATGGACACCGGCGAAGAGGAGCAACTACAATCTTCTGGACGCGGTGAGCAGGAACACCATCCAAGTGTACCCGGGATGCTGGGCGGCGGTCATGCTGACCATGGACAACGCAGGGATGTGGAATTTGAGGGCGGGCTCGACGGAGAGGGCTTATTTAGGCCAGCAGCTATACTTCAGCGTGCTCTCGCCGGAGCTCTCGCTCCGCGACGAGTACAATCTCCCCGACGATCAGCTTCTCTGTGGAATCGTTAAGGACATGCCAAGGACTAAATTGTATACCATTTGATCATTTTTTTTTCTTTAATGCATGGAGAGCATGTGGTGATATGATATGATTTGTATGTAGACAGACCTATACTGTATTCAGGTTTTGGATATATATAGAATAAAGATAGAGGTATTGGCCAACGTATCAAAAAAATGTTGATAGAAACTTATTTCTTTCAGTTAAATAGATATATGCATACGAAAATTGTTTAATACTGATATGCTTAATGCTACATTTTAAAACTAGTACTCCTACTATTAAAAACATTTCTATGCAACACACTTTTTTGTAATAAAAATTAATTATAAATGAAATATCTCTATTTTATATTAAGCACGATAATTGACTTATACGATTACTCATATTTTGAAGCAAACTTAAAGTTATTGCATTAGAAATAGTTACGAATATATCTTTTAGTCGTTGTTCGTGTTCATCGTTAGTACTAGAAGAACGGATGAAAACGAAAGATCTTTATAAAAGAAATGTATCCATTAATCTAAAACGAAAAGCAATTAAAATTAATGAACAAAAATAAAGATAATTATTATATTTATTAAAATTAGATAAAAATTTTATTAGTTACTAACTAGTTTCAAATAAAAATAAAATATAATTAATAAACTACAACAAACTAAAAATAAAAAAAATAATAAAACATGATCAATAAACTAGAAACCGAGAATTCTTATTTATAAATAAAGTTTAAACTCTTATATAAAGATAAAATTATTAAAAAGAAAAGTATTGATTGTATTTTTTAAATAATAAAAAGCCCAAACCTAAGCCGAATACATAAAAAGAAGGGAAAAGAAATAACAATGGAGGTCAACGGAAAAGCTGCGCTGCTTGAGGTCTGAGGATGAATCATGGGGTCCGGTTGCCGTGGGGTCGGGGGCTGTTGGGAGGAGTCTTCCGAAGGTTCTCCGGGGACGGCTGTGGGGTCAGCCGACCCCACGCGACCCTCACTCATGGTGAGGGAGACAAGCGCAGCCACGAACCCAGCGTTTCCGGCAAGCGTGGGCTCGGTGTAGGTGTAGTTAGTGCGGACATCTTTGAATTCGTCGGAGGGATAAGGGCCAGCAACCATGGCACCGGTGACGATGTTGGGATTGGGTGTGCTGGCGTCACGCCACCGCCACCCGCCGCTGCAAGAGTAGCGGGTTTTGTCTATGGGGATGGAGGCACCGCGGTGGTGGACATGCCTTGGAAATTTGGTACCGTATCCAACAATGTAGCTCATATTTGAAGGGTTGGCGCCTAGTATATAATTCATCTTAACGAAACATACACAATTATTAGTTGTTACCAATCATGTATAATTTTTTTTATTTTAAAATAAAATTAGAAACACAATAAAATAGAGAATATGGTACCTGTAAAGTTGCGAAATCTTTTAGAACATTTAGTGACAAAAAGGTTGAGCCACAAAACCATCCAGTAAGTCCCGTAGCATTGAGGTAATCAGCATAAACAGATGCCAAAAATGCTGCATTTGCTACATATTGCAAATTTTGTGGCTTCCCACGGTTCAATTCAATCATTCCTCCTATAAATTTTACAACAAAGCAACCAAAGTTTATCAATTAGATAGGCAAATTAAGCCTAGCTACTGATTTTGCACACAAATTATAAATTATGCCTCTAAATACACAAATTTCTTGTTATTTTATAGTAGTATACAATTGCTTTAAATTAGTGCAAGAGGTGAGCGCCTTAAATGTCTCCATAGCTCAAAATGGTCAACCTACATACTATTACTAAACGACATAGTTAGATCATAGATTTTTATGTTATTTAGCTAGCCATGATGAAATTAATTTACAGCAAAAATATAAGATTAAAATAGTATGTAGTCATACCTTGAGTCCAATTGAAAACTTTGTTGCTCCGAAGGTAAGAACACATAGTAAGCCCGGTAATATTATGATGCATATAATTCAACATATCCACGTATGGATATCCCGGTTTCAAGAAAAGCCCGACTCTTGTCAGAAGTAGCATTGCCCCCGGCAGCTTATTATCCCAGCTAAAAACTCTCAAATCAGGAGTCATGTTAAAGGCCCCGGAATTCCTCGCCAATCCGGGATTAGTAGCCAGGGACAAGTACGAAGAGTTGTCGGTGGCATAGAAAAGCCACACAGCGCCCCAAATGTATTCATCGTAGTATCCGGTTGAGTTGTAGTACGGCTCGATGAAAGGGTTACTTGTCGAGTAATGGGCCCTTCGGGCCGGGTCGCGGGCAAAGGTGAAGACGTTCTTGGCCTCCTCGGCCAGCTTCTTTGAGTAGACGTGGTTGTCGCGGAAAACAATGGAGGTGGCTGCTAGGGCGGCCGCCATCTCGCCCGCAAGGTCAGGCCCGGAGGTCGTGGTTTGGACCGGGCGGGGGTATTCCATGTCTTCGGGACGTTGCCAGCAGAAGTTGTCATCAGGGTTTGTGGAGCCGGGTCGAGATCCGCCAACCTGCTCGAGTTTGGGTCAGGATTTATAATGGCCCGTGAGAATAGGCCTGTTATATGTACCTTGAGTTTAAATATATGGTCATAGTTTACATACTCCCTCTGTCCCCGACGTGTTTTCACTTTGATCCGACACAAATTTTTAAAAAATGTAAAAGAAATTGAGTTGAAAAAGTAAGTGGATAATCGATCCTACTATTATACTCCCTCCGGTCCCAATTAAATGTTTCATGGTACTCCCTCCATCCCCAAAGAATAAGCACTTGAGTCCGGCATGAGTTTTAATGCAAAATTGGTAAAGTAAGAAAGGGGTAGAGAAAAAAAGTAAATAAAGTATTGTTAGTGGATGATGGGTCCCGCCACATTAGAGAGAAAAAAGTTTTGAAATTAGAAAGTGCATATTCTTGTGGGACGGACTAAAAAGGAAAGAGTGTATATTCTTGTGGGACGGAGGGAGTATACTTTTATTTGGTTGGACCCCAATAAAAGTCTCATTTCACTTTTATCTTTTTTGATAATAGACCTACATTTAACTAACACATTCTCACTTACATTTTATTATAAAATTAATATATAAAAGTATGATTTAGATTCCACTAACTTTTTCTACCTCTTTTACAAAACCAATGTCTTAACAATTTTGCACTTGTCAAATATGAGGCATTTAATGGGGACCGAAAGGAGTATATTACTCTAGTATTATAATAAAATAAAATGTGTGTAAAACAAGTTAGTGGAATGCAGGGTCAACTATATAAAGTAGTAAATTGAAATGAGACAACTAATAAGAGATGGAACAAAATGAAAAACTGGAGCACATATATAAGGATAAAGGGATTATTATGCATACACATATGTTGTCATGGACAACATGTATATTGGTATTGTTATCTATTCATTGACTTCAAATTATAGTGAAATAGGGGCATACCTGTGTATAAATTTGGTTTATTTTAGGGGAGGAGTTGAAAGTTAGAAGCAAATAGTCAGCGCCCCATTTGATGAGGTCTCTAACATGATTATATTCTCCATTTGCACGATATTTGTGCTCATATTCAATAACGCTCCAACTTAACATCGTGACGGAAAATGCCATGGGAAAATGAAATTTGGCATTATCTCCGGCGTCATAGTATCCTCCCACCAACCCTCCTTCAACTATAACGTCTGTTAAACCCGACCCGTCTCGTAACCCGGAATTCCCTCTCCATGGGATACGGTTCTCCTTGCCCAATTTACCGGCTGCACAAACAAATTAAAGATGTCAAATGGAAAATATGTACGAGGTATATAACTTTATTCATGCATCAAATATATAGTGTTTCGAAGCAATTTAGGTAGCATAGTGCTAAAACTCAAATACGAAAAGCATATGTAAAAAAACTTATAGCTATGCCGAGTCTCATAGAAATGATAAAGCTATAGCTAATCAGATCCAAATAAAATGATTTTACACACAACTTCCTCACTCTATCCACCATTAATTAAAGAGTTATTTTGTTATTTTTTATTTTTCACAATTTATATAATTATTTATTTTATACTATTTTTAGTAAGCAGACCTCATAATTCATTAATTTTTTACATTCACAGTCCATTATAAAATCAATATTAAAAATGAGCAAATGCCATTCACTCTTTTTATTACTCGTCATCACAAAACTAAATAATTTCTTAAACTCTCTCTCCAGTCAAATAAAATAATAAAGCTACGCTGATCTCCTATAAATGATAAAGCTATAGCTAATCAGATCCAATTAAAATAATTTTATATATTGCTTCGCCATTTCAAAAGTCATTTTGCCTGTTTTGGTTTTCTACCATTTATAAAATTATTTATTTTATTTCATTTTGAGTATGCAGACCTCATATTCTATTAACTTTTTACACTTATAATTCATTATAAAACTAATATTAAAAATGAGTTCCACATATCACTCACTTTTTTCTCTTTACATTTTTCTTCATAAAATTAAACAATTTCTTAAAATCTGTGTTCAGTTAAAAGGGCTATTTAAATGGTGGATGGAGGGATTTCGTATCAGATTGAGTCCTATGTTGAATATCGACAATTACTAGTAATAAAAATTAATAAATAAAGAAATAATTAAGAGATTAATATAGTAGAGAGGAAACGTACACTTTTGAGCATCGAAGAAGAGAAGAGCCTTGTGGAGCGCAGCTGCGTAGTTATCCGGCAATGGATGAGGCGACGGCTTGTCTTTAGGTTCGGAGTTAGCTTCGGTTATCGGAAGCCCAATCACGATTAAAATGGACAAAAATGCCCATTTCAACATGCATAAATATTTATTTTGTTGCCTCATATTTGTACTTTGAGATCACGAAAAGAAACGCAAACTCAAAGTTACCTTAAAATATCAGTGGCTAAATTGGACACCAGTTCTAATCTCTCTCTAGCTAGTAATCACTTGTATTTTATTATTGTATATATAGAGATTGGGGGGAATAGAAAAACAAGTTGACTTGGATGTGTAATTTTTAACTTTTAATCTCTCTACTTTGAATGATGCATGTGCACTGCAACATGGTAAATTCTGTAAAGATGCTCTATAATATTTAAAATTGGCTTTTTTAGGAATGAGTTGTATACTCCTATTACTAAATACTACTATGACATTTAGTTTAATAGAATTGAGGTGGTAAAGAAATGGTTTAAAAATCACACCAATGGAAATTAATGGCCTTCAAGAGTATTGACTTTAATTTGCTGTAGTATTTTATGTGTCATGTTGCTATTAATTAAAATTACAAAGAGAACACCATAGACGTGCAACTATCCTTTTGAAGGCCATGAAAAATATTAATGAAACTACAAGAGTTTATGCAAGTTGAATTACATTGACAGTGCTAGAGAGATTTAGTTATAGGCGGAACCAGCTCGGAGCTAGCAATTTAAATAAACGAGCATTGAAATTTAAAATTTCAATATATAATAATATTAAAATATTTAATTTTATAATATAATATCATTGCCGCTTTATGCTATCAAACTGCTATGCTAGTTATTCTGTAAAAATATCTAATATGCTATCAAAAACTGAACTTGGAGAAAAAATTAACACCTATGCTCTATCTTCCCTTCTAGAGTAGGGGTGGGTCGATACGATATATCGTATCGAAAACGTTGTATCGTGTATCGTATCGAAAATATCGATATGAAAGAATTTCATATCGTTATCGTATCGAAAGTTTCGATATATCGAACTTTCGATATAAAAAAATTTCATATCGTTATCGTATCGAAAACTTACGATACGATATCGCATCGTATCAAAAATTACGATATATCGAAAATTCGATAATTTTTCGATATTTTTCAATACGATACGAGCGATATATCATTTTTTCGATATTTTTCCCCAGCCCTATTCTAGAGTACCTAAATTCAGCAATCATTTTTATCCTAAATTCATTGGCAGCAAATCTAAATGAAAGCCGAAAATCTAAATGTTGAAATATGGAATTCTAATTTCTAAATGTTGAAAGATGGAACAGTAAGTTAAACTCAATCATACGAATCAAATTAATGTTGAAAGTTGGAGTTCAAAGTAGTGGCCATTCAAGTTTTTAACCATAAAGAAATAACATCTCATAAACTCAAGAAATAATCAAGATCTAAGACTTAGTTAAAATAATCTAGTAAAATCTTTATATAAAATTCAATTTCTTTTTTTTTTCTTTTTTTTTTTTGGGTAATTTAATCGGGGTATCTACCGGCCGGCCCAAATACTATTCCTCGCACTGATTTGTATGCACCTCGATGGGTGCGACAACTGACTCAAGGATTTAAGGCTACTCCATACGAGAAGTGATCGATCCTCTTGCCTTTTGGTTAAGGATGGACGAGTTCCATACCACTCGACCACAGCCCTTAGATTAAATTTCTTAGTTTTTTCGTTCCTGTAGGGATCAGATTAGGCGCGGATTCACTATTTACCAAGACCTCTTTGTTCTTCATTAGGAGAGCTCAGTCAAACTCTAACCACGCGACTGATTTTGTTGAATTAATCAAGATTACAACCAAAGATCAATTACCTATTACAACCGTAGTTAATATGCTAAGCTAGGGTTCTTGAAGTATCAACAAAGTCCTCCTAAGAAGCCTGCACACTGAGTAAACGGATTATGATAACAAGCAAGATCCTCTCGGATCAAAAGAAACATGCACAATCCGTTAATCACAAGAAACAAGAGAGAAACTGAATAGATCAAAAGATGGCTCAGAAACCCGCCAATAACCAGATCTATTTACCCAGAAACCAATCCAAGGGAGCACCGTTGAAACTGACAAGAGATCAACCTCTCACCGCAGGTAACAACACCACACAACTCAACCACACCGGATCTGGAAGCACCGATCACAAACTCACTCAGGAAATCTCACACACCAAACCCTAGTTTCTCACAACACTCAGCAACCAAAGCAGTTGCCTTCACCACCACCCACACAGGTCCACTCACTAAAGAAACCGTGAGAGATTACCCAAGAACAGTGGAAGATCCATCGGAGAAGAGAGGGAAATCAGAGAGAGAGATATTTTCGGCCTAGAGAGAGAGATGAGAGAAAGAGAGATGTCAAGCGAATAAGAGTCTCAAGAGACTCTTCACTCACATAACAAACACACTCACAATCCAACGGCTCAGAGACAGGATCCGGGTGAGAGACCATGTGGCAGCATCTGGAGCAAGAGGTAAGACATTTGGGCTTAGCCCAACACTTATAACATCTGGGCCAAAATAAAATAACCAGCCCAGCAAAAAGTCCATCAATATTCAACATACTCCACCTTGGACTTTATTCTGGGAAACCAATCTGATTATAGGCTAAGGTCATGATCATCACAGCCTACAAGGCAGTTCCCTCAGTACCAGAGGACAAAAAAGTCCACAAGCATTTTGGAACCACCAGGTTGCCTTTAGACACCAGAGGGGCTGACACCCATTAGTCTAAAGGGATTCATGCCTCTAGCCACCTATCACCCTTACCACAGCTGATAAGGTGGCTGAGGTCTTATCCCCGGGACATGCAACCTATCCTAGATCATAGTGCAAGAATTTAATGCAGAAAATAAGTTTTTCTAATGGTAAGGGCTTAGTTCCCATGTCAGCTGGGTTTTTATCTGTATGCACTTTATGAAGAAACACTTCACCTTTTTCTACAATATCCCTAATGTAATGAAACCTTACATCTATATGCTTTGTTCTATCATGGAAAACAGGGTTTTTACATAACTGAATAGCAGATTGAGAATCAGAGAACAACACAGGAGAGGATTTCACAAACTTGAGTTCAGAAAGTACTCCCTTTAACCATACAGCTTCTTTCATTGCCTCAGTGATGGCAATATACTCTAACTCAGTGGTGGACAAGGCCACAATGTGCTGCAGCTGATTTCCAACTTATGCAAGACCTACACACTGAAAATACATAGGAGGTTGTTGACTTCCTCTTACCTCTATCATTAGCATAGTTGGAATCCACAAAACCAGTTAGTAAGACACCATCATCACATTTAGAATAATATAAACCATACTTAGCAGTTTGCTTCAAGTATCTAAGAAGCCATTTCAGAGCTTCCCAATGAACAGGACCTGGATTAGACATGTATTTACTAAGACATGACAGCATAGGCAATATCAGGCCTAGTGCTAACGATCAAGTACATAACAGATCCAATAGCATTAGCATAGGGAATTCTCTTCATAGCATCAATTTCAGATTGAGACTTAGGGCACAGGTCTTTACTCAACATAAAATGAGCAGCTAAAGGTACAGAAGCAGGCTTAGCATCAAACATATTAAACTTTCTCAGAATTTTGTACACATAAGGTTCTTGATGCAACACAAGGGTGGATGTTTTTCTATCTCTACAGATGTTAATCCCTAAGATTTTCTGAGCATCACCCAAATCCTTCATGTCAAAATTCTCACTCAAGGCAGCTTGCACACCCTTAATGGTTTTCAAACAAGGACCCATTATAAGCATATCATCAACATATAAAAGCAAGAACACAGACACAGTATCAAGATTTTTAACATATAAGCATGCATCAAAGGTACTTCTGACAAATCCTAACTTCTGCATACAAGTGTTAAACTTGATGTTCCACTGCCTGGGGGACTGTTTTAAACCATATAAGGCATTTTTTAACAAGCACACATGATTGGGAAACTTGGGATCAACAAAGCCCTCAGGCTGATTCATGTAAATAGGCTTATCAAGATCACCATGTAAGAAAGCAGTTTTAACATCCATTTGCTTTAATTCCCAATTAAAATGAGCACACAAAGCCAACATCATTCTGACTGTAGTGAATTTAACAACAGGGGCAAAGATTTTTGTGTAATCTACCCCCTCTTGTTGGGTAAAGCCTTTTGCCACTAATCTGGCCTTGTACCTAAGGCCCTCCACCTCATTTTTCAGTTTATAAAGCCACCTGCAATCAACCACAGATGCACCAGGAGGCAAAGGTATAAGAATCCAAGTAAAATTAATTTTCAGAGAGTGCATCTCCTCCATCATGGCTTTATGCCACTGACTCCAGAATTTAGATTTGGTAGCTTGCTTGTAGGTTTGAGGCTCATCACCATCAGATTCATAAACATTGAAAGACAAATTTATAAGAGCAACTAAACCAACAAAGCCATCATATCTAGAAGGTTTACTGACATTGACTCTTCTAGTTCTATCTCTGGATAACACATAATCCTGCAAGTTAGTATTATCAATAGCATTTTGAATGCCACTAGGGCTATTTATCACATTCTGGACAGGAACAAGAGGAGAGTTTCTAACTGGACTATCATGCAAATTGGGCACATTGTCACCAACATTTTGGGCAGGATTATTATGCAACACATTTGGATTTCCTTCATCAGGTGTCTCATTAGAAGTATAGACTGGATAAGTGTTCCAAAATGGCTGCTCCACCTCACTTGTAGCATCAATAGAATGCTCCACTCCGGTGAGTGTATCTGTGGACTCCACCTCATTGAGGGGTTCATTGTCCACATCTATAGGATCTGGGCTACTTGTCAATCTTAAGCAGGGGAATTCATCTTCATTGAAGACTACATCTCTACTTATAATGACCTTGAACCCAGGTTCACTCCTTAGCCAGACTCTATACCCTTTGACACCCTCAGGATATCCTAGAAAAACACGTTTTCTAGATCTAGGCTCAAGTTTATCAGACTTATTATGCACAAAGGCAGTACAGCCAAAAACCCTTAGGTGAGAAAAGTCAAGAGGCTTCCCATAGAACACATATTCAGGACACTGATCAATCAGAGGCACAGAAGGAGACCTATTTACCAAATAAGTAGCAGTTAATAAAGCCTCACCCCAAAACTTTTTAGACAATCCAGACTTAGAAAGCATGCATCTCACTTTTTCAAGCAAAGTTCTGTTCATTCTCTCAGCAACCCCATTTTGCTATGGGGTATAAGGCACAGTTCTATGTCTTTTGATTCCAAAGCTATCACATAAATCATCCATCTGATTATTACAAAACTCCAGGCCATTATCAGTTCTAATAGCCTTAATCTTCTTACCAGTTTGAGTCTCAATCAAGGTTTTCCAAGTTTTAAGTTTTTCAAAAACATCAGACTTGTGTCTCATCAAAAAACACCAAACTTTTCTTGAGAAATCATCAATCACAGACAAGAAGTAAACACATCCAGAGTGAGAAGATACAGAAGCAGGACCCCAGACATCCATATGCAAATATTCCAAGATACATTTACTCACATTAGCAGGAGCAGGGGTACTAGGAAAAGAAACTCTATGCTGTTTACCCAGTACACAAGAATCACAGGAAGACAACTCACTTTGAACATCATTATCAGAAAGAATGGCATGTTTTTTCAGGATACTCAAACCTTTTGCACTCATATGACCTAGCCTATTATGCCACAACATGGTTCTGCCAGTTTTAACTACATTGGCATAAGTTTTTTCACATGCAAGAGGCACAGCATTACAAACATACAAGCCACATTTTTTCTTAGCTTTGAAAAGACACATAGAACCTCTGCAAATCTTCATACAGCCTTCTCCCCACTTCCTCCCCATACCCTCATTCTCAAGAGCAGTACAAGACATCAAATTATAGCACAGATCAGGAACATATCTCACATCCTTCAGGCTGAGCACATAACCATTTTCAAACTTCAAACACACAGTGCCAATACCAAGAATTTCATACTTCTTGTCATCAGCCATTGACACAAAAGTCTTAGTTACAGGTTTCAGCTCAGAAAACACTTCCTTAAAAGGACTCACATGATAAGTACATCCAGAATCACACAGCCAATCATTTGAGGTAAAGGGACATGCAGGAGAGGCATTCACAAATTGCAGGTCATGCACCATGAACATAGAATCATTGACATTGTCATAAGTAGCAACATTAACAAGGGTTTCAACCTGGGGATTGTTGTTAGGAAACTTATTCTTCTTAGGTTTAGTGCACTCTTTCTTATAGTGCCCAACATCACCACAGTTGAAACACTTCCTATAGGTTTTAGGATTCTTGCTTCTAGACCTAGACCTAAACTTTTTCCTAGAGTTTGAGGAATTACCAGAACCACGATTGGGCTCATTGCCCCCTCTAGATTTAGATCTTCCTCTAACATTCAACACCTTATTGTAAGCATTCTTATCAGCAGCCCTTTCCCTAAGCTCAAGTTCTTTGGATTTCAGGGAGCTAAAAATCAGGTCTAGAGGAGCAGAATCTCTACCATACTTAATGGCAGCCTTAACATCACTATCGGAATCAGGTATGGCATTCATCAGGGCTATGCTAGTGTATTCATCTATGGTTTTATCACCTGACCTCTTAATGTCTTGGACTAACTTCTGAAACCTATCCACATTGTCATCAATATCTTTAGCAAGATCAAGCTTAAACTTGAACAATTTTTCAAGCAAATACATTCTGGAAGACATAGAGGTTTCAGTATACAAAGTATCAAGTAATTTCCACATTTCAGCAGCAGATTCCTCATGATCAACTTTCCTAATCACAGAATCAGATAGATTTAACACAATGGTAGCCCTAGTCAGATCATTCATCTCATCAATTTTATCCTGAGCAGTATCCTCAGGTAAAGTACCATCAACAACTTTGAACACTTTTTGTTGAATCAAAACACATTTCATTTTCTGTTTCCAAATAGCAAAATCATTTTTACCATTATAAGGAACCAAATCAACAGGTTGAGCCATTTTAGCAAGAAAATTAGCAAGAACACAGGAAGCAAGACAGAAACACACAGCCTTACACACCAGAAAGCACAGAGACATACACCAGCAACATAAGAACAGACCAAGAGCTTTCACACAACAGAAAGGAACTCAAATCCTTGACTGTCACGAGCAAGACTGGCCAAGGCTATCCCAGCTCGCAATCACTCACTACTGGAGGGCGCAGGGGGTCACTTGGGCAGTGCAAGATGCTTGGTGGTCAAGTAACTTGAGATCACAAGATCACAGAGCACAAGAACCAACGGAAGCTACACAGAGAAAAGAAAGCACAGAAGTCCTAAGTCCTTGCCAGAGACTATCTACCAGAAACAAAAGCCCAAGCCTATATTTGGCACTAAACAGAGAACTAAAAACAAGGAGGATATAGCCAATTTACCAGAGTGAATCCCCTCTCGAAGGAGGATTCCACTTGCCCACCTCCTTTAGCGACTTGGCGTGCCGCCCTAATCCCCTCGTGGCTCTGATACCACTGTAGGGATCAGATTAGGCGAGGATTCACTATTTACCAAGACCTCTTTGTTCTTCATTAGGAGAGCTCAGTCAAACTCTAACCACGCGACTGATTTTGTTGAATTAATCAAGATTACAACCAAAGATCAATTACCTATTACAACCGTAGTTAATATGCTAAGCTAGGGTTCTTGAAGTATCAACAAAGTCCTCCTAAGAAGCCTGCACACTGAGTAAACGGATTAGTGATAACAAGCAAGATCCTCTCGGATCAAAAGAAACATGCACAATCCGTTAATCACAAGAAACAAGAGAGAAACTAATAGATCAAAAGATGGCTCAGAAACCCGCCAATAACCAGATCTATTCAACCAGAAACCAATCCAAGGGAGCACCGTTGAAACTGACAAGAGATCAACCTCTCACCGCAGGTAACAACACCACACAACTCAACCACACCGGATCTGGAAGCACCGATCACAAACTCACTCAGGAAATCTCACACACCAAACCCTAGTTTCTCACAACACTCAGCAACCAAAGCAGTTGCCTTCACCACCACCCACACTTGTCCACTCACTGAAGAAACCGTGAGAGATTACCCAAGAACAGTGGAAGATCCATCGGAGAAGAGAGGGAAATCAGAGAGAGAGAGATTTTCGGCCTAGAGAGAGAGATGAGAGAAAGAGAGATGTCAAGCGAATAAGAGTCTCAAGAGACTCTTCACTCACATAACAAACACACTCACAATCCAACGGCTCAGAGACAGGATCCGGGTGAGAGACCATGTGGCAGCATCTGGAGCAAGAGGTAAGACATTTGGGCTTAGCCCAACACTTATAACATCTGGGCCAAAATAAAATAACCAGCCCAGCAGAAAGTCCATCAATATTCAACAGTTCCGCCTATTGGTTCTCGGTTGTTAGAATTGGGAACCGATGTTAGTGTAGAATCCCTAACCGAAATCGAAACCTAACCATAATTTAGAGTCTGAAGTTAGAAGCCAACAACAACATTCGATCATCTATCCAATTGGTTGGGGTTCGAATAGTCACATGGGTAACTTATAAACCATTATAGATCTTTTTTTTTTAAATTAGTAGTATTGTAAAAAACAACCATTGCGAGTATAACATTACAAAAGAGTGGCTACAATCTAAAAATGTCGTGATCAATAACAAATTCATTTACAGATGAATGTAAATGTTCTGTAAACATATCATATTTGTAGCAAAACTATATATCACTGCAAATAACAAGAAACAGGTTGATGCTTCCCTCCCAAGTCTATCAAATGGAGCTACAACAACTCCCCTTTGATTCAGCAGACATCGGAAATACGACAATTGACTCTTGACCTTCTCCGGATCCTTCGCTAGTTTGTCATACGGTGTCCATAGCCTCTCTGCAAACATGGTAAACAAGGAAACAATTAGTGAGATCCGAACTTCAAGATTTAACCGATTTCTCATTCTTGTCTTGGAAGGACCTTCGAGATTTTAGTGAAGTGCAATAATATAATAATTTTATTAAATAAAAAAAATACGGAATTAAAATTTCGACATGAATACAGACGGAGAAAGTGCAATAATAATTTTATTAAATAAAAAAATTAAAAATAGTACAATCCAAAAAGAAAATACAATGATATAAACAAATTACATTATAAATATCAATGCGTACTCCTTTGCGCCCACAACTCTTCAATTATATCTTTCTGGAGTCGAATATGGGCTTCTTGTTGCCGAAGATCGGCAAAAGGACCCGATCGGCGTCCCCATGAGGTATCTTTATTCGTACATTGGCGGTGGCCACGTCGTGGCTTGGACCGGCAGCATCAGCATCTTCATTGGCCCAATTAGTCAGTTCTTGACCTTCATTTTCAATAATCATGTTGTGCATGATAATACATGCATACTTGACATCAGCAATACAGTCCTCATACCACAACCGTGTTGGACCCTTTACTGCTGCCCATCGAGCCTGGAGCACACCAAATGTCCGCTCCACATCCTTGCTCACCGCCTTCTGACGTTGTGCAAAGTAGATCTTCTTTGGATTTGTTGGGCATCGTCTTCACAGAGACGGGCCACCTAGGGTATATCTCATCCGCCAAATAATAGCCTATATCGTTTTGGTTGTCGTTGGCGACAAAACTGATGGCCAGACAATGCACATGCGCTGCTCGTTGAAAAGGGGCGACAACTGGAGGACCTTGATGTCGTTGTTCGACTCGGCTACCCCAAAATACGCATGCCAAATCCATAGTCGGTAATTAGCTACGGCTTCAAGGATCATCGTGGGATTCTTGTCTTTGAAGTCGATCGTTTATTGCCTTTTCCAAGCAGTGAGGCGGTTCTTCCATTCCCAATACATACAATCTATGCTGCCTAAATGCCGGGAAACCCGTACATCGACCCGTGCATATCCATTAGATCGTGGCAGTCATGGGGGTAGGCTTCCGAAGATAAATATCCTCGAATATGTGACTGACGCCCTCACAAAAATACTGCATACAATCACGGGGTATCGTCTCGCCGATGTGGAGGTACTTGTCGAACATTTCAGCCGCGTCTCCGTAGACCAACTGTCTGATTACGGCATTGCACTTCTGTATAGGTGTGTGACCGGGGTCTACCACTCGCATTCTCCCTGAACCTGAAATATTTGTATCGACGCTCTAAAGCGTTCATAATACTCATAATAGCGGTCGGTACATCCTAAAACGCTGCCGGAAAAAGTTCCCCCCAAACTGCGGCTGCTTAACGAATTAGTCGTCAAACAACCGTTGGTGGGCAGCGACGTGGACTCGGGGTACAATAGCTCGATGATGGATGGGGCAAGGTACCACCGGCAGCTGGTGCTGCAAGTGCTCTTGTATCAGGTGATTTATCTCCACGGACGTATAGGTCCGCAACTCTTCGTTTATTCGCCGCCTTGTGTCAGCATCCCACCACTACCACTACCACTAGCCATTTTTGGATCCACCGATCAAATGAGAAATGTAGAGAGAAAGAAGAGAAACTCGTTAATACAAGTCGTGCAAATGAAATGAAATGCAACGATCCGTATAAATAGAGTTTTGGGAGAAAAAAAATAGCTGACGTCCATCAGAACGTCCATTGAGTCACCACAATAGCGGACGAGAAGGCGGACGACCCGACAGACATCCGCGCATGACCGTGGACGACCTCTCGTCCGTTGCGCGCTCGTCCGCCCCAATAGTGGACGTCCTAGACAAACGACTCACTCGTCGGTCGGACGTTCGCAGGGACGTCCGCTATTGTGGATGCTCTTACACAACTTTTAAAGAAGTTCTTCTTCTTTCTTCTCATGCGTCACTTGTTTTACGGACGATCAACGTGTATGAGTTTCAATACCAGAAACGAGCAAACTAGAGTCAATGGAAAATATTCTCTTCGTCCGTGTACCATTTAAAGAGAAAATTCCACTTAACACGGGATTTAAGATATTTTTTGATTTTGCGAAGAAAAGTAAAAAAACGAAGTTAGTAAAGAGTTAGACTCATTTTTAGTGTACAATTTAACAATGAATTGTGGGTGGAAAAGTGGAATATGGTCCACTTACCATAAACGGAAAAAAGTAAATATAGATCTTCAAATCGTGAACAATATCCCAAAATGATAAATCGATGTTTAAATCATGGAATGGAGTATAAAATATCACACAAAATGTAAAGTACAGTAAAGTTTGTTATAGATAGATAATTAACTTTTAAAGTTCAAAGAAAATATCAGAATTGAATCAAAGTTTGTGGCTACAGGGACCAATATCCCAAAATGAGTAGTATGCTTTACTGCTACCGCGGCGTAGGGGGGCTAGTCGGGTATAGCGGCGGCACACCTGCGAAAATAGAGTTTTTGTCGACTCCAACGCCGCCACTAGTGGTGAGGGAGACAAGTGCGGCCACGAGCCCGGCGTTTCCGGCAAGCGTGGGCTCGGTGTAGGTGTAGTTAGTACGGACGTCTTCGAATTCGTCTGCCGGATAAGGGCCGGCAACCATGGCACCAGTGACGATGTTGGGATTGGGTGTGCTGGCGTCGCGCCACCGCCACCCGCCACGGCAAGAGTAGCGGGTTTTGTCTCTAGCGATGGAGGCGCCACGGTGGTGGACGTGCCTCGGAAATTTGGTGCCGTATCCCACAACGTAGCTTGTCTTTGAAGGGTTGGCGCCTAGTATATAATTCATCTTAACAAAACACAAACAATTGTCTTGTTAGTTGTTACCAACCATGTATAATTTTTTTTATAAATAAGCTTAGAAACACAATAAAAGAGAGAATATGGTACCTGTAAAGATGCGAAATCTTTTAGAACATTTAGTGACAAAAAGGTTGAGCCACAAAACCAGCCAGTAAGTCCAGTAGCGTTGAGGTAATCAGCATAAACAGATGCCAAAAATGCTGCATTTGCTATATATTGCAAATTTTGTGGCCTCCCACGGTTCAATTCAATCATTCCTCCTATAAATTTTACAACAAAACAACCAAATTAGTTTATCAATTAGATGGGCAATTAAGCCTAACTACACAATTGTAGTGTTACCTCGACTCCAATTGAAAACTCTGTTGCTCCGAAGGTAAGAGCACATAGTAAGCCCTGTAATATTATGATGCATATTCAACATATCCTCGTACGGATATCCCGGTGTCAAGAAAAGCCCGACTCTTGTCAGAAGTAGCATTGCCCCCGGCAGCTTATTATCCCAGCTAAAAACTCTCAAATCAGGAGTCATGTTAAAGGCTCGGGAATTCTTTGCCATCCCGGGATTAGTAGCCAGGGACAAGTACGAAGAGTTTCCGGTGGCACAGAAAAGCCACGCAGCGCCCCAAATGTATTCATCATAGTATCCCGTTGAGTTGTAGTATGGCTCGATGAAAGGGTTACCTCTCGAGTAGCGGGTCCTCCGGCCTGCTTCGCGGCCAAAGGCGAAAACGTTCTTGGCCCCCTCGGCCAGCTTCTTGGAGTAGGCGTGGTTGTCACGGAAAACAATGGAGGTTGCGGCTAGGGCGGCTGCCATCTCGCTCGCGAGGTCAGGCCCGAAGGTCGTGGTTTGGACCGGGCGAGGGTAGTCCATGTCTTCGGGACGTTGCCAGCAGAAGTGGTCGTCAGGGGTGGTGGAGCCAGGCTGAGATCCGCCAACCTGCTCGAGATCGGGTTAGGATATATAATGACCCATGAGAATAGGCCCGTTATAAATGTACCTTGAGTTTATATATATGGTCATAGTTTATACTCCCTTTAGCAACCAATATATATGTTGTCATGGACAACATGTAATATTAGTACTACTATTATTAACTCAAGGATTATAGTGAAATAAGGGCATACCTGAGAATAAATTTGGTTTATTTTAGGGGAGGATGAGTTGAAAGTTAGAAGCAAATAGTCAGCTCCCCATTTGATGAGGTCTCTAACGTGATTATATTCTCCATTTGCACGATATTTGTGCTTATATTCAATAACGCTCCAACTTAACAATGTGACTGAATATGCCAAGGGAAAATGAAATTTGGCATTATCTCCGGCGTCATAGTATCCTCCCACCAACCTCCTTTAACGTCTGTTAAACCCGACCCATCTCGTAACCCGGAATCCCCTCTCCATGGGATACGGTTATTCTTACCCAATTTACCGGCTGCAATGACAAATTAAGGATGTAAATGGAAAACATGTAGGTTAATAGTTTTACATGCATCAAATAAATGTTTCTAAACAATTTAGGTAGAGCATAGTGCTAAAACTTAAACACAAAAAGCATATTGTAAAAAAACTTATAGCTAATCAGATCCAAATAAAATAAGTTTACACTATTTCATAGTATAAAATTAATTAAGTCCTCTATTGTCTATTGACTATTGACATATACTAATAATAATTAGTAATAAATAAATAAGAGATTAATATATATATATACATAGTAGACTAAGTAGAGAGGAAACGTACACTTTTGAGCATCGAAGAAGAGAAGAGCCTTGTGGAGGGCGGCTGCGTAGTTATCCGGCAATGGATGCGGCGACGGCTTGTGTTTAGGTTCTGAGTTAGCTTCGGTTATCGGAAGCCCAATCACGACAAGCGCAATTAAAATGGACACAAATGCCCATTTTAACATGCATAAATATTTATTTTGTTGTCTCATATATATTATTATTTGAGATCACGAAAAGAAACACAAAATCAAAGTTACCTGAAAATATCAGTGGCTAAATTGGACACCAGTTCTAATCTCTCTCTAGCTAGTATGCACTTGAATTGTATATATAGAGATTGGGGAGAACAGAAAAAACAAGTTGACTTGAATGTGTAATTTTCAATTTATATCTCTCTACTTGATGATTTTTGCGACTTGGTAATACTCAGAGATGGAGACTGAATCAACCAAATTCTGTAATGATGCTCTATAATATTTAAAATTGGCTTTTTTTTAGGAATGAGTTGTATAATTATTAATTATGAAATTTAGTTTAATAGAGTTGAGGTGGTAAAGAAATGGTTTAAAAATCACACTAAATAATATTTTTCATTCGCAATGGAAATGGCCTTCAAGAAGGAAGTACAAACATTAATTTGCGGTAGTATTTTATGTCTCATGTTGCTATTAATTAAAATTAAAAAGAGGAGACCATAGACGTGCCTATATACTATCCTTTTGAAGGCCATGAAAAATACTAATGAAACTACAAAAATTTATGCAAGTTGAATTACATTGACAGAGCTAGAGAGATTAAGTTTATAGACGGAACGGAACCAGCTCGGACCTATCAATTTAAATAAACCAGTACTGAAATTTAAAAACACAATATATAATAATATTATAATATTTAATTTTACAATATAATATCATTGCCGCTTTATGCCAAACTGCTATGCTAGCTATGCTGTAAAAAAATCAAATATGCTATCAAAAACTGAACTTGGAGAAAAAATTAACACCTATGCTCTATCTTCCCTTCTAGAGTACTACCTAAATTCAGCAATCATTTTTATCCTAAATTCAGCATCAGCAATTCTAAATGAAAGCCGAAAATCTAAATGTTAAAATATGAAATTCTAATTTCTAAATGTTGAAGGAAGGAACAGTAAGTTTAACTCAACTCAATCATAAGAATCAAATTAATGTTGAAAGTTGGGGTTCAAAGTAGTGCCCATTCAAGTTTTCAACCATAAAGAAATAACATCTCATAAACTCAAGAAATAATCAAGATCCAAGACTTGGTTAAAATAATCTAGTAAAATCTTTAATTAAAATTCAATTTCTTAGTTTTTTTCCTTTTTTTGGTAATTATCAAGGGTATCTACCGGCGGGCCATATGACTATTCCTCGTGCTGACTCCAGAATTTAAGGTTGCTCCATACCCAAAGGCAGAGATCGATCCTCTGACCATTTGATTAAGGATAGACAAGTCTCATACACTCGACCACACCCCTTGGATTAAATTTCTTAATTTTTCGATTCCACCTATTGGTTCTTAGTTGTTAGAATTGGGAACCGATGTCAGTGTAGAATCCCTAACCGAAATCGAGACCTAACCATAATTTACAAGTATGAAGTTTGAAGTCAACAACAACATCCTCTATCCAATAGGTAAATTATCAACCATTATTGATTTTTTTAAAAAAAATTAGTAGCATTGTAAAAAACAACTACACTAATTTAAAAAAAAAAAACTATTTATTGCCATACATTCTACATAAGTTATGATTATAAAAGAGTGGCTACAATCTGAAAATGTTGTGATCAATAACAAATTCATTTACATTTGAATGTAAATGTGCTGTAAACATATCTATATACTACTATATCACTGCAAGTAACAAGAAGCAGGCTCTACTGGTGCTTCTCTCCCAAGTCCATCCAATGGAGCTGCAGCTACTCCCCTTTGATTCAGCAGGCATCGGAAATACGACAATCGACTCTTGACCTTCTCCGGATCCTTCGCTAGTTTGTCATAAGGTGTCCATAGCCTCTCTGCAAACATGGTAAACAAGGAAACAATTAGTGAGATCCGAACTTCAAGATTTAGCAGATTTCTCCTTCTTGTCCTGGAAGGACCTTCGAGATTTTAGTGAAAGGTTGCGTGTTATATGCTCATGTAAAAGGTCACCTGCAGCTGCTGCAGCTCGTGGCCAAATCGTTTGCTCAATGTCGGATGCATCGATATGCTCAGCCCACGCGCACACCTCACCTCCGAGGACCAAGGCTTGCTGCTTTGGATCCGTGATGTTTGTCAGCGGCTCATTCGAGTAGAAACCTTGCCAAAGTGCATCCAAATGGTCCAAATACCAGCTGTCTTGGTTGCTCACAATGCAACGGAGCCCTGCTTTGACGACATTTTGAGCAACACCGCTGCCTAGCCTGCATGGCATCAATACGAGTGCGAGGGATTACCATGAAAGCCTGCTATTAGACCTTCGTTTGAGCATTTAGTTACGTACCAGTTATGAACTACGGTTTTGGGGTTCAACTTTTTCCCGAAGTTGTTGAAAGTCTCTTCCCTGTAATCAGATTTCACATGTTATCTCTATTTTTTATTAGAGTTTTTAGATTAGGCTAATTTCATTTGAATGCTCGTACCAGTTTATGATGTCGTATCCATGGGACAGAGCGATCTTCTGTGCTCTCAACACGAAATACTCGTAAGCCTTGGATCCATTCATGTGGTTTTTGTGCAGCCTGCAAAGGAATGAAGCTAAGAGAGGTCATGTTTTCAGAAAATATTTTGACATAGTATTGAAGATTGAGGCCAACGATTTTTTTACCATTTTTTAACATGAGGCGTCGTCTCCCAGCAACCTGCGATCCACATTACTTGCATTTCAGAACAACGGTATGCAAAGCTAAATGATAGATTAATACAAAAAATATAACAGATAAAAACAGAATTGTTTTGCAATTTCGAATTTTGTGTAAAATCTTACTCGTGTTCACTTCATCGCCTCCCAAGTGAACGAATTTGTACTTGAAGATCTTACTGAAATCTGGAAAACAGAATATCAGCATACTGTTAGTTGATCATAGTGTTTCCGGGTTGAGAGATGAGAGTGCCCCGTTTCATGAAACAGAAACGAGATGTACCTGAGAGAATCCCATCGATCAGTTTGAAAGTAAACTCATTGCTGACATCAAGTGGCTGCTTACAATCTTTTGAAGGCCATAATGCAGGATATCCCACCCCCCTAAAAATCAAGAATTTATGTTTGTAATGCTAGTTCTGAGTTCATAAATTTTCACGAAAAAGGTCGTAAATTTTGTGCTGGTTCAAGATCAATGTTGTCGATCCATCATTAAAACACGTATCGTTGAACAAGTGATGAAGATGTTGAACAACAGTACCAGGATTCAGCGTGACCGGGCACATCAATTTCAGCCAACACATTGACTCCTCGTCTCTTAGCATAACTGAAATGACATGAATGAAACGTTAGAGAAACGACACTATAAGTATATATAGTATCTGCACTAATCACAATGCAGAAGCTTTATATGTTGAGTACAGTGTTTTAACATTTTCATGATAAAAAGGTTCTCAAAAATGACGATTCACTTGCCTTACAATGTCTTCTGCATCAGCAAACGTGTAGCGTTCTGGAATGGAATATGCTCCATTCCACAGCTTCGGATACGATGGTAGCTCGAGTGGGAAGGATTGCGTATCTACAATATGCCAATGCAGCACGTTCTGTGATCAGTAACATTCGTTACAGAAAAGAAGTTAGTTTTGGCAGCAAAAGATGCAGTCCTAAGAAAATCACTTGCCTATTTTCACGCGTTACATCTGAAATAATCGAATTAGATACATTCTCCTTATGTCATGTTACTTACTAGCTTGGCGTAAGTCATCGAATCAATGACCTTCTTTATGACCGGAATAGGCAGGTAATGCCTTGAAGTATCTGCAATGTTACGAGTAAATTAGATACAAAGGATCAGAGGAATTCGAGGGAAAATGCATCTTAGAACTTCCATTTTAAGAAGGGAAATCAGGGATGATCGTCTCACCTATCAGAAGGCCTCTGTACGAGAATCTCGGCTGATCAGCTATGGTCCATGGAACTTGATGGACTAGAATTCCTCTTGATGAAATGTTGTAGTGGCAGACTTGGCTAAATGTCTGTTGCATTTTGTAACATTAATATTCATCAATTTTACTCATTTTATACATGTGATAAATTAAAAAAAAAATATATAGATATTGAGCATTTGAAAAAGAATAACAAACCTCTAGTCCATGCAAAGCTCCATAAACAGTTTTTGCCTGCAAAAAAAAAAAAAAAAAACTCTTAAATCATTTTCAAAAATATTAGCATTCACTATGAGCATCATGTCCAACTAGCTAGTGTTATCTTGCTAAACTAGACGAGCGAACGGCCTAACACATAAATTATACTATACGGCACAAGATGAGTTCTGTTTTAGAGGTCGTGTTGGTATACACGAAGCCAGAAATTTTCATGGTACACACCTCAATATGTGCATAAAGTGGACTTCCCTGAGCAGGGACGTGCAGCTTGTACGACTCATCAGTTCCGTGCTGCAACTGCACCACCACACACGAAAAATGTTAGAAGCAAGGTTTAACACTAAAACTGGACTAATAGGAAATAGTAAGTATGAATCTACATTTGATTAAAATGAATCTATTTTGACAAGATTAATATTAAGCTCCATCTTTCCATATGAAATTCAGAGGTGTAAACTCATTATTACTACTGCAGCATCCAAATAATCAAAAACAAAGAACGAAGAAGCAGAAAATGTGTTTAGGTAAATCGCGATTCAAACAAAAGGTAATGAGGTATACCTCATCAGAAGGTGAGGAAACTACTATATGAATTCCTTTCAGGACCAGCGAAGGATCAATCTTGGAAGTGTTAAATTCAATCACATGAGTTGATCTGACAACGTCTATTGACCTCTTGAATGCATCCTTGAGAATCGAGGAAGCATCAGCAAACTTGCTCCCATCGGTCCGGAGCTCAAATTCATTGCTGAGGTGGAGATTTCCGTATCCGTAGCTCACAGATTTAGGCATTGGCCATATGTTCAAATGCTTGATATCAACTGCATTAGCTGATATCACAAAAATGCACACCAGATACCAAATAAACATGCCTTCTAGTCCTCTTCTTCCCATCCTACAACAGGAAAGGACACAATCAGTGTTATTTTTCAACATTTTGGCTAGAAAAGATTTACATATATTGTCACTTCAATTTCATTTATTTCTCAGATTTTCAAAAGGAAATGTTTTTTATTAATTGCAGTTCAATCCAATTTACCAAATTTAGACTCATATACTGACTAAGGTCAATAATCCTTCAATTCAAGGAAATGTTTATTTACTAGATATTTCAACTGCATAAAAAATGGTATTCACTACAAAAGGAGTGATTTTTCCACATTTTAGCTATAAATCCCTACAATTCTGCATATCTTTCCAGATTTTCGAAAGAATGTGCTTTTATTCATTGCAGGTAAATACATTTCACCAAATTTACCCTCCTCTACTGACCAAAGGAAAAATCCTTGAATTCAAGAAAAAAGTGGCATTTACTAGATATATAATGATATTCCACACTAGAGAAAATTCATGATTTTTTCACCATAAATGCATTAATGAATATTTATTTCAATAATCCGAATGCACGCACCACAATGTAGATTCAACAAGAGCTCATCAAATTCAGCATTCAGAAACACATAAAAAAGCAGTCAAATGTAGCAAGAATAACATGAAGAAATATAAAAATAGCACCTTTGGAATTTCAAGAAAGCCCAAAATTTCTTTTATCTTCCAGCAATATGATGAAAGATACAAACTTTTTATAGAGGTTTTAGTAATGAAGCATCTTGAATTCCAGACAGATACAAAAGCAAAGTGCTTTTTGGGCTGAGTTAAAAAGCAGGAAATAATTTGATAATAGTCCAAAATGTGAAAGAGGAATAATTGATGATTGTAAACACATTAGTGTTCAACAAACCGAAACGTAGATCTACCTCCTTCTGTTTCTACATTGAGATGGGATAACATTCAATATATGGATATACACCTCCAGTGTGTGTGTTCGTGTAGCTGTGGGCGGATGGTGCTGACAACAAGCTGACAAAAATGATGGATTTATTTTAAAATTTTTCTTTTGTTAATTGAGTGTGAGTGGCGTGGTGGTTAATTAGGTGCAGATAATTAAATAAGAGTCCCGCCTTTATGGTTTATCTGCCGACTGTTGCAGTGCCCATTTTCGATTTTAGCCTCTATTTCAGTCTAAACATAATATTAGTTGCTAAACATAATGAAAATCGTTCTCAACGGATCAACCTGATAATCACCCAATCTAATAAAGTCTAATCTGAATTAATCTATTTAGTTCATTCTCAATCCAAATACGAACTATACATGCTATTTCAATCCCGAACCTGTGGCTGTGATTTCTAAACTTTATTTAAAAATATATTTTTAGGTGTTTTAGATTATTTATAGGGACTTTTACACAACAATTTGCATTAAACTTGGATAAGTTTCAAAAACTTATTAAAGAAAAAAGTTTTAGAAACAATTTTATTGAGGGTTTTAGCCCCTCCCCACTTAGGCACTTACACATTAGTCCGCTCATGATCCCGAACATGGCCTGCACAAGAGACGAACTTGTTAACGACGTGATATAATATGGGTTGACACGACACGGTAATAATATGATAACTACCTGAATCTAATTTACATGATTAATAATCAAATATTTAATGATAATGTGATTTACTTGATTTAAATCTGATTTACAAAAACCTATATTTATCATTTTTTTCATCACGTTAAAATCCCCTATATTAGAACTATCCATACTTGCAAAATGGCAGAATCTCTTCACAATATTTGATTATTAAGGATATACTCCCTCCGTCCGCAAATAGGAATCCCGATTCTTTTTTACTATAAATGGTAAAAGAGTCACACATTCCACTAAAAATTATATGGAGATGAAGGTTTTGTTATTTAATTGCAAATGAAGGTGCAGTAAACTCGATCCTTTTATCTTGGCTTATTAGGATACGAAAGCATTAATAAATTAAATGAATTTATATTCATTTAAATTATGAAATTTGATAAATTTTGGTATGCCTCGTTAAATTTAAAATTGGAATATTATATCATTAAGTGTCAAAATTTTCAATTTTCTAATTTATATACAAAATGTTGCCTCTTCTTGATGAAATATAAAAAATAAAATATATTTTAATGAAATACATCATTTTTTAAAGATGATATTTTGTTTATAGATGGGACAACTGAAAAAATTTGAAACTTGATGATGTAATATTCCTAAGATTGAATTTGCTTTCAATTTCCCAGCTAAGACCAGACGACAGTTACGTTTGTTGAACAAAAATTAAATGTTTTAAATCAAGAATGCAGTATCACGATGCAGCTATAGTATTGTCTATTGCGTATTAAATAAGCCGGCAAATCAACTGGTACAAATAAATTGTTATATATATGGTGTGTCTCAGTCTCACTCAATCATACCATGCTTATATAGAAATCACTTCTCTCCTTGATTATTTTCTTATTTTGCAATATAATTGGTTATATACATTACACACAATTTTTACTCATGTTCAATAGTCATCGATTCTCTTTAGCCTTATTGTCATAGTATATAACAATTCGCAATAATTATATTTCAGCAACAAACATCACCGTAAATGGGTAAAAGGACATATAAACGTTAAAAAGTGATTACTATATTTATTTATTTAATAATATATTCATTTTAATTTTAGAAGTTATATTAATTATATCCATTCACAATCTTCAAAGTAGTACTGTATCTGCCCATTAACAACTCTACTAGCCGCATGTTCCTAATTTCCTACACATATAAAAACTGTGAATTGAAGATGTGAGTGTACCACCATGGCGCCATGATGAAATAACTACTCCTACTTTATTTTAGTCGCATGCAGTCATATGTGTTGTACTCTCTCTCTTTCTTCATAATTGAGTCATTTTTTCATTTCGAGAAGTTTCTTCATAGTTAGTCATTTTTATATATGGTGACCTTTTTCTCTTTCTTACTTTTTTCTCTTACTTTATTCTCTCTACTTTATTCACTTTATACTTTATTCTCTCTACATTTTCCTCTCTCTTACTTTTTTATCTATTTATTTAACACACCCAATATTCATTTCTAAAACTCCGTGCCGAAAAGTTCTGCCTCAACTATGGCGAAACAGAGGGAGTAATATAATTGCACAATTCTGGTACATTAACTCAACCTAATACGGTAATAAATCGAAATATCGAATGTTAAAATTCCTCGAATGTTAAATATTTTGGTACATTAACTCCGTCTCACTGAATATGATTCTCTTTTCTTTTTGGTTTATCCCAATCAAGAATCAAGATGACTCATAACCAAAAATAGAAACAACTTTTATTTCAACTTTATTTTATCAATTTTATTTCATTCTCTCCACTTAATACACAAAATAAAACTACTTAAAATCGTGTGATACCCAAAAAATGAGTCATCTTCGTTTGAACAAATGGAGGATATCCTAGGAATATAGAAAAAAATTACAAATACTTTAGTTTCACTCAGAAGAGAGTAACTAAACAAATGAAACATAACTACAATGAAATAAATAAGAGTAACTCTAATCCTTCTTTTCCGTAATGTATTTTGTTTCGAGTTTCCGCAATACCGAGTGATGACGTCATTATGCGGTGGATTTACCTATCGAGTAAGGGATGTTACACGTAGCTGGGAAACTGTGTCCCGCGGCTAGGATACTATGACTAGCCAATGTTCAGGGACTTGCTATCGGGGTTTATTTTTATAACTAGAGAGACAAAATTGTAGTCAAGAGAGAATGAAATGTGTGAATGAAATGAAGTGTATATATAGACTTGAAAAATAAATGAAAATTACGAGCTCGTCGCTGCTCGCGGACCTCCGCCCATCGGCTCCCTCCCCAATGCGATCGGCGCCCCTATTGTGCCGATCAGAGCCCCCCTATTGTGATTGCTTTAATACATAACTAGTTTAAGGAGTTTTTACATGACCATCAACAATTTTAGAATACATTGACATGCCTGCCATGTTTATAAAGAACAGACAGTAGAAATGATAAAATGAGGTACTTCCTCCGTTCCTTATTAATTGAGATATTTATTTTCAGCACAAAATATAAGAATAGTGTATTAAGTAAAAGAGAAAGTTATTTTTTGCCAACAATAGAAATAATTCAATTATCTTAACGAAGGAAGTATCTAGTAAGCCCATCAATGACATTCTGGAAAATCAACATACATATCTCTTTGAATAACCATTTAATAATGGATATGTCATAGTATAGCCATTGCGTCAAGCTCTAAAGCTGTTCCAAAAGCAGTAAATGTATCAAGCATTTCATAAAAAATAGAAATAAACACGTAATGAATATATCAATTATTGATTTAATCTGATTTTAAGTTTGCAGTGAAAGGGGTCAGCCCTAGTCATTGTAATTAAACATTATACAATGCCAAGCCCACATTGAGGCCCAATAAAAAAAATTGAATTGTCGGCCCGTTATCAAATTTGCTATTAATTTCTTTTGTTTAAAATTTTGTCAGCTCCTCTTCCTCTTCCTCTTCCTCCCATTGCTGCTGCCGCCGTAGAAGGGCGAGACTGAGGCCCTAGGCGAAGAAGCGGATTGCGTCAACGAGGAGAGAGACCTACATAGCTAGAATATAAGTACGGAGTATTATTGAGTTATGCTGCAGTTTTGATCCCTTCATTTCTGCTAATTATGTTTACGAAGAGAAAAATTGCCCGCGTTATGCAGCTAATTTGATTGTTGATTATTGTGTGAACAAATTTTGCATTGAGTTGAGCTAGAGCTCAAGCTTTAATTGATTTTCTTTTTGGCGTTATTTCCCCCCATTTTTCTTTGCTGGTATCCTCTGTTTCTCGAGCTTTTACCTCTGATGTTATGGTGAGAGTCCTTGTTTTGGTATGTTATGTTGTTAGCTTTATAAGTTATGATTTCATGTGTCACCTGTGGTTTTTGCGAGATATTTTATTTTGTTCTGGACGATTTCTTGGCATGTGTTTGAATGGAATGAATTTTTCATGAAAGACAATTTTGCGTTTAGAAATTAGCTTACCGACGAATCGTGTCGACTAAGAAATTTGGAAGGGACATTATTGAATTCATTTTTAGAGTTGAGTTAGCTATAAAATTGATTGTAAAATTCTTAAATGGGAGTGTATGTTTATGTTTAGCCCTTCGATTTGATCGAATCAAAGCTCCTATCATGAAAATTAGGAAAGTATGTGACGTTTTATGCTTGTTTTTCTCTACTAGGTAGTGGCTATAAAGATATAAAAAAAGTAGAGGGTTCAAGAAAATTAAAGGTTAAAGATGAAGGATTTGCTACCGTCAGCGATTAAAAACAAAGAGAAAAGATCGGAAGTTCATGCGAAGTTGAAGCACCAGAAGAAACTTGAAAAGAAGAAGAAGGCCAAGGTTCGTGAAGCTGCAGAGAAGCAAGCATTGGAGCTGGGGGAGGAGCCTCCTGCAAGGCCAGTCCCTCGGACCATTGAAAACACCCGTGAGCTTGATGAAACTGTTTGTAAGCCTGATGATGAAGAGCTATTTGCTGGAAACGATGCTGATGAATTCAGCTGCATATTGAAAGAAGAACGCACTCCTAAGGTGTTGATCACAACATCTCGCTTCCACTCCTCGGTATGTTTTCTGTAACAGCTTTTGTTGAACCATCCAATTTTCTGTATATGATACTGTAGGCTTGTGTGTTTTCCTTGTTAATGGTGGTTCGTACTATGATCTGCAGAGAGGGCCTGCATTTATTGACGAGCTCATATCTGTTATCCCCAATGCTCATTATCATAAAAGAGGAACTTATGACCTCAAAAAGGTATTCATGCTGTCATCATATATTCCTATTATTATCACTTTGTATTTTCCTAGTTAAAACTTAAAATGTGATTGAGTGATTCTAAATTTGTGTGTACAATTGTACATTTGATAGTTATTTGACTCTTCGTACTGTCATTATTCTATCAGATTGTTGAATATGCCAATAATAAAGATTTCACCTCTATCATAGTTGTTCATACCAACCGTCGGGAACCAGGTTAATCTTTACCCTCATCTTTACTGGTACAATAATAATTTAGCACTATGCTAGAAATTCATTAATATTTCAAATCTTTCCTGAAAAATAGTTTTAATAGATCAATGAAGCCGAAACTCTTATATTGTGTTTTGGAAAGTCAATTTTGTTTATAACTCTTATAAGCCAATGCAGATGCTTTACTAATTATTGGATTACCAAGTGGGCCTACTGCTCACTTCAAATTATCGAGGCTTGTTTTGCGGAAGGACATTAAGGTAGGATGATCATTTCCCTGTCGTCCAAGTACATTCTTAGATGGTCAGTGAATTGTTATATACTAACTCTTGGTCTTAATGGTTCAGTAGTATCACATTTTGCTAGTTCTTCAACTTAGAATCTTTGCCATCTCAGCCTTCTGATAAATTTTGTGTTTCCATTGTTTTGCTTCATGCATCACTGTGTTGGCTCTGATATCTATATTTCAGACGTAACAATGCATTTCCAATAATTTCTCAGAATCATGGAAATCCAACCAACCACCAGCCTGAGTTGGTTTTCAATAATTTCACAACACGCTTGGGACATCGTATAGGCAGGTAATTTTACTGTGACTTATTCAATATACTTTAAAAACACTCTAGGTGATAAAATATCATTGTTGATATTTGAACATGTAGCTTCTTTATATGTTGTAGTTATACATGTTACTCGATTTATTATTTGTTCTGAAGTCTGCGAGTGTGTTTCTCCTACTTCATTCTGGATCCAGAGACCAGATGTATCTATTTAGAATTGAATTACAGATTTTGCTATTGTTTATGTGGCGCAGGTTAATACAGTCACTGTTCCCACAAGACCCAAATTTCCGAGGACGGAGAGTCGTTACATTTCACAATCAGCGTGATTTCATATTCTTCCGCCATCACCGGTATGTACTCGTGCATGTATGATACTGCTCTGTATTTTCCTGTATGATGACATAAGTATCTTCTTTTTCCATATTGTTGCATGTAAAAGCTACATTTTTGAAACAAAAGAAACCAAAGAGCCTGAATCAAAAGGTAAAGGGAAAAACGAGGTGGCTAAAACTCAAGAGAAAGTTATTACCAGGCTTCAGGTTTGTCATTCCTATACGCTCGAGCATAAATAATTATCTTAATGCAACTCCATGTTTGCCTGATTAATCTACCTGTTCTTGCTTTTGACCATGGAAAATGAGTCTTCCTAATTTGTCGTGTTTAGGAATGTGGCCCTCGCTTCACGCTGAAGCTAATCAGTCTTCAGCATGGAACATTTGATACAAAGGGAGGTGAATATGAATGGACACACAAGGTAATCTTTTTATTTATTTGCTGACTTTGTGGCAAGGTTTACTCATTCGCCCCATCGACTCCAACCCATTTTCGTGAAAACGAGTGCTTACATTTTATCTCCCTTCTTTCCAATGGCAGCCTGAGATGGACACCAGTCGGAGAAGGTTTTTCTTGTGATGTCCTCCGGGGGGTGCGATTTTTGTAGCGAACTTAATTTTAGATGTGATTTTCTTGAGAATTTGTGCCTTCTTTCTGTGTTTCTTTTTGGCTCCAAATTTTCTTGCATTATGCAACTCGATGTACCTTTTGATGGAAGTGTATAAGAATTAGCAAAAGATTTGCTCAATGACAACAAAATCAATTTCTGTCCAACAGTGTGTCATATTATGACATAAGAACAAAATTAACATTATTTGCAAATATAGAAAGTTCTATAAACTTTTGACCTTTCTCTGATTTTTATACTATCAATTATTACGTTATTATATTGAAATCAAACCAGCCTCCATTTCAACCTATTATAAGTAGTTGAACATGTTTATCTATACAACCACAACCATATTTCTTGAAGTATTAAAACATTTCAAAGTCGCAAACATATAAAATTTCTAGTTGGATCACCAAACCCCACCTATTAATTCTACCTCAAATACTCAATAAATATACACATAACTTAGCCAAGCATACAATCACCGAATCTCTTAGATCATTCAAAGTAAAGGCAAAAGGAACATGGATCATCAAATTAGAGGCATGCAATATGCAATCAAGATTGCAATCATCTTTTCTCTCTTCATCTCCCAAAATCTTGCACAGGTGCAACAACAACAATGCATGAACGAGCTTCAGCCGTGCCTAAACTATCTCAGCGAAAAAAACCGGCCACCGGAAAGTTGCTGCCAGAATCTCGATTATGTTATTAAGTCAATGCCCGAGTGCCTGTGCGCTTTGATAAGCGTCCAGGGCGCCAATCAAGCTGAGCAAGCGGGCATCAACGTCACTGAGGCACAGACGCTGCCGGGAAGGTGCGGGCAACGTATTAACCCGTTAGGGTGCGTGACGGGCACGCCTGATACGAGAAATAGGAATACGATTCAAAGTTCTAGCAGCTTGAAATTAAGGTCCTGGAGTTTGGCTGTGTTTGTTGCTGCAATATTTGTAATTTTACTGGATTTGTAGTAGTATATTATCCGGTTCTTTGTGGTTGTGGTGTTGAAGTCTTGTATGTGTGCAAGATTAAATTAAGCTTTTAATTTCTGTTATGGGTGTATTGTATCATGTTTGAATTCATTCTTTTAACGAATAAACATTTCAGTAATGATATGGGTTGCTATACTAAATTATTTGAGTTTTTCTCATGATGCGTGGTTAACATTGAATGTCCGGGAAAAAAGTTACAATTAAAATCCAAATTGTAAAGTATATACACCTACCTTACCAGTTGGTGTCATGTAATCGTGTATGATACATGTGAAGGTTTTAAGGATTCAGATTGCCAAATGACGGTGTATATTTTCTTTAGGCTGTAAAAAATGTAAGTATGAGATACAAAAGTTATCCTGACATACTCATTTCACTGTGATAACATTTTTAGTATAATGTATTGATTAGTTAGTAAAATTAATAAATTAAGCTAGTGAGTATTCTAATGCGATCCTATTGTGATGATATTTTTAATATAATGTATTGATCAGTAAGTAAAATTAATAAATTAAACTAGTTAGCATCCTAATACGATCCTATTATGACTTGATTAGTTAGTAAAATTAATAAACGCAATCCTATAATTTGAACCGCACAATTTCAAAACCTCACGACTACGCCACGTGTCACCCACTTTTGACCAAAAACAGGAGGACAAGGGTATATAAGCTTTTTTATAAAAAAATCTCTCGATTAAATTGTTTTATAAGGTGCCATATATCAAACTTATTAAAGAAAAATGAATAGAATTCTAATGAAATCTGAATTGTATATATTCCGGCAATATTTTTGTGCAAAAATTTGTATCTGTACAGATCGAAAATCAGTATAAGCATCATCAACAATTGGTACATGCTCAATCTGTATGAAAAATACATAATTTCAATAAGATGAGTATACAAGTTCATACTGTTCATTATACCGACCCCTACTACAAATCCTAAATACAGCTCAGTATATATTGATTTCAGTAATTTTGCAGATTTCGCAGTCAGTCGCCCGCATCCTAAATCCAACGCCCAGATTCATTTGTGGGTATATAAGGGGGCGGTTTTAGATTAACGCGACCGCCTAAGGATATTACTATCATATACTATAACTGAAGAGAATTGAATTGGACGTGACCATCAGATCATCTAACCAAGCCGAGTATGTATGTGTATATTCTTGAGTTACAAGTTACAACTGTGGCTCCGCTTCTTTGTAGTTTACAATCTTCAGCTCAGCATCTGTATAGTCTAACCGAATTAGAGGCTTAGGGCGTTTCATATAGCCATAGGCTACCCTTTTAGATTTTCTGTAGCTTAGAGGCCGCTCTTCTATTACCGTCTTTGCCTTTCTCACACTAAACACACACAGACTTACAGGTTAGAGCTCATATACTGTATAACATGCTATTCACTGAGATTACACATTTACAAATATACTACTCCACTACTATAAAATTCACAGATAATGTAACACATTCACAATCATTAATCAGCTAATGGTTTTGGGTGGAGTATTAGACTTTGTGCTCTATAGTAGTATATAGAAATGAGATTAATAAGAATGAAATTAAATTAAGAAACGAGAACTCATGCATAAAATTCATTAATTTGAGATTAATATTTACACATATATAACCAGAAATCAAGTTATGTGATATTGCACATGACCTTTTATATGTTTATGTATCCTTAGTTTTTCACTCGCTCTTATATAATGTATAGTATTATTTAGGGATGTGATCCGTTGCTAACTAAAAGTTGCTAGTTTGCTAACCCATCAATGCAGTATATTAAAAATGTCAACATGATAATACTGAAATGTCAACACAAATATCAACGCATTTTAATGTGATCGTGTTCACATTTTTAGTACACTTGCGTTAATCAGTTAACAAGTTAGCAATTTAAGAAAAGTTAGCATTTTAAAGCACCCCTACTTTGTTTTATCCCTAAATATTGTTATCTACATTTTAAATACTATTATGAAATTCATAAAAAATCAGAGCTTCATTTTCTGTATATTCTGTAGCAATATTCTCTAACCTTTCAATGTTTACGAGCTCGTGTTCTTTGAGCTCGGCAATGCCGTCACAATCAATGCAACGAACTTGAAATCCATCATTTCCATAACTCCTTTGCTCCTCCTGCATCTCTCTGGCAGACTCCGCCAGAGACTCCGCACAGAGCTTGACCTCGACGAGCTCAAGCGTCGGAATCTCTCCAATATCATCCGGAATCCTACTCAGACGCCGGCAGTCACGGATGAATAAGGTCTTCAGCCTCGGGAAGTTGGGGTTCCACTCTGCAAGATTCGATCCGTCGATAAGCAGAGACTTCAGCCGAGGGAAATCTCCATCACAGACACTCCACTGTCGCCCCCAGAAATTTAACTTTATCAGTTTCAACACTTGCAAATTAGGCAACGGACCGACAATGCCAATGTAAGGCTCGTAACGGCCCCACCCGATCAGTGTCAACTTCTTCAGTGAGTCCGGAGCAACCAGGGTTGCGTCCCCGGAGTCGCTCCACTCGGTTTCCAGCTCCAGCTGCAGCTTCTCAAGGCGACACAGGTGTACGAGGTTGTGGAGGAGCAAGTCGCCTTTGCCACGGAAAAAGGTGAGGCACAGTTTTGTAAGGTTTGGGAACATGCTGAGCATGCTTATTGAGCACGTGAGGTTTTTCAATTTGCCAAGTGTTTGGAGATTTTGTAGAGAGAAAGTGGGATTATTGGCATTAGGAATGAGCAAGCAGCAACCAGAAATTATGAGATGCCTTAATTGAGGCATTTGCCAAATCTCATGTGGCAGAGGACGATACAGAGATACTTTGATGATCAATGCTTGAAGATTCTGAAGATTTGATATCGCTCTGGATAGTTGCTCATCGTAGCAGAAAGCTAGGTACCTCAGATGAAAGAGCTCGAAGAACTGATCAGGGATCAAACGAGACATAAATCGAACTTTTAGCACGTCTAGAATCCTGAGCAAGCTCAGGCTTCCGATAGAGGCGAGTTTAGTGTGTTGGAAGCACAAGATAGTACGGATGGTCGAGGCAAATGAGTGGACACCCGAACCAGAGATGCTGATCCTGCGGATGCGGTGACCCCTGCCCGTGATGTGCACGAAAAACTTCTGTTGGTGTGCTAGCTTGATGCACATTTCGTGTACCATATCATGAAGGCTGCAACTTTTGATTCTGCCATCAGACTTCCTCTTGGTGACCACGACGAGGCTCCTGTCGACAAGATCCTCCAGATACTGCTCTGCAGTGTCTTCGAATTCAACAAAGCCTTCAGCTACCCATAGCCTGATCAGGTCTGTGACTTTGATCTCGTGATCTTCGGGAAAGCCTGCCATGTACAAGAAACATGGCTTCAAATGAAGAGGCAGATGGTTGTAGCTCAAGGACAAAATCTTTTCTATCTGGCTGTCTCCAGTGGCAAGAGATGATTTTACATTACTTGCAATTTTGTCCCACACAGCCCGAGTCTTGCTCACTGTGGATAGGAGCCCTGCAACCACCACCACTGCAAGAGGCAGTCCTCCGCAGCTTCTTGCAATCTCCTTTCCGGCACTCTCCAGCTCAGGAGGAATGTGATCCAGGTGAGCGGAGAGTAGGCTCCAGCTCTGATCAGCATCCATCAACTTCATCTCGTGGAAAAGGGCAGAGGCATCAGCATCGGCATAAGCAGCCACATTTGCTAGCCTTGTCGTTAACATGATCCGACTTCCATTCTCGTTGTCGGGAAACAGAATTTTTGCATAATCCAACACCTCTATGCTCCATATATCATCCATCACAATGAGAAACCTCCTCCCTACTAGGATTTTGTGCACTTTTAGTGCCATTTCAGTATTGCTCATTTCAGGAATTTCCAACAGGGACTCGTTGCCCTCTTCAGATCTGTCTCTTGTGGATTCTTTCCTCCATTCCGCGTCGAATTCTTTCATAGAATCCAGCAGATCTGAAAGAATTGCTCTCTCGCTATGATCTTGTGATACTGTCACCCAAGCACGGATCTGAAAATGCTCCCTGATTAATGGATCGTCGTAGATAGTTCTAGCGAGAGTCGTTTTCCCAATACCTCCCATGCCAAATATTGGGAGGGTTTGGAGGTGTGGCGAATGGCTACAAAGGCGTGTCTTCATTCCTAACAAATCCTCATTCAATTCTACAACCATTTTCCATTATCCAGCATCTGCAACTAGTGATGATGATGATGAACTAGCCTCGATAGAATCATCAATTTGTGCGTCTTTGAATTTGATGCTATTTTTCATCTCTGCCGCCTCTTGGGCGATTGAATCCATTAGATTTCTTACTTTACGCAACTTGATTTCAAACTTGAATCTACTTAGTTGTGCAATCCAGTGTGTGTACCTGAGATTGTGACGAATTTGTTCCGTCATAAGCATTTCGATGATATCCTCGGCTTCCATTGCTGCATCTCTGATTCTGGATTCCAGATTCTCTGATTCGGCGGGAAAATCGTGGAGAAAAGCTAGGAATAAAAGAGCGTGTTTATCTAGTGATGCAATCTGTTTTGTTTGGTGGGGAGAAATGGAATATCTGCCGCCGGGATGGAGGATTTGAGTTATGGTTTTTTCAAGGGAAACAAGAGAAGAATAAGCCATTATGGTAATGAGATGAACTAGAAGGATTATGGAATTGCTACTGCATATTGGAAAGGGAAAGAGGAGAGAATTAGCGATGAAATGTTCGGCGGTGGGGTTGACCGATGACCATTACACGCTTTTATTTTTCCTCACTCGTCTTTTCAACACTTGACAAAACCTGTTACTTAAATTCAACAATTCTAATTTCATTACCATAAATTATTAAATTGCTAAAAGCCTAAAATGCTTATTAAAGATTGCTGAGCTCAGGCATATCCTGTTATCTCTTTGTTCGATTACATGTAAATCTCGTTCTGCATGATTATTGTAAAGTTGAATGCAAAACTGAATAAAGGAGGGAATAAACAAGTTGTAACTCAGTCATATAGTTATACTCACCTGGCTTTTGTTGACAACAGCAACAGAGTCAAGTTTGAAAGAGCATGTCAAAAATGCTTCACACTTACTTGAACATCTCCATCCCATCTTGCTTGTATCTTTTTTGCTGAGTCAAAAATAGATTGATTATGATCATCGATCTCAATCAGTTCAAGTGTTCGAAGCGTCCTAAAAGCAATTGGAATCTCAGACAAACACAGGCAACGAAGAAGCATTAGGCTCTTGAGCCTCGGAAAGTGGCTACTTCTAGCTCTCCAAAACCGCAGATTTGATTCGTCAATAAGCAGCAGTCTCAACTGACAAAATCCTCCCCATGTAGTTTCCCATTGCTCCCCATCGAAAGCATACTTCCTTAGTTTCAACACTTGAAGACTAGGCAACGAACCAACAATCTGCATATCACTCCAAGGAAGACGACACCCACTTAACGTTAACTTCTTCAGTGACAGAGGAAAAACAAGATTCAAACTCGGCCAGAATGATCGATGCGACTCCAATTTCAATTTCTCAATTTGAAGCAAACATGTAAGGTTGCCAAGATGACAGCCTTCCCCAAACTTCTCTTCAGAGTAGCGTATTCCCAGCTTTCGAATGTTTGGAATCATTTCCATCATCCTTTCACTACATATAAAGTCAGTTGCCAAAGAAAGTGTTTGCAAGTTTTCCAGAGGAAGAGCTGCTTCTTCAGGATGGGCCAAAGGAAGAAAGGAGAAGGCAATTAGATGTCTTAATTGCCTCAGCCTCCAAATCTCCACCGGCAAACGAACCTCAAATCGATAAATAATTAACGTTTGAAGATTCTTCAGCTTTGATATGGCTGGAGGAACAATATTAGTTGGAATGTTGGAAGCAAGGTAAGTTAGATAAATCAGATCAAACACTTGACTTGGCTCCCAATCCCAATAGTCGTTTCTACGCAAAACATGAAGAATCCTAAGCAAACTGAAATTCTTTACACAGCCTGAACGCCTATAACCTTTATGTGGGATGCAAATAATAGAACGCGTCCGTGAGCTATGCATAGAGTCCTTGAGATCTAGATCGGACCAAGTAGCACTTATGCGTCTATGATTTTTCATGACTCGTGGAAGAAAATGTCTTCTCAAGATAGGACTCGGTAAGTAATCCACAACTGGAAGAAGTAGCATTGCTCGTCCACTCTCTCTTATGCAAAAGTCCCGCACAACATCATGGAGTTTGCACCTTTTGATTTTTCCATCAAAGTTGGTGCTAGTGACCAAAACAAGACCTCTCTCGACAAGATCCTCCAGACAATTGTCCGCCTCTTCCTCTAACCTTTTAGACGCGTCTGAACATTGTATAAAGCCTTCAGCTACCCATAATTTGTTGAGTTCTGAGACACAAACCTCATAATCTTCTGGGAAGCCTCCCATGTACAAGAAACAAGCCTTTCGATGATGAGGCAAGTGGTTGTAACTCAAAGAGATTATAGTTTCCGGTCGTCCATCACTTTCTGCAATTTGCTTCCAAACCAGATAAGTCCTATCAATCTTGGATAAAATCCCTGCCACCACCACAACAGAAAGAGGCAACCCTCTGCATTGTGCTGCAATTTCTCTCCCAACTTGTTCCAATTCAGGAGCACAATGTTGATCTCCAAACACCTTCGCTCGCAACAAACTCCAACTATCATCCGCACTCAAGAAACGCACCGTATGAGAGGGACCAAATTGGCTAGCATATGCAGCCACATCTTGCAGCCTCGTGGTTAGAATGACCCGACTTCCATTATCATCATCGGGAAATAACTCCCTCACATCATCCCAAACTCTCGTACTCCACACGTCGTCCATTACAATCAAATACCTCTTACCCCTTAAGCATTGGTTAATTCTATCCTCCTTAGAGATCTTGCTCTCTACATCTAAAATTCCTTTCACAGAAGCTAGCAAATCTAAAGCAATACTTCCTACACTATAATCTTGCGAAACTGTCACCCAACCTTGAATATCAAAACACTCCATAATTGGTGGACTGTTATAAACAAGTTTAGCAAGTGTAGTCTTACCGATACCTCCAGTTCCCACAATTGGGAGGACTTGCAGTTTGGTTGAAGAAGAACCAAAAGTCAGCTGCTTCATGATCCAAAACAGATCTTCATGACTACCAAGCACCACGTCTTTGCTTTTGGCTGCACGTCTCAACGATGAGCTGACAGCAGTAGAATTAAGCTTCTCGGCTACCGCATCTCCGGCGGTGGAATTCAGTTTCTCTGATGCTTCCTTCAGCTGGATCTCCAGCTCAGAAAAGCGCGATCTGAAATCTGATGGATTTATTTCACAGAGAAATAGATCGATTAGATTTTCTGCGGTATTTGCGATGTCTCTGATTTGGCTTTCCAAACTATTGGCTTTTCCGGGAGAGTTGTGAAGACACGATTGCAAGACGACGGCGTTTTCGCGGATGGATCTGATGATTTGTTGATGTAGAGGAAGAATAGTGGGAGTGTGATCGTGATTTAGGATTTGGTTTATGGTTTGTGCAAGTGAAACAACAGCAGCATAAGCCATTTCAGCCTTTAGGTATTCATAGACAATCAACCTTTGAGCTCGATTATGTCAACTGATACAAAAATCACGAGAAAATCGGATGTGTGGGGGACTCTACCACTACAATATCGAAAATGTACCCACTATGATATTTCTTCCATATATGGGAAAAACGCCAACAGTGTTGGCGTGTTATTAAGGTAAAACGCCAACTAAACCGGCGTTTTACAATTTCTTATTGAATTAAATTTAAATACTATTTTATTATAAAAACGCCAAAGCCATTGGCGAGTTCATGGTTAAAACGCCATTGTTGGTGGCGTTTTTCACTTAAAACGCCAACGATGTTGGCGCCTTATCATTGACACAGATATCAGTCCAGTCTTTCTCCAAAATGACGAACCCTAATGCTTTACCCATCCCAAATGCGAAAAAACATTCAGCTGCGTGAAAACCTTGCCCGGGTTGACTCAATCGGCGATTTGAGAGAGAAGATTTTGATTTTGGTCTACCCTTCCACTCATTAGTCCTCCTATTCGGTTAGTATACATAATTTTTGACTAATATTTGATGGATTGTTATGATAGTATATATTATTGTGTAGTTAATTATAAAAATATTGTTGATGACACCAATTCACTCCTTGTTGATGCAATTGATGGAGGGAGGGCGAAATCACCGAGAAGCAGCAGTTGTGTGTGAGTTTTCGCGATTTGGGGAGGAGGGTTTCGCGATTTGGGGGAGGAGAAGCTGGTATAATTCATTCAGCCAAAAAATGCCAATGACATCGGCGTTTCTAAATTTTAATTTTTTTTTAAACACGCCAACCGAGTCGGCGTCTATAAATAAAAATAACGTATTATTTTTTTTCAATAATTGCTTATAAACGCCTTTGTCAGTGGCGTTTTTTACATAAACACGCCAACCAGAATGGCGGGTTATAATCCATAGTGTATTTTAATAAAATCAAAATTAAATTGTAAAACGCCGCTTTAGATGGCGTTTTCCATTAATAACACGCCAAAGCCGTTGGCGTTTTTCCTAGGGGTGGTTCGGTACGGTATACCGTACCGGGAGTGTTATACCGTATACCGTACCGAAAGTTACGGTATGACAAAAACCATACCGATACCGTACCGTAAGTTTCGGTATACCGGAGTTCGGTATATCGGAAATTCGGTATGACAGTTTTCCATACCGTTACCATACCGTATTATCGGTATACCGTACCGCATTTCGGTATACCGTACTTTTGCGGTATACCGAACTGCGATATGGCATTCCGATATACCGTTATACCGTGTTTTGCGGTACGGTATACCGTTATACCATGATACCGTGAAAAAATCTATTATATCCATAATATAAAAAAAAAAAAACTAGTTTTCAACTACTTCAAAAAATAGGGTTCCCAATTTTGATTCTTTTATTTTTTTTATAATAAAAATTCTTATTTTTAAAATTTAGTTTAAATATAACATATATATTTATATATTATATATATCAATCGGTATACCGGTATACCGCGGTATGGAAAATCTTATACCGTTACCGTACCGATCTCTATCGGTAAGGTATCATACCGTACCGAAAACTACGGTATACCGAAAAAACGGTATTTTCGGTATTTTTTCGGTACGGTAAGTCCGGTATTTCGGTATTTCGGTATAATTCCGCAGCCCTAGTTTTTCCCATAGATGGAAGAAATAATAAAGCGGGTAATTTTCGTTATTGTAGTAGTAGAGTGCCCCAGAGATCCGATTTTCTCCAAAAATCATGCGATCCAGAAGTTGTCCAGCTGCAAATCCGCCGTCAAGGCTCCCGCCGACGGTCAAAATCGATGCGATCGGTCTCGATCCTGATACCAGAGCAATCAAGGAGCGTCTCTTCTCAGATTCAAAGGAGCTCCAAATCATTCCGATCGTCGGCGCCGGCGGAATCGGTAAAACCACTCTCGCTCGAACTATTTATCAGGATCACTTAATCATAAGAAGTTATGATATTGTTGCTTGGGTTACAGTATCTCAGAATTATCGCTTTGGAGATATTTTTAAGAATTTGCTTGTTTCCATGAAAGAATTTGTGAGAGAAGATATTAAATCAGAACTGAGCAACCATGAAATTGCTGAAAAAGTGTATCAAACTTTATACTGTAGGAGGTATTTGATTGTGATAGATGATATGTGGAGTGAGAAGACTTGGGATGAAGTCAGAATCTATTTTCCTGATAATGTTAATGGAAGTCGAATCATTTTAACCACGAGGCTGGAGGATGTGGCTGCTTGTGCTGACTCTTCCAAGAATTTTCATCAGATGAAGTTCTTGAAGGGTGATGAGAGTTGGGATTTATTGAAGAAGCAAGTGTTCAAATCTGGAAATTATCCTCCCATTTTGGAGAAGATAGGAAGGAAGATTGCATTAACCTGTGGAGGATTGCCCCTTGCAATTGTTGTGATTGCAGGGATTTTATCTGAAGTGAGTCGAACCGAAGCCGATTGGGAACAAGTTGCAAACAACTTAAACTTAGCCACCACTGCACATGAGGAGAAGTATGCTGCAATCTTAGATTTGAGTTATACTCATTTGCCTCATCATTTGAGGAGCTGTTTCTTGTACATGGGAGCCTTTCCTGAAGATTACGAGATTCGATCTCAAAATTTGGTGAAGTTATGGGTAGCTGAGGGTTTTGTGCAATCTGAGGAAGTAGCAGAGGAGTTTCTGATGGATCTTGTCAAGAGAAATCTTGTTTTGGTGAAGAAGAGGAAGTCCAACGGCCGAATCAAAAGTTGCGGCCTTCATGATCTGTTGCGTGACTTGTGCTTAGTGAGAGCGGTGGAAGAGAACTTTCTTCTGTATTTCATGGGTAAGTTTGTTCTTCCTGAGATTTTCGAAGATCAAGTCCGCATTAGTGTATCGTATTCTGATAATCTTTTAGAGATAGACGGCTCAACCATCCAAACTATCATATGCTACCAAAGAAGTAAAATAGACTCATTGGAGAAGTTCAAATTGCTCAGCATTTTAGATATGGTGAAAGCTGATCTCCCTGTTCAAGTGTTTGAGCTTCTCCAGTTAAAACATTTGGCCCTCAGCTCCCCTACTGTGATTCCATCTTCAGTATTAAACCTTCAAAATCTCGAAACCTTGATTATCTATCCACGAGAACCATGTATGGTGACTTTACCGGATGAAATATGGAAGATGTCGCGTTTAAGGCATCTCATCGCCTCCTCATTTCACCCCTTACCTCATCCAGACGGTGAAACTCCTCCTTTACAAAACTTGCAAACGCTTTCACTTGTGACGAACTTTGTATGCAGTGAAAGGATGGTGGTAATGATTCCAAACATTAAGAAGTTGGGGATATGTTACTCAGATGAGAATCTTGATGGGGAATGGAATCTAGAAAATCTTCAATGTTTGGATCAACTTGAGAAATTGAAAATGGAGATACGCGGCGACTTCCCTTCAAGGCCATGTCTGAAACCTGGCTTTTATCCTGAGTTGCTGAAAAAGTTAACATTGAGTGGTTGGCGGCTTCCTTGGAAAGATCTGAGTACTGTTGGTTCGTTGCCTAATCTTCAAGTGCTGAAATTACAAAACTACGCTTGTGACGGAAGCGTTTGGGAAACAAGTGATGATGGATTCAAAGAGCTGGAGTTTCTTCTGGTTGATGAATCAAATCTTGAGGAATGGTCGACAGAGAGTAGCCACTTTCCAAAGCTCAAGAGTCTAGTATTTCAACGGTGTCCTTATCTTAGCGAGATTCCGGATGATATTGGATACATTCCGGCACTCGAACTGATTGAGGTTGATGGCCGGAACAAACATCTGGTGGAATCGGCTGAAAGGATACAAAAGGAACAAGAAACGGAGTATGAAAATTACAGCATTCGAGTTCGTTATTGATACTAGGATTTTCAAACTCTTCATGTATTTTACATGAGGGCCTTGTGAAGTTATGCTACTAATTATTGATATTTATATTTAAGTATAGAAAATAAATTGAGATATACTACTCCGGCCACGATTAAAAAACAAACTCACTTTGCACGAGTTTTAAAAATTTATTTTAACTTTGTAAAAAAAGTTGGTTAATGGAACGTGAGTCTCATGTATATAGTAGTACTTATTTTATAGTAGCAAAATATAAGTATTAATGACTAATGAGTTTGGATCCATTAACAAAAAATGAATAAATAAATATGTCTTTATTTATAAACATCCCAAAACATCCCAGATTTTAGTGGGTGATATGACTTTTAATACAAAATTAGTAAAGTATAAGAAAAAAAATGTTTATTTTTCAAAATTGAGGTAAAGTATCATGTATGATGTAATTTTCATTTTTCAAAACTTTTTTAAAACTAAAATTCCTTAAATATTTTTTATATATAATAAGAAAGGGAATATATAAAGTTCATTGCTCTTCTCGGCCAATGCATGCAAACTGGTATATTAACAAATGTGGATTCTTGAAATATCAGACAATAAAATCGCTACTGCCAAGAACGAAGGATTGTAACTACGACTTCATTTAGCAATTAGAAAGAGCAAAAAATTGTAAGGATTGGTATTCATCTTTGCATTTTGCCACTGTTATATTGAGTAGTGTGGTGGTACTCCAGTAGTTGTGCATACAATATATTATCGACTTGATTTATTTTTACTTCTGCTTTGAGTTGTTTGTTTTCCATCTTTTCTTGATCTGATTTTGCTTCCTTCTAACTTGGTTGATTCTTATCAGATTCGTTAACAAGATAATCATCTTATCAGTCGAGCTATTCAAAAAGTAGTTAATAAATACCTGAATGATCCAACTTCCAAGGACAATCTATTACTTTTATCTGGTAAATAAATAGGATTATCGTAGTTGCTAACTTTGTTAATCGCGTTTAATAATATTATACTAATATAGTAGGAGTAATATAGAAACGGAATTCGGTAGAAATTATTGAGCTGTTTGAGTAGTGAATAGTGATATTTTGTGCTTTGTTTCGTATTCATTGACTTGAACGCTTTTGCTCTGTTCTTCTCACTCACACATACACTCTTCATCTTCCAAACCATTTGATAATCCTCGAACAAGTTTGATCATCAAAGCCTCCATTCGAGAAATCACAGCTCGAACAGTTTTCAACACTTCGGAAAACAACCCATCTGAAAAGCTTTCCACCACATTCTACCGATTGATCGAGTCAACTCTCACTCAAAAATCAAGCTCAAATTCAATCAAGTCAACCGTTAAACAGCCATGCGATCCAGTGCTTCTCCAGCACCACCATCGCGCCTTGCACCGTCCGGAAAAATCGACGCGGTTGGCCTCGAGAACGACGTTGAGGCAATTATGAATTGGCTCCGTCGAGATGCGCACGAGCTCCTCTTCATCCCGATCGCCGGCGCAGGAGGAATCGGTAAAACAACCCTAGCTCGAAATGTTTATCACGATCCCTATTTCATCGATACCTATGATATTCGTGCTTGGGTTACAGTATCTCAGGAATATAGTTTCAGCGACATTTTCGCAAATCTGCTTGTTTCCATGAAAAAATTCGTTAGAGAAGACATTTCCAGCTTAACCAAAGAGGAAATTCCCTTAAAAGTTCACCAAACTTTAACGAATCGAAGATATTTTATCGTAATTGATGATATGTGGAGTACCAAGGCTTGGGATGAGATAAAGCCCTATTTCCCCAACAACAACAACACAAGTCGGATAATATTGACCACGAGGCTAGAGGATGTGGCTGAGTATGTTGTTTTTCCGGAGAAATTCCATCAGATGCAGTATTTGGAAGATGATCAGAGTTTGAGTCTGCTTAAGAAGGAGTTATGTAAAGGGGAATGTCATCTTCCGATGATGGAAACGATGGAGGATATAGCAACAAGGATCACGAAGAGCTGCGGAGGGCTGCCCCTTGCGATTGTGGTGACCGCAGGACTTCTCTCGGAAGTCAGTGAGACGGAAGCTGACTGGGAGCAGATCGCCTTCACCTCGAATCTGGCCATCACTGCGGATGAGGACCAGTATACTGCGATCTTAGATTTGAGCTATACCAATTTGCCTCACCATTTGAGGCCTTGTTTCTTATACATGGGAGCCTTTCCGGAAGATTATGATATTCGAGTCTCGAAATTGGTGAAATTTTGGATAGCTGAGGACTTGGTTAAATCAATTGCACCCAAAACCCCTGAAGAGGTAGCAGAGGGGTGGCTGGAGGATTTGGTTAGGAGGAATCTTGTTTTGGTTACCAAGAGGAAGTCGAATGGCAGAATCAAGAGCTGTGGCCTTCATGATCTGTTGCGCGACTTGTGCCTTATGAGAGCCCTGGAAGACAATTTTCTTCTATGTTTTATGGGTTCGTTTTTTCTACCCGAAATCTTTGCAACTCAGCTTCGTATTAGTATATCTCATTCCAATATCCTTGCACACATTGACGGCTCAACCATTCATACTATTATATGCTACAGCCATAGTTCAGTAGACTCTTTGGAGAAATTTAGGTTGCTCAAGGTTTTGGATATGTTAAACTCAAAAATCCCAGCTCATGTGTTTGAGCTGATTGATCTTAGATTTCTTGCTTTTAGCTACTCCACTGTGAATCCCGCGTCGATACCAAGCCTCCAGTATCTCCAAACCTTGATTATTTATCCAAATAACTCTTCTGTGGTGGTTCAGTTGCCGGTTGAGATATGGAAGATGCCATGGTTAAGGCATCTCATCTCCCCCTCCTTACAACTCTTGCTCCACCCCGATGGAGCAACTCCTCCTTCCGAAAGCTTGCAAACGCTTTCACTTGCAGCCAACTTTGAATGTAATGAAAGGGTGGTGAAAATGATTCCTAATGTTAGGAAGTTGGGCGTATGTTACTCCGAAGAGAAGCTTGATGGGAGCTATCATCTAGAGAACCTTCAATGTTTGAATCGACTTGAGAAATTCAAAATGGAGATACGTAGTAGTCTCCCTTTCAGTCCACAGCTGAATTTTGTTCTTCCCGAGTCTCTCAGAAAGTTAACCTTGAGCGGTTGGCGGCATACTTGGGAAGATTTGAGTATTGTCGGTTCGTTGCCTAATCTTCAAGTGCTCAAACTGCGAAACTACGCCTGTGATGGAAAAATTTGGGAACCAATTGAGGGAGAATTCGAACAGCTGGAATTTCTTCTAATTGACGAATCAAATCTTGAGGAATGGTTGGCAGAAAGCAACCACTTTCCGAAACTCAAGAGTCTAGTGCTTAAAGGCTGTCCTTCTCTTAGTGTGATTCCAGAGGATATCGGATTCATTCCGACACTTGAATTGATTGAACTCGATGGGCAGAACAAATCTCTTGTGGAGTCGGCCAAAAGCATTCAAAAGGATCAAATGGAGAATGAAAATTACAGCATTCATATTCGTTATTGAAATGCTCTTTTACTTATCAGTTTCTGGAACACTATTTATATATTTGTAGCAGTATCTTGTGGCTTTCTGAATGTTGATGATTTTGGCAGACTAATGCTGTGTGATTTTGTCATGTAATGCATTACTGTGTGATTTTGTCATTTAATGCTTCTTGTTGTAGTTTGCTGTTGTCATCTTCTTTTTCATGTTTGACTTATCATAATGAAGGCATAAAACTCTTGGAATTGTTTAGGAATCTAAGGTGATGCATTAAGGAGAAGTTCGTCAATAAATTTCCATTCATAATGATGAGAATTTTCTGAGGGTTAGTGCAATAGATTTTAGGAGTAAATGAGGGGTATTAATAGCATACTACTTGTGAAATTTCCCTCCAAGTTTTAGGATCACTTCATGTAATTTTACCTCAAAGTTTTTGGGTCACATCTTTGTAAATAGTCCCTTTCCCATTGTTTGATCACGTCCAAAATGAAAGCAATGCAGATTCATTTCTTTAAAATTTAGTGCAATTATTTATTAATTTAAATTTGGTTTATGTTACTCCGTCCTATAAAAATATGGGCCTATAATAAATAAAAATTAAGATAAAATTGATAAAGTAAAAGAGAAGTAATTAAAATAATTTTAGTGGATAGTGAAACTCTCATTATTAGTATTAGTATTTAAATGATTGTATAAGAGTGTCCACAATAAGGTGCAACTGTCACGCCACAGCCAAAAAAAACTTGTCCACCTAGTCAGCACAGCCACAAAAAATTCTTCTATCACATCAACACAAAATAAATTAAGAAAAAAAAAACACATTTTTTACTGCCGCAACGGTCACAACGGCTCACAATAGGCCGCCGCGAGACCGCTGCCACCACCCCTCTTGCCACGGCGCCCCCCGTGGCACCGCGGCGGTGCTATTGTGGACATTTTTGTAAATAACCTGATGTATCGGGATAATAAATTAGGATAATTTTCCATAAAAAAATGTTCATATTTTGATAGAAAGGCCGTAAATGAAAAATGCATATATTTTTATCGGGGGAGGAAGCATTTAACAATTGAGTTTGTACTGTGACAAAAGATAAAGAATTTGAAACTAACACATCTAACAAGTGAACATGACAAATACAAAGTCAAATAATATATGGAACATTTAGTCTGATATGGATGGTGTACATACTATGAAAACAGAAGCTTGCACCAAGTAGCAACTTAATAAGTGCTCTTTGCACGCGACTGTCTGTTGTGTGACTCTTGTCCAACCTAATTAGATAAAAGTCGTTCAAAGTAAAACAAAAAGAAATTAATTATCTTTATATATTTCTCATTATTGATAAAAATATATTTGACTAAAAGTCTAAAATTAGTCCCTTACATTTTCCCAAAAAAATATTTTTTTCGTATATATTAAATGTGTTAACTTTTCATCTCAAACAATATATTTTGGTCCATATTTAACGGTTCTGTAAAAAAATAACAGTCACCTGCATCTTAAAGTCCAAAATTATTCGTATACTTTTGTACCAAAAACATATTTGGTCCTACACATTATTGTTAGGTTTTTTTCTAAAGTACTGTCCTATGTTTTGGTCTATATTTAACTCATCAATTTAGTCAAAATGCAGTTGACCGTTAACATCACTGCTCAATTGTTTGGATTCTTTCCATTTACAATGGTGAGAAATTTCTGAGGATTAGTGTATTAGCGCAATAAATTTATGAGTAAATGAAGGACATTAATAGCATACTTTTTTCCCTTCAAGGTTTGGATCACTTCATGTGATTTTTCCCTCCACGCTTCCGGATCACATCTTTGTAAATTTTCTCTGCTCACTTCTTGATCACTTCTAGCTGAAGTAATACAAATTCGTTTTTTAATCCAGTGCGATTAACTAATATCTTTAATTTAATCTATATTATTTTACCAATTTGATGCATGATTTGAATTAATCTATAAATTAGAATTTTTTAAATTTATTAAGTTGTTTTGAAGTACTATTTATTTACTTTCTTATTTAATTAGAATATGTATATGAAAAGTTACTAACCAATAATAATTGTTTGTTAGTTATATTCTTTGCTTCAATTAATTATATAGGAGTTTCTTTTAGTTTATTTCATTTCAAAGTTTTATTTTATTTATGTTTAGAATATACCTATGAAATAAATGCTCTTTATACGCGACTTTATGTAAATTACCTTCGTATCTAACCCCCCAATTAGATAAAAGTGAAGCGCCAAGGAAAGCAAAAGGAAATGATTTTATCTTAAAATATTTCTCTTTTTAAAGAGAAATAATTAAAGAATCCATCTCCCACGAACGACAAAACTTCCAAGAAAGAACCTTTCAACCAATTAACCCACTATAATAACACATTAACACTTCCTTCGACGCGTTACATACAATACATATAAATATATATAGGGACGTGTTGTTGATTAATTATACAAAGTCATACATAGTTATTATACACATTTACTAACAAAGAGAGAGAGAGAGAGAGGGAAATGGAGAAGAGTTACAACAACTATAGGGTGTTTGGATTTTACAACCGGAAATTCAAGATCAGCGAGCCCCACGCGCCGCCGGAGGTCACGGCGGCGTTCAAACAATACGCGGAGGGAGGGGCCCACATGAAGGCGGAGCAGCTGCACAAGTTCTTGCTGGAGTACCAAGGGTGCACCTCCGCCCACGCGGCGGAGATCATGGCGAAGGTGTTCCTCCCCCACCACAACGCCGCCGGCCTCACCCTCGATCAATTCTTCCATTTCGTCTTCAACTCTCATCTCAATGCTCCTATCAATTCTCAGGTTTTTTTGCTAATTTCTCTCTCTTTTTTTTTACTCCATTTCTTAAATGTTTGAATTGCACTATTGGTTGGTTACATTTTTGGGATTTGTGGAAAATTGAATTTACATAAAAATATAAGGATGTAGAGTCAACTGTTTAAATAGATTGGTTAATGTTGTTATTAGGTATGTGAGATATTATTAGGATATGCTTAATTTGGTCATCTTCTACTAATTTAAATGCTAAGTCGTGTACACGTTCGATGGAATCCAAGAAATGAAGTCCAGCAAATATTTTAAGCCGCCTATTTTCTCCTATAATACAAACTTTTAAACTTAACCACTGACCAATTTAACTGAAGCACAATTTTAAGAAAATTAAGTATAATGTGGAAACCTTACAGTTATTCAAGAATAAACTTAGTTTAAAACTAGTAAAATGTCTTGAAATATAATACTTCTTTCCGTCCCTTAAAAATAAAAACTTTTGAAACGACATGAATTTTAATGTAAAATTGATAAAGATTGAGATATAGAAAAAAATATGTTAATGAAAAATGGACCCCACCTTATTAGAGATAAAGACATTATAATAGAAAATTTCTATTTCTAAAGGACGGATCAAAAAAGAAAGAGTTTCTATTTTTTTGGACGGAGAGGATACATGAATAAAAATTCCATAACTAATCCATACCAAATTGGCATAGTAATTTGGTATACCTCACCAATAATTTCTTGCCAAATGAAAAAAAAAAAATCCACTTACCACGTTAATTAAACACTAACTCAATAAAACTAACTATACAAAATAGACATCCATTAATCAAAGACTGACGTTATAGTACTACTGTTAAATATGGAATACCATCGTATAATAGACGTGCAATATATATAGTAATCATGTCAAGAAAAAAAAACACATTACAACTCTTTCATAGTTGTACTATTTTAAGATTTTATTGGTGAAATCTTTTTTTCTTGTTTTATATCTATAGTATATACTATAACTTTATACAAATAAAATTTATGACTATAACTTATAAGTTTTTGTTAGCATTAATCAATTATAATTTTCAATATTTTCTTATTCATGTAAAAAATCAAAAAGTTCATTGGAAATTTACAAGAAAATATTAAAAATTATAAATAATTTTCATTATTTTCTTATTACCATGTAAACAATTAAGAAATAATTGAAATTATACACGAAAATATTAAAAACTATAATTGGTTACTTAATATGATAACAAAATATAAGCTATAGTCATAATTTTGAATAAAGTTTCCATATAATATAAATACAAAACAAGAAAAAAAAAAAAGGCTCACCAATTATAAAGTATCAAAATAGTACTATCAAAGAGATATAATATATTTTTCTTTCTTGACATGAAAAGTATTGTAATATAATTACTTTTTTATGTGTAAAATAATATACATCTATGTAGTATATTACACGCCTTGATGGCAATTTCCATATTCAATAGTAGCAATGCTACTTTCTATAATTAATGGATGTCTATTTAGTTTTATTGAATTGGTGCTTAATTGACGTGTCATGCATGTGGACCTTTTTTTTTCATTTGTTAGGGAGTGTATATCAACTTGGTATGAAAGAATCATGGAATTTTTATTCGGGTATATATGTTACTAGAATATTTCAATGTAGTATCATGAGTATTATTTACTGCACTACTACTTATACAATGAGAAATAGGGTACGTTACATTTTAAAACATTCAAACAATATTTCAACCTTTTATTTTTAGGCTTTTAGCCATAAGCCCCTAAACCTCACGAAAATAAATTCTTAATTCTCAAATTTAAAAATAATTTTATAAATTACTCCATGTTCTAACATAAAATACCTCTGAAAAGTTTAAAATTATTGGAGGAACATGGACCCCACTCCACTGACATTTTGAATACTTTACTTTAGAATGGCTTTTATAACGTACGAGTTTAAACTTTTGGTAGCTTTAATTTTGTAGATGAATGGTAACCGAATAGTTATTAAATTCTCAGTTTTCATAAATTGCATTTTAAATTTTGATTTTGTGGTTAAAATAAATACATGATATATGATGTTTATATTACTGTCTCAATCCATGCACAATTTTTTTAACTATATTCTGTTTGCATTCACATTTTTCATCAAATATGGCTATTATTACTTCACACTCATAAAAGTTACTGTATAGCAATTGAGCTACTAAACTTATGTTTATGTAAATTCCATTAAAAAGGCATTTTTCATAAAAAGTAGGAGTAGTATATAAGTTTTGTGACACACAATATGTCGAAACACTAGAAAGAAAAGTGGTGCATGGCTATATAATGATCCTGTATCCTGCATAAGCTCAACCAACTTACTACCAAAAATCTTTATCAACAATCAATTAATTAGCTCAACTCAAGGGCTTGATATTTGTATTTAGTAGTAGTAATAATCACATCAATTTTAGTAGTTTTCCTAAAACAAAACAAAACAATAGCACATAAGATAAATAATCTGGTGAGTTTACTGATTGCATCTATTGTGTTTGGTTGAGAAATTAAAGCATAGATTTAGCTTAACAAATTGTGAAAAATTCCTTCAGGTGCACCATGACATGAGTGCTCCAATGCAACATTATTTCATATATACAGGCCACAATTCCTACTTAATCGGAAACCAGTTGAACAGCGAGTGTAGCGAAGTCCCCATCATCCACGCTCTCGAAAATGGTGTTCGAGGCATTGAGTTAGATCTATGGCCCAATTCCGCCAAAGACAACATTCAAGTTTATCACGGAAAGTATGTTTTCCTGCACTTATATATTGCTTGCACATTTACTAATTCCCCGAACCCAACAGCTTACTGTGACTTGCAGAACACTGACTCCTCCCGTGCCATTGATGAGATGCTTAGAGTCGATCAAAAAGCACGCGTTCATTAAATCTCCGTACCCTGTCATAATCACTCTAGAAGATCACCTTCCTCCACATCTTCAAGCTAAAGTTGCAGAGGTAACAAATTAACTCTCTCTGTTATGGAAACATCATAACATCTTTTTAAAGACCGTAAAAGTCAATTTTGGTCCTACATATATGACCAAAATACGAATTTGGTAAAAAAACATTCACTTTTTGAAAAACAGGTCCATAACAAATGAAAGTGTGGACGAAGTAGTCATTTTTTTTCCGATTTTGTCAAAAAACTAATGGTCAATGCTAATTGCACAGTGGCATGACCGTTAGCTTTTTTACGGAACCGTCAAAAAAGGACACTGCGACAAGGATTTCATTTGTTATGGACCTGTTTTTCAAAAGATGAATGTTTTAGACCAGATTCGTATTTTGGTCATATGTTTAGGACCAGAATTGACCTTTACTCTTTTAAAGATTCACATGTTTTATTAATTGTGCAGATGGTTACTCGTGTTTTTGGAGATATGCTTTATTGTCCCGAGTCAGATAGCTTGGAAGCGTTTCCATCGCCTAACGACTTGAAGCACAAGATCATACTCTCTACCAAGCCACCAAAAGAGTACCTTGCCGATAACAATTTAGACCTATCTAATTCACCTCTGCCCGAAAAATATATGTCTGAGGTAAAAATATTTATTTCTAGACATGCTAGTGTTGAATGTGGTTACAATGAAACTTTATATCTCAGAGTGACGACGAAGAAGGCGAGGAAGTGCAAGAGAAGCTGAGGAGTAGGGCTGCGCCCGAATATAAACGTCTCATAGGCATTCGCGCAGGGAGTGCGAAGAAGGGATTGAGGCAGGCTCTAAGAGATGGAAGCAACAATGTTAGTAGGCTTAGTTTGAGTGAACAGAGGCTGGAAAAGGCTGCTGATTTATATGGAACAGATGTCGTAAGGTAGTCATGTAATATACTACTCTCGATGTCCCACTGTAGTAGAGACATTTCGTTTTGAGCACTCATTTTGAAAAAATGATACTAATAAATAGTTAAAATACTGAGACAGTATTGCAAAGAGAATAATACTCTCTATGCACTTTAACTATTTATTAGTGTCATTTTTTCATAACGATTGCTCAAAACGAAATGCCTTTAGTGAGACGAAGGGAGTATATAATTGTAAATTAGATTTATGATAATGGTTGATTTTGTAGATTCACACAGAGGAATATAATGAGGATATATCCAAAGGGAACGAGAGTAACCTCATCTAACTATAAGCCAATGATAGGGTGGATGCATGGAGCTCAGATGGTTGCCTTTAACATGCAGGTAGGTTTATTTTTCAAATTAATTGAGCTTAATTTGTAACATTAATTTGATGGGTATATATGATTATATGATGTATAGGGGCATGGAAAATCGCTTCAGATTATGAAGGGGCTGTTTAGTTCGAATGGAGGCTGTGGGTATGTGAAGAAGCCTGAGTTTCTTATGAAGAAAGGTGTAAACAATGAGGTTTTCGACCCCAAACTAACATTGCCTGTCAAGATGATTTTAAAGGTGAGTTAGGATGACATCATTTTTAAAAATAATACTGCCCCCTCTGTTCATGAATAAAGTATGCACTTTGCTATTTTGGGACGTCCACAAATAATAAAGCATCTACATTAATATTTATTTTTAGACTTAGTTTTTTCACCCATTTATATATAGTTCAAAAAAATTCTTAAACCATATGTCGAGTCAAAAAGCGTCTTTGCAAAGAGTATTTCATTATTTGATCTGCGGTAGCGCAGGTAAGTGTATACATGGGAGACGGGTGGCGACATGATTTCAGCCGCACGCACTTTGACACATATTCACCACCTGATTTCTACACCAAGGTAAAGCAACAATTAGACAGATACTTACCTACATAAATAAAAAGATACAAATTGATAAGTTAGATAACTCATCTATCTTGAAGTTATATAAAAAAATGACTTAATATGTATATTCTTGTTTATTTATCTTTCAACCAAACTGCTGCTTTAGGTGCACATAATCGGGGTGGGAGCGGATAGTGCAAAGGAGAAGACGGATGTTAAGAAAGACGAGTGGATCCCGTATTGGAACGAAGAGTTTACGTTTGGATTGAGAATTCCGGAGCTAGCGGTGTTGAGGATTGAAGTAAGGGATCATGATACATCTGAAAAGGGTGATTTTGGGGGCCAAACTTGCTTGCCGGTGTCGGAGCTAAGGCAAGGGATACGTGCAGTTCCTCTCTACGATAGGAAGGGTCTCAAATACAACTCTGTCAAACTCCTTATGCGCTTTCAGTTTCACTATAATTCTTCTCTTTGATTAACACACGCCTCAAATTTTCTAAATTCTGTCCGATATCTCTTTTTTCTCTTTCCTTGTAACAAACTGACTACATTCATTCTGTCCCGTTATAAGCAAAGAGTTTCTTTTGTGCAAATAGAAATTTAAAAAATTAATGTTTAAAGAGTTAATAAAAAGAGAATAAAATATGAAAGAAAATAAAGCAGAAGAATGATGATAGAATAAAAAAGATTAGAAAATAAAATAAGAGAGTAAATGTTAAAAATTTGCCAAAAAAAAAAGAACTCACTTTAAGTAGATGTATATTTTTAACATGATCATCAATTCTATATGGACTAAAGTCGAAAATTGCTCATGTATCTTTGCTAAAAAATTGATCTTACACATTAAGTATTAGCTTCTTGTCCTAGATAATATATTTTGGTCTATATTTAACGATTCCGTAAAAAATTAACGCTCAACCACATTTCGACCTGATTAGTGAGTTAAATTAATGGACCAACGTGTTGTTTAAGACCATATGCTAACACACTTAATGCATAACCAAATAAGGTTTTTTGTACAAATATATTAGTTTCGGACTTTAAAACTCAATTGACCGTTAAAGATGGAACAAACATATTGTTTAGGATCGGAAGTTAACACACTTAATGTGTAGGATCAAAATATTTTTTAAACAAATGTACGAGACCAATTTTAGACTTTAGTCTTCTATCTATATAGGAACAAATATACTACAATATGAAGGAATATATACTCAAAGAATAATCCATACTCTCAAGGAGAAACTAATCTCATGATTTTTTTTTACAAATTTGTTGTGTGCTTTATTTCCTTTGTCCTTCAAACAAAGTTATGGGTTAACTGAACTTAACCTACCAAGTACCTCTAAAAAGTTCATTGACTCACTTCCTAGATCAAAATATCAATAAAATCGATCTTCAGAACGAATAAAGAGAAATTCAACAATTCCAATTTTGATTTTTCTTCAATAAAGTTTTTGTTTACTTCGACATGCTTGGTTATATTATGTTGTGTCAAATTTTCTGATAACAATTGCAGTTTTATTGTCACAAAAGATTTTGACATGTCTTTGTCGAAAGAAAACCTAATTAGCCCATCAATCTTCTTAACCTACTTCAAGCAATCCACTTCTGATCTCTTTAATTTTGCATTTTCTCTTGATAGTGCCACAATCCAGATCCAAATGAGCAACAATAACTCAAGATTATGTTTAACAAAAGGGTTCAGATGCAGCGAGGCCGGCTAGCAAGAACATTGACGCAGATAAGGATCTCCTTATCCGTTGATGAATTTGTTGTCGATGATGAATACCAACAATTAGAAGTCAATAGTATGGAGCCATCACAGCGCGGGAAGGGCAAGAAGCTGGCTATTGTGGGATGGCTCGAAGTACACCCTAGAGGAGTCGATGGTCTTGGTACACATTTTTATCGACGCATAGAATGCCCCAATCCTCGACAACAACCAAAGGATAACAATGTTTTGGAATACGATTGCCGGAAAGTACCACATGTGTGATACACTATTTATTAGCACTAAAAATACCTGCAAGCATACATGGTAGATCTAATATAGCTAAAGGTCAGTACCGGGATATCGAACCGAGGGAATAAGATTGCAACTAGCTACTGCTTCCGTCCCGCTTAAGATGACACGTTTTCATTTTTAGTTTGTCCCAACTAAGATGACACATTTCCTTTTTTGGTAACTTTCTCTCTCCAATTAATACACTCAACTACTTTTTTTCACTCCTATTAAAATATCCATCTTTTTTAATCTCTCTAATTTAATACTTACACCCACCTTCTCTCTCTCTAATTAAACACTTTGACCAATAACTCCTAAAATCTCGTGACGGCTAAGCAATGTGTCATCTTGGTCGGGACGGAGGGAGTATCATATACTAAGTGTCATATACTCCCCCCGTCCCACAAAAGATGTCACATTTCCCTTTTTGGAAAAAGTTCTCTCTCACATGAATATAAAAATTATATTTTCTCTATCCATTTAACACACAAAACAAAACCTCCTAAAATCTCGTGCCGTCCCACAAGTGTGACATCTTTTGTGGGACAGAGGGAGTACTATTTAGAGACACCGAGTTTTTTTAGGGTTTGATTTATAACGCTAGACTGAAATAAATAAACAAATAATAGAAAACATAAAAATAAAATACTCCCTCCGTCCACAAAAAATAGAGCACAATTACCATTTTTCGCCGTCCACAAAAAATAGAGCACATTCATTTATGGAAAGTTTTCAACAAATAATAACCCTACACATCATTCCACTAACACTACTTATCTCTTACTTTTTCTCCTTTTCTCTTACTTTTTTCCCTTCTCTCTTACTTTACCAATTCTACATTAAAACTTGTGTCATACACAAATTGCTCTATTTTTTGTGGACGGAGGGAGTAATACAAAGCATACTAAAGAATGTAGAGTTTTTAGGATCCAACTACTACGACCTAATGATGATTAATCTCACGGAAGTTTTACCTTTATGTGGGATTATTAGGAAAGTCACGATTCTTAGATAAGCTCTCTCTCCAGTGCACCTATCCAGTAGATTAGACTCTAACTATCAAAGTCTTCTTCCAATAGATTAGATTCTAACTCCTCAAGTTCCTAAGACTCAAGTCCTCACAAAGAGTCCCCTCTCTCGAGTGCAGATAAACCTATGTGTTGTACTCGTTCCTTTTACCACGTAAAACTAGCTATCTCTCGATTAATCCATTTAAACGAACGTAGTTCTAAAGTTGACCAGACAAAAGAACAATAAAAGCACAAGAATAAGCAAAACATTCACAAGAGCTAGGAAAAGGTGCAATTCAAAAAATCAATACATGTTCATAATAATGTTCACCAAAAAAAACTACAAAGGATGTTTAACCACTCATAGACAAGTAGTAAAAACAATAAAAGTACGAGACATGAAAGAAATTGATAAAAACCGCTCCAGTGGAAGATGGATGGATTATTTGTGGAATATGGAATGAAAGAATGTGTAGAGCGAAGAAAGATTGGAGGCTCTGAGATGAATTCTATGAATTAGGTTATGGGCATTTATAGGTTGGAAAAAGGTTTAGAATGGGAAAAAATATCCTCTAACTAATTTGCATTTAAAACATGCAAAATCTGTTTTTGTCAAGGAGCAAAGCCGACTGATGCACCCCGATGTAATTATGATCATCTGCGCAAGCATTAGGCCCAAGTGCATAAGGATATGACCAAGTTCACTTACATCATGGTCAACATTCAGGAGATGAGCCCTAGCGCCCATAGTTTTGGCGACATTCTCTATAAATCAAAAGAGCTTTTTTTCGATGACGAAAAAAGAATCTTCGTTGCTTCTCCACAGCATTCCCAAATTTTTATAGAGTTCCGATACTTCAGTTGCGCTGACGAGAACCAGGATTTCTGCTTTCAGGGGAGCTGCGTCTATCGATCTGATTTAATATAGATTTTCAACGGGTTAAACTGAATGATTTTAGGCTGAAATAGCACTGCTCATACTACAGAAACTGAGAAACTAGAGACGAAATGGAAATGGATAATGTGTCAGTTATAAAATGATATGTAAGTTGATTTAGGGTTGAAAAAAGTTCATTGTTGTGAATGCCCTAATAGAAACCACCGACCTCGTAATCAAATTTTCAACCTCCGAGTAGCCTTCACTAACCACATCACCACTACGCAAATTTCCAACTAAGAAATTAAACAAGAGAATCCCATTATCCAATGTGAACTAAAATCAGTATAGAGACAGTTAAGTCTCTCTCTCTCTCTCTCTCTCTCAAATCTGAGAGAGCTTTGATACATTCTGCAAAAACAATATACAGAGATGCCATACTCGAAAGTGCAACTATAAATCACCAGTGAATCTTGAACTGCAAACTTGCAGGCATTCAGGCATAATAACACTCCTCATTTACATTTACGAGATGCATGTGCCTACTCCAACAATCTGTCATTCATTTTCAAGCTCTTCCCCGAATTTCTCTAATCTGTCAGTCTCTTCTTCCAAATCACGTACCAAAGCATGGTTAACGATACCATCATCAAGACATGCATGTACCTGCTTCCCACCAAACCTGAAAATGAAGAAAAAATATCAAGCAAGGTCAGAACTGTGGATCAGTGATGGATCTTCTTGAGTCCAATAATATGAAGTGTTTAAAGTGTTTAATCAGTAACCATGCAACCTAAACTAGACGAGCGAGACACGGCCAGGGACGCATTACTTGATTGATTTTAAGCTTGCAATTATCACTCTATGGTATTATGTGTTCATGTCGACTAATCATTTTGATTGTCATATTTATAAGTACATCACTAATACAAATAAGGGAGAGTAAATTGAATGAGAATATTACCATCGCCCGTTCATCAACTCTATGCATTTAAGAGCATCCTTACTATCCTTATACTTCACCAAGATAACACCTTGAGGGTGATTTTCACATATCTGAAAATCCATGTTAAAGTAGAAGTTATTAGAGATAAATCATAAGATAAAAGTACAAGTATGTTGAAATGAATGAATCACCAGGGCTTTTTCTGCTTACGAATAAACTAGAATTACCTTGACAGCATCCAACGGGCCAAGTTTTCCACACTCATCACGGACATCCTCTTCCAGTTCAGAGCGCAAACTCTCATCTGCCTATAAGAAAACGAAGTACAATACATACTTCAGAGAAAACTCTCATTGGCCTATGATAGACCACATCAAGATCAAAAAACTAAAGCAACAGCCAGAATGGAACTGGTCTCAGAGCAAAATGTTTATTACTACTACTATTTATGATGAGCTTATGTGATGCTACTGCACTAGATATTGACTTAGTGTTATGACTGATTTAGCCTAAATATGTTTGATTAGATAGGTTCACAGCAGGAAACTCACTAGCCGAAGTCAGATAGATAGGCACAATGCATTACCCTCATTTCAGCGGGAGTGAACATGTAACGGAGAAGGACAGTTGCTGGCATAGACACCTTTGAATCATCACGGCCACCTGATTGTTCATGAAAATGAAATAATTAATATCTAACTGAATCCATGTCAAGTGACCGAGAACATTAGAATGCATATATTGATCGACAATGAGCATGGAAGAAAGATGGAATCAAGAAGACCTAATCAATTATCCATTCTCTCTTACAGTGAAGTAATGAATGTCAACATACAACCCTCCTCCATATGAAGGATATTAATATGATGAAAATATATACGAACATATCATCAGAAAGGAAATTGTTAGATATGCTTTACTAAAATTAAGAAAGAGAAGTTCGAACCACAAAATTAAAATTTTACTTGCCACAGATCTTACCCCAGCCCAACATCTTCTGCTCAACCTTCTGAAGCTTTCTCTTCTTCTTATTGTCTACTTGCTTGGATATAAATTTATCACCTGAGAGGATAAGTGTAGATATTAGATTCAATGTGTACACAACATTTAACATGACAATATTCGCCCTTGACAAGATATGTGTAAACCAAAAACAAACACAATGAAAACAACAATAATGATAACAAACAATCTTCCACCCAAGTTAACAAAAGCTGAGATTCAACACTAGCAATTCCTATAATGCTCTTGAACATTTGATAATTGTAAGTACCAAAGAGCACAATGAACAGCTATGTCCATGACCCATACCTTTTTGCTCAAACTTAGCTAGTGATACTGACATGGGAGTCTTCCCGCCAGGCCTTAGAGGAGCTCCGTCCAAAATTTTGATAGCTAGGTCTACAGAAGGTTCCTAGACAAAACAAAAAAATATATCACTACCAACATAAGACAGCAAACAGATCACAAGAAAAATTATTCATTACCTTCAGATACGTTACCAGAGCATCTCCCTTTTTCTTTCCAGTTTCTTTGTTAACATAGATCTTTATTCGGGGCCTCTTTGTTTCAGGATCCTAAAGTGTTTCAGCAATGAAAGCCATTAAGTAACAGAATTTAACCCCCGCCCACCCCATAATTCAAGAGAGTGAAGAAATTAGATATCCAATAAGCATGACAGAAGGTCCGACTAGATGGACCAATCTCTAATGTCACAGTAAAAAAAATTCATGTAATATTTCAAAATTATCGACTTCTACATTCACACAAATGGAACTCCAAGTTACAACATGGTCCAAATTATGTAATGATGACCCCTAAACCATGTAAATTGCTAAGGACTGTCCATTTATCAGGCAACAGTAAATATCTTTACATTTTGGAATAGTACAGTACAAATTTAAACAATAGGGATGACGAAAAGCCCAAATCCTTAAAAGAAATGGATGGCATCTTATTCAGTGAAGTAGATAGCTAAAATTGCAGTAAGCTATCCAGAATAAATTATTTCTTCTAGCATGAAGTAATATATAACCAAGATGTCAATTACCTCTTTTATGATCCCACACTTCGAGAACACTTCAACCATCTGTTTCAGATGTCGTGTCAGTCTCATTCTCAATGATGATGAGTTGGGAAAATGTAACTGCAGACTTTCTGCTGGCAGCAAACTCAGTCAACACTAACCTCTTCAATAGTGACATCTTCTGGCAAGCCGGTTACATATACATGTGTATTAACTTTCAAATCAAACCAAGAATCAGGTGGTTTGTTGGGTTCCTACAAGGAATGAAGAGTAATTGAGTAAATAAACCTGGTGATTATGAAATAGAAGTGCATGGCACAATCTGGAGAAATACGCATAACTTAGCACTCTTGGCATATAATTCTAGGCAAGAGAGCTTTCTTCCAAATACAAAAGACACAATCACACAATTTGAAAAAACAACCTTCTTTTCAGTAGCTTTCTTATCAGCATTTTCCTCAGGCTGCTTTCGCTTGCCATTTTGTTTCTCTTCAACAGCTACAACAACAGCATCATTATCCTTCTTTTCCACTGCCAGATCACTAGCATCCACTATTGGAAATACTTCCTCTTCTTGCACAAAAACCATATCCTCCAGACCATAATCCTCTTTCGTATGATCTGTTTCCTCCTATCACAAGCAAATTTTGGATGCAGTTTAACAAAGATAGGTGCAGCACCTACAAGCAAGTATGTGAATCAAAGAAACCTGTTGTGTTACTGAGACCAAAAATTAAATAAAATGCCGAACTCATCCAAACATTAATCAATCTATAAATTAGAAGCCATAACCAATTACTGCATTAAGATAGACAAAAAGTGGTTCAGAAGTTTACTATTATGTTCTCAGGACCCTCTCAGGTTGAATTGAAAGGAATAAATAACTAATAAACAAATCGAATTAACAAACAAATTATGCATATCAAAACCAACCTGGGGTACCCAAGCCTTAAGAGTCCGATCCCATTTATATCTAGTTCCATCGTCATCAGTGAATTCATCCTCGCCCTCAGGCGGAGTTGAAGGCCTCTCCGGATCATCATTTATGTTGGCCTCTGCCTCTGCCGCTGCTTCTGCTTCTCTAACCTCCCTCTGCCACTTTTCAAACTCATCTTCTTCATTAATCGTAACAGCGACTGCAAAATAATCAAAATTTCAATTATTAATCATAAGGCTCATCACATATAAAAGTAAACACAAATGTATCAAAACCTGCACTAGGAGCCTTCTGCTGAGAACCGGTTGATGACCCAAGAACCGATGATAGCGGCTGCCAATCACTGCACCCTTCAGCCCATACAAGTGTACTTTCATGCAAATAGGCACTCGAGTGATACTCTGTCAACGCAAGTTAAACGATCTTAGGCACACGTCTTAACTATGACGAAGGACCAGTCAAACATCACACACAAGAACAGATCATCCCAGCACCGAGTCCACAACTTACTAGCAAAGCCGAAATCCAGTGAAAAAACAATCAATATAAAACAGAACCTACAATAAATCAGCACCCTAATAATTAATTCAGCATAGAATCATCAATCATAATAAAATAGACAATTAAATCACCTTGCAGCTCAGAGATTGTGTAAGGACCAATATGCTGCTGGTCCTGATCAAGAACATACCATCCAACTCCAGTACTCATTTCTGAATTTCCAAAAAATCGTCAGCTCAAACCATAATTTAACAAAACATCACAGAAAAATTAAAATTTGTTGAGTTTATTAAACTCAATTGCTTCATGATTAAGAAAAATGACGAAGCTGCTGCATCACCACCTCGTAATAGTGGTGAAAATTTTGTGATTTCTCATGGCTAAAAAGATGCTTACAAGTCCTCTACGTCATATAGTGGAAGAATAATTATTTGTTCATGGTCAAAATGAAGCCACAAATCCAATATGTAATAGGCGGTGGAATTTATGGTTAACATGTGATGGCCTTTCTAATTAAGCTAATCATGACACGTAGTGGAGATGTGTATACTAGGTAGCTAGTTTATCAATCTCCAAAAATCTATAAATAGGTGTAGTTATAGTTCATTGTATCATAAGAAAAGAAAATGTAGTGAATGAGATTTAGAGAGAATGAGCTGTAGCTCATAGTAGAGAGAAAGAAGAGTGAGTGTTTGTAAGAGCTGAAGCTCTTAGATAGAAAGAAAGAAAGAGCCGTAGCTCAAGTTAGAAAGAGTGGAGAGAGATTTTGTAGTGCTGAAGCACTTTGGGTGTATTTTGTAATCCTTTTGTGAGAAGCCTATAAATACTTATCATCCATAAATCATCCTTGTTGAGTGCTCCTCTGTTGTGTATCAAATTTCCAACAAAATTTGCAGTAATAAAAAAAACCCTTATTTTGCATGCTATAGTATCGATATACGCCTCCAGTAAAATGAGGTAATTGCCCTTCATTTCTCAATAAATTAACACAAATGGAGCCAACTAAAACAACTTTCATTTCATTTCCTTTCATTGTCAACAAAAAAGTGCTGAATACGAGTTTTCGAGATATGTCACGAATTGAAAGAATGGAAAAACATAAATTCGTGAAAGAAGTAATGACGGACCAGGAATTTGCGGTTGCGACGACATCGGAACCCGCTTCTTCTGGTAGTTCTTCTTCTACAAAATGCAAATTGGGAGAGTCGAATTCGAGGAGCTTCATTGACCCGTTTAGGAAATGGATCGGATTCTGAATTGGGCTCCTTAAAACGGTAAACAGTTATAGCAATAAAACTTTGGGCTATCCTTGAAGATTTGGCTTTCTTTAGTTTGATTTTGTGAATACAATGATTTATTCATTTTAGGGCCTGTTCTATTTATAGGAAATGCCAGAAAAGGTGTCATTTATGAGGTTAATCCAATGTTCAGTTTCACTCACTCACTTGTGCAGGGCCCCAGATATGGATTGGGCCCTCACTGTGCCGCTTCGAAATAGAGAAAAAATAATCTTGCCGATAAGGTGATTTTTGAAATCTCTTTGGGCCCACCAACCCAGAAATGGAGTAATGATTACATTTTTGCCCCAGATTTTTTCGATTTCCCCCTCTTTTTCATTTGCTACTGTGTTTTCTAGGGCTCAAATTATCAAAACTCATCCACCGCCTTCATCTAAAAGTTACAGCAGCTCCACAGTGGTAGACAGTGTTTTTTCCCTCCGTCGACTGAAAATTAATATGGAGGAGTAACATTGTCCTTTTGTTGCAGATACGCAAATTCTCAGTGGGTCTCATCTGTGGTCGATTTGGAGAAGGCGTGCGGGCTTCGCGTCTAGTATCCATAACCTAGAGGTGGGTAGATCTCATTGTAACATCTCCGACCATTGACGTCTTACAATTTGCAAGACATGATTGAGATGTGTTTAATATTTGATAATTTTATTGGGTCTACGAAAACGATTTGTTGTCAAGATCTAAATTTACCCATATGTTTTTGTTGTTGTGTTGATTTAATTGAATGGGTATTTTGGTAGGCTAATTGCAAGGCAAACTTCTTGGGTGCTACACTGTCACGTCTAAACTTCGAAGAAATTTTATCAGTAAGCGTCTCAACTCTGGAAAGTGTGTATAAACCAGTTTATTTTGTAGTGATCATACATTACTTACATTCTATAATTTTCGTTGATGCTAGTTTGCATCGTCGAACTTGCTAATCATCATTACTTACTTGCTCCAATTAATATATGTGTTGCATTATGTGTGCTTTGTTGGTGAATGATATACCGTGAGTTGCACCCAATGAATCACTTAATAATGTGCAAATGTTAAGGTGGTTTCCACATATAGTACACAATAAGCAGGATGAACCTCTCTATTCCTAACACAGCTCGACAGTGTATGATGCTTGAAGACCTAACAGACATGTACCGCGTGGAGACCACACTTTTAATCATGAAAAATAGGAAGGCACGCACTGTGAGGAAGAAACGACAGATACTAGATCAGGCTAGGAGGTACAGTGTTTTGAATAGGATACCGGATCAAATAAAACACTTAGACCGCCTCGTACATTTAACTGACGCATACTGCAATTCGAACCTATGGATGGACCGAAACACATTTGGAAAGTTGTGTCGTATTATGACTGAACGTGGTGGGTTGACAATGGGTAAAGTCAAGGGTGTGGAAGAGCAGGTGCCATTCTAAGCCTCCATGATATACTTCTAAGTAAGCCAAACCCAGTCCCCAACGATTGTACTGACCACCATTGGAAATGGTTTAAGGTATGAACTTGTTTCCATGACTGATTTGAGGCTTTATTTAAATGAAGTTTATACATAATGAGTGAATTTCACTTTAGGGGTGCGTTGGTGCTCTAGATGGAACCCACTTCAACGTGCTAGTTAATGCTACAAACAAGCGGCGATATCGCTCGCGGAAGGGATATTGCAACCAACAGATTGGATGCTTGCGACTGCAACTTGCAATTTGTTTATGTATTACCAGGATGGGAAGGTTCTACAGGGGATTCACGTATCCTCAGGGATGTCGTTTCTCGTCCGAACGACCCGAAGGTGCCACAAGGTTTGGTCTTGTCTTTATTTTAATAGATGTCTATTAATATTGTACATATGACCTGTTATTTAAGTGTGTTGGGAAATACTCCCTCCGTCCGCGAATAGGAGTCCCTTTTTTCCTTTTAGTCCGTCCGCGAATAGGAGTTTCGGTTCACTTTTACCATAAATGGTAATAAGGTCCCACATTCCACTGACTCATTTCACTCTTATTTCATTTAAAACGAATATATGCAAGTGAGACCTATATTCTACTAACCCTTTTCCACCAACTTTTCTTAACATTTCTTAAAACCCGTGCCGCCAAGGAATGGGGCTCCTAATGGCGGACGGATGGAGTATGTTTCAATTTCTGTAAAGTATGTTGACAGCGACAATGCATATGCTAATAGCAATGGGTTCCTAACACCATTCAAAAGTATAAGGTACCATCTTAAGGAATGGGCACCAGGGACGGACACTCTCCAAAACGTGATTGAGCGGCCGTTCGTTGTTCTAAAAATATGGTGGGCCATATTGAGAAGTGTTGTGTACTACCCTGTTTGCACGCAAATCCACATTATCATGACATGCTTTCTACTCCATAACTCTGTGCCCCATGAAATATCCATCGACCCAGTGGAGATCGAGCTAGACGGAGCAAAACCCACTGTAACACAGGATGAGGCATTCATTGGGGTAGAATATGTGGATTGTGTGGAGCCAACCCAAGAATGGACTCAAACTCGTGACAATTTGGCAATGAACATGTGGAACAATCGTTAGGAAAAAGAAGCTAGATGTTAGGGGATATGTGACTGCAATATGTACTAGTATTCTAAATACTTGCAACATGATTTCATCATTATCATTCTATATTATATCAGGTTTTAAGGAGATTTAATCAACTACGCAATTTCAAACCATGTCAGACAATCTAAAAATTTTAATTTACAAGAAACAATTGCCAACTGATTAGTTTTTTAGGTGTGTAATAAATTTAAGTAGTTGTAGTTCCACATTTCTTCTCACACAGTAAAAGTGGAAAAGTTTCTTCCATTCAAGTACAATCTACCTTTGTGTAACTTCAAATTCTACAAATATATCTTCTTGGTGACTTATTAAAAATTGGTAGTACAATGAAATTGAAAAATCTAAAACAACGAAAAAACAACAACAAAACAAATAGAAAATTTTCGAAGGCCAAATAGTAAAGTAAAAACAAGAATAACTTCGCTTTTGCACTCGCTTTGAAAAAATCTAAATCTATACAATATATAAAAGGGGAGTTTTGGGGGTATTTAAGAAAATAAGGGGAATTTTGGGGGTATTTAAGAAAATGCTCTTTTAAAATAGATATTATTATTTAAATATAAATATGAAAGACCATTTAAATATTTGATTAAAAGAGTGAGTGAGAGGTTTTAATAAAGTGGAGTGAGTGGGAGGTTAGCAAATGTTAAGCTCGAATGATTTTAAATCAAATGAGTTCAATTGTATGTGCCTCAACGACATGACCAACTTTTGGAGAAACATGCCACTTTCTTCAGTTGATTATGAATATTCTAATGACTCAGTGTAATGAATGTAACCAATTCATACATATCAATCTGGGATTCATGTCGAATTTCTTCACGGTTCTTCTGTTTAAGAGATTACAAATTAATCGAGTTCCTTTATATCTAGCTTGACGGTTTCTTTTGTAATATTCATCATCTGAAGTTTCTAAGTTTCTTATGCAGGTATATAAACTATAGTCGGAATGAATACCGGCCTCGCCTCTCAGAGTCTGCAACATCCAGATTGCAGGACAGCTACGTAAAACCAGACAGGTAGGTGGCATACTGGACTTTAATCTTAATGCTGCAAATATATTCCTATTATTAGCCATTGTAATAATATTATTTAGAAAATAGGAAGAGTACGAATAATATATGTACTTTAATAGGTACACAACTTTAATAAACTATACAGAATAGTATATTGGATATTAAGTTTGATACCATGCTGATCCCAACCTATTCATACAAGTTTGAGATGTGGCCTTAGTTGAATTAAGTCTATGATGGTCGGAAACCATTAACTTCTTGGTGTTTGTTGCAAAACCATAAACATGTCTAGACATATACAATAAATTATTCACAAATTTAAAATACATATTCAAAATATGATCAAATAATATACAGTATATATAATTAAATAAATATATAAGAAAAATATTCTTAAGATTGGCCAATCTTACAATTTTCTATGTGATCTTTCAAATCCAAAATTTATATAGTAGATTGAGAGTGTAATTAATGCTTTTAAATTTATGACTGTTTTAATTAGTTTTGTAATGTCAATCACAGTTTGAAATCCGTGAATGAGTTCATTTCTGTTGAAGTTGCTCCAACATGCCCTCTGAATTTCGATATGATGATTCCTGAGGTTGGTTTTCTCTCAAGTTCGTTATGATTTTTCATTTCTGTAAATAACATTCGATTTGCTTACCATAATCGATGATGATACCCAGGATAATTGAGGCAATGATGGTGGTGATCAGCCCATGGAATCAAGAGAAGACGCTACTAATGTATCTATAGAGGAGAATGAAAAGCTCTATGCCGAGGAAGGGATGCTAAATACAAAGATGAGAAAAGCAGATAAGAAAAAGCAGGAAAAGGAAAACCAGACGAGTACAATGAAACACGATGAGTACAAGTTCAAGGTCGGCTACATGAAGAAATCCTCTGCCATGGAAACTGGCGACGAGGTGGGCTAGACTTGGATAATGAATAGCTAAAAAAGAAGACAAAATTTGAAGCACAATTTTGAAGGCATTTGTAGGAGAGTTTTCATGTTTTTATGTTTTGTATAAACATAAAATGGGTCGGAATACTCTTTATATGATTGCTGAAATTTTGATCTCATGATGATAAACTAGCTCCAAATTGACAAATAGTCTCAATTGGCAAGTATTCATTTGTTCTTCACTTGATTGTTTGGTCTGCTATAAATGGGGTTGTCTTCAAAATTTATAAGTATTTTGCCTTTTTTTCAAAAGTTGGCATTTTATGTCTTCTCTTTCCTATGCAGAAGGAATATGAAAATGTAAATATGTATTAGTATAAGAAGTGTACTATAATTCATGAGAATGTTAAGAGTCATGGAGTACATAATTTTGAAATTATGTGAAATTAATTCTGTATGCAAAAAGTGAAAGACCTTATTAAGTATACTAATCAATAATTTTTACTCTAATATCAATATATGTAATCTAATATATATTTTGGTAATTAAATTGAAGATGCAATATTACATATGCTTCAGATCTTACTCTAAGTGAATATGCATTTTAAGTATGCTCCGAGAAAAGGAGTAGAGGATAATGTAATGTTATGACGTATAGTGATTTGTATGCATCCATTAGGGAGATATATAAGACCTAAATCTTTATATCGATTTTGTTTGATATGCAGAGAAAGCATTTGATACATTTTTTTGTTATATGTTGCTGAAGTAGAGTAGATCTTAGCCACTCACGCATTATTTGATTATATAGTTTTTATTGGTATAATGAATTGTTATTGTATTTATTTTTGGGTTTAGAACTTGATGTAACGATTTTGTTTCTCACGTCTTAAATATGAATTCACAATTTTGAATAAGTGCAAATAGAAAATTAGTTGAGCCATGCATAGCACGGAGGAGATTCTACTAAATAGTAAAAGTGGACATATTGTAAAGTAAAAACGATAATAATTTATAGAAAAGTCTTACCTACATTAGTTTTGCTTGGGATATTGGTCCCTAAAACCAAAAACTTTGGTCAAATTTTGGTATTTTCCACTAACTTTAAAATTAGTCTAAAATATCACAAACTTTATATATTGTTTGTCATTTTCCATGACAACCCAAATAAGATATCTTTGGCAAAAGTCTTATTATACGTGGTCAACCGTGAAATATTTATGATATTTTAGATTATTTTTTAAGTTCGTGGCAAGTAGGATAAAACTCTACGTAGAAAATTACGTTGATTAGTAGTCCCAAGTAGGATAAAAAGTGTACGGAAGTTGGTTGGATATGGTGATTGACATGCCATGAAAAATAACAAACAAAATGTAAAGTTTATGATATTTTAAACCAATTTTAATGTTCGTGGAAAATACAAAAATTTGACCAATGTTCATGGTTTTGGAGATCAATATCCCTTTTTGCTTTACATTATTATACAACCACTTTAACTATTTTCAACGATTTTTTCAAAACGAATGCAAAGTCGAAGTGTTTCAACTTTTATGGACAGATGGAGTATTAATTTATGACGCCCGTCATTAAATTAGTGTATTTATCTATTTGATTGGCTATGTCGTTTATATTAGGAATCAAATTTCGAATCTTATGATCCCATAATTTTTAATATTTTAGGAGAATTTCAACAAGAGAATACCACAAACAACAAATAAAGGAACACTAAGTATAATGCATAAAGTATAAAGTTTGTGAATTAATACTATTTGGATGAATTAGTAATCGAAGTCAATTTCCAAGTGTTAAAAACAATGTAAAAATAAACTCTAATTTTGGATGAATTATTCATTACATTAGTTCACTAAAACAGAACTACATATGATAATATTATGTGAGTACAATTCATATAGAAAATTATAAGCTCTATATGTGCCACGTCCCATTGTGTCTGTCGTGTGGTCATCTCACCAAGTGTACATATATGTTGCGTATATTGCACTCAGATTTAGTAATTTATAACAGTAAATGGTATGGCTTCAACCATTATACATACCTTAAATAAATGTTCAAATGGGAATGATGCGTATTGTAGTTCAAAAGAAGTTAATTGTCAACACCCGAAAATGGCAGTAGACCGCATTGATGATGTGATTAAAGTGGAAATGCGAGTTAATGTGGTTTACAGACACTGCAATGATGCTAGATGGGTAGTTACATGTCAATCCAATTACTAACCCTTATTTAATTACTTTGATGATGCTAGTATTTTATGTATACCTCCATAGCATGCAACCATTTACTTGACTTCAATCATTTTCGATCTTTAGTAAGTATGACTCCACCCACTCAAGCTTCCTACCTCTACAATGGTGTTTGGTCCGCAGCCACCGACTCCATCGTGCTGGACACGATGCTCCCACGAAGAAGGAAACTCGATGGACGGATAACACTTTCCTGTCTTGGTTCTTGATGACCGCCGCACAAGAGCTGCAGACTAGAGTGGGTATTGTTGTCACTGAGAAGGAGGTGGCCAAAAGAAAGGTTTTAATGCACAGACGTTATCGTGTGTTCAAAGTCGTGGTTGTGACGTTTGGAGCACAATGGGATTGTAACGTCCCGCTAAGACGTTATTATTAGAAATAATGTTTTTGGCTTAATTATATATATACGTGACTTTTGTGTGATTAAATCTGAATTATGGTAGAATTTCGTTGTTGTTTATTTTGACTTTAAGCATGTACTCCCTCCGTCCCAGATAATTCGTTCAAGTTTTCCATTTCGGTCCGTCCCACATAATTTGTCCCACTTCACTTTTACCATTTTTGGTAGTGGACCCCATATTCCACTAACTCATTCCTACTCACATTTTATTATAAAACTAATATATAAAGGTAGGACCCACATCCCACTAACTTTTTCAACCTACTTTTCATTACAATTCTTAAAACCCGTGTCCGATCAAAGTGACCCGAATTATCCGGGACGGAGGGAGTAATAAGTAATATATATATATATATATATATGGATATAATAAATAAAGAAATAAGAGCCCAAAACCAAAACTATAATGTCCGGTACATCCGACAAAAGACCCAATTACATAATTTTTTCTTCAAAGCCCGATCTATTACAATAAGAGTGAAAGACTGCAAGCTCCGGAAGTGCCATTACAACAACCTTAATTGTTAAAAGGGATGTCTGTCGTCGCACGATGTTAACATCTCTCCAAGGGAATTAGTTCCTATAGAAAAGAAAGAAACTATATGTTACATACATAACTTTTAATAATAATATTAAACAACTCAAATACATAAGCCTCCCTAGATAAATGAAATGTCACATCATCTCTGTATATGTAATAATTCTATGCTCAGAATCATTTAATGAGGAGCAAATCGAATCAATGGTCCATATACTATCCTTTTTTTTTTTTACAATTTCATTCATAGGATATTTCTTACATAATAATGATGAACATCTCTGCAAAGGAATATTTGGTGTCAGGAGGATCAGTAGCATTAAATGCCTTCCAAATTGTTTAGCAAGTGGCTATTTGAAGTAGCTTATACAAGTAGCAATATACCCTTACATCACAACTCTTTTAGGAGAAACTCAACTCACTAACCACTTATAAATATATATAAACAAGAGGACAAGGATAGTAAAGTGTGGAGATTGCAGACATGAAAAGAGCTTTACACAAAAAGTAGGTAAGCTTTCAACAACAACCTTTCATTTTCATTACCTACTCAACCGAAGATATTGACAATATATGTATATACCAAGGGAACCATGGAAGAGGACAATCTCTGCAGGAGTAAAAGCTCCACCTAGTACTTTTCAAGGTAAAACCTCCAAGAACCCTCTCTCTTAATATAAACCTATCATGCATACATCTTGAATATAGAATCTGCCTAAGTGAGCACCAACAACCCTTACTTTTCTCTCCCACGTTTTTCAACATGACATATAGGCAAACATAGTCTTTGTCAAGATACAAACCTAGTATCCAATATTGCATATAGACAGAACACCAATTTAGCATTCGATATGTATTTCATGTTGGCAAAATTTAGCCCTCAAAGAACATAGTTACAATAGCTTCCAAGAAAAAAAAAATGGCAGATTCTTAAAGGATAATAGGAACTTAGCTTGAAATAGCATAGGAGTCTACCGGAAAGACCTTCGACAGCGAACTCGGCACTCCGTCGCCAATGGTGGCAGCCCACACCCTCACTAATTCCAAAGCCTCTGTGAACCTGCAAACTAATGACCATCAAAATTGTAAATTAAAGGTTAAATCTTTAGGAAAGTGAAATGAAATTGGAAATAGAATAGGGATTTCACTCACCCATCTTGTTGAGACCGGTGAGGAAGTGACCGGCGAAATGACGGGGAGAGAGTGTGCATATTCTATCCCTGCTTCTTATAATCGCTCTTTAGTCATGGTTTCCCCGGGTTATGCTATCCTTAGCTAACCGCGGTCGTGACAAGGATCAGGACAACAAAATTATCGTCGCTAGTGACGAGCTTTGGGAGGAGATCGTGAAGGTGCTCTTGCATTTAGTTGTCTTTTATCGTGTTGTTATTTTGATTATTTCATTGGTATAATTTCATTTTTCACTTGTTTGGTAGTATGATTGGTTTGCTGGTGCGTACTATCACCACGACAAGCCAGAATACACGAAGGTAGCATGCTTGTTTGGTTTAGCAGATGTGAAGGTCGAACAGGAGGTGAAGATGCAACGCTAGAATGAGGTTGTCATAATTTCAGATGACACGGACAAGCTTCCTAATGATTAGCCATACATCATCGAGACTACTGAGGTGAATGAGGAGGTGAACTCTCCGGCCATAATCCCCCCTTCTGCCGGTGCGCCACAAACTATTTGATGATGCTCCTCCACCAACCGACAATGAGTCAACCACCGACCAAGGAATATGCTTCATAGACCTTGCTCCCGATGGACAACTTCGCACACGCTTTGAAAAGAGTTGGTCCCTACCCCCCCGGCTCATGATATAACCCCTGTGGTGGGCTAGGTGAAGTTGGTCCCTCATGCAAGTCTAATCGTGCTAGCTCGTGCGCATCGAACTCACCAAGAACTTGATATCCTAACAACATAAGGCGTCCTCACAAATGAGGCATTCGTAGGTTGTTGAATGGGTAGGGCATCAAGTCCAATAATTTCACTGATAGTATAATGTGGATGAAGACTGTTTTCACTTGGTTTTGAAGGCCCTAGAAAGGTAAGAACTATGGTGCGTGTTTTACAAATTTTATTGTTGTTGGTTGGCGATTGATGAATCAATTCATGGTGTTAATTTTCAACCTTATAATATATAATGCCATGAATGAATGTTCCAAATTTTATTGGTATTATTGGCTGCACTGACAAATATTTGGGCATTATTCTCAATGCTATGTGTGAATATACATGACAACCATTCGGCTCCACCAAAAAAATGTTAATAACTTTCTAATTTTCATTCAATACCACCCATCTTTATAATTATATTCAGAAGGATCATTCATATATAGTTTAGGTACAAAATATGCTAGGGCGTTTCAGAACCGGGTAACAATTCCACAAAATGAAAAATTCCTCAACCAACTAGATGATCCAATGGCTATCAAAATATTCGTAGCTGATCACACGCACTTGCTTCCACAATTCACATAATACTATAATACATATTATAGTAGATCACACAACTTCACTTCAATTGCTGAATCACCCAAGTACTAGCTCTATTTGATGAACCTTTTCACTCCAAGACGAGCAGATGCTGGCATACCCATAAAGATCTCCAGATGGTGTAATTTCTCGCTAAGAATATCACAAAGTTCATACCTTTCTACAAGGGTTAGTTCAACAACAATGTCGAGTTTATCAAACACCTTCCTCTGCGCCTTCCCATGTCAAACTTGTACCCAATCCTAGCAGCAATAACTCAAGGCGGGAGTTAGTCTCGGCATAAAGGTTTGCAAGAAACTCCATAAATACATCATATGTGGAGGCGCTCTTCCGCTTGAGGGAGCCTTTTTTTGGAGTGGGTGTGGGGCGTTGATCAGCACCTGAGCTCAACTCTTGCAGACCAGGCTGTTCCGCAATTGGAGTGCTCTGTTCAGTCGGGATGTCGTCCATACAAGAGTGGTAATCATTTTCATTGCACTCACTTCCCAAGGTTTCTTGGAGACGAGCTCGCGCAGCAACATCCGCGATGTCTTCAGCTGTATTTTCCTGTGCTCAGTCCTTGCCAAAAATAAGCTTCCATGTTTCCCTGAAGGGCCAAGACTTTATCCGTATAAACTTGGCATGCTTTTCAGCCTACACACACAAATGGATTATACATTCAACTAACCACAAGCAAAAAGTTAAACATAAATCAGAATAAAATGCTCATTAGCAATGAGTTAATGAATAACACATTCACAATCTACTCTCACTGTTCGTCATCGCAGTTAATTTTGAAATCCCCATGTGGATTGAAGTCAACCCCAGTTCGTGCCAAGATCCCTCGAAGGTTGTTGTAGCTCTTTTTACAAGCAGAAATTTTGGAAGTAAAATTCGGTGTACTCCTAGATCCGATCCGAGTTGGGGAATTCAGCGCGAATACTATTTTCGATTTTCTAAAGATAACCAACGTGAAACCCATTGTCCAATTTCGAACCTCGGGCAATGAGTTCAACCAAGGTTGTTGCGAGTATCACTTCCTCGCGTAATGTCCAGATCTGTCATGAACGATCTCCCTTCTTGAACTACGCCATCACCAGCCCAGTTTCCCCTGCTCATTATATCATGTAAACATTTGCAACTCAACATATTAATACCTGAATAATCATGATACAACTGAGTTGTAGTGTCTTATTCTAAGAGAGAATAATCAGTCACTACCGGAACCGAAACCAGAGCTCACGGCTTCACGATTCGCGATAGACATTTTGCTGCAAAGAAAAAACTAGTTTAGAACCCAAGCATAACACAAATAGCGCATTTGGTCGAATGCCTATTGCTAGCGTTTTTGTGAAATTCGTACACAAATTCATGTTAGGTTTGGCATACTAAAAAGCATGTTTCGAGCAAGTTCGCGCGAATAGAATCTTGCTTGTTTACGAAAAACTCTACAATCCACTTTTAACCCGATTCAGTATTATTCGAGCAGTATCGCACGAATAGGATCAATATATTATTACATTGTATTTGCTTGTGCATTTAGAAGATGTTTTATAAACATTTGAATGTATAAGAAGCAAACAAAGTCTAAGCCTTTTGCTTAGTAGACTGGTTGTGGGCGTCGTCCACTTTAAGGTAACACATTCAGTTTCTATACAATGCTTTGCAAAAGAAAAAGAAGAATTTCACAACCCATATAGGCTTAAACTACCTATCGTGAAAGGTTGTAATGTCAGTCCGATTATTTCTAAGCCTTTCTGAAATAAGATGACGTTGGTGTTAGAGTTTGTATACTAGAAATCACCTTTCAAGTGATTGAATACTGTTAAAACTCTTATTTTATTTTCCAAGGAATAAAACAGATTATTTTTGTCATAATGTTGTTATGTTTTACATTTAATGGATATTTATTGCATATTTAAATGTATAAGTAACTTAACAAAGTCTAAGTCTTTGTTTTAGTAGACCGGTTGTGGGCGACGTTCACTTTAAGGTAACACGGTCAGTTCTAAACAAAGAAAAAGAAGTATTTCACAACCTAGATAGGCTTAGACTACCTATCGTGAAAGGTTGCAATGTCAGTCCGATTATTTCTAAGCCTTACTGAAATAAGATGACGTTGGTGTGGTATAGCACTGAATTGGATCTAACAGCGAGACATGTCTTTATGCTATCTACTGAAAGACGAGTTCTTGTAAATTATTATTTCTTAATCAATGTACGTTAGCATTGAGCATACGGTATTGATTTTGCACTACTTTGACTTACCAAATGGTGCACGTTTTTCGCAACCAATAAGCCTGGTATATTGGGTAGTGGTGATTAACATCTAGCGGTACTAGGATTGCTATTATGTTGAATCGTGCTCGAGGTGAGTCTCAAGAGGAGCTTGAAATAAGGTTTCATTATTCGGAACCTAGCTAGTTGGAGTTTGATCACTCTATGAATAATGAATAATAATTTATTGCTGAGTCCACTCTTGGAATTAATAAGATATTAATTAATTGAGTCCATAGCATACATTAATTAATTGATGGATGTTTCTATCTTAAGCACGGGATATAAATATCAAGCAATGGAAACCCGGATTACTTATAATTTCGAATTTGGATGCGTAGTGCAATATTACTTCTGTAGTGGTTGCTCGTAATATTCCTATTAAAAGCTTATATTGAATTGGGGTGCAATTTAATTAGATAAAAGCTAATTAGAGGAGCCCATATACAAAACCTTCCATAGATCCCTGTCTGGGCCCAATATGTGACTTAATATAAATAGGAGAATAAAGGAGACAGAAAACACACTTGTTTTACTTCAAAATTTTCGTCCCCCTCTCCATATACAAGAGGGACAATTTTTCTCTCCTCCGTGAGAAAGGTTTTCCGTCTTCTTTATTTAAGTCCTAGTATACTGGTGAGATCAGTCCACCCTGATATCAGTTTACAGTCCGGGAACCAGACAGAAGATCTGTGGTTTAGTACTAAAGATCTTCACGTGAAGAAGGCGCGAGCTATCTTCGATTCTTTGGAGAATCATCAACGTAAAATAGCTAAACCGTAGAAAAGCATGTTTTAGGTTTTAATTAATTTAAAGCATGATTTATTTGAGTTATGAGCATGATACATGTGATAATTGAAATTTGTCTAAATAATCGACTAATTAGATCTTGATTATCTGATTTATTTGAATTGAAACTTACGCACGCTTCCGCTGCCAGTCCCTTCAGTTGGTGTGGTATAGCACTGAATGGATCTAACAGCAAGACGTGTCTTTATGCTATCTACTGAAAGACTAGGTCTTGATAAAATACTATTTCTTAATCTACATACGTTAGCATTGAGCATACGGTATTGATTATGCACTAGTTTTACCTATCAAATGGTGTGGGTTTTCCGCAACTCAATAATCCTGATATATTGGGTAGTGGTGATTAATATCTAGAGGTGCTAGGATTGCTATTATGTTGAATTGCGCGCGAGGTGAGTCTCGTTTGATAATGTCCTCAAGAGGAGCTTGAACAAGGTTTTATTATTCGGAAAACTGGCCAATTGGAGTTTTATTACTGTATGAATAATAAATAAGTGTTTCTTGCTAAGTCCACTCTTGAAATTAATAAGATGTTAATTAATTAAGTCCATAACAGATATTAATTATTTAATGGACATTTATATCTTAAGCGTGGGAAATAAACAATAAACAAAACGGAAACCCGGATTACTTGTAATTTCGGATTTGGATGGGGAGGTCAATATTACTTCTGTAGTGGCTGCTCGTAATATTTCAATATAAGTTTGTATTAAATTGTGGGTTCAATTTAATTAGTAAAAAGCTAATTGGGGTGAGCCCATATCCAAAACCTTCCATAGATCCTTGACTGGGCCCAAATATGAACTTAATATAAATAGGAGAATAAATGAGAGACATAATTCATTAATTTCTCTACTAAAATTTCGTTCCTTTCTCTCTACCTAAGAAAATGATTTTTTATATTTTTCTCCTCCGTGAGATTTTCAGCTTCTCCTCCGTGAGGAATTTTCTGTCTTCTTTATTCAAGTCATAGTATTTTGATAAGATCAGCCCACCCTGATATCGAGATACAGTTCGTGAACCAGTCAAAAGATCTGTGATCTAGTATTGAAGATCATCGTGGAGAAAGCGCGAGCAATCATCGATTCTTTGGAAAATCAAATCAGTATCTCTAAACCGTAGTATTCATGTTTAGAATTTACTTTCTTTAAGCATGAATTATTTGTGTTCTAGCATGCAATTATCTGGTGAATTGATTAATCGCATAATCGGTCAAATAGATCTGTATCTGATTTATTTGTTTTGTACAGGTCTTCCGCTGTGAAGGGGCACCAAACCCTAGCAGTTCACAAATCTAAATATTTAGGGATCGATATGGAAAAATGAATCCAAATAAATTCACATGAATTTTCAAGAGTCAATCTTAACAAATAGGTATAATCCAAGATTAACATCACAGAATGCAAGAAACGCTGATTATAAAAAACAAATGAGCAGGCAATGTGTGGTGATCAAACCTCCAGAGAGGGAATCGAACGACGATGAGATTAATCTAAAATCAATAGGATTCACGCATACCTTGGTGTGGTTTGAATCACAACTTCGATCTCCTCAGGGACATTGCGAGTGTTCAGAATACCGTGTGACCACCTATTTGAAGAGCCTATGTCGCCGAAAATTTTCAAAATTGCCGCCCAACTTTTTTGACTTTAGCGGGGAAGGTGTGAAAGGGTTAAATTGGTCAGATTGTAATATGCACTTATTCAATGAATTATTTAATTCACCAAATCTGGTGTCCCATATAATAGTCTTCCTATGGTAGGCCATGATGCTTCAAATCTAATGTTGGTACAAATATGAATATTAGATAAAACGGAAACTGAACAGGCCCTTATAGTTACATGATTTATTTCTTATTTTAAATCATTTTTTCTTTTTTTTTTTACTTGTTACTCCTATAATTTATACTCCCTTCGTCCCAATAAATATGAAACATTTGGTTTCCGGCACAGGATTTTATGCAAGTGTTGTTTTGTGGGTTAATGAAGAGAGAGTAAAGTAAGAGAGAGGGAAAAGTAGAGAGAGTGATGTTTCCATTTTAGGAAACGTTTCATTTTTAGTGGGACAATCCAAAAAGGAAAACGTTGCATTTCTAATGGGACAGAGGGAGTATAAATCATAGAGTCAAATTAAATTGAGGTGAATTTTTGCACCATGTCGGGTGTTGGTATTCGACTTTGGATTAAAATTTTAACTTCAAATTTCAGAATATAAGAAAGAGTAAAACTACAAAAAATGGTAACCACATTCACCTTTTGAGTAACCAACGTTCCGAAAATTATATTTTTTGATCGAAAACACTCAAAAATCACAAATTCAGACACACTTTTACGATCATGCCCTTGAGGCTTGAAAGGGTATAAATGTCAAAGTATACATACGTTTCACTCCTATGTATATATACGTTTCCTCCTTCAATCAATCGGAAATGGGCGGCCTATCAATCGACGGCTCCCACCCTCACACGCACAAGGTGTTCCTCTTCAGCAATTACATCCTCCTCGGCGGCGCCTCCAGCTGCATCTTCCTCACCCTCTCCCTCCGCCTCTTCCCCTCCCTAATCGGCTTCCTCTTCATCCTCCTCAATTATTACGCTTATGTGGAGAGGAAGGGCGGCAGTGGCGGTGGGTACGCGCGCGATCAAGAGGATTTGAAGGGCTGGCCGTGGCCGTTTCAACTCTAAAATGCGCCGCTGGTTATTTGTTGGAGGGTATTTTCGGAAATTATATTTGTATGTACTATGATTGTATAGGGATGGAGGTCTGAAATGCAGTGATTATTCAGTATTCAATTATTTTAAATTCTTATTCTTAGTATTTTCTTTATTTGCTTGCTTGTTGGTTTATTGTTGAAAACTGGCTCTCACGTTTGCCCAACAAAAAATTTAGTTATATACTAGTACATTTTTAATGATTTTTGACAGATCTTGGTGATCAACCGCATTTTCACTTAAAGTTAAAAACAGTACGAAAATATGAATTGTTTTCTTATTTATCCTTTCGTAAAAAAAGTATGAATTTTCTAATTATAAAATAATTAAATAATCGAGTTCTTGTTAGCTTTTATTGCAGGATAACTATTCACCTTTTAAAAAACGTGTGAAAAATGGGATGACTCACCTCTCAACCAAATTAAAGAACGTCTTGGAATCCATAAACTTAATTGAAGAATTGTTTGGAGTCCGCTGCTGCCCTTATTTAAGGAGTGTATTCAAGCGTGTCTCCACAATAAGGGTTAGGCTCCTTAAATAAGGGCAATAGGAGGACTCGAAGCAATTCTTCAATTCAGTTTATGAAATTCCAAACCATTCTTTAATTTGGTTGAGAAGTTATAAATTTAAACCAAATTAAATGGTACCTGTCAAGAGAGTGAGTGTATGTAGTTAATTTTTTAAAAAACAAACAAATATTAAAGTAAATTGTACAAAACGTTGTTCTCCTTTTAATTTTTAATTAATCTGATCACAATATAAAGTTTTTATTTAAATAAATATGTACCAAAATAATGTTGTAGCGGTTTCAAAACAAAGCAACCAAAAATATTAAGGAACATTATAATCTATCTTAAAAAGTAAACTAAATAGTCTTATCTGCATAGCAAAAGCTAATCAAGACAAAACATAAACCGTTTCTACATTTAACTTCGTCAAGCAAATATACTCCAAACCCAAACATTGTGTATTCTTTTATCGATTTTCAATCACTCCGAAGAAGAAGCAGGAAAACGAAATCGTACGACGGCTGACAACCTAGCTAGCTTCAAAGCATCACTTCTCTGCCGTGAATCCAGCTGAACGGGACGGGCGCCGACTGCTTCGCCCGAGCCTGTGCCCTCTCTTCCAGCTTCCGAATCCGAGGTGGCAAACCGCACACGTAATCTTGAGCTTTGCGTCCTTCCCCGGACAGCCCCGTCATCTTCTCCACTTCCCACCTCCCAACTAGGAACTCCAAGATATCAGCGTAGTCCTTGGCAGTGTAGACTCCGAGCCGCTGTGCTACGGAGGAGAAGTGCTCGAAGAGGTTGTCATCCACGCCATCGTACATCAAGTGAGCCGGCATTGATATCTTCTTCTTCATCATGTCTGCAAGCGCGAGCACTGTGCCGTCAGGGTCGACCTCGAACAGCTTCTCGACGATTTTGGTGTAGGCCGTCTCATGACGCTTCTCGTCAGCGGCAATGATGCCACAGATCTGAGCTAGCTTCAAGTCCCCGTGTTCCTTGGCATGACGAGCTGTGTTTCCGTGAGATACGAAGGTTGCCCTCTCCTGGAATGAGGTGTAGATGAATCCGAGGTACGGGTTTTTGTCAGTTCCCGGATCCTGCAAGTTTTAAAGAAAACAAAAATATTTCAGAACACAATAACTCGCATGGGACCATCAAACGGGGTACCCGTTAGATTCAAGATTATTCTTTGATTAACCTATATTCACGATCTACATTGATAAAACTCTTTAATGAAGAAAAGCATGACCAAGATAACTACAAAGTGAAATGAAGTGAAAATTAAGAGTGTGAGTGTGTGTGATTGTGTGTGTTTGGTAAAAAATGGAGCAGTCTTACCATGCCTGAGCCGATCAGATACTGTATGGTTTTCTCGATTTGCCTCATGTCAACACGTCCAGAAAGATAAAGATATTTGTTGAGAAGGTCACCGTGCCTATTCTCTTCAGCCGTCCAGGCCCTCGTCCAGATAGCCCAAGGGGTGAGGCTGGCACCAGTCTCATCTCGCACTCCATCCAGAGTGTTGAGCATAGTCTGATAAGTGGGAAGAGCTTCCTCTGTAATCATATCCCCGACCAACACGACAAAGTAGTCATCGGGGAGCTCCTTGGTTCGTTTCCTAAGCTCTCTGACCTCTTCTTCAAAGCCTTCTGAAGATGGATCTGGAAGAAAGTCATTGGGCTGCCAACACTTCTCAACAGGCTTTAGGAGCACCAGGATGTTCTCTTCAGCCCAATCTTGCAGCGAATTGAAGATCTCACGCTTCTCTGGTGGCAACGGATGGGTGACTTGAACACGAACCTCCCGAGGGGGACTAAAAGGTTTTTTAACTTTTCCGGCATCTCTGCGTGCAACAAATGACAACTCTCAAGATTAAACAAGAGCAAAGCAGTTGAATAAATCCCGAAACTCCAATGAGTTTATCAAGTACAGATATTAGCCATATTCTTGCAGCTACTGTAAAAAAAGTTTATGGCCTTCAATTTGTTTGGAAATACAAATGCAAGGTTTGATCACAACAAAACTCACAAATCATTTGTGGGCAAGTCCAAAGACATTTGTAAACCAGGAATGTCAACGGATGTTTATATGCAATACAACCAGCATGTCTATAACAATGAATTGTACACTAAAGTGTTGCGTATAGATCATCTAGGCAGTTCCCAGATAATGTCTTAGTATAGAAGTCCAAACTAAAAAGCAACAGAAGGTGGTGGTAGATAACAAACTTATTCAACAACTGATACAGTTTGATGCCTAATGTTTCAGTGTATTAAGTTCCCATCCTCCACAGAATTAAAATTTTCCTTTTTGAGTTCTATAAACTGATTGATGAAATAATATTGTTGGAAACTGGGAAGAAGAGAAAATAGGATTGCACTAGTCTCCAATTAAAGGAAAGAAGCAGGACATGTACTAACCACCAGCTTGTGGTCAAGAAATAAAATAAACAATAGGGTCGAGAAATTAGGTATACTATAGGAAGGAATATCAATGATTCCAATCTCAGAAGAAAGATGGTGGGGAGAAATTAGGCATCTCACATCAGCAACCTATTCCACCTAGATACTATCAACTAAATGAACACATGAAAGACAAGATCTAGTGAGAGAAAGCAGTTGCTAAGATTTAACTCCCTCTCCAACACCCCCCCACCCCCCACCAACACACACGCACACTTCAATTCAATTTCTCTACTACATTTCCATGTTATATGGCATAGTATTTCATAGTATACACGTAACAGGCATTAGTAATAGTGAAACGTAGATGTGATACACTCTGCTCACTCAGTATGTTTTATAAGTTGAACTGTTATAAATATACATCGACAGCCAACCAAAACACCATATAAAAAATAAAAAATCAACACTGTCAGCAACAGCCAATAACTAGTAAGAGACAAATTTCAACAATTGAGCATGATATAGTTTAAAACTTATAGAACTACAAAACTTATGGAGTAAGATAATATAAAAAAAGTAAGATTCTTGTGCTTAAGATCTAACTAGGAGCATCAAAATCTGCTGGCAAGTCAAAAAAAAGATAACCAGAAGATCAAGTGTGCAACACAACAAACTCAACCCGACCCCACCAAGAATTAAAAAATGGCAAAATATCAACCTGAGAGAGAGCCAAGAAATACAAGGCAAATCGGTTTCAGCTAAACAGAGCAAGGATGAATGTTAATGGCAGGACTCAATTAAGATCAGATCGGATACATTTTATGAATAAAAGAAAGAAAAAAGACAACTCATCAGCTGAAAGCCTGGAATAGCGAGTTAAATTGAAATGAATTCTTCATACAAAAAATGCAGATATAGAGGAATTGGATTCCTCAAAAATGAAAAGCAATCGATTGTCATTTGCCACCATGCAATTCGTTCAGAATACCCCAAATCCAGATCAATTAGCGAAAAAAATGATGAATATAACAAATCAAATGTAAGTAAGCATGCGATTTGAATTAATTGATCTCACATGCCTCTAAACCACTCAGCACATCAAAGCAAACACACAATGAATTACAGAATAAGAATCAGGAAAGCTTACACTGAGGGAGAATGAATGGTCGAAGCCATGGAAACCCTGTGAGATCTGAGCTGAAAACCGGGAAAATTAGGCATATTCATCGGCGTAATGCTTAGTTTCAGCGCCATTGTTAACAGTAATCTCTCTAAATTCTAGATTTAAATCACTGAATGATTGGGGTTTTGTACAGAAATGGAGAGAAGAGAGATGCAAAAAAGGGAAAAGTAGCGCAGCTCAATAAATGCCGATGGGTGCCAGTTGCCACCGACCACTTGTTGAGGGCGATGCTTCCTATGTTGTCGCTAAATTGGCTGTGTTCTTCCACAGCTACACCAAATGAAACCTAGTCAAGTGATCTGCTTCTACTGTTTCATAGTTGGTTTGAGATTGTGACTTCTATTTACTGGAGAAATACTATATTTTTTTTTAATTTAATTTTTACTGAATCTGAATTAGGAGTGACTTTAGAAATATGCACCAATTGTTAACTTTGAAAAAGGAGGTTGCATTATTAATTTATCGGCATACCACTTTCCTAGATCACGAGATTATCCTTTTAAGACATTTTAGGAACAAATTAATCATTTATATATTTTGGTTTCTGGATTTACAAGATATAAGTCGGGCGAAGGAATACAAATGAAATAACTGAATCGAAATTACAACGGAAAATTCGAAACAAATAAACCGTAAAAGAAATTTAGCCGAGTCGAGGAGGCCTCTTTCCGCAAGACGAGATACGCTCTGGTAGTGCTCTTCGGATTGGCGTTTCGTCCCCAAAGATAAAATGGCTAGCGTCTCTGATGAAGCAGCACCGCAATCAACAGAGCTCCGACGAACTGGATGGATGAGCGGGTAGAGCTTTCGACAGAAAAACAATGCAGAGACGGAGAGAGCTTATGATGCAGAATGCTTTCTAGTGTTTGATGTGTGTAGAATGCATGGAATGGCTAGCCTATTTATAGGCTTGGTCCACTGCAGGGGGTCAACAGCCATGATTGTCATCAATGCTAGATCGTAACGGTCGTCGGTTACGAAGCGTTACAGAGCTGAGAGGCTGAATCTAGAAGCTTCTAGATTCGATCGTGACGTGGACTGTCACGTGTCAGCCACGTTGGCTTACCGCATCATACAGACGAGGTGTACGTGGAAACGGTGGTGGTCTAAAAAGAACTAGACCCACTAGCCTTGGGCCAAGCCCACAACCAGGCTCAAAGACCAATTGCCAAGGGCAAGGGCACGAGCTCGAGGCACGCGGCTCGCGGCGGAGCGGGCGGCGCGCGTGTGCGCGTGTGGGCTCTTACAGCCCATCTTAGTCCACTATAATTATTACATGTAATAATCCTTCTTATTAAATACTAGTTTAATAAAGTTGTAACGTCTAATGTGGGATAATTAACTCTCTTAATTATTTCCTAAGCTTCTCTCATAGCTCATTAAGTTTGCAATTTTGCACAACTTTAATCCATTATTTCTCACTCACCGGGAATCGAATTTGAGAAAATGAATATACCACGGTCATCTACTCCTAACGTAGATCGATATTATATCATTTAATTTCACAAAATTAAATGTCTCGTTGAAATTTATAATTGGTCAAAATCCATTGATCGGTATAGATTCCAACAATGTATTATTGATCATAGTAATTATGCATAGAAAATCAGAAAACTAAATAGAATTATTAAGGATTGTATATTTTTCACTGAAACTACTCATTTCTCTTGTTAAGGTCAATTTACAATTTTAAAATTACACTTTATTATTACTTTGAATTTACGCTAACATTCTATTTGTGCCATCAAGGCCTTCAACTCCTAATTGGACCCTCTCTAGTAGCCACCTTCTTGTCATCATGCCTCCCAAGGCCATCCACATCTCTATTCAAGACCGTCTCATCTCTTAACTATTAATGAGCTATACTGCACATTTTATCCCACCTCTTAACTAAGAGACATCACTTGCAACCCTCCATCTCTTAACCATCTCATCCTTTAACTATTCAATCAATTTCATTTTTAATTTTATTTCCAACAAATTCAATAAAAACACACTTCATTAAATAAATGAAAATTACAATTTAAAATCCTAAAAAGATAAAAAAAAAAAAAAAAAAAAACGGGAACCGGAATAGGAAGCACCCAAAACATTGTACATGCCCCCAAGTCGACAAACGCGTTCAAGTCGTAGCCGCCCTCGCCGCCGGAGTTTCCATCACAGGACATTTTTGCAGAAATTGGAGAGGAAAGATAGATGATATGATAGTGATGAGAAGAAAAAAAAAGATGAGAGATAGTTTGTTTGTATTTAAAATGAAAGAGGTAATCGGAGTATTTATAGAATAAAAAAATTAAAAAAAAATTAAATTCAAACGGTAATATTACCGTTTTAAAATTTTAATTAAATTTTTTTTTTTGGAAAAATAATTTTTTTTAAAACAAAATTTTTTTATTTATTGCGTAATCATGACGACGCCCACTCGCGGGCCAGCGAGTGGGCGTCACGCCTCGCGCCAGAGCTCGCCACGTGGCGCTGGCGTGTGGCAAGCTGGCGAGCCAGCTTCATCGAGGCGGAGGGACACGCGATGCGATGAGAGGGTTGCATCGCTATCTCGATGCTGGCTCGTCTCGCCGAGACAAGTTCGAGCCCACATCGAGATGGCGATGCGGATGCTCTGATAATTGTTTCATATCGCTCACTTCGTACACATCGACAATCACCCTCTGACAATTGAAATCGGTCATCGTTTAATCCTGTCAACTGATAATAAGTCATGTTATCTGACTCCATGCTCATGCTATCCTGCCTCACTGGATTCCAACCAGTTTGAGGTAGAAATCAGCATCATTGTGATTCATTTCTTTCGTATTGGAAGTAAAATTTGTGAATTGAGAATATGAGAAGTATTCAAATAAAAATGAAATACGTTCGTATTTATAGAGTTGGAAATTTGATTTTTTTTAAAATTAAATTGAGCCCCCACTCTCCAACAGTCCATCTTGGGAGCCACAATGTGTCTAACATTATCCACAATGGATGCCCTAGTGAAAGCCCTAGTGAGAGCCCTAGTGGTTGCCACATCAGCATGCCCTATCTTTCTGCAATGATGAAGTCCTAGAGGATGTCATATCTCTTATCCACTTTTCATTTCAATTTTAAATCATTATTTTTTAATTTTATTTTAAATTAAACTAAAATACCAAAATATATTATATTAAACACCACAAATGAAAAAAAAAACTACATTACTTAATTTAAAAGTGAAATGACATCATACTTATCTAAAAAAAACTACATTAAAACTAAAATACTAAATTAAAAATAGAGAAAAGAAAGTGAAAGATTTGGTGAGTGAAAAGTGAATAAAAATGGAGTAATTAAAAAACTAAAAATGATCGGGCTCGGGCTCCGGCCTGCAATGGACGCCCGATCTCACGCCCGATGGATCGGGCGAGGGGCGAGAGATGGGGCGCGACCGAACTCTCGGTCATCCTCGGGCATGCCCGAGACTTGCAATGGATGCCCAATCATGCCCGAGCCCGATCTAAGCCGATCGGGCGTGAGATCGGGCATCCATTGTGGATGCTCTAAGCACATCCCAAAAGGGGTCTCAGTTCACACTCTTATCCAACAATTGATTAATTGTCTATATAGGGGATGACACAGGATGGCCGTGTGCATCCATCTCATGTTGATGTAGCTACACGTTCTATCCCTCAAATGAAGAAATACATACAATTTCTATCCTCCGTGAAATATATAGAAACACAAAAACTGCCATCAAACGCATCAAAATATGATCATTTACACAATGGGCAAAAATCAGAAGAAAGAAACACTCCATTCACCGTTGCTCGTTCAAGCAATCCTGCTGTGTGGAGACGGTAGCTGCTGCATGTTTCTCAGAGTTCAAATTCATAGTCGTAGTCTTAGATGGAGGCAAGCATCTCTTTGAGAAGAATGAAGCTATGCTCTGTGCTTTGAGGGACTTCCTTTCTGCATATACAAAAACCATATTTTCTTGTCAAAACTGATGCATCAACTTTAGTTAGAGATTTCAGGCTAAGTGAAGGAAGTAAATCACACCATACCTGGCGAGATAGATAGGCCAAACTTCCTCAAGATTTCTTTCTTGACCTGAATCACCATCATATTAAACATATCAGCGCATAAATCCTAATCAAAACTCATAAAAACCATGATCGTTTGTAACCAAACTGAATCGTCATAGAGACTCTTTGATAAAGTTAAAGAAAATGGGACTAATAACCTGCCAACGATTTTCTGAGAATTCTGATATTTCACGGACTTTGTTTCTTAACTGAGACTTTGAGAAAGCTGGGAAAGTATTATGCAGAGAGTCTGAGATCTTTGCAATGCCATGTGGACATGAATTGATGATGGAGATCTGCAAAATATGAGTAAGTTTTATATATAGTATCTATACATGTATAAAGCTAGAAGATATTACAGTATATATACATCATTACATCATGAATAACGCAGTGAGGAAAATGAAAAACTTACAAACTGAGGCATGTCTGAATCAGGTATTATAGTAGTAGCAGCAGCAGTTGAAGGAGGTGTTGAACTTGATTTGTTTGATAAAGGTTCTAAATCCTCATTTACCTCATTATTACAAATGGAAATTTCTGTTGCTGGGAAATCAGGCAAAGGACGGATACAAAGAGCTTGTAAGCACATTTTTTCAAGTTTCTCTGAACCAGATAGTTCTTCAGCTGATGACAATGTAGTCTTTTCGTGCATCAGATTTAATATGATCAAGGGCTGATTCTTTCTAAGTGCATGCTCTGTCATATTGTTCAAATACTTCTGCTGTCGGAGCAGGGAACAAAATTCTTCACTCGGTACTTGATCTTTGGTGTCCAGATGATCTCTCACTTCCTCGGCTAGTTCATCACATTCCATCACATCAGTCGGTACTCCCTGCAACCCACAATATGATAAGCTCCAATAAAAGAGAAGGAAAAAGGATGGAGCAAACTGTAAACAAACCATAAATCCCCACTTTTCTATAATTTCCATTAACAATTCTTTTACAATAAATACATTGATATAGAAATAATCCAAATGATGAATAAATAGGCAATCAGAAATTATAGCTCACCTCACTTTCCGACAGATAACCATCAGGAACAAAAAATCCATCTTCACTTTCATCTTCATCATCAACCTTTTGCTGCTCCTCCATACTTTCATCATCCTCATCCTTCTCACAATCCGAGAGGCTTTCACCAGGTTCTTCCTGCTCGGTCAAATTTCATATGAGAAAATCTTAATGAGAATGCATGTACCACACTAGCTTGTAGCCTAGTATACCTCTTCCCACTCCTCATCACTATCAATCTCATAGTCTATAAGTGGATCCTTCACCAAAGGGCAGCGTCCCCCAATAGCTTGACTGGAGAAACATAAAGCTAACAATCAGAAGGAAATAACAAAACAGGTCCATATACATAATAGACAGCTTTACGTTGTAAGCAGCAACTAGCTTCAACAATATTGGCTTAAAGTGAAACAATATAATACCAGAAAATAAGTTACCTTTTCTTGGGCCAAACACCATAAAATGCAGGTCTGTGGCTCTTATCAAACTGCAATAGCTGCCTACTGCGTTTTCTATTTCGGCATTGAGAAAGAGGCCTATCTATGGTCATCTGAGAATGTCTTCCATGGATATTGGGGTCAATCAATCCATCCACATTCTTCTCTTCAACTTGGACCTCATCACTAGGCATTTCAGTGTTAGTCGTAAGCTTGAATTCCTTGACCAGCTCAGTTTTAGGCTTCTGACGCATGCCCCAGTGGACTTTCTTTGAACGGATAGAATTCCCAATGCAGCGCCACGAATTCAAGTGTGATCTGCAATAAAACACAACATGGCATTAAGAGTTACTACTATTTAATAGATTGAACCAACATATGCTGGAAAAAGGAAAGGACCCTACTTCCAAATAGCTTCGGCCTCAACTTCAGCATTTCCAACCAAAACAGAGTCCATATTTGCTATAACTGTTTCACATTTTTGTTCAATTAAGTTAGAAGATGGCATAGATGTGGTGCCTTTGTTTGAAGAACTGTTATTTTCAAAAGAAGTAGATTTCTTTCTTCTAAAAAACTGCTCCATCAATGATGCTTGTTTCTGAAGAGCAAGTTGCTTTTTTAGTTCAGCTTCTTCCTTGGCCTTGCGTTTCTGATCTTTCTCTGCCTCCTCTTGCTGCCTATTCAGCAGTTTCTGCATGTCATTTTCTTCTTTCTCGCGCCGTCTTTTCTCCTTTTCTGCCTCTTCGCGCAAGCGCTTCTGCTCTTTTTCCTACAGTGAGTTTAATTCAGAAATAGATTTATAAGAAATAAACTAAGATGTCAATCAACTTTAAATACAAGACCAGGCCAAGAACAATCAAAGCTAAACAACTATGTAGCTGCGATGATACGTACATTCTGCAACATTTCCTTCTGGAGTTCCCTCTCTCTTTTCTTCTTTGCTTTCTCTGTTTCCTGCTTGTTCTTCTCCAGTTGCTTGATTAACATTTTTTCTTCTTTCTTGACGTCCTTCTCAGCCCTTCACCATCAAAGATATAACAGGACCATTGGCAATCTTACAAAAGGAATTGTATGTATAAAGCACACCAACAAAAATACTTACATTTCAGCAGCATTTTTCTGTAAGATGTTCTCCATTAACAATCGGATATCTGCCTCATTTAAAACTTTACCAATCTTTTCTGAAGCTTTTGTCAAATCTTGCAGGTGATTTGGATGGTCCCCTGACTTTTCAAGGGCATTGATCATTGCTGACAAAGATCAAATTTATCAAATAAGCTTCAATGAGCAAATATCAAAGAGACCTAAAATGCCTCAGCTGTGAAGCTTTGAGATCATAGAGAAACGTGTTCAAAATGGCGGTGCACAACTGAATCCAGGGAAAGAACAACAGAATTGCTAAACAAGCAGAGCTGTGTGAGGAATGACCCCTCCAGCCTCAGTCAGCCACTCAACAAGCATCCAATGTGATAAGAATGAACGGGATGAAATCATTACAGAATAAGGAAATTAATGGTTAAATCCATGGTCAAGTATGGAAGACATTTTTTTCACAAGTTGCAGTCTGAACAAGAAAATTATTTTCAAACATTCAACATGTCATTTGGCATCTTAAATTTCAGTTACACCTCGACATTTCAAAACCCATCACACAGGCAAGGACCAGATAGACGCATAATAATACAAATTCTACCTGTAACAGCTGCAATTCTCTCCTGAATCTTTTTCCGGCATGTACGGCGAACTTTCACAGATACACGCTCTGATATAGGGATCAGTTTCAAGTCTCTAGTCTGCAATAGAACAAACATGTATTAAGTAGCTAATCCAAAGGAGGAACATAATACTATAGCACATAGCTACAGAGAGAAACGTTTATCTCCAGTATCCCCTCCAAGAGCACGACTACACCAAACAACCTAGCAAATACGCAGCTAAGTACATAAAACTTAATCAACAATGCACTACACTAGCCTTCTAATGGCACAAAAATTATAGAAAATTATGACTTCAATGGTTCTGATAGAAGAAATGTGACGAAGTCCAATTATTTTGCCGCTTCAATCCTGATAACTATACTTTTTTCAACAAGACAAAAGGCAGAGACAAGCCTATATTTACATAGAGCAATATCAAGAATCAACATAATCATCAAAGTAACTAATAAAATGCAAAACTAAAAAAGTATGGTGTGATGCAATATTCCAAACACCAAAATCTAAAGGTCAAAAATCATATTTGTATGAAGAATCCAGTGCAATACATATAAATCGCAATGAACTCAAATGAAGGTAAAAACTACTTAATTTCAAAATTAAAATACTCCTAGTACATTTCATCAAAACTGTACCTCCCAAAACCAAAGAGCAGTCTCCGCCTGATCCTCCAAAAGATCTGCATCAGCACTAGCCACACCATAACATAATCTCTGCCCAATCATAAGCACACTACTCTTCACACTAGCCCTAGTAACATTTTCCCCAATTCCAGCCCTACCCTTAACCTTCTCAAAAATTTCATCCACAAGCATTGAAAATGGCAGATCACTCTCCTCCATTAAGCAGGCAATCACACAATTCACAGAAGCAGAAGACAACCCCACTTTCTCCACACTTTCCAGCAACACTTGTCTGCTTCTGAACGCTAAATCTTTAGCAAATTTAACAAGGCTATCGATTTCATCGCGCAATGCCTCGATTTTCGCCTGTTTCTCTTCCGGGCTTACAGCATACAAACATGGCTCCAATCTTTTCCTTTTGTGTGACCTCTTCTTCTGATCCGAGCCGTCCGATTTCCGCTTCGTTTTATCCGACACGTAGATTTTCATGGGCTCAACTTCCGCCATCGCTAGATGCAATCAAATGAGTCCTTTTTAACTCTGAGAAAAATACAGACCTAGAAGATACAAAATATAGCAAACACTATTGAAAATGTGTGAGATTAGGACGTTTGGGCTTCCTCAACAGTTAAAAGGAAATCAAGCGTCGAGAAACGGAGGAAGCAAGAGAAATGAAACAGCGATACTGAGCTGAACTAAAATCGAGAGGAGTATCGATTTTTGGTACGTAGATTTGCTATTTTCCCGCCAGCAAGAGGCTATTTGGGCGTATTTTTTCTGCATTTGGCGCCTATAAATATTCTTCGATTTTGCTGTCCGCCATTTTTCAACTGCACGCACGCAAGCACTACCTCACATTCCAAAAAAATTGGTGTTAAATGACTAAATAAAAGTAGTGTTACTAATTAAATGACTGAATTTATTCGTGATATAATGTTTATTGAATTAAATATATTTTTTTCTTATTTTAATTAAATACTCCTACTTAATCGACACAAAGGTGGCTTCTGTACCAGGATGGAACAATTGAAAAAAAAATGGAAGCTCATGATGATCTAATATCCTGAAACTTTATGATTAATTTTACTATTATCCCAATAATATATTATGTCAGTAGAAAATAGTTAAGTATTCTTTCGTTCTTAAAAATAGTTTTGTTTTATCATTTTCATTCCTTAATCCAAATTTTGAATTTTAATTTCTAGAAACATTTTCATATATTACTATGCTTATGAATTCTTATATAATTTCAATTACTTTTTTCTACTCCGTATTTTCCAATTTATCAATTCGTGTTAATAAAACTTATGGGATCCCTAAAACTTGTGTTTTTAGAAGACATTGACTATATGAAGCTAAAATAATTGTGTCCCACCATAAGTGGGGTGCTTATTAGTTTTTTACTTTATTTTTACTTTATTTTAATTATTTATTAGTAGTTTCTTTGTTTTACTTTATTTTAATTATTTATTAGTAGTTTCCTTCTTTTACAGTAAAAGTCATTCTTATTATTGACACAAATTATAAAAAATGTAAATAATAATAGGCTGAAAAAGTTAGCACAATATTATACCTACTTTTTTATATTAGTTTTATAATAAAATGTGAGTAGGTAAGTTAGTAGAATGTGTGACCTACTTATGATGTATGATAAAAATAAAGTGTGACTCTAATTGTTGGGACGGATGGCGAAATGTGACTCTTATTATGGGGGGGAGGGAGTATCATTTTCTTAAAACGAGTGCTAAAAAAAGCGCATTGCTTATGATGGGAGAAATAAAGTACTCCTTCCGTTCTTAAAAAATACATTACTTTTACCATTTTGGGTCTTCCTCAAATTATACCAAGTCTAAATATGAACCATTTACACACTACTAATAATGTGAACCACAGAATCCACTAATACTACTTCAACTATGTTCTCTCTTTCTCTTTTATTTTATCTTTTTCCTTACTTTACCAATTATACATTAAAACTCGTATCATTTACAAGTTTGTCTATTTTTTTAGGATGGAAGGAATATATTATTTATTATTTATTTATTATTTAACTGTAAATAAATTAAATTTAAAGGCCGCGCCACGAAGGAATATATTATTTATATCTAGCTTAGGCTGTGAATATTTTTGTTAATTTGGGTTGAAACAAAGTAGTCTTGGGCCTAGATGGGCTTGAGCCCGATAGGAATAAATATACTACTACAAAACTAGTACTCTCTCTGTGCCAACTAAGTTTAGTCAAAACTTTTAGGTATGGAGATTATAAATTGTGTTGAAAAGTATGAGAGGAATAAAGTAGGAAAGATAAAGAGAGAGTAAAGTAGGTAATGGAATAAAATAAAAGTGATTGGATGTTTTATTTTTTGTCAAAAAATGAAACACTACAAAAAATCGCGCGTTTACCTAGCACCGAAGTGCTAGGAATAACCCCAAAGTGCTAGGAAAAATAGAAGTTTCCGAGCACATTTCCAAGCACATAGGGTGCTAGTACTTTGCTCGCTCGAAATTATTTCCGAGCACCTATCCGAGCAAAACTCAAATTTTTCCGAGCACCCGAAACGTGCTAAGAAACTTGGTCAACTCCTTTATGAGATGTCCGAGCACCAGAAGTGCTCGGGATTTCCACACTCTGCTCTTCCTAGCACCAGGGTGTGCTCGGAATAATGCGTCTTAGACTCCTACCATAGTTTGGTGCTCGAACTAATGTGATTCAAGAAACCAAACCTAGCACAATTTGGTGCTTTGAATAATGCATTTCAAAACTCCTAGCACAATTTGGTGCTAGGATGGTACATTTCATTCATATTCATGAATTTCATTATTTTTTCATATTTTTTATTATTATTTTAGCTTCATTTTAATTGTTAATTCAATGAAATTAAAATGGCATTAAATCAAAACTAGAAATAAAATAAACAAATTGAAAAGCCCAATGGATGGCGAGAATTCAATTGCTTCACAAAGTTGATCAATTCAAAATGCAAGTCTAAATCTATATTTCACCAAAATTCTCAAAATTGATCAATTAAAAATGCAAGTCTAAATCTATATTTCACCAAATTTTTCACTGATCAAGCTCCTCATCCATTCTTTCATCTGCTCCTTCATCATTTCCATTTTCCTATCATACGCTTCCTCAATTTTTCTTTCTCTCTCATTCATCTCGGCATGCATTTTCTCCCGTTCTTCTTTAAGTCGTTCTTCAAATCGTTGCTCGATCAGCTCGTCCATCTTGCTAGTATAATTTTGTTGCACTTTCTGCGCCGGGAATCTGTTTTCTCTTCTTCACCTTCCCATGACGCTCCAAGAAGATGGCATCTAAATCCGGATTCTCTACCCCTTCGACTCTTAATTCTTCTGCCCTTGTCCTAACATCATCCTTCCAATAAGCAAACACAAATTAGATACTACTATAAGCAGGCGAGCAAACAAACAGTTTCACAGCAAACAAACAGTTCCACAACAAGTTCCACAAACATTATGTTGATGCACTATTTTTTAGCACAATAATACCTGCAAGTATATAGAATAGAAATAGTATAGCCAAAGGTCAGTACCGGATATCGAACACGGGGAAGGCAAATACAGACCGTCTATCTTCTACTAAGACTCAATTACTATCTGGAGAAACAAGAGATTTTGAAAACTTTTTAAAATTGAAAGCAATAGAAGGCAATTAACAACTAGATGCAAATAAACACAGAGATAAACGATAGAGATATGGGGAATTCCAGGGATGTGTGTTTACAGTTATGGTTATACAAATTCCAAACTACAATACCCTAGCACAATTATTACTTTGATGGGACGAGTCACCTAGCTTATGCTCATGCGATGCAAACGTTGATTACAAGATTAGGGTTGTTAATCCTAACACGTAACTCCTCAAAGCTCCTAAGACCCTTGAAAAGTCCTCACTCTCAATTAACAGTGTCGTTTTAAAGGAAGCTAACTGTAGCGTCTACTAAGTGGATCTAACTCGCTAGAACTCTCTCACAGTATGAAGCAAGTTATATTAAATCATACATAATTGTGTCACTCAATCATGTAGCATCAGTATTACTTAGAGAAGAAACAAAGTAAAAACAAAACGGATATTAAATAGAAAATTGGAATTGTATAACTAAAGTCGTTATTAACACATCTTTAGAATCCTATGAGTTTAGTTACACATAGTGGAATAAGCTAAACACATAGATTGAAGGGAAAACAACTTTAACATAAAATTAAAGCAAATTAAACCCGTAGGTTGAATCCTTGTCGTTCTTGATGTTCTTGAAATCCTTCTTCAACTCCTTGCACAATGACGTACTCTAGCTTTTAATTTCTGGGAATTTATGTTGCAAAAAAGAAGCTCTCCCTTTGATGAAGCTTGGGTCCTATTTATAGGAGAAAGTCAATCCCAATTGTAGAAGGAAAAGATCTTCAAAATATGGTAAATTTTGGAGCAGATCTAGGTCAAGCCGGATTCGCCGCCTTTCTCCGACGGGCCGCCACACCTTGGCCGGCGGTCGCCACGTTGGAGTCCAGAGACTCTGTCCTTTCGGCGGCGGACCGCCGCATGACTTCCTGCGGTCTCCGGGCGAGACTCCTTTCCTAGCGTAAATTTTCGAGGCGGGCGGCTGCATGATTCTGACCGCCGGGCGCTGGCGGTCGCCGGTCGCCGTCTGACTTCAGATTTTCAGACTTTGCGTTTTGACTCCCTTTTTCGGCTCAATTATGCACATTTCTCACAAAACACGTCAAAATACCAAAATAGATAAATTGTGCAAATAATCGACGTGTAGATTGACTTTGTCATAAAAAACGGACCAAATAATGGCCTTAAAACCGTGCAAAATCCGAGCGTATCATCTGTACACTCATGTATAATGTTCAGCAAGACACCAATCAAAGCATTCGGTACACTCAGAATAGCAGGGCAGAGGGGAGAAATGAGACAGATATGTGTATTAAAACATTGATGTTGCAGCAAAGACATCGATGTTGCAGCATTTCTGTATTAAAACATTGAAATATGAGAAGTATAGCTAGTAAAATGAAAGTGACAAGTTTCACAACAAACAAACAGTTGCACAAACAATTTCATGTATAATCATAAGTAATCTAAAGTTTGAAAATGTTCAGCAAGACATCAGTCAAAGCATTCTGTACACTCAGAATTGCAGGGCAAAGGGGAGAAGGGAGACGGATGTTGCAGCATTTATGTATTAATACATTGAAATATGAGAAGTATAACTAGTAAAATGAGAGTGACAAGTTTCACAACAAACAAACAGTTTCACAGCAAGTTGTTCTGCCATTTTCAAGGATGCTTCCTCAAAATGCTACTACTAAACAATAGGATAAATGCTAACTTAGAATACCACAGCAAGCTGTTCTGCCATTTTCGAGGATGCTTCCCCTAAATGCCACTACTAAACAACAGGATAAATCCTAACTCAGAATACCTATTATCATGTAGTTCTAAGAAATTAATCCAAGTCAGAATGTACCATCTGATTATATCTTTCCCTTTCTCTATCATATACCTATACTCTTTACTCTTTGTTGCTTGATAATTGTGAGATCATACATCTTCTAATGTAGTGGGGGTTTTGATATTATGAACTAACTAAAAACAATCCATTAAAAAGTTGGAAAAATAATGAGGAAAGCAGAACATTGCCATGGAATGGAGCCATCTAAGTTTATTAATACCACTAGCATGCATATAAAAGAATAGAAGCTACAACCTGCATTTATACACTAAGTAGGCCGGTTTCAAGCATATGCACATTACTGAATCTATCTTTTTTATTCTCAAATTGAAATACCAAATAGGGATCAAAAGCCCAAAATTAGTCAAATTAAGATTAAACTTACACGAATCTGTGTGGCGCGTTGAGAAACCAGACCTTGTGAATCTTTTTTTTTGAATGTGTGAGTCCTACCATAGACATCCATAAATTGAAGCATTATCTCGTCATTTTCCTCTATCTGCAAATAACATTAAAAAGGATTAAAAAATAATCAAAAAAGGAAAGAAATCAAACTAGAACAATATAAATTTTACCATTTTTTCAACTATCTCTTCAAATGGAACACAACCATTACAATGTTTTCCAAAGGCCTTCTCCCGCCCTTGTCTACGATTTCTCGAGCACCTCTCAGAAACCTTAATATTCTCAGGAAGCTTCCAAGCATCGATGTATGTCGTCCACTGGACATCCGTGAAGTAGGCCGGTTTCTTCATTGTCTTTCTCTTATAACCAATGTAATCACCGTATCTAGCTTTGCACTGACTGCGAAAAGCTTTCTTGCATTCCACTTGATCATAAGCTTCGCAATTTGCATCTTTTTGCAAAATAATAAAGTATTAAATAATTTATGATAATTGAGTTATAAATATAAAATGCACAATTTGACCTCAAATTCTTTCCAATAATGTTCAATGTATTCCTCTGAAAGCTTTGCCTGACTGTATCCTCTCGGGTCAACTATGTGCTTGAAAGCCTTATTGCATATGTTGGCTACTACACCAGTCGGATGCAATCTGCAGAATACTATACAATTAGTAACTTAAAATAATATAATGAATGCATAAAATTAAATGAGCACGTACGTTCTCAAAATATGCTCGTTTATTCCACCCAAAAATCTTGCTCAACTCAGAGTTTATTTCCGCACCTTCATCAAATACTCTCTTGAATTCAAATTGTTCCAAATGATCAAGTATTTGTTCTTCATTTAAGAATGGAGGAGGACCAGAATGCTCGGTTATGTTCTTTCTAAAGTTCTTTCTATCTTTACGAAATCGATGATATTTGTTGAGAAACCTCCTGTGGCAATCAAACCAAGTGGTTTTCCGTCCATGCTTCAAGGAGAAAGCTTGTGAGTCCTCCATACAATATGGACACGCGATGTGCTCCACCCTAACAACATTGAATACGCAGGGAAGTCACTGATAGTCCACATCAACGCTGCGCGTAACTGAAAGTTCTGTTTTCTTGATATATCATATGCAGGGATTCCTTCGGTCCATAAATCGTTGAGCTCTGCGATCAGGGATTGTAGAAACACATCAATATTCTGCTTGGGATTCTTCGGACTGGGCACAATCACTGTGAGAAACATGTATGGATCTTTCATGCACAACAATGGTGGCAAGTTGTATGGAGTTAAAATCACTAGCCATAATGAGTACTGTGAACCGGTCTGACCAAATGGCTGAAATTCATCAGTTGTAAGTGCTAACCTGGCATTTCTTGATTCAGAAGCAGAGAAAGGATGTATCTTGTCGAAGGTTTTCTAGGCTACAGAATCTGCCGGATGAGACATCTCTCCTGGAGTCTGGATGTGCTCTGCATGCCATCGCATGGATTGAGCGGTAATTTCGGATGCATACAAACGCCTCAACCTTGGGCCTAAAGGGAAATAGTATATCTGTTTGAGTGGACTTGTGCCATTACCCTTAAATCTGGCCTGACCACAAACTTTGCATTCAGTTCGGTTCTCGTCCTCCCTCTAGTAGATCATGCACCCTCTTTTGCAACAATCTATCTTGAGAACTGGCATATCTAAGGTCTGCATTTGTTTCTTGCACTTATAGAAGCTACTAGGCATACGGTTTGGTTTCGGCAAGCACTCCTCCATAAATTGGCACAATTCGTCAATAGCTCGCTGAGACATTCGATGTTCAGGCTTCATAGTCAGCAGTCGAGCATTTGTTGACAACTCAGAATAATCACAACCCGCCACAAATCGGCCTGAGACGCTTCTAATAAATTATAGAACTGCTGTGACTCGTTAGTGGAGGATTCTGGCATGTAAGCATGCAGGACATATTGTTCGTGTTGCGCTTGGAAATGATGAGGCTCGTGACTGGCTGTCTGTCCCCACGCATTGTGTACCATATGCTGGTATGGATCCGATGATGGATCGAAATGCATAGATTCAGCCGGTATTGAACTGGACGACGCTTCTACATCGCAATGAAATCTCCAATCATAGTAATATGGAGTAAACCCCCTTCTCACAAGGTGATCTTTCACCGTATCAATAGAAAAAAATTTGTTATTATCACAACGTGCACATGGACATCTAATTTTTGAACCATCCATTTTAGAGGGAAATGACACAGCAAAATTCATAAACATATCTAACCCATCGATAAAATCACGATTGAATTCTCCGGTGGGATACTTTCGCTCATACATCCACTCTCATCCCGGAATTTTATCCATTTCACTATCTTGTAGTATGAAATCAAAACAAATAAAATGATACTTTCAATAAATTAACAAAGAGTTTAAAAAATATTAGCAAATAAAAATTATAATATTGATCATCAAAATATTACTTGAACAAAAATATTATTTCAAATTATTAAAATTCTCAAGTTTCTTGTCTAGAGAAGTTTGACATAGAATAGTTAGCTAATCTATCATTTTCATGGGTAAGTCCACTATAATTAGTCCTTAAATCCAAAAATAAATTAAAGTAACCTATCCATTTTACTATCCCTATAGCATAAAATTAATATAAATTAAAACAAATATATAATATTTTAAATTATTTAACTTGAAGTTAGATAGAATAACTAATAAATATAAATTATACCTTTAGATAACAAAAAGATAACGAGGCGAGGTGGCAACGGGCAAAGAGACTACTTTGAATCGAAGAAATAACAAGGTAAGATTGAAAATATGTAGGAAAAGATTGAAGAAATCGAGTTGGAGAGAAAATGGAAGAAGTAAAATGATAGAAGTTAGATCCAGATCTGTTCCGGAAATAATATCCTAATTCCGAGCACCTTGCAAGTGCTAGGAAATATTTCCGAGCACAACCAATTTGTGCTAGGAATGTTTCCGAGCACAGTCATTGTGCTAGGCTTTTTCCCTAGCACAGGCATAGTGCTAGGCTTGTTCATAATTTCTTCAACATTATGAGCACTATCAGAAAGTTCTCGAAAAATGCTAGGTAAATTCCGAGCACATATTGGTGCTCGGAAATATGTGCTAGGTAAATGCGCGATTTTTTGTAGTGAAATGATATGACCTAGTTGGGACAACCCAAAATAAAATGCGACTCAACTTTTTTGGGACGAGGGGAATAATTCGTAAACTCCAAAGGTCCAACCTATTAATTGTGTAGAAAATTTATTTATATTAATATTTGAATAAATTCCCGTAAAAAATTGAAGCAAGAGATAAAATATTGGTTTTAATAATCAGGTATTATTTATACTCACCATGAGGACGTTTATATATGTATGATTGCCATCAATTATGAAGAAAGAACAACAAAAAATAATTTGGAACATAGGATTTCGAATACTATATTGAACTTTAGATGGAACAAAAGTATTTTATCGTACTCATTTTCTCCCAAAATAGTAACACTATGATGGCTGTATTATTACATGTTACAACAAAAAAAACATACATTCATCCATATATGCTTCATATACAAACACACATGCATAAAATTACACAATAAAAAGTTTACATTACAAGATATCTATATGTCTTAATTAATTACCGGACAAATACTTATGAAAGAGAGATTGAAACTTGTCCATCTCCTTAGGAGGCAAAGCCACCAACACATTCACCCCATTGCTCTCCACTCCCCCAACCTCAGGAAACAACAATATGATATCTTTCCTATGATAAACCAAAGGGCAACTATACTTAGGCTTCCCCCACGGATACTCCACTTCATCAAACCCTAACCTCCACCACGACGAAATCAAGAACTCCCCATTGGGAAAGCCCTTATACACTTCCCCCCAATCGATCGCCGACCTCGCGTACTCGTCGCTCATCCGGGCTGCCCCCTCGGCCACCGCGTCCACCGCCTTCCCGAACGGCCCGTCCTCCAAGTCCCCGCACTTGGCCGTGGCGTAGGCCGTCAGCACCGCGTTGCCGCAGTAGGCGGCCGGGAGGGGCGGCCGCAGCCTCGACCGGATGTCGACCGCGTATAGAACAGTGCATTCGCGGTCGCGGTCGCAGTTGTCGGCGCGGGACAGGGCTTTGCAGCGCCAGATGAGGGCGGAGACGGCGTTGAAGCCGGTGATTTTTTTGGAGGAGGAGGAGGCGGCGGCGGCGGATTTTAGGGAGGTGATGTCGGTTGGGGCGAGGGTGAAGATTTTGAAGTCGAGGTCTTCTTGTTTGCAGTCGAAGATTGGGGGGGTTTCCTCTTGGCCGATGGGGGTTTTGAGCTTGAGGAGCTCGGGGTGGGGGAAGGTGACTTGGGGCGGGGATCGGGCGGCGAGGAGGCGGCGGTCGTGGCAGGGGGCGATGGGGATGGGCTTGTCGTCGAAGGCTTGGGAAGCTAGGTTTTCCAAGAAGTTTTTGAAGCTTATTCCATCCATTAAAGCATGGTTTGTGGATATTCCCATTGCAAAACCACCACATTTGAATGATGTGACCTAGATGGGTTAAACATAAGATTAGTTTAAAAAATGTCTAAAAATATTTTTTAGTCAATTAAAAATGCTAATTTGTGTTATCAAATACACCACATATGCTTTAAAAAGTTGTCTTCAATTTTGGTGTCCAGCTAAAATTCTAAAATTTAGGATGCAAAGAAAAATGTCACATAAAAGCAAAATATTAAGATTTATGGACTATTGTATTCTCAACAAAAGAACGTTTTTTTTATAGCCTTAAGTAATTAGGTTATTTTTCAAAATTTTCCACAACTATTTTTATAAGATAAGGTTAGTTAGTAACTACACATAAACTAGACCTACAAGGCTAGGAGTAATACATATATGGGTTGCATTTTCACAGACACGGAGACAAAACATGACATATGTATAGTTATATAAATTGATTTTTAGTACTCCCTCCGTCCAAGGAAGATGACCCCTTTCTTGAGCGACACAAGATTTTATGCAACTTTATTTTGTGTGTTGAGAGGAGAGAGTAAAGTAAGAGAGGGGGAATAAAGTAGAGATAAAAGTGTTTCCATTTTAAATAATGGATCATCTTGGTTGGGACAAACTAAAAAAGAAAGTGAATCATTTTCCATGGGACAGAGAGAGTACTTAATATACTTATTAATTTGTGCGTGAATAGGAGTAGGTGTTATAATGTGTATTCATGATGCTTTATGAGCACATCAAGTAATCAACCTTTTCAAAATAAATGAAACTTGATTGGGAGTTGGAAATTTTTATTATTGTAGTGCACCTTCACAGAATTCTTTATTACTCTTCTAATGGGAAAATGTACATATAGTATTAGTTTGATTTTAAAGTTATATTTATGTGTGTAGATGAATAGTAGGTGTTATACGTGTATGATTCAACTACTTTTGCTATCTATTCAATAACAAATCGTATAAGCTCGTATATGAATGATTAATCAAGAGTAGTGGATACATACATTTAAATAGTATAAACTCTGAAATTTGAACTTAATAAGTAGCACACATAACGTATAGCACATACACAAAAAACTAATAATGTAAGCTACTACAAATAAAAGGTGTAAAAATTAAAGAAAATCAATTATTTATAATTAGTTATATATGGCAATGTTTAAGAAATAGCTAGCTAATTAGTTGTAGAAAAGTTAGCAACTACTCTACTCTATCTACATTATTTTCCGATGCAGGGATTGAATGGATGAAGGATAGGCAAAGAAAAATTGTCCAGCTTCATTTATGGTCAATGAGATACTCCATCCGTCCCAAGATAAGTGAAACCCTTTTTTGGCTATTAGATTTAAGGAATTGATACTTAAAAAGTTAAAGTAGAAGAGCGAAGAGAGAATAAGTAGGTGAATAATAAAGTAAGAGAAAAAATTTTTTGCTAAAAAGGAAAATATCTTAGAACATCTCAAAAAGAAATATGACTTGCTTATAGTGGGACTGATGGAGTAACATGGGCCATTCATGGTAAGTAGTACGAATTAGATTAGGTTAATATCATAATTATCGCAAACAAATTAGGTCAAGGCCATAACTGCTACTCCTTTCTTATTGGGTTATGGCTAGTTGCCAACTGATCAATTTATTGCTCAATGACTATTCAGTAAAATGAAAAATAAAATATGAGTTGGCAGTCATTAATTAATTGCATTATGATTGTAACATTTTGACAATTTCCTGCTCTATTCCGGAAGTTTGCATGCAGATGCGGATGCGGATATCTAGTTCACTGTATTGTCTCTTGTCTTATGAGTTTCTCTTTCAAGCCTCATTCAATTCCAATCTATTTTGGTTTAGCTTAATTTAGTAGTATGGGTCGAAATTAAGTATTTATGATTAGAATTTATAGTTATTTTTAGGGGTGGGAATACGGATATCGGGTATTGGATTTATCCATACCCGACCCGATATCCGCCGGATTTGGATACCCAATATCCAATTTTATGGGATGTATGGGATTGGGTATTGAAATATAAGATAAATCGGGTATTGAATAACCCGAATGGGTATCGGGTATTACCCGAATATCCAATTTATTATTTAAAGCATATTTTAAATTAGGTTTAGCCATTTTGCATTAAATATAATCTTATACTTTAAAATAAAAGTGATCCATTTTTTTTTAGTTTTATACTACAAAATAAATGAAACATTAAAGATATTAGTAAATTTAGATATGCCTATATTTTTATTAATATATAAAATTTAATTTTTTTTATTAATTATTAATACATGTAAAGTGTTGGTATTTGGATACCCGATAAGTCGGATATGGATACCCGGGGCGGGTATTGAAGTACCCGAAAATATATCGGGGCGGGTTTTGGATAGACATTTTAATGATTTTCGGGTTTGGATACCCGGTTTTTTCGGATCGGGTATCCATAGATACCCGTATTCCCACCCCTAGTTATTTTACTAGAGTCATTCAATTATTTATAGTTATTGATAATAATAATACTATATATTATTCCATTTTGAAAATGTACGAGCCTCTGGCCATACATTCCATATTAACCAATTAATTTATAGTATATGTCCAAAATCAGAATTAGTGAAAATTCATAAGCTAGGCTCATTAATCTTTCAAAACAATATAAATGTAAAAGACACCAACCAAAAAACTTGTTATTAAAATCATCAAATTATCATGAATTTTTACGTACCATGATAATAACACACATTTTAAGTCAGATATCTAGCAAACGATTCGAGAGAGAGATATGACCTGAAGAACACATAGTGGTTGATCATCAAACTTTTCCAAGCCCTGAACAATAAGCTGCATGAATGCCGGATTAGGGTAGACGAGATCGCCAACCTCGGCGAGCAAAAACTCGGTGGAGGCGACCACAAAGCCGACCCCGGCCGGCTTGGGGTCGATCTCCAGGCGCCCTGTCTCGGGGTTGGGCCTCAGGCGGCCGGCCAGGAAGTCGTACGCCTCCATGACCTTCTGCAGAGCGGCCTTCAGCCGCTCTGCAGCGGCCTCGGGCGGGAAGTCCGGGTTAGACTCGAAGAAGTGGAGGGTTTGGACGTGGAAGTTGAGGACTTGGTCGATGTTGGAGAGGAACATGGGAGTGTCTTGGGGCTGTTGAGAGGGGAATATGAGGGTTGAGTCGTTGATGGACACCTTCAGGTCTTGGATGGCCGGTTCGGATGAGGATCGGTAGAGGCTTCCCATGTTGATGAGAGACAAGAGAGAGGAAGAGAGTATGACTAGTCTTTGTCTGATTTCCCCATTTTGTCTATTTATACTTGGTGAGATCTAATTAGCCATGCCCCACCATTTAATTACGATTTGAAATAGTGATGTATCCTATTTTTAAAGTTATAGTACTACCTCCGCCCCTGCTTTTGATTCGGCATGAGTTTTAATAAATGTAAAAGAAATTGGATTAAAAAAAATTAATGGTATGTGGATCTTAATTTTACATATTAGTTTTATTATAAAATTGGAGTGAAATTGAGTTAGTGGACTATGATGTCCATTACCAAAAATAATAAAAGTGAAGTGGGACAATTAGTAAGGGACAGACCAAAACGAAAAACTGAGACACATAATGAGAGACGGAGGAAGTATTAGTTTTGTAACCCCCGTAGCAAAAGTAGAGAGTGATCGTCGGTGCATGACACGAAAAATGAGCGATTATTGTTTCTAAAGAGCATGAGGACATGAATGAAATGAAAGACATCTAAGAAAAAGGTATTTCGAGAGTATTTTTTTTCTGGCTAAATCAAGTTATGACATACCGGTGATTTTGTATTTTAAATCTATAGAATTAACATTCAACATACAATGTTGGCTATGTGCTACTTTGATTTGTCAATGTGCACGATGCTTTTGCAGCCCAATAATCTTGACATCTTGGGTAGCGATAACTAACATGTGAGAAGGACTAGTATTGTTATTCTACAAAATCATGCCTTGATGCGACAGAAATGATATCGTCCTCAAGAGTGGCTCTGAACAATGTTTTATTGTGTAGAAATCTAGCTAGTTGAAATTTAATCAAGTACAATAAATAATACTAACTCCGTCCACAGAAAAATACACCAATTTTATCATTTTGAGGTGTCCATCAAAATTAGACCAATTATACATATGGAAAGTTTTAAATAAATATTAACCCTATACATCAATCTAAATGTGGACTCCACAATCCACTAACACTACTTTTACCATATTTCTCTATCTCTCTCTCTCTCTCTCTCTCTCTCACACACACACACACACACACTTTACCAATTCTGCATGAAATTTTGTGTCATTTATAACTTTGTCTATTTTTTTGGGACAAAAGTAGTAAGTAGTAAATAGCAGTAATAGTTTTAGAGTTATGTTACTCTTTAGATAATGATATTAATTGTAGCAATCTTTGAACATAGAATATCTTAAATACATAAAATTAATTATATTAAAAGGATCTTAGATTCGATAATCTGGACCTTAATTAATTTAAGGTAAATCATTATTGATCATGATAGTGACTGATCAACATTTCCTAGCGGACCTCAATTAAAATTGAACACAATTTTATTAAGTAGAAATCTATTGTGATAAGCTTATCCAAATTTCTTTGTAGCCATAACAAGTGAAGCTCTTTCAAAGACTGAGAGATTAGTGTTCTTTACAGACTTAATCATTAAAAATTATGTGAATTTGATATGAGAATATCTTGAATAGGTGATCTTCAATAGATTCCCATGAGCTTCATCAATACTGGCCATAGTGGGTAGTTGTCGCTGGTTCACTAGGTTTTGATGGTGACATCCCAAAGTTTCTGAATCTGCTGATGACAACAATGGAATTATGAGGCTATGTCGGAGGAAGTTTGCAAATTAAGATGCGAACTCTGTTTCAAAAGTTCTTTGAACTTTGGTATCTATGGTTTCAGAATCTGATATTGTTTATTTGTTCTAGTATCTCTTGATTTTGGTAAAAAAAAATATTGAAATTTGTGTATGCTATATATTGTGAGAGGTGTGATCCGTTGCTAACTTTTTTTTTTAATTGCTAACTCTGCTAACTCATCAATACAATGTATTTAAAATGTCAACACGATGAGACATCGAAATGTCAACATAAACTTAGTTGATATTTTAATACATTCTGTTAGACATTGATATTTAAAATGTCAACACAATATATTAAAATGCAAACACAAATTTGTGTTGACATTTTTAATACACTGCGTTGATGAGTTAACAAGTTAGCAATTTAAAGTTAGCATTATAATGCACCCCTACATTGTATACGTAAATGCTGAAGATTTTCTATATAATTTAAATAACATATTATTATAGATTAATCTAATGCTCAATCTATGCCAAATTGTAGTATTTCCTTTGAAGTTTTACTTTCTTTTCTTATGTTGACCCGCTATCCGTTCCTAATAATCTGTCACAATTTGAAACTACACATATTTTTAAGAAATGTAATAGAAAAGGTGTTTGAAAAAGTTACTAACATGTGAATCTTATTTTCATATATTAGTTTATAATATATGTGAGTGAAATTGAGTTAATGGAATGTTGGGTCCACTGCCTAAAACGGTAAAAGTTAAAGATGACAATTTCTTAGAATAGGTGAAAATTGGAATAAATAACATATTTTCAGGGATTGAGGTATACTAATATTATATCCTTTCTTATATTATCAATGTACTCTTTCTGTTTTCCATGATAGTTAAGTCATTTTTTTTTTATTTTAGGACGTTCCATTATTATAGATTCATTTATCTTTTTTAGCAAAATATAATTTATTTTACATCTAATCATACTTTATTCTTTCAATTTTTCTCTTTTTCCTACTAATTTTTATCTCTTCGCTTGATATCGGTGGCGGAGCCACGATTGGGAGGGGGAAGGGTTAGGCCCTCAGCCATTTCAAATTTCACTATGTTCGTTCGTTACTAATAAAGAGCTTATTAGCGCAGTTAGTTTCGAAGCATGTCTTACCTTAAGTCTGGATCTTTAAACGGCGCCTATTTTCGTTTGCTTTTAATTGCTGAATTTTATTCCTAGCTTCAAATTTATTTATATTTTTCTCATATTATTTTATAGATTTGATTATGGCTAAAATTATTAGCTAGTAATTAATTTATTTGTGTTTTTATTGAATTTTGTTCATAATAGTTTTATGTAATTCATTTATTTTTTCATGATTAGTAATTTATGTACATATTGTTAATTTAAAATTATACAATAATAATTTTTATAATTAAAAAATAAAAAAATTATTTAACCTCATACATGTGTAAATTTATCATATAATAGTATCGATAAAATTTTAAAGTTACGTTCTTTATTTATAAAATTATTCTTTAATTATTTTGACATCGATATTGTCACCATTCGAACTGTCAGATTTTTTTTGGCATTGATGACACTAAAAAATATTCAAAAAAATGTTAAATATAATTTGAACCCCAACTATCGAATTCCTGCCACTACTTAATATATTTAAATATTTCGTTTTTAATTTTTGTGTCAGAAAGAAATAACTTTACTATCACAAAACGGACGGAGTACCGGAGTAATATTAAATATATGAGTGAACTACACAAATGGTCCTTGAACTATGCGTTTCGCACGCAAATGGTACCTAAACTTTTAAACATATCGTCGGTAGTCCCTGAACTAAGGTGTAATCACATTTTTGATACTTTTTACTATTCATCACAATTTTGCACCAAAAATGCTTCCCAAGGCATGAAGGACATTTATGAACTTTCATATCTAGGTATTGGATTTGATATTTTCTTTATCTCTCTCTATTACTAAATATGACATTTTCTTATAGTTGGAGTACCTAAAATGATATTATTCACTTCACTTTTTCAATCACTTTATGTCAGATCTTCTTTCTCTCTCTTTCTCTAAAACTTTTAGAAAGTAAAAAATTAAAAGTTTTAGATAAAGAAAGAGAAGAAGATCTGATATAAAGTGATTGAAAAAGTGAAGTGAATAATATTTAAGGTACTCAAACTATAAAAAAATATCAAATTAGGTACTAGAGAGAGATGAAGAAAATATCAAATCCAGTACCTAGATTAAAAGGACAAAAATGTCCTTCATGCATTGGGAGCGTTTTGGTTGTAAAATTGTGATAAATAGTGAAAAAGTACTATGAATGTGATTACACCTTAGTTCAGGGACTATCCACGATATTTTCAAAATTTAGGTACCATTTGCGTGCAAAACGCATAATTCAGAGACCATTTGCGTAGTTCACTCTAAATATATCGAGAATCAAGAAGCCACATAGGATTAAGGTAGTGATAAAATGCAAACTCATATATTGTACAAATTCTAAACTTTTCAATACAGTGTCAACACAATGTAAAATTTTAAGATTTTGATGTCAACACAATCTCAATACAATGTCAACACAATTTTAACACGGTGTCAACCGTTGACACTGTGTTGATATTTTCTGTTGCTGTTATTTTGTAATCTATTGACATTTTTTAACAATTCAGATTATAGTTTAGCGTTTGTATAATATTTAGAGTTTGCATTTCATTATGTTCCCATAGAATTATCCTTAAATATGAAACGAATATTCGATGTTCATTGATTTTGAAACTGAAATTAGCAGGATGTAAATAGTAAACGAATGGTAGCATTCAGCTCATTGGACGAAATTTATGCACCACAATATTGAATGCTGAATGTTTCAACTAGGTAATTGTCATTTGGAGATTGGATTTTTTTTCCAATAATATTGTTTCATGCAAAAACCCAAAAACATATGTATTTATTAAGTAGTTGAAAAGGGTCGTGTAATTAACAAGCGAACAAGTTGGTTGGTTCGATTGTGATGTCCTAATTGTTCCAAGTCACATATTTATTTATTTAAGTTGAAATTGATTGATATTATGTTATCAATCATGCCTCCAAATTAGGTACCAGTCAATACTTCGAAACAGAGTTTAGGATTTTGGGTAAGGTGCTACACTAATTGCACATAAAATTGCTGCATGCAAATTCTTTTGTATTTTTAATTTGTAATCGTTGCTTATTTATACAATATACAACATGAAAATGCAGAGAATTTATTTTTAACTTTATTCTACAATGGTATACCTCCATGTCACTCGAGTGCTCTGTTTGGAATTAATTCTTTCCAATTTTAGAATTTTATGGTGAAATAACGTTTAATTTGTTAATTTACCTCTGTCATTGATGTAATTTTTTTGACACTTTTGGTCAGTTTCCTACACTTGACAGGACAATAATGTTATTATGGAAGAGTACTTAACCAAAACATTTCAATATTAATTAGCTTTTAATTTTCAGTTTGAATTTGGGGTGCAAAAAGCATTTAGTGTTAAAACAAGAGCTTAACTATGCTTTATGAATTTTGCCCTACATATCTTTGACAGATTATTGCACTAAATGTTGGCTTTATTTGTGCAAAGCGACCTCTACGTGTTTGATTATTATGGATTTACAAATTTCATTTTTATTATACTACTACTATAAAGTACCGCCGAAAATGATAATGGTACAAATCTACAAAATAATTTCGGAAATCGAAACCAATCTACAATTTAAAGTCCTTATTGACTTAAATTAAGCTAATTTTGATGGTATATAATTAGGGATATTGGCCACTAAACTATAAACTTTGACCAAATGTTGGATTTCCATGAACTTTAAAATTAGTCTTAAATGCAGTGTTTTAAAAATCGGACCGGCCGGCGAACCGGCGCCGTTACTGGTTCACTGGTTCAACCGGTTCACTGGTCGAACCATTGGTTGAACCGGAATATATAATAAACACATATATTAAATATTGTTAAGAAATTTAATATTTGTATGTATTAAAATAGATGATGTTTATTAATTTAAGAAAATTTATTTCATAAAATAATATTATAATTAAATACGAATTAGGTATTAAGTTTAGATAAAAATATTCATTGATGTCAATAGCTAGGGTATATAAATTAAGTATGTAATATAAAAAATTTATTTATAGTAAATAATGAATCTTATATGGTACTAATAATAATATAGATGGTAAGTAGAGCATCATTAAAATATAGAGGGTGATAATTATTTATATTATAATTAACAATTATATTAAAGAATATAAAATTAAAATGAATTATTAGTTTTTGTAGATAAAAATTTAATGGTTAATGTATAAAAATATTTGATGTTCAAATTGTTAAATGAGCTCATGTGGTGGAGTGGTAGAGGTCTTCTTATGTAGAAGAGAGGTCATGAGTTCAACTTCTACCAACAACAAATTTTAAAAAATTTTAAACAAAACAATACTAAACCGGTTTCCGATTCACGGTCCGGCTGGCCGGTTCTGCCGGTTCACAGCGGTTCAATGCATTGGTGGTTTAAAGGAGTGAACCGAACCGGACTACCTATCGGTTCGCGGTCCGACCGGTCGAACCGGCCGGTCCGGTCCGGTTTTTAAAACATTGCTTAAATGTCACAAACTTTACATTTGTTATTTTCCAACTCAATCCAAACAATATATTTTCGGCGAAAAACTTATCCTACATGCGCAGCCGTGATATATCTATGATATTCTAGACATTTTTTTAAATTCGTGGCAAGTATGCTAAAAAAAAGGCACATAGAAAACCACATTAATTTAGTAGTGCCAAGTAAGATAAAAAAATGCACATAAGTTAATTGAATTTAGTGATTGACCTGCCATGAGAAATAACAAATAAAATGCAAATTTTATGATACTTAAAACCAACTTAAAAGTTTGTGGTAATACGAAATTTATAATTTTAGTGACCAATATCTCTATAACTAATGGTTATTAATAAAAAAATAAGTTCATCTCACCAAGTGAATCACAAATTTTAAAAAATAGTAACTCAAAATGATGAATTTCAACTGGCAATCCATTAAAGTACTCATAACTTCAACTGATTTTGTTGAAAAATATTTCAAATCCCTTTTGCTCAAGCTAAGGTTTGCTGGTCACAAGCAGAACCACATACTTAGTGTTTCATATTACATTTAAAAGCTACCTTATTTAGAAACTAATCTTCATGTCCAAGAAAGTCAATAATGTACATTAAAAAGCCAATCCTCTGTATCTACCCTCCCTCATGTGCCTTGATTGAGATCTTGATAGCACTTCCACATGATGTCCAATAGGAGAGCAGTGTGTACAAAGCAGAAAGTCAGTCACTGGAATTGCAATGACATAACTCAACTAGACTGTGGCCCCTTCAAATTAAGGCTATTAGCAAGAAACCCCTAATTTGGTTACACACATCTCAATAAAGGGGGAATGGACCATTTCACACCAATCTTGACACAGAATCAGCACAAGAAGGGTATGTATAAGGTTTGAAACACAAGTGTAAATTGGTTATGGAGTAGTAAATAGAGCTGCACAATAAATCTGCATTTTTAGTGGGTGAAGGAAATCTTAGTTAAAAGTTTCAGATATTGACATTGAGTTACTAGCAGCATTAAGTGTGAAACTCTGTGTGGAAGACCTATTTGTAATTCATGTGCAGCAATGATGTTGTTCGTAGTAGAGACAAGGTTTCAAAGATAAGATCAAGCAGTTAATGGTAGAGTTCTATGCAATTTGATTATGACATTAGTCTTGCCCTCTTCACATTCATTGTATTTCAATTGGCAGGAATTTTAGATACAACTATGTATAGCAGAAGGTGAAAAAGCTTAAACAGATCCCTTAAACAGAGATGCGCAAATAGCAATAACAGTGACAGGATTTCAAATTATTTTTAGATCAGAAGTTGTAAAATATATAGCCTGAAATTAGTTGTAAAACAATATCTATTGCATATAAACATTACGATCTTACTCGCGAACATTAAACTTGACATATAACAAAGAAATGCGGCTGCATCTTACTAACCATCACATCACATCACAATATCCTACTATGGTTTGATTTTGACTATTTACCAACTTTTTTTTAATCTCCAATTTTGACTTTTAAAGTCCATTTTTTTACTTTTTTTATCTTCAATTTTGACAATTCAGCCCAATAACTAGAGACCGACCCATTGACCCACACCCGACCTAATTTTCAATTGAAAAGATAATTAATTAAGCTAAAATCTAAAATGTAGATCATATTTCCACCATCATTTTATGCAATAATTATGTTTTAAGAGTTTTAGATGCAATATTTTATTATTTTCTAACTTTTTTATTAACTATAATATAGAAGTATTTTTTAATTTAATTATTGACCGCTATATCCCTGTGGCGGTTTTCGGGCGCACTGCCATATGCCGCCATACGAGATTAACATTGGGCAGATTACATCGCTGGTGTGAAAAATTCAACAACTATTTTAGTTTGTGATATTATATGTCAGGTATAAAGTACGTGAGAAAAAATATATTTTCGGAAAGTTTCGTGATATTATGTATCAATACCCTTTTAGGAAGAGGGATAATAGCCATTTAAACCACTGGCGTATCCAGGGTAGAACAAGGGGGTACAACTGTACCCCCAAAAATATCGTTCTTTATTATATATTCTCTTGATTTAGTATTGAATGATAAATTGGTGCAGCGGTAAAGATCCTCCTAGTGTGTTTAGAGACCCAAGTTCGAATTCAAGCTCCGGCGCTTTTTAGTTTTTCACTTCTATATATCACTATTTTGTTGTCTCCAGTCTATTTTGTAGTATGACTTTCTCAATTCTGTTTTGTACTACTAGTTATTATATTTCAATGTATTTTGTACTCTAATATATATTTGTATGTGTATATGAAAATTTCAAGTATCTTATTTACAGTATTAGTATTGTTTTCAGTACTGTTTTAAACATAATTGAAATATTCTTGAATAATTTATGATATTAATTGTATATTTCTGTATATAAGATTTCCATAGATTATATTAATTGTTTTGTTATTGTATTTTTTTAGACAATTGAATCTTTGTTTCAATAATTTATGTTAAAAATATTTACTTTTAAAGTATTTATTTATTATGTAATTATTATATTCAAATATATATGTATAAAATATTTATAACTAAGAAAATGACTGAACAATGTTGATCGAAATTTATAGCTATAAATCAATGTAAATGCCGTACCCCCGAAACAGAAATCCTGGATACGTAACTAATTTAAACTTATGAACCATGGTCAAATATTTGTCACTCTCATAACAACCTTTGAAATTGAAATATTACAAGAAGTTTCAATTTTTCTCATCTATCCTATTGTGAACAATTTGTTGTCTTTTGGTGATGTTATTGTTTTAATAGAATAAGAAATCTATCCTATTGTGAACAATTTGTTGTCTTTTGGTGAGGTTATTGTTTTAATAGAATAAGAAAAGATAAGAACGTAAAGGAAAATATAAGAAAAAGATTTATTTTAGGGAAACGCGTAGTTTTAAACATAATCAAAAGATGACATTTTGTGCATAGATGAGAAGAAAAATTAAAACTTCATGATTACTCAATATGAAATTATGAATTGCTCGTCAGACTATATATGCACCAAAGAGGACAAGAGATTTATAATGTAAATAAAGATTGAACAAATACTCCATAAAAGGTACTTAGCAAGGCTGCAATTGGTTCCATTTTCCAAACCAGAGGATGCATAAACCTTATGAATGTAATGTGTATGCTCATTTTTCTCTTCACAATACTTTTCTCTTCTGAAAACCTCACTAATTTGGTCTAGTGATATATCCAATCAACAAATGGTGCATGGACATTTCATCTCTTTTTATTCAATATGGGTAACTATTTGTAACGACAGCATGCATTCAACTTAAGTTTAACCTATTATAGTAGTATTATATATTGAAAAGTAGTGAGGATACTACAAATCTAAATCTCTCCAGCATTATCAGTGAGAACACCAGGCAGAGGACTTGAATCACTTGATTGAGTATAACACATTTAAGAGGATATGTCTTGGTACTAAACTCGTACATTCAGAAAACACGAAAGAAGTACAACTATCTATTGTGTGTACGTATTGTTCTTAGTTACTTGATCGCGTGGTCTTGGGTAAGCAATGACACAAACCACGCGAACGAAGAAGGATGATCGAGGTTCCTCTTGTTTCCTTATTTGATTGAAAAAGCAGAGAGTAGTAAAAAACATCATCTTTTTATCAGTGTAGCAAAAAAGATAGTACATTCTTGTAACGCCCCGAAAATTCGAACCCTAATTTTAGAGCCGTAAAATTTTATTTGATGACGTGGGAGACGTGAATTAAATGATGAATGAATTTATTGCATGAGTTCTTATGACAAAGTTGTGTCTAGGGTTGCGTTGGAGTTTGAAAAGTCAAACTTGATGAATATATGACGTGGCATATGAATATTTGAATTAAAGGAATTTTGAGGTGAATTATTTGTTTAAGGGTGAGTGAGATTATTAGGATATTTTCCATAAACATTTTTTTGAAATTTTTGAAACCCTTAGCCTTATTGGAGAAAAATCCTATTTTTCCGGATTTAATTTAAATCTTGGGATATTTATCCAAATTAAATCCAAAGCCTAATTATTCTCTATTTCTCTATGGAAGAAATCGACGCCTATATTTGTTCTAGGTGATTTTCGAAAATCACCTAGGTTGGGAAGAAGTAATTATTTTATTTGTTTAATTGATCCCTTATTTGATTTTCTTCCATACCTAGAATTTAAATATTCTACCAAATCTTACCATACCTCAAGAGATCTTGCCATATCTTATTTTAGTTAATATTTAAAAATCCATTCCTTATTGGATGGCCAAGTACTCGCCTATTTCCTTTTCCAATGGGAGGATTTTTATTTTTTTATTTTTTGCTCAGTGATATTTTATTCTACTCCGAAAAATATACCAAACAAAATCTTGGCTAAATAAGTAGCCAAGATTTTTGAAAATTTCATATTCTCCAACCCTAGTTCACGCCATTTTGTATCTTCTTCTCTACTTCACAATATTTATTTTATTTAATTGTGTAGAATCAAATCTTCCCTAATATTCTATTTAATTACCTAAAGATTTTATTAAACCCTATAAATAAGAGAAACCCCTAACCCTAGCCATCAAAAAAATCGCCCCCACCCCCATTGCACACGCCTCCCTCCCTTTTTCTCTCTCTCTCAATTTTCTTCTACTTTTCTCCAATAATCCTTCATTTTTTGAGAAGAGTTAGAGTTTGAGCCTCAAGATTTTTGAAGAATCAAGTCTCTACTTCGTTTCTACCGTTCGTTTTGACAAGAAAAGGTACCTACATATTAATCTTCTTCTTTCTAACCGATTAATCGGTATTATTGAACCCTCATGCATCTGGATTGAGCGAGAGTGGGATATGTGGGACATAGAAAATGTATGTGCGTGTGTGTGTATGCGTGCGTGTGTGCGTGTATGTTTTTGTGACGTGTGATTAACACTCATGTGTGACACAAGTTGATGTTAGATCTAAGATTGTTGAGTGTGAAGACTTATATGATGGATATGGCTTGGTTTGAATGATAAACGTAATCTGGATCGGTGGGAAAAAGGGGAAGCGTTGAGACATGCATGATTTAGGAGTTGATGTTGAAACTGATTAGTGATATGTGCCTATGTGATTAAAAGGTGAAACCTCGGTTGCGAAGCCGGATAATGAAAGAGAGAAACGTACTTGAAATCTAAGCAGTCGAGGTGAGCTTTATTCTTAAACTCTTTTATGATGCAAATTTATGAATGTGGAGAGATAAGGGTGGTTTAAACTGTTATGTCATGCATATGATTGTTTTGATGATGTTGTGCGCCTGATGCCTAGTTTGAGAGTTCGCTCCATTGGGCTATAGGGCTATGGATATGTATAAACAATTCGGATCTGAGTAGGGCCGCAAACCCTACCAGGCTAGTGTACACGGTGGGATCGGGAGCCGTCCTTGCTAGTCGGCCGGTCTCGTGGGCGAAAAGTGTGGCCACACTTTCGTCGCACTATGGAAATGTTGTGATTGATGGATTGTTGAGAAAGTGGGGAGTTGTTTGACTGGCCAGTCTATGAAAACATTTTTGTGATACTCGATGATATTTATTTTGATAATTGCAAAACTCGAGTTCACTATGGTAAGGGTGGCATAACTATTAATATGTTTTGGCATGAGTTCACTGGGTATTTCAAAATACTCAGCTCTGCATGTGTTTTCCTTATGTACAGGTTGAACGGCGACGAGCGGTGGCGGGTGTTGAGCACATTAATAAAATAAGATGGATATTTTGAACTTCAAGTGTAGTTGTGTCTTCATACATAGCTTCACTTTCTCTTGGTTGCTTCCGCTGAATTTTTGAAACTTATTAGTATTATTTGGCTATTTTAAACCTTTTCCCTTTGGTTTAGAAGATTGAGACATGTTGTGGTTTTGTTGAATTTATGTCGAACCCTTGATTTTTTATCATAGTTTATGGTGTCTATTCTTCATTGATTTTCTTGGTTAAACCGTTGACTTATTGCATTGATAGTTCGTTTAATACCTTGGTCAAATCTCTTTAAATAAAACCCTAGCCTATGTTCTTATTGCTTTTAAGTCCGCCTTGGTAGCAGTCGCCATATTTATTATACCCTAGAAATCCGGGCTGTTACAATTCTTTAAATGAAAATGTTATAGGCATGACTCCAATTACTGTTTAACAAAAGGGTTTCCAAATGTTATAGGCATGACCAAAGGAATTGTCTTCATTAGATTGGTTTCCAAAAAATAGGCTTAAAGGCTAAAAATTAGCTCCAAAATGATTTGCATGTTTGAAAAGGGTAAAACAATTGGATAAAAAAAAGTAGGCTATGAAAAGATTGTCTAACATCTTCCCTTATAAACCTAAACACTATGTAAACATAGACAGACTAAGAGCAAGTTTTATAAATATATACATGCATGCAGAAATCACACAAGAAAGAATTAAGGCACAAATCTCACAAGGTATAAGCATGATTCAATGCGAACAAACAATTCACTAATTATGCACCTTTTCACCAAACCACCAAATCAAAACATCAAGTCATACTTAATCAAAGATGATATGAGCATTATATTATTGGAAACTCAATCTAATATGCCCCTACACATGCGTGTTTTTAAAGTTCTTCATATTATACTCATGACACAATTGACCTCTGTTTTTTTTTTTTTTAATCCTAATTTCACGGTCCACCACATCATCCTCCCAAACTTATTCAAAACTAAGTGAAGAATAAGTTAGTAGAGTCAGTTGGGATGTGAGAAATGTATGAAAGTTATAAAGATATCTTGAAAAAATGGGCTAAGGCTAGATGAGTGACAAACACGGATTTTGCATGTTTTTAAGGGCTAGATTTGACTCGTTTTAAATGTCAATATATGAAAATTATGTTCTTAAATTGCATATGTTATACATTTGGTATTTTTGATGTGTTTGTTGATAAATGATAGAAAAAGACAGAAAAAGGTGCAAAAGGGCCAAGGTGTAGCAGTCTCAGTTCAAGCCGATTTTCCTAGTTCTGTTGAAGTCTAATCAGTGATTAGTTCATACCATTCTCTTCTTCTTCGAAAGAGCTTCGTGTGTATACCTTGAACGTCTCAATCTGAGTTCTATAGAGAAAGTTATGACCATTCTACAAATATTGCGCAGTGCAGTCAAAGCTGACGGAAATTTAGGTTGAAATTCAAGGAATAAAATAAATTGTTGCCCAAATCTCTCCCTTTTATTGTAGAGCACGAAAATTATAAAAAATAAACCATTTTCCAACCTATAAATACCTCTTAACCTAATCATTATCTCAGAGCCTCCAAAATCCTCTACACATTCTTTCATTCCATATTCCACAAATAATTCATCCATCTTCCATTAAAGTGGAGCTTTGCAGATCCAGACAAGAGAAGACTGAAGATAAAGATTCAACTTTGGGTTTTATCAAATTCTTTCATGTCTCGCTCTTTCATTATTGTTTTTACTACCTGTCTATGAGTAGTTAAATATACTTTGTAGATTTTTTTGGTGAAGACTATTATGAACATGTTTTGATTTATTGAATTGAACTTTTTCCTAGCTCTTGTGATTGTTTTTCTTGTTCTTGTTCTTTTATTGTTCTTTTGTTTGGCCAACTTTAGAACTATGTCCGTTTAACTAGATTAATCGAGAGATAGCTAGTTTTACGTGGTAAAAGGAACGAGTACAACACATAGGTTTATCTGCACTCAAGAGAGGGGACCCTTTGTGAGGGGCTTGAGTCTTAAGAACTTAAGGAGTTAGAATCTAATCTATTGGAAGGAGACTTTGATAGTTAGAGTCTAATCTACTGGATAGGTTCACTCGAGAGATGGCTTATCTTAGAATCGCGATTTTCCTAATAATCCTAGAGACACATATAGGTTAAGGTTCTGTGAGATTAATCATCATTAGGTCGTAGTAGTTGGATCCTAAAACTCTACATTCTTTAGCCTGCATTGCATTATTTTATTTTATACTCCCTCCGTCCCATAAAAGTTGAGACAAAACTTTTGGGCACGAAGGTTAAGAATTTATATTAAATAAATAGGAGAGATGAAAAAAGTAGGAAAGATAAGAGAGAGTAAAGTAAATGATGGAATAAAAAAAGAGTGATTAGATGTTTTGTCTTTTGCTAAAAAAGGAAATGACTCAACTTTGATGGGATGGACTAAAAAGGAATGTGACTCAACTTTTATGGGAGGGAGGGAGTACTTGTTTATTTATGTCTAGTTTATAAAACCAAAACCAAAAAACTCTGTGTCTCTAGATAGTATATGACGCTTAGTATATGGTAGTCAATTGCAATTTTATTCTATGTGTTCGATATCCCGGTACTGACCTTTAGCTATACAAGATCTACACTGTAAACTTGAAGGTATTTTTTGTGCTAATAAATAGTGCATCAATGAGGTAAGATTCCAACAAAAGTTGAAAATTTCGGTTGGATTACGGTGAAATTCTAGCATACCACTGGACGTCTTCAGTGGGCACTGTGTTGAGTACAAATGCGTTCCAATGAGTTGCCAGTGGGCCGCTACACAATGGCTAGCGACCATTGGGTTGAGTCCAGTAGCTGCGAATTTTCAATAAGACAAAAGCGAAAATTAAACTCCAAAAATGGATAAAATATGCAAATAATGGACATAAAATACTTAAAACAGTGCAAATCAGAGCGTATCGCATCCGCAAGGGACGAAGGCGGCGAAGGCTAGCCGCCGGTGAACAAAGCCAAGCCCAATCGGTTCTCATACCTCCACCCTAACCTATCCCTCGTAATGTGAACATGTTATTCGGGTATTTGCAGAATGCTCTCCATGCTGATATGTCCTGGATGAATCCTCGACAACAAGCTGTGCATGGCTGGATGATTGAAGAGCCCTCAAATTGCAACTGGGTATGCGCCGCCCGCGCCGCCCGCTAGAGGAGTAGTTTTTAGGATGTAATTTTAAATATTTAGGATTTCAATAATGTAAATTTTAATTTTTAGGAATTTGTAATGGTATTTCGGGGTTTTTTCAATGATGTTTTATTGTTAAGAAAATGTCTTTAGCAATTGTAATTTTTAAAATTGAATAATAGAATAGTGTGACCCATGAATTGTGAAGAGCATGATCTTAGGAAAAAAACATGATTGTGGGCGATGGCGAAGCTATGTGAGGGCCAGGGGCCCATGGTTCCCCAAACCAATTTTAATGTTTACTAGTAGTATATTATACATATATATAAGTTAAATATGGATACCTAGCACAAATGATTGATGACTCCGCCTTTTAACCATCAAGTTCAGTGTTCGGCTCCACAAGGCCTATCTCACAGATTGTTCTTTCTAGTTTCACAATGTTTAGTTATTTTTATATACTACCTCCGTCCCCAAAGAGTATGAACAATGAGTTCGGCACGGGTTTTAACAAATAAGGGTACAAGTAAGAAAGAGAGAGAAAAATGATAGTGAAAATAATATTAGTGGAGAGTGGAGTCCACATTATTGTAATGGTATAAGTTGGTAATGGTAATGGCAATGGTATAAGTTTTAAATAAAATGATGTGTAGGGGTAATATGTTTGAATTTTTCAAAATTAGAAAGTTCATACTTTTCAGGGACGGACGAAACAAGAAATAGTTCATACTCTTTGGGGACGGAGGTAGTATTTATTGTTTGTTTTAGCTTCACAAAGTTTCTTTTATTTAGTTTTATCCTTAGTTTTGTTCCATAAAATTCTAAGAAATCCATAAATGTATCTTATAAATATTATCAGTAATTTCAATTTTAAAGTTATGTCGCACATATCCATCCTTTCTCGTAGTCCCCACCTAGATTGCATCAGTTTTTGGTGATTAGGAAACAGAAAATATCTCACAATCATGAAGAGTAATTCACCCCCCCCCCCCCCCAACATTAAAATTCTGGCGTTACCACTAGTTGTGGGTGTTGTGCCTTACCTAAGAGCAGAGAATAAAATATGAATAAAAGTGGAGTCGGGCCCATGAAAAGTGAAATGCATGCTCTCCGTGGAGAGCACTGTCGTGCATACTCTAAATGGTATTCCTTCCGTCCCATAAGAATATGCACTCTTTCCTTTATAATCCGTCCCATAAAAATATGCAGTTTCTAATTTTGGAAACTTTTTTCACTTTATTGCGGTGGGACCCATTCTCCACTAACAATACTTTAATTACTTTTTTTCTTTATCCCTCTCTTACTTTACCAATTTTAATACCCAAAGTTCAAATTCTATGGGAACAGATGGAGTACCTTCTAATTAAAGAATCACAAGCCCTATCAAGCTGAAATTCATGTTTAGAGCTAATTTGTAAACACATTAGGGCATAGGTGTGAGGGGAAGCCGTGACGTAGTTGGGGGTGTGGTGGGCGTCCCCCTCAACTGTGGGATGATGGAGGACACTCATTTTATATCTCCCTATTTCATGGAGCTCTGTTGTCAAGCTTAAATCTTTAACTTTTAATCATAATTCTCTCTCTGGAAAAATCATCTTCTTTAACGAGATTGGTTTTTATAGAGTTGAATTTGAGCCACAACAAATTTGAAGGAAGCATTGATGAAATTATTAATAGTTTGTGTCTTTAACGAGGATGAATTGAGAAGAATACTCTTGATGGCTTGATTCCAGATTCAATTAAAAAACTTATAAATCTCTATATCTTAAACTTGAACAACAACAAATTCTGTGGTGGAATCCCATAGATCATCAGAAACATCACCTTGTTAAACTTCCTTGATCTCTCTGAAAATATTCTCACCGGAGAAACCCCACTTTCTCTAGGAACTAAAGCTTAGACCAAAAATGATACTCCCTCTGTCCCTGATGCACTTTTTATTAGCACTAAATAAACTTGCAAGTATACAGAGTATATATAGTATAGCCAAAGGTCAGTACCGGATATCGAACACGAGGAAGACAAATATAAAGTGTCTATCCTTTACTAAGACTCAATTACTATCTGGAAAAGCAGTAGGTTTTGGAAAACTTTTGAAAACTAAAAATAACAAAAAACATATAACAACTAAATGCAAATAAAAAACGGAGATAATCGATAGAGATAAGGGAATCCCAGGGATGTGCGCTCACAGTTATGACTATACAAGTTCCAAACTACAATACCCTAGCAAAGTTATTACTTTGATAGAACGAGTCACCTAGCTTATGCTCATGCGATGCAAACGTTGATTACAAAATTAGGGTTGTCAATCCTAACACGTAACTCCATAAAGCTCTTAAGACCCTTGAAAAGTCTCCACTCTCAATTAACAGTGTCGTTTTAAGGGAAGCTAACTGTAGCGTCAACTAAGTGAATCTAACTCGCTAGAACTCTGTCACAATTATGAAGCAAGCTATATTAAATCATACACGATTGTGTCACTCAATCATGCAACATCAAAACTACTTAGGGAAGAAACAAAGCAAAAACAAAACGGATATTAAATAGAAAAAGGAATTGTATAACCAAAGTCGTTACTAACACATCCCTAGAATCCTATAAGTTTAGTTACACATGATGAAATAAGCTAAACACATAGATTGAAGGGATAGGTTGAATCCTTGTCGTTCTTGATGTTCTTGAAATCCTTCTCCAACTCCTTACAAGTGAAGTACTCTAGCTCTTGATCTCAATAAATTATTTTGCAAGTAGAAGCTCTCTCTTTTGATGAAGCTTGAGGTCTTATTTATAGGGGAAAGCCAATCCTTGTTGTAGAAGGAAAAGATCTTCAAAATATGGTAAATCTTGGAGCAAATCTAAGGCATCTCGAATTCGCCGCCTTTCTACGGCGGGCCGCCGCACCTTGGCCGGCGGTCGCCGCGTTGGAGTCTAGAGAGTCTGTTTCCTCGGCGGCGGACCACCGCACGACTTCCGGCAGTCGCCGGGCGAGACTTCTCTTCCAAGCGTATTTTTCCGAGGCGGACCGCTGCATTGATCTGCCCGCCGGGCGCCGACGGTCGCCGTTTGACTCCAGATTTCCAGACTTTGCGTTCTGGCTTCCTTTTTCGGCTCAATTATGCACGTTTCTCACAAACCACGTCAAAATACCAAAATAGAAAAAAGGAGTAAATGCCAAAATTGATCCTGAACATATGATTATTTTACCTTTTTGGTCATAAATATTATCTTTTGGATTTTTTGGTCCTGAACATATAGAAATTTGATCATTTTGGTCCTCCGTCAACATTTCCGTTAAAAACTAACGGTCAACATGTTTAATCCCAATTTTGACCAAATTAAACTTTTAATTCTAATTTTTTATTCCTTAACTAATTTCCTAATTATTTTTATAAATATTCTAAACCCATCGTCACCACCCCCAATTATCGGCCCGATTTTTCGCAATTTAGCCGCCGCCGACCTCTTGACTACAATTGAAGAAGACTGCAATCCGTCGACACAGAGCTTGACGGTTGGTTGGAGGTCTTCCGGTGAGATGCTCTCGATTATCTCCGTAGAAAACATTTCTCTCTGCAGGAAACCGGAACAAGGCTCCTAGTTGTGGTCAGAGGCGGTGGCTTGACTGAGAGTGAGATCCGGGAGAGTTGCGAGGCGCTGAAGCTCGCCGGAGATGTCGCTGGAGCAGGTGGAGAAATCAGTGAAGGCGCGTGAGATGTCCAGCATATCGTCGGAGTGGGTCTTAGAATCGGTAGACGATTTAGTGGCGAGCTTGCCAAGGCGATTCCCCGATCTGCCCGAGGTTGTCCACGGCGTTTAAGCTTGTACCTAAACCGCAGAAGGTTGCAACAAACAGGACAATCATGTCGGTGCTCAAGAGGGCTTGGAGTATTGTGTAGTCTTCCCCTCTCTCGGGCTTATTCAAGAATGTGCGAGTAAAAAAAGATGCTTTGGCTGTTGATTTCTCTTCCTCTTTAACCGGATTTTGTATGGTTATTTGGGGAGGAGTGATGGGCTCTTTCTTCTGAATCTGAATCTGATCTCTCCAAGTTTTGGATTCTTCTTTGATGGTGATGAGTAGGGGACGAATTTATGGAGGATAGTCATGGCCATAAAAATAATTAGGGAGTAAAAAATCAGAATTAAAAGTTTAATTTGGTTAAAATCGGGATTAAAAGTTTAATTTGGTTAAAATCGGGATTAAACCAGTTGATCGTTAGTTTTTAACGGAAATGTTGACGGAGGACCAAAATGATCAAATTTTCATATGTTCAGGATCAAAAAATCCAAAAGATAATGTTTAGGACCAAAAAGGTAAAATGACCATATGTTCAGGACCAATTTTGGCCTTTACTCGAAATATGCAAATAATGGACGTGTAGAGTGACTTTGACATAAAAAACGGACCAAATAACGGCCTTAATATAGTGCAAAATCCGAGCGTATCAGTCCCATTGTAGGAGTCCCATTTGAGTTCGACACGGACTCCTAAAGTTAGTGGAAATGTGGGGCCTATTACCATTATGAAATATTTCAACCAGGACTCCTAAAGTGGGACACCCAAATATGGTTAAACGAGACTCCTAAAGTTGGACAAATGGAGTATTTTGAAAAGTTTGTGACCCAAAAAAGATATTCTCTCAATATTATTTTAACAAAGAAGGGAAAGTAAATAGACTGCAATACCCTTCATGGGCTTGAGGGTATTTTTTCTCAAAAAGAGTTTGAAACAGTGAAAAAGTAGCTCAAATAATATTGAATCGAAGTTTATAGACACCAGAAGATATTTTTGTATGTTACGGACAAAAATTGACACCTTAACAAAGATAAAAAAAAAACATTCCTTCTTTATATTTTATTCACAAATTATTTCTTTTTGCAGCACAATTAGCTAAGAAAAAGTAATTAATAGTAGTAAGTTATTGATTAAAACGTAAAATAAAATAAAATTAACTGGTCGTAAATAAATGGTACTATATTAAAATTAAACAAAAGATCTAAAATATCTAGAAAGTGAAAGTTCAAAGTTTCTGATTTTAACTACAATAGGACTTAAAAATATTATGGAATATGCCAATTACTCCATTCATTTTGCATTTAATAGAAGTTTAGCTTGATTCTCATTACACCATGGGTAACTATGTGTTATAAAAAAATATTTAACTAATATTTTAGTTCAGTACAAAAAATTTTAAGTTTGCGTATAAAATACGCAAAGTTTATATAATGTTTTAAATTGATATATTTCGTTAAATTTCATCTAAGACCGTTACTTTTTTTTTCCCATTTGCTTCCTCCTTTTCTTCTTTTTTTTATAATTTGCTTCATACTTGCCTTTTTTTTTTTTTTTTTTTTCATTCAATTTCAATAAGAAGATAGTACATGGTGATTTTATTTCTTAGCTTGGTTGTATTTAGTTAGATTTTGGTAAATTTATTCCTCATTCCTTATAAGATGGTTGTCATAAGAAATTTTCAGATTAACATGTAATTTATAGTTGGGATCGGGAATAATTTGAAAATATCAAGGATTATTATAAAGAAATTTTGTAAAATTGATTATTATATATAAATAATGGAGTATCAGGTTTTTAACATTTTAGGATAATATTCAGGAGTGAATAAGATGGGAAAAAAAAAGATGAGAAGTAATGGTGTTAAATGGGATTTGACAAATGTATCAATTTGAAACACTAAACAAACTTTTTGTATAAAATATGTAAACTTTAAACTTTTTGTACTAAATTGAAATACCGATGAAACATTTTGTATGTATCATGTAATTAATCTGTTACACCAATTATAAAAGTTAACCTAATTCTAGAACCGCCGTTTTCATCTTCTTCATCGAACACTATTCCTACTTCTTTCAGACGACAAAACGGCCTATTCTACTTTCAATCAACCGAACCTGGTATGTATCTCTCATTCTATATTAGATAATAAATATTCAAGGATTTAAATGCAATTTCTATATAATGTGTAAAAACTATTTTCTATTTCCTATCGTGCAAACTCATAAATGGATAGCTACTATTCAAAAACACAAAAAGATGAAATAAGATGCGTTTTGAAACTCCTTTGGAGCAAATTCTAGCACCAAAACACAATCTTTGATTCTTTATCTCTGCATCGGCAAATGCCATGAGAATCTGTGTAGATTCAAGTCAATGTAATATGGACTACCTGTGATATTAAGCTTGTGATAAATGGGTAAATTTTTTTTGTATATGCTAAATTTGTTCAATAAAGTTCATGACTGTAAAATTATGCAAGAATTCCAATATTAATAGTTTTTTTTTTTTTTTTAAATTTCCACGAGTACTCAGGTACCAAATTTAGCATTGGAAGACCAACAACCTTCATTTCTTTTTTGTTGGAATTTTGTTTGAAAGTTGTTTTGTGAATGTGTATTTATAAAAAATTGCTTATTTTTGTGTTAATTAGCATTAGTTGCTTTATTGTAGAATGATGAGAATACTAAGAGATGTATTTCTTTTATTATTATAAAGTAGTATTTTTTATTTTATTTTATTATATTATTCATAATGACATTTATATTATTTTTTCTAAAATTTCTTTTTCATATAGGTATGGAAATTTTCCCGCTAATATCATAAGGAAAAATCAACGTTTCAAATTATTTAGCCTCTCAATTGCATAATTGAACATAAATTTTCTATAACTATAATTGAACTGAAAACAGCTTGCATAGATTCGTAAGCAGTAAGTCTTAACATTAATTAATAATTGAATACTACTGGAAAAGAAGTCCAGCATCATTATGTTGTACCTAACGCAGAATTGATGGTACCATCACTTTTCCCCTCCAACTCACACAAAAAGCAAGGAATCACCACCACCATTCGCCATTGTATTCCTTTTCACCCCTCAATCTAATTCGAGCTAATTTTGCTCGATTATCATTGCAAATTTGCGCGTATACAGATTATTTGAAAGAAGAAGAAGATAGCAATGGAATCAGATGATGAGATGGCAACGGCGATGATGGAAGATTCGTGCGACGACGAGGATTTCTACGACGGCGACGGCGACGGCGACGGCGACGAAGATACCGACCCGGACAGCGTCGTTGTTAGTTACGACGGCTTGATGGACCACGACTCCGACGATTTCGATGATCTCTCCTCCTCTCACCCTATATACTATCATAGGTCACAGGTTATTTATAATGTTTCCCTCAATTAATACAGTGGACTAATTTTTTTCCCTTATTCGGATACTTCTTTCCCGAAATAGATTCATGATTGAGCTAGGTTTTTATGAAATCAATTTGCTGCTAGGCTGGGTTTAGTAAATACGCTATTTTTATGTTTTGTCTTGGAGCTTGATTGGGGAATGGTGGGTATTAGGAGTTAATTTGAACTCTTGCTGTGTCTTTTCCCCGATTTTTTTTTCTCTTTAACATTTTGGAGATAAGATGCTCTTCTGTAAGACGTGCTTAAGCTGGTTTTATTTGAAAACCGATGTGTCAATGATACTAGTAATGTTAATTTCGGAGAAGTCACAGTGATTTTTATGTTTTGAAGTTCAAGTGGGGGGTTAGAACGCCCATGGCTGTTGATTTCAGTAATTGGAGATGATTATCTTTGTGTTCTTTTGTGGATTTATAGCTAATGTTTAGAGTTAAGCTAATGCAATGTTAGATTTCTCTGGTGACTCTTAGGTTCATTGCAAGTTTGCATTTTTTATGTTCTTTTTCCTATGGATCAAAGTTGAAGTGCTGATTTTGCTATTATTTTGGTCAAAGTCATTGTTTTGTAATTCCAATTATATGCCCCTATAGACACTTTAACTTAACGAGTTTTAGTGTTATATCTATCTTTTTCAGTTGAATTTGTTCTGTATAAGTTATTACTAATGGATATGAATTGTTTATACTCTTTTCTTCTAGAATTTCATCATTTTAAATGAAGATGATATACGGCAACGGCAAGAAGAAAGTATCACTCAGATATCTACTGTCCTCTCAATTTCAAGGGTTTCCGCTAGCATTTTGCTCCGCCATTATAACTGGTAACTTGTTTCTGAATAGCTGATTTTCCTTTCAGTCTATGTCATCCTCTGTGTATAATTTCAAATGCTAATCATGCACAGATCAGTATAGCTTCATATATCATTTCAAAGGCTAATCATGCACAGATCAGTATAGCTTCATTATATCATTTCAAAGGCTAATCATGCACAGATCAGTATAGCTTCATAGCCTTTGACTTTACAAGATGCAAGTTTCTCCTTTTACGTGAAACAATATTGGCTGTTTCCCTGAAGATATTTATGTTCTCTCTTGCTGAATTAATGGAAGAGCTTAAAGCTTAAAACTAATTGACCATCTGAAAGATTTCTTGATATGTTCTTGACTCACAGGAGTGTTAGTAAAGTGAATGATGAATGGTTTGCAGATGAAGAAAAGGTCCGCAAAACTGTTGGTTTGTTGGAGAGTGATACTCCCCTTCCTGGTGATCAAGAGGTAACCATAATCTATTGTGTTTTCTTCTGGAATCAAAATATATTGTGTTTTCTCCTGGAATCAAAATATATTGGAAAATTGTACTAACAATAATCAATCGAGTTTCTTTGTATGATCATATTTATGAAATTTAATTTTAAATCTTCCTGCAGCTAACTTGTGGGATCTGCTTTGAAAATTACCCGCGTGATAGAATGAGAGCTGTTGCCTGTGGCCATCCCTTTTGCTTTGGATGTTGGCAAGGTTTTATTCATTCACTTCCTCTACCATGAAGATATATGATTCTGAATATATCAATAATACTTTACATTTGTGCAACAGGCTATATTAGAACATCCATTAATGATGGACCTGGATGTTTGAATTTGCGGTGTCCTGATCCATCTTGTGGTGCAGCTGTTGGCCATGATATGGTGAATGAGTTGGCTTCGAAAGATGACGAACAGAAGTATAATCGCTACTTTTTGAGATCATTTATTGAAGATAGTAGGAAGGTACAAAGTGTAGGAACATTCATAAGATGATCTTCTTTCAAAAGAAGCATAGTTGTTTACGAACTCTTACATGAATGGCACAGAATGATATGTTTTCCATTCTGCAAAATGTTCCTTTTGCTTTGGTGTTGTCATTTTTCTCTACATGAACCAGAAGTCTGAGATATTCAATTTAATTGTGTGGGTCTTGGTTAAAATGTTGGTCACATGCCTTATATCTTAGAAACTTTACTTATTCTCATTGTTTGCTGACAGACAAAGTGGTGCCCAGCACCAGGCTGTGATTATGCTGTGGATTTTACTGTTGGTGGTGGAAACTTTGATGTCACTTGCCATTGCGCGCACAGTTTTTGCTGGAACGTGAGTTTCATCACCTTCTTAGTTCTTTCTCCATTTTCTTCTCCCTTAGATTTTGATTTTGTGTTTTTTTTTCCCTTTATAGAGGATTATTATATTACATTATAAATTCTGAAAGGCACTTGTGTACACTTGCAGTGTGTTGAGGAAGCCCATCGTCCAGTTGATTGTGGAACTGTGTCCAAGTGGATAATGAAGAATAGTGCCGAGTCTGAGAATATGAATTGGTGCGTTGGTTTTGCTAGGAGTTTATACTACTCATATGCTTATGTCATCTAAACTCTATAAGTATATTTAGATCTAACTAATATATTGTTGATATGGTGTTTTTCTATGGTCTCTACTCTTACTTATATGATTGTATCGCAGGATATTGGCTAATTCTAAACCTTGTCCCAAGTGCAAGCGGCCAATTGAGAAGAATCAAGGCTGCATGCACATTACATGCACGCCACCATGTAAATTTGAGTTTTGTTGGTATGTCCTCTTCCCGTTTTGAGTTAACGTGATCAACTTATAATCCCCCGCCCCAAAAAATAGTCCTAATGGGGTGGTGCAACCCTGGTTTTAGTTAAAGTAGTTGGTTACTTGGTTTATTGTGAGTGGAGAAAGGGTCCTACCTTATGAGTGATACTGAGTGGAGAAAATGGATGACTTTGTTGGTACAAATTGTAAATAAATTGATGTATTGGGGTAGTATCTATAAATGGAAAGGGACTAAGTTTGTCTGTGTACCAAAATGGCTAAAAGGGGGGTACTTTTAAGGGACCATCGAAGTATAATTTTTTGTGTTTCTGAATCTTCCACCTTCTAGTTGCATGTGCGCATATCTTTTATTGTTGTATCATCCATGTAGTTTTTGCCTTCTTCCCTGTCTACTTGCAGTTTTGAGTGATAAAAACTGAATAGACTAGTTATTTTTTTTATTTATTTCTTTTCATGATGATCACTACATTTTTGGTGGTTCACCTTCTGTTTGGTGTCCACATACTTATGATTTTGTTATCCATGTAGTTGTCTCTGACTATCTGTCTTCTTCTCAATCTCTCCTTTTTCGAGTGATAAAAACTCAAAACAACTGTGGCTGTAATGTTCTCCATATGGCAATTCATTATCTATAAGAGTTTGGTAGCGGTCAGTTTGCAATCTGATTCATATACTTGTAGGTTATGCCTTGGTGCATGGTCAGAACACGGTGAAAGGACTGGTGGCTTCTATGCATGCAATCGTTATGAAGTAGCCAAGCAAGAAGGAGTGGTAAGTTTATATGGTTAGTCTTATCGCTAGAAAATACAAGCCTATATGTTATCCAATTAACTGGGCCAATTGTTGCAGTACGATGAAGCTGAAAAACGAAGAGAGATGGCTAAAAATTCTTTAGAAAGATATACACATTATTATGAAAGATGGGCTACCAACCAATCGGTAGGTGTTGATTAATTTCTCTAGTGTTCGGTCATTATAAATGCTTATGTACTTTTACCTGTTCAGTTTTTTATTATTTATTTATTACTAATTAATAGAATTCTGGGGGCTTTTCTCTGCTTTGAATGTTGGTATTTTTCAGTTTCTATCTATTGCATGAGTTAAGTCTAAATTTACATTTTTTTTCTTTCTGCAGTCTAGGCAACGTGCAATTGAGAATCTACATCAGATGCAAACAGTACATGTAAGGAATTTCTCTGATCTATCTTTTGGACCCTAAGCATATATGTTGATTGAGAAGTGAATGCTAGTTATATTATACTTCGGTCAGAGAAGTAGGCTTGGTTCTTTATGTGGAAGTGCATACAACTATTCAGTGGCTGTCTGCATTTAATTATAAGGTTTAAGGCCTGATTAAGACAATTGACGAATCTGTGTTTTGCAGTTAGAGAAGCTAAGTGATAAGCAGCGCCAGCCTGAGTCCCAACTTAAGTTCATTATAGAGGCTTGGCAACAGGTAAGAGTTTCAGTACTGTGAGCATTAATATTGTCAATTATGTTACTTTATTACGAAAGTGTGTACACATGCATGCAGCATATTTTTGAAATTTCCATTTTCGAAATAGAAGCCTAAAAGGTATATGCATACTGGACTTGAAAAAGATGAAATGCGATGTATCAATTCACCACAGTAGTGCTGTTATCAAAATCTTTTTTTATCCGATGAATTTAGCTAGCACTCACATCTTTGACTTTTAACCTACCGTAGTTAGTTAGAGTGAAAATCTGAGATCTACCCACTTATGACTCCTTGATCTGATCTGTGTACAGAAGCTAAGGCATTTCTCTGTGATCTTTAGATAGGTGATTGGGTATTTTTATTCCCATTACAAGGATTTCTCCAATCCCACCTTTTGAATGGGATATTAATCAAACAAAATTAGTTTAAATGGTGAGAGTTACAAAGGCGTTGGGATATCCCAAAAATTTCAATCCTTAAAAGTAACAAAGGAATTTGCCTATACTATTTTTATCTATCTAGGTAATCCTCAAAAGTCAATGCTCACTTATGGGTTAATATTGCATTTTGATGCACCTCATACTTTTTATTTGTGTTTCTTTGTAATTGCAGGTCTAGTTTCATTATTTCTGTCTGAACATATTGATGAAGTATTCATGTAGAATATACAAAAATAAACTTTCATGTAAGGAAGATATATCTTCTTCTCTTTATCTGCTTGCATTTTGCACTCTGCAGATTGTTGAATGTAGACGAGTCCTAAAATGGACCTATGCGTATGGATTTTATTTAAATGAGCAGGAACATGCTAGGAAGCAGTTCTTTGAGTATCTACAAGGTTTGTGAACCAAAACTTGTTTTTGCATGTTTTCCATGTGCTTGTGTGACATTTATTTCTGGGTTCCTTAGGCGAGGCGGAGTCTGGTTTGGAACGGCTTCACCAGTGTGCAGAGAAGGAGTTTCAGGGATACCTCAACTCCGAAGGTCCTTCACAAGAGTTCAATGAATTTAGAACAAAGTTGGCTGGGTTGACCAGGTGATTTCCTGACACTGACAACTGATTATTCATTTATCTACCCCCGAATTGGTCTGTTTAATTTGTAGTGCTTTGAAATAGTATTGTGTTTGGGGACTTCTAGTATTTCCTTGGTTCGACCTTGTCAATGAATTAAGAAAACAATCAGCCTACTTCCCTTCCTCCGACCCCTCCCCTCCATTTGACAATAAGTTACTACTACTGGGTTTTGCCGTACAGTTCTGAAACCTTCTATATGCCTCATGCCGGTTTGGAGTGCTTTCTTAGGGCTCAGGAATTGAAATTAAAATTGAGTTTTTACCTCATTGTTAGATATATTGCGTCACCCAACTACTTATGGTTTATTGATATTGTCTTTTTGGTGATGAGGGAATCCTATAGCCGCTCCTTGAGAATAAGCTTCAAGTACAACTTGTGGTTAACAATTACTGTCTGGTACTTTTAAATAGTACATATTAAAATTTTAATGCTCATTGCTAACAAATTGGGTGACTTTTGGAGAGTAGCAGTTCTAGTTCAGGTTCAAGTTCAAAGCATATGATGAACAATAGTCTCTGATTTGCAAGGAGGAGAATAGAGATAGTATGCAAGTTCTGCGAACTTCTAGGAACATGGGATTGAGAAATGAGGAGGGCCTGATTGTTGATTTTTAGGCTAACAACTGCATACAATTTGATTTTTTAGTTGACTACATCAATTCTTATGCTGCAGTGTAACCAAGAATTACTTTGAGAACCTCGTCCGAGCTTTGGAAAACGGTCTATCCGATGTGGACTCTCATGCTGTAAGCAGCTGGGCAGGCAGCTCGCAGACTGAGGGAGGAGGCAGTGGCAAAGGAAGATCCGGCAAGGGCAAGGGAAGTACATCCAAATCAAGTAGTTCTAGGAATATGGATGATTCTGGCCATTGGTCATGTGAACATTGCACCTACGCCAATGTAAGGTCATCAACTGTCTGCGAGATGTGCCATCGCCACCGATGAAGTGACGAGTCACAGACGCGCTGCTGCTTGGATGTGGGAAATCAAGATGGGGGCTGTGTTGGAGGACCAAACTCTCCCCATAGTTCTTGTGCTCTGCCGTAGACAAAACATGGGAGAAGAGAGACATGGTGACTGCAAGAAATGAAATCATCTGTTTTTAGAAACTGAGTTGTATAAAGTCTCTGCTGCCCTCGGCTACACATGAATATGCATCTGTATCAAACTATCTCAATAGTCTCGTGTTGTATATAAAATTGGCATTCATCATTAGACTATTGTCGATCACTCAATTCTGTTTGTGCATGTCTGCAATTTTATTGTTTCATTCTCCCTCAGTCGCATTAAAAATGAAACATTTATTTTGTATCGTTTCATTTATATTTTGAAAATGCGAGTCCAGAGCATACGTAGGCAATATGATACTTTTCTCAGCTCCTAATGTGAAGTTGACATCAACAAATGAGATATGAACTGTATCAATAGCTAAAACGTGCATCAATATTGTTATTCTCTTTAACCTATTTTCTCTGTTCATTATTTTCTTGTACCAATCTATTCTTTAATTTTATTTTTCCCTATTTGATTTATAATACGTCTAGTGTATAATTACTTTGCAAATGTATTTAATTTTTTTTCTTTTGTCAAATTTCTTGTAAATTATTTATTTTCCTAAAACTGACTTATTTATTTACATATATGTGGTTATTATTTATTAGACTAAAGGCTAAAATTGGTCCCCTTGTATTTGTCTTAAAATAAGTTTGTTACCATTTTAACAATATGTTTTCATCCAAAGTTGGCAATTCCGTTAAAAACCGTATTTTGACCAAATTTGAGACTTCATTTTGAATTTTAATAACCCAATTAACCTAATTAATATTAAATGATTAATCTAATCATAGTTAATTACTCATGTTAATTAGATTCAAAATTAAGTCATAAATTTGATCAAACCACATTTGACCGCTAAGATTTTAACAGAATGGTTAATTTTAGATCAAAACATATTGTTTAGGACCAAAAGATAACAAATTTAATGGATATGACCGAAAAAGTCTTACACGTAGGTGACCAATTTTAGCCTTTAGTTTATTTTTTATTATCAGCTCTAAGTTGCAATTTTCATCCCATACAATTTTAGATTACTATTACTATTACTATTACTTAAAAGTTGACTGGTAAAATTTGCAGAGATAAAGAATCGGTTTTAACGAACCACCTCCTTATACACACTCACGCGCAACGTCTCGTCATCGGGCCGCTTTTGCTGGTGGGTTCCCGATTCTGAGCTCAATTTGGTTAAATTCAACAATCTTATCTTATCCAAAAAGGCGACAATTTTATTCTTGATGCAATGCAATTGCAGCAGCTGACAATTTCTGTATTTTATCTTTGTATTCTTTTTCAATTAGGGTGAATTGGCGTGTTTCTGCCGCAGATTTTGTGCCTTTTCTTGTCTTTGATAACTAAGAAGCCCAGTCTATGCAGTCGTTGCTGGCATTGTTTTGCAGGTAACTAAAACTCCTATTTCTTTGAATACATGTGAAAAATTGTTTTTGCAACATTCTTAAAGATTGTAGTTTTTTCTTTTTATAAATATGGATGATGGATGGATGTACCAATTGATGCTCTACTGCAAGCATAGAAATGAATTACTCGTTGAACTACTACTACATTTTTATGAGCTTGAAATTTGGGTATATCTCCATGTTCCTGTTTAGACTTGAAAATGATGCTACTTTATTTAGGCTCTGAATCTGTTAGATTATCATTTCTTATCCTCTAGGGATGCTTTCTTTTGAGGATTAGCTAGATAGATAAAAGTAATGT